>NC_090930.1:321622870-322872870 GCF_040938575.1 Ambystoma mexicanum
AAGCATATGGTACTGCTGAGGGCCCTGTCCCCCTCCACTTTCTGGTACCATAGCGACTTGTAAGGCCCTTCGTGCCATCTTATTCTTCAGGAACATATTCTTTGAACAGTGACATTGTTGCAGTCGCTTGTCTGATCACCCCTCCTTAAGTGCCCGGAGTTCCATACTGTGCCCGTTCTGCATTTTCTCTTTTTTATATGCAGTGGGGGTGTTAGTTTGGTAAACAAATACCTACCATCTTCTTAAATTTGTATCAAGAGGCCTTTGTGCACTGTGTTATTCCTATCTTACATCTAATTACATACACCTATCTTACTTCTATGGACACAAAACAAGACGCAAAGAAAACACATGAATCGATTCAATTATAACAATGGAATACATTTATTTATGCACAGCAACGCATAATGCAGACAATGCTAAAACTCTAGCCAATATCGAATTTGCACCTTTCATGCTTCTGATGCAAATCTACCATACAATAACTATAAGCCTTTCAGGTCTCTAATGCACGCCTGCAGTTCTAATGCAGTCTAATGCAAGCGTCAAACATCCAACAATCTATCCTTCATGCAGAATCAATCCTCTCCTCAATCCACACCAATCCACACCATACTTCACACTCACTCTCTTAAAATAATCCCTGTCTGATCTCCCCTTTCTCCCAAACCGAAAGCTCTTTGTGTGAGTGCCTGTTCTAATCAATCAGTTTAGTCTAGGCCCTAAACCATACTTCCCATTTGCATCTCTCTCCTCTCCAGCTCTGTCTTTGTCAAGTCTCTCTTCTATGAACAACTCTGCAATCAGCCAGTCAGTGGCAGCCCCTGCTCTCTCTCTGCCAGATCGATCTCATCAAGGCCTCATCAGGTTCTGCGGCACCAACACACCTCTCCCTCATCACATCTAGCACCATCTCCAACAGCAACTCACAGCAACTCCCAAAAACTAGACCCTCTCCTTTCTCTTCACCTCTGCTTACACTTTCCTATGACGCACCCATTCTCCATGGTTACTTACATTCTCTAAGCTAAGAATGTCTCTTCCTCTGTCAGCATATAGCAATGCCTGCCAGTCTGTGTTATGCGTGTACTTTCACTTTGTATTCTGTCAGTGTGACATTGGACATCATATCTCTGCCTTGGCCTTCAGTGTGCGGTGCAAGACACCATCTTCCATCTATTCCTCCATTCACTGTCATTCACTCTCCCTCTCGCTCTCAGAGAGCAAAACCATCTCCCTGCTCCATGGTGCTGCCCCCACCTTTGCTGTCTCCGTGGCAGACCATGGACAAAGTTTGTGTTATCTGTCTGCCTGCAAAGCTAAATTCCTTCTCACACTAATTCATAACAGTCTCTCCGCACTGAGCCCAGTGGCACTTCTGTGGGTCTCCTTCCAGAAATGGCTTCAAATGCCAGCTAAATGCTTCCTAACGTTTACGCTTTCTTCTCGCAATCCAAGCGCTAGCTACATGCAGACTCATTCTAAGTGCACACTGAATTCATGGTGTCTCTACAATGCATACATGTGTACATGTAACTACAAAGCATAACAATGTGTCATTCTAAATGGCTGTACATGGCATTTCAAAAATGACAGTGTGTCATTTCAGGCCTCATTCGTTCTCTCTAGTGTCTAGCATGTTTCTCTCCTAATGGCAAGCGCTATAATGCAAACATATCATTCTAAAAGCATATCTTTCTGTCATATAATGCAATATCATAATAAAGCAAACCCTTCATATAACAGGGCCTATTTCTCTCTTTAAATGCATAATGCAAATGGCTAATGCATACAAAGTGGCAGTCTAATATGTGGATAGTATAATGATGCTACGTCTTCATACTAAACAGGATACAATAATGGATAACTAAACATGATGAAAGAATAACTGGATTCCTAAAGGGATAATACTGGGTAACAATGAGTAATGGTTCTCTAACAAAGAGTACAGATTCTCTTATGATTCTCTTATGATTCTCTAATAATAACAAACCCAGGCATCCCCATTTTATCAGATTCTACAGTGGGTTTATGTTCGTATCTTTAGTTAGTTGATTGCATTTTTGATTGTTTGATTTGAGTATATATAGCTTGATTGGACAGTATTTTTTCTGTTTGGGTTGCTACTGTTAGCACTTTACAACCCTCCTCAGAGTTTAGCCTGCCCCTATGCCCACATTACTACAAAAGGTGAAGAAGCTGTACCTGTTGGGCTGTGTCTGTTTTATCTTTAAGATTGGGATCACTGCTGGCTTAGTAGTAGTGTAGTGCTGAGTAGGTGGCTTAGCCACTACTCAGCCCTGTACCCCTGCAGAGTAGATGTCATCTCCTGACACTGGTGACAGCGGTGGGATTTGATTCAGACTGTGACTAATACTAAGCCTCTCAAAATTGAAAAAATGTGTAGTTAACAATACGAGCAGGCATTTTTTGATTGCTACAATGGACCTGAACTTGAGGTCTGTACAGGGATTGAAGGCCAGTGCCCTTTACAAGCTATGCCAAGTAAGGGCACTCCAGTGTGGCAGTAAGGTTATGATATGATATGATTTGGTATTTGTAACGCGCCGCTACACAAGTGTTTCTAGGTGCCACAATATGGGAGGGGAACAGAGGAATGACAGTACACACAATTTTACTAGGCCTTGTGACATTCAGATGGTGCAAGTGCAAATGAGAAGTGCAGTGGAGAGGGTGCGGGGGGAAGTGCAGGGAAGGGGTAAAGGGAAATGCAGTCAGGGCAGCAGGGCTCTGAATAATTGCAAGGACAGCAAAGGACTACACAGACTCAGTCCCCGACCAGGAGTGCTGGGTAGGCCAGGAGGCAGTTCAGACTGAAGGGTCGAGGGCCGGGGGTATGGTACCCTGTGTGACTCTGAGGGTCAAATTGGGGTCAAAGTTAGGGTTTCAGCTGATCATTTGGATAGTTCTCTTATACATCATTTTACATTCTCCACCATAACTGTGCCAGAACTAGCCAATATCATTCATCATCTGAAATCTACCAAATGTAAGGGCGATCCTTGCTCAGCAATGATCATTAAGTCTTGCTCATCTATCCTGCTGGGCTCGATCTGCACATTTTGGAATGCCTCTTTCACAGAAAGCTCAGTGCCCTTGGGGATAAAAAAAGCTTGGATAACCCCCATCCTCCAAAAAACAGGATTATGTCCTACAATACCCTTACAATATAGACCCATTACTAATATGCCCTTTCTGCTGAAGATTCTGGACCGTGTGGCCTATATTCAAATCTCTGCCCACCTCAACAAATACCCTATTCTCAACAAACATCAGTCAGGCTTTAGACAAGGTTATGGAACCGAGACTGCTGTATTGGAGATGAAGTCTAGACTCCTGGACAACATGGATAATGGTAAACTGTCTCTGGCGATGCTGTTGGATCTTTCTGCTGCTTTCAACCTGGTGGATCCTTCCATCTTGATTACCATGTTGAAGGACGTTGCAGATTTCTTGGGTGAATCGGCCCTATGGATTTCCACATTCCTTAACTATCGGGAGTGTCAAGTTTATTGTGGAGAAGCAGAAGCCTACCCCATTACTCTTGAATATGGCATTGTCCAGGGGTCCTGCATTTCTCCATGCCTATATAATATGTTTACGGTCCCCTTCTCCGCCCTTCTGGAACAGAATGGTGTGCCATTTACAAACTATGCTGATAACACCCATTGTGCCATTCCGCTGACAGGTTTACATAATAAAGATGTATCGCTTCTCAATAAAGTGTACAATCCCATACAAAGATGGATGTTGCAGAACGGTCTTGCTCTGAATGAAGACAAGACAGAATTTATGGTAGTTGCACTCCTAATATGGTAAGGAAATTAGGACCTTCTTATGAGAACTTTCTGACTGGAGATACAATAATTCCTACACAAAAGAAGGTTAATACGCTTGGAATCTCCCTTGACCAGTATTTGAACATGAAGGCGCATGTTAGTAGCTTTGCTTCTTCTGCAGCATATTACATTAAACTTCTAGCCCATCTCTGCAAACAAGTGCCAAGACTGTTGCAAGGGCCATAGTGGGTTCCAAAATCGATTATTGCTGCAGTCTGTTGCACGGTCTGGCATCATAAAGTTGGACTGCAACTGCTTGCAGGTGATACAAAATTGTGCGGTTTGAGTGGTCACTGGTCTCGCATGGAGAGTCCATGTCCCGGAGGCCAGACGGAGTCTGCACTGGCTTCCAGTAGAATCAAGACTATTAAATGGCCTTCTGCTAATAACACACACACGCTGCATGGGTAAAATGATCTCCTACTTACAGGATTTTCTCAAGGAGAAAACTAATACGAGACTTCTTAGATCTAATAATGTTGATCAGTTAGCTATCCCGAGAAGCAACACCAGTAAAGCTATGAAGGGAGATTTTCAGAATGCGGCTCCAAGAGCATGTAATGCCCTTCCACTCGATCTCAGAGAACTGAAGTCCACTCAGACATTCAAGAAAACAAGTAAAACTCTACTATTTGCTTAATCATTCCTCTCTTGGTTTTCCTTCTCACTATGCCCTTGGCCCAGGGTTTTCGTCTTGTTTGTTAGATTCTATTGATTCATGTACGCCCTTAAGCCTATGGGCCCCTGGTTGTGCGGTATAAATCAATTAAAAGTAAAGTAAAGTGAGGACAACCACGCAACAAGTTAGGAAGAGCAGAACAGATAGATTAGCAGCGGAGAAGAAGAGAGACGGAAGAGGAAAAAAGAAAGGTATTGAGCAGCTTCCGGAACTTCAGGTGGTCCGGCTCAAGTCTGAGAGGGGCAAGGAGGCCATTCCAGAGGGAGGCACCTGCAGAGGAGAGAGATCTACTCCCCAAACTCTGCTTATAGAAGCGTCTGACCTGCGGGGAGTTGGACGTAGCTGAGCGGAGTGCTCTAGAAGAAAGGTATTTAGGAAGAGAGAGTTGGATATAGTGAGGAGCGCGGCCTCAGAAAGCCTTGTGGATGATGCAGAGGGTCTTGAACTTGATCCTCACATCTATGGGGGGCAGGAGGAGAGATTTCAGAGCTGTAGAGATGTTGTCCCTGGGCTTGAGGCCAAGGACAAGTCTCCAAGTCCTGTTCTGGATTAGACGAGGGCAAAGTGTGGAGTTGGGAACACTGAGAACAAGGCTGTTGCAGAAGATCAGCCTGGAGAGAACCAGAGCTCTGGAGACAGTGGGTTTCTGGGTGAAGGTGAGGAAGGGTAGAGAGGTGCAGCTGGAAGTGGGCCTTCTCGGCAAGGTCAGTGATGTGAGGAGAGATGGAGAGAGTGGAGACGAAGATGAAACCAAGGTTTTTTGCCTCACAGGAGCATGAGGGGAGGGGCCAAATGAGGGTGGCCAAAGAGAGAGAGATGAAGAGTGCGAACAGGTGTCAAAATGAGACGAATCTCTATCTTACTGGCATTAAGGCAGAGAACGTTGGAGGCGGCCCATCCCTGAATAGTGGATAAAAAGGCAGGAATGAGCGAGGAGGCAGAGGAGGCTGAAGGCAGCCTGAAAGAGAGCTGTGCTTCATCCGCATAACACTGAAAGTTTAGAGAAGAAAGTAGAGATCAGATGGGCCAAGGGGGCCAGATAGACACTGAAGATCCAGGGTGAGAGGAGAGAGCCCTGTGGGACGCCACATGTGGAGAGAAGGGCGATGGAGAGAAAGGACCCTAGTTGGCCCTGGAAGGGTTGGTCCAAGAGGAAGGAGGTCAGCCATGCCAGAGCCTGACCCGTGATGACAAGGTTCACACTGAGATGATTGATCAGGGTGCCGTGATTGACTGTGTCAAAGGCAGAGGAAAGGTCAAGGAGGAGGAGGACAGTGTGGGAGCTGGATTCAAGGTTAGAGAGCAGATCTTCACGGATGTTCAGGAGAGCAGTTTCTGTGCCTCTGTCTGCTCTGAAGCCAGACTGATGGTTATGGAGGAAACCAGCAGACTTAGTGTGAATGTTTAGCTGAGAGATGGGTAGCTTCTCCAGGAGCTTGCCTAGTTAAGGAATGATAGAGATCGGGCAATGGTTAGCCAGACAAGAAGGGCTGGCAGAAGGCTTTTTTAGGAGAGTGTGCACAAGGGAGGGCTTGAGGAGAGAGGGGAATGATCCAGTGGCAAAGGAATGATTACAGAAATCAGGCAAGGCTGGAGCAATAGGGAAACAATGTTGTCCTTAATGGTTCTGGAGGAGCAGGGGAGCACCTGTTTAGATGAGACTTTCATAGATCAGACTTGTCTAGAGACATCATTAAGTGTTATAGGAGAGAGGGAGGAGAGAAGGAGAGGAGGGGCAAGGGGGGCCAGAGGCAGCCTGAGAGATGTAGTGGGAGAAAGATGAGAAGAGGAAAGCGAGGGCAGGATGTCCTGGGTTAGAAGGCTTAAATGTTTAGGTACCCATTACACTGGGAGGTGTAGACATGGAGGCGGAAAGCAAGAGTAGCAGTTATTCGCACCATTATTTCCAAAGGGTAGGTAGTGTGGTGTCCTATAGGTTGAGAGTTTCAGTGGATCCTGAGCTTTGGTTAGGTCCCAAGCCCTCATCAGGTCCCAGGATCGCATCACTGAAGTGGAACTGGCTAGAGAAGAGGAAGGTGGTCTAAGTGGAGAAGAAGCAGTGAGAGGCAGCAGCTTTTGCAGAACAAAAAAGGATAATTCTGGAGCTACTGGAGAACAGGGAGGCACACAAACAGGACTTTATTGGGGAGGGGAGTGTTTCTAGTGGTGGCCCCCAGGGAAAGACTAGAACACACATACCCAATGACTTAGTTTAAACGTATGAAGTGGGGAAGTATATCATTTATATTGGTTTGAAGCACTGGAGTAAGTATTATGCCTCTAGGAGTTGGAAGAGTAATTGTAGGGAATAGTCCTTATGAGCAGCCTGCCGACGACTGGAACTGACATAACTATTCAGTGGACTTCTGAGGATAGGACATTTTGTAGGAGAAAAGGATGACTGCCATCCTCAGTTAGTTCTGCAAAACTCCAGAAAAACACTTGAGGAGCTTTAGAGAGTAAGATAGCTCAGCAGGTAGAGCGCTCATTGCTGTGCTCTCTGTTTGATCTGTAGGTTGTGTGTTCAAATCCCAGCATGGTCAATTCAGCCTTTCATCCTTCTGCGGTCGGTAAAGTGAGCACCAACTTCAATTGGGTATAATGTATGTACATACATTCTATGTAAAGTGCTTTGAATAAAAGCGCTGTATTAATACTAAGTTATTATTTAGGGAGGTCACCAAAAATGGTATCAACCCTTGAGGCATTTACACATCAGTCCTTGAAGAATCTGAATGAGTGGGTGGGCAATAAGCACGCCTCAAACACACAATTGATTTGTGTACATGATAATCAACTCTAATGTTATTGTCATTTTTTGGTGCTGTTGTTTCTTTCTTCTTTACTTTAGTTTCCCTCTATGTGGCTCTAATTTATATGCATTCTGGGATTTTTATATGTATTTTCTGTACTAACACAAGTATGTTGTACGTTTGAAATTGTTCGCTATTTGTTCAGTGTTTAACAATATGCAACACTTTGATAAGGTAGCATTTATTATTTTACTATCGGAAATCACCAGATTAAAAATATTGTACTTTTTTGGTACATGCTGCAGCCATTGCCTATGTGTATGTATGATTAGGTTCCTGTATTAACAACAACACTCAAATATAATGTTTTCTTAATATGAGAACATTCTTTAATACATTAAGTAGTTCATGATAGTTCTCCTAATCACCCCTATCATCATGTTTCCAACATTATAAACTCAATCCCTTGTATGGACTGTTTATTAAAATTAATTTAATATGTGAGTTCATCAGTGATGTCATCAATGACATTTGTGTTGTCATCTTTCGTATACTAGGTGTTTGTCTCAGCAGTGTCCGGTGTTGGCATGAGTTATGGTTGCTTAGCTTGCCATAACTATTGATCGGTTTTACTTGTAAACATAAGGTCCCTTTAAGAATGTTTTTCTTTGAATTTCATAGGTTTTTATTAGTGCAACTTAACCATAGCATCCCTTTAACAACGTTTTTTCCACTGAATTTCATGGGTCTTTACCAGTGCACGCTAATTTTCTACAAATTACTAATATCATACTTACCCCAAAATAGCAACATTTTGTATCCAGTTTATAAAGTTTCACCTTAAAACTCTACCATTACCCAACTTCTAGCATATTTCTTAACACTTCTATACACTTTTTGCAGCTTTTTCCACTGTTCTTGTGTTCGTCGACTTTCATGAATGTCTGACGTCATCACTGACTTTACGAACAGTATCACATGACCACTTTGCGCATGTGTAGTATGATGACGTGTTCACAAACGTGTCTGCACTTCGTGAACGAGTCCGTGCTTCGCGAACAGTTCTAGAAACTTTCAAGCTCAAAATGTAACCTTACACAGCTCCTACACCTATTCTTACTCATTATTCATTAACAGTCTAGCACAGAGCACATATTTGGAAGAATATTAGCAAAACTGCTCTTTATCTTAAAAATGACATTAGCTATTATCATCCCTCCTCTACAAGAGCCAACACCACCACCACCACTGCCACCAGCTGGAGGACTTACACAACAAAAAAATTGCAGTGCCTCGAAAGACAATGGGCCTCATTACGAGTCGAGCTGTAGGGGATACCGGGCATCGGTAAGGAGACCGGTGCCGGTAATCCCCTACGCCCGATTCCGAGGTCCCCTAATGGGAACCGCTCGGGACGTGTGGTCAGACCACACGTCCCTTACGGGTCCCGTTAGGGGACCAGGCCGCTAATTACGGGCCTGCCATTAGCAGGCCCGTAAATAGCGCCTTCCCCATTCCCATTGAGCCCTATGGGGGCTCAATGGGAATGGGGAATGGTTGGTGCAATGGGGACTTATTGGTCCGTCTAGGGTCGGACTAGACCGGTAATTCCCCATTGTACCACACCGGACTCGGTCCCATTATTGGTGGCAGTCATGGCGCAAATAGCGCCATGACTACCACCAATCTCGGAATGAGGCCCAATTAAGGGGACCAAGAAGATGAGGCAGAGGAAGTGCCTACCTTCAGCACTCAGAGAGAATTATTGGTGTGGCAGTATTTTACCACTGTTGGGAATGTACCAAAGGCTAAAGCTACCAAAGTGAAATGCACTGAGTGCAACGTTGTATTCAATTGCTGACTACCTGGACAGTACTCCTATGGGACCACCTCCATGTGCCGCCACACCAAATCCAACCACTGCAATACTCACAGAAAGGTTGTTCCTTTCTTAGCAGAGAGTGGGCTGTCTTCCTCCACCTCCTCTTCCTCTACCAATGCTGTAACCACACAGCCTACTTCTGTGGGACACAAAATGCCACCAGCTACCATCCATGCAATACGTGAGGCTGTTGATCCATATCTTTTAAAGACAACAGTACTCTGCAACACACCACTCTGCAGGGGGGAGGAATTTTGAAGTGCTTTTGAAGCTATAATCAAGGAGCATGAGAAACACTACCCACTTTCTTAGATTTGACACATGTGCAACATCTTCCCCTGTCCACCTGCCCCTCCATATTTGTGGTTGGTGCCTCTTCCCTCTTTTCTCTCCCCTCCTTACTTTCTGACCTGTCCCTGAAAAAAATGAAAAAATAAATAAATATCAATAAAAGGTTGCTTTAGGAACCACCTTTCTGTGTTAAAAAAATAGAACTAAAACAAAGAATCTTATAGACCACATCAACTTTACATTTCTCAGTAAAGTAGATATACTCAATAAGATTCTCCAACATTTCCATTAGCATTTTGTGTTATGCTAATGAGAATAATGGGCAATTGTATACTAGAGAAAAATATAAAAGGATAGAAAATTATTCTGTCCCAAATACTTTTCTCTAACATACAGTAAGGACCATAATTGATGGTCCCTTATAAATATAAATATCTGCTGTCTCCACAAACCCCTTTCCAGGCTGTGCATTATTAAAAGACCCGGATGGCAGGTGCACACCATTGCACAGGGCAGCCCTTCTACCCTTTTTAATGTTGTATTTGTAACACTCAATGGCTGCTTTCAGTCACACATCCATCCTCCAATCACTTCCAAAAACAGTACATATAACCCTATGACCATATTAACAATCTTTTACATACATGTGCAAGTACATTACTCATACAAGAAAAGTGTACACAGTGCTCTTATAAATGCACATATGCATTGTGCAGTCAGAGACGTGCATAAATACAAGGGGCAGTGTGGATGGGCATGTGCTCATGGGAACCCAGGAGGGAAATACCAAGGGATGCCAACGTGCGATGCCACTGGCTAACTACTGGAGCAGAAGAGTCTCAAGGGTGGGCTGCATCTTAACCGTAAAATCCGTTTAACAACGCTTTTTCTGTCAATTTAATAGGTTTTTGAAAGTGAAAATGTTTCATGGTGTTACATCACTCTATATAAGTTATTAATAATTCCTCTTTTCATATATATGGTGAAGCCCGCTCAGGAGTAAAGGGCGCGACTGTTTCTGCTGTTCGGCTGGGTCCTTCTCTATTGCTGCACTTTGTTTCCATGATCCCCTGAACTTTCCACCTTATCAGGAAGAAGCCGCTCCGACTCGCGTGAGTCTGTCAGCAGGAGCTGGCAGCAGTTTGAAGCGAGCGGCTCATCATTTGGAATCCCCGCGTGACATCCGTCACGTGACTACTTTGGCCACACCTCCAGGAAGTCCTCCTGCATAAAAGCAGAACAGCGCGACCCTTGCGGCGTGAAGCCCGCTCAGGAGTAAAGGGCGCGACTGTTTCTGCTGTTCGGCTGGGTCCTTCTCTATTGCTGCACTTTGTTTCCATGATCCCCTGAACTTTCCACCTTATCAGGAAGAAGCCGCTCGACTCGCGTGAGACTGTCAGCAGGAGCTGGCAGCAGTTTGAAGCGAGCGGCTCATCATTTGGAATCCCCGCGTGACATCCGTCACGTGACTACTTTGGCCACACCTCCAGGAAGTCCTCCTGCATAAAAGCAGAACAGCACGACCCTTGCGGCGTGAAGCCCGCTCAGGAGTAAAGGGCGCGACTGTTTCTGCTGTTCGGCTGGGTCCTTCTCTATTGCTGCACTTTGTTTCCATGATCCCCTGAACTTTCCACCTTATCAGGAAGAAGCCGCTCTGACTCGCGTGAGTCTGTCAGCAGGAGCTGGCAGCAGTTTGAAGCGAGCGGCTCATCATTTGGAATCCCCGCGTGACATCCGTCACGTGACTACTTTGGCCACACCTCCAGAAAGTCCTCCTGCATAAAAGCAGAACAGCGCGACCCTTGCGGCGTGAAGCCCGCTCAGGAGTAAAGGGCGCGACAGTTTCTGCTGTTCGGCTGGGTCCTTCTCTATTGCTGCACTTTGTTTCCATGATCCCCTGAACTTTCCACCTTATCAGGAAGAAGCCGCTCCGACTCGCGTGAGTCTGTCAGCAGGAGCTGGCAGCAGTTTGAAGTGAGCGGCTCATCATTTGGAATCCCCGCGTGACATCCGTCACGTGACTACTTTGGCCACACCTCCAGGAAGTCCTCCTGCATAAAAGCAGAACAGCGCGACCCTTGCGGCGTGAAGCCAGCTCAGGAGTAAAGGGCGTGACTGTTTCTGCAGTTCGGCTGGGTCCTTCTCTATTGCTGCACTTTGTTTCCATGATCCCCTGAACTTTCCACCTTATCAGGAAGAAGCCGCTCCGACTCGCGTGAGTCTGTCAGCAGGAGCTGGCAGCAGTTTGAAGCGAGCGGCTCATCATTTGGAATCCCCGCGTGACATCCGTCACATGACTACTTTGGCCACACCTCCAGGAAGTCCTCCTGCATAAAAGCAGAACAGCGCGACCCTTGCGGCGTGAAGCCCGCTCAGGAGTAAAGGGCGCGACTGTTTCTGCTGTTCGGCTGCATCCTTCTCTATTGCTGCACTTTGTTTCCATGATCCCCTGAAACTTTGTTTCTGCTGTTTCCGGCTGGTCCCGGCGGTTTGCGGTTAAGTGCTGGGAGATCATGACTTAAACATTTTTTCAGTGTTCAGCTGCATAAAACCAAACAAGGAGAGTGGTCTGGCATATCGTCCCTGCATTTATCCATCTTTAAACTAAAGTCAGATCAACCAAAAAAAAATAAAAAAATAAACCAAAACTTCACAAACTAACATGAAGAAGTTAGTGACGGCTACCCAGAGTGTCAAGGATAGCTGTTCGCTCCCAGGAGCCCCCCTATCTAATATCATCGATGAACCAGGACGTATACTACGAAGTGGCCTCTTAACAATAAAAAGCCCATCTGAAATGACCATCACACACCCCATAGCAATACTGTCACCCCCAATACCCTCTCTTCGATCCCCACACAGATACAATCTACCTACTTGTGATGTTGCATGCTCGTCGGATACGTCTGGTGCTGCTGATCCTTCTGGGGAACGAGAAGGGGGCACCTCTGGTTGCAGCACCGCCTTGCTGGCGGCTGCCGGTGAAGGGGAAGGAAAAGGGTGCTCGAATCCAAAATCAGGGGGGGCGTCGGGTGGTGAAAGAAGTTTAACGCAAGAGGAGAAGTCCGCACAGATCCCGGGCTTGCGTCCATCTGTGGACCAAGAAGAGGCTCGACGAGACAAGACGGAGGAGGAAAAAGAGGAAATACCGGTGAGGCTCGTCAGAGTTCCACAGACAACGAACTCTGTATCTATCACCATAAAGAATCATGAGACAGAGACCGGCGAAAAACACAGCCGGACCACGGTTGACCTGAAACAAAATAAACTTAATACCTTGAATACAGCTAACTCACTACAACAAACCTTCCTCATAGAAGAAAGTTTAAAAAATTCATCAGACCATACCTCTTTCAAAAATCAAAATGAGAACAACACATGTCCTCCCATTCTTAAAAGGCTGACTCAAACAGAGACACACCCAGTGACAGCCAGGGCAGATCTATCAAGCCCTGAATTGAATATAACCAATTGGAGAGAAAACTGTTCAATGAACGGAACCATATCATACTTGACAGATCAAGATGGACAAGAAACAGACAACACCAACATCTTGAGAGAACACAACTGGGCCAAACTACAAACATACCCAGCCATAGACCCAAGTAACAAGATCTCGTCCCAAAAGGATTCGAATCTCTCACGTGTCGATCAGAACGACAACACGGGAAAAGAAAATACTCAGGAACTAAAAACCAAAGAACTTGAAAATAATCGAAACTAAAAAAAAACAGAAGTCAGCACTCCTGACGTTACTTTTTCATCAACTCCAATCTCCAAATCCACGCTGAAACTACACCAAAAAAAACAAGGTAAAATGATGCCCCAGACCAACAACCCGATCGGAAGATTCTTTGAGAAGTTAGGGAAAACTCCCATTACGAATCGATTTGAACTTTCTGATATGGAAATATTAGAGGGAATCCCTCCATCCCCTCAAAGAATTCCATTCAAACAAATACCAGCAACGCACTCCCTTGAAATAGGAACTTCGACACCCCAATTACGATGGCACTTCGGCCAAAATGAGACCCTTCAAGATAAACCAGAAAAATCAAAACTGGACACTGAAACTCGCACAAATGCAAAGAAATTGATTCAAAATAAGGAACAAGAAAGTATTTTGGAAACCGAAGTGTCATCGAAAGAAAATGAGAACAATCAGAAACCGACACTTAATCTAAACACTCAATGTACGAACAACAAGGAGGTAGTCACACTGACAGAAGAGCTTTCAAAAGAAAAAATTACGCTCTGCAAAAAAAACGCAACTGAAGAAACTAGAAAACCAAACCAAGAAACGACAACAATTGAGGCAAAAAAGAACCATGAGAATATACAGAAACCGAATACCATCCGTGTAAGAAGCCAAGAAGAAATACAGCTAGCAGAGGCTATACTAAACTACAAAAACATGGTTAGGCGCAGAGAATTGAATCCAGATCTGAAACCTACCTGCCAGCAAAGAAAAGAAGATTCCTTGGTGGAAGCTCTGCGTCCACTCTATTCAACCCCAAACAAAACTAAACCGGGACAAGAAACCACAAAAATAAAAGAAAAAAATTCACCTGGAAAAAAGCCGGACTTACAACTAGTGATGTCAGCAGTGACAGTTGGTCTAACACCATTTGGAAAATTATATGAGTCCATTAACGACACATGAAGGACCACACTTCAATATTAGCATCTGTAAACTCAAAGCTGACCCACTTAGAAGGATACATTTTGGCCCTCGAATCGTGGAAGGCTAGTACAAGAAACCAAGGAACACAAACAGATAAAATAGATCAAGGAAAGAACGATGTGTTTCAATTCAAGAAAAAATCAATGAACAACAGCACTCAAACTATATTGACGAAAACAAGTGAGACCAGTAACGGAAAAGAGCCACCAGAAGCACTAGAAAAGCACATTGAGAGACCAGCACAAAAGTGCAACAAAGACAAACCCAAGGGAGACACGCGAGAATCAACCAGTATCAAAAAACATATGAACCCAAGAGATCAGCTGAATGAAACTGAGTCATTGACAAAAAGTGAAAGGAAAGCCGATCACTTCAAAATTCCACAAGAACTGGAAAATTACAACATACAACAGGCCCAGAATAAAGCGGAAAAAACAACCAAAACAAATGAACTAATGACAAAATGGTTAACAGTCACAGAAAAAAAACATCTATGAAAGAAAACAGTAATACTCAGAAAAATCAAAAAGGAGAGCTCAATCTGGAGCTAGATGAGAGTACGATTGATATATCTAACATCAGCACTTACTCAATCGAAAATTCTGAGTCTGAAATACCTCGCTCTATGGCAAAAAAAAGAAAGGTATCATTTGTGGAAAATGAACCGCCAGCACAAAACCGAAGGGAAAATCAATATAAAAGACAAATGCAGAACAGAAAAGAGAAAATTTAGAGGATTCAGAACACAAAAAAGATCGGATCTCCCCAAAAAGAAAAACGCTGTTCCGTCTATCAAAAAAAAAAAAGCTAAACAAATATGATTACAGACAAAGAGCCAACGAGGAAGCTCATCCAAAGTCCAGCAAAAGAATGTTCGAAAATGAGAGACAAGAAGAAAAGTCAAAAAGAAGTGATAGACGATATTAACAAACTTACTTGACCCCCATAGGACAAAATGGCAAGGCAAGCGGGGCAAGAACACGAAGAAGTTCGGTTATCGAGCTATATAACAGTAGAAGAAAAGACAAATCTTGAGATAAGAGAAACAGGTCAAATCAAAGACCCTCGGTCCAGCCCTTACAGCAAAACCGAACTAGAAATTCAGCGATATTTACTCGCAAAAGTAACTCGACCCGAACATTAAAACTTGAAAAAAGATCCAGCTCAGAAGAAAAAATCATCCTGAATACAAGAGCCATGCTGAAGATCCTGGACAAACTCACAAATGGAGATCAAATCAAAAGCATAGACATAAACATAGTAGAATTTGCGCATAAGGGACGGACAGACAGCATCTTCTTACATATTATGTCCCAATCTGTAAAAAAACTCATGCTTCAGATGACAAAAGAGTTTTCGAATTGGGGTTATCTCCTGCGAAAAACGACACTAGAAGAGAGAGGACAAAAAATCCAAAAAACGAACGAAACAAAACAAAAGCACAGTTATGAAGACAAAACAAGTGAAACCACAGACTGGATAAAGAATACTCCGATCAGAAAGTATAACCTGAAAGAAAAAAGAAAATACCCTTCAAGCCTGAGGAATTATGAACATACGAAAAAAGCAGATAGAGAAACAACCAGTAAACATAAGGGTTTAAGCTCGACAGAAATTACAAAAGAAACAAGAAAAGAAAAATCAAGAGAAGATCAATACATTAAAAGACACCGCAAAGACGATGATGAGGATACAGAAAAAAACAAAACCAGAAAAATAAATGGCCCAATCAGGCCGCAGGAGGGTACAGGAAATGAAAAAAACACTGTGAGAGAAACAACCTCAACCCAGAACCGATTAGATCTAGCGGAAAAAAGCTCAAAAAGATGGCCATGGCTCCCTCAGGCACTAACACGCTATACTGGAAAATAGCAGTCAAAGGGCTTCCCTTCAGGTAAAGAAAGGGATCAAACAAAGATGGCAAATGCTCTGTGCAACAAAGAGCAAACAATCACTATCGGATCATGGAATACTAGAGGCCACATCCATCTGACAGAACCCGGTGAGATAAACCTAGGCGGATTCGGCCTACTAAGCCTACAAGAAACCTGGCTGCAGTTGCCGCCCAGCATGGATGGTTACGAGATCCAACTGTCTCCTGCCCAGAAAGGTGAAAAAGGTCGCCCAACATGGGCCTTTTAACGGCCGTCCGTATGGGCGGATCGCTTCGAATAGCCCACAACCTGGTATCAGACACACTAATCCAAGCGATTGTCCTAGAATGGGCAAAAGAAGAAAATGCAACGAGAAAAAAGAACAAAGATCTTATCCTGCTGCTGAACATCTATTGGAACCCGGCCATAATCCATACATCCGCTTTCTTAAACGAGATAGAAAAAATATTAACTTTGGCTACAACAACATTTGACGTGGACCACATTCTAATATGTGGAGACTTGAACTCGACTTGCCCAATGGTAGACGATGTAAAAACTCTAGGAAATAAAACAAACACCTGCTCAAAATCAACAGCAAGAGGCCTCGCATGGGCGGAGCTGATGGAATCCTGCGATTTGTACAATCTAAATTCCCTGGAAACAACCACACCGAGAATACCAACCCGGAAGGGGGAAGGAAACGCAAATACCATTGACTACATCTTTGTATCC
Source organism: Ambystoma mexicanum (assembly GCF_040938575.1). Taxonomy (NCBI): domain Eukaryota; kingdom Metazoa; phylum Chordata; class Amphibia; order Caudata; family Ambystomatidae; genus Ambystoma; species Ambystoma mexicanum. The sequence continues at coordinate 321,639,629 of NC_090930.1, forward strand.
AGGGATCTATATCAACAAATCAAAAGCTTTGAGATAGTAGTATCCACCCGGAGTGACCACAACCTACTCAAAGCGACATGGCATGTCAACAAACCCCCGCAACTCAACATGTCAACCAAGATGGCTATAAATGCCCAAGGAAACCGATTACAAATCACAAAAGATGGCATTGCCTCGATCACAGAGACCTACAAACAAAAAGAGGTAACAAAAACAACACATTGAAAAATCTGGACTACTGCCCGCTGCTCATCCCTTACCTACATCCCAGGCATGCAAGGAAAACAGAAAACAACCATCGTCACAAATACAACGAGGAAATTCGCTCAAAGAAATCTGAGCTACGAAAATCATTAAGGAAAGCCAAAAAATACCCCACACAGTTAAATTTAGACTTTGCAAACAAGCAAAAAAGAAAGAACAAATTGTGGCTTCAAACATTCCGAAGAAACTTGTACCAAGAAGACGCAGAGACCATGCTTAGAGCAGTCTGCAAAAGAAACTTGAACGACTTTTGGACTCTACTATCAGGTCCAGCAAAAACAAGTACTAACAACGTCCCTGAAGACAGATGGCTAAAACACTTCACAAACTTATTTGAAGAATCAGAGCCATCGGAAAAAAGACCACCAAAACCCGCAAAAAGTAAATGGATGGCATGTACAGAGGAAGAGATTAGAAAGAAAATCAGTAAATTAAATAACTCCCGTGCACCAGGTCCGGATGGAATCACAAACTTACACCTCAAACAAGAGATGGAAACCTGGGCCCCGTTAATAACTGAAATCTTTAAAAGATGTGTAGGACAACACAATCCATCCCGGCTACATGGCAAACAGCTAACATTGTTCCAATTTACAAAAAGGGGCTGAAGGATGACCCAGGAAATTACAGACCTATCGCCCTATTGGACGTGCTGGGCAAACTCTTTGGATCCCTGGTGCTAGAGAAACTCCAAGACTGGCAGAAAATGGCAAAGACAGCAGATCCACTGCAAACAGGCTTTGAAAAAAATCTAGGCACCACGGTCAACATTATGATAATCTGTATTCTGAAGGCCAGAGTCATCGAGGGCTATCCAACAATCTTCATAGCATCGATCGACCTGGTACAAGCCTTCGACCGTGTAAACAGGAGAAAACTATGGCGCAAACTGGAAAAACAAAGGTGCCCAACTTCACTCCTCAACCCTATCAAAGCGCTGTATAGTAACACCTCAATCAGAGTTCACCTGAACGAAGCTGGGCTACTATCAGAAAGTATACGAACAGCAAGAGGAGTCAAACAAGGATGCCCTCTAGCTCCGGCCCTCTATAAGGCGTACATGGCTGACATAGTGGATGCAGAAATCGACACACGCTTCTTCCCGCCAAAAATAGGAGAGTCGAAAGTGACAAGACTGCTCTATGCGGACGATATCCTTCTGCTGGATCAAACACCGATCGGACTGCAGCGCCAACTAGACAGTCTTGTAATCTATTTGAAGAAGAACGATTTAGATCTGAACACTGCAAAAACTAAAATTATGATCTTGGAAAAATCATCTAGGCCAACTAAAAGATCACAATGGTTTGCTAACTCAGAGAAGCTGGAGACAGTGAAAACCTTCACATACTTAGGAGTGAAAATATCTCGCAGCCAAATAGAACTATCGATGCAAGAACACCTTATCTTAAAGATGAAAACATTGGCTGCACAACCAACACTCTTGGAAAGGAAATTTGGAAAATTCACCATCCTCCCAGTACTAAAATTTTTCAAAGCAAAGGTCACTCCAGCACTAATTTACGGGGCTGAAGCAATGCCTCATCTTCCTCCTACACTGTGGAAAAAATTGGAAGGTGCTTTTTGGCGCAAAGTCTTACGACTACCCAATTCAACCCCAACAGCAGTAATCCGAAGAGAACTATGTCTTCAATCACTGGAATCAGTAGTAGTCAGAAACGGTCTCCTGTTCCTGGGAAAAATTCTAAGAACTCAACGGCCTACTACTCTGGACATCATATACCAAGAAATGACGAACCAAAAAAACAACATGATGACAAAATGGTACAAAAACCTACTAGATCAGTCATAAAAAATCGGATGTTCGGAATGGGAGATAGAACGCACCCCAGAGAAAATCAAGAAAAAATTAAAAATCCATGATTGGATCGAGACCTTGGAAAAAGCAGAGAAGCACACACCACAGGGTCATCATACAATCAACACACAAAGGATAGACGAGACAAGGAATTACTTAAAACAATTCCCAGACAAACCTCTGCGTATAATCTTCCTGAGAGCACGTCTGAACATTCTAAAGACGAAAGAAATTTTATACCTCAGAAAACAGGTTCAAGATAAAAACTGTCGGTACTGTGACACCCTAGAAATCGAAACAGTGCGACACTTACTTCTTCACTGTCCGGGTACAAACAGTCTCAGAACGACCTACTTACAATCACACAAAATGAAACATCTTACCACCAGTGACGAAGATTGGTGGAACATGCTAATGAGCGGAGAATCCACAACATTGACAGTAGCAACAGCCAAATTCTTCGAAGGTCTAAAACTGGAAGAAAAACTAAGCCGAGAGTAAACAAAGAAAAAAAAAAAAAAAAAAGGAAAAAAAGGAAAAAAAAAATAAACATGGATTCTAAAGAAAGAAACACAGAAAAGGGGAGAACTTTAATTTCACCAAATGTCCGCGAATCCAACATGGCTGGCATTTCCAAAATTCTGATGCACCTCATGCTTTTCACAATCCAGTTAGCGGGCATGTCCGATGTCTGCAGACATCACGTCGCCCTCTGGACCAATTGGAAGCCCGTTCCCAGACCAAACAGGGAAGTTAGTCGGTGGGCCAAACCCAAATATCACACATTTTTATACCTTCTTTTTGAAGTACGCTTTTGGGACCAAGCCGCCACTCCTGCTGCCAATTTGGTGAAAATCCATACAGTGGTTTGGGCTGTAGGCATGAGCAAAAATAATTTTCCACTGCGTGTTACCTCTATAAATTTGCCCGCCCCCAGGATGAAACCGAAACCAAACTATGAAGAATCAATCTGACAGGGCCATCTTTGCAAAAGTTTTGTGAGGATTCGTCCAGGGGTGGGCAAAGTTAAAAGCCACCCAAAAAGTGCTCATCCTATGGGTTGAGCACATAACTACACGGCCGTTAGAGCCGCTAGAGCAGGTTGTGTAATATATGGACAGACAGACACATCCTTGCGGTGCTGGATGGGGTCTAGGTTTCAAGCAGTAGAATGTGTGTTAGTCACTGCTGATAGTTACTGTCATTTCTATCCTGAAAATCATTTCTGTGAGGCATGCGCCGTCAGAATCAGACACAATGCACTGCCCCTTCAGTGATGAGAGTTCCAGGAGGTACTGGAAGGGCTACAGATCAGCCATAGGAGCATCACCCATGTTTTCCCCAGGGCAAATGGTTATGTAGATTGAAAGGCCACTACATAAAATGAGCATTACCCTGAGTTCTTATTGCGCACATGTAAGTGGAGGCATTTCTTGTCATCCGTCAAGAAACGTCCCTATCATTAAGGAGCATCATGTAGGCCAACAACAATTAATGGTTAATAGAAAAGCGAGCAAAAGGTGATGTGCAAAGGTGATATGCCAGTGAACAGAATTACAACCAGTGCATAAAGCGTTGGTGCAGAATAGATACTCAGCAGACGTTAAAGAGTTAATTAATCATCAGGGCGACCAGAGCAGCTCAGACAAGTAGTTACTGTTGGTAGATACACCAAATACAATGGCACCAAAGTCTCACAGTGGGCAATGGCAACAATAAACAGAGGCAGAAGGATTGGTCAGAGTTCAGCATGAAGGTCACAACAGACCCTGAGATTCCCTTGCAGCCCACATTAAAGCAGGAGGATCCATCGCAGGAGCAGAGACAACGCTGACACAGCAGCATTAAGAAACAGTAACAGGTTTATTATAATTCATCTCAAAATGTTAGGTATGTGAGATGTGCTGCATCTATTTGGTGAAGAAGGGATGTTGTTTTGTGATGTTCAGCACTGTGAAAGCAGGCTTCAACACATTCAGTAAAGACGCCCTGTGCATGGGCCAGCAGGCGCCGCTATGCAGCATATACCAAGGCTCTGTATCAGATGCGTAACACAAAATGTGGGGGCCCCCCTGCAAGCCATGCTTAGAGCCCCACCGACTCAGCAACAAATCATGGGTCGTGCTACACTCTGGGTAGGCCTAGATTATCACGCTTGCACAATATGCATGAACGTGCTGCTGAAGCGGTATGCCGCACACTGTACTAGGAGAAAGATATAAATATGTGTTTTAATGCAATATACAGAACACTTTCTGAGAAAAATTGGCTAAAAAGCCAGAGTGTTTGCAATTGTTTTGTAGGGTAATACCAATCCAATACATGCAAGTCACCAACAGTGCACAGGAGCATTAATGTGTTGCTATTAAAAATGCCATGCCACATTGAAAACATATCCCACTGGCTGCACAATGTAGACCAGTGTAGACACGTTATAACATTACAGTAAAGCATTCCAGGCCACATTTAGACACACCTAGACTGGTTGCACAAAAATGCCAGTCGAATCAATAACACTCATCAAGAAGAGAGCACACATTGAAGCCCGGGTCTCTGCTGCCTCTAACAACATGGCTAAATTCTTTAGAATCTGCATGGAACTGGTCAATCCTGTTGCGGTCTCCACCTCTCCTGTACCCTCCCAGGCACTCTGTATGGCTCTGGCCTCTCACTTCTCTGCTAAAACTCAGGACATTCTGTCCACTGTCTCCTCTTCCTCTCCCTCTCCCACCCCCACCCCTTTGGCCATCTCTAGCTCTCCTCCTCCTTTCTCCTCTTTCTCTCTGACAACACCTGATAAGGTTTCTAGACAAGTCTGATTCATGAAAGTGTCATCCAAAAAGGTGCTCTCCTGCTCCTCCAGAACCATCAAGGACCATATTGACACCCTCGCTGCACCTTGGCCGATTTCACCACTGGAACATTCCCCTCTCCCCTTAAGTACTCCCCTGTGCACCCACTCCTCAAGAAGCCGTCTGCCGATCCTGGCTTCAGAGCTGCTAGAGGGGCTCCCCTGCTCATCAAGGACCATATTGACACCCTTGCTGCACCTTGGCCGATTATTGTAATCACTCTTTCACCACTGGAACATTCCCCTCTCCCCTTAAGCACTCCCTTGTGCACCCACTCCTCAAGAAGCCATCTGCCGATCCTACCTGTCCGGCAAACTATTGCCCAATCTCCATCACCCCATTCCAAGGCAAACTCTTGGAAAAAATCTGGCCATCTCCCAGCTTACACTCCACATTGAATCTGTTGGTTGTCTCCATGAACATCAGTCTGGCTTCAGAGCTGCCAGAGGCACGGAAACTTCTCTCCCGAACACCCGTGAATATCTGCTCTCTAACCTTGATTCCAGCATCCCTTCTGTCCTAATCCTCCTTGATCTTTCCTCTACTTTCGACACAGTCAACCACGCCATCCTGATCAATCGACTACGTGAGAACCTGGGCATCAAAGATCAAGCCCTGGAGTGGCTAACCTTCTTCCTCTTGGACTGCCCTTCCCAGGTCCAACTTGCTCACTTTCTCTCCACCACCTCTCTCTCCCTGTGGCATTCCCCAGTGCTCTATCCTCTCACCCTGGTTTTTCAACCTCTACTTGGCCCCTTTGTCCCACCTGATCTCTACCTTCTCTAACTTTCACTGTCATGCGGATGGCACAGAGCTTTCCTCCAGGCTCCTCTCATGCTCAATCCTGACTGTCTATCCGTGATTAAGGATTGGTGCACCTCCAACAATATCTACCTTAGTGCCATTAAGATGTAGATCCTTCTCATTGGGACCCCTGCCCCTGCTTCCCCTCCCTCACTCTGGCCGTCCACCTTGGGCCCTCTTCCTTCGAGGCAAAAAACCTTTTGTGTCATCTTCGACTCCACTCTTTCTCTCCTTGCATCTCTTACATTGCCAAAAAGTCCCACTACCTACCAGCTGCTCCTCCTAAAAGGGACTCTTCCCTTTCTTGCTTCCCCCCCAGAAGCTCACTGTCTCCAGAGCCCTGTTTCTTTCTAGGATAACTACTGCAACAGCCTCTTTCTCACGCTACCTTCCTCTACTCTCTGCCTCTGCAACTAATCTAGAACAGGACAGCAAGACTTGTCCTTGGCCACAAGCCCAGAGATCATATATCTACAGCCCTGAAATCTCTCCACTGGCTCCCGGTGGTTGCAAGAATCAAGTTCAAGACCCTTTGCATTGTCCACAAGGCTTTCTGGGGCTGGGCGCACACTTCATCGAATGCTCTCTTCCAAAATACCTTTTTTCTCGAGCCCTTCCCCAGCTACCTCCAACTCTCTAAGGGCTAGACACTTCTTCAGGCAGAGAGTGAGGGGTAGGTTTTCTCCTCTGCAGGTGCCTCTCTCTGGAATGGCCTCCCTGCACCTCTCAAACTTTAGCGGACCACCCGGTGTTCCGGAAGCAGCTCAACACTTTCCTCTTCTCCTCTGCTTTCTCTCTCTCCCTCCCCAGCTGACCTACCTGTCTGCTGTACCGACTGGTTGCTTGGCTACCCTAGGAGTCTCACTTAGTCTAGGCTCTGTCTTGTTCAGTCACCCTTGCACTGCCTCTGGCCTACCACGCACTTAGGGACTGTAACTGTAACCCTACAGTCCCTTGTTCTCCTTGCACTACCGAGCGCCACACTGCCCTGGCTGCACTTACTCAGAGCGTTACAGCCCTGTTTTCCCCTCCCTTCTTCCTTGCACTTCCCTCTACCTTTCCCCTTGCATTTCTCATTCTCGCACTTGCACGATTTGAATGACACAAGGCCTAGTAAGATAATTTGTCTTGTCCACCCTCTATCTTCACTCCATTGCTTGTTGCGCCAAGAAACGCTTGTCGACAGGCGTGTTATAATAGACTTATATCATATCATTTTATCACAGATGCTCAAAACAATATACAATGCTGCAATAAGAAATGGCTAGACTGGCAGCACCCAAATGCCAATCTAGCCAGGTAATTACACTTAGCCGGACTGCTTTATCAGAAATGCGCAGTTAAAAAAAAAGTCATACCAAACTGAGGAATAACTAGACTGGCTGCACCAAAATGCCTCTCTAGCCACTTATACCACATATCATGCCTGCTTAGCCTGGACATGGACAACCATTATAAATTATCACACAATCCCACCTCCCACACATCCCCTCTCCCTTCCATGCCCTACCCCAACCTCCAAAATCAGCTCCTTGGCCCAGAATCACCTTCACGTCCCTCTTCCTTGTCCCAGAGCTTACGTTTGAGGCACCTTGCCTCAGAGGTAAGTACTGGGATGAGGAAGAGTGGGTTTAGGAGTAATGAAATTACAGGTAGCTAAATCAGGCATTACCTCCATGTACCTCTACCTCATCCCAGTGCTTGTGTATGAGGCATACTGCCTCATACACAAGTACTGCCTCATACACAAGTACAGGGACAAGGAAGAATTGGGCTAGGAGTAATGACTATTACCAGTAAGTAATAAAGGAATTAAGCACAAGTAGGGGCTTAAAAATATTCAGTTGACTGGGCTGCAGCACTCACCCCCAGAAATGTTGGGCTATGTTGACTCAACCTGGCTGACCTTCAGAGCAGTTGCCGGACAGAGCAGGCTACAGATGTTAAATGGCACCTGGATTTCGCTGTTAACAAGGGCCCTGCAGTTACTAACATAAAGCATTTCATTGTTAGTACCTGCATTCAAATGCCAAATTTTTTAGGCAATTGTGATTTTGTTTTAGTACTTTCATGCCAGGGAAGTGATTGAAAGGGTAGAAAGGGAACAGGAGACCATTCTTTCTCACAACAGTTCATAAGTGGGTGCTTTCCCACTTAAAGGAGAGAGTTAACTGCTTCTAACATTGAAGCTGCACTAGAATAGTCTCATTAAAATTTGTAAAGAAGTTAGATGCCCCCACACAAATAAATTTGCCTCCCCCACCACCCGTGAAGTTAGCGCCTCGCCCAACATTTGAAGGATCAACCCCCCGAAATGTAGATTTTGTTGCGCCCCTGAACACAAGCACAAACACCATTCACCATATACACGCATGCACACCCAGCAATCCTTACATTTAAGTGTGAACTCTTTCACCATACAGGCACACCCAGGCAGCCATTTATACATTTAAGTGTGCACCCTTTCACCATACACTCACACAGGCAGCCACACACACACACACACACACACACGTCATCGGGTTAAGGGGAGCCCTATTACTTCAAAATGAAATTGAGCCACAGTATAAGTTTGCTGGTCCAGTAACAACGATACCAGTAAGCTTGCCGGTACTGTTGTTACCAGACCGGCAAACTACGAGTTCTGCTTGCGGGTGCCTTCACACCCACCAGGTCTGACCTGGCTGGCGTGCCGGCACCCGTGAGCAGAGCATGTCGGACGAGCTCCCCATTCCCATCGAACCCTATGAGGATCAAATGGGAATGGGGAGCATTTTTTTCCAGCGGCCGCGAATGGGCAATTATCGGGTCTGGCGGGGCCGTAATTACCCGGTAATTTCCTGTTCGCGGTGCCAGAAATATGTGCAGGTTTGGCAGGCAGCCTGCCGGTTTTACCGGCAAGACTACCACTAAACTTGTAATGAGACTGATTGTTTCTTTTTGAAATCACTCTGACTTCATAAAGAAATTATTTCTGTTAAGGACCGAACCATAACGGAAATAATTTCTTTATGAAGGCAGAGTGACTTCAAAAATAAACTATTTCTTTTTGAAGTCATAGGGCTCCACCACCCCATGACATGGAGACCTCCAGCTTGGGGTCTTCCATGTCATGGGGTAGGGGGAGCCCTCGGACTTCAAAAAGAAAGTTTCTTTTTGTAGTCACTCTGTCTTCATAAAGACATTATTTCTGTTACAGAAATACTTTTTTTATGAAGGCAAAGTGATTTCAAAAAGAAATTAAAAAAGGACATGTGCTAGCGGGGCCCCCGCACCCCGGGGGAAATGGGGGCCCCTGTTACGCCAGTGCTCTGTGCCATTATTGGGAAACCGGGGCCTCGGCCTGTGGAATAGCTGCCCTACCTCATAACATATGATATAGGGGGTGTGATGGGCGCACCCGTGCCTCGGGCCGCCCTGTATTTGCATCCACACGCACACACTCACTGACACAATGAGGAACACATCTGTGCCGTACAGGGGCCCGGCGGCAACTGCCGCACGGACTGTCTTTATTCATACCCCGCATGCGTGTGCCAGAGCGAGGCTCACGCTTGCGCGCCTTCAGTTCAAGACGTCACATCCCTCCTTTTCTTTAAACAGAAAAACAACTGACAACAACCATATAACAGGCTAACAATAAACAGACCCAACGGGGGTCGCTGACCTGACTGCAACGTCGAGTTAGTCTCCTGAGTCCATGACGTAGTCCTTGAGACGAACAGGCAGTCTGCGACCATGTCGCACAGGATACCGGCAGCTGCTCCTGAGGGTCGGCAGCGGGTTATCCATTGGTGGCTGCGTATCCGCAGGCAGGTCTAACTCCGGGCTCTCAGCCCCGGTTTCAGGCGGGGAAAACTCTTCTGGTTCCTCCTCATGACGGTGCACATCCACCTTCTTGAAAAAGGACTGGTTGCGGGTGACGATCCCTCTCTCATTGGCCGCAGTGACCATGGTGCCCTTGACATGGGTAACTGTCCACGGTTGGGGCTCATACGGGAGCGATAGCCTCCCTTCTGGCCGACGGTTCCGCACCAGTACTGAGTCTCCCACTGCAATCTCCTTTTCCTGCAGACCTCTCCGCACACTCTCTTTCTCATTGCGCACCACTCTCTCCTCTCGGACTTTGTCGTTATCGATGACTCCAGGCTTGCGGCCTTCGACCTCCGGGTCGAGGCCTCTCGGGCAGCGTCCAAACAAAGCCTCTGCCAGAGCAACTCCGGTGGACTGGTGGGGTGGGGTTCGATATTCCTGAAGAAATTCCACCAGTTTCCTTTTCAGGTCACCCCCTTCATTGGCCGATATTCTGAACACATTGTTCAGGGTCCTCATGAGTCTTTCAGCTTCTCCGTTGGCCCTGGGCCAGAGTGGCGATACCTTGCAGTGCTGTATTCCTTTTTCTTTCAGGTACTGTGCAAACTGTTTCCCTGTGAACAGCGGCCCATTGTCAGAGCATAGGATCTCCGGGAAGCCATGGGTTGCAAACATCTTGTCCAAAGCCACGATGGTGTGTTCGCTCGCCGTTGATTCCACTACCTCCACCTCCTGATATCTCGACCATTGGTCGACTATGGCAAAAAAGTACATGCCCCTCCCGGTCGACCCAAAGTCTGCGTGGACTGTGCCCCACAGGCTTTCACTTCTTTCCATGGAGCTGATGGGCAGAGCTTTCTCAATGGGACTAGCTGCCTGTCAGGGCAGGCACCTCTTCACATGCAGTTCCACTAGGTTTTCCAGGTCCGGGATCCACACTTTGGGTCTTAGCCGCGCCTTGGTTTTCGCAATCCCCTGGTGACCCATGTGCGCCATCTCCAGAACTCGAGCCCTCAGTGACTGTGGAATTACAATCTGCCGTCCACGCAGCAGCAACCCATCGTTCGATATCGAGAGTTCGCCCCTTACCCTCCAAAGTGCCTGGTGATCTCTCTGGGCCCTGACATCTTGCCTGGCGTTGTTCTGGAGCACCTCTTTCCAGTCTCCACTTCTTATCGCCGCCTGTATAATGTGGAATACCTTGTGGGATGACAACTCTTCAGCCACTACCTCTCGAGACAGCGCCACCGGCATCGCGCTCTCCACAATGTTGTTTACGAATACCTGGCACTCCACCAGCTCATCGGATCCCTGCGCTCTCCCATAGTTCGGGTGGCGGGACAGGTAATCCGCCGGATTGTTCGTCCCCGGCCTGTACACAAGCTTGCCCCCATATTCAATTTGTGGCAGCATCCAGTACTCGATCCTCGGGGGAGGCTTCGATGACACACCCACCAGAATGGGCAAAAGCGGTTTGTGGTCCGTCACGACCGTGACGGGCTTTCCAAGTATGTACAGGCAAAAATGCGGGCAGCCCCATAGGATGGCCAATGCCTCCCTCTCAATCTGCAAATAGCGTCTCTCGGTGTCCGTGAGGGCCTTGCTCACGTAGGCGATGGGTCGCATGTCCCCTCTGGTGTCTGACTGCATAAGGAGCGCACCCAGTCCCACCGGGCTGGCATCAACGACAATCTCTGACTCGGCGGTGGGGTCAAAATAAGCCATTGTGTCTTGATCTGAGAGAGCATGCTTAATCTCCAGGAAGGCATCCTGTTCCCTCTTGTCCCACACTCACGTAGCGTCGTTTTTGGTCAAAGCTCGGAGAGGTTCAGACAGGGACGCCAGACCTTTGATAAATCGCCCACAGTAGTTCACCATCCCCAGGAAGCTATGTACCTCCGTGGGGGATTGGGGCGCCGCCGCCTCGCGGATGCCCTTACTTTTCTCGGGGTCTGGCGAAACGCAGTTGGCATGGAATATGAATCCAAAGAATCCAATACGATCCTTGAAAAATTTGTACTTCCCTCTATGTAAAGTAAGGCTTAGCTCACTCAGCCTCTGTAGCGTGCACTCCAGTCTCTTCATGTGTTCGGCCCGGGACTCTGAAAAAACCAGAATGTCATCACTCATATTGAGTACCCCTTTGAGACCAGCCAGCGCTCCCCTGATGGCATTTTGGAAGACTTCTGCCGCGGAGGAAATGCCAAAGCTCAGGTGTTTAACCTGATAAAGGCCCTCATGAGTAGTAAAGGTCGTAATGTACCTAGAATCTGGGTGGAGCTCCAGCTGGTGATACCCCGACCTCAGGTCCAGCTTGGAGAACACCCTGGCCCCTTGCAGCTCTCCCACGATGTTGTCCAGCGTGAGCGTAATGTGCCTTTCCCGTTTAATGGCAGCGTTCGGGAGACGCATGTCCACGCAGATGCGGAGAGTACTTGGCTGTTTAGGTTTGGGCGCCACTACAATGGGTGATACCCAGGGTGTCGGCCCTTCTACTCTCTCAATGATGTCCATCTCTACAAGTGACTGCAGTTCTTTCTCCACCTGTGCCCGGAGGTGGAAAGGAATTTGTCAATGCTTTAGGGTCGTGGGCTGGATAGTGTCATCAAAGTGCAAACGCACTGGGGGAGCCTTCAACTTGCCCACCCCTTGAAAAATGCTGGAGAACTTGTCTAGGAGCTGATCCGTGTCTACCTGGCAAATTTCGAGGGCAAAATGCACAAGGTCCAACGCCTCCGACACAGCACAGCTCAGGAGTGAGTGCGGGCTGACGTCAGTGATGAAAAATCTTGCCCTGATGGACCTGTCCCCTCGAGTCACTGGTGCAACGAACACATCCAGAATGGGTAGCGGTGTGTCACCACCAAAGGTGAATATTTTGGCCCTTGACACATCCAGCGGGGGTGGGCCTGGGATGGCCTTGTAGTGTTCAGTGGCCAGTACGCAGACAGAGGCCCCAGTGTCAATCAAAACCTTGGTGGGGGCACCTTGAATGTCCACGACGCATGTGGGCTGTCACCTCTTCTTCACTCCTGTAGCGAGGTTTGAAATGAAGAAAACTTCCTCTTCATCTTCCTTCTCCTCAGCGATGTTGAGCCTCTGAGTGTCCTGCTCCAGCTAGGCGATGTTACGTTGTCTCCTGAAGCCACCTCCACTCACCCTCGCCGGCCCTCGATGCGTGGTTACCGGGGCAGCTGCGCGACACATCCTGGCATAGTGACCAGAAGTGTTTCACCTTCCACAGACTCTCTTTTTGGCCGGACAGTCCTCCGAGTGGGGCAGGTCGTACCCACAGTATTGGTATAATGCAGAATTCCCTTGCGCAGGAGCCGCCTCCTGGTGCTTCTGACTCCAGCAAGTTTTCGACGGGGCCTGTCTCCCCGCTGCAAATGCCTCCTCACATTTGCCAGGGCACACTGCCACGTCTATCTTCGCACCCCTCGTCTCGGCAAGCTCATACACCCTGCCACTGTCTAATATTTAGGTTAGGGTCATACCTGGCTCCCGCAGAATTTGTCTGCACAGCTTGCCAGAACTGCAACCTTGGATTACTTGTTTGCAGATCATGTTTTCATTGTTGCCCCACCTGCAGGTGCTTGCCATTTGCTGCAGACGTGCGCAAAACTTGTTGAGAGATTCATCCTCATGCTGCTTCTCACCACAAAACAGAAGCCTCTCGAAGTCAACATTGGATAACGGAATGAAATAGTTCTGGAGCGCCATTTTGACGGCTGCATACGTCACCATCTGCACATTTAGGGACTCATATATGCGTGGAACGTCCATGACCGCTGAATAGAGCAGAGTGGCCCTTTTTGCATCATCATCGGTCTCTACGGTGGCAGTGAAAAACATGTCCAATTTCTTGATCCACATGAGCCATTTTGGGCCCAATTTTGAGGGTGGGCCAGACATGTCAAATTCTGGCATTTTGCAGCAACGAGCCATGTTGCCGACGCATCACTCTGGGCGGCGCGGTAGCTTCTCCGTCGCTGTCCGTCATACTTTCACAGGTCGCACAGGCACCTCCCACTGTCCTGGAGGCAGCAAACCTGACTTCTCGCAGACATGCGCGTACCTTGTTGTGTGTACTGCACTGCCCTGGTGTGCATCAGCCTTGTCACCTGCCCCAGGCACTAAGATGTGGCCTCAAAGGCCTCTCCAACGCTCCAACGGGAAGAGCCCCTCCTCACCGGTCTTCTCCGTGGTCCTCCGGGTTGGAGAACCACAGGGGTTCCAAAAATTGAAGATAAGTATCTCCTTCAGCATGTGGGCAGCGCACGAGCACCCTTGCAGGCCGCTACTGCCTCATGCGTGAGATTGCAAATGGCCGCCGTCACTCGTGTCGCGTCCGTGGTGTGTTGGGGAAGAAATCCGCCATTGACACGCCCGCGTGTGTCAGATTGTCTCCCTTTCCACACCCGTCCTTGTGGCCAATGTGACGGGTGCACCCGTGCCTCGGGCCGCCCCGTACTTGCATCCACACGCACACACTCACTGACACAATGAGCAACACGTCTGTGCCGTACAGGGCCCCGGCGGCAACTGCCGCATGGACCGTCTTTATTCATACCACACATGCGCGGGCGACAGCGAGGCTCGTGCTTGCGCGCCTTCAGTTCAAGACGTCACAGGGGGCTATCACGTTTATATACAACTCACATGGTCCAATTAGCACGCAGATGTGTAGTGGAAATATCTATGTGGGAGTAATATTTCAATCAAATGCATTCTAGCCATATGTGCAAAATGCGCATGGGGCTTCATACGCCATGACAATGTTATTTGGTTGCCATTGCTAATAGACCTGTGTCGGTCCATTGTGTGACTCCCTTGGGGCCTCCCTGCTTGCAGAATCAGTACATTATACGTGTATGCTAAGTTACATGAACAAGAACGTGTGATCATAAGCTTGGCATAACATGCCTTTTCAAAACGTATTGTGGACTACATTTTACAATTGTGAAAAAGTGTTCCTTTGCCTATGGCTGCACCTCTGGAATGCATGTGCAGTACATGGCATCCATGTTATTAAGGAAGACAGCAATGCTGTACGTGTCTATCTTCATTGCATTCATGATTTCTGGTCATTCACTTTATTTATCGTTTGAAGGCTGGAACAATGCATCAATTACCTTTATTTCTGTTGGAAAATGGCACATGCCAGCCTAAATGGGTGGAGGAAGGTGCCTGTTGCACCTATGTGCAGTACAGGTGGCAGTTTCAGGAATGGACACATTACTGTCTGGATACCTAGAGCAGAGTTGCCCTGGTGTCTGTAAAGGGCTGTCTCACGCTGCTCAGTGATATTCCATGCCATGCTAAACTGCAGTAATTGAGGAACGTGGTTGTTGTAAGCACCCTCTCAATAATAATGCATTTTGTTCTTTCCATAACCCTTGCTTTATTATGTACGATTCGGATTTCAATTCTGTTTCTAATAGCTAATTTACAACTAGCTATGCTAACAATCACAACACTCTTCAATAGGACCATCCACCTCTCTCCACACAACAAGAATCATACAAACCAAGCACTCATTAAACTTACTAATCTTACATCCCACCATGGCCATCATTCCATAACCTAATTTAATCTGCATGCTGAACACCAGCACCGAGCAAAACACTAATACATACTGCTTGCAAAGAGCACACAGCTCCACATGTAGGGAAAGATAATGTACAGCCCGCTTTAAACAGATGATCTAATATCAACTTCTGCTCTGCTCTCTGACCTGCTGCTTTCCCATCATTATCCCCACCTTTTCCTTGCAGGACAACAGGCACCAAGAAGCCATGCCCATAACAAAATGTGGTATAGCAATCCCCAGTAACATACAACAACATGCTTTATTACTTAACACTTATCACAGTGCTACAGCCAAATGATGCAGGAGATTGGGCTCCTAGCCTGCTGATTATCATTGCATTATTCTTCCAAATAAGCTCAGAGGGAGCTATATGTATATCTGCCTTGTAACCAATCAAATACAGCTGGAAACTATTTCGCAGTTGTGGTAAAAGTTATGGGTCACATTGCAGGAATCCTGAAGAAGAGGAGCTGAGTTGGAGACAAAAGCCACACTGTATGAGAATTCAGGTTTGTATGAGAGGCCAGAGTATTGAGCCTTCTGGAAGCATCCACCCAAAAGCTGGCTGCAGCCGGGCTGTGAAGCAAAGGAGCAAGACAATGGCCTGCTGGGTGCTCTAGCCCAGATACTGGTGGTAGTTGCAAAGCCAACAGATCAAAAGAAGACAGATTGGAAAGCCTTGAGAGCCAGGTGGATTTCCTGGCTCCAGATGGGAGTAAATAAATGGGAACATTGTTACTCTTGCTCAAAATGCTAAGCAGGTGGCAGATGCGACAGATTGACCAAACCAATCAGTTTTTGATACAGTGCAAATAACATTTTTCATGCCACATATCCTCAAAACTAAATAAGATAAGACGTGCATCCTGGTCACTCTGGATATTATAGTTAGTAAATGTGTGATTAAAACTTCATACAAAATTTACCATAATTCATTAAATTCTTTATAAAATATTTATACATACAGGTAAGATATAATACAATCACCGAAACACATGCACCATCTCGAAAAAATAAAGTGCAAATATGCTGCATCGGGTTTACCGTCTCATGATTACCATCTACTTCTCAATAGATTTCACATAGAGGTTATTCCACTATAAAACTCCTTAGGCCAGTAAGTAATAAAATAGTTTTACAAATACATATTTACTGTATACACATGAATGACCATACCCATACATACTCTCTATTTACTAGACTACCTACTACTCCACAGCCTACAACCAATGGTTATTCAATTTACATAACTAAAAAGTACCCTTTGCCTCACTATTGCAAATCATGCACTCTTGAGGCTTTGTTACCTATGATAACGAGGCTTGCTGTGTGATGGAATATGCATGGCATATAGTGCTAATATTTACATTTAAACAAATAGACTGGTAAGTTTTGAGGTAGAGTAATATGATAAGTCTCATTGGTAAAAACCATGGGAATGTGCAATGAATCTACATTTCGAAATCTAAAATCACCTCATTAGGATTACTTCAAGCTCTAGCAGAAATGAAGGCTACACACTTAAAAAGTGATGGGTACATTTAGAAATCACCATAACGCTGATATTAAATAATCAGCCACTCCAAAAATGACAAATGTGGTGGTTTGTTTACAGAAAACGCAACCTTCATTAAATCTCCCAATCCCACTGTCTCCTAGGACCTTTTTTGAACAGGGCAACATAATAAAACATGCAGTTCACCCTCTCAATTCCTGACACCATAGGGGCACTTTTCTGAATCTTACGATTTCCATTTGGTGGTTATTGTAGTCAATGTGAAAGCATTTAGCTAAATGTAACATAATACATTTTCTTTGTAAACCGTGAAATACATTTCATGTTGCAACGACTCCTAAATTAGCACATATATGAAATAAAGGATAATTAACATTAGTCTACAAAAAACAAGTGTCCACTAATTGCCCTTTTCTGTCAACATAGTTAGCGTTGATGTATTGATCTGGGATTTATGATCAAAGAGGTTATGTATTTTTCAATCTACGAGGATCTCCTTTCTGTGTCTACGCCATGCCCATGCAATGCTGCCCACTTCTTTGTTGGTATCGCGCAGTGCCCTCTTTTACTGCTTGAGAGCCTCACTACACCACAGAATGATTCAATAAAGGATTGGCTTGTATGGCTACATATTCTTAACCAAGTAGACCAACTTCGGTCTTTAAGGTGCCATTGGAAAATGTTTAGAAAAGTAGTTTCTAATACATTGAGTTGAAACCCCAAAGTTCATCCCTATAAAGTCAAACATTTGGTTTTCACTCTGCAGATTTCCTGGCTGGTAGAGAAGCTCACCCTTCATTTTGTTTAGAGAAATTAATAATCACACCTAAACCGTTTCTGAAAGTTAAACCACTTTTGTCACATGTTCCACCCTTAACCCAATTTTCGCGGATCTAAATCTAAGGAAATCATATTGATCTACTGGAGTAATTTCATTACCTTCAATATCCAAATGCATATTGAAATTCTTCCTTTTATGGCAAATCATGGGTTTTCTCAATATATAGTCTGCCACTTTGATATATGGTTTTGGTGCAATTTTGCCAACTATTTTGTTGGCACAAGAAGTAGGGCATAGCCAGCCAATAAATGTTTACCATTAGCTCGCCCATTTAGCTTTTAGGAGTCCACCTTTAACTCTGCCACCTCAAACGGCAGATCATTCATTTATACTTAAAATAGCAGAGGGGCCAACACACAGCCCTGGCAAAAAACTACTTTTACAGGGAGGGGCATAGTAAGCTCCCCTCCTTGAATAATCTAACTCTTGCAGAGTTTCTAGAACACAGGTCCGTGATTATGATTATGTGTAAGAGTGGGTCAGACACCTTTAACATGGAATGTATTTACCATAGCAGTCAACCCCAAGAGCAGTAGCAGATTTTTTTTTTAAGCTGTAGAAACTGGTTGTGTAATGTCTTGTTCTGTTGGGATCAATGTGTTCTTTTCCAACACTAAGTGCAAGTTTACTAGAATCTACCAGTGTGTTATTGCTTTTTTTACTTGCATTTGTATGTACACGTTCACTCCATTTTGGGGTGAGAATATTATTGTTATTATTATAATTAATTTATTATGCACAACCAAATGAGGGCCCGGAGGCATAAGGGCACAGATCAGTAAGAGAGAAGAGTCAAGAAATAAACCTGGCAAGGAGACCACTATTTCTCTGAACAGGTGGGTTTTAGGTTTCTTTTTTAAATCTTTAGCCGAGGAGCTGTTTTTTTATGGCAGAAGGTAGAGCGTTCCATGTGATGGGGGCACTTGACCAAAAGGCGCCCTTTCTTACAAGTTCCAAAGATGTTTTTGGGACCTCAAGATTTTGATCTCCCTTTGATTGAAGAGAGCGGTTTATAGGCTTATGATTTAGCCTATTAATGAGATAGATTGGTGCATTACCTGCTAGAGCATTAAATGTAATCGTTAGGAGTCTGAATTTCACCCTTTGCTCAATGGCCAGCCACTGTAAGTTCCTTCTTATATAAGACACATGGGTATATTTTCTGAGGCCCATAATAGGTCTAATACAGCTATTCTGTACGACTTGACGTTTGTTCAATTCAGCCTTGTTTATACAGGTCCTAGATAAAATTGCCACAAACCAACTACAAAAGCTTGTAGAAGACTGGAACCTACTGCATGAACAGCAATCAGGCTTTCGAACCTCCCACAGCACATAATCAGCAATGCTCGATCTTCAGACCTACATTTTAGACCTGATAGTCAAGGGCAGCACTGGTATCCTTATGCTTGGAGTTGGATCTCAGCACGGCTTTCGACTTGGTAGATCACCAACTCCTGCAGAAAGCACTGTCTAAAACAGTTGGTTACACGCCTAAGGCATTGGAGTGGTTAGCATCATTTCTGAAAGACAGGAGTGCTAAGATTCACTGGGGTGACACATTCTCTGAGGCTGCTCCTATCTTGTTTGGTGTCCCCCAGGGTGCTAGCCTGTCACCGCTGCTGAGCTCCTGGAACAAATCGGAGTGTTCTTTACTAACTACGCCGATGACATGCAGCTCATTTTTTAACTCAGCATCGACAGCGCAAAAATATCAGAGGTTTATTGCATTATTGACATTTGGATGCAACGTCATTGGCTGTGTCTTAATAATGCGAAAACCGAACTGATGATTTTTGGGATGCAACAGACCAGATCCAAGTTAGGGACTGAATACCAGACCCTTACTAGCAAACAGGCTAAAATCCCAGTGGTGCCCCACGTAAAAACCCTAGGGATGGTTGTGAAAGCATCAGTAGGATCCGAGGCTCAGGTTAACTACCTGCAGAAAAACCATGCCTACTACATGAGTCTCATGAGGGCCATAAGGCCATTTATTAATGAAGCGAATGCAGCAACTATAGCAAGAGCGGTCATTCTGTCACTCCTTGACTACGGTAACGCCTTACTGATAGGAGCCACAAAGAGGGATATACAAAAGTGTCAGGTCATGGAAAATGACGCAGTTTGAGCTACCAATAGAATCAAAAAAATTGATCATGTGACTATGGGGAGAAGATCCCTTCACTGGCTAAGAGTGGAAGAGAGAGTACTCTTTAAGGTGATGACTATAGTTCACAGATGTCTGTATGGAGAAGCGCCAAGATATTTTAAGAAGTAATTTTCTTTGTACCTGCCTCAAAGACACCTTAGATCAGAGGATAAGGCTTATCTGAATATTCCTAGAGCTAAACGTGTGCAAGGGCGGGAGAAATCTTTCCCAGTGAAGGCAGCAGAATGCTGCAACGAAATTGCCACTAACTCTACGACTAGAAGAGAACTACCGGAGTCCCAGGAAATCGTTGAAAACCCACCTCTTCCAATGATAATCTCATTATCTTTCCGCAGACCGCCCTCTACAGCATATAATATTATGCACACTGAAATACCCCGGACACTCCCGCGCCCTGATGCCTGCGGGCTATCAGCACGTTATAAACAAACACATATACATATATACATATACCGATAAGCAAAGAGCTACAATAATCCAATTTTGTTCATATGATAGCTCTTGCGATGGTTTCGCATCCTGTCTGTGATAGGAAAGGTCTTATATGAGCCAGGAGGTGAAATGTAGTATGCAGATGATGAAACTAGATTATTTACATGAGCTGACATACTTAATGATTGCTTGAAGGTAACACCAAGGATTTTTATTTTATCGTTCACTTGAATGGTATGGTTTGCGATGCTGAAAGTTTGATAATCTGGGGTCAGTTTATCAAGCCTTTGTTTAGACCCAATCAGCATCAGTTCTGTTTTCCCTGGATTCAGAACCATGCCATTATCATCCATCCATTTACGGATGAAGTCATATATTTTTACAACTATCCTGCCATCTTGATTATAGTTCCCTGACAGAGTGATAAAGCACTGCGAGTCATCAGCATAGTTCGAAAAACATATGTTCTTGTTCTCTAAATCATCAAAGAAGGAGACTGTACAAAGGTTATACAGAATCAGTGATAAGGCTGCCCCCTGAGGTATCCCATAGTTCATGGTTACTGGATCTGCCTATGCTTGTTTACTGCAAACCCGAATTGTCCTTGAGCCTAGGAACAATAGCATCCAATTCTTGGCATTAACAATCAAATTTGCTGTTTTCTCTAGCCTTTCCAGGAGGAGTTGGTGATCCACCAAGTCGAAAGCTGCTGAGAGGTCCCAGGACATCAGAAGCATTGTGGACCCTTCATTGATTTTTGTCTTGGTGTTGGACTTAAGTTCCAAGAGAGCTGACTCTGTACTATATCCTGGGCGAAAACCTGACTGTCCATTATTGAGTATGGTATGTTCGTTGATAAAAGAGGCTAATTGGTCATACGCCACTCTATGTCACGACCCTCGCCCAAAACCCCCTCTGGCAAACCCTTTGGCCAGGTGGAGTCAGGACTTGTGCCTCTAGAGCCTGGCATCCTCTTCAAAAGCCCTCATGGGGCCAGTCCTGGAGCCTATGGCGCCAGGCATTTATACCATGAAAAACAATGTGCTTGGGAACTACTTTATTGTATTGTCAGCCAACATGGAGGCATCCACATAGCTTGGTTCGTTAGAACCAAGCTATGCGGTCTAGTGTTTTGGGTGTGGTAGCCTAGGGACTACTTTACCTGGACTATTTTGTTGGGGCTATTTAAACCACACCCGAGCAAGACAACACGCTTCACGTTACTTTGCAGCTTGCAACATGATGCTCAACGTGTCCAGCTATTCCTTCGAACCTCGAAGAAGCAGAACCTGCAAGGAGACAAAAGGAACATCATTAGCAGCATCATCTTACCTGCAGTCTTCATCTTTAAACACTCGCAGCTACTGAGAACAGCTTCCTCGAATCTCCACGCCTCCCGGACAGAACGACCTGAAAGAGGAAGATAGAGGCAACATTAAAGAAAGCAGTAGAGACATTTACAAATTACGAACTGCTCAAAAGGCTTACCCGGCTAGTCGCCTCTCGGCTGGCACCACTCCGGACATTCCACTCGCGCTGAAGAACACTGCGACCTACAAGGAAGGAAAACACAGGTTAGCAAAGGCAAGACTTCGCATCATAGTGTTCTTAATGCGCCATCATTTACCAGCGGGGCTCAACTAAGCCAGTTCACCGTGCAAAAAACAAAACTAAAGAACAGCAATAAGACCTACCTGAACAATATCAAATGGGCCGGCGTTAGTGAAGTAACTGGACCGCACTCGCCCATGAAAGACAACACGCCCCTGCAAAGAAGGCAGGATGGAGAGCATGCCTAATTCTACCACAAGGTGAGGAGAGGGCGCCAGAGGGACTGAAATCATACGGGGGTGGAGGGAGGATACTTACCCCAGTCGGTCAGTCTTGAACACAGTCCTCCTGTATTTTCAGGCAGAAACTTCCCCACAGACCACATCAGGGCAAAGCTGAGAAGCATACCAGCGAGTAACCCGGCTGGGTGGCGTCCCTGTGGATACCAGGTGAACGTGACAGAACGCGAAGCCTACCATAACAAATCCATGTGGGTGCCATGAGAAATGGACTAATTGGCCCAATTACTAGGAGAGCTTCATGCTGAGGTTAATTCTGCCCGACAAGAGACTAATGCCCTCCGGAGAGACCTAATAGTGACCAAAGAATGCACTGAAGAGATTAGCAGGCAATACGTGTAATCACAGGCAGGACAGACGCCTCTACCTGGAAGCAATCCAATGATGCAAAACCCCGTCATACCACCCACTCTGGTACAGATCACGTTACCTGGAACAGTGCCCCTGGCACCACCAGAAAGGTTCTCAGGTGACCCACGGAAGTTTGCGGCATTCATCAATCAGTGCCGCCTTCATTTTCTTTCTAGGCCTGGAGCATTTCCAAACGACCAAGCTTGGGTAGCTTTTGTCTTATCATACCTGAGTGGTAGTGCAGCAGATTGGTCAGTGCCGTTGGTAACCATTGACGATGCTCTATTACATGACTTTGGGGGGTTCCAGAGAGAAATGGGAAAACTTTTTGCTCGCCACACCCAGGAACAAGCAGTAGACAATTAACTCTTGTCCCTCCGACAGGGGAATCAGGACTTGTTAACATACATTGCTACCTTCAACAGACTGGTCGCCGAAGCTAGGTGGCCAGAAAACAAAAGAACCACATTATTCCTTCGAGGCTTACGAGGCGAATTAAAGGACGTCTTAGCCCAGGTGGTTGATCCACCCAGAGACCGTGCAGAATTCATAAATCTGGTCGTGCAGCTAGACCACCGGTTGCAGGACCGAAAGGCAGACCGGTCTAAGACGGACCCTCGGACCGTGTATGTTCGACCAAGGGAAAACACACCCTGTGTACCTGAAAATGCTGTAGAACACATGCAGATTGGAGGGATATGGCCTCCATTAACAAAACAAGAGCGGGACAAAAGAAGACAACAACAGCTTTGTTTGTATTGTGGAAAACCAGGACATTTCCTGAAGGACTGTCCAGTAAAACCCCCAAGAAGAACAGCGAGGGCTACAGAGAAGGATGAAGCTAAGGAATCGGAAAACTACCAAGCTTGAAAAACGTAGAGGTCAGTTTGTCGAGTGAGAAGAAAGAGTTGCTGATGTCGCACTTTGCAATACCAGTGATCTTAATTAACCACCAACAGTCGTCAAGAATGCATGCCTTTGAAGCATACATAGATAGTGGAGCAGTTGGAAATTATATTGATCAAGAACTGGCAGCAGAGATGGGGCTTCCTTTGTGTTCTAAGCCAACTATGGACAAGGTAACCACGGTGGATGGGACAGAAATCGCTTCCAGACCAGTAACCCAGTGCACAACCAGGGTAACCTTGCTGTGCCAGGATAGACATCGGGAGTCTATTTCATTCGATCTCATCAAGCTACCTCAGTTCAGGCTAATACTAGGGATGCCATGGTTTGTTGCTCACAACCCTTTGATAGACTGGCGGGTACGAAAGTTAACCTTCCCCGGTGACTGCTCCCCTGCCTGCTATTACCATGAGGAGAAACCCGACGTCTGTATCCCCATGACTCCTGGAGCAACAGTATCAACCCTGGGAGCAACTAATACCTTGCCAAGTGAATACCATGATTTCCAGGATGTTTTCCGAAAGGACCAAGCCAATACATTGCCGCCGCATAGGCCCTAGGACTATCAGATCAACCTGGTTCCTGGTGCACAAATCCCTTGCGGCAGGATCTATGCTCTCACAGAACCAGAAAACCTTCATTTGAAATCCTATTTAGACCAGTACCTTGCAAATGGATTCATCCGTCCTTCGAAGTCCCCCGCAGCCAGTCCTTTGTTCTTGGTACCAAAAAAGGAAGGAGACTTGAGAACCTGTATTGACTACCGTGCATTGAACCAGATCACCGTGAAGAACCGCTACCCCTTGCCACTTATCCCTGAGATGCTGGACCAAGTTAAAGATGCCCAGATGTATACCAAATTGGACCTTCGAGGAGCGTACCACCTGGTCGAGTCAGAAAAGGAGATGAATGGAAAACCGCCTTCCGTACTAAGTACGGCTTGTTTGAATATCAAGTCATGCCTTTCGGGTTATGCAACACTCCTGCGGCATTCCAATATTTCATGAATGACGTCTTAAGGGAGTTAATTGATGTGTGCGCCTTAGTGTACATGGGCGACATCTTAGTATACTCAGCCTCGGAACAAGACCATGTCAGGCACGTTCGTTCAGTCCTCACCAAGCTCTGTCAACATTGCTTGTTTGCAAATCTTGAAAAATGCTTTTTTCACGTCACCCAAGTAGAATTTCTTGGTTTTATCCTTACTTCAGGAGGCATTAGAATGGACGTGCACAAGGTAGATGCCATTCTGAAATGGCCTTCACCGACGTCTCTGAAAGGGGTACAAAGCATGCTGGGCTTTGCAAACTTCTACCGCCGGTTCATCCCAGACTTCTCTCAGATTGTGCACCCAATCACAGTACTATTACGAAAAAATAATAAAAAGTTTGCTTGGACCGAAGAAGCAGAAGAAGCCTTTCAGAGTGAAGTCCTCCTGTATTTTCTAGATACTTCTAGAGTGAAGCTACATTTTCAGTAAGCATCTTACAATGTGTGAATTGTGATGCACAGGTCGGTCGGTGTAAATTAACGTCCCCCATCACTAGTTAACTCGGCTCTTGAAGTTATTTGTGCTAGCTTTGTGAAAGCTTTGTTTTTACAGGCTTGACTATCAGTGCCAATCCTTCATTTAGCCAAATCAGATGGTGGATTATGGATACCTTGAGTTGGTATATTGCTGGTCAACCAAATAATAACTGTGTTTGATCCTTACTCTGAATGACGGAAACTCCTCTGCCTAGCCCTTCCCTAGAGCTGATTTTTCACTGGCGCCTATGGCACTGTTAATGATAGTTCTCTCATTCATACCCTCTTGGTGAAGCATGACTTTGTTTTATTCCTTTGTTGCAGCCAGTGCTTAATTTGCTAAACAAAAGTTCCAGGGCCCAAATATTTCCCAGCATTCCTGTGACACATTGGGGCAGGCTGCTCTGTGCCATTATAGTCACAGCTCACAGCTGCTCTCCACAGTATCTTCATATTTCATGTCAAAGCTGCAAGTCATACCTGCACATTGTTGATGCACTGAATATGGCAGATCTATGATTTACCAATACAAATCAGCAAACATATCACATGCTAGTTATGTCTTGAAATGAGACACATGATTGCATGCATTATCATGGTTAACATCTTCCAATGATTCTTTAGGTGGCATAATGAACTTTTGACTATCTAGCCACCGAAAACAGCAAACATGATTTCTCCTATGATTAATTGGTATTAGGTAATAATGTCCTTAATGTCCCCATACATAATGTCGCCGGGAAAAGACATTGGCAACATTACATATGGTGAAATTCTGGGGTTGCATGATCAATGGAGTAATGTCTCCATGAAAAAGGGCGACTTTTTTGTCAGGAGACATATTTGCCCGGACATTATTACATGGAACCAATTCATTGATGTACAAATAAAGGCAAAATCTCAAATGAACTCTTCTGTCAAACACTACAGCAAGATCTTCTTGTGTACGTTGGCATTCAGGAGAGGCACTCCTCTTCAGTAATGGCCTTTTCCCTGGTATTGCCCTGAAGTTGGTACTGCTGGCTTTCCTAATTTTGTCAGCCCAAGCCTGCTCCGGCACTGCTGGTGGTTATTACAGTAGTGGAGCTGCATCAATGATATGCAGGAAGACTGGAGCGGTGAGCAGGCATGGCCAGCATGAGTGCATGGCATTGTCACTTTCCCCCTGCTTGGTATTCATGAAAATTAATAACTAGCACTGCCGCTCCAGTGCGGTAGTCCTATTCATGAGTTTCAATGAGCCAGCTCAGGATGCAGTGATATGTGATCAAGGCAAACTGTTGTTGCTTGTTTTGTGGTTACTCCTGATTGACAGGGGAGGTAATACAGTTGTTAAAAGAGCACATCATTGTTAAACTGAGTCTGGGAAAATAAGTGCCAGGGCTAAAAAATACAGGCTCAACCCCTCAAATTAAGCACTGGTTGCAGCCCTTATAGAAGTGGCTCTATTTCACTGATCATAGAATTATCTTTATCAATTGCATGCAGGGGTTCTTTTTTGAGGAATTTCTTTGGGTTTTCCTTGCCCAGCGGGGCTGATATGATGCCTTACATATACCCATCCTAAGTTGTTGTCCAAAAATATAAATCCATAAAAGGAGAAACTGCAGGAGCTTCAGAACCCCAATGAATTACCCAGGGGCACAGGGCAGATGTGTCTTCTTTGCTTTTTCAACTCAGCAGCGCTAGATGATGATGCCTAATGTAAACAGTGCCGGTCACTGATTTCATTTTCAGTCCGCATTCAATCAATCACAGCCACAGCTTAATTTGTGGGGGTGGTTGCCGGTGGCCAACACCGGCACTCTTTTTTGGGCACTGGAACTCATGTGGGGCCAGCGCACGTGCAATTGATTTGTTTGTTCTTCCACTTCGCTTTGCTTCGATTATAAATCATTGGGATTTGCCATTCTGATCTCGATCTCTCTCGTGCTTGCAGGTTGCAGGCCATGGCTGGCTAGGCCTGGGAGGGGCCAGCAATAGTAATGAACAACAATCTGTTACAAACAACAGCCAATGAAAACTACCATTCTGTTGTTACTATGCAGTATTTGATACATTCTGTATAGTAACACAGAATGTGCAGTTTTCATTGGCTGTTCTTCTGAGCCAGTGAAATTACATGGTGATGTGTTGTTGTTGCCACAGGAGGCAGCGCGGCGCCACCTTCATTTCACGAGTTACTGTGAGATGAAGGTATCGAGGTGTGGCGTCGTCGGTTCTGACTTGTGAGAAAGAGAGCCTGCTCTGCGTGATGCGGCCTAGTTGCTTCCTGGTGCCTCCTCTGCCTGCCTTTTCATTTGTGCGGGTGCCATAACGTGCACCCAGCCCCCCCACCCTGAGGCCCCGACAGGAGACCAAGTCCCAGCCAGCAAAGCAGGTAAGTGACTTGTTGTTGCGTGTGGTGCAGCCTGAGAATGTCACAGTCAAGTGATCAGGCAAGGCCCGGGTGGCGGCACAGTCCCCTGGTGGTGTCCTGACTGCCCAGGTGTCAGGACCGCACCAGGGGCCTGTCCACGCCCGGGCTTCTGTCTGTGTGACCTGTGTACTGCTGACTGCAGTCAGTGCCAGGCCCAGCCCAATTTCTGTGACCAGGGACTGTCGGCTGCCACAGACTGAGTCGGATGACTCTGCCGCGGGAAGCCGGGCCCGTGGATTGTGCCCAAAAGTACATTTTTACTTTTTTCTTTGAAAACCTGGCCTTCCGTGGGGCCGGTGTCCGGGGCCCCGCCCCACGGAAGGTAGGTTTTAAAAGAAATAACTTATTTTGAGTGGCGGCTGTGGCCCATCACTTCGAAAGTGATTGTCCCCAGTCGCCCAAATATACATTTTTTTCTTTTAAAATCTTACCTTCCGAGGGGCCGCTGCACCGCGCACCTATTTTTGTCATCATCAGGCTCAGCATGGCCGTGGCGGCCCCAAGGAGGGTAGCCTACGTGATTGAGGCAAGGCAGGGCAAGGCCCAGGACCGGGTGTCCCACTAGTCTGTCACAAAAGGAATGAAATGTCGTTTGCAACTTTGGCCACTTTTTCATTGGTGCCGAGCCCGACACGAGACAATTGTATGCCCCAGTCCGACCCTGGATAGCATTCATCTAAGTGAAACATGAGCTGTGAATTTTTGCCTGGGTGTTTCCGTTCTTCCTTTTAACGTTATCGGCCTCATTAGTTCACAAACGAGCTTCAGCGAGGGGACCCGGTCCGGAACGGTGCACGTATTGGGCCGAAACCGAACCGGCTGCACTTCGCGAGAAAAAGCCCATGCAAAGACGAACTTCTGAAATGCCATTTCAGGCAAAGATACACACATGGATACTAGACGGGAATAAACATGGTGCACGTGCCCACTAATCTGTCGTCATAAATAAAAGCACTAGTTCAGTATTCGTGTATAATCCTCAACCGTCCTTTGCTGTTACTTTTATACATAATTCCAGCGCATGTTATCTATCCTGATGTGTGGTTTATAGACCAGATGTGGCCCCTTAACCTGGGTACAAATATGCTTTGAGCATGTGCTTTGAATGAGAGCACATGCAATCCTCAGATAGGAATCCTCAGATAGAGGTGGTTGTCTGTTACACCCCGCAGTTTAGTGAAGTATGTCAAGAACAGTTCAGCGGGAAGGAGATATCTGAATATGCATTCTCCTATGGCTCCTGAATATTGGGTGACAAAACATATTTAGTTTTTTAATATGTGCTAAGGTGGAAAGAGGCCCTAAAGCAGAAGTAGCACAGGCCGTTGATTTCACAACAATGACTTCTTCCAAGTTATACAACACCATGCTCATGCTTGAAGGAAGGGTGAAGGGGGATGAATGTATGAGATGTGATGACTGATAAGGGCTTGAGGGTAAATTGATTACACAAAACACCAGGATGAGGTGACTGAGGACGGACTGAGGGGAGGGTGCTCTTCCTGAGGTAACCGATTAACAATACTTGGTGTACTTTAAGACTGTCAGATGGGGCAGTAGGGGTAGAGACAAATACATTGCAACAGTGACAGAAACAGAATGCTTTTTGCATTTTCAAAGCGCTCACCCAGCCGGGGGCATCGAGGCGCACTTACTGGAGGAGCATGTCTTAGTTGCGTATTTATAATGCGCTTAATACCCAGAGGTTTCTAAGCGAGGAGCCAGAGATCGAACCTGTGTTGCTTTGTGTCGTCTTGCTTCCAATCAAGCACATTGCTGCTGAGCTATCCTGAGTCCCGGGACAATGATTGCAACGCAGCTCCACTCAGAGCCATTTGGGAAACAGGGCGGTGGGAGGGGTTGGGCCGCGCGGTGGTGGGGTCATTCTACAAAATTGACAAGTAAGATAACATCCACAGTTGCAAACATTTTATCAAATGCATTATCACTTCGAGGACAGCAAGTATGGTCCAGACGTCTAACAAGTGTGGTCTAGAACTTAGAAGTGTGTTCAAATGCACTCTTTGCCTCTGGGTTTGCCGGAATGCTGGAACCACTACACCTATCATAACAAGTGTTTTCCAACTTTAAAGCATTATACTTTCTCAACCCAAGTGTGCCCTTCCCCATCCATCTCACTACTAGCCTGTGCCAGCCGTTGCTGCAGCGCCAAACATGTGACATGGAGCAGCAGCAGTGTGATGGGCTGGTGGTTGCCAATCTAGGTAGGTCTAGCACTGAACTGCTGCGGCTGGCATGCCTGTCCTGAGGGCGGCGCCGCGCCCGCGCTAAGGCGTCGCCGCGCCCGCACTGGGGGCAGCGCCACACCCGTCATTATGGGGCCAATATTTTTTGGGCACTGGCACTTATATTTTCAAAAAATTAAGCACTTATCACAGTCCACCAAAACACTAGCCAAATAATGTTCAAGTTGTATCACAAATTATGCCAATTATGCTATCCGTAAGTATCAACAAACCCCAATAGCTGTAATGCAGCCAGATTGTGCCATGTGTTTCTTCAGTACTTACTCGAACGGAAGCTTAAGCTGCAAACATCATGAGGTGGGGATTTCTTAGTCTCCTTCACTTTGTCCACCACAGTTGCATGACATGGACAGTGTCTGCCCCCTTTGGAATTGGTCCATCATCCTCTATGAATCTGCCCAGACAGAATGGCACTCCACAGTATTGGAACACGTTTCTAATGCCTAGTGTGCATCCACCGTTCAATCAAACGTGTTTACATACTCACAGTTTGTTCTTTAGAAGGAAAGGGACAGTTGGATGTTATTGGGCGCAGTAGGTTTTCCCAGCTCTGCTCCCCTCATACAGTATTGTGCTAGATGTATGACCTCTCCCAAATCCAAATGCTTGCAAGGAGAGGGAACCGCAAAAGTGATGCCCTCAAGATTTATTGACTACCATCCAACTCTTCCTGTAGTTAAATTAAATGTAAAGCACGTCCTAAGTGTGTTGTTGACCTCCACATTAAATTGCGCTACAATCAGGGTATGTGAAAAAAAACAAGGTTTTTAATTATATCATTCTCATATATTAGACCTCTCAAACAAGGTGCCCTTTGATCAAACAAGGGGATTATTTAACTAGGTCGCATTGCATAAGAAGTTGATGTAATAACCCCCCATTCCCACTTCCTGAGTATGTCTTGTCAGTTCTGCTGTACTCACATCATGTGAGGAGGCATGGCCAGGACACAAATGCATGTGCTGTTCCTACAGATCACTGCCAGCAGCTACCAAACCAATAGACTCCTTCTACAATGTGGTTGATGCACTCAACTCGATATTATCGAAAGAATTAAGCAAGGAATTTCACACGTGGACGCTTTGTGTCATGATGAGTGCTTTTAGGACTCTGAATCACTGGATAGCAATTGGACAATGGGCATACTTACCTACCCAGAAGAACTCCAGGACTGAAGGGTAGAAGGAATGGCGAAGCCGTACAGGTCAGGGATCCAGAGGCAGTGCAGTTGGAAAAATGCTCTCCTCAGAACAAATGTACTGGAGAGGTGTATAACTAATACACTGGGTTTACGCTGCATGTACCTGAATAAGTTCTTAATGAGCATATGTGTACATGGGTAGTACAGCTTTCTTTGTTTGGTAGTCTAAAACTATGATGCAAGAGTATACATACATATTTTTGCTCATGGGAATCAGTGGGGTACCTCTAAGTATGAAGCCCCCAATGTTTATACATATATCCATTGTGGCCTGGTTTGTAGTGGAAATAGCACACACAAACAGATTTATACTTACCTCCGATACCTTTACGTAATGTCACAATATTTGTAGGTAAAAAAGTGAATTCGCTGGATTACATTTAAGTTCAACTTTGCAAGTCAATATCAACTATCAAAAAGACATCAAGCCTAGATCAATGAGGGCCTGGATTTCGTTGATCACTAATCATTATTATTTAATTTTTTGGCCTGCTTTAGCAATATGCTTTTCACACCACAGTATCAAATACAATAAAAAAGACACATTGTACAATATGATAAATATACACAAGAACCACATGCAATATTGCAATTTTAAAAGCATCCTCAAGTAATATTAACATCGTTCATTAATGATTGTTTAGTACAGAGGTTAAGGTCATGTTTAAAGGGCAGATCGTAAAATTCCTCCTTTCACAATTAAGGCAACGCAATTATCAGGGATAGTATAGTTCCTAAAATCTCATTATGGTGATTAAGCGCTAACGTTGTACCCGCTATGCATCTACCACAAAAAACATTGATGCAACCAAGTTGTCACTGTAATGCACAAAATGAACCAGGAATTCGATTCATCTATTGAGTAGTGCTGGACATTGTGTAGGCAGATATCTAAGTGTCGCCACTACTCTTTTATCTTGACATAAGCGACAAAGCATATTTTATCATGCCATATTCAAACGGGCTCCTATAACAGCCAAACATGGCAGCTGCTTAAAGAGTGACAACATAAATTGCCTCCTAAACTAGAGTCTGGGGAACTTAAGTAAATATGGCTGTGAACCGGGACAGCTGACCCTGCCCTTTAAGACGAGGTAGCAATACTTTGAGATGAATGGGGATGCAGAAGATACTCAAACATCAATAATCAAAACGACTCATGAAGTTGGCAAAGTTGACTGATTTCTTGTCAATTATCTAAAACAGGGAGTACAATAGACATCAACGGACGTCTCACAGCATGATCTCAACGAAATTCATAAAAAACATCATCCTTATAGCAAAAACTAAACACTGCTGATGTCAACCTACGTGCTTGCCAACGTCATCCTACGTGTCAAACTATAAAAACCTAGTGGCAAATGTGATAGGCTTAGAGGGAACATCTAGTTATACGTTCCATACTAGTCTAAAAAAGTGACAGGGTCTATAATACCAGGTGGGGCATCTAAGCCCTCCCCTCAAACAGGTCACTATGAACGTCACTAAATTCACGACGTCCCATTGGTTATACAAACTATAGGGCTCTTAACTATGCATCCCCCTATAATTGGCTGGCACTCTTTCATCCGTCAGTACTTTTCCGTCCATGTTAGCAGTACGCAGGCTGGACTTCCAGGTGCTGGTGGGGTGGTCATAACCATAGCTTCCCACCAATTAGCATATCATCTATCATCACCTTAGTGGTCTGCACGTCGATTAAGGCTTTGAACTTGGCCTTGCAAATGTTCCGTACGTGCTGAGGGAGTGGAGGCACGCTTTGTCTCCTTGCGTAGGTGTGGTTCATCATGTTCGTCCAGCTTCATTCCTCCACGTGACTGAAGATTGCAAACTTGTGCTTTTGTGCATTTAAAATACTATTATTTAATAAACCTCTGACGTCTTCCTTGTTTTCATGCATGTCTTCTGAACAAGAGTTTCATTCTTTCACACGATTGTAACTACTGCCAGAAACTCCCAGCCTAACACAACCTTGGCTTCTTGGGGCTGGTCCAGCCTTTCCCTTCTCAGATTTGCTTCTATAATTCAATTGCTTTTCTTAACTGCGACACACTGGAAAAGGCCTTCCTTTCTTGCTCCAGCTCTGCTATAATTCGTAGTGCAATCATCCATACATTACTTGCTCCTATATATATGTTGGTGCTTGCCGCGGTCTATTCACTACTTAGCCAGCCTCAGGAATACTTTGTCTGCTTGTGTTTCTTTGCATCTGTACACATGTAAAATATCTTGATATCTTCATTGTTTCTGTAGCATAAGCCCCTGCATCGCAATCCTGAGATGTTACTTATCTTTGATACTTTATTGGTGCCTTATAGAATATCTACATCCTCTTGTCTCTGCATCCCTTCTAGGTGTGTCAGTATTACATTGTGTGACGTCACCAATCTGCTTGTTTGTTCCTTTTTCATGCTTCCGCTGGAATTTCATTCGAACGGTCATCATACTGTCTTGTATGCAGGTATGGTTTTCTCAACGGGAACCTCGCCTCCAGGATTCTTCTTGGTATTGGTATTTTCACTGGTACTGCATGTGTTTCACACTCTGGCTCCCAACATATAGGCAATATGGGTGAGATGCTTGACGGGGGGTACATGGCTCCTTTTCGACCACTCTCCCATCATTCCTCACATCTAGACATCCTCTTCTGAAGAAATACTTTTTTGGGACCCATATCTTTATAACTCCTTTTAGGCATCCAGTTGATTTCACATGCTCATCCTTATTCCAAGTCATGGGCATGCACTGTCCACTTGGACTGCAATAGATCCATTGTCCCACATATTTCTTATGGTTCATTGGGTACAGGAACTTCGTTCCCTCAGGTGCATGGATGCTGGCTTTCACAAAATTTCTGATTTCTTCATATGTCAACTCTTTAGTGTTCCATCTGGATTCAACATCAATCATTATCTTCATCCCTATGGCTTTCTTTGCAGTCTTCTTGCATTGTGAGATTATTATCTTGATTATACAAAATTCAGATTTGTAAACGCTGGCTCCTGGAGAGACCATATTCTGCCCAGGAGGGCTTCTTGAGAAATAGAAAATACAAGTGAAAGGGTCGGTAGAACTGGTGGACCCCCTTACTATTCAATCACCATTAACACATAAAAAATCGAATACTGCCCCTGGGTGTTTCAAATACTTGTTTTTGTATTTAACAGCATCTATGTGTATATTGCTTTAGTGCTGAACATCATGGGTTTCAAAATAAACTAAACTAATTTACACGAGACAACAGACATCAAGTCAAAAAACAAATACAGTAAACAGAGTGTAGATCTTTACTTTCGATGCATAACGACAGGGGTCAGAAAAAGTGAACAATTGAAACAAATATACAGGATGTATTTCGGTACAGAACAGTGAAAAAACATTGGTAACACTGTGGTTAAAGAGTTTGTCTACACCAAGGCGTTTCGGCCATCGGCGTTTCGGCTGTCTATAGGGGCTGAATGTGCCACATATTTGACACGGCCTTCATCAGGTCGGGGAGAACAGTGTGGTCAGGATGCTCAGAAGGTGCTGCAAAAAGGTGAATGAGATTTAGTAAGGGGAGTGCTATGCAAACAAAATTTATTTTAACATGATCAAATCACTAGGTGTCTCTTGTGTGACTCAAGAACACGGCTTACCTGTGGAACTTGATATTGCCACAGATGTAATAATGGGATAAACAATATCTCCTAGATTTAAGTCGCAGGGGACTCCTGTTAGTAGAGAGGGAATGAATGATAGGAGGACTAAATATTGTCTCATAATCATTAACAAAACATGGGAAACATCTAAGTTGTGCAAAAATTAGGAAGACAGAAAGTCACCCAGACGTACGCTTACCTGGGCGTTTGTGGCTGTTGACTTATCCAAACGTCTGATTACCACAGCTGAATTGATACCCCTTGGTAAATGCTTGTCCTTCGTGCCAGCTCAAAAAGCCAAACCTTTTAAAATAGAGTTAGAACTCTGCAGGTTCTTTAGAAACATCCGCCTCAAGCATTTCTTTGAGATCTATCTACCAACAACCAGAGGGGCATCTAATAAAGAGGAACCCATTAAACGGGATAACACCACTGGTCTCACACATAAATCAGTCTTCCTTCCACCTCCTCATACCATCCCATGTGAAACTTTTGAAAGAACAGTAACTAGGCCAGTCATATCTGGTTTCTCCAAGCAGAACATCTATTAGGACAATCTGGATCGAGAAGAAAGGATGGCTCTAAGAACTCTACAAAAGGCAAAACTATCACAATCTAACCGGACGATAAAGGTGGGGGGATAGTTGTTTGGGACACCGCTGACTATGACACTGAATGTTTGCGGATCCTAGGTGACCGAGGAGCGTATAAACCGCTAAACCATGACCCCACCATAGAATTACAAGAAGAGATCAGAAGCCTCACCCAACATGCCTTTGAACAAGGCTGGATAGGTGAGGATGAACAACAGTTTCTGAACAAAACATACCCACGGATACCAGCTTTTTATATCCTACCAAAAATGCATAAAGATGCCCAAAAACCACCCGCCTGTGAATCTCTACTTGAGCCTCTGTCCCTCTATACAGATTTTTTCTTAAAACCCTTTGTAGTTAAAATGCTGTCTCAAAAATACTACCAGTACCATTAATTTACTGGATGAAGTCACTCTGGGACACAACAGCCTCCTTGCCACCATGGACGTTGAAGCTTTATATACGTCTATCCCACAGACTGAAGGCCTAGAGACCATCCGCGATGTCCTTAATATGAGAAGCAACATTAACTCAATTCCAACAAAGTTTATTCTGGAATGCACAAGACTGGCGATGTCAGAAAATGTCTTTTTATTCCACGAACAGATCTACAAACAAACTAAATGGGTGAGCCTGGGGGCCACCTTTGCCCCTGACATTGCTAATCTATTCATGGCACAATATGAGAAAACTAACATCTTCTCTAATGAGAATCCCTTCCTAGCAAACATCTGCTTATGGAAACAGTACATAGACAATGTAATACTACTATGGACGGATCTGTGATTGAATTACGTAGCTTCCATCAATGGATCAATCAATGTAACCCACACATTAAATTTACCTTGCAATGGGACCACCACCAGATCGATTTTCTGGATCTCCAGATATACAGGACAGGGGATCACCTGAAAACTGAACTTTACCGGAAACCGACAGACCGTAACAATTTATTACATTTCCAGAGTTACCATCCGCTTGGCCTTAAATACAACTTGCCCTATGGCCAGTTCTTACGAATTCAGAGGAATTGTACCGAATTGGAGAGGTTCAGAAAGCATGCAGAAGACTTACAGACAAGGCTTTCAGAAAGAGGCTACCCCCGGAAGGCAATCAGAGAAGCTAGGAAGAGGGCCACACATACTCCAAGAGATGTTTGCCTAGAAAAGAAGCCCAAGAAAGAACTGAACAGACTAGTCTGTGTTACCATTTTCAATATATTAAGCAACTTATTACAGAAGACCATCAAGAAGAATTGGCATCTAGTCAGACAAGCGGGGACATTGAGCAAAGTACCCTGTTTCGCTTTTAAAAAGAACAAACATTTAAAAGACTCTCTTGTACACACTTTTTAGAACCACCCCCATGAGTCAACAACACCCTGTGGAATCTTCCTCCCGTTGTGGGTCACTACACATGTGGCAAATGTGTTGCTTGTGCCCTTACCCTAAAGAATAAAACCTTTGAACATAGAAACATCAAGTGGGCAATGAAGGAACATACCAATTGCAACACCAAGGGTGTCATTTACATCATACAATGCCCGTGTGAATTATTATATGTAGGTAAAACCATCCGCCCGAACAAAATGCGCATATCAGAACATCGATCTTGCATTAGGAACAAGATCGCAGATAAACCTCTGGTAGATCATTTCAGTAAAAAGAATCATAAAGACACAGACTTAAGACGGTTTATCATTCAAAAATTGACATCCATCATAAGGGGGGGAGGAGATCTCAACAAGACCCTAACTCACAAACTGGACACTGTACAGTCAGGGCTAAATGTCTCTGTTGAGTGGAAATCTTTCCTTTAATGAACATTGTTGATTACATGTGTTTTCCATTGAGCTTTCTGCACCCTAGCATTCCTGAATGATAATGTCAAACTATGCAATTATGCTTGACACTGTGTGCCCCTAGATCAGGCATTCACAACTTGACTCTATAGCTGTGCACTATGTACTAAGATACCCGATGTAGCAGGAATGAGACATGTTTGTATGTGTTAAATAAGTGATTGCAAACTCAGACCTTACATTCCTGTACCTGCCCCCTTTCCTAACACTACTGATGAGATACATGCCAATTTTCTTACTGAACGGTGGTGTAGAAATTAACACGTGTACTGGTGTTGTACAGACAGAATACAGCTCCCTCACACACACGTTGAAACCTGCCACTGACCACACCAGCGTTTTTCCTGCAATTGCTGGCGACTTAATCTTTTTTCAAACCTCCACTAGATCGTGGTTTGTTGTAGATATCATGACGTGCCGTTACTATGGCAACGGCCGTAAACATTTGTTTTAACTTCACTACATTTATGTACCTGTCAATGACACCCGGCATAATTTTTTTAATCGATTTTTAATGCTAAATTCGGGTGGTTATGGATCTTTATAGACGCACCAATAATGCAGACTGTTCTAAGATGGCCGCCGGTACATATAGCCGTGTCACCTAGCAACAGCGTTAGCAACACAGCAGTGCCGGGTCTGCTACTCAAGAAGGAGCCCTCTTTTACCATTGCTCTGTCGATCATTACAGACTAAAGGAATCCGGGTGCACTGATCGCTCCAGTGCCCACTTTCAGACAAGTGCCACTAGAGGTAATCTTGCCAATAAATAAAGATCACTTCTATACGGCAAACTATTCAAGTGTAGCCACTGGTCACACTAATCGTATGCCTTTCCCTAGGACACGCTCTCCTAGAATTCTGTCCTTACATACACTGCAAGAGGAAGCCAACAGCCACAAATGCCCAGGTAAGCGTACGTCTGGGTGACTGACTTCCTAATTTTTGCACAACTTAGATGTGCCCCATGTTTTGTTAATGAGTATGAGACAATACTTAGTTCTCCTATTATTCATTTACCTCTCTACTAACAGCAGTCCCCTAAGACTTAGATCTAGGAGATATTGTTTATCCCATTATTACATCTGTGACAAAATCAAGTTCCACAGGTAAGCCGTGTTCTTGAGTCACACAAGAGACACCTAGTGATTTTATCACATTAAAATACATTTTGTTTGCGTAGTACACCCCTTACTAAATCTCATTCACCTTTTTGCTGCACCTTCTGAACATCCTGACCACACTGTTCTCCCCGTCTTGATGAAGGTTGTGTCAAATATGTGGCACAATTAGCCCCTATAGACGGCCGAAACACCAATGTTTTTTTACTGTTCTGTACCGAAATATATCCTGTATATTTGTTTCAATTGTTCACTTGTTTCTGACCCCTGTCGTTATGTATCAACAGCAGAGATCTATACTCTGTTTACTGTATTAGTTTTTTAACTTGATGTCTGTTGTCTCGTGTAAATTTGTATGAGTATTTTAAAACCCATGATGTTCAGCACTAAAGCAATATACAAATAGATGCTGTTAAATACAAAAACAAGTATTTGAAACACCCAGGTGCAGTATTTGATTTTTTATATGTTAATGGTGATTGAATAGTAAGGGGGTTCACCAGTTCTACCGACCCTTTCACTTGTATTTTTTGTTTCTTATACAAAATTCAAGTATGATCATCACCAACAGGTCTCCAAGGAACTTAAACATATCTGCCATCCATTGTGGAATCCATGAAAAGAGAGATCCAAACCAGCTATCATCAGCAACATCTTCCACTTTGTCTATCATCTGGACATGCACCTTCGTCAGCATCTCTATGGTCTCTGTCTAGGTACCATTCTAATCATCATGAGAAGGTATGAACGTGCAACATGATTCTCCAATTTTGGCACAAACACATCCATCCATAGCTGTGATCATGTCCAGGACGTATCTGTTCTGAAGAGTCATCAGTCGTATGGCTCTCAGCTCTTCCCTGGTATCATTGAATCCCTTTATGGTAGTACTGATTGTCTGCAACAACTCCCATCTGGTAATCTGCAGCCATTTAGTTTTTGCTGTAGTCTGGATCCTTGGCATAAAGATCAATGTGAATATCGACGAGGTTTGGCTGAACAATCTGTGCTCATATGGGATAGATTCAAACGCTTCTATTGACTTAGCTGAGAAATAGTTCTCTTTTTTCATTTGACTTATCAGCTCTACAGATCTCTTCTTTCTCAGGTGAGCATCTGCTTTTGGAAATCACCCAATGTCCAAGTCACTTTTAGGAATCACCAACGCTGGAACATGAACATTTACTATGGAACATCATCCGCCCCAATCTTTGGGAAGCTTCATGTATGCCCTGGATCCACAAGCCCAGTAGTAATTCATGATCACTGCTGTCCCAATGTTCATTCCTTGTGCATCAAAGACTTGACCACAGTTCTGGTTCTCTACATCTTTTCTTGTGCCATTGTTTCTGAAGCATAGTTTGGCACGTTGCAAAGGCACTATCTGCAAAGGTCCCCCTTTATCCTAGACCCATGTCAGTAGTTTAGCAAGTTTTGACCATACAGGTTTACACAGCCTTTCCACATTGTCAACAGTTGGCTGGTAGTCTCCCATGACTACCCAAGCTCTGCATATTACCACACCTTCTTCCCAACCATCTGGAGATAATACTAAACCCCATATCTGCATTTGGCCTCTTTAATTCCATCTTCAGGTTTCCTCTTTAGCTTTTCCTGGGCACTCCAGTCTTCTATTGACTTCCCATCTGATTCCAGCTCCTTTTATTCCAGGCTTTTCATATCTGATCATGTGATTCTTAGTATGCATCCTTAACCTTGTCTTTGTGTCTTGAACATTATCATCTTCCTCTGGATCTGTCCATTCAATTGCACATTTGAGATAGGATGTTCGGCCCATGAACAGGCGCCTTATATGGCAGAACACTATGTGTGATAGACAATGTGCTGCCTGGACGTCTATTTCAATAGCAATGAAGATCTTAGACTTCCCCATGATATAAGGCAGGAGTGCACATACAAAGCATTCCTCCTGATACCATATGTTATTCCACAAGTGTGTTGGACCATCCAGGTAATCATTCAACTCATGATCATCCTGCCTCGTACTTTTCGTAGGTCTCATTCTTTTCTCATGAGCTCCTGTAATCATGGCAATGAGGAACATTTGTCAGTAAAACCGGTGTTTTTACATGTGCTACCTGTGTAGGAGAAGGCTCCAGAA
Source organism: Ambystoma mexicanum (assembly GCF_040938575.1). Taxonomy (NCBI): domain Eukaryota; kingdom Metazoa; phylum Chordata; class Amphibia; order Caudata; family Ambystomatidae; genus Ambystoma; species Ambystoma mexicanum. The sequence goes on from NC_090930.1 coordinate 321,679,598, forward strand.
GCCTCATCCTACTGACATAATATGAAGCTATCAGAGAATCCTGTATAACTTCCATACGTGACCTCCCCCCAAAAGGAAGCCTAGATTTATCTAACATAGGACTAAGTGCCGTTGAATGTACCTCCAGAGTAGGGAATATTACATAAGGTCTCGGCTGTCTGGTAGTGCCACATCTGTACCCTCCTTCTGCATAGGAAGATACACAGTGATCCTTGCTTTATTTGTATAAAAATAGTAAGTAGTACGTACTGTAAAAGAGAGAAGGATCACAATTAGCAAGATGCATGTATAGATAACGTATAGATAGTCCCATTTGATGCAGGAATAGCTTCTTGCCAGTAGTAGTGGCCTCTCGTTGTTAGCAACATTATTGTTACTGTCTATGTTACCCATTCTCATTCTTTTTTAATGAAGGAAAAAGTAACCTTTATTCGGGTAACATCATTCAATATTCTGGTAATATCTGAATCTGCTTCACAAGTTCTTCAAACAGCTGGCTAATCACAGGACGATTAACTGGATTCCTGATGTACAGAAAGGAGTCATCCTTTTGGCAGACAAAATCTGGGTGCTTCTCCAGTAAGTAATAGAAGACCATAGACAATAACCTATGGATCTCGTCCCTCGAAAGGCTCATTCAGGACGTTTTCAATGTTCTCTCAGAAAATAGATTAACTTCGATTATGTGTCGTAGCAATTCATTAAGAGCCACTGTATTCCTTGGATCCCTCAAGAAAGTACGAACGTCTGTTTGTCTTCCAACACGATGTGGGCATTCCTCAATCAAATAGTAGAAGACCATTCCAACCAGTCTATGAGCATTGTCATCATATAGGGCCATTTGTGTTTTCCCCGCTGTACTCAGGATACTGGAGGATTTGCTCTATCATGACTGCAAGCAATCTCCTCAAAATTGGAACATTCTTAGGATCTTACAGGAACAGATGAACGCTAGTAGTTCTCCCCACAAGTGCAGGATATGCACAAAGAATGAAGAGGAAAATTGTAAGAACAATCCTCTGAACGTGGTCACCAAGCACTACCATGGGTGCCTCCGAAAAGAAACTCAGTGAGAATGGAATCAGGGAACTGTTCCCTCTTCCAGTCGTCGAAATGGAACTCCAGATCTGGCATCTTTCCTTCTCGATCAAGACTTAAATGTGTCTCAGCCCAATGCTAACAGGTGTTACGCTCACCTGGTATCCACTGGGACGCCACCCAGCCCTGGTTGGATGATTTGCACTCTCGAACCCTCTCCCAGTCCCTTGGTAAGGCCTTTGGTTAAAGATGGAGCTGCAATATAGAAGAGCTGGATTCAATACCAGATTATCTTTATGTTTTCCCACCTCCCTTGGCCTCAACTACTTCCTCCCCCTTGGGCCCTCTCCTCACCTTAATATTGTAGAAGGTGGATTCTCCATCCTGCTCCTCATGGCAGGGGCGCGTAGGTGTGGGGGGTGAGCAGCGACCAAGTTACTTCACTGGTGCAAGCCCCCCCATGTGAATCCAGGCCTGCTGCGTCTCCATAGGTTTGCTGCTTTACAGTTTTTATATGCAGTTCTTATGTTCCTCCTAGTTCGAATAATAATGTCTTGCTTCTTTCCTTTTAGGTATGGAAAGGTATTTTGTAGTTGTCATGCCGTTTGAAGACGAGCATGGGCTGGTAGGCGAAAGCGTGTTGTGCGCAATGCTGTCCGCTGAGTAACGCGCGATGCGCGGCGCTGTTTCGCCTTTTATATTGCTAACATGTGTCTTTTCTCTACTTGCAGGTTGTGATGTTCTTCGCCAAACGCCGTAATGTTCCAGCAATGATACTGACCAGGAGATGACTACCCACGTAAGAATTGTGTGGCTTTCTTCATTCGGAAGGAAACATGAGTAAACGCTTCCTAATGTTGTCTTTCTTTCTCCTCTTTCCAGGTTGTGGTATTCCAAGATGCATGCAGTGCCGGATGATGGAGTTCGTACCTTGAGGTGAGTAGAACTGAAGTTGGCAATGGATTGAAGACAGGATACTGTTCCAGGTAAGTTTCGTAGTGTTCTTTCTCTCTCTGCAGGTCCTTGGTTTCAGGTAAGCTGGCATCAAAGAACTGGACACGGTGAGTGTTGCCCACAGCAAAATAATGCAAAGCATGTTCTGCTGTTTGGGTGTGGTTTAAATAATCTCAGGTAAAGTAGTCCAGGTAAAATAGTCCCAGGGCTGCCACACCCAAAGTAGTCCAGGTAAAGTAGTCCCAGGCCTGCCACACCCAAAGGACTAGACCGCATAGCTCAGTTCCTTGTAACTGAGATATGTGTGTGCCTCCATGTTAGGTGAACCCCTCCAAGTTAAATAGTCTTAAGTAAATAGTCCCATTCTAATGTTGGTCTTCATGATGGTTATGAGCCTGGCGCCAAAGGCGCCAGGACTGACTCCAAAAGTCTTGGATGAGGTTTTAATGCCTTTGACCTGGCCCTAACTGGAAGGCTGACTTGCCAGTGATGGCCAGGGGCAAGGGTCATGACAACAGGCTCCTGTGGCTCAAGAACAAATAACTTTCTTTTACTCCGTTTTTAGCAATTCAAAGGAGTGTCCTGAAAAGAACTACAGTCCAATACACTCTTTATCTGTCTATTGAACAGTTTCTGTGTCTTTCTTCCTCGTCATGGACCCAGTCTGCATTTTCTGAGGTTCTTCCCCGATGCTTGCTTCCAACTGGGGTGGGGGAGAAGGGGCTTCTCCAGCGTAGATCTTTACATCTCCAAGAAATATCCACGCACGTCTTCCTAGCACTTTCACTGCTGACGAACCATTAAAGCGTGTCTCGTGCCACTACAGAGTGAAATTCCTAATTAGGAAAAGCTTGGGAAGACATAATTCTTCAGATTCAGTTGTTCTATGGTCTCCATCTGTGTTCTGAGCCCCAGACCCCTTCCGCTTAAGCTGATCTGAAATTACAGAGATACTTGTAGTCCTACTTGTAGTCATACATGTTCAATAAGCATGTAATTCCTTTCCTAACAATTCTGCTGTCTTCTGGGCATCACTTTGAGTTCTAGATGGATGTGTGAAGGGTGTCCTCTAGTGCAGGTGGAATCTGGATGATACATGGACCTGCTTCAATCCACCTTGAAAAAAGAACATACTCCTACTATCATATATCTGTATCCATTACAGACCTGCAGCATATCGACAGTCGATGTGTAAATGCTGAAACGGACCATTAGGTCTTGGGATAACTCCTCTAACAGTACATATTGTGTGCCCAGCAGTAAACTTTTGACATACAATGTAGTTCACTACATAATATGCAAGGTGTTTTAGCAAGTGTGGAACGAACGAGTCATCCGCAATAGCTGCTGCAAGGCTTTCTCTAGTGAAATGCGCAGGGTAGTGCAGCTGCACCAACTCCACCCTTAATAAGGCTACAGGCATCACCAGTTTACCAGTGCTTTCCTGTTGCCACAATGCTTCAGAAAGGGATAAAGAACACCCCCTACCCAATCGACAGGTCTTTTTCATCCTGTGGTGATTCCCCTTGAATTCCCATCTTAGACAAGTAATTCAAGTTTACATACACACTCATCATTACCACCATTCTTTCATTCACTTCTGTTGTATCAAATTTCTCAACAGTGTCTGAACATCCTACTCATTTTGCTTCTTTGTCTGTGGCTTGATTTCTGCGTGAGATAAAATCTGCCCTTTCAGGGTGAGCTGCGCATTTAACTACTGCAATGGCTTCTGGGAGCTGTAGTGCTCTAATAAGTCTGTCCAATAAGGTGGCATGTTGCACTGGAGTGCCATCCGCTCAGAGGTAGCCCATCCTTTTCCAACGTGCTAGCCCTGCATGTGCTGTCGACGTCATATATGCGGAGTCACTTTACACAGTCACTTCCTGATCTGCGTTTTTCTCGAGCACGACAATCTGTGCCACTAATTCTGCAGCCTGAGCTGAAAAGTGAGACGGTAGTCATGCACATCATCAATACTTCAAATTCTCCATTGGCTCTGTGTCCATCATTTTGATCAGTCTAGAAGAACTGTCAGTAGAAAAAATCTCCCCAGCTGCCAAAGCCTTTTCTTTCACACTCGGAATATCATCATAGAACTCCCCATAGTTCAAACAATCATGTGCATGTTCATCTTCTGCCAGTGGTTCTGCCATAAACATGGCATGGTTCACTATTCTGCATCAAACAATTTTAATCGCTGGATTCGATATATGACCACCTCGTAGGCCGAAGCCTTTGAGAAGTCAACTTACCATTAGGTTTTTCCAAAATGGCAAACAAAGCATGTTCAACAAATAGCGTCATGGAGCACTCCATTACTATGCTGGTAGCCTTCTCACTCGAATGTGGCACCTGCCAAAGATTGTTCGCAGGGAAAGTACCCCTAATTACTGGGACCAGAATCCCACTCTAATCTGCTAGAGGCTGGTACACCAACGTAGTTCTCTGCGTGAGTACTGCTGTCACCACTCTGCCAGTCGTGTGTGAAAATAAGAAGAATTCCTTGCCATAATTGGGAATGCCTAGAACTGGAGCTGTGCAAATTGCCTTATTCAACTCATCAAACCCTTCCTCCATGTCCTCAGTCCAGACCATTTTTTCTTGAATTGCCTGTGCATTCTTCAGAGCCTGCAATAAGGGCCTTATATATGAATTGTAATAGAAGGCCCATGCTCTCACATAATTGCATAGCCGTAAAAATCTTTGCATGTGCATTATCGTATGTGGCTTTGTTGATTTCAAAATAGCCTCAGCTCTTTCATGTGGAACTTTCTTTCCTTCATGCAAAATTAACTGCCCTATCTATAACACTTCTTCTTGACAATAGTGCAATTTCTCCTGGCCCACTTTATATCCTTTCTCTCCGAGAATAATCATTAGCTGAACTGAATCTCGTCTGCACTCTTCCTCTGAAGTGCTATAGACTAATATGTCATCTACGTATTGCAACACAACACTTTGCAAATCGATATTACTTATGTCCATCTGAAGAACTCTATTGAAAATTGATGGCGACTCACAGTAACGCTGGGATAATCTCGTGCTTTTTAATTTAGTGTGTCAGAGCGTAAATGCAATGGGATTGAGAGAAATGCATTTTTCAAGTCAATCACTGTGAAATATCGCGCCTCTACAGGGATACTCTATACGATTGTCACTGGTTTAGGAACTAGAGGGAACTTACCCTCTACAATCTGATTAATTGGTCTCATGTCTTGCACTAAACGCCACAACCTCCCTTTACTTTTCTTTACAGGATACTCTGATGTATTACACAGTGACTCTAACGTCACTAAGATACCTTGTTCATCATGGCGGATATCGTCTTAAAAATACCTTTGCCTGCCTCTCGAGACATGGGATACAGGCATGCTCAAGTTAAAATTTCTCCTGGCTTCAGTTTAATCTTAGCTTCTCCAGCCCCTTTCAACAGGCCTACGTCATAGGGGCTTGTTGTCCATAATGAATCTGGCACTTTCGTCATGTCTTCATCCAAAAATTCAGGACACTTCCGTGCTAACATCATTTTCTGAGGAACCTCACATTTAATTGCTCTTACCCAATAAGTAATAGTTATTTCAAATACTACTTCATCATCTGACGGATCGTCTCTAAACATATCTTCGTCAGTGACGTCAGTTTATCTGTAACCTACCCAAATGGCAATCACTGCACAACATTGTCTGCCTTCATAATCAATTCCATCAAACATAGCTAACTCTCCTCGCACTATAGCTGCTTGTAATTCTAAGAGAAAAACTTGTCCCTCCTCTTCGTCCATAGGGATCCTCCGCCTGAATAAGAATTCATTAGGAATCCTCACAGTTTTATCCACTAAACCTGGTGCCAGGTAACAAAATGCGTACCCCATAATGGAAGACCTCTGGTTCTAACGGTACTCCTCGTATGGCCTTTTGCCCTGTGAATGCCATAATAAAGTCACTCACGTTTAAATAATGCATTACTGGAGTCGAACACACTATACCTTCATCAGTGAACAAAATTGCCATGTTGAAATTTGTCATTAAATCTCAACCTAATATAATAGCAGGTGTCTGTCTTGATTACAATAATGGTATAGACATTTCACATTCTCCTATAGAGACTTGCAATTTTTCAGTGAAAGGACTCTACTTCTAGCTCCTGTGAAACCTTGAGCATTCATGGCATTTCCAGATAATGTAAATTTCCCCTCTTGTATACATGAGCGTGTTGCCCCCGCGTCTGCTAAAAAAGAAAAGGATTTGCCCCCTATAGTGACATAAACCCTCGGTTCCTCTTGAGGATTGGGAGACACTGATAGCACTGAACAAATCAAATCTCCCAGTGAGCTGTTCTATTGTGGGTACATGCATATCCCTGTACCTGTGAAATGATTACTTCCCTCGATAGTGATGGCCCCATATTCTAGGAGTCATTAACTGCCCCATGATTGGGCCCCGCTGTATCTGCATGGGTAAATGCTTTGACTGCCCTTGCGGCAGATTCATTGTGATTTGTTGTGTTTGCAAATTTTGCTGCAGTGTCGGTGCTTGTGTTTGCTGCACTGTCTGATTTTGGCCGAACCCCTCTCCACTTCGTTGAGTGTAGGAGGGTGGGTATGTGGTCCCCCTCTTGAGAACTGCCCATTTTGCACGAACCCTTGGCTTCCACACATGTGTCTAATGTGTCCTGTCATTCCACATGTCCAACATATAGGAAGTCTGCTAATTTGTCCTCCATGCATGCCTTGACTATCATTCTGCATATTTTGAAACCAGCTCGGATTATTCTGACATTTTCCCTGATTATTCTGGAAGCCTCTACCTCGGAAGCCTCCCATACCCATGGTACAAATCCATTATTACCTTGATCGAACTGCCTTTGGTTATTCACCTGTGGCATGACTGCTGTTTGCTGCAAACTTGACCCTTCCCCGCTAGTCCACATCGACCCTTCTATGGTGTATTTTGATGATTTTTATCTGCACTAATTTTGCTTCCTCACCTTTCCTAGCGTCATCTTTCTTTTGATTCTTCTCCTGCAATAATCTACAGTAACGAGTAATGGTCAGCTGTATTTCTGATCATGGTTTTGCTTCCATACCCACTCCCTTTTTGAGCTGATTCTGCACTGGGTCTGGTAACCCTTGGCATACTATGTGATATAATACAGGTATAGATTTCCCGCACGGCTCAGGAGTTTCCAAAGACCACTGCTCTTGGAAATTTTGAATGTATATAAGCAATCCTCCCCCTTCCTGCATCTTTCTTGCCTTTATAGCTCCCATGTCTGCCGTGTCTGGATACTGTGCTCGCAGTGCTTTCCAGACCACTGCTCTACAGTTATTAAAGAACGCTCCATCATGAGCAGTATTCTGCGTAGTGACACTCCAGTATCCTGCTGTCGACCAAATGTCATCTGCTCTCTCCCCAAGAATAGCAGCTAGAAGACTTTTAATGTCTCCCATAGCTAATGTATTTCCCCCTGTCATTTTCTCTAACTCATGTATCCATTTCCCAGCACTGAATGTTAAACTCAGAAGTTTATACCTTAAATTATCCTTATCCATCTGTGGCCATGGTATATACTGTGGTCTGGCTCCTCTTTTCTCTACCAAAGGAAACTGTGAGATCCCAAATTCTCATTCGTCACCCATCGTTTGTCCATAGCCGGGACAATGGTTCTGTACCACCTTCTTCCTGCTAGTGATTTCAGCCTGCTCACATAATGTGACGAGTCCCCACTCTCACTATGAGATCACCATCTGGGTGAATCTAGTGGCACCATAGACTCTGACATCCGCAATTTGTGTAGATGTAGATCTGACCATCTCACTTCTTTGTCCATTGGAGAACATCCTTCAGGACCACATGCGTTATCTCCCTCTTTCCCATGGAAGGTTTCTCTGTCCTCGCCTGACATTTCCTGTCATCTCTATTCAGAGTTAGTCTGTCTAAAGACAAGTCTTTAGGCTTAAAACTACACAAGACTCGAGTCGATCATTGTTACCCTTTCCTTTCAGTTCTTTCTTAGTCCTCATATCATGATAGACTTTGTTGATTGCATCCCCAATGCTTTTAGAGTAAAACTCATCCTCTAGATTTGCTCTAGAGGGACCTGGCATTGGTTCATGTGTCGGGAAGAGCTCTTCTATATCCTCCAATGCTACTACTGGATTAGGCTCCATTCATTCTTTTTCTATACAACCAACATCTTGTTCTCTCTGCCTTCCCTTCCATTCTATTTCATCATCACGCTCTCTTCGCTTCCTTGCTTCTTCTCTCACCCTTTCTTCTTCTTTTCTTTTTACTTCTCTTCTCTCATTAGCCCTACGTACTTCTTCGTCTCTACGCCTTTGTATTCTTTTATCTCTCAATTTCTGTTCTTCCTCTTCCTCTCTTCTTCTTTCTAGTCTTTCTCATTCTTCGATTGCCCTCTGTCTGTTATCATATATTCTTTGCTCCTCTCCCTTTTCCTGCTTTTTCAGTTGTTCATCTTGATACAACTGTTCCCGTCTTTGTCTATCCTTCCTTCTTGCCCCATTTTCTTTCAATCTTTCCTCTCTTTCTCTATCTTTTTTATCTTGTTTGTCTCAATCTTCTTTTTGCCTCACTTCCTCAATGCTCTTTCCATCAATTCTGAGCAAAATCTGACCACCCATCCATTTGTCTTTATGAGCGCTACCTCATTGGCCTTATCTTTCTCTCCTTTCCATCTCTTTATTTCATCCTATATCCAAGGATGTACTCAGTTGATCACTTCTCTCCTTTGTCCCTTATCCCTTTGTCCCTTGTGACGTTAGAGATCACCTCTCTTTCAGGAATCTTCTCTGGACTTTCGTCGCTGCTATGCGCAGTTGACTCATATGCTGGATTACTGTACCTGGTTGCTTCCATCATTTCTCTTAATGGGTACACTCGGTCATCCTTCAAACTATCACCACTTACTTCAGGCACTGCGGGGAGAGCAGAACGCTCCTCACCCCACTCTTTGCATATGTTAAGTATCCAGTCCTCAGGAGGTGGCTCTTCTCTTTCCTCCTGGTACATTTTCCAGAGCTCTAAGCTTACTAGCCTTTTATCTATGTTTTTTCCCATTTAGGCTGCATGCAAGTATGTCGACTTGTGTTGCAAAACTGCCTTTGATAGTGATCACCCTTGTGGCCATGGCATGAACATCTTATCTGCCGTGCCTTTAACCCATTCCACACTGTACTTTTTAAGCTTGGGTACGTGTTTTGGTGACTGCTTGCATAAATGTGTAAGCAGAGTAATATCCTCCATTTTGACTCATCACAGTTGACTGTCAATACTCACCTTTACTCTTTGCACTTTTTCAAAAATATGTTTCAGAAAAACAACACCAATCGTCGCAGCTCCAAGCCTTGCCTCATTTTTTATTTCAATCTACTTTCTTTTTTAAGTCCCTTAATTTGTCTATTACTTCTTCACCACATATATATTTATACAACACATAAAACAAATGGACAAACTAACAAACTTGGCCAGCCCATATCTCAGCCTACGTTCCTCGAGACTACATCTTCATTCACAATCTTCGTGACACCCCTTAAAACACTCCTAGGGAGTTTGATTCATTCTCTTTAGACAGTCATTAAACATGTTTATGGCCAACATCATTCGCTATTGGGACTCTAGATATGACTCCTTCTAATACGTGCTATGACGCAGGACACTGGGCTTACTCTACTGTGACGTTTTTCATTTCACAGTTTCTTAATTGCTTGGCAATCCTTTCCTCAAGTCAACTAGTCAACTAGTTAATAACTCGATGCTCATCGTCTTGAGTTGTTTTATCCCAACTTCCCTTTGTTACTTCTTTCCCCTTCTCACTCTCTCCACTCACTGCCCATTCACAATGTTGCCATTTCACTCAGTTTTTACTCACCATTCGCTATTTTGACTTCCGACTCTCAGGAACGCCGCCTCTTCAACAACTCTCTTCAACCTTCCATCCGCTCTGCTTCCTGTAGAAATCGGGAGGGGATTCTGCCTAAAAACAAGGGACCCGTCTCACCTACGCTTGCAAGCCTTATTTTAAATTAATTTCTGCTATCCACAGGGAGCTTCACGTCCTTTCAACCGAATGGCAGAGGACATCCGATATTGCCGGGTCCCCAAAGCTTACTAGGTCGACAGTTCTTTAACCATTATCTCTCTGCTACCACGTGAACTGGGACAGCCGATCCAGCCCTTTAAGCCAGGGTAGCAATATAGAAACTCAAACATCAATAATCAAAACGACTCAGGAAGTTGGAAAAGTTGACTGTTTTCAGGTCAATTATCTAAAGCAAGCAGTACCACGGACATCATGGGAAATCTCACATCATGATCTCAACGAAATTCATAAAAACATCATCTTTATAGCAAAAACTCATCACTGCTGATGTCAACCTACGTGGTTGCCAACGTCATCCTACGTGGCAAACTACACAAACCTATTGGCAATTGTGATAGGCTTAGAGAGAACATCTAAGTATACGTTCCATACTAGTCTAAGAAAGTGATAGGGTCTCTAATATCAGGTGGGGCAACTAAGCCCTCCCCTCAAACAGGTCACTATGAACGTCACTAAATACACAACGTCCCATTGGTTACACAAACTATAGGGCCCTTAACTACACAGCCCTCTATAATTGGCTGGCACTCTTTCATTCATCAGTACTTTTCCACCCATGTTAGCAGCACGCAGGCCTGACTTCCAGGTGCTGGTGGGGTGGTCATAACCATAGCTTCCCACCAATTAGCATATCATCTGTCATCACCTCAGTGGTCTGCATGTTAATTAAGGCTTTGAACTTGGCCTTGCAAATGTTCCTTGCTCTGGGGAATATGAGGGAATGGAGACATGCTCTGTATCCTTGCGTAGATGTGGTTTATCATGTTTGTCCAGCTTCATCCCTCCACGTGACTGAGGACCACAAACTTGAGCTTTTGTGCATTTAAAATACTATTATTTAATGAACCTCTGACAGAGGAGTTTCATTCTTTCACATGATTGTAACAGATGTCTCTATATCTACTTGCTCTTTTTTTCTATCCAGTTTACCAGCTTATTTACTCAATAGGGCATACATCGGAATTGTTGACAGTTTATATGAACCACAAGGCCTATGTTCTAATGTTAAGCATATTGTATAGGGAAGTTAAACCTAACTCCAGCCTAAAAACACAGACAGGCACGCTATTAGATGCACCAAAGATACACCTTAGTATGGTCCCTTCTAGTCAGTTAAGCCACTTTCTGTTGGTCCCATACATGACTCAATCACATATAGTTTTGTTGGAACTATGCTTTGTTTATAAATCAAAACAGGAGCACTTATGCTAAAACCATTTTGTGCATTATGTGTTCTGATGAAGTTCATGGTGGCCCCAGGCTCCCTTTGGACTTTTAGCTCAATGGCAGCCATAAGGTCCGAGCCATATCATCTATTTGACACAAGGTACACTAAATTACACGGCCTGCGATAGCAGCTGTGTAGTTATGGTTAAGTTCCTCAACCCTAGGAAGAGCACTATTTGGGAGTCTTATAACCTTGCTCCCACTGGAAGAATCCTTACCAAACTTTGCAAAAAAAGTATGTGGCCCGCTCTGAATTATTTTAGTAAGTTTGGTGAGGTGTTTTCGGGGGTGCAAAGTCGGGGGGTCCCATAGACTGAATGGAAAAGACCTTTGCTCACTCCTACAGCTCAAACCGCTGGACGGATCTTCACCAAATTTGCAGCAGGCGCAGAGGCTTCGTCCCAAAAGCATGCTTTTGTAAATTTGGTGAAAATCCATCCAGTATTTTTTTTTTAAAAGAGGCAAAATGTAGGGCCAAAAACATTTGTGATATCTGACTCCGCTCCGCTGACCCATTTCCCTCTTTGCTGCGAAGACCGGGCTCTGATTGACCCAGAGGCGCACGTCATGTCCACGGACACCCAACGTGCCTGCTGGTTGGCTAGACGGAAGCGTGATGTGCGTAAAATTTTCTGAAATGCCTGCCATATTGTATCTGCGGATATCCATGGATAGCGCAGTGATGAAAACGTCTAGAAAACATGTTTTGGGGCATCTGGTGTTGAGTAGAGGGGCTGCAAAGGGTGTTGGAGTGAAAGATGGTTCATATAATGTAACGGGGAAGAAAACTGTGTTGTGTCTGCAGTGTCCACGGACACGGCAGCAGTTTGTGGGTAGGTCCTCAGGCAAGCAGCTTATATGGTGACTGCAGGCAGGCTCTATTATGTAGGGGAGTGGAATGTAGATGATGATTGGTTAGACAAATATATACATTGGGTGTGGGTGTTCAGGAATACATCCAAAATTAAAGGAGATGGGGGCTTGGGGGATGAACCTCTCCAAAAATAAAAAAATGAAAAATTAGATGAGTTTTTTCATAAATAAATCTGTGGTAAAAAAAACCCACGATAAAAACATCCCGCGATGAAATTACATGGAGCCGAAATACTATGTGTACAGAAGTGGACAGGGGCACATGCGGCTGGGTGGTGGCCAGTGTACAGATTGTTGGGTGCATGGTTGTATTATGCTGTAGTGATTGTGATCAGCTACTAGACTCTTGGGTGAATGGCCCCAAGAGTCTGCCCACTGGCTGCAAGTAGTGTAATAGTATGCATAGAAAAGTGGACAGGGTGTGTGGCAGGTGGCTTGTTGGGCTGTCCTAGGTTTCTTGGGTGTATGATAGGCTATGCAGTGGGAGGTAATTGTGGCCAGCTGCTACAGTCTTGGGTGTATGGCTGTAGGCCATGCACCGAAGAGTCCAAGAATCTGCCCACTGGTTGAAGTACTGTAATAGTATGTGTAGAGAAGTGAAGTGGGCCTCGGGTGGCTGGCTTAATGCACCCAACAGTGTGCTGACTGGTTGCATGTACTGGAATACTATGTGTACAGAAGTGGACAGGGCTCAGGTGGCTGGCAATTCGCCAGTTAAGGTAAGCAAAGCAACCATAACTCGCGGCACCACCGTGCCCTGCTAACGCTAACACCAGGACATCAAATCTGACATCACAAATGTCAGGTGCGCCTGTGGATGTCTTCAATCGAGGAAATCTTGTGGTAGAGCTGTATGTCATCTGCATATTGTTGGATGTGGATGTTGTGTGGATCGAGGAGGGTTTCAAGAGGTTCCATGTAAAGTTTGAAGTTCACGTAAGAGGGAAAGGATTCTTCAGGGACTCCACCGGGAGTGGGTAGAGTTGATTTGATTAGATTTTGATTTTGTGATTTATAATACGTATATCCAGAGGAACCAAGAAGAGACTGAGGGGTAATTCATGGATTATTTGCGCCGAAAGAAACAGGATTTGTGCACCATTCTGCCCGTAAATCCCTGTTTAACAAATGGGGATTTGCGGGCAGAATGGCGCACACATCCCATTTTTTTCAGCGCAAATAATCCATGAATTACCCACTGAATCTAGGTGCAGATGTTAAAAAGACATGATAGAGGGCGAAGAAACACCAGCCATTTAGGAAGAGGGAGATTATTGGTAAAGATAGGTGATCTGGGGGAATTCATTTGTACACATTGGTGTCAATTGGTAAAGTACAATTTGAACCAGCAATAATCTCACTGATCCCCATGCGGCGATGTAGATTGTCATAGAGTGTCTGGTGGTCTTCTGTGTCAAATGCCGCTGAGTGGTCAAAGAGAACTAGGAGGTAAGGATGGCCATCATCCAGGATTTTAAGGGCATTATTGATCACCTTGATGTTAGCCATTTCTGTGCTGCATCTGGGTCTGATGCCAGATTGATAGGACTGATGGAGGTTGTTGGCTTTGATATGTTGGAGGAGATGTGTGGCTACTGCTTTCTCAAGGATTTTTCCTAGGAATGGAAGTTGGGCGATGGGGCACTAGTTGCTGAGCTCATCAGTGTTCAGTGTTGGTTTTGAGGTTAGAGGGAAATGTGCCTTGAGTTTGAGAGATGTTGATGATTGTCAGGTAAAGGGAGAGTGCTTCAAAAGTGTCTTGAGTACAGAAGCAGGGAGAATGTCATCCACATACGATGTAGGCTTGAGTGATGGTAGAATGGCAGAAAGATAAACCAACAAAATTTAGACAAATATCAAAATAATGAATTAAATCCCAGATAATAATTAAAACATTTTGGTGAACTATATGAACAAGATATATCACTGAAAAGGGAAAACAGTGCAAAGCATATGTGCTTTGTGATTGATAATTAAAATTTAAACCCTAAGTTGCTTCACTTTAATGAGGCTTAAGCACCCCTGCTCTTCATCCTGTCCGTCCATTATATTGACAGAACACTAAGAGACGATATACCAGATGCTACCAATATTTGTGATTGGCATAGCTCTTTAGTTCTTTATGCTGATGAGACAGTGATCCCGGCTAAAACCGAAATAGCAATACAGAACTATTTAATAGACTTTAAGAACCAATATCATTTATTAAAATGTATGTATGTATGTATCATACAACATGTGTGTGGCCAAATCTAAAATAATGGTAATGGAACAAAGGAAGAAACCAACATGTAACTGTAAAATTGATAATGAATGGCCAGAAATTGTTAAGATTGTTGGCTATCTGGAAATGTGGTCCTCAAATAACACTCCTGGGTTGCTCACACAAAGCATGCCAATCTCCACAGGACTCAATCAGTTGGTGCTTTATTAACATGCAATAGAAATATGGATGTTATTTCTACTCAAGCCCCATTACAATATACAAAGCTAAAACAATTGCTAAGCATTATACGGTTGTGAAATTCCTCCATAAACTAATGGAGTTGGGCAAAAATGTATGCAACCTAACAGTTCATAATGAATGTAAGTTAGCATATATTACATATTATCACGTAATGTAAAGCTTTGGATTCCTTTGTGGGACCTTGACAAGGGTACCCTGTTAAAAAAGGCACTGATTGGCATTTGTTCACATGACTTTTTATGCAAGTTTCCCTGGCTTGAAGCAAATCATCATGTTTATTCTAAAATAGATCGGGAAAGTTGGCATTCCACACTGTTATAAGCTAATTGTAAGAGTCTGAGTTAGAGTCTAAGATCCCTTAAAGATTGGTTTATGAAAACTCAGAGCACAAAAATAGGGGTCAAATTATACAAGATTTACAGTTGCTAATATGTATTGTATGTTTGGATGCATTGCTATCCTTCATATTTAGACCTGATTACAAAACCGCCTACAGACTTTGAATGGCGAGACTCTGCTTAGATCTCTTGCCAGTGGAAACAGTCACCTCTAGCTGGACCAGGAGTGTGAAGTTAAGTGTGATCTGCAACTGTGGTGCTGGCATGAAAGAAGATAGGACTCGCTCTGCAAAAGGTATGTCACTATTCACAAAAAGTGGCTATTTTCCCTCTTGCCATTGCAACTGTAGAAAGGCAGTATACTTTAAATGTGAACTTATAGGACTCATTGGTGGTCATTACGAGGTAGGAGGTAACCATGCTGCTATTAGCGGCATGGCTACCCCCTTACCGGGTACCGGGTCCGGTTTCTTTGAATGAGGAATTACCGGGCCATTTCGACCTTGAAATGCCCGGGAATTCCTCATTCAAGGAACCCATCCCCATTCCCATTGAACCCCTATAGGGCTCAATGGGAATGGGGAGGGTGCTAACAACGGGCCCGTTTATGAATGGGCCTGTTGTTAGCACCCTGGTCTGCTCGCGGGAACCCGCTAAGGACGCCTATAATGGGGCGGTAAAGGGTTGAATGCTCCGGCACCTTTACCGGCGCCATGAACCCCTTAACGCCAAACTCGTAATGACCCCCATTATAGGTTATGTACCTACATAGACGATTGCTTTCAAAAATAGACTGACGAAAATTGAATTACTGGGATAATAACATTGGCTATTAAGTCAATCATTAATATTTAATATGCCATGTAGTTTGAATATGTATTATGGATAATTATTTTGGGAATTTTAATGGCTGAAGCCCTTGGCCCATAGACTGGCCATAGCTGCAAGCCAAGTGATACCTGTCCATGTGTGAAGGTAGTAAGTTTGCAGTTATTTTTGGTTCCATCTGCATTGTATCTTAAAAGCATTAATATTACATATTGACTATGTGATTGTATATATAACGTTGAACGCTTATCTGAATTGCAAGAAGTACACAATATGCTATGGTTTGCATTGCACCAGTAACTGAAATGGAATGGATTCACAGTTAGGTATTGATACATAGACAAAGCACTTGTTAGGTACTTCTTCCTGAATGACACGGTTGCAGAGAGTGCATGTATGTTTCCACATGTGGGAAATCTGTAAGATTTAATTTATGGGAATATTTTTGCTTTCTAGTATTTGTAGTAAGTACATTAGAAATTCCTGTGGATCTTCTGTTTAATGTAGATTTCACCATTCCAGCACAGTAGTCCAATTCCTGCCTTATTCCTGAGACACTGTAAGTGTTGTCAGGATTATTTACTGCATTTCTGTGAAGGATTAGCATTAGTAAACACAACAGGTCTGAGCCATTTAAATAAATGTTTTCAACAATTGCTAGCATTTGGAATAGAACATTCATTGCTACATTTGCATAGAAATTTGCAGCAGTTGTATTGGAAAATTTGAATTGACCAGATAGTTCTGTGTTTGAGTATTTTGATGAAAGTGCACATGGTTTCTATGAAGAGGTAGTTTTCTTTGTGTGTGGAGTTAGGCATGTGTTGTCCTTTTCAATCCATTTGTCTCTGTTTTTGGTAGTTGATGCAGTATGAGCTGATTTTAATTTCTTTGGTGGTAATGTTTGGAAATCAATTATAACTTCTGAGTGCATGATTTTTCTTCAAACACTTTCTGTTTTTGAGGAACAGGGTACATTTTGAGATGGGGTGTGCAGACTGCACATATTCTATTGTTCTCTATGATGTAAGGAATGTCAGTGCTGACTGCACTTGCGTCAAAATTGACTAGATATAGTCCTTCAAGTGTACAAAGGCGTGACAGTGCTAAGTAACTAATGCCTTCTTTAAAGACTGTGCTGCCAATATCAATTATGCTTGATCTAGAGTTAGACCTTGAGATTTATGAATAGTCACTGCATAAGATAGCGAAAGAGAAATTTGTTCTCTGCATACATACATGTCTTTGAAAAGAAGGAATCGAGCTTGTTGTGCGTCCTATCCTTTTAACTTCTGAAAGTTTTTCAAACTGGATGATGACAAACTGAATGCTGTTGTCCTGTGGGTCTGTCCGGAAACTAACAACTGTACCAAGTGTTCTACGTCAAGGTTAGGCTTTAGACTCTACAGCTAATATATAATGTTAACATTTTCTTTGAACCAGCTGTGTTGGAGATAGAGTTCTCTAAGGTATTTAGTCATGCTATGGCTTGTTGACACATAGGTATTGTCATACTGTGTATGTCCAGTTTGTCTATGGAGTGAATTTCCACTAGTGGTTTCATTTCTTTTTTCAGCATTATGGCCTTGAATTGTGCACAGCTTGTATTAAGGACATACAGTTGACATTTTTGTGAGCTAATTGTTCCATGACATCATTAGCACATGTGTTATGCCCGTACAGCTCATGATTGCATCTGGTATTTTGTGTAGACTGTGGTTCCTTTGATAGTACACCAATATGCATGTTTTTTTTTAAATGTTGGGCTAGGCGAGGTCTGCAGACTGATGCACGTTTTGAGTTAGTTGTCTGTATTGGAAATGTTGCCAGAGATTTACATTCCAGATGCTTCCAAGACTTTTACAGCACAGTTTGTGTCCTAAGGTTTTAGAGATAGGTTCACCTTTCTCTGGTGTTAATTGAAGGAGATCTCTGAAAACAATTACATGTTTTCCTCCAAAGAGTTTTTCATAGTCTCTTTTGACAACCTCTTGCAATCTGAGGTGAATCAAAGCTAACATTAGGTTGGAAACCATGTTCACCTCATCTATTACGAGCATTTTCATTTGTTTCAAAAGTCTGTGTAGCTCCATAGCAGCTTCTGCTGAAAGTTTGTAGTACTCTAATTTGTTTTGGTGTTCTACTGGAAGGAGAAGCAATTGGTGTAAGTTACCCCACCTATGTTGTAGGAAGATAAACCTGTGGGGTCGTTACAACACCTGAAAGGTTGTTGTTTGTTAATTGTTGGAGGAATTTACAGATCATTTTTATTACAAATGTTTTCCCTGAACTAGCTTCACCACTTACATACAGCAGCAGTACAGGTTTGCAGTTTTCTCAGGTACAAGTTTTACTTTCGTGCTCTATACCACGTTCAATTTCTTTACTTACTTCTAGAAAAATGGTACGCTGCTCATTGTTTAGTTGGGATTTTAGTACAGCAAACTCTTCTGCAGATTGCTCATACTGCCACATGAGGGTCTTTACTTCCGTCATTGCTAATTCTGACTCATTTGCTATGAGTGGCTGTCCAAGTGGTCCTTGGCTTCCTGTCACAGAAGATTCACTGCTCTCTTGAAGTTCTTCTTCTTGTTGGTGTTCATTGTCCAATATTGTTTTGTACCCTGTAAAGTTTATATCTGTTATGGTACTTTCATTTGCATTGAAAGCATCTTCATAGGAGGCGTGAGTGCCTAAAAAAATCTTCTTCTTTTCTCCATGGTTTGAAAAGTTACAGTAGAGCCATGTGGTACAGTTCTTTGCATTGAGGAGTTCTTAATGACAATTTCATATGATTAATCATGCTGCATTTGGTAAGTTTCACCAGGCTGCCTTCACAATATTCAACTCTGTATGTACTTTTTTTCTCATCTGGTTTAATGTTATTTTTGTGTGAGATGTTTTGGGTTATCTGGTACAGGCACATGGTTTCCACAGTAATACTCCTGTTTGGGTAGTATGTGTCCAATAAGTTGTTTTTCAAAATGTCCTGCCTGTTGGGATCGTTTTTGGCTATTGTTTCTATGTTTTTGTACAATTCCAGAACTCTTTTTCTGGATGTAGCAGGACCAAGGCTTAGCCACACTATGTTTTCAGATTTCCCATATATGGCGGTGCTGTTTAAATGGTCTGCAGCTTTGTAGCAGCCACATTCTCTATGGGACAGCATTTTTATGCCAACGCTGTACAATTTCTGTGACATTGTTTTGTCAGATGATATGTCATGCCAGCGGTCTTTGAGCTCTGTTTTCTCTGCTTTGGTTAAGAAGGCTGTGACATATTGTGCAACTGCAGTGGAATTGTCTGCAATGAACTGTACATCTACATTTGCATTCCATAGGAGGGTAATTATTTCATTGTAGTCATTGATGTACTTTGATGCTCCGGCAATATATTTTATGCAATATGTGTTCTTAGGAGATTTCCCTTTCACACTGTGTCGAACCGAAGACATGAAGCTGTTTACTTGCCCTGTTGCTGAAACTGGTCTAGGGAAACCAAAGCAGCATTTAGTGTAGTATTTGCCTTTGTTCTTATATTTGCACAGGCAATACTTGCCACTCTTGTGTTTTTGAAACTGCTAAATTTGTGTATGTAGGTCACTATGGCCTCATTACACGGTAGGCGGTAAACCATGGCGCAATTAGCGCCATGGTTCATGCCGGTAATTTACCGGTACCGCCTTGG
Organism: Ambystoma mexicanum; assembly: GCF_040938575.1. Classification (NCBI taxonomy): domain Eukaryota; kingdom Metazoa; phylum Chordata; class Amphibia; order Caudata; family Ambystomatidae; genus Ambystoma; species Ambystoma mexicanum. Next base: position 321,699,134 of record NC_090930.1, read on the forward strand.
AGGAAAGGGGAATTACCGCCCTATTCCAAGGTTGGGAAGGCGGTAATTCCTCCTTCCTCCATTGCCCTTCCCCATTCCCATTTTTGCCCATAGGGCATAATGGGAATGGGGAAGGCGCTAATTACGGTACCGCAAATTGCGGTACCGTAATTAGCACCCTGGTCCCTTTGCGGGTTCGTTTTTTAACGCCTGCTAAAAGCAGGCGTTAATGTACCAACCTGCAAAGGGACCTCGTAGTAAGGCGGTAAGGGTTTACCGGTACTGGTAATATACCGGTACCGGTAAACCCTTACCGTCTACCGTGTAATTAGGCCCTATGTGTACTTTCTAAAGGGATTTCGCAAGTGACATATTCGTGAATCAACTGCAAAACAGTTGCATCACTTTCCTCACCAAATTTTGGAGCATTTTCAATCCACAAAAGCATGTGGATGTGTGGTACTCCTCCTCTGGCTTGATATTATTTTCTTCAAAAAAGTGTTCCACTTCTCTGAGGGGAGGAAGTGCTTTATTGCAAATGAAGTGCTGCATGGCAACGAAGCGATGATGGAAGTACCTTGAAACATTTACAGGATCAAGAGAGCAACGTTCTCCTGGTGTTTTTATGTCTACACCTGTTTTGTTTTTGTTTGCTATGCATATTAAAGTATGCAAGTCTTCCCATGCATACTCTGACCAACTTAAAGTGACAAACCATGTGGGTGGGCCAAGGTTGCGTGGCATACAGTGTACATCTGCAAGCCGTCGGAACCAGTACTCTTTCGTACCATGCGTGTTTGTCAATAGATTTGTAATACTTGACTGTAAAACTACGTCCTTGTCTTGCACCGTTGAAGTAGCTGTGTAGAAGACATGTTTTGAAAATGGAAACCTGTTTTCAATGTGTGTGCAACTCCATAACATAGCATTGGTAGTTCACTTTCAAAGGGGAGGTGAAATATGTATTCCACATTTTGTCTAAATCTAGGGTCTTCAGTATACATTCGTAAAGAGCGGTATTATAATGCTGTTATTTATGTGCATCTTTCATCGTACCTTCCACCTTTTCCAGTTGGGAAGAGTAGAGGAAAGGCTTGTGCTTCTTGCTGCATTTGATATGTTTCTAGTGCATCATCTATGGCATATTTGGAGTGCAGTGGGTGAATTGTATAGTGATCTAAAATATTGGAGGCTGCAGTAGGATCTAGAAGTTCATATTGGCCAGCTGTTAAGGAGTCCTGAATTATTTTGGTGGTTTCTCTCAGGTTTTCTTCAGGGTTTACTTATTTGTAGTTTTTATTGTTCTCTTTATGGTATTGCAAGGCTTTCCTAACTTTGTTTAAGTCCACTAGTTGCTGCCAATTTGTTTTGTCTTTTGTAGATACACCATTTACCAGGATGATCAAAGATTGTTCTATTGGCCTTTGCACTAGTAGAGTGTCTACATTTTCTTTGAGATCTAATGGTAAATAAAGTCATATTATTGGTTGAAATGGGTGCACTGTTTGGATTATAATGCTCTCATACAATAAGCTGCTGGAGTGCGTTTGGCAGTGGATATAGTTCCAAATTATTACTGATAGCCTGTGAAGACATTTGGTTATTGTCAAGTTTTGCAGTGCAGTATTTGCACAGTATGGAGGTGTTAGTAATTTCGTATTTGTTTTCAGCCATAAGCTACAGAGCTAATTGAAACCATTGGGATTCCTGATTGTATAGAAAGAGCACCAAAACTACAGATATAAAGCACAAAATAGAAGACAAAGTTCTGTGACAACACACACACACTTGGTTTGGCACTTCAGCAGATGTGCATTCGAACTATTGAATTTCTTTTTTGTATGTGTGACATAGAAAGGTGAAATCTGCAAAGTTGTCACTACTGTTGTCTGAAAGTGCTGGAATTTGCAAGTGCTCTTCAGTTCAAAAATATTTCCCTTGGATGTGCTCTATTTCTTCGAGCAGTTGTTTGGCTGTACCGTGTAGGATAATATCATTTAAATGGTGCAGTGCTAAAGCTGGACTTTTTGCATAGTACAGTTTGTAAACAAGATTTCTTATCATAGAATGGTGTGTTGCTAAGATTTTGATATGCTGGAAGGTGCTTTTGCAAGTAGGTCCAGAAATATAGGCTAAGGAATGTCCTCGTAGTCCTGTGCATTTGCGCACTGGACAGGAGTCCATAGTTTGTAGTATTTCTATTTTTGTTTTGCTGTTGGCTTTCACATAGTGATTGAGGAACTGCTGCAAAGATTTGATAGAGTGTTGGTGAACGTTACACATTGATTTGCAAGGCCATTTGTAGATGAGGCATACTGGTTCGGTGGAATGAAGAGTGGCATCTAAGTTTGATGAGTATATTTGTGAAAGCAGTGTTTCTTTTTCCATTATGGTATTGTGGAACTTTTCATACCCTCATCCAGTGCTATGTATGGTAATTTGGTTTGTTTGCTTTTGTTTGTATGATTCTTCGTTGCGTTATGGCTCTGTGGTGGTGGTCTGACTCTACTCACCTGTACAGATGTTGCCAAAGGTATCTATGTTGCTATTGCATTTGTTTCAAAGTAGTGGTTGTAGTTTACCAGTTGGTTTTTTTAGTGGTTTCATTCTGTTTAAAATTAATATAAACAATTTCCGTTTCAGGACCATTGCACTGTCTACAAAAGTTTCCAGGATTACTTTTCTGTGGTACTTTTTAGGGGCTGAGCGTGATTTCTCCCCTCTATTTAAAAGGTTCTGAAGGACTCCGTGGTGGAACATTTTTTGTAAAATTTATTTTTTGGAATGCTTACTTGTAATTACATTACCATTTGTATGTGCTCTGTTAGCAGTAGTGCGAGTTGCACTCTTTTTAGTGCTTTACTTTTCATTGCCACATTTTGACAGAGGAATTAGTATCCTTACTGGTAGATGCTTCCCTTTTCATTAATGACTGTTTTAGCTCTTCTCTTTGAAGTTTCTGTACAAATTCTGCCAGGTGTGGATGGCTACTTTCTTTGCTTTTAGTTTGTGCTGATCTATTTCTGTGTAGTTTTCTATAGATTTGCTGTTTGGTAGGCATTCTATAGTAGCTGTTTTAGAGAAAAGGAAAGTGTGGGTGTGTAGATTTTGATATGTATGTATGCAATGTGCATGAGTGGTTGAATATGAGGGTAGGCATATAAATGGAAGTGTGTCACTGTGTAATGGGCTCTAACTTTCATTGGGAACGCTATATTTCTATCTGAGTGTTAGTATAATGGTGCAGGATGATATATACAGTGAGGAACTGTAGAGGAGTCATGAGTAAGAATGAAGCACATAACGGTGGGTTTTATGCAATTCTGTATCTTACAATACAAGAACACTGCACTCTCTCAGTAATACATAAAAAGGCTATGATGGTATTGTACTTACTTTGTTGGTTGGTGAGAGTAGGTTTATTCTAGGTTGTATTTTGAAGTTCAAATACCAGTGGCTTTCAGGACAGAGGTGGGTACTGCAACTGCATAAGAAGATCTTAAAAAAATATGCTTGTTGATGGCATAGTGATTGCATTTGGAGAATACATTCTTTAAAAGTGTAGGGCGATGTCTTGGCAGGACAAGTTAGTGTGTGTGTATAAATGGATGACTTAGTCTATGAATTGGGACTTGGGAACGTCAGCATGTATGGTAAGGGGGTAAGTGGGTTATTTGGAAGTGTGTTGTATGACATGCTCCTTGGCAAGTGTGTGCATTGGTGTAGGACTATTTGTACGGATTGCAAAGGAGAATGTTTTCGTGTGTGCAATTACATTTACTTTTCGGCATATATATGCTTGCTACATGAGTGGAGCAATTGTTGCAGTTCTTTCATTTATTTATGCACATTTATGAATGGTACTGTTGTCAATGCACACATACATTTTTTTTGTTTTTTTAAGTAATGTTGCAATCTATGAAGTGTGCAAGGTAAGTGGCAGGCAACCTGTTGTGATGCATGGAATGTATGCACGTGGCTTAGTTTGGTAGGATACATTCACTTATCGTTTTCTGTGCGATTGTTACAAATTTCTTAGGAGGTGCGTTAATGGGGGAAAAGATCATAACATTGACTGAAAGAAAGACGAGAGAAACTGTTTGGATATTACAATGGCTACTATGGGTAAATGCCAGCTTTGTAAGCACATACCACTGTAGGTGGCATTTGATGGTAGGTGGTGCGAGAAACGACAGTATGCTTTTTGAGTATGTTATGGAGGTTCAGTGGCAGGTAACCTGTTGCGAGGCACTTATAACAAAGTTGCAAATGTACTGTGTACAGAGTATTGATACCTGCAGGTTGTGGTGATTGATGTCGATGTGGATGAATCTGGATGTCAGAAATCATAGATAGTTTTACAGTACTTTCCAGAGGAGGTCCTTTGGAGTCACAGGAGACTTGTGCTTTGCGCGTTGAACGGTTAGTATGGAGTATACAGTACTTTCCAGAGGAGGTCCTTTGGAGTCACAGGAGACTTGTGCTTTGCGTGTTGAACGGTTAGTATGGAGTATTCAACAGAGATGATAGTGTTAGATGCAGAGTTCTTGGATGTGATTGGTGGATGCGTGTGTGTGACTGTTTAACAGTAGCCAATGAGGGAGTGCTGGCAAAAAAGTACTGGAAAGGGAAGAAGGACTGCCTATGCTTTACAGGGGCACAGCTCTCACGGTAGTTGGGGAAGCGCACGTGCTACATGCTAGCCTTCTTACTATTCATGACATGGAAATGGAACTGTGGATTATCCAATCAGGTGTTGAGGGTGTACTTAATTGGAAGTGATGGTCATACTTTTTTGAATTTCTGTGTACCGTGATGATGGCAGAGATGCAGAGAGTGAGAGTGCTCATCGTCAGTAATTTGTTTGTGGGTGACCTGCACAAATATGCCCAGGGTAGCGGAATTGATTAACATTTTGGTGTGGAAGGAGTGCATGCTTTGTGGCGCAGTGTGGCTCTACTGAGTTTGAATGCTGCTATTGCAGAGTGCAGAGATGTGGACACTTGGACTACTGTTGACATACTAGTTCTGTGGAGCACTGCATGTGGCTTTTCGCACTGCTGCTAGTTTGCTCGGCAAACTGAAGGAGGTGCTAAACGCAGTGATGCACATTTTTCCCACTGTGACAGTGATGTTTTCATGTATACCACCAAGACTAGTGTCGAACAATTCCGATGTACTTTTTTCAGAGGTAGAGAAGAAAAGGTGTCTTGTAAACGGCGGCATGTCTACTTTTCTGTTTGATGCTAGGATGTTCTTCTGTGCCCATGAGAACCTTATTTCTTCTAATGTGAGGTTCTTCAGTGGAGCTGATTTTTTTGTCCCCCATTGAAAATGCTCTTGTGTTCCTGAATCTAAAAGCTATTTTGGAGAAACTTGTTTAATAATATAAGGAGGAGAAGAACAGAACAATCCCCAACAAATACAAAAAAGGTGTTTCTTTACAAGCAGCTTTACAAAAAAAAATTAATTAAGATTTTTTTTTCACAACTACCAACAAAGAGGGGATCCTCCACCCTGCTTGAAATGTGTTTCTGCACCCACGCACCAAGGACAATATACGTGTGGACACTGCATCATTTGGATGTGCTCACGTGTCACATGCAGGTCTTTTGAGGGTGGTTGACATGGAAATGGGACTGCGCAGGCATGGGGATTGGTCAATAAGGTTTCCTGGGTGTGGTGTGTAAGGACAGATTGTGCCATAAGGTGTGTTTGCAAATAGGAGTGCACATGGCTATGGTTATGGCTGTGCCTCTGTCATGATGCCAGCTCCCGGGGAGCCGGTTCAAGCCCTGCGTCCCCGAAAGCGGACATCCAGTCCCCAAGGAGGGACCCAGCAACCCCATATAGGGGCCCTTTGGCCAGTGTCCTGGCGCCTATGGCGCCAGGCTCATAAAAGACATCAGTCCTGGCACCATAGGCGCCAGGCTCATTATGGAAGTGCTTAGGTGCACTTACCTGATGCAGACCATGCTGCAGGATCCCGGCCTCCTTGAGGCCTGAAAGGAACTACTTTACCTGTGGGGCTAATTTACCATCCGGGCGTGGTCGGGGAAGGATACATACCTGATTGGAGGAAGGATACATACCTGGAACTTCTTCCAAGGCTATTTAAACCCCACCCGAACAGCCACACATGCTTCGCATTGTTCTGCATCTAGCAGCTGGACGCTCACCGTGTCTGCTCCTGCATCCTGACTTCTGCCACGCCTGCCAGCATCCTGGATCACCTGCAAAGGAAGAGAAAAAGAGAACAGAAGAAGGAAACGTCCTTACCTGCTAAACCCGCATCCCGGAGACATCTCGCCGACAATCCTGAAAAGGAAGACTTTTATTTAAAAGCTCATTGCGTCGATCGCTGCAGCACCGCATTCCACTCACCTTTACAGGGCGCCTCCATGTTCAGCAGCGATCATCCGGATTCGCAGTCACGCCCCAGCGCCTAGGGAGAAAAAGACCAGAACAAAAGGTGAGAGAGAGAAGGGAATAAGGAAAGCTGAATCTCCATGTTAAGACTTACCTGTTGATTCATTCCCTCTTCATTTCGGGTCCGCGCCGCATCCTGGCATTTCCGGACCCCGGCCCCTAAGGGGAAAACGAGACATCAGCGTTAATGAGCGAATGAAAAGACATTACCAAAAAACGCTCATTAAAGACTTACCTGATTTCTACAAGGATTTCACCTCTCATCTCGGGTCGGTGCCTGTTCCCCGGCATTCCGTACCCCGGCCCCTATGGGGAAAAAGACACTAGCATTAGTACATTAATGCATGGACACAAGGGCAACCTCTTATCAAAAAACTTACCTGGAAGCCAAGCAAGTTTGGTTCTCACCAATCCGAAAATCCAGTGAAGTAACTGGATACCAACGCGCCCATGCATCAGAAGCAGGATGGAGAGCTCTTCCTTCCAGACCCTAAGGTGAGACGCTACGAGGAATCACAGAAGGGTTTCGAGGAGGGTGAGAGGGGAACGTGGGAGGCTGATTGCATTACCCCGCAGACAGTTAATCCCCTATTTTCGCCTACAGAAGGATACTTCTGCCAGCCAGACAAGCCAGATTTGGGGGCCCGGTCTAGTCCGTCTTCCGAACCCTGCGCATCACCTTAGAAGAGGTCACAGCAGCGCGAACCAGGCCAGCGCCTCCATGGGAGTCAGCTGAGCGTTACAGCCTCTCAGGAGGCAGAGTGTATGCTTTTGGGCGACTCCTGGATACATTGGGTGAAAGTGTACGTGGAACGCTGTGGAGTGGCTGCACACCTTGGGTTCCATAATGTGGATGTCCACTAGTAAGGCGTATGTGGGATGAAGTGGCTGCATGTGGGTCCTCTTTGTGCCACTTTAGTGACACTCAGTCATCCAGACAGTATTATTATTCATTGTGGAGGGAACAGTTAAGGACATTTTACTGGCATCTCACTGCAGTTTGCGATGAAGGAGACACTTTGGCAAGTCATGTAAATGTTTCCAAAGTCACACATAATTTTTTCTTGCATTGCCCAGAGACAGATGTGACAGCATCTTCTTCCTCATTTGGGCCACAAATGGAGAAAGCGTGGTGCAATGTGAACAAGGCGGTGTGCCTTTTTGCGAGACTTTGGCATGTTCTCCTTCCACAATGAAAACATTAAGTTTCGTAGTACCAACATTTTTCATACAGATGGAGTCCATCTCACTCATGCTGGCAATGAGCTGTTTCTGCATAATATCCAGAATGCAGTGCAGCATTTCTTGCAAGTCTATCAAGCATTTCCCCAGTGGGTGTTTACCCCTTCAAAACTTCCAAACACAAACAGCACAAAAAGGCTCTTTTCAGAGCCACCACTTTCTTTTGGGAATGTGTGCAATGTTTGTGATGGAGCCACGACTTGCCTTTTTTTACCACGCTGTCCACAGAGCTTATAGGCTGCGAGACGGCCTGCATCCTTCCATTGGAATTCTATTTTTGAACTGTGAAATGGGGCTCTGAAAAGAGCCCCCCACTGGTTGTTTTTCATTTTTGCTATTCTTCTAACACACGACACAGAAGGAAGGGAAGTGAGGGTAGGGAAAGGGCACCAACCACAGGATAAGAAAGGGCACGTGGAGAGAGGAAGATGTTGGGTGGCCCTTAGCTAGGTAGGGGGCACTCCCTGTCATGCTCCCGGACCAAAGCCTCGAAAGCACTTTGAAGTTGCTCTCCCCTGCAGAGTAACGCGTTGCAGTACATGCACAATACAGTGACCTTTGAAAGGTACGGGTCTGCTGCAGTGCGTATGGCCTGCAAGGCTGGTTTAGGGATCCACTGCCCCACTGGAGTGTCCTTATTGGTGGCAGGAGCAGATGCAGAGGAGGCTGTAGAAAATTAACCTACTGCCTTGTTCGAAGGAGACAACTCTCCAAACTGCTGCCCTTTGGTTCGATTTCCGGTGCCGCTGCATGGAGTTTGTGCCGTAGCTGTACAAGCCAGGTTTTCCGTGACTGAGTACTATGTTGCACTTGGTGCATTTCACCTGGTTAGCACAAGATATGGGCACATCTCCTATGGTGGTAAACAGTTTCGACACCCAGGACTCATGCTGGCTGCAGGCAATGGGTAATTGCTCTACCTTATCCTCGTTCTCCTCTTGATCTCTATCTACATTACCACGCTTGTATCCTTGTCCAGTCCCTTCGGAAGGAGGTGGTGGTGAGGGTGAGGGTGAGGGTGTGAGTGCTGCTGAGTTAGAGGCATTAGCAGCAGCTATGGTTGCTATTAGTCAGAAAGGTAATATAGCAGAACAGATTTGGTCCCAAAGCAATTTCAGAATGAAGCAATGTGCACTGATGCTCTGTTCTGGAAAGCCAAACACAGAATGCAGAGCAGCTCTGGAGTGTGGCCTTTTATAGGGCTGCTGTGGAGCACTTGCAACCGGAAAGGGGCTCTAAATCTTTCCCAAAAATAGGTAGATGTACAAGGGCAGAGTGTAGGACCTCTGTAAGGGTGCACTTTCAGAGTAACACTGCATACATTGCAGAAAATAGTGCTTTTTCAATGTCCAGGGGCCCGGATCATGTCCAGGAAATTAGAGCCCACTGCGCGTGGGTGCCGTCCAATGGTGACATCACGCATGTTGTCGATTAGGACGGCTGTCCGCAGGACCCATATTAGGCGGAATACTTTGTGCACATGTGCATAGGTGTCCTACAGACACTATTGGGATCCCTGGACTAATTAAAAGTGCGCCACAAGTGCCCCGAACATTTTTGAACAAGCTGGGTGTTTGTAGGGTACAGCAGGTAGGATGCTCAGGTGCACAGCTACCCGCAGGACGTGGGTGGGTGACTCGAACTACTACAAGTACATCGCATGTTTCTTTGCATATCTTGGACAAGGGCGGTGTTACCAGGACACAGAAGAAGAGATACGCATGCGCAAAGTTGTGCGACGGACAAATGTGCGCTCATACAACTAATTATAGGTGGTTCACAAGATGCAGAAATGCGGCCCGTAGTGGCATCCTACAGATTCCTCCATTGTGTTTGGGCAGGTGCGGTGTCCGTAGGACACCTCCATTTTGCTTATTTGCGGTCATCCCCACCAGAAATGTGCCCCGCTGAGTCATAACAGGATTTTAAAAACAAAGGAAAAGCCACATATATACTTAGCAACAATGTACATATCAACCTTTATTTCCACACATTCATAGATACTATTAGGAAAGGGAAGGGGTACCAGAAATGAATACATATAAAGGGGAATTGTGGATTTGTACAAGTTGGTCGTGAGGGGAGGAAGGGATTGAGGTCTCATCGAAACGTCTCTGATGACACTGAATTTGCGGGGATGGCGGGCTGGGAAATGGGCAAGGGGTACATGTGCTGGTGGGGCAGTGGTATTTTATTTTCTCCATAATATGGCCTTGTATGAAATCTTTTAAGGCAGCAAAATTGTTCAACCATTCCTCCATTTTGGCATTCAGGCTATCCAGTTTGCTATATACAGTGTTTCCTTCATTTCCTGTGGCTATATGCTGTTGTGGAAGAGGTGCTGCTTGTGATGCATTCCTTTCATTTCCAGTATGTTCTTTTAAAGTAAAACAAAGTGTTAGGTGTACATGAAGCAATATGTAGTTCACACTGCGAGAACCTTTGCTTTTCTCAGCAGGTTGGTTGCCAGCCGATGTCCGCGAGCAGACGCATAGTCTGGTACCATTGTGCCTATTAACATGGAGCCAGTGAGTTCAGTATGCTGTACAGTACATCTATACAAACTAAGGGTATCCTGGTAAAAACCTATGAAATTCAGTGAAAAAATGTTGTCAAAGGGACGTTATGGTTAAGCTGCGCTACTAAAAACCTATCACCTTTACTGAAAAATCTATGTGAAAGGAAAGTTATGGTTAAGATGCCCTACTAAAATATCAAATTCAGTGAAAAAACGTTTTTAAAGGGACGTTATGGTTCAGTTGCCAAGATAAAGAGCTATCACATTCAAAGATGACATCATAAATGGCATTGATGACATCACTGATGACATCAGATGTGCATTTAGTTTTCATACACAGCCTCTACAAGGGATTGTCATTGTAATGTTGGCCGAAAAATATCAGAAATCATTGGAAGAACTATCAGGTGCCAAATAGTTCATTAAGCGATGCATTGCTATAAATACCATTGCATTACTGACTTCTTTCCAGTACATGAATGAACTCCTGTACAAACACAGGCATTCTCTGCAGCATGCGCCATAGCGGTGCAATATTCAAAACTTTCCCATGTTGGATAATAAAATCATGAATCCTTTCATTTCAGAGTTTTGTGTACTGTGAAACATTTAATAAGTACCTAACAATGCCTCCCTTACTGCATAATTGTACTACTACACACAAAACTGTAAGAGACCACAATGAATACAAATACGAGCACATACAGGGAAAGTAAAGTAAGCAAAAAACCAGCAGCATTACCAGAAAGTGTTCATAACCTAACTACTTTACTTCATGCACAGACATGATTGCTGTGTTCCATTCTTGCTTCTTCCCCTATCTTTATGTATCATACGATGTGCCCGAACCCTAAGGAAAGTAATGTACGTACATATGAGAAGGGTAAGGTCTCCAAAATAGTATCTTTTGCATTTTTACTTTCTGACTGTCTGTGAAGAAAACCACCTGGCCTACATAGGTCAATGAACAAAAAAAGAGGGAGCCAGACATGTGATGTTATCAATGACATTTGTGATGTTATCTTTGATGTCATGGGTGGTAGTCCTTGAAGTGCACAGTGGTGGCGTGAGTTATGGTTGCTTAGCTTACCATAACTAGCGAATGTCTGTGGTTTTTCGGTTTTACTTGTAGCCACAATAGGGATAGGTTGTTATCAGTGCAAAGTAACTCTAATGGTCCTTTAAAGAATCGTTTGCACTGAATGTGGTAGCTCTTTATTTGGGCAACTGAACCATAACGTTCCTTTAACAACGTTTTTTCACATAATTTGATAGATTTTTAGTAGGGCAACTTAACCATAACGTCCCTTTAACAACATTTTTTTCACTGAATATATCTATATTACACAGCCAGGGTAGTGGCTGTGTAGTTATCGTTAAGTTTCTGTTTCCATAGGAAGAGCACTTTTTGGGCGGCTTATAACTTCGCTCCCCCTGGATGAATCCTCACCAAACTTTGCAAAAAAAGTATATGGCCCACTCTGAATTTTTTTTGCAAAGTTTGGTGAGGTTTGGTCCAGGGGGGGAAAGTTATAGGGGTGGCCAAAATTTCTTTTTTTCCCATAGACTGAATGGGGGAAAAACGTTGCGCATGCCTACAGCCCAAACCGCTGGACGGATTTTACCTAATTTTGTGGTAGGAGCCGGACCTTGGTCCAGAAAGCGTGCTTTTGTAAATTTGGTGCCAATCCGTCCAGTAGTTTTCTTTAAAACGACCAAGAAGTATGTCTCAAAAAAGTAGTGATATCTATGTCCGCTCCACAGTCACACCTCCCTGTTAGCTCCACGGACAAGATATCGATATGTCTGCCGATTGGCTGGAGTGAGGCGTGATGTGCGTCAGATTGTTCGGATGCACCCGACTTCTTGGATCCGCCGACAGCGCGGCGGTGAACAGAGGCGAAATGCCGGTTTGGGGAGAGTTTTGGTGTGCCAGAGTGCTTGGGGAGGTTTAGAGAGTAAGAGATGGGTGAAATACTGTATTTGTTTAGGCGGCAGGTGCTAATGATGTATTCGCCAAGCCTGTGCTGTCTGGGATGTTTGTAATTACTGAAAATGAGGGGTCTCATAAGGATAGTATTTCCGTCTGTGCTGTGTGCAGGCAAGTTGAAACTATTCTAAGGACACGCGTGGTGTCAGCGGGCATTAAAATTGAGTACATGCCGCAGTTAACATTTTTTATTCTATAGGTGTGGTACTGAGTTATAAGCCGCCATGGGTGTGATATGCTGTGGTGGTTGTGGCCAGGGCCTAGAGTCTTGGGTACATGGCTGTAGGCCATAGGCCATACACCCAAGACTCTAGGCCCTGGCCACAACCACCGCACCATATCACACCCATACATCACACCCACACAATCGAATATCTATCTGGTAGGTGTGGGCAGGGTCTAGAGTCCTGGGTGCCAATTGAGTATATGCTGCAGTTAAAATGTTTCATTCTATGGGTGTGCTAATGACTTAAAAGCCACCATGGGTGTGACATGCTGCGGTGGTTGTGGCCAGGGCCTAGAGTCTTGGGTGCATGGCTGCAGGCCGTAGGCCATACACCCAAGACTCTAGGCCCTGGCCACAACCACTGCAGCATGTCACACCGATACATCACACCCATAGAATCGAATATCTATCTGGTAGGTGTGGGCAGGGCCTAGAGTCCTGGGTGCAAATTGAGTATATGCTGCAGTTAAAATGTTTTATTCTATGGGTGTGCTAATGACTTATAAGCCACCATGGGTGTGATATGCTGCGGTGGTTGTGGCCAGGCCCTAGAGTCTTGGGTGCATGGCCGCAGGCCGTAGGCCGTAGGACATACACCCAAGACTCTAGGCTCTGGCCACAACCTCCGCAGCATATCACACCCATAGAATCAAATATCTATGAGGTGGTTGTGGGCAGGGCCTAGAGTCTTGGGTGCAAATTGAGTATATGCTGCACTTCAAATGTTTCATCATATGTGTATGTCAATGAGTTATAAGCCTCCATGGTTCTGATATGCTGCAGTGGTTGTGGCCAGGGCCTAGAGTCTTGGGTGCAAGGCCGCAGGCCGTAGGCCGTAGGCCATACACCCAAGACTCTAGGCCCTGGCCACAATCACCGCAACATATCACACCCATACATCACACCCATAGAATCGAATATCTATGATGTGGTTGTGGGCAGGGCCTAGAGTCTTGGGTGCATGGCCGAAGACCATGCACCCAATACCGAAGTTATAAGCACTGAAGTTATAAGCCACCATGGGTTTCATATACTGCGGTTGTGTCCAGGACCTAGAGTCTTGGGTGCATGGCCTAAGGCCATGCACATAAGACCAAAATTCTAAGTACTAAAGTTATAAACCAGAATGGGTGTGATATGTTGTGGTGGTTTTGGCCAGGACCTACAGTCTTGGATACATGGCCAAAGGCCATGCACCCAAGACCAAAGTTATAAGCAGTGAAGTTATAAGCCAGCATGGGTTTCATGTTCTGTGTTGGTTGTGGGCAGGATGTAGAGTCGAAGACGAAAGTTATAAGCACTGAAGTTATAAGTCAGCATGGGTGTGATGTGGTGCGGTGGTTATGTGCACGACCTAGAGTCTTGGGTGCATGGCCACCGGCCGTAATTTATAAGCAGTGAAGTTATAAGCCACCATGGGTTTGATATGCTGCGGTGGTTGTGGCTAGGACCTAGAGTCTTGGTTACATGGCTGCAGGCCGTAGGCTATACACCCAAGACTCTAGTCCCTGGCCACAACCACTGCACCATATTACAGCCATAGATCACACGTATAGATTTGAATATGTATGAAATGTTTGAAATTATACTTACTGTTTCATTTGTTGAGATTCGATATATTTTTTACATGACTTTAGTACTTGTAGGAAATTCTTTTTCAATTTCTGTGATAAAAGAAAAGAGCATGTTAGTTTATGTATTTTATAAAGACATATTACATTGCATAATAAAGATTTTAGCTTTCTTTTACCCTCATATTTAGTTCACAAACCACTGTACTGTGCATTTCGCTCAGTTTCTGTGTTTGTTTTTCAAATCATTGAGTTTGTAGGAAAAGAATCCTTGTCGGATTAAAATAACCCTTTTTTTGATATGCTACAAACTATTTCTTTGCTTCCTTTGAGTGTTCACTTGTTGTTTCTGGTTAATGTTCTACCTGTTGGCTGCTTGCAGATTTTTGAAGCGGTTAGATACCTGTTGGCGTATTCTAACTGTGTATTTTCTGTTACAATTCAGTGCTATTCATTTATCTGTGTAGTTGTTATACAATCTTGGGTAGTTAGATACCTGTTGGCATATTCTAACTGTTAATAGTCTTTTAATTGCATTTTTGTTAATGTTGAAGTACAGATTAGTTATTACATTTTGGCTTTAAGAAGATTAAATAAGCGTTTGTAAGATTTGCTGATAATCTCTGCTTCAGAGTAATGGTACTATCATTACATTCGATCCATCCAAATTTCTTTTTAGTATATGCAGTGTAGTGACCTGCATTGGTTGTGGCTCCTGCATGGTAGATTATACCTATTGTTGTGAAGGTTTTTTTTACCAAGTGACACTTGACCGTGTGTGAATCCAGTCAGCTTGCAGTTGTTTTTGGTACCATCTGCATTGTAACGTAGAAGCATTAGTATTACACAGTTAGTATGTGTTTGTATTAGTGAGGTGGAGCGATTATCTGAATTGCAGATACTACATAATATGCCATGGTTTGAATTTTGTACAAGTTGTTGAAATGCAATGGATTCACAATTAGGTATGGATACATACACAAAGTGCTCATTAGGGATTTGTTCCTGTGTCACATTGTTGCAAAGAGTGCATGTATGTTTCCACATGTATGAAATCTGGAAGATTTCATTTATAGGTATGTTTTTGTTTTCCAGTAATTGTAGTAAGTACATTAGAAATTCTTGTGGATCTTCTTGTGAGTTTATAGTGAACCTCACCAGTCCAGCACAGTAGTCCAATTCTTGTCTTATTCAGTGAACACTATACGTGTTGTCAGGATTGTTTGTTGCGTTTCTATGAAGGACTAACATTTGCAAACACAATTGGTCTGTCCTGTGTAAGTAAATGTTGTTAACAATTGGTGGCAATTGAAATAGAATATTCATTGCTACATTAGCGTAGCAACTTACACCATTTACATTTGAAAATTTGAATGGTCCAGATAGTTCTGTGTCTGAGTCATTTTTTCGGAGTTTGAGTTGCTTCTTTGAAGAAGTACCTGAGTTACTTTCAATAATAGGTTCTTCTTTGGCTGTGGGTATTGATGAAGTATTAGCTTCTTTTACTCTCTTGGAAGGATTTGCAGTCCGATCCAGTTGCATTTCTGCATTTAAATTAGTTTTCTTTTACAACGTTTTCCTTTTTGTAGAACAGGATATGATTTCAGATGGGGGGTGTACAGTGAACATAGTCTATTGTATTCAAAAATGCAAGGAATATCAGCGTTTACTTTACTTGCATCAAAGTTGATTAGAAATAGACCGTCAAGTGTACGAAGTGTGACAGTGCTACATAGCTCATGCCTTCTTTAAAGACTGTCAGGCCGATTCATGGAATAATTAGCGCGGCGCAAGTGGGCAAAAACGTGCGAATCGCAGTGGAGTAGCGAAAATCGCAGTGCAAGTGCGAAAATCGCACGAAAAGCAGCGCACATCGATTCATGGAAGTCCGTGCGCGAGAAAACCAGCGGATGTGCAATAAAAAAGTGCGCGGCGCACGTTGGCGCACAGGCCATCTAACAGCGTGCGCCAGGTCACAGCGAAAATCGCACAGGCCACAGCGAAATTCGCACATAGCGCGGCGCACGCAACAAAAGTAGGCGGAACACGGGCGTAACACTCGGAATGGGGAACAACTTGCCAAAACGTGGCCGTCACGGGGGAAAGTACAGGGCACAAGTGCGCGGAACGCCCACACGCTCGCCTACAACACGTATTCATGGAATAGACCGTCAAGTGTACGAAGTGTGACAGTGCTACATAGCTCATGCCTTCTTTAAAGACTGTCAGGCCGATTCATGGAATAATTAGCGCGGCGCAAGTGGGCAAAAACGTGCGAATCGCAGTGGAGTAGCGAAAATCGCAGTGCAAGTGCGAAAATCGCACGAAAAGCAGCGCACATCGATTCATGGAAGTCCGTGCGCGAGAAAACCAGCGGATGTGCAATAAAAAAGTGCGCGGCGCACGTTGGCGCACAGGCCATCTAACAGCGTGCACCAGGTCACAGCGAAAATCGCACAGGCCACAGCGAAATTCGCACATAGCGCGGCGCACGCAACAAAAGTAGGCGGAACACGGGCGTAACACTTGGAATGGGGAACAACTTGCCAAAACGTGGCCGTCACGGGGGAAAGTACAGGGCACAAGTGCGCGGAACGCCCACACGCTCGCCTACAACACGTATTCATGGAATAGAATGGGGAAAAAAAGCGCACGCTCAAACCAGCGCACAGGCACAAACACGACCGCCACAAGAAAGCAGGCGGTAGCGTCTCTGCGGCTGTAAGAAATGTGTGCCAAAAGGTGCGCCAACAAATAGCACCTATATACTGCCATGATGAATGTCCTATACTGTGGCCCTCCAGGACAAATGACGTGCAAAGGGGTACCCACAAACACGGACACCCGCTGACAAAAAATACGTATGCGTGTATACCGGGGTGCGCGGGAAGTCTCACACGCAGGAAGTCTCACACGCGATTTCAGCAGGGTACGTGTATTTCAGGGGTGTGCGGGAAGTCTCACACGCAATTTCAGCAGGGTACGTGTATTTCAGGGGTGCGCGGGAATTTCCACACGCGATTTCAGCAGGGTACGTGTATTTCAGGGGTGCGCGGGAAGTTCCACACGCGATTTCATCAGGGTACGTGTATTTCAGGGGTGCGCGGGAATTTCCACACTCGATTTCAGCAGGGTACGTGTATTTCAGGGGTGCGCGGGAAGTTCCAGACGCGATTTCATCAGGGTACGTGTATTTCAGGGGTGCGCGGGAATTTCCACACTCGATTTCAGCAGGGTACGTGTATTTCAGGGGTGCGCGGGAAGTTCCACACGCGATTTCATCAGGGTACGTGTATTTCAGGGGTGCGCGGGAATTTCCACACGCGATTTCAGCAGGGTACGTATATTTCAGGGGTGCGCGGGAAGTTCCACACGCGATTTCATCAGGGTACGTGTATTTCAGGGGTGCGCGGGAATTTCCACACGCGATTTCAGCAGGGTACGTGTATTTCAGGGGTGCGCGGGAAGTTCCACACGCGATTTCATCAGGGTACGTGTATTTCAGGGGTGCGCGGGAATTTCCACACGCGATTTCATCAGGGTACGTGTATTTCAGGGGTGCGCGGGAATTTCCACACGCGATTTCATCAGGGTACGTGTATTTCAGGGGTTCGCGTGAAGTTTTTCACGCGATCGGGCCTGGGGGAGCGGGCTATGTGTATTACAGGGGTTCGCGTGAAGTTTTTCATGCGATCGGGCCTGGGGGAGCGGGCTACGTGTATTACAGGGGTTCGCGTGAAGTTTTTCACGCGATCGGGCCTGGGGGAGCGGGCTACGTGTATTACAGGGGTTCGCGTGAAGTTTCTCACGCGATCGGGCCTGGGGGAGCGTGCTACGTGTATTTCAGGGGTTCGCGTGAAGTTTTTCACGCGATCGGGCCTGGGGGAGCGGGGTACCACTCACCGTCTGCCTTGCGTGTAGAAGAACGCGTAGCCAACACCCGCTGTGAAGTAATAGCGGGTGAACCCCAACGGATGGAAAACACACGCACCGCACGAAAACATGAACATAAAGGCAAGCGGGATCACCAAGCCATGCCAGGGCAACGCCCGTGCGCAAAACGTCACAGACGCGCTTACGCTGTAAGGGCCTTTGGTCCAATGAAATCGAGTACGCGTGCTGACGCGCTTACGCGCTAAGGGCCTTTCCTCGATTTTCACGCTGACGTGCAGGATTTTCACGTGCCAAATCACTCCGTATCAAGCTGGCCACGCGAAAACACACGGAAGACCACGCTCCTGCCCAGAAGGCCGAATTACTGCCCCCCAGTGCCCCGAGCAGCCTCCCACGTGCCATCTGCTGCTGCCTGCCTGCCTGCCTGCCTGCCTGCTGCCACCGTGCCCTGCCATTTGGTGCCTGCACATCAGCCATCTGCAGGTGTCCAGTTGCTGTGTCCACCCCTGCTTGAACAGAAGACTCCCGACTCGGATAACATCGATCCACAGCCCAGCCCCAGGACCCAGTTGCCCACCCACTCCTACCCCTGGGGTTGCCATGTCGGGCACATCAACATCTGGCACCAGTGGCAACCCCCAGCCAGAGGGGCAGAGGGGCACCAGCTTCAATGCCACCGAAGTTGGTGTCCTGGTGGAGCAAGTCCTGGGGCAGTATGATGCCCTCTTCGGATCGTCCCGCGCCTACAAGGAAGGACGGGACAGGATCTGGGCCGACTGTGTGGTTGCCATCAACGCGGAGGGGTGGCAACCCGCACCATCCAGAAGGTCAAGAAGCGCTGGGAAGACTTGAGGTCCAGGACCCTCATGAAGGCCCGGCGCCTCGTGGAGGGGGGCCGGGGCCGCATGAGTTCCATCCAGTTGAGGGTCCTGGAACGCGCACACCCAGCGCTCCACGCCCAGGTCCTTGAGAGGGAGACCCGTCTGGAGTTGAGTGGTAAGTGGCCAAGCATTGCTGTGTGAGACAGGGCATGTTGCAGTGTGCTGGTTGTCTGATACTTGCCTGCATGTGTGACATAGGCCATGTATGCATGTATGTGTGCAGGGACATCATGGGAATGCATGTGCGACCTGTAATGTGTGAACCGCACGGTTGTTGCATGTGTTTGAATGCGACATGGGGAGCCCTGTGCAGATTGCACACATGAGAGCATGGCAGTCTCTGTTCCTGGACATGGGTGGGGGCGAGGGATGGGTGCTGATGCCAGATACATATGCGGTATCCATGTCTGTGTGCCTGACCTGCGTGTCTGTGACTTGTGAGTGCCATGGATGCATGACACATGTCTGTGACAATGTACAGATTCACTGATGCAGCCTAGTCATCCTTGTATGCACTGTGATTGGGGTGTACGGGGCCAGATGGATGTGACTGAGGTGAAGTGTGTGCATGTGATAGGCATGACCCATGATGCATGTGAGTCCCATTACATTGTATGATTCGAGAGTCCATTGGACATGCATTGAAATGTCCATGGCACGCACCATGACTGTCACTGTGTGTGTTTTGCCTGGACTGACACATGTGTTGTGGTGTGACATGATGGAAGTGTACTTTGACAGTGGCACTCATCTGCTATTGCTTCCTGTCTAGGGGACCATTGTACAGTACCCTGATGCTTGTGTTCTATGTCTCCCTCTACGCAGCGGCTAGTGAAGGAGAGGGCGGAGACGGCGCTGTGGAGCAAGGCGGCGGCGATGCCCCCACGGCTGCAGCGGAAGGGGTGGGTGAGCCCCCACAGGGGCCTGCTACGGCGGTAGACGCCGAGGAGCCATCCAGGTTGGTGGTTTCCACAGAGGAGGAGGAGGCCGCCACTGAGGCGCACATGGGGCCTGGTGGGGGCATCCCTGCTGGTGCAAGTGGTGCAGTCCAGGGGCAGGGGCAGGAGGCAGCACAGGTCACCGTGGAGGGGCCTGTGCATGTCGCTGTCCCTGAACCTGTGTGTGCACCACCTTGCACCAGCAGGGATGCCCCGTCCCAGGCCCGTCCGCAGGTAGAGGGGATGTCCATGTCATCTGACTCCCCTCCACCTGCGGACGAGGGGACCCCTGGCCGTGTGGAGAAGGTCCTGATTGGGGTCGCGATGCGCACGGCTGTGATTCGTGATGCCGTGCGTGCTTCCCAGGAGGAGCACGCACGTCATCACGAAGAGCACCGTGCCGACGTGGCCCAATTGGGATCGGCCATGTTCGGGGGTTTCCTGCATGTGTCGGCCAATCTGGCGCCCTCTCCTCCTCTGTGGAGACTATACGCCAGTCGTTCTCCTTGCCGTCTTCCGGCCCAGATGCCACCAGGGCCCCCTGTGGACCTGCCCTGACCAATGCAGCCAGCTCGGTGGGGATCCCATCCCTGCCACAGTCAGGAGTCAGAGGTCCAGCAGGGGTGGACAACACAGCAACTGGACCCCAGCAGATGGAGGATGTGACGGCATCATCGGGCAGGGCACGTGCACGACGGCGTCGGTGGTTTCCATCATCCTGGATGCCGTCGTGCTGGCAGAGGCAGTGGCGTCGGAGGCAGCAGCAGGCTCGACGTGGGAGGCATCATGGCTCGGGGCCATCAAGATCAGAGGGGCAGGCATCGGCCGGAGGGCAGGAGAACCCTGGGATGGTAGTGTCTTCCGTGTGGGAGCAGTTGGTCCAGCGGATAGGTGCGGAGCGGCAGTGGGCGGAAGAGGAGCGGTTCACCATGGTCAGGGCGGAGTTCTCCATGCGTCAGGCGTTGAGGCGGGCTGAGTGCCTCGAGGAAGCTCGCAGGGAGTTTGAGGTGAACATGGGGTTATCCCTGCGAGACCTCGGGGCCAGGACAGAGTCCCGCCTCCAGGACATCGACATGGAGTTCGATGATGCCCTGGCCGGCAACATCACAGAGTGAGCCGCAGGACTTGCCCGCTGCCATTGTATATAGTTCTTTAGTTAGTTAGTGTTAGGTTTCCTTTATTTTATGAGATTTTTTTGGACCGCTCGGACAATGGCCACTTTTCTGTATATAGTTTTTTTATTAGGTAGTAGTAGGTTTCATTTATAGTGTTGGGCTCATGGACCCTGGAATATTCTTGTGTATAGTTGGATTTTTTAAAATACATTTTTTTGATTTACATTTGTGTTCACCATGAGGCAATGGTTTTTCCTTATTTTTTTTCACCATGATTTTGCTTTGGACAACATTAGTTTTTGGATTCCTTTGTTTTTTTGATTTTTACATTACTTCTCGTACAAGGTCAATTTATTTTGGTATCCCCATTGTTGTATGTTTGATTAGTTTACTTCATTTTCTTAGAGAATACATGTTTTTATTACTTTCTTTTGTGGTATTTTCTCAATGGTTTCATGCATGTCATGATATGGGTTTTCACATTCACTTGCACCCATTGTGTATGTGTGTGTGACGGACATGTGTTCATTTACATACTTGCCATTGGGGTTGTATCATGTAATTGCATTTGCTATGTGGGTGGATGCAATCCTTGGCTGGGTGTTTGTGCTGGGTATGCTGCCCATTACTGCCATGATTGTGTATCGTCAGGACCTGGGGGCAGGGGGACATGGTTGGGGGCCTGCTGGCAGGTGCCCCACAGTGCTGGGGGGTGGGGGTGGTGGGGAACATGAGTTGGACATGGGTGGGGGCCTGCTGGCAGGTGCCCCACAGTGCTGGGGGGTGGGGGTGGTGGGGAACATGAGTTGGACATGGGTGGGGGCCTGCTGGCAGGTGCCCCACAGTGCTGGGGGGTGGGGGTGGTGGGGAACATGAGTTGGACATGGGTGGGGCCTGCTGGCAGGTGCCCCACAGTGCTGGGGGGTGGGGGTGGTGGGGAACATGAGTTGGACATGGGTGGGGCCCACAGTGCTGGGGGGTGGGGGTGGTGGGGAACATGAGTTGGACATGGGTGGGGGCCTGCTGGCAGGTGCCCCACAGTGCTGGGGGTTGGGGGAGGTGGGAGACATGAGCTGGACATGGGTGGGGGCCTGGTGGAGGCTGTCCCTGGTGACTGGGGGGGTGGGGGTGGTGGGAGACATGAGTGGGGGCCTCGTGGAGGGTGCCCCTGGTGGCTGGGGGTGGGGGTGGTAGGAGACATGAGTGGGGGCCTGGTGGAGGGTGCCCCTGGTGACTGGGGGGGTGGGGGTGGTGGGAGACATGAGTTGGACATGGGTGGGGGCCTGGTGGAGGCTGCCCCTGGTGACTGGGGGGTGGGGGTGGTGGGAGACATGAGTGGGGGCCTGGTGGAGGGTGCCCCTGGTGGCTGGGGGGTGGGGGTGGTGGGAGACATGAGTGGGGGCCTGGTGGAGGGTGCCCCTGGTGGCTGGGTGGTGGGGGTGGTGGGAGACATGAGTGGGGGCCTGGTGGAGGGTGCCCCTGCAGACTGGGGGGGTGGGGGTGGTGGGAGACATGAGTGGGGGCCTGGTGGAGGGTGCCCATGCACTGCTGGGGGGTGGGGGTGCAGGGGGACATGAGTGGGGGCCTGGTGGGGGCTGCCCATGGTGGATGGGCTGCCTGCGGGACATGAGCAGGGGTGCAGGGTAGTCCCCCGTGGTGTGGGCTGCCTGCAGGGGCCGTGGAGGTTGTGGAGCGTACACCTGGGAGGACCCACATGGCCAATTCACGTGTAGTACTCCCCAGAACCCCTGAAATACACATACCCTGCTGAAATTGCGTGTGGAACTTCCCGCGCACCCCTGAAATACACGTACCCTGATGAAATCGCGTGTGGAACTTCCCGTGCACCCCTGATATACACGTACCCTGATGAAATCGCGTGTGGAACTTCCCGCGCACCCCTGAAATACACGTACCCTGCTGGAATCGCGTGTGGAACTTCCCGCGCACCCCTGAAATACACGTACCCTGCTGGAATCGCGTGTGGAACTTCCCGCGCACCCCTGAAATACACGTACCCTGCTGGAATCGCGTGTGGAACTTCCCGCGCACCCCTGAAATACACGTACCCTGCTGGAATCGCGTGTGGAACTTCCCGCGCACCCCTGAAATATACGTACCCTGCTGAAATCGCGTGTGCAACTTCCCGCCCACCCCTGAAATTCACGTACCCTGCTCGCACGGGGCCAGTCGCGTGTGGAACTTCACGCCCACCCCTCAAATACACGTACCCTGCAGTAATCGCGTGTGCAACTTCCCGCGCACCCCTGAAATTCACGTACCCTGCTTGCACGGGGCCAGTCTCGTGTGGAACTTCCCGCGCACCCCTGCAATACACGTTCCCCGCTTGCCGTTTGCTGTTTGCCAGCCCAGTGAACTGGTCCAGGGTTAGCGCAGCCCTTTGCGATGATTTAGCAATTTGGATGGCTTTTCCTTGCGCGAGGGCGTTCTTGGGGGCGTTACTGGCGCTGCTGCAGGGTCGCTGCGATTCTCTGCGCCACGGCTGGTTTGGAAGCCTGAAATCCATGAATACGCTGTGCGCGGAAATCGGTTTTAGCGCACGTGCCTGGCGCAGTCAATCGCACGCGGACACTCTGCACCAGCCGCTTGCGACACTTTTCTGCATAATTCTATGAATTACCCTGTGTGTCTCCAATATCTATCAGTGCTTTGTCTAGGGTAAGACCTTGGGATTTATGAACGGTGACTGCATATGCAAGAGTTAGAGAAAATGTTTCTCTATGTACATACATGTCTTTGAAGAGAAGGAATCGAGCTGTTGAGCGCCCTAGCCTTTTTACTTCTGAAAGTTTGTCAAAGATAATATTGACAAACTGAATGTTGTTGTCACGAGGGTATGTTTGAAAGCCAACAACTGTACCCAGTGCTCCATTAACTAGTCCTTGCTCCACGTTAAGGTTACGTTTAAGCATTACTCTATAATTTACAGATAATTTTAATATTTTTTCCAACCCAACTGTTTTGGAGATTGAATTTTCTAAGAAATGTAGTCTTGTTGACACATGGGTAGTTTCATACCATGTACGTCCAGTTTGTCTGTGGAGCAAATTTCAATTATTGGTTGCATTTCTTTTTTTAACCTTGTTTCATTGAATTTGGAACAGCTTGCAAGAGTTGGCGTTAAGGCCATAAAATTGACATTTTTGTGCACTAATTGTTCCATAACATCAGTAACACATGCGTTATCGCCATAAAGTGAATGGATGTGAAGGGGTTTTCAATATTGCTTGTGCTTCTTGAGATAGTGCACCAACTCTAATACTTTTTAAAATGTTGTCGTAGGTGAGGGCTGCAGACTGGTGCATGTTTTCTGTTAATTCTCTGTATTGGAAATATTGCCAAAGGTCGACATTTCCTATGCTGCCAACAGTTTTACGGCACAGTTTGTGTCCTAAGGTTTTAAAAATAGGTTGACCTTTCACTGGTGTCAATTGCAGAAGATCTCGGAAAACAATAATGTGTTTTCCTCCAAAGAGTTATTCGTAGTTTGTTTTAAGTGCCTCTTGCAATCTGAGGTGAATCAAAGCCAACATTAGGTTGGAGACCATGCTCACTTCATCTTTTAGTAGCATTTTCATTTGATTTAATACTCTGCGTAGTTCCATTGCAGCTTCTGTAGAAGGTTTGTAATAGTCTAATTTGTTTCAGTGTTCTACTGGAAGGAGTAGTAATCGGTGAAAATTTACACCGCCTATGTTGTAGGCAGCTAAACCTGTGGGGGCAGTTACAATAGCTGACAGTTTGTTGTTTATCAATTGTAGAAGGAACTTGCTGATGATTTTGATTAAGAATGTTCTGCCTGAACCAGTGTCACCACTGACGTACAGCAGTATAGGTTTGTAATTTTGGCAGGTACATTCTTTTTTTTTGTGTTGTACACCATGTGCAATTTCATTTGTTACTTCTTCAAAAATGGTGCGCTGGTCTTTGTTAAGTTTTGATTGTAGTACAGTTAAGTCTTCTGTATCTTTATCATAGTGACACATGGTGTTGTCTACTTCTGTCATAGCTAATTCTGCCTCATTTGCTATTAGTGGCTGTACTAATGGTTATTGGCTTCCTGTTACAGAAGGTTGACTACTGTCAGAAGTGTCCTTATCTAGTTGGGCCTGGAGTTCTTCTTCGTGTTGCTGTTCATTGTGCAACATTGTTTTGTACTATGTAAAATTAACATCGGTGATAGTGCTTTCATTTGCTTTGAAAGCGTCTTCATAGCAGTCATAGTTATCTAGTATCTCTTCTTCTTTTCTCCATGGTTTAAAAAGTTGTAGCAGGGACGTGTTATATAGTTCTTTCTGTTGAGGAGTTTTTAATGACAATTTGACATGATTAATTAAGCTTCGTTTGGTAAGTTTCACTAAGCTGCCTTCACAATCTATCACTCTATATCTACCTTTGTTTTCATCGGGTTTTATATTATTTTTGTATGCAAAGTTCTTGGCTATGTGGTATAGACACATGGTTTCCAAAGTGGTACTCCTGTTCCGGTAGTATATGTCTAGTAAATTTTTTTCAAAATGTCTTGGCTGTTGGGATAATTTTTGGCTATTGTTTCTATGTCCTCATAAGATTTGAGAACTTTTTTCTAGATTTAGCAGGACCAAGACTTAACCATACTATATTTTCAGATTTTCCATACAAAGCAGTACTGGTTAAATGATCTGCAGCTTCATAGGCACCACATTCTATATGAGAGAGCATTTTTATGCCTAGGCTGTACAATTTTTGAGATAGTGTTTTGTCTGATGATAGGTCATTCCAGAGGTCTTGAAGCTCTGTTTTTTCGGCTTTTGTTAAGTAGGCTGTAACATATCGTGCAACTGCAGTGGAATTATCTGCAATGTACTGCACATCTATGTTTGCATTCCATAAGAGGGCAATGATTTTATTGTAATCATTGATATATTTTGATTCTTGTGTTCTTTTTATGTAATACGTGTTCTTAGGAGATTTACCTTTAACACTATGTCGAACTGAAGACATGAAGTTGTTCACTTCACCTGTTTCTGTAACTGGTCTAGGGAAACCAAAGCGACATTTGGTGTAGTATTTTCCTTTGTTTTTGTATTTGCAATGACAATATTTGCCACATTTGTGTTTTTGAAATTGTACAATTTGTCCATGAAGGTCACTATGTCTCGTTTGTGAAGGGATTTCACAAGTGACATATGGCATAACTGTCCTGACAAAATTTAGGTGCACCTTTAATCCATAAAAGCATGTGGATATGTGGTGCTCCTCTGGCTTCATATTCTTTTCTCCAAAAGAAGTGTTGCACTTCTCCGAGGGGAGGAACAGTTTTATTACAAATAAAGTGTAGCATAGCAATGAAACAATGGTGGAAATATCTAGAACCATTAACAGGATCTAGTGAGTAAAGTTCTCCAGGCGTTAGTATATCTATGTTGGTTTTGTTGTTGTTTGATATGCGTAGGAAATCATGTAAATATTCCCATGCATATTCTGCACAACTTAATGTAACAAACCAAGTGGGTGGTCCAAGGTTTCTGATCATACAACGTACATCTCTGGGATGTCGGAACCAGTATTCTTCTGTACCACGCTTGTTTGCACACAGATTTGTTATGCTTGATTGTAAAACGTCATCTTTTTCTTGCACTTTTTGTATTAATTGCATAGCTGACATATTTTGAAAGTGGGTTCCAGATTTCAATATGTGTGCAACTCTGTAACATAGGGTTGCTAGTTCACTTTCAAACAGTAGGTGGAATATGTGTTCCACATTTTGTCTAAATCTGGGATCTTCAGAATACATTCGTAATGAGCAGTATTCTGATGCTTTTATCTGAGTGGGTCTAACATCGTATCTTCCTCCTTTGCCAGTAGGAAATAGTAGTGGAAAAGCACGTGCTTCTATACTTTTTTCCCATATGTTCATTGTTGAACCTTTGGTTTGTCGCATTTGTTAAGTTTCTAGTGCATCATCTATGCTGTCATTAGAGTGCAATGGATGAATGTATAATGGTCCAAAAGAGTGGATACTGCAGCAGGATCCAGAAGTTCAAATTGACCGATTTCTGATGACTCTTGAATTATTTCAGTTGTTTCCTTTAAGCTTTCTTCAATATTTATTTCTTTGTAGTATTCATTATTGTCTTTCAGATATTGCAAGGCTTGTCTAACTTTATGTAATTCCACGAGTTGTTGCCACATTATTTGTCTTTTGTTGGTACACCATTTACTAAGACAATTAAAGATTGCTCTATTGGACCCTGCACTCCTAGAGTGTGCACATTTTCTGTCAGAGCTAATGGTAAATAAACTACTTTGCCACGAATGCCTTTCACCAATTCAGAGGGAGGTAATTTTACTGTTTTTGTTTGAAGGTGTATTATTGCTTGAAATGGGTGTACTGTTTGAATTATGATGCTCTTATACAAATTGAGTTGTTGCAGGGGTTTTGGTAGTGGGAATAATTCCAAGTTATTTGTGATAGCACGTGAAGGAGTTTGGTTGTTGTCAAGTTTTTTATTGCAGTAACTGCAACATATTAAGTGTTCACTTATTTCGTATTTGTTTTCTGCTAAAAGATGGAGAGCTAATTCAAACCATTTGGAGTCTTCATTGTCTTCTATTTTGTATGTCACGTCTATAGTTTTTGTGTTACTTTTGTAAATAGTTATGCGGCAACACACACACACACAGGGTTTGGTACTTCAGCGGATGTACTTTTAAATTTTCGTATTTCTTTTATGTATTTGTATAATTGAAGGTTGCCATGTGCACAATTGTTGCTAGTCTGTTCTAAAGCTATTGCATTTTGTAAGTGGCTTTCACTTTCAAAATATTTTCTCTAGATACGGTTGATTTCTTCTTGTAGGTATTTGGGTGTACCATGTAGAAGAGTGTTATTTAAATTGGCTAGTTCTAAAGCATGACTTTTAGCATAGTACAGTTTATACACTAGATGTCTTACATTTGAATGATGTGTTGATATCATTTTGATATCATGGACGGTGATTTTGCAAATAGGTCCTGAAATGCAGGCTAATGAATGTCCTTGTAGTCCTGTGTATTTGCGCACTGGACAGGTAGCCATATTTTGCAGCACTTTCACTTTGATTTTGTGTTTACCTTTAACATTCTGATTGAGGAACTGGCGTAAAGATTTGAAAGATTTGTTGGGAATGTTCCACATTGATGTGCACCGCCATTTGTATACTGGACGTTCAGGTTCAGTTGAATGGAGAGGTAATTCTGAGATTTTCTGGGGATACTTTTGTAGGCAGTGTTTCTTGTTCCATGATGTTATTATTGATTATATCATATCCTCCTCTACTGCTATGGATGGCAATTGTGTTTGTTTTTTTTTTTTGTATGCTTCTTCATTAAAATATGGTTCTATGGTCGTGGTGTGACTCCATTCACCTCCACAGATATTTAACAAGTTATTTTTGTTGACATTCCGTTTATTAAGAAGTTTTGTTAGTGGTTTCATCCTGTTTAAAACTAAAATAAATAACTTCCTTTTGAGAAGGATTGCACTGTCTATGAGAGCTTCTAGGATACATTTTCTACGGTAGGTTTTAAGGGTTGTGGATGATTTCACTCCTGTTCTTATTAGATTCTGAAGGACTCTGTGGCAGAACATTTTTGCTAAAATACTTTTTTTAGTATGTTTCTTGCTAGCATATGAGGATTTATAAGAGCACTGTTAGCAGTAGTAGTAGCCGAATTCTTGTTAAGCATTTTCTGTTTCGTTTCACATTTTGATAGAGGAGGCAATGTTTCTGTAGTTGAAGCTTCTTTTGTTTCGCTAAATGACTGCATTAGCTGTTTTGTTTGAATGCTTTGTACAAACTCTGGTAGAGATGGATGCTTATTTTGGACACTTTTATTTTCATTTGCTCTATTTCTGCATTGCTTTCTACGGACTTGCTTTCTGGTAGGCATTCTTTGGGGTCTGTTAAAAAAAAGAAGGTATGGCTTGGTCTGTTTTACAATGTATGTGTGCTGTGTGCATGCATGTATGAGTTTGATGGGGAAGTTGTTTGTGGTGGTGTGTGAATGTGCATTGGACAGTTACAATGTGTTGGGAAGGCTATTTCTCTGTTTGTATGTTACTACACTCTAGTTCAGATGAGAGTAGAAAGTGAGCTAGTGGTGAGGAGAAGCATTAATAGTAAACGCAATGGTATGAAATTAAAACAGTTATTTGTTTTGAAGTACTAACATTCTAAGGCTTGAGTATGTTATTTGTGTTCCAAAAAAACAGGGATTTGTGTGCCATTCTGCCTGTTAATCTCTGTTTACTAAATGGGCATTTGTGGGCAGAATGTTTCAGAAATCAATGTTTTTTTTGGTGCGCAAATTACATGAATGAACCACACAGTCTCTTTGAGGAACAGTAAGAATATAAAGGTAGTATTCTATTTACTTTTTTCTTGTGGAATGAGCAGGTTTCTTGGGATATGTTGTTTGTAGTTTAGATGGTGTTGATTTTCAGGAGAGTGGTCTTCACTGCAATTGTAAAAGGAAGAAGTTAGTAATTTTGTGTGTTTATAGCACTGATGTTAATGTACAAGTTAACTTTTATGTTTTTGTGGTAGTATTCTCATTTGATATCTGAACATAGTGTATGCACACATTTTATTTGACTATGTGCAGCCTTCATATGTTATTTGTAGTGTATTAGTTCAACCTGCTTCGCAAATGAGTACAATTTTAAGTTCATGAAATTCCCTTGTTTTTTTGCAGCTGTGTTGTAGATAGCAGAGAGGTATTGAAGTGATAGTTCATTATAGTAGATGGGAAAAATTTGAATAATTTCATAGTATAACTATACATGCGAACGATCGGGAGCACCTGAGAGGGAGATTTCCCCACAGCAATTGGAAATGTTTATTTTTCTCATATGATCGCATTGGGATTAGCATTAATTTAGGCGGGAGACACTAAAAAATTGTGACATTTTTTAATGAAAAATCGAGTTTCACACGTAAATCGGGAGGGTTGGCCTGTATGTATAGGTTATGTGGGAGATAGTAAAAAGTAGTGCGATTTTTCAATGAAAAATCGGGAGTCTCGCGCTTAAAGCGGGAGCGTTGGCATGCATGTATTGGCTATGCAGATTTAGTGGCATTACTTTGTTTATATGGATTCATAAGAGTTGTATATGTACTCTGAATAAAATATGCATACATGTACTTTGTAATCATGCATGTGGATATGCATGGAGCTGTAAGTAGAAATCTTCGAGACTTGCACAGTCGTTTTTGTAGTAGGTGCTTTCCAATTATATGAGACTTGTATTCAGAGTGATCAACAGTACATTTGAAGTGCGGAATTCTGATGATGGAGTTAGATGTAGAGGTCTTGGATGTGATTGGTGGATGGTTGCGTGACTGCTTAGCTGTGTCCAATGAGGGAATGGATTTGCGAGTGATGTGGAAAGGGTAGAAGGGCTGGGTAAGAGTTATGTGCCGCGTGGACACTGCGCCTGTCCGCGGGTAGGGCGTGCCTCATACAGGGTTTTACAGCAAATCCAGCATGCAAGGGGGACTGTAGGGATCAGCCAATCATATGTTGATGTTTTTGATTTGTTTAGAAAGAGAGTGTGTGTAGTGAAGATGGCAGAGGTGGAGACAGTCAGGGTGTTGGTGCTCAGAGATATGTTTGTCCATGGTTTACAGCACTATTCTCAATGCAGGCATGTGGCAAACAATTTCGATGTTAGAGGAGTGGAGGTGGTGTGGAGTGCTGCGACTGACTGCAATGTAGAGGCAATTATCCAAGTTTGCAGAGATATGCGTAGGATGAACAGTCCCCATTTGGTAGTTTTGCACTATGGTGCTTTCCATTTGGGCTACGTGAGTTCCCCTATTTTGTTGGGAGATTTGGAACAGTTGGTTCAAGCAATAATCAACATCTTTCCAACTGCGAAAGTAAACTCATGAGGAAATGTAAGCATTGTCTGCAGCATGCACTACAGAGGTGCAATATTTGCAATCTTCCCATGTTGCATACCAAATTGATAAATGCCTCCATTACAGATTTTCACACACTGTGAAACATAAGTATCTACGTATGCTTCCCTTACTGCATAATTGCACTATTACTCACAAAAACATATAGAGAACTCAATGCATATAAATATAAGCATATACAGGGAACGTAAAGCAAGCACCAAAAACTGCCACAAAATGTTCATATCCAAACTAATTAACTTCATGGACTGAAAAGATTCTTGTGTGTCTGGATTCCTTCTTCTTCTGTACATATGTATGATATGATGTAAACGTAACCTAAGGAAAGTATTGTAAGAATATATGAGACGGGTAAGGACTACAAATATAGCACTTTTAACTCCTTAAACTGCTGACTGACAGTGAGGAAAGCCACGTGGCTCACAAATGTCAGTGAACAAAAAAAGAAGGGGCGAAACATGTAATGTCACCTGTGCTGTCATCATAGCACTTTGTACTATGGTATAGTGACTTTTTAGTTCCTGCCTGTTACTGCCCTACATATATCAGTGAAGGAAAAAAGAGTGAGCCAGACATGTGATGTCATCAGTGATGTCATCAATGACATTTCTGATGTCATCTTTGATGACCTGGGTGTTAGTTTTAGCAGTGCACAGTGGTGGTGCGAGTTATGGTTGCTTAGCTGACCATGACTGGCGAATTTCAAGGGTTTTTTCGGTTTTGCTTGGAACCATAAAGTCCCTTTAACAAAGTTTTTTCACTGAATATATATATATATATATATATATAT
The DNA here is from genome assembly GCF_040938575.1 of Ambystoma mexicanum. NCBI lineage: Eukaryota > Metazoa > Chordata > Amphibia > Caudata > Ambystomatidae > Ambystoma > Ambystoma mexicanum. The sequence goes on from NC_090930.1 coordinate 321,730,675, forward strand.
ATATATATATATATATATATATATATATATATATATCTGGTGGCGAATTTCTGGGGTGTTTCGGTTTTACTTGTAACCATAACGTCCCTTTAACATAGTTTTTTCATTGAATTTCATAGGTTTTTATTAGTGCAAGTTAACCATAAAGTCCCTTTAACAAAGTTTTTTGTATTGAATCTCATAGGTATTTATTAGTGCAAATTAACCATAATGTCCCTATAACAAAAAAATGTCATTGAATTTCATAGGTTTTATTACTGCAACTTAACCATAATGTCCCGTTAACTAAGTTTTTTCACTGAATTTCATAGGTTTTTATCAGGATAACCTTAGTTTCTATAGATGTACCATACAACATACTGAACAACCTTGGCCCAATGTTGGTGGCTGTAGCGTCCGCAGACTATGCAACTGTCCGCAGACATTGGGTAACATCCACACTGCCCAAAAGCTCAGGGGTAATCTCATATTATTGTTCCATACATCAAACACACTGAACAGGTTGGAAGAGCAGCACATAAGTAAATTACAAACAGAAATGCCCCAGAAACAGAAAATCATCTAGACCTGCAACAACATATGTAACAACGTGACACTGTGAAAAATCATCTAGTGCACTTGAAAGAAAAAAATGATCAATTATTGAACAATTTTCTTCATTTGAAACACTTTGCACAAAGACATATGATGGGAAAAATTAAATATCACTGCCCCACTTGCACCTGTACCCCTTCTCTCTGTTCCAGCCAACCATCCCCACAAATTCCCCTTGACCAAAAATGTTATGATGAGATCTCAATCCCTTCCTCCCCTAACACCCTACCTCCAGAAAACCCCAACCTCCCTGTATATGTCTCAATTTCTGCTTCCCCATCTCTTTCGTAATTTGAATATTTTTGTGTGTAAATAAAGTAATATGTACACTGTTGCTGTATGTGTCTGTGTTTTTTTTTAAAGCCTGTTTAGGTGTCTGTGGACAGCGCGACTGTCCGGGACGTCCGTAATTAATCAAAATGAGGGTGTCCCTAGGACACTTAGCCTGTCCGGGCTGTCCACAATCAAAATGGAGGTGTCCATAGAACACTGAGCCTGTTTGCATGTCTGCAAAGTTGTGAAGCAACTTTAATTAGTTCAGACACCCTAGCACTGTCCGGCGGACACCTGTGCGCATGCGCATTCTACCCTAGGGGTCCTACGAACATTGCGCCTGTCCGGAATGTTCATAATTAATCAAAACACAGGTGTCCTATAGACACTTATCCTATCTGGCCCATCCACAATCAAAATGGAGGTGTCCGTAGAACACCAAGCCTGTTTGCATGTCCTCAAAGTTGTGATGCACCTTTAAATAGTTTGGGGACCCTTGCCCTGTTCAGCGGACACCTGTGCGCAAGCCCATTCAACCCTCAGGGTTTTACGAACATTGCACCTGTCCGGAACTGACTGCCGAACGTGTGTCACACTTTTAATTATTTCTGGGACCCAACCCATGTCCGTAGAACACCTGAACGCATGCATACAACTGATCCCACACAATAGGTGTCCTATGGACAGCTGTCCCATTTGCGAACGTGTCAGTGACGTCATCATTTGACCGCACCCACACTGAGCGTAGGCCTTGTCTATGAGCACTGTCCAGGCCCCGGACATCAAAAAAGTGTTTTTTGAGCAATCCAATGGGCCTCATTCCGAGTATGGCGGTAAGGGATACCGGCCACCGCTAACGAGACCGGTGGCGGTAATCCCTTACCGCCATACTCCGAGTTCCCTCTGCGCCCTCGCCCTTAACGCCTGCTTTGAGCAGGTGTTAAAGTCGAGGGCGCAAAGGGGCCTCCAAGCCAATAACGGTGACCGTAATGAACGGTCACCGTTATTTGCATCTTCCCCATTCCCATTGAGCCCTATGGGGGCTCATTCGGGAATGGGGAAGAGCCTTGGTGAATGGGGAATTACCGCCCCGCCAACCTTGGAATGGGGCGGTGATTCCGCCATCCACCAAGGCGCTGCCGGTCCGGGTACGGCGTCAACCAAGGCGTTAATAGCGCCATTGGTTAGCGCCGTACTCGGAATGAGGCCCAATGTGTTTTACTGTGAAACTTCACCCTTGCACCCTTTCCCAGACCATGCACCTGGCAATCTGGATACTTTTTGGAACTTTTTGAGCCCTTTTTGGTGTTCGAAGTGTCCACAGAGCAAAGGATACATGGGAAGACTTGCACGACTTCCTACGCATAGCAAACAAAAACAAAGCAGGTATACACATAAAAACACCAGGAGAACTCTGCTCTCTGGATCTTGTAAATGTATCAAGGAACTTCAATTATCGCTCTATAGCCATGCTGCACTTCATTTGTAATAAACCAAATCCTCCCCTCAGAGAAATGGAAAACTTCTTTTGGAGAAAAGAATATCAAGCCAGAGGAGCACCATACATCCACATGCTTTTGTAGATTAAAGATGTTCCAAAGTTTGGTCATGACAGTCATGCCACTGTTTTGGAGTTCATTCACAAATATGTCACTTATGGAATCCCTTCAGACACTAATCAAAGCAAGTTACATGCCCACATTTTGCACGTGTGGCAAGTAATGTTAGGGCAAATATAAAAACAAAGGGAAATGCTACACCAAATGCCGCTTTGGTCTCCCTAGACCAGTTTCAACAACAGGACAAGTGAACAGCTTTGTGTCTTCAGTTAGACACAGTGTGAAAGGTAAATCACATAAGAACACATACTGCATAAAAAGAACAGGAGCATCACAGTACATCAATGATTACAATGCAATCATTGCCCTCCTATGGGATGCAAATATAGATGTGCAGTACATTGCAGACAATTGCACTGCAGTTGCACAATATGTCACAGCCTAGTTGACCAAAGCAGAGAAAACAGAGCTGAAAGACCTCTGGGATGACATATCATCTGACAAAACACTGTCACAAAATTGTACAGTTCGGGATAAAAATGCTCTTCCCTAGAGAATGTGGTTGCTACGAAACCGCAGACCATTTAACCAGCACTGCCTTGAATGGGAAACCTGAAAACATAGTCTGGATAAGCCGTGGTCCTGCTGCATGCATAAAAAGAATTCTAAAATCATACCAAGACATAGAAACAATAGCCAAAAACAATCCCAACAGCCAGGACATTTTGAAAAACAACTTATGTTACCTAAACAGGAGTGCTGCTTTGGAAACCATGTGCATATACCATATAGCCCAAAACTTCTCATACAAAAATTAAATTAAACCAGATGAGAAAAAAAGTTAAATACATAGTGAAAGGTTGTGAGGGCAACCTAGTTCAACTTACCAAAGCCAGCCTGATTGATCATATGAAGCTATCATTGAAAACTCCTCAACATAGAGAACTGTACTACATGTCCCTACTCCAACTTTTTAAACCATTGAGAAAGGAAGACGATTTATTAGACACCCATGCCTTCTATGAAGATGCAATTCAAGTGAAAGCAATATAACAGATATACATTTTACACAGTACAAAAACATGTTGGGCAATGAACGCCAACAAGAACAAGAATTTCAAGCACAACTAAATATAGACACTCCTGAGAGCAGTCAGCCTTCTCCAAGAGGAAGCCAAGAATCACTTGGACAACCACTCATGGCAAAAGAGGCAGAATTAGCCATGACAGAAGTAGAAAACACCATCGGGGTAATTCATGGATTATTTGCACTGAAAAAAATGGGATTTGTGCGCCATTCTGTGCGCATATCCACATTTGTTATGGCACACAAATCCCATTTTTTCCAGCGCAAATAATCCATGAATTACCCCCCAGGTGTCAGTATGAGCAATCTACAGAAGACTTTGCTGTAATGAAATCACAGTTATACAATGAGCTACATAGCATTTTCCTAGAAGTAACTAAACCAATAGATCATGGTGTACAGCACGAAACTAAAACTTGTACCTGTCAAGACTATAAACCTATACTGCTGTATGTAAGTGGTCAAGCTTGTTCAGGCAAAACATTCTTAATAAAAATCATCAGCAAGTTCCTCCAACAATTAACAAACAACAAACCTTCAGCTGTTGTAACTGCCCCCACAGGTTTGCTGCCTAAAACATAGGTGGTGTCACTTTACACCCAGTACTACTCCTTCCAGTGGAACACCAAACCAAATTAGACTACTACAAACTTTCAGCAGAAGCTGCTATGGAGCTACGCAGAGTTTTAAAACAAATGAATATGCTCCTAAGAGATGACGTGAGCATGGTCTCCAACCTAATGTTGGCTTTGATTCACGTCAGATTGCAAGAGGTCCTTAAAACAAACTACGAAGAACTCTTTGGTGAACCTATTTTTAAAACCTTAGGGCGCAAACTGTGCCGTAAAACTCTTGGCAGCATAGGACATGTAAATCTCTGGCAAAATTTCCATTACAGAGAACTAACTGAAAACATGCATCAGTCTGAAGACCTTACCTATGCCAACATTTAGAAAAGTATTCGGATTGGGTTACTATCTAAGGAAGCACAGTTAATCTTAAATACCAGGTGCATCCATGAGCTATAGAACGATAACACATGTGCTACTGATGTAATGGAACAATTAGAACACAACAATGGAAACTGCATGTCTTTAATGCCAACTCTTGTAATCTGTGCACAATGCAATGAAACAATGCTGAAAAAAGAAATGCAACCACTGGGGCAAATTTACTCCATAGACAAACTCGACGTGCATTGTATGAAACTACATATGTATCAACAAGCCACAGCACGACTAAATACCTTAGAGAACATGTTAACATTGTTTTTAAACTGCAGAGTGATGCTGAAGCATAACCTTGACATGGAGCAAGGTTTAGTTAATGGAGCACTTGGTACAGTTGTTGGCCTCCAAACATACCCACGTGACAACAGCATTCAGTTTATCAATGTTCACTTTGATAAACTTACAGAAGTTAAAAGGATAGGATGCTCAACAGCCCGATTCCTTCTTTTCAAAGACATGTATGTAGTTTTCTCTGCCACTATCATACACAGTCACTATTCATAAATCACAAGGTCTAACCCTAGATCAAGCATTGATTGGTATTGGCAGCACAGTTTTAAAGAAGGCATGAGTTATGTAGCACTGTCACGCCTACGTACACTTGAAGGACTATTTATAGTCAATTTTGATGCAAGTAAAGTCAACGCTGACATTCCTTGCATCGTAGAGTACAATAGACTATGTGCACTCTACACACCCCATCTCAAAATGTACCCTTGTTCCTCAAAAACACAAACTTTGTAAAAGGAAACTCATGCAATCAGAACTTATACACGATCTCCCAATGAACCATCAGAGAAATTGAATTCAACTCATACTCCATCAACTAACAAAACCACAAAAGAATGCACTAAAAAGTCAAATGCATACCCAACTCCTTAAACAAAGACAACCACCTCTGCAAAGAAACCTCATGGACTTTCATCAAATGACTCAGTCACAGAACTCTACCTCTCTCCTTTCATTCTAAACTCCCACCCGCTCTCTCCGATCTGCCAATCTCTTCCTACTCTCTGTTCCCCCACCCCCTTGCAACTCCACTCGCTTCTGCTCCTTTCAGCTCCTTACCCCCCTACTCTGGAACTCCCTATCCCTCTCTATCTGCTCCATCCCTACCTCCTTTTGTACTTCATTGAAATCCCTTCTTCTCCACTCCCCACCTGACACTCCTAGCCCCTCCTTCACCTTCTTTTCTCTTCCCTCATGCCCTCCCCTCATTACCTTGCTCTTCCTGCTCCGTCTCCTCTAATATTTCCTCCCCTCATCTAGCATCTTAATTCCATTCCTCTTCCTTCTCCCTCTTCTTTCCCCTTCGTCACGCCTCCTTTCTCATTTTTTCCTCATAGGCAAATTGTTCTACTTACTGTTTAACTGTATTACTGGTTTGATTCATGTTTTGTAATTAGCTTCTACTGTTTTTATTTTCAATGTATTCTTGTTGTTATAATGTATAGCGCTTTGGTGTAAAGCGCTAATAAACATAACATAACCTAACTGTCTGGGCCATTCAAATTTTCCAAGACAACTGGTGTAAATTGCTATGCAAATGCAGCAATCAATGTTCTATTCCAATTGCCACCAATTCCTGAAAACATTTACTTAAATGGTGCAGACCAGTTGTGTTTTCAAATGTTACCCCTTCACAGAAATGCAACAAACTATCCTGATAACACTTACAGTGTTTCTGGAATAAGGCAGGAATTAGACTACTGTGCACGAATGGTTAGATTCACTCGGAACATACACGAGGAGCCACAAGAATTTCTAATCTACTTACTGCAAGTACTGGAAAGCAAAAACATACCTATAAATGACATGTTCCGGATTTCATACAAATGGAAACATACATGAACTCTTTGCAACCATGTGGTGCAGGAACAATTCCCTAACGAGCGCTTTGCATATGTATCTATACCTAATTGTAAATCCATTCCATTTCAACAGCTGGTACAAAATGCAAACCATGGCATATTATGTACTACTTGCAATTCCAATAATCTTACCATCTTACAAATACAATCGCATAGCCAATAAGTAATAGTAATGCTTTCACAATACAATGCAGATGGTACCAAAAACAACTGCAAGCTTACTAGCTTCACGCATGGCAAGAAAACCTTCACAACAGTAGGCATAATCTACCACACAGGCACCACAACCAGTGCAGGTCCCTATACTGCATACATTAAAAAGAAATATGGATGGTTTGAATGCAATGATACTTCCATTACCCTGAAGCAAAGACTACCTGCAAATCTTGCAAATGCCTACTTAATATTCTTGAAACCAAAATGTACTCACTAATCTACAAAAGTGGAATAACCTACTGCTGAATACCCACTATCACATATGTAATTGCAAAATCAAAATAACCTTCGACCCTGTGAACAGTTACAATACGCCAACCGGTATGTAACTGCAACCATAGAACTTCAATATTACTTTCAGCGATCAATCTGCCCAAAGCAACCTTCAGCAACTGCAGTGCTACAAACAAACCCTCAACAACTTCCAAACTATCAATAGTTAGAATATGCCAACAGATATCTAACTGCCCCCACAACTCTGTGATATTACTGTGCAATACCACAGTACTTAGAAAACATCAACACCATCCACAAACATAAAAGAATACTGCTAAAAAGAGCAAACAGATAAACAGTTAGAATACACCAACTGTTATCTAACTACAACCATAGTAATACCACTTCCAAAATGAAAATCACCTCAACTATTTCTATACATAGTGGTCATGTCACTACACCAAACTATACAATATAACAACAATTAAAAGTAGAAGTTTTTTTTCATCCTGCATGGATTTTCCTTCCCACTGACCCAATGAGTATGTGAAAAAACACAGGAACTGAGCACATTGCTCAGTACACTTGTTTAAAGAATAGTACTTGCTAAGTACTAACTATGATGGTCCACAAAGTATACAAATATGTGCAATGCAATGCAATACGGCATTACAAAGTACCTACCCTAACATGCTATATTGTCTTTTATCACAGAGAATGAAAGAAAAATGTATCGTACATTTGCACACACCATGCAAACAAAACAGCAGAGATCCTCATCAATACAAACAGTAAGTATACAATTATTGGTGTCACACTTATTTGTAATCTGCAAACATACATTCTCTGCAGATATTTCTCCAATTCGTATACCAGTATAACAATGTTGCATGCAATGCTGTACTATGCTGTGGTGGCTGTGGCCAGGGCCAAGAGTCTTGGATGCATGGCCGAAGGCCGCAGCCCACTTCCCTCTGCCATACACCGAATACTCTAGGACCTGGTTACAAATACCACAGCATAATACAGGCATGCATGCAAACATCTGCCCACTTACAACAACACAAACACATAAACCATACCCTTAAAACCATATCCACTTCTGCACACATAGTACTCCAGTAGATACAACTGGTTAGCACACTCTACAATTCAGTAATCCAGCCACCTAAATACTTTACACTGTAGTACACATACTATTACATATTACAGAACTTCAAGCAGTGTACAAACTCTGCAAACATACATTCTGTACACATATTTCTCCAGTCCATATACCAGTATCACAATGTTGAGTGCATGTTTGTATTATGCTTCAGTACTTTTTTCCCATGGCCTGGAGTCTTGGGTGCATGGCCTACGGCCAACAGCCTCTGGCCATGCACCCAAGACTCCAGGCTCTGGCCACTCCAGTACATACAACTAGTTAGCACACTCTACAATTCAATAATCCAGCCACCTAAAGACCTTTACACTGTAGTACACATATTATTACAGAACTTCCACCAGTGTACAGACTCTGCAAACATACATTCTGTACACATATTTCTCCAATCCATTCACCAGTATCGTGATTTTGAGTGCATGTCTTTGTTATTCTGCAGTACTTTTAGGCCAGGGCCAGGAGTCTTGGGTACATGGCCCTGGCCACAACCACTGCAACATAATACAGCCATTATTATGCAAAGCCTATCCACATCTGTACACATAGTCACATAGTACTCCAATACATACAACCACCACAGCACAATACAAACATCCTCATGTCATCCACAATGCACTCCCCTGCCCTAATAAAGCCTGCTTGTAGTCAATAGATGAACTAGTTGCCAGAGGAACTGTCAGCGGACTGCCGCAGTATCCATAGACACCACAGACACAACACTGCCGTCTTACAGATAAGCAACTGCATCATATGACCCATGTTTCACTCCCCTACCTTTTCCAGCCCCGCTTCCCATCACCAGATGCCCCAAAACATTTTTCTGTGCACCCTTTGCCACCGCAGTGTCCGCGAATATCCGCAGACACAAGATGGCAGGCATTTCCGAAAATTATGACGCTCATCACGCTTCCCTCAAGCCAATCAATGTGCGCTTCTGGAGCAAAGTGGGGTATACTTACACCTTTATACAGAACCTACATCGATTACAGCAGCACATTCAATAGTGTTAACAGAACTGAATTATAGGTAAAGCTCAGCAGTTGGTATATCCCATCAGAATTGCTAAATATGCTTTGTCAAATGTATTCCAAAACAACTGTTAGAGTGAGATTGGACCTAAGTGGCAATTTCACCCGCCTCATTAGAACTCATTTGGGACCTAAACAAGGTTATGTGCTTGTGGTGTTGCTTTTAAATCTTTATACCGCTGACCTTTTTTTGATCTTTTAGGCCGTATGTGCACCCCCCTCCAAGTGGGGCGGTGCCCGCTTGAATATGCTTTTGCACACTGATGATATCATATTGCTGGACCACACTTGAAACACTTGTGTATAGGCACGTTATAAATGCCATATCATATCATATCACACTCTGGTGAGACTGCAAAGACCATTGACAGCATTATAAAAATATTCAACAAAGAACGACCTAACCATGAACCTGAATAAAACAAAGGTTATGAGTTTTGGCAGGGGGAAAACACGCTCCAGGAACATTGGTGATTGAGTAAAACATCTATTTAGGAGCATACATTATGAGTAAAAGTGGAGCTAGATCATTATGAATATATAGAGACAAACGTCATGTAGAAAACTGGTGCCATGAAGAGCTTTGTGTTAGAACATGATGGATATAGTAAAGAAAGGTTTAAGTCTGGTTTAAAAACTATGCATTGTTCCCACTATCTTGTATTGTTTAAAATGTAGTAGTATTTATTTTGAAGAAAGACTGGACAAACTGGAAGGAACAATATTTAGACTTGTGTTTGGTCTTTCTAACTGTACACCCGCAATAAGACTAGAACTCATATTGATATGCCTTAGGTCCATGTTAAAATTAAGGAGTTGATCACTTTCCTAAAATATGGATACTGAATAATATTCTGATATGCAAACTAATCTGGAAAGAGATGAAAAACAAGGCAGCTAGCTGTGTGTTAACAGAATTCAGAAATAACTGCACTTTATTTTTAAAATTAATTGAATGGAAAACAGACTGGGATAAGGACTTCATAGCATGAAGAACGCAGTTAATTACTAAAATTGTGCTATGGGACTTTAGGGAAAACATAGAAACTAAGTCAATATACTACTGAACAGGCCCACATTGCATTTACATATACGACAAATTACATTCAACCATATTTGATTACATTCCCCAGTCTTTGGATAAGATAACAATACATGAAACTGAGGCTTCATCTCTTACCTTGCCTGGCTGTACTGACCTTAAAATCGCTCATGAGGCTTGTACGTTCATCTTATGCAAGGATAAAAAGGCCATAGAGATTAGTAGACACCTGCTCATACTATGTCCTGCTCTTATTGACAAAAGTAACATGCAATCGGATTGTTTCTACAAAACCATACTAGCTAAAAAAGGACGCATTCTGTATGTGTTGCCTGACTGAAAGATAGCAGTCACTGATAAGTACCAAAATGCACCCTTGGGAGGTGATAATGAAATTACTTACGATTTGATTGTACAATCATAGTATGCAATATAGAAGAAGAATCATATTATACAATTGTGATGTATTCATGACTGCAATGAATTGAATCAACTAGAATGTATTTTTTAAAGAAATGATTAATATATATTGAGGTATGAGGAACACTTACATTATATTTACTCTCTCTAATGTGAAAAGTTTAACTTATTAACTGTAACGTACTAATTATAAAAACAAAACTGTATTTCATCTTTATGAATAGTGTGGGTATGCATTGATGTTAATGTTTAGTTTTGTAAATTGATTGTGGACATTAAGAGTAATGTAAAATATTGTAATGTCTTTAAATAAGTATTGCTTTAGAATTGTAGTTGCTAAACGTTTTACTACTCGGTGTATCAGACTAATGCAATATAGATATTCAAAATAGTGACTGCTATCAAACTCAAATTGATTTTACATTTGTATCACTTTATGTCAGATTTATGAGATTGAATTGATATGGTATAATTTGAAACACCAATGAAAGCTGATCTTTATAACAAAAACATTTAAATTATTGTAAATCTTACCCCAAAAGGTGGTGTTCATTTTTATATATTACTAGCTGGGTACCAGGCGTACCCTGTGTCCTGGTCGAGTGGTGTTTCATGTGCCATGGAGGATGTTGCTCTTGTCCTCTTGTCGATAAGTCTTTTTTCAGTTTGCTCAGGTATCTAATGTGCACTGGAGGATGTTGCTTTTGTTCTCTGGTTGGCAAGTCATGCTGCTGTTTGTTGTTGTGTTTCAGAAGCTCTTGATATTGATTTTCGCTTTGCATCAGATGGAGCTTTTCCAAGTGATGTTTGTTTGAGAAAATGTCCAAGAAAGATTGATTGATTGTGTCCCTTCCCGTGAATAAACTTAACTAAACTGTAACCTGTGATTTACAATATTAGGAGTGAAGCAATATTTTCTTTTTTTTAATTCCCTTTAAAAATGCTTTAATAAACACTTTCGAACTGTATACAGTAGTGATACATTTCAAAGGAAGAACCAACCTGAGGAAAATTTGCTTCAGACACTTTTCTAAAGGTTGCCTCCTTCTAGTTCCTAATGTAATGAATCAGGGTGAGCATCCGTAAATGAGGGTGTCTACAGAGTGAATTTTTTACATTCAAACATAGACTACTATCTAGCCCCAGACAAATGAGGATTGCATGAAATATTTGGTAGCAGTGGGTTCAACTGTGTGGATTTGTATAGCTGGACTAACATACAAACATACGTACATTCCGCTTTATATATAAAGATGTTTGTATGATGGAATGTTGTTTTGGTTTATGGGATCCCGTAGTTACAACGCCAGTAATTACTCTGAAGTACTTTACTTTGATGACATAAATTCTAAAATACTTCAAAAATATATAAGGTGCCATGGGTAAAAGGGTGAAAAGGGGGTGTGGGCTTGGGGTAGGCATAGCATTGTAGGGAAATGGGGGGCATAGAGGGGACCCACTCAAAACATAAATCAAAGTAATATTTCGAAGTTATTACTTCGAAGTAATTACTTGTGTGGAAATGACATTGAAACATTTTATGTTGTGTTTATGGCCTTCACTCAACATAAAACAAATGATTGGTTGATTGATTGACCTGTTGAAGGATGGCAGTACTCCAAACTAAGAGACCACTGGAACAGGTTTGTAGTAAACAAATAAGGTCTCTGTACATTGTGACACCACTAAAGTGAATAGAAATAAAACACGAGGGCACATCAGCCATTAACTAGTTTCCAGACAGATTGGCAGTACTCACGAGAAAAGTAAGGTACCATAAATTGAGCTATGATCAAGACGAATCGGCCTTCAAAAACAGGATTACAAGCATCACCAAGGCCGCCTTCTCTTTGGCATGGGGTTAAATCGTTTCTGGTAATAGAATACACAAAGCCCATAACACTGGAAACTATTTAAGATCTGCATAATTGCTTCAATGTGGAAAAATGGCCTTAATTGTATACCTAAGGTGTTGAAGATTGAGGAAGTCTCCAGCGCAAATGATAAAGCACACGGGATTGTCATTATCTCTTGCAATGATTTTAAAAACCACACGAGCACCCTATAATGACAGCCATCCTTGTTTAAAAGTTCAGATAAACAGATGTCAGCATCTTCCCTACACTTAAAATGTTTAGTTGTATCTGCAATCCACCCTTAACTCTCCCCAACGTGTGTGTCTGCTTCTTCTTTGTTCAGGTGTATATAACAGAGGTACTGTTGCTGGGGCGTGCTGTCTGTGCTATAAATGTGTAATGTGCAAATATAGCACCCATTAGATTGGTTGGAACATACAAGTTAAACATATTAGTATTCTTACTCTTAAAATCTTAAGTTATACCTCAGCATATTTACTTGTGTTCAGTTTGATATTAAAAGTTTTCTTTTGTATGACCTATGCTTTGACTCACAGGTTAGGTGTGCACCATGGCATTTTGCTACGTCCTGTTAAGCTGCCAAATAGTAGAAGCAAAAGCAAATATGACAGTACCCAAATTGAAGATGCTCCCAGCAAAACCATTGAACTGTCAAAGACATTTAAAGAAATAACTTAACATACAGAAATAACTTAACCTATCCAAGTAAAGAACTACAATTGTAAACTTCACTAAAATCCTTGCCATCACTGCTAATCATCCCAACCCTCACGTCATTCTTCCTGATGCTGTCCATGGGCCTCATTACGAGAATCCATGGCTGCCTCCATTCCGGGCTCCATTACTGGGTTTCTGCAATGGGGACTTACCGAGTTACTCTGACATAGGAGGACCCAGTAATTCCTCCTTGCAGGAACCCATCCCCATTCCCATTTGAGCCCCCATAGGGCTCAATGGGAATGGGTAGGGAGGTAATAATGGCCAGATTACATCTGGCCTGTTATTGCCTCTCTCTTCCCCTCGCGGGACCCGGAAAGCATGTCTGGTTTTACAACACGTGCGATCCGGGTCCCGCGATGGGAAGCTCGTAATCGGCGTTCCCGGAAGGAAGGGGGCCTGTCCCGTACCGGCCCCCTTCATTACGGGAGCGCCACCTTATAATGAGGCCCCATGTCTTGAATTAAGTAATTGGCACATGTTAGGCTACATGCGCCCAAACCTCTCCTTGCTCAGACGGCTTCTTCAAGGAACAAATACATGCTCTTGCTGCAGCTGTCACTGACAGCTGCAACTCATTCCTTTGCCATGTTGTAGTGCCCTTGCAAACACTGGCACGAAGTACACATCGGGAAAAAAAAATGCAAGTGCATCTTATTTTTTCCCAAAACTGCTGGAGTGCAAATGGCCGGGTGCACATGGGAACTGTTGGCAATGGAGCAAGCATTGCTCATTCTCTGAGTGTCTTGGGCCATACTGCATGACCACCCTCATGCAAGCTACATCAGGTAGGCGCACAGCTGAGTGACAATGAGCATGGGAAGAGGATGCAAGCTACATCACTACACAGGGCTTCCTAGCAGGCAACCTTATAATAAATGCATTCCTTGGTGGTCATCAATAATGGTTATAGGTTATAGGTAACTTGGCACACAACCGCTATATCTTCAATGTCCCTTTAGAAGTTAAAATCCAGAAATGGGAGATAGCACTACAGTTTTATAGCACAGAAAGGTCCCTGCTTTATGAACGAATATCACTGTAATGCAGAATCCAGGTATTGTCTGTTGTGTGAAATTGCAGTGTATAACCTTTATCCATGGGTTGCGGGCTATCTGGCTGCTGTTATCCAACATTTTGGATTATCTTTGGTTTTAGAGAAGCTTCATATTTCTTCCAAGCCATCTCAATTCGGTTAGACTTTATCTTTCAATATTCCTCTTTGCATGCATTTTTTCTATCTTTAACTTCCTTTTCATTACTAACAGTCAGGCTTCAATCAACCATGAGCAACAATTTCTTCACCATCAGATACAACTGATGAATTATTGCCAACCCTTAATGACTACTCCGGAACCTCAATCATTCTTACAGATGCCACTAAAACATTGACACATGCCTTTCTAATTCATTGATGTGGGATCCCTGAGGGATCTCTATCTTGGAATTCTGCATTCTTCATGAACCGGGTTCAATAAAGAAGAAATTCTTCTTTACTCTCAAAATCATGACCGATAAACTGCAGAACCCCAAATAATTCTTTCACCATGGCTGCTTAAAGCATACCTACTATCCACTGTCTACTCTTAATGAGCACCTTCAGATGCCCTTCTATGTGAGTGCTGATACAGAAATCATGCTACATACAGTAAAAGGCACACAGAAACAAGATTTAGTAAGACTATTCCCAGATGTGTCTGTCTCAAGTGCAGGAATAGATGTGGCAAAGCATTATCTGCCTTAATAATGCCATAATAAAAATGTTGCTCTTTGGCAAAGTAATTTCAGATACACCGCCTTTTCAATGGCTAGTCCAGCTGGGACAGGCAACTATGCCTGCATGTACTCCAGAAACATCAGTGCCATCACTGATCCATCAATTGTTTTTCTCACTGGGAATAGAAAGCCCATCTACAAATACTGAACTACAGAGAGGGAGACAGACCACATTACAGAGTAGTCTGTGCCTTAGTGTTGTGTCCAATAAACTATTGTGACAGCATCTAAAACACATGCAAATCTCTCCAAATTCATGCAGCAAGATGTATCCTTCTTCTCACAAGATCTGGCCATGTGTCTATAGCTCTGTAACTTCTACACTTCATCAACTTTAAGACGTGCTTGACTCAAAGTGTATTCTGCCCCAAATAACTACGCACATTAACCACCCATTTTGAATCTCACTGGAACCTGACATCCATCTTTAAAGCAAATACCATATGCATTATTGTACCAAAGCTGCATGGGAGGCACAGTTTTGGGTGTAGTAAACCCAGTGGGAAACAAATTATGCTCAGCATTAAGACAACACGACCACATGCGATATCATAAGAAACTGCAAAATGCCCTCTTTCACAAAGTCTTCAAGGCACAAGGAACAATAGTTTGAATGTGAAATTATGTACAATTGTGAAGGACCTCTGGGTCATTTAATTCCTCTCTTCTCTTTTTCTCCATTCGGCTTCCTGAAGCATCAGCAAAAGCAACGTTTGACACCCAAGAAATTATTAATAAATACATTGATGAATGTTTGTCCCACGCCTTGGAATAGAGGCTGACTCATTCAATGACTCGAACGTCTTGGAGAACAGTTTCACTGATTGTGCTTGCATCTTGTACTTTAGAGCACCATCTCAATTACCATGAAGAAACACACTTCTGGGAGTACAGTCTCCCTCGCTTGGTGTGAGCCACACCCCTCTATGCAATGTCAAACTCATACATTGTTGGTAAAAGCCGTCTCATTTATTTTTTTATTTCTTTTACTTTGTGAATGGTTTATAAAAACCTTTGCAAAAAGAAGACACAGAAAAGGAATAAGAGAGTGTGATAATACAAATGCCAATGACATATTACATTAAAAAGAAAGAGGATCAATAAAAAGGTGCATTTAATGAAAAACATTATAATAAAATTATGCTAATTACAGTAATCAAGATAAGCTTTTGTGAACATTTAAGACCGCTCTTTGAATATTGGAATTTACCATGATTTCACAAATGTAGCATTCAGCTGATGATGTCGGGTTCAAGAATCTTTTCTACAATTCAGTCAGGTCAAAATATTTGTTGGTACCCACAATTTTACTAAAGTAGGAAATTCTTTCAAAATGCAAGCCTGGACAGTCTATAAACAAATGTTTGATATTTTCTATAATCTCAATGCCATCAAAGTGAAAGCTAAAGTGTCGATGCCCCCCCTCTTGATCAGAATCTCCTTAGTGTGAAACGTAGATGTAGTATCATGGAATGGTAGTATCTGTTTGGAAAAATCACGAGAAAGGGGGCAACCGGGCCTCTATGTTTGTATTCATATAACAGATGTTGCAAAGAGGCGAAACCATGAAGCGCATCAATTGTTTCACGCTAGTCTTGTTCATATAGTAAAATGTTAACCGTTACCAGTGTAAGTTTTAACGTTACGGTGCCTAGACCTAAATTATAAAGTATCAGGTCGCAATGGAATTTCAGTTTCAAGAGAAAGCCAGTCGAACATGGTTCTGTGAGGCGATGACAAACATCATGAGCTTCTGAATATAAGGAACCTGAGACAGGTGTAAGAACTTTATGATATAGGAGTAGCATCTGCCACTGAACATGAGCTTTTAGCAAAACTAGGCCTCTTTCAAATTGTATGGCCGCCATTGGGACTGCATTGGGAACTCCCAGGATCTGTCTCTGTATTTTTCCTTCTAAGGTGTCTAACCAGATTTGAGGTTTATTGGGCCATAATTCCATCCCATAGGTCAACTTTGGGATTACGATCTCCATATAGAATTGTAGGGTTGATTTAATAGAGCAAGTTCCATATTTTCTGTCAATGAAGGACATATGTTTTGCCTTACAGATTACTAAAGCCTGTTTTTAAGCAAAGCTGGGACTTGACGAGAAGTGTATGTCAGGCTCGATACCACTTCCAATTCCTTGGACTGCAAGAACCATTTACCATAGTAATTTTTTCTAGCCCTGGACAGCACCATAATTTTTGTCTTTTGTGGATTGATCACTAAAGCATTCTCCTTTACATAGTTGGTAAATGCTAGGAGTAGCCTACGTATGCCGATCTTGGCCTGGCCAAAAGCAAAAAAATCATCAGCTTAGGCGATCCACAATGTAGTGTCAAACTTGAGAGGAATTTGTGTGGCGGGGTTAAGGAATTCACCAACATCAGAGACATAAAGTTTGAAAAAGGTAAGTGGCTAACACACATCCTTTTCCAAAGCCTTGCTTAGTTGTAATACAGCGTGAGAGATGTCCATCTTGATTTAATCTAATGCAGATGGCTGTAGTAGTATATAGACAGAAGATTAGGTGCAGAAGGACTTCAGGAACCCCAAAATAGCTAATTTAGACCACAACCGTTTATGGTCTATTTTGTCAAATTCTGCAGACAGGTTTATCGACGTGACATGCATACTTTTATTTTGAGTGCTCCAGGCTGATTCTTGTAATTCTTGCAAATCAGCTCCACTTATATTGGTGGAGTGACAGCATCTAAAACCAGTCTGGAAGCAATCTAATCTGCACGTCTTCTGCGCCCATTTTTCAAAATGACCTAAAAGAACTCCTGCAAAGATCTTGCTTTCGACATCCAGAAGAGCGATAGGTCTGTAGTTCAATGGATAAGACCTCTCGCCTCTATTGTACATGTGAATAATATGCAACAGGCCCCAAGAGACAGGAATCAATGCCATGTCAATAATATTTGCAAGAAGAATAGTTAGAATAATGGACCAAACAAATGTTTTTTTTTTTTAATAGATTTATGGAAAGCCCATTAAGGCCAGGCACCCCGGAGGATTTGGCAGAAACAAGTGTGCTCTGTGTCTCATAAGTGTAATTTATTGCAAGTTTGTTACTTGCGTACAGAGACTTAAAATGAGAACCCGAGGCAGATTCAGAGACAGCATTGGTCTGGTAACAGGATTGGGGGTTAGTCGCTGTGCTCTCGGTTTCCCAAAAGAGACGAGAGTCTTTGCCCTTTAAGATCTTCAAAGTAATTTCAGCATCTTTCTGTAATACCTTAGCTTTAATTTGCTTGCAGAGGTTCCTGTATTTCTGCTTTATACATCTTATCTTACAGGTCTTGATGGCTTGTTTGCTCTGGGAAATCTTAACTGCCCTAATTGTTCTTCTGAATTCAGTTTTTTTTTTGTAGCAATATGTTCATTATTCTGATGTAAATGGTCACCTGGGTTGATAGTCACCTTTCTGGACCTGTCTGATAAGCTTTTAGACAAAGATCGTAATATGGTCTTTACATAGTTCTCAACACCGGAGCAAACAAGTTTCGCCTTGTATGATGTTTTTGCAATAGGATATTAAGGTCTTTGTTTAGTTTATTTTAGGTATTATGAGACCAATGCAACATATTGGCTCTATTGTTGACATTGAGATTAGTAGTACCATGTGTGACTATGTGTGTGGGCCGTGGCATAATTCACATCGATCTTACATTTTATTATATTATTGTGGTCACTCCATTTATTTTCAAAGACCCTGAAGTCAGAGCATGCATTCAATAGAAGACGATCTACAAATATGTAATTGAGTGTCGAATAACTAGCCCCTCTATGCCATGTGGGTGCTCTTGAGCTAGTCTGTGGGTCAACCCCATTGACCATGAACAAATCTAGACTGCACATGGTAAGTGCCCAGTCCAGGCCCGCCACAGCCTTTGAACCTTTTGGAAGATGACTGGCACACACTCTGTTAGTTTTGTTGTCGGGTAATGTACAAGGGCAGTCGAATTCAGGTCCCCCGCAACTAAAATGCAACAGCCCTTGTTTGACATCCTCCATTGTGTGATGCAGGTGTTCAGAGTCTTTAAGAAGTCATCTAAATCAGCTACCCCTATGTGCCAATATATGTTTACAAGGAGTGAGATGGCATGCAATTTGTCAGAGCGCATCTCAACAGCTAGAACACCAAACAGAGTTTTTGCAATCTTTAGCCTGTGAGTGGCATGGACAATCCACAAACTCCACCAGCACACAGACGGCACGTAGCATGGCCATGGCAGAACTGACAAGGACACCTAGATGGTATTAAATCAGTACTGTCCCCCATCCATGTAAAACGCACATCATCAAATAGAACATGCAAAAGAGTGTGACAAAACACACATGCATCACACGCTGCAACAAGTGTGTTGAAATACAGTGATGGGAGGCACATGGATACAACAATGGTAGGTCACTTGGGCATGACACAAGTCAATTGTCATGTTGAACATTCAAACAGGGCTCAGAAGTGATCGGGTGCAGTGCATGTGTGGGTCAATAGCAGTCAATCAGCCTGATTGATGAAATCATTTGCATAAAAAGTCAACATATGTGGGGCTTTGTTCGAGTTAATCCCTGTCTGAAGTATGATGATTTTGGGGCAGAACAGCACACACATGTGCGTTTATCATCCAAATTATTCCTTCAATCAGGCAGAATGAAGAGAAAAACTGTATGAATGATCTGGCATGATGCCAGTTTAAGGGAAAGTGCAGTCAAAAATAGTGTTTTCAGCGGTCAGTAGGGATGCAGTGAAACCCAAACCCAAGGATGGGGGATGGCTTGGAAGCACTACATGGGTCACATATAGCAGTCATGACTACTCAGCCTGACCTGGCACTCAATCAGAACACATCACCCAAGCAACATACGCATGGTCTGGACACACACACATGGGCAAATGTCTCAACATCTGGTAGGTCTCCCACACCTTGGATCTGATCCTCTGCGATGAACCCTCCAGCGATTGCCTCATGTTCTGTGAGTTCATCCTCCTCTGGCTAAGAGACCCACTGCCAGTCACCAGAGTAGGGGCGTTATTGGACGCTAGCTTGTTTTTAGCTCGGCGTTTGAGGTCATTCCAATGCTTTGAGCAATCATCAGCTGTGCGCTTCGCAAATCCAAGGGAACTAATCTGGTCCGTGATGCACTGCCAGTGGACCCTACGCTAAGCAGTCGTAGTCTTGCAACCTGCTGTCACCAGCATGTCGTGGCCATGTGCCGACACACAGTCCACAAGTGCGTCTAGTTCCACATCATTGAAACTCTGCTTCCTTGATGTGCCGGAGGGGGCGAGCCGTGTCTGGGGTCCCAGCCTGTTCAGCAAGAGCACTCTTCTTCCTCTTGAGAGGTGGTGTGAACCCTGAGTGGCTTATGCCCTTTTGGGCCACCCTGCCCACCCTGCTCATCCTGGTCACGTCCCCTACCGCGGACACCTCTTGGAGGTTGGCCACCTTTGCCTCCCTCACCACTTGGTCGCCTCCCAACCATGGCACTGATGTACTTGTGCGAATGGGAGGTACAGAAAACAATTGTCCTGGGTAATTGGGGTGAAGGGGGTAGCCCAAGTGCGTGGAATGAAGGACCCGCAGTACTCTGTGGCACCCAGAAACACAAAAATGCGTACGCGTGGTAAACGCAGGCTACAATGACCTCCAAAACGGTATGCAACACACAGGGGAAACCACAGTGGAAAAATACATGTACAACTCACTGTCTGCCTGGAAAAAGAATGTGAAAAAGAGACGCGTGGGCGCATTGGCAACACCCGCGCCAAAAGAGGAATTGAGCTCTGTTTCAGTAAACAAGGAGTACGCACTGCAACCGTTGAGAAGTAATCCCGTGAGAACCAACAAGAAGTACAAGAATCACCCGCTCGCTCTCCACAAAAAGCACATACAGGAAAATGGCGTCCTACACAGACCTTTAACTCCTGCCCACAGAAATGCCCATGCATGCCACGTCACTTACGCGCTAATGCACTAAGGGCCTTTCCTCGATTTACACACAGTCATGCGCGGACATGCTGTTTTTGCACGTGCGGATTCACTATGCACCCATGCTGAGGGAAACACTTGCGCGTGTAACGTTGCTGGCGCGCTTATGCGTTAAGGCGCTTTCCTCGAATTACACGCTGACAAGCTGTTTTTTCACGTGCCAATTCACTCTGCATCAAGCTGGCCACGCGACAGCACACGGAAGACCACGCTCCTGCCCAGAAGGCCATTTCCCTGCCCCCCAGAGCCCCAGGGAGCCTCCAACAAGCCATCTGCTGCTGCCTGCCTGCTGCCAACAGTGCCCTGCCATTTGGTGTCTGCACATAAGCCATCTGCAGGGGTCCAGTTGCTGTGACCCCCTCTGCTGGAACAGAAGACTCCCGACTGGTGTTCCATCACTCCACAGCCCAGCGCCAGGACCCAGTTGCCCACGCACACCTGCCTCGGGGGTTGCCATGTCTGACGCACACGATCCGACACCAGTGGCAACCCCCCAGCAGAGAGGCAGAGGGCTGCCAGCTTCAGTGTAAATGAAGTTGGCATCCTGGTGGAGCAAGTCCTGGGGCATTACGATGCCCTCCTCACATTATCGTACACCGACAAGGAAGGACAGAAGAGGATCTGGAAGGACATAGTGGGTGCCATCAACGCAGAGGGGTTGGCTTCCCACAACATCAAACACATCCATAAGCGCTGGGAGGACTACAAGTCCAGGACCCTCAAGAAGGCCCGGGGTCTCTTGGATGCAGCGAATGCAGTGGGGCACTGGGTCCACCTTACCACCCAGCAGATGAGGGTCCTGGAGTTCCTTCGCCCAGTGCTTCACCACCAGATCCTCAGGATGCAGGCCCGTCTGGAGTCGAGCGTTAAGTGCCCATGCATTCCCGTTTAAAACAGTGCATGTTGCAGTGTGGTGGTAGTTAGCTACTTGGATGTCTGTGTGACAAGTGTCATGTATGGTTGTGTATGTGCAGGGACATGGTGTGAGTCCAGTCAGGCGTGACCCACATGGATGGTGTATATGTTACAATGCATCATGCAGAGCAGCATGCGGAATGCACACATGTATGCATGCCTGTGTCTGTACTTGGACATGTTTGGGGTGTGAGAGATTAGTGCTGCTGTCATGGACATGCATGGTGTACATGTCCGTGTGTCTGAGGAATGTGTGAGTGACTGGTAAATGGCATGGATGCATGACACATGTCCGTGGAGATGTGTTGATTCACTTATACAGCCTAGTCATCATTGTATCCACTGTGCCTGGGGGCATACAGGGCCAGAAGCATGACCCTCCGGTGATGTGTGTGCATGTGATCAGCATGTCCCATGATGCATGTGAGTTTCAGCCCCCCATTGGATGTTTCTACGGTGCCTTGAACAAGGATGCAAATGTTTGTTGCATGTGCCATGCCTGTTCCTGCATGTGTGTTGCCTGCACTGACCCTTGTGTTGAGGAGGGACATGATGGAAGTGTCGTTTGACACTGCCACTCATGTGCTATTGTTTTGTGTCGAGGGCACTAGTGAAGAAGAGGGCGGAGATGGCCCTGTGGAGGAAAGTGGCAGGGATGCCTCCACCGGCCGGCGACGTAAGGCCCAGTCATCCTCCCATGAAATTCTATCATCTGGGAGCGAGGGGACTGGTGCCGCGTCCGCCACTACGGCTGCAGTGGAAGGGGCGGGTGAGCTCCCACAGGGGATGGCGATGGTGGAAGACGGTGTGGAGCCATCCAAGTTGGTGGTGTGTACGGAGGAGGAGGAGGAGGCCGCTTCAGCACCGCACATGGGGCCTGGTGGGGTTGGTACCACTGGTGCAAGTGGTGCAGTCCAGGGGCAGGAGGCAGCACTGGTTGCTGCGGAGGGGCCTGTGCATGTCACTGTCCCTGACACTGTGACTGCATCACCATGCACCAGCAGGGATGCCCCGTACCAAGCCCGTCCGCAGGTAGGGGGAGGTCCACGTCATCTGGCAGTCCTCTACCTGCGGACGTGGGGACCTGTGACAGGATTGAGTTCGTCCTGATTGGTGTCACGTTGCACACACGTGACATTCGTGGTGACGTGCGTGCTTCCTGGGGGACCACGCGTGTCATCACGAAGAGATGTGTGCCAACGTGGCCCAGTTGGGAGAGCTCATGGTGGGGGGTTTCCTCCATGTGTCGCTTTGTCTTGCGGCCCTCTCCTCCTCTGTGCACACTATACGCCAGTCGTTCTCCGTGCCATCATCCGGCCAAGATGCCATCATGGCCCCCTGTAGACCTTCCCAAACGAACGCAGCCAGGTGGTGGAGATCCTATGCCTACCACAGTCAGGAGACAGAGTTCCAGCACAGGTGGTCACCCCAGCAAGTGGACCCCTGGCAACGGACAATGTGCAGGCGCATACAAGCAGGTTACCTGCACGACGGCCCCAGGTGTTTCCAACTACCCAGAGGCAGTTGCGGTGGCGGTGGCAGGCATCAGAAAGGTGGCGGCAGGCTCGGCGGAGGAGGCATGTGGCCTTGGGGCCCTCTACATCATCAGGGCAGGCATCGGCCGGCGGGCAGGAGGACCCAGGATTGGTATTGTCTTCCTTGTGGCAGCGGTTGGGCCAGCGAATAGGTGCAGAGCAGCATCGGGCAGAGAGGGCACGGCTCACAATGGTCAGGGCAGAGAACTCCATGCACTGGGCTTTGAGGCGGGCCGAGTGCCTTGAGGCAACTCGCAGGGAGTTGGAGGCCATGGGAATAGGCCTGCCTCCGGAACATCGACATGGAGTTCAATGATGCTCTGGTCCGGGACATCAATAAGTGAGCCATCGTACTAGCCTGCCGCCTTTGTATATAGTTATTTAGGTGCCATCAATGGGGGGTGGGCAATTGGGGCATGAGTCGGGTCCTGCTGGCAGGTGCCTGTCAATAGGGGTGGGGGGGCATGAGTCGGGGCCTGCTGGCAGGTGCCTGCCAATTTGTGGGGGGGATGAGTCAGGCCCTGCTGGCAGGTGCCCGTCAATTGGGGGGGGCATGAGTCGGGCTCCCAAGTGCATGGTGCCATGTGGCCTGCCTGTGGGGCATGGTCAGAGTGGATGGGCTGCCTGCGGGGCATGGTCAGAGTAAATGGGCTGCCTGTGGGGCATGGTCAGGGTGGATGGGCTGCCTGCCGGGCATGGTCATGGTGGATGGGCTGACTGTGGGGCATGGCAAAGGGTTGTATGGGTGTCCCCTGTGGTGTGGGCTGCCTGCGGGGTATGAGGAGGGTGGAGGGGCACACCCGGGAGGGCTCACACTGCCAAATCGCGTGTGAAACTCCCCGTGCACCCCCGGAATATGCGTATCTCGCTCGCGCCAGGCCAATCGTGTGTGAAACTCCCCGCGCACCCCTCGGAATATGCATACCCCACTCACGCCAGGCCAATCGCGTGTGAAACACCCCACGCACCCCCCGTAATATGCGTACCCCACTCGCGCCAGGCCAATCGCATGTGAAACTCCCTGCTCACCCCTCGGAATATGCATACCCCCCTCGTGCCAGGCCAATCGCATGTGAAACTCCCTGCGCACCTCAGAATATGCCAACCCCACTCCTGCCAGGCCAATCGCGTGTAAAACTCCCCGTGCACCCCGAAATACACACAGGCAGACCATCCACCCTCCCTGTGCCCCGCAGGCATCCCATACACCCTGACCATGCCCTGCCAGCAGCCCATCACCCCTGGCCATGCCCCGCAGGCAGCCCATCACCCCTGCCCATGCCCTGGAGCCAGCCCACACCACAGTGGGGAATTTTTCCACGCAATTTGCCCGGCGCAGGCGGAATACGCATATTCAAGGGGGTGTGCAAGTTGATTTCCATGTGTTTTGACGGCCACGAGCGGGGAACGTGTATCGAAGGTGGTGCGCGAGTACATTTTCCCGCGTTTTGGCTGCTGCGAGTGGGGTACCCATATTCAAGGGGTTGCGCAAGTGCATTTTCACGCATTTTTCCTGGCACGCGTGGTGTACGCCTATTTAAAGGGGTGCGTGAGTACATTTTCATGTGTTTTGGCTGCCGGGAGCGGGGTATGCAAAGTTTTTCACGCGATTACAGTGTAAAAGGCCTGTAAACTGGTCCAGGGTTACTGCGTCCCTTTGTGCCGTATTGGGGATTTCAATGGCTTTTCCTTGCGCAAGGGGTATTCTTCGGGGTATTCATTGGTGCTGCGGGATGTTCGCTGTGCCACGGCTCCAAATGGCTTCGTTAATCCATTAATGCGCAGTGCACCAGAATGCTGATTAGCGCACACGGATGGTGCACGCTGGCACATTCTCCCTCTGTGCGCTGCCCGCGTGCGCTGCTTCTGCACTAAATTCTATGAATTACCCGCAAAATGTATCTTTGAAAAAGCAGCCCAAGAACCCTTGTTTTCATGTTCCACGGGAAAAACACCCTAAAATGGCAAAAAGTAACAAAACCAGCTGTGCAGAGAGAGAAACTCTAAACAAAGGCAGGATACATGTATCCGGACTGCTAACAATCCCAGCACTCAAGGGAAGACCTAATGCTGAAAAATGTGTATGAGCTGCAGAGGAAAATCTGATTTAAAGGATTCAGTTTAAAAGTGCTTTTTCAGGAAGAAAGTCCAAAATCGCCTATTTTGAAAGCATGTTTTTGTTGAAAGGCCTAATTCTTTAAGAAATGTCAAAGGATTGCTAATGTAAGAATCCACCTATAAACTGTGTTCATTTTATATGTTTAAATGAAAGATTTAGGTGAATCTTAAAGTTAACCCAGTCTTGTGTTGATTAACTATTTAAAAAAAAAAAACAATTCTGCCTTGACAGTCCTCAGCTGGGAAAGAGTGACACTTCACTTCTGGCAGGAAAGGACTAATTGCTATGGGGAGGCCTCGCATACTCATGACAAAGGAACTCATCATACTTTCGTCGGGGCCCCAGGCAAAGACAATGGCAGGCTTGAACACTCATCCCTATAGGGGAGGGGCAGGATGTTCCATGCTCTGGGAGGAGGCTTTTCAGTGAACTTCAAAGGACTGGCCAATTGCTCACTTGTGAAAGAAGAAAAAAAAATTGACTTTTGATTTTGGATTTCAATTGCTTATTTTGCCACAGAACTTCATGACATTTAACTTGGCGGCAAAAATAAGTAAAGGAATGAAAAGTACATACATTGAAATCTGAATTTGTGATAGACATGTGAAGACTTGGTAGGATTTCTTACTGCGTAAGGTACTGAAGTTATGCAATAAAGCTTAATTGCGCAGAAACCATTAATGCTGCAAAACTAATATTGTGTACCCATGTTCTAGGGGTGATTGCACAGATATGTACCGAATTAGGAATTGTTAGGCCAAACCTTTATGATCAAAATTGACAAAATTCAATAGAAAGACAACACCAGGTCACACCGACAGGGGAGTTGGATGTAAAGGTGGCCCACACAATATGTAATTTATGTATCCGATTTTCTTAGAGGGCATAGTGCATAAATATGTATTTGTGGGAAAGTTATATTTCTGTCCCAATAACTGTGGGAGGTTTCCATATCAGATCATAAAACATGACAACCTTTCTGCCACCCAACCAGCAAAAAGCAAGGTGGAAACTGTGGCTTTGACTAATCATAGCCTTGCGGGTGTGGGTTGCAAGTCTGCCCCTACCATAAACTGAGTGATATCATTTGGCAGGATAAATAAGGGAACCTCACAACACACAGGCACACTGATTTCAGCATGGCGCTCTATTCCTGAATTCTTCATCTTGCTACTGATTCCAGATTTCTTTACCAAGCCAAGGCCTCAGCATTTGCTGAACTCTTTTTCAGCTAGGCCCAAATTCTGAAACCATCCCAAAACTTAAGGGAAATACTTCTGATCTAGTCTGGCTTGCTACCACTAATGCTTGCCTGCTGAAACTTACCATCCCACTGATCTATAGTGTCCAGTAACCAGAAGGGTCAATCCAATCCAGTCCAGTCTGAGGTTACAGTCCAATTGACCAGAACCGCCCAGCTGACCTATCCCGGCAAAGGTTCCCTGCTGTCTCTAGACCCGATCCGGATGACCAGAACCCTGACGGTCCAATCTTAAATTTAAGTGGACTGTAAGTATCAATAGGAATCATAGTGAACCATAGCATATATTGCATTGTCCTATCCCAACTTATACCCTATCCCATCTTTAATTTAAGAACTATAATATTGTCAGAACCATTCTTACAACTCTGTCTGTAATTCTTAGTGTTAGCACCAATTTTCTCCTTTTTGTTTTACCAGACTATAAGCCATTAGTGATTTGGGGTAACTAAAGTAATTCCCATAAAGAAAGAATGGAGTATCTGCCACGTGAAGCGTTACAAGTGGCCGTGCGTAACTGTGGAGATTTACGGGTGGCATTCTTCTTTATCTTAGCCATTAATCTAGTTTAAGTAAACTCAACCTGTCATTTTAAAACCGATTTTCTGTTTTTCTCTGTTCTATTTTTCTAAAAACATCTATCATTCAAACTTGCATAACTTCCTCAATTTCATAGCCTAAGACTCTTAGCTACATCTCTACCCCAAAACCGTCTTTGACCCGTTTTTCTTAAAAAATCGCATAGGGAAAATTAGGCAAAAGTTTTACACATGTGATTTCCAATTCAATGTATTTCTTAACTTCCATTCTAATTCCAAGTGTGTACTGTAGCTCATATTATAGCTTATGTTTGTTAGGATCTTTACAGTGTTGCTCCCATAGGAATGTATATCCATTTAAGGATTTTTGCACACTTTTCATTGTTTTTCAAAGCCATTTTTCAAATATCATTTTAAAAGTGTACATTTCCAAATGTTTTTCTCTCTTGTTTGGGGAGGGAAGATTAATTTCAAACCCTATACACTGTTGTGTATTCCTGAATACCTGCTGCTTACTTACATCTGTGTAGAATTGCTTCTTTGTGAGTCGAGAAATTTGTAGGGGGAAATTTGAACCTAAACGCTATCTTTTCACAAGCCAAAACTGTTCTTTTCTCTGTGTTTTATATTCTGTGTGCTAAAAAGTGAATTCAACTGCATTATCTACTTTCCTATTTGTATTGTCACCACATTTGTGATTGCTGCCCCATGTATAGTAAAACTTGTGTTTGATTTGAATTTCAAATAAATAAATAAATAAATAAATACATATTACTTTTACCAACAATCCTGGTTAGTGGTCCATTGTGACCTGTGGGTATTTTGAGAAGTGGTGTGATATGAGTGGTATATCATTCAGAATATTGAACCTATAGACACAACAAATAAGTATTTCATTTGTGCACTGCATGCTAGGCTGAGACCCAGGTGTATTGCCTGATTGAAATCCTTAACATAATGTACAGATACTTATATTTGCATATATGGATAAATCATCACATTGACATATTGAACAGCAAATGTATTATGGGAAATACTAATGTGTGATAAATGTATGTTCACTCTGAATACATAGGTTAGGAGTGTAATGAACAATACTGTATACGTGAACAAGCAGAGCTGCCACAGCTATTTATGTGTTATTCGTTTTTCTGTTTGATTAGGACACAGAGTATTTGTTTGCATACTAATGTATTATATTGATTAGTAGTGATACTATCTATATATGACCACACTATACAGACCCTCCTGGATATTGCGGCATGAAACAGCAAATTATGTGGCATGAAATGGCACATTTTGTGGCACAAAACTTTATTTATTGCTACTTTTTTGCAGCATATGAAGGGTGTAAGATTGGTATTAGCCCTACTGCCGAACTCCCCAGCGCTAATAGCGCCAGATCACGAGTTCGGCAGTAATGTAATTCCACATTCCCCATTGAGCCCATTCGGGAATGCCCCAAAGGGGAAAATTTGCGCTCTTACCGCCGGCGGATTTCCCGCCGGTGGTAATAGCGCATATTTTCGGCGGATTTCCCCCCAGCCAAGAGCTGGGGCAAAATCCGCCGAAGTCCTGATTTGGTGGACCCTTAAATCCGGCGGTAATAGTGCGACCGCCGGATTTAAGGGTTACCGCCAAAGTCGTGATGAGGCCCCATGTGTTGAATAGAAATACAATGATGTAAGGGAGTAAGGAAAAAGTCAAAAACAACCCCAACTACAGAGTTTTTTTAAACCAGAGCAAGAGAGTGAAGCCCATAGAGCAGTGCTGGACTTGACAAGTGGGTTGCACCACAGAAAACCAAAATTGCACAAAGTATTTTAATGTGAAGAAAAGATAATAAAGAAGCCATTGGTTATCAGCAAAAGGGTTGCACAATGTGCAACATAACTTACCTCATTTATATGAACATTCACGACCAGAATGGAAAGAAGATGGTGTGGCTGCTGTCCATCCCCAGGGGACACCGAAAGTGGGAAAAGGAGAGGGAACGAACAAATAAGAATAAGCTAACCAAAAAGTACAACGCTAGCCAAAAGTGTCTTTATTTTTACCTTTTGTATCAATTTAAAAGTAAGAGTCACAGATACCTCTGGCTTGGAAGAACAGTGTATGTTTTGGTTTAATGTGCATGGCTATTTAATATTATTGACAGTATTGATCATTATCTGTTGTAATTCTGAAAATATTCCTCTTCTATCTTTTCCAAAACCCAAACACCCACACACCTCTCTCACCAACACACCTCACACGTCTCACCAATTCCCCATCACAACTTACGTTCCCGAACCTCTCACTCTGTCATACACATACTCATGTGCTCCTTCTAACTGCCAATCCACAATTGTAGTCCCTAGTCCCAGCCACACTCCAAATCATACTCCTAACTCACACCTCCACAATTTCTCACGCAGTATACAATCATAAATTCTTTCCTACTAATTCTGCATCTTGCACCCTATCTCCCATTCTATCGCACTCTTCCCTCATCCTTTCTCCCAATTTGCAGCTCACTGGCTCTTTCTGGCCAACCACTGCCTTTCTGCTTTTGGCCCACTGCTCCCCCTGAGTACACGCTCACCTCTAGTTTCTGTACCTCCGCTCCCTCTTTGATTTCTGGCACACTGCTCCCTCTCTGATGACTGGTCCACTGCCCACTGCCTCCTCGCTGCTCTCTTACCCATCACTTCCCCCTCTGACCCACTGATTACCCTCTGCCCTCTTGCCTAGCACTCCTCATCTCACCCATCATTCCCCCTCTCATGTCCCTCTCATATTGTGTGTCTTTTTCATATGATAGTTTTTGCAAAAACGCCTGTTTTCACTGGTGTTTTTACAAAAAACAGCGTTTTTTGCACGCTTTTGAAAAAACAGCAATTTTTGCTGTATTTTTGCAGTATATCTAAATCACTGTAAGCTGGAGGGTCTGACCGTGATGAAAGCTATACTTTAGCATGTTTAAACATCTGGTCAAAATAGACTCTTCCTTTACAGGGCTTAGCTATGTGTTAGGAATTTGATGTATAGCCTATCCTTACACTTCATCCGTACTGGCCTGAGACTGGCCAGGATACACCATTTCAAGCAGCAGGGGCAACTTAATTACATACATACCTTAGCGCATGCACTGACTGTAGCCTCACCTCTTTACATAATTGGTTTTAATAAGTCTTGATTTACTTTAAAAGGGGTTTGCCTCTTGGCTTGGGTAATGCTTGTTCTCTTTAGTATAGTAACTTCTTGAAATAAAGAATGTCAATTCTGGATAATACAAGACAAAGTGAAAACATAATTAGGCACATGCAACCACTCTTTAAGGTACTTTTTTAAACATAAAGTATTGGCTGTAATTGTATTCCTGTGTAGCATCAAGGAGGCAACTTCTGACTTCCCTTGAGAAACACAATTGGTCACACGCAACCATCCTTTGATGCAGGTTTTCACTTCTAACTCTTGTAAGACGTTAATGTCTGATTTTCAGAATGAATTCAGTAAGCGTTCCTTCTGCAAAATTAAGGACACGTGACCACTCCGGTAATACAAAAGGGTTCAACAATGGATGTAATAGCGTTTACTTCCCACGCGAACACTGCAGCTTTCAGAATAAGCACAAAAGGCTACATTTCCATTGTTAACAGTCAGTTTAAGAATAAAAAACAACTTCTACTCGCTTTCAACTTACGCCAGCCTCTTTGGAGCTTGTTACAGTTATCAGCAATGCTTGTTGAGTGAATCTGAACACTGTGCTTTACTCACCGGCTTCAGGAACACAGCGATTGCAGGTTGCTTTGCTTCTCCAACTCCCTCAACCACTGCTACTACTTCAGCCTCACTTGGGACCCACACCCTTCTCCAGTATGGGTTTCTCTGGGTTTGCCACTTTAGTTGGGAGTATGTTTGATTCCTGAGACCCGCGTCTTGCCTTCTGCTTCTGGCTTTGGCTCACATGGGGAATATTTCACTTCCAGCACGTCTTGCTCTATGCAGCCTCTGCAATACCGGTTTTGGGAACACTGCACCCTCTCAGAACATGCAGGTGAAATCTGCTGTCTCCACATTCCTGCGTCCCGTCTGTGCTCCCACTTCCTAGTAAATTAAATTGCCTGCCTCGTGCTTTGCCTCTACTACTACTACTACTGCCAGCCTTCCAGCTCCTGCTCCTTCCTTCTGGGGCCTTTTATGCCTTACTGGTTTGGCTATTGGCTTCAGGTGTGAGCCATTAGTCTCAATTACTTGACTCCTGCCATTGCAATTAGGCTTAATTACCTAACCACTTCATCTCATCTACATTCCTCTTCAGCCCTATTCCTCGTCTCAGCCCACTGGGATTCTGGGACATGTAGTTTGTTTTACCAAAGTTAGTTCTGTCTGCTCTTGGTTATTTATAAGGGTAGATTTAACTATGTTTACATGTTTAACAGAGGGGCTGTGGGTTTTGACTTTTATGAAGGAAGATGGTTTAGAGAACACAACATTTCCATAATCCTTTGTAGTGCACCCTTAGAATTGAGGAGGGTATTTATTTTTCAATACCACCAGAAAGAGTCTTTCTTTTGGTATGGTGTGATTTGATGATACACCTTTAGGGCTCACAACCGTAGATTTAATAGAAGCTTGAGAGACATTAAAATGACAGTACGCCATAACCTCTTTTTGCACAGTGATAAGAATCTCCCTGTCAGAGGAAAAATAGTGTGTCTCATCCCACAGATTTTCCCCATTTCCCTGGGCCCTGTCTTTACCCAGGTGTTCCTCCCACAGTACATCACCCCCATGGTTGGGGTCACAAATCGTTTGCCTTCCCCTATCCACCTAGAGGAGAGGTTTAGCAGGGTTAGAGTGAGAGATCTGCATGATTCTTCACAGTTCCCTCATGATCTTTTTGTTGAACAGCATAGCAGTAGTCTTGTTGGTGTTCAGTGCAATCTGCCAGTCGCTATACCATGTCAACATCATGTCCACAGATATTTGTAGGTTCTTCAACACTTCCTTTTACCTGAAAGACTGTGAGATGACTGCAACGTCATCTGCATACAGTGCAACGTCTGTTTTGTGAAGATCTGTAGTGATATCGTTGGTAAAGATGTTGTACAAGTATGGTCCAAGGATTGATCCCTATGGCACGCCTGCTTGGATAGGGTGTGTTGTTGAGAGCTCTCCTAGCATGATCATGTGGAAGGGGTGGTCGTTCAAGTAACTTGGAATCTAGTACACCAAATAGTTTGGAAATACTAGGTGAATCATCTTGTACAGAGGTTCTTTATTCCATACTCGATTAAATGCTTTGGCCACATCCAAGAAGACAATCCTGGTACATTTGTGAATGTTGAATCTGTGGGAAATGTTCACCATTCCCAGTAGCTGATGGTTCATCGCATGCTCTTTACGAAATCGACATTGTTTGATGAGGCAATGTGGCTGTGGTGAATGAAAAGGCCCCTTACCAAAAGCTGAGACAGTCCCAAGAGCAGGCTTCTTTCTAGGATTTGGGGACGTTTGAAAGTTGCACGCATTGAAGATTTCCGAAAGGCATTCCATTGCTGCATGCAGGAGAATCTTGATAGCCAAGTTAGCTATTCCATCGCTCGCTGGTGCTTTGCCATTGGCCAGCTTCTGAGCAAGTACTGTTACTTCCGAACACTTGCATTCCGCAATACTCTCCACTCCCATCTTGGCTGGGCATTCTGAGAGATATGACATTGCAGTAGGAGAAGCATGTGCGTTTTTAAGCTGTTTGTCAGCTACAGCTGAATGGGCTTTGTGCTTTGTTGTTTTGAGGTGTGATTTACAGCTCTGTTGTCAGATAAGGGCTACCCAGTATGTCAATGGTGCAAGTTCACCTTCAGTCACCCTTTCATGTGCAAAATACCAACTCTACTTTCAAAGCGCTAATGTTGGGGCTGTTAATTTTGATGGCCCATATGCATTTTCACGGCAGGTCCAGACAACAGGTCTCCTAGGCTACTTGGTTTATTTGTGAACGAGAAGGTCAGTTGTATATTTATAGAAATGTACAAGCCTGCCTGCTTTATTGAAAGCGCAACAATAATAACTTGTTTTCAAAACTGCACATTTTATTTACACTTTTGAAAAACTACATTCTAGATGCCAGTTTTCAAAAATTAAACTTGCCTAAATCAACTCCAATGGCATTGATTAGGCGTGAACTAAGCCTGCTGTCACTGCACGCAACGATCAAGCGCAATAGCATGATGCTTTACAGGAAAACCTTGTTGCAGAACCGTCCAACAATATTCAACTTGATCAATACAGAAATCGCTGGAGGATGCTGCAGAATGCTTAATTTGTGGGCACAGCAAAACAAAGAAAAATTGGCGGGGATCCAAAGCTCTGAAGAAGAACTGATCCAAAACCTAACAAAGGTGAAAAAGAAAATAGAAGAGCTTGACTGGATTTATACCTTGGAAATAGCGGCAAAGAACAAACTGACAATCCATCTGCCGACGAACACGAGGAAACTAAACCAGACTCAGGAATTCAGGAAGAAATTTCCGAACAGAGCACTAAGGAATATCTTCATAAGAGCCCACTTGAACCTTCTGGAGACAAACGAAATATTGTCAGTTAGAGGACTTTCAAACTCAAGCAAGTGCCGATTGTGTGAGAATCAAGACCAGATTGAAACAATAAGACATCTTCTGCTGTCATGCCACGGAACTCAAAACATCAGAACGAAATACCTAAATTGCTTTTCTTCCTCATCATGTCTTTTTGAAGAAGACATCTGGTGGATGCGGTTGATCAGTAGAGACAGGTCTTCATGGGTAATTGCGACAGCTAAAATCATGTAATATGTATTAATGAATGTAGAAGGACGAAAGGCTCTAAACGTTTACAATACGTTGACCTCAATTGATTTTTTCATTTGGAGACTGGAAATCTGAAAAATCTTCACACTTTGTGTCTATGTACATTTTGTTTGTTTATCTACATCTTGTAAAAAGCACGAATACGTTTCAAACAAGTAATACAAAAAAAAATGAAATAAGGAAGCAGCATGTTTTAATAGTAGAGCCAACCCAGAGCAGTGTTCAGACACCTCCTTGTTGCAGTGTTGCAGGGCATCCAGGCATACCTCACTTTTTGCATTATGTTATGTACAGCTCTGAAATGATGAATGAAAAGTAAAACTACGAATACCAGAATGCAGAGAAACACTCAGAAGAAACTGACCCACTCACACCTGACCGACAGGGCATGAGGGAATATACAACTCTGCTTCACAACCACCATATACAGTAAGTAGGCAGTAGTAGGAAAGAAACTTACTGGTGGTCAATATCAATTTGTATTTAATTTGCACCACAGCCATTTGGGGAACATTTAAACTATAAGTCCCAGAATCCAAACAGCTGTTGAATGAACAGCCAGGGCTGCACAGGATGTACATGTTATGAGGTCAATTCTCAATACTTAAAGCTTTGTTTCAATGTATTTTCTGGTTGATATACTCTGACGTTGCGCCCTTCCCCCCACTCACGCACAATACAAACCCCAAAACACATGCATCTGGTGTTTAGGGGAACGCTCAGTTCAGTGCACTAAAAGTGCACGTTTCAACTTATTCCTACACTTTTATTTTAAAACGCAACCATTCCGGAACGGTTTCTTTTTAAAATAAAAGTATAGGAACGGTGAAACTTAATTAAAAGAAGTAGAGGACACCTCTCCCAACCAACCACTGGTTCCAGGGGACCGCCCGTGAGTGATCTTGTCTCTTGGAGGAAGGTCTCGACCCTCCTCAGGGGAATCAGAGAAGCTTCCTGGGTGGGGTCCCATATTGTTGTTGTGGGTATACCCAGGTCAAACAGCTAATGCGCACCTTTACTGGCTTAGCTTTTATCAAATGGATTTTTTTATTCTGCTTTGTGTCTTATTCCCCCCTGCCCCCGCAGTGCTTCCCTCAGCCCTCCATCCCCCCCAGGCGGTTATTTCTTCTCTTTGCTGTCATTACTCATTCCTTCCCTCCAGACTATAAAATGCAATAAACTACTACAAACGTCACAGCTATTGGCATTGTGAACAATGTTTGTTTTTTCATGTCGGCTGCCATTAGCAATCACTACCATGCATGTATGCAGGCATGGCAGAGATCCCGGAGATTCACCTATATTGCAGTTATTGGTACAGAAACCTGGCACACACCTGCATTTCCTAGGGCAGATAAGGGCA
This sequence comes from Ambystoma mexicanum, assembly GCF_040938575.1. Classification (NCBI taxonomy): domain Eukaryota; kingdom Metazoa; phylum Chordata; class Amphibia; order Caudata; family Ambystomatidae; genus Ambystoma; species Ambystoma mexicanum. The sequence goes on from NC_090930.1 coordinate 321,766,094, forward strand.
AAAAAACAAATAGGATACAGCACTGCCATAACAGTGGATGCAGGCTTAGCCCATTCCGTATTCGCTGACCTGTGTATGACGATGGTGCTAGATAGTAGAAAAAACATTATAGCCATTTAATGTTTTCTATGGAATTTGATAGGTTTTGGCGTGATGTCTTAATATTTAATACTATATATATCATATATGGCCTTTCATGATATGCAACCGTGTTCTTCATGTAGCAGCCACAGGGCAAGGCATGGGACAGAGCACAGCCTTTGGGGTGACACAACCTTTGGGGACCTTCCTATACCTTTTTCCTCCTCACTGCCCATTGATTTTCATCAAACTTGAAAGAACCACAATGAAACAAAGGTGAACAAATGATATTTGGAAAACACTGTCTGCGTGGAAAACAAAATGCAAAGGAGACAAATAATACGCCATTCCAAAAGGCTACAGCTTGTGTAAAGTGTAGATGCAGCTATATGCCTCTAGATGTACATAGCTACTGTTACACGTAGAGACTGGGATCTAACGATAGAACTGCAGATGATATAGTCAACAATAAGTGTTGCAATTATTGCTTACCTTGCCTGTACTCACTTTGATGAACAGACCTCATTGCAATCAATATTCATTGTAATGTGAGTTTTTTTTATTTTTGTTAGGTACACATCGACTTCGGGGTGCACTGTGTTTGTATGCCATCAATCTTGAAGCCAGTGCTGTTCACTTTGTGGCCAGTATTGATATCTCATTTCCCCAGGAGGCCTTTAAACTTGCCCTTCATTGCTCTGTTAATTCCTTCTTCTGCAGGTTTTGGTTTTATGCATTTTTAAATGTCACTTGGAATTCCCTTATCTATGTGTCATCATAAATGTGAAAATCATTATAAAGAAAATGAAACAGTCTAGATTAACTACAGCACCGTGGCTCCTTCAAAACAAAGCAGCTAAAATGAATTGCATTGATGGCAAGAACGATTTGGCATTACAGCAAACATTCACCTGCCCAATGCCAACCTATTCTTGACAAATGCCAAATAACCCCTGCAGATAGACATAATACTTGCTAGTATTGTGTTATTCAAGCTGTAATAAAAAGGCCTAATATTTGCACGTGACTCTATGAATTTTACAAATATATATATATTATGAAGCCACTGAACATTTCTTATTTAGTTAAAGCACCCACTCCAGTTTTTTTGTATCGGGTAAAAATTGAAATACAGGTAATGTATGTTTAGCGTATGAATTTCTCCCATCTTCCTAGATTTTTGATTCCAGTCAGTTTGCATCTTTTTTTTTAATATCGCATTTGAATGATAAGCAGCTCAGCATGTCTGTGGAGATAGGATTGCCAGGACGTGCTGCAAAGTGCCAAGTGCAAAGTGCCAACTCAGACAAGCACGGGGTAATCCAGTAGGTTTTATAGTACATGTAGAGGGTAATGCCGATATTAACAATAATAATACACGTCCTTACATGGAGCTTTATGACAGATGCCTGCTTGGATGTCTACCTTTTCGTAGAGTGGGATAACATGTTATTACCAAATGTAATGTTTTTCAATTTCACTACCTCAAGCCCACCTTGAGCCCCTTGCAGCATATGAACTTGAAAACCCTTTTTGGGATGAGGGTTCTTAGTAAGCAAATCCAGAGACCCCAATAATATCCCTGTTTTAGCCATTGGCAGGGTGGGCACAGTTTAAGATCGTTCATAAAATGCAAGAGTGGTGAAGGCACGTTAAAAATACTGAACCAGCAGTCATGGAAAAAGATTACATGCATCTAATTTCCAAACAAGGAAATATTATAAAAAATCAAATGTGTATTATTTAAATATCATTAAAAGGCAGGTGAACGCTCTGGAGTGTAATATTACCCGAAGGGATATTTTAAAACATATGAAAAAGTATTTGCCTGGTTGTCTAGGCTCGTGTCCAGGTGAATAATTGTCAGAACCGTGCAATCCCCAGTTGTATACAGCGTGGTGGGTGGCCTCAGTCAGAAACATGGACGGTCAAAGAGTGGTAGCAGATGACGGGTTCAAGAGGCCCTGTGATGAAGAACAATAACAAAGTCAAAGTCCCAATGCAATGAAGGGAAAGAGAGAAGGTCAGGGCTAAAACTAGGTTAGAGTTCCATGGCATGAGATGGTACCCTGGTATTTCCCAAAGTCAACCAGAAACAAATGAAAATGTCCCAATGCAGAGAAGGGAGCATTATCTTGTGAGGGTCGTAGACGGATTATGGCACCACAGCGTCATAAACACTTCTAGGTACCCAAATGTCCTAGAAAGCAATGACTGATACAAGTCACGATGCATGCTCACCAAGGTGGCATCCTTGCTAGGCTCAAAGGCTTCTGATGATCCTCTGGGTCGTTGTTTTTGAGATATTTCATGGACAAATTCTTTACCTCCTGTAGTGCACTTCCATGCATGGACCCTGGCATTGTGCCTTCCGTTTATCCTCCAAGTACTTCCTTCTTTTCCCACCTGTGATTCACCTTATAATGCAAGACGGAATGCATTCGAGAGTGTTGTGTGGAGAAGTGGTTGTAGGAGAGTGAGAGTTATAAAGGGGTACACTCTGGGGCAGTTTATGTAAAGCAAGTTCTTACCTTCTGATTCAACACCACATAATCTTCTCAGAGCCTTATGAGATGTCCTTTCTGTCTCTATTTGCTGAATCTCTTGCAGGCACCTGAATTGTGTCTTGTAAAAAATATTCTGCTGCAAGGCAGACAAGTCTCACATACATTCCCTGTCCCATTGTTTCCCCAAATAAGGTGGGGATTTGGCTTCAGTATGGAAAGGAAAGCAGAATGTTGTTATGGTTAACATGTTACATGCAATTCGTCCTCCAATGCAAGACACTAGTCCTTCAGGGCCAACTGGTCCAATAAACATCTTCCTTCTAATCCATAATACAGTCACAAGTGAATGGCCCAACAGCAGATGATTTTGTACCCCCAATATGCAATTTACACGGCTAGGGCATGGTTCATTATCCCACACTATGTGGGATCTAAAACATCTTGACTGGGAAATACTGAAAACCCCTGAACCGGGGACAGTACACCAAACTTAACTGCACAGTGACTTCACTACCTTTACTTGGAGATCAGTGCTTTGTTCACACCCCTAAACTAAGATGACAGAGGCCTTAAGTCAACGGAAAGAGGCTTTGCCACTAAAAATCGCCTCCCTCCAAACTTACAGAATGGGACCAACCTGCAGGTATTTATAGAAGGGATCTGCAACCTTTTGTGTGTGTCTGGAGTCATACCTTTTGCCAGAGGACAAAAGATTCTACAGCCCCTAAATTGTGAAGCTGCAAATGTGTTCCCTACCCTGGACCACTTTTGGAAGGTTAGTTATCCAGGAATGTCGCATCAGAGCTTTGAAACATCTGGTGGGTCAGTTCTCCCAGAACTAATTTACTTAAGTAAAAACTATTCCTAGCTGAATTGGAGGCAACACACATATTTTTATTTTGGTATTATTTAAGAGTTTGCCTTGAAACAAACCTTTTGCAAAAGTGCTAAAGAACATTTTGACAATACACAATTTCATTATACGAAATATCTTATAAAAATACAATCGCAAGTATAAAATCCATCAAAATAACAAAGAACAGTTTAACATAATATTTACAAAGACAAGTGTGAGGGGTCAGTAATGCGAGGTGGACAACTGCTTGTCTTTATCTCAGAATTGAACATTTTATTAAAAGAAACATTTGCAAATGCATCCTTGCTAAACCTGCTCTTTCAGGGAGTTCCCTACCTAATCTAAGAACTATGGGGTTCACTCCTGACACAAACACAACTGGCACTCAAACCAAAAAACAAAACATTAAAATTAGTCATACACAACATAAATGAGTGAATACCAAACAACCAGTAATTCGGATGCTATTCACATGTCCTGGGTAAAACCCTTCCCCAAGAATGCTCAGAGCCAATTCCACCAAATGTTCAAAAAGAAAAGTAATGTATTGAACAGGTTCTTTTAAATTCCAAATGCAACAAAGGTTCACTCAAGGAAATCCACTGCTAACAGTTCTTCAGCTTTCTGTTGAAAAGTTCCCCTTCCAATTCCAGCCAAGAAAACAGCACCAATGGTAATCCTGGATATCCTCTTTCAAAGATTGTTTTGCCACGGTTTAAAGAGTAAATGAACAACTTCTTCTTTAACAACTTTAGAAGCATTAATAACCTCTGCAGTGTCTTTGGAATAATTGTCAGGATGCTTCTTCTTAGGGTGCTGCTTTCCTCTTGACAACCACCCTTCTACTACTTTTACAGTGGAACCATACTTCTTGACTCCACAGTATGCTGCTACTTCAACCACCTTCAATATAACGTCCACTAACAGTATTATGCACTATCACAGTTCAGGTACTTCTGCTTCAAGGTTATACTTTGGGATAAATAGGCATTTGAAAGACAAGACCCTTTGCCCTCCACAAGTAGGCAAGGCACTCTTATTTCCTAAGCTCCAAGAAAAGGGCAGTCTCTTTGCCTCTTTTGTCTGCCTTACTGCCACAAGGATAATCTGCCTCTTCTTCCAGACCGCTTTTCTCTCAGCTTCAACAGTCTCAGTATTTCAGATTGCTGACTTAATATTCTTACAAGCACCCAGCTCCCTTCCTCAGCTTCATTCACACCTTGGTTCCAGTAACTAGCCTGAAGCTGTATTGCCACACTTCTAGCTTTGGATAATGATATCACACTTGTATGAGAGGACACTGGACATTTAACAACTTTAACAACCTCAGAAATCAGGTGGATAGATTTCAACAGAACTGTTTTCAATATAGAAAGATAGTGGTGAGAGCATAAAGGAAAGAACGGATAACTGCGCTGATCTTTTATCGAGTTTTATAGTGCCTCCTGCTGGCAAGCTCAGGGTTTCTGAGGGACAATGCTCCCAAAGTCCTGTATGATTATGTAAAAGTAGAAGTAAGGAGCCCCGTATTTTATTGGCGCTGGGTGCCAATTGTTTTCACTAGTTATGTTGGTGCGTCTAGCACAGGCAAATGATGAGCCTCAAAACTAGGGTGTACATGTAATGGTAATTTAATTGGCATACATTTGCCACAGTCTCAAGAGAAACTATGGTGCCATTCACATGGAGAAAGCCAACACTTGTTTTGGTCAACGGGTCTCTATCAAGGTTGAGGTGTTGTGGCAAGGTAAAGGTCACATTTAGTGAAGTGGTGATAGGCGAGTGGCTGGGAGTGGTGTTGTGAGACGTGAAGGAGTACATTGGCAGGTGACATGTAGACTTACAATTGTCAATTGTACAGTATGGTGATGCAAGTAAATGTGGTATGACAGTAAATTGCATGTACAGTTTGAATGGTTATACATTTTTAATAATTGCAAGGTATTAGGCCTAATTGGGTACATATTAAATTGGAGAGAGGTTGCACAAAGGAGCAGGGAGATAAGAAGAAAAATAGAGTTCGATGGGATAAGGCTGGATCCCGGGATTCATGTTGAGTGGATGGATGTGATATGTGAAGAGGCAGCAGTAAAGGAGCTGCTAGGACAGTGGGTTGGGGGACCGCCGACTTGCAGCCAAGGATGGAAGATGTCTATTAAGGAGTGCTGTTGGGAATGGGTGGCACGGTGTTGTGGTGGCGCGAGAGCCAGGGGATGGGGTATACCCGGGTTGGCATGATGTAGGTCAAGGTGGAAGGTCCAATGACGCGGGATGGAGACCAGTAAGAGGGGTGAATAGTGGATGTACTGAAAGTGGAAGGTGGTCTCAGTGAGATGCTGGAGGTATGGCGTGTGTGATGTAGGTGAGCGCAGGGTTCGAGTCGTCTGCAACAGCAGTTATATTAGGCGTTTTAACCGTGGAGTCATGGAGGCCTATCCAGACCAGGGGGTAGTCGCCCTGTTGGAAAAAAATATTTCAAATTTACGGAGGTGGGCAAGAGTTATACAAAAAAAATGCAAAGAAGTGCGCTCGTGAATGGCGGAATTGTGCTGGGCATGTGCAAAACATGCTCGCACAGGTTGTCAATCCGGGTGGGAGGGTGGTGTGTCTCGTGGTGGCCCAGTACCATGGTACGCAAGGCCAGTGTGGTTGGCAATACGAAAGTGCAGTGATCAAGGGTGAGTGAGTGGCGCACGTTAGAAGGGTGAGAAAGGAAGGTAGAGTTGTGGCTAGTTTGCGAGTGTGAAATTTGGGACTCGTGAGAGAGAGGCTGGTGTTCAATGGGCTGGAAAATGAGGACGCGCCAGGGGAGGTTGTAGGGACTTGCCTGTCAGGCCACCTGGGCTCCTGGAAACAAGATGAGCGTTCATGGTGATCTTTCGATCCCGGGTGCCATCTTGTTTCCCTATATACACAGAATGAGTGTGTCGGCTGGGCAGCTAGCCAAATGAGAGAGCAGCTCTGATTGGCCACTGGGTTCCCATGGTATTAAAGACAGAATTGTCGGAAGAAATAAAGTTCACTGCATAGTGATTGCAGTTATAGAAAGGAGTTATGAAGTAGGATGCTCAAAGTAAGGGCAAAGCCAAAGAATCAAGAGCCAGATTGCAGGTGGATGGGTATGGTTGCCAAGTGGCAGAGGTAATGCAGGAGTGTTGTGCAGCATTGCGGAGAGCAATCATGAAGCACAATGTATGCTCAAGGCTTGGACTGCAACCTAGACTTGTGGTGCCAGTGGGTAGAAGGCCAGAGGCCAGTGTAAAGAGATTAAGTGGTGGGGGGTTTTGGGGCCTCATGGAATGTCAATCTCGATTGATGTGGGTACAGACCAGATGCAAGAATGGGAGTGCAATAATGAAGCACAATATATGCTCAAGGCTTGGAATGTAAACAGGAATGGTTGTGCCAGTGGGCAGAACGCTGGTGGTAAGAGAATTGGGGGGTGTTGAGGGGCCTCATGGTATGCATCATGGCAAGAATGTTGATCTTGAATAATGTGGGCACAGACCGCTCGCAAGAATGCCAGTGCGGTGTGATGATAGATGCACCGGGGAGGGCAGCTGTCAATGTGTATGGTGTCAGGAGGGGGGGGGGTATAGCCATGTAGTGATGTTGGGTGGGGAGATGGAAAGGCATGCCGAACCAGGAGGTAAGGCAGATGCCAGTGTTAAAAAAGCAGGGGCTGGTCATCGCAGGAATTTCATGGCAAAATCAGGGGGACGGAAAAGCACAAAGTGAGTGCATGTAAAATTCCATGTTGAATGGATGGGGTGTGTATGTTTGGTATTAGAGAAAACTGAGGTTAGTCAGAGGCAGTTTTAACAGTAATGGTTGCAGTAATGGTTGCAGAGAAAGACATGGAGCTTTTGATCAGATTTAAGTCCTACACTGACACTTCGGCCTACACTTCGGTATTTACAGATGAGCTTGGCCTCCCATTGTCGTAGTCTGAGTTCCCTGTCACTGCCTCTCGGATCGCATTTCATAAGTCCCAGGCCCACAAATTGGATATCCTCCTTTTTATCAAGTTGGTGTTTCTCCTGCCATTGTTGGGCCATTGTTGGGCCAGGGGATACATTGTATTTCCCCAGTACTCCACATAATATGGGGTTTGCTGGATTAATCTAACACAATGTAAAAGGGATCCAAATATCCTTTCTACCCCTGGGAATTGTAGTTCTCACAAGGTTTGCCAGAGAAAATTAAAGGGGAGCAACAATAAAAATGTATATACCAAAAGTTGTCAAAGAGGATACAATTAAAAAGACACTATGGAGAGCCTTAAAAATGACACCCATAAATATAATAAAAGATTCTGTGAGTGTGGAAAAGGTTCCCACTCACTGTGGTATAGGGAACAATAATCCACCAGTAAACCAAAAAGGTCTGGGGTTGACACAGGTCAGGAATCTTATCTAACAATGCGCAGTCTATAATTTCACTCATAATGAAAGAAGAGCTCTTAAAAACTTGAGAGACAATGATCAAATAGTTATCAAAGCCTGCTGATAAGGGTGGGGGATATAGTAATTATGAACACTGCTGAGTATATTGCTGTGGCTGAACAACATCTAATAACACAAAATGCTACTCCGTATTGGAGTCTGACCCCACACAGACAGTCAGCAAGACTGTTGGCACAATTATGGCATTCTACATGAGGATGCAAAATAATTTCTACGACATACTCCGGGTCGCATTCCAAAAATGTAAGTTCTGCCTAAAGTTCATAAAGCATTTCAGTCCATAACCAAGATGAGACCTATCATGTCAGGCATTGGGTGGGTTACTGAACCTCTCTTAGAATTTGTTTATATACAGTTACAAGAAGAGGTTTACAAACTATAGTCCTCAACTAGGGATTCAATGGACATTTGAATGTGTTGGAAAACATTGCTTGACAACAACAGTACGTTTTAGTCTCCTATGATGTCAAAGCTTGTACACTAAAATAAGACATGGTCTAGCACTAACAACAGTAGAATATTGGCTACATAACATATCTGCACCACATTACCAGTTTGGGATGATGTTGGCAGGAATGCTAGATTTTGCACTTCACAATAATAATTTTCTGTTCAATGGACATTACAATTTACAGCAAAAGGGAGTAGCAATGGGAGCAAAATTTGCTCCCACACTCGCAAATCTCTTTATGTGCACATGTGAGACCTATGCCGGTCAAGTGGCACAGCGAGTAGAGCGCTTGCTTTGACATCTGTGCAGAGCCTGCAAGAAATTGTCATGGTTGACACAGGATCATCTGTAAATGTTATGCCTGCAGACATGTTGAAGCAGATGCAACCCCAGCCAGCACTGAAACACACAGACACCCTACTGTTTGCGTATGGTTGCAAAATGCCACTACCGGTCGTCCGACATTTCAGAACAATGCTCAGCAGACGGGACATGGATATCAAGTCCAAAGTATATGTCATAAATGTGGGCATAGCATGCCTACTCAATTGGTGCCAAGGAGTTCCCCCCTTTTCACCTGAGTTCGATCTTTGCTGGATTTCTTGATCGATGTCTTCTTGCAAACTGATTGGGTCTTGAATAAGGCTGCACGATTCTCTTCCGACTCCAGCGTGTGTTCAAAGTTCCGGGATGCAAGGATCCAGGAATCCGGGATATTAACAGAGTGCGCAACTAGCACACGAGTCCAGGAATCAAGAAAAGAAGGAAAGGGACTAGGAATGGGGTAGGCTGGAAGAAGCAAGGGAAACAATACTGCGAGCTACGGAGCACACGTCTGGTCGCTACTTCTCAATATCATTGAGACGCGCGGAGCCGTGGGAGGCGTGGTCTATAAATAGAACACGCTACGTCCAAGGTGTAGAGCGAGGAAGGTGTTTCACAGTGGACGGCCATGTTGGAAGTACAAGGGAGTATAAGCCCCGTTGAGACAAGGACCAGGAAGTCCAAAAGGGGCATGTTCTGTAGTTCATGACAGTTGGGAGTGTGCAGATCTAGAACTGATAAAGTTGATTTGTGACATTACAGACTCAAAGGAAATCAGTGATCTACTGATGAAACGCCTAGGTCTCCTGCGGGCATTGGATGCCTGAAAGGAAAGTTGGACAAACTGCATATTGACCCCACGGTGTAACCCAAGGTGGAACGACACAGGAGGACACTGTTTCATATGTGGGAGTTAGTTGCCAAGGAGCTACAAGAACTCGAAGAGGCAGAGATCATAGAACACGTATCAGGCCCAATGCTGTGGGTGTCGCCTATGCTGGTTACGAAGAAAACAGACAACAGGGAAAGGTGAGGAACTGTATCGACATGCGTCTTCCGAATGCAGCCATAATCAGAGAATGACATATGACCTCAACATTGGAAGAGAATGTAACGGACCTGACAGGCTCCTGGATCTTCTCCAAACTTGACCTCAACGCTGGAAAACACCAGCTGAAATTGCACCGTGCCTCGAGATACATCACAACTTGTTCGACCCACCTTGGCCTCAGAAGATAGAAGAGGTTGAGTTTTGGCATATCCCCCATGGCAAAGGTGTTTCAGCAGGTGATCCAGGAGGTGATTCAGGGCATACCAGGGGTACTAAACATCAGTGATGACATCCTTGTGCACACCAGCACTAGCGAAGAACATCTGCGCAGACTGGAGGTGGTTCTTGACAGGTTTGAAATGACAGGACTCACCATTCACAAAGAGAAATGTGAATTCCTGAAGGATGAGATCACTTTCTTTGGCTACGTGTTCATCAATAAAGGGGTAGCGGCTGACCCGCTCAAAGCCTCAGAAGTAGTGCTGTGCCAGCTCTACAGTGGATACAACTTGAGGGCAGCCCTGCAGTCCCCGGGTAAACTGATAGACTTTGGGCCTCATTATGAGGATGGAGGTAACTATGCCGCTTTTTGCGGCATGGCTACCTCCATACCGGGTACCGGGTCCGGGTTCCCTGAATGGGGAAATACCGGGCCATTCCGACCTTGGAGGGCCCGGTATTTCCCCATTCAGGGAACCCAGATCCGGTACATCCCCATTCCCATTCGAGCCCCCATAGGGCTCAATGGGAATGGGGATGATGCTAACAACAGGCCAGTTAATGACGGGCCCCATTGTTAGCATCTTGGTCTCCTCACGGGACCCGCTAAGGCCGCCTGGTAAACCAGGCGGCCTTAGCGGGTCCAGCGAGGGGAACTCGTAATGGGGCGTTAGAGGGATAACAGGGCCGGCATCCCTTCCAGCCCCTTTATCTCTCTACCGCATACCTCGTAATGATGCCCTTTGTGTGTTAATTTGAACTTGAGTTTATTACATGTGTAAATAGTTGTAAGGTCGGAGAATGCTTATGTATTTTGTCGTTATGGAAAAAGAGGGATTTTATGTATGCGTCATGTCACCGCATACGCAGGACATGAAGTGCAGTTAATAAAATAATCTGGAAAGCACAGGCAGTTCCCCGCTAAGCTTTTAACTGTGTGGACACATTTCACTACCAAGCAGTAAGCTCCAGCTGATATGCAGCAATGACTGCAATGTCAGGCTAGAGGGGTGATGTCGCCATTCTAGGGAAGCTGCTGTCAATGTTGCTACCACTCTTACCATACTCCCCTACAGTGCAAGATGAGACAGCCAGGCTGCACCTCAAAGCCAGACCTGCTGTCATCCTACTTGTGTCTCCAACTACAGGTTTTCAAACTACAGAGTCAAATTGAAATCCTTGCAAAGCCACCTGAACCTTTAATCATACAGTCAGTAAAAAGGCTTATATTAAGGCCACTGCCGGCATAAACTGAAACAATAAGCAGTATTCACAGTTATTAGATGTGTAGATCCTATAGTAGATTGTGACACTAACCAACCTCACGTGTTCATGATGCATATCACTTGTACATATTTGAGATTCTGATTTATAAATCCATGTCTAGTCCAACTTGCTCATTCTTTAAATCACATTTCCAAGCTGTCTGTGCCGACAGAAAATACAAGCACTGCCACTGTAACATGCTTCCATGATGCCTGTACCTAAAATATATGTTGGGTTGCCATGTGAAACAGGTTTACATGATGTATATGCCTGAAACATATGGCAGCATTGCCCTGTCAAACAATTGTTCATGATGACTTTCCACTATATATCAGCATTGCTGCGTAATACATATTTTCATGATGCATATAATGACAATGTATTTCAGAATTGCCTTGGAAAACATGTTTTCATGCTGAAAGTAACCCATCAATATGTCTACTTTGCCTAGGGAGCACAAACACCTGTGGCCCTCATTACAAGTCAGGCGGTGGACCATGGTGCTATTAGCACCATGGTCCATGCGGATTCTGCCATGGTGGATGGCGGAATTACCGCCCCATTCCAAGGTGAGTGGGGTGGTAATTCCCCATTCACCATTTGCCCTTCCCCATTCCCATTTTTGCCCCACAGGGCATAATGGGGATGGGGAAGGCGCTAATTACGGCACCGTAAATGACGGTGCCGTAATTAGCACCAAGGTCGCTTAGCGCCTTGGACTTTAACGCCTGGAAAAAGCAGGTGTTAAAGTGTGAATCAGACGTTAAGGGTTTAACAGCACAGACGCTCTTTACGGCGCCGTTAACCCCTTAACGCCTGACTTGTAATGAGGGCCTCAGACACAGAAACACACCTACAAATTCACATACACGAACAAGCGACAAGAGTATACATACAAACACATGTGCGCACAGACTCCTTCAATTTACACCCCCCACACACACACACATGCACACAAAAACACATACACATTTGTATTTTTATTTTTTACTTCCTTTTCTGATGTCTCACTCACATTGCCCCTTTACACCACCACCAGGTTCCTTTGGATTCTGCTTGTACTGCTGCCAAGAGAAAACAGAAGAGTTTGTGGCCTCAAGCTTATTAGGGGAGGGGGCATTGCATATATTCAGGGTTCTGAAAAGGGTATGGGCATCATTAAGAGTTTGGCAGTATTCCAGCTGCAAATCTGTAGAAAAAATAACAAACTCAATTACTGTTACTGGCACTTGGTCCCGGGTAATTACCATGGTATTACAAGTGGTGGTAATTCCCCATTTTTCGAACCTGTGATTCAACTACTGCCGCCACTCCACCATGGTCATCCCCGTAGTTGTCTGTGGAGGAGTTGTCTCCAGTCACAAGGAGGTGGGTGTCCGCCTCCTTGTTCTTCCTGGTATAGACTTTTGGTGGTTGGGTTTGTTGCACTGGGGTGGGCCTGACAATCAACATATGCGTGCATATTGATCTTTGCTGTTGCATGCTCTGCACATTGTGCCTTGGGCTGGGCAGTTTCTTCTCCCATGGTGTGTACCTCCACACCATCTGAATTTGTTTGGCCCCGGAGTTCGTGGTTGCCACTTGTGGGATGTGTGAGGCTTGCTGTTTTCTACCTTGGCTGCTGGGCGGTTTGAGATGTGTCCCACTGTAGCAGATGGAGTAAGTTGCAGTTTTTGTAGAGTGGTGCCAAAGCGACCTACTCTGGTATGTGATAGCTCCCTTTGGCATCCATATTCCAATTTTCATGTGAGGGGATGTCCTTCTCGCTCAGAACTATGCATTGCAGCTTTTCAGAGTTCATGCTACTGATGATCTGTTGTCTGATCTCTTTTTCCATGTCTTCAACCTCGCAGGATAAGGCCAACTGACGTAGTTTATTGTGGCATGCATCAAGGGGCTCATCCACTGTCTGGATTGGGGTGCAGACGTTGAATGGCTCATAGTCTGGGTTCAGCTGTGCCAAGAAGTGTGCTAATAGTGCCTCCTTTATTGACCGGTATGCGTCTGCACTATCTCGTACTGATAGGGAGTTGAAAATATGTAGCACGTCATTACCCACATTCAGTAAAAGGTGTGCTCTCATTTTCCTTGCTGCCATCTCAAATTTTTGTAAGGGTCAAATGGGCCCAGTGCTGCTGTGGTGCCACCTTGGATGCGTGCTGTTGCGGGAGAGGGGAGAGACGCAGCTGTTCTTGAAGGTGCTTGGTCCGGGCGTGGATATGCCTTCTACCATGTTTTCCCCTGTAAATTCCCTGTTGTTGTGTGACTGGGTGGTAGTTGAGGCAGCCCTCTCACCTTCTGAGCAGATGTTCTGGGGAATTCAGCACTCTTTTGCCTCCAATCGTGTGTGTTTCGTGGCTGGGTCCAGGTAAACCCTTCCAGGGTCTGGATGGCGTGTCTGAGTAAGTGGCCACTGCTTCGTGTGGAGTGCTTCCAATAATGTACTTTTTTTCCCTCTGAAAGAAAAAAGAAAAATGCTTGTGTGTGTGCAATTCACATTGCGCCGTCATCTCCAGGGTTGCATATCAGCTGGAGCTATCTGCTGGGCAAGGGAGCTCTGGTGTGCGTTGTATAGGCCTGCGGGCCAGAGCGCGCATACAGGAATGCGTCTACACAGAGGCTTAGCAGGGAACTGCCCGTGCCTTCTGGCTCTTTTTATTAACTGCACGTTACGTCCCGCGTACATGGTGATGTGACGCGTACATAACATCCACAGGAGCTTTAGGGCATAGGTGACTGAAAGCTATCACTGTTGCACCCACAGGGAGAGTCAGTGCTGGGAGCTGGGACTTGGGTCTGAGATCCTGTAATGCTCTGTCACATAACAGTGCATACAGAAGCACGAGAAGTGGCCATGTACGTCATATTTGACTGAGCATGGTCACCTGCCTACACATCTCCTGTGTTTTGGTGTGCTCTGTGTGTCCTGCCCCACCAGCAGTCAACAGTAATAACAATAACCAAAATAAATTTGAAAATATGAATGTGTCAAGTTGCAGGGAAAGAAACTGCTCATGAATGCATCATTTAGAAATCTTGACCCCACTTAATGCCCCAAAACGTACTATAAAAGAACGTTCACCATAATGACCTATTTTTGCCTCACAGACCAGCGAACTGGTACCACAGGCCTTTTATTATGTAGATACAGATGCTCTTGTAGAGAGTTAAAGCTGACACGACAGACCGAAAAACACAACGGTGCGTCTATGAAAATTATCACGATCTAAAGAGCAAATTTAAGTCTACAGTGAGATATGTTAATGCTTTAATGCAGCTGCTAGGATGATCTGTGTGGAAATATCAGGTCTCCCATTAATAACTTACCCTTGTATCCTTCTGAAGTGAAGAAATTATGTGGGTGAGTTTACAAATTGATGGCAGAAATGCATTTCTGAACTGTCAATGACATGTCAGTCATGCTTTGTTGTCATTTTCATTCTTTGGAGGTCACTAAAACACTGCCGCAGAGTTGTGTAGAATTGAAATAGGTTGCCTTAAGTTTATTCAAACACAACCAGCCAACAAGGTAATTGAGGCAATTTTTCGGAGGAATTAGAATAACTGTCATTGTCCGGATTAATCTAATTTAAACACAGTGAGGAAGTGTATATTTGGTTCCACAGTCAAGGCACGAACTGCACGTTTGTTTGACAAAGCGTCATGAGCTCTTCATGTGTGCTTTGGCAGCAAGATCACCTGCTGCTTACGTCTGTTAAGGACTTTTCTTAACATGATTTATCTTTGCACTGCATGAGGATAATAGGAGCACAGCTGTATATAAAATATATATATATATATATGAAAATTATACATCATTCACGCAGTTGCTGGTAGCATAACCTTCTTGTTAACCATAATAACATTTGTCTGGGATTTGAAGTTTCCTATGTTTTGACAATGCTTTAACTATGATGCAGAAAAAACAGGCCATGATTAAAGCGGGTTGCCGGTCTTGGGGGTTTAAATATAAAACAACTCATGAGATGTGACAAAGAGGACATTTACTATATAAAAATACATGTTACCCTCCCTCACACCTGATTTCAATGGGAGAACGGAGCTGAATATCAGTGTAACACGTGGCTTTCCACAGATAGCAGATCCTATATAAAAAACAAAAAAAGAGATGAAAACGTAATTCTTTCTTTTATATAAATGTTATCATGTTTGAAGCAAGCATTGTGTCTTCATTTTCAGGCCGTATTGGATCATAATTGCATGCAATCGAGATAACGGCTCCATTTGAAGCAAGCTGTTGAACATGTTGAAGGTCATTTACGAGTGACTGTAGACCACACATGCAGGATACATGGCTATTAGCACCTGGGTAAATGGGCCCCTTGTGCCCATGTGAAAGGATCCTATTTTCCTGCACTGGTCATAAAGTACCTTCATTGTGCTTGGTGTGCAAACATATCGCTGAAAGTGAAGATAGACCAAAGAAGGACACATTGAAAGTTTAATACCAACCAAAATGTGATTTGGTGGTGTTTAAAACCCAGCCCCAGGATCAAATAAACAGAAAGTCCATGTTATGCCCAAAATGTGCAGAAATACCTTTTTGTTATGGAAAAGCACACTTACAGACTGAAAAGCCAGCATCAAAAAGTTGAATACTGCTAATATGCCTAGTGAATTCAACTGTATGTACCTCTGCAGTTGAGCAAGGAATATGTGAAAACCAAAACCGTGCTGTAGAATGGAATAGGAAAGGGGCATTGTGAGCCGACAAACAAAAAGGCAGCATTACATTTTCAGCTGCCACATCAAAAAAGCTGTTCTCAAAGAAAGAAAAATACACATACTATGTGGGCCTTGTATGCAATTGTCAAAGATAAAACAAAACCAGAGGCCTAGTGTTCATTCAAGGTGATTGATGCCTGAAGTGATCGTTTGCAAAAACAGATATTGCTATCGTGGAAAGGAGAGCATTTGCAGCTTAAAAGCAATGAAGAGATGGGATAATGAGCAGGTGGCAAGACGCAATTATATAAATATAAACAGAAGGCCTCATGTACCCAAGGAAATGTAACTTTTTCACAAACATAAGTGTCTGTTTCTTGAGGCATGACTTTAAGTTTGTTTTTCCTGAGAATGGCTCTGTTTCTATTAATAACACTCAAGCAGTGACCATAAATGAATTGTATTGGGACCTGTTCTCTGGATTAAGCAACAGGTTGACCATTAGTCCTGAGAGAAGAATATCTGATGGGTTAATTGCACGCCCAAGTTATCAACAGAGCAGCAGAAACTGGAGCAGATGCTCTAAGAAGAAATTAAACTTAAGTGTGAAATGAAAGCCAGGATCTGCATACATGTTTGAAGATTCCCATTAGTTTAAATGGACTATCATAGTTTGTTCATTTTCTCAAGAATCATAATGGTTCAAGTATCACTAAAAAGCTGCTCAACGGGCATATTTATTGAAGTAACCTTATCAAAATCTGACTTTGGGGACAAGAGTTACAATCTAAAATGTACTCCCCAGAAAATGTCACAAAGCAGAGATTCAGGGATGTGATAACTTAATAATTTAGATATCTCGGAAGAACATTTCACATTCATAACTATCATGATTTTTATATAAACTGTGACAAAACACTGTTTCAACGTGCAACATCGTGCAAATATAGGAATCGTTTCATCAAGTGCGGCATGATTAGGGCAATCTAAATATGTTTATAATGTTATTTTTATTTGTAAGATACAAACTCTTTCTATGTAGGGACTTTTTAGGTGAAACATTTAAAAGTGTAAAATGACAACTCCAGTGGGTGGATTCATCCCTCCCATCGTTTCAACTAGATAACTCTGGGAGCCTATCCACAAAGAGGGGCTGAGCTTTGAGTGTGGAGATAATTGTAGGGGGTCCAGTTAGAATTGAGGGATAATAAGCTAGCACCTCCTAATTAAAACATTTCCGAGGTGTGGTTTTAGGGTTAAAAAGTGTATGCACAAGCCAGAGAGGAGGAGGGATGCCAAAAATCATTTGAGTGAATACTGAAAGAGAGTTGCAGAATGTAACCTTGCCTGGAAGGTGCCAGACACTATGGGGTGGAATTGATTAAGGAAATCAGGGAAACAGAGATTGATGTTGGGATCTTTGCAAGGAAAGCCAAAAAGAAGGATGAATGCTGGTGGCTATACCTGATTAAGGTGCCTGACCAGATCCCTGTTTTCCCCAAGATTGGGTCCAGAAATACTGCTGTCTTCCCTGAACTCCAGCCCCAGAGATGTTATAGGTAAGTTATTTGTCATGGTTACGGGCCTGGGGCCTACCTTCAGGCCCTCTTTTTTGGTTCATAGAGATAGGTGGGGAAGGCAGACGGGAGCGGAATGGGTAAAAGCCTTGAGAACCAGGAGCGTGTCACCACGGAACCCTCATCATCCAATCGCATTCAAGAGAACTTCCTGCTTCCTCCAACATGGGCAATGGTTTCCAGCTCAAAGCAAGCAGCGCGGTCTAGTCTCTGGGCATGGCTGCCTATATAAGCCACGCCCAGAGACCAACACGCGCTTCGTGTGAATTCTGTATCCCAGGCTTACTCGGACTCCTCGTGCTTACCTGTTATCTCCGTGTGGATCCCACGATCGTCGGCATCGGGACAGAAAGAAGAGGGTGACAGCGGTTTCCTTCTCTGGAGTTGCTTGCCTGCGTCCTGCTCCCACAGCATATCGGCGCCTGAAAGGGAAGACAAGAACAGGTGATTAACAACGGGCTTCGCATCAGGGCTTTCTTCTCTCTCTGCCGTCCGCGAAGGTACTGCTCTGAGATCGCCAACAGCAACTCACCTCTGGTGTACAGTCTTCATCTTGAACTGCTTCTGGTCCTTCCTCTTACTCCTTCAGCCATCCAGTACCTTAGTGACTCCCAGAGCCCTCCAGTGTAAAGGAAAGACAAAGGTTAGAATTAGAAACTTTCACTCTCTGCACGGTCTCCGCATTCAGACTTTAAATTACGCGATGCAAGCAACCCAGTGAGGAAATTGGGATATTGAACTTACCTGGTACCAGAACTTACCTGCAAGGCCAATTCCGAATCCAATGAGTGAACTGGTTTCCTGAACTTACCAATGGCACAAGAAAACCGACCAGTGCCGCAACTGGTCCCACACTTTATCTGAACTGAAAACGTACCTGAACATTAGCCGTTACTAGCGGCCATCTCCAACGACGCCAACCAGGCCCCAGACACTGCACCCCTGCAAGAGCAGGATGGAGAGCTCACCAAATTTAACAGAAAGGTGAGTCATACCCTAGTTAGGGGGAACTAAATCTTCTAGATATAGAAGGGGCAGGCAAGGGGGTGGGGTTTGGGCTATTCACCACTCATCCTAAACCTGTCACTTTTTAGGCAGATAGTCCTTTCCGCAGTATTGGGTAAGTAGGAAGTGAGGGAAGAGCCAGAGGACTCAATCGCTCCCGCAGAGACTCAGGTAAGCATGACATTATTTATCTAACTGAACCAAGTGTGGAGATTTTTTGGATTTAATACCTTCCCCTAAATAAATGGGCGGCGGCATGGAAGTAGACCCTTGGCATTTTACAAAATAATAATTCAATGAATTCCCCTATGGCTAAATAACACAGGATGATTTTGTTAATATTCAAAATTAACAAAACCGCACCCAGTGTGAATAATAAATATACTCACTTAAAGTGAGTTATTATTCCTAATTTCATTCCCATCCCCAAACGTTATTAATGGTAGACCTGATGTTTGCACACAGTGAAGTGATGTCCTTGTCTAAAGACAGAATTCCTAATTGTTCCCTATTCTTCAGACCTCGCCTTAAAGCATAGGGGTGATACATGCACACCATATGTCAGGGTTTTTGGTTCTGGGGCAGAGAGGTGTCTTACTAAAGGAAATATAAAGTGATGTCCCTACTTGAAATATGTACTCTCCTCAGAGAGTGAGAAAGTGACTCCTTGTAGAAGAGATTCTACATTGCATAGGGGTGAAAGAATAACGGTTCTATCAAGTCAAAGTATTATCAAAAGTCTGTTGTGCTTTCAAAACTTCCTACAGTTTCTTGCCCATTAAAATGGATGAGATGTTTTGAATTCCCTTTAGACCCTAGACTCCATCCGTCGGGCTGAATATTCATCTGCCTGAATGTGTTGCCTTAAACATGGGTTATTTACCCAAATCAAAAAACATGATTACTATTATTATTATTGAGTTTTTTGAGTGCAGACCTAGCTCTGTGAAGCAACAGAGCGCTATACAATCAAAGGAGGAAGAACACAGTGAGGGAAGCAGAACAAAAAGGACTGAAGAGCTAACTGGAGGGCGAGGCTGGGCAACTGGTGGCAATTGCACATCATTCAGGCTTGGCTAATCCCTTTGCAGTAAAAAAGCACTTGCAATACCAAACACATATAGACCATGAAAGCAACAATAGGTCACTATCAAATATCCTTTATGAAATCAACCACCTGGAAACTGGTGCAGTTGCTCCGCTGCATCCACTTATAAAGAACTACAATGTCTTTGATGAACTCCAAGCTGCAATTTGAGCAGAATCAGTTTTTCTGTCAATTCTGGGTGACTTGATAGGCAGGCTGAAACCACATTCCTCTGAGGGTGGTGGGGGGAACTAACGAGAATGGCATAAAGAAGTTCTCTCAGTAATTATATTGGCCCAATGGATAGGGCATGCATTATTTTTGCATAAATCGATAAGTCAAAAAAAAATTCCAATACATCTTACCTTCGATTTTCTGTCATTTAGAGATGTCAACCGCATGGGTAGGAAACCGCCATTTTGTGATATTCTTATCCATTTATCAATCACCATAAATTCAAGTGCCTTGGTGGCAGTAAACCATAAAACACGCACATCAAACTGACATTGCCATGTCAAACAATTTTGCTACACCCCTTGTCTTGACGTTGGTGCACAGCATTGACAAATGTCTGCTGTCAGCAACTACGCCATCATGTTACCTAATGCAAAACATGGAAGATACACACACACAGACCTACACACACACACACACAGTTAATGTTTACTTGCTTTTCACAAAAAGAAGATGACATGTCACATTTTTCAACAATTACTCATACAGCCTCATTACAAGTACACCAGTACATTTGGGGGTAATTCCAACAGGCAGCATTACTGTTACCTCTGTGGTGTTCATGAGTAGGTGGGTGCATACACCACCCATCAGCTGTGAAATTACCGTTAAAAATGTTTGTTACTGTCATCAGCAGAATTAGTACCAGCGGAATTAACACTGGCGGAAACAGCATCAATGCCGGAATGGTAAGTACTGTGGTGGCCATCTGTAAAAACACAATCCATTCTATATTTACCTATATCTACCTGAAGTAGTGCCATACATCCCCAGAGGAAAGGCCAAACATGTCTGGAAGGAAATGCAAGGGGAAGGTACCAGAAATGCATCTGAGGAAACCAAAATTCACAGACCAGGAGCTGACTTTGCTAGCAGAGCAGATGGTGACACTTTCGAAGGAGTTGTATGGGTCACAACATCATAAGACCACCTTGCAGTGAATGAATAGCATCTGAGTAAAGATAAGGGACAAGTTGATGGCCATAGGCCATGTCCCATCAGACAGCGAGGACATGAGGACGAGGTGGAGCCACGTCAAGGCACAAGTCTGCACCCTCATTTCCATCCACTGCTGGGAGTCAGCGGCCATGGGTTTAGGAACCATAGACCCACGGCACCTGACCCTTTTGGAGGAGATGATCAGCAGCATCCTCCACATGGCAGGTCTGGAGGGTGTAGATTCAGTGGAGGTCGGAGCCAGCAGCCAGGGTGAACACGGTAAGTACAAGAGTGAATATGGGCCCATTGCACAACAACCCAAATAGCATGTTGACATACGCAAACTGCCATGGATCCAGGAGACAGTAACCCTGACAATGCATGACCCATCTATGTGACCCCACAGGGCATTACATCATGAGCCACTGAAGCCATAAACCTCCTTAAACAGCCTCTTAGTAGGATGACGAGCAGATGAAGTAGGACACAACTACCATCGTACTGCTGGTAACATTGACTGTCTTTGACACATTTGCATGTCACATCTCCACCACCCCATGCAGGCAAAATTACCACTCATGTACTGACACATCACCCAAACTGGTTCCAAAAGCATCAGGCATGTCAAGCAATGAGCACCACTAGAGTTGTGTCTCAAACTAAGACGCCCCCCATGAAGACTGTGTCATTACCACACCATCAAAACTTGCAGGTTACACCTCACCAGAGAGTACAACAGGATATGCAAGCAACATCCGTCCTGCCCTACATGTGTAAATGCGACCCTATATGTAAATGATGTACATGACTTCATGGTCCTAGCATGGGAAAACTCCCACAATGACCATATGCATTCACATGAATCAAGGCAATGATCCCATATATTGTCAGCCACATGAAGAAGACTCCACTGGAGGCCTTGCATCCTCTGACACCATGGTATACATTACACTGCATGACAACACACCTCACACATGTCCACCCAGGGGCCCTTGGAATGTGCCAGTTCCTCAGACATACTTGCATCAGCAAGTGCAAACAAACCACTGGCAATGAAACATCCAGGAAGGGAAGTGTCCCAAAAACACACCACACCAAGAGCTTATTACTGGCTACCACCATGGGCACAGGCACACTGGTGACAATTGCAAAACCTAGTCCAGCCGTGGCGAAGGTTGCTGCTCCACCCACAACAGAGGCCCTGCCACTGGTGGGGACTCAGGGGAACAACACACCCACCCAAGTGCCAACAATATCCTGGCACAGGCACAGCCCACTGCCACCATGCAGTTTGAGTCTGCCTCAGTCCAGTCCTACAGCATCCCCTGCCAGGCAGTTCCCACCGTACTCCTCCCCCAGGCACAGCATCTCAGTCATGCGATCATCTACCTCCCCCTTGTCATCTTGCTGTGCCCATCCGCTTTGACCACTTATAGGACATGGATGACCACAGGAGCAAGCAGGCTTGGCATCTGACAATAAGGTTGTGGGCCACAAACATCCCCAGGGCCAGTACAGGGCCCCACGTTCCATGCCATGTGGCAGCGCCTTGACAGGATAGAGCAATCACAGGTGGAGATGCAAGCCATCGCCCAGGAGCAATTCGGCCATTCTCAGGCAGTGCAATTCAGGGAATCTCCAGGTGGGTGGCAACTTCCATTGATCGTATGTGCCGGCATTTGGTGCAGTTAAATGCCACTAACACTCTCGTCAGCCAGAGGGCGAAGAATCTTGCGGAACACATCTCAGCCTCACATGAGACCATGGCCATTGACGTTAATATGACCATGCAACACCTCAGAGGCAGTTTGACAGTGGCAGAGACAGTGAGTTCTGTGTCCCTATCGAGGGCTCAGTGGCCAGCATACCGCCCAGACGTTCCCATCGCCAAAAGATTAATGCTCCCCTGCCCATGCAAAAAGGGGACAAGAGGAAGCACTGGTGGTTTCTCACATGGACAGACTCTTCACCATGGGCGTGTGGGATGGGTGATGGAGTAGTGGATGAGGTGTTTGGTGATGTATTTGGGTATGAGGATGTGGGCTGGGTGATGGAGTTGTGGATGAGAGTTTGTCAAGTTGACATTACATCTGTGTTGAGTCAAGTTAGTGTTTACAGTTATGAGAAAGGCATGGTATCAAGCAGTAGACACAGACACAATAGATACACATTTCAAAAACCTTTGTTTGCGTAGTTACTTGGGGTGGTAGAATTCCTAACTGGACTTAACTCTAAAATGGGAGTAATCTCGACCATTAAACATAACAAATACGTCCAAGGCAGCCTGGTCAAAATAAAAAGGACTCTACTAAAAAAACCTAACCTTGCGCTTCTTCTCAGGATAACACATGTGTTAAGGGAATACAAAAAGGAAAATAGTGTGTCAAAAAGAAATGTCAGAATGGCTTCTGCACCAACTCCCTTCCCCAGATTCAACCCCATGGGGTATAGAAAATCTCTAAATAAACAAAGGATAGGGTATATCAGTCTTCCACACTTTGGCTTACTGGTACAGTTCAACTGTTCAATCTTACACTTTCAGTTGCTGGTAGTTAAATCACTTTCGTAGGCTTCACGCGTTTTGTCATCAATACTCACATGCTCTCAATTTCTCACAGTACTGCACAGGCGTCCCTCTGCCGGGGTCGCACCTGTCTTATTCTTTGTGGGGGTTCCCTTCCCCAAGTTGTATATACGATCTTTTACTGTCAAAGACTTTCAAAACTGTAAGGAATTTACATAGACCTCTGCATGATGACTTCGACCTCTCTTTAAATATTCCTTCAATTCACTAACCATGTTCATCTTGTGACACCAATACTTCCGGGTACTTATAATGTTCACTCTCTTTAGTCTACACCCTTGGCCTGTTCAAAGGTTCATGTGTAACACCAATACCTCTTGGTATTTCTTGTCCCCCAATGCCTCTTGGCACTTGTAGTTCTTATTCTCTTTTATCTTCCTCTTGGTATTGCTTTCCCACCAATGCTTCTTGGTACTTGTAGTTGTTATGTTGTTACCTTTTACCCTTTTGACATATTTCACAATTCACATCTTCTCTTGCAGCACCAATGCTTCTTGGTAATTGTGGTTTTTATTCTCTTTCACTTGCCTCTTGGCCTTTTCCAGCAGTCATATATTTTAGTTTTTCCATCTTGGCATGTTTCACAGTTCACATATTTCGTTTCCTCTCATTTAACTTTCTTTCCTTTGATCTCTGCTTGTAATATCTTTCAAAAGTTCATAACATTTTACAGAGACTTTTGAATGTGCAACTTCCTTTCAAAAGACCACTCTGCTACTTTGTATCCTTTTCTTTTAATTGCTCTCTTTATTCATGTTTTATCGGCATACGCACAACCTTCAACTTTCAAATCAAAGTCGCTTTCCCTTCAACATCAACCAGACTTTTTTTTGTGCTCGATAACTCACTGGTTGTGTTAAATGAATGTCTTTCATCTTTTCCTCAAAGATCATGTCTGTTACTAATGCCTCCTCTGCTCCTCCCCAACCCTGCCGTTCACCCAAGAGATTTGCAAGCCATTTCCTGGCCCATTCAAGGTTTCTTTCCTCTGCTCGCGCAGCTATGCTTTTCAAACACTCACGGCTTCCTGAAAACTTGGGAATCTTAGTTATAACCCAGGGGGCACTGGAAGTTCAATGTACAGGGTGAAGCCCTAACAGGCTAATGTTTTAACACAAAGAGAGAGGGAAACACACAACTGCATGTAGTTTTAAAAAGGGCAGTGAGGAAATCCCTCAAACGCAGTGAGTAGCGCAAGTACAGTGACCAAGGAGATACAGGGTCATAAGAAAGACAGCAGGATAGGTGGAGAACAACTTCCTGTCCCTGCTGGATCCCAAGCTTGGGAGAACTTTCCTTAGAGAGCGCTCCTTCATTCCTTCGACCTGTAAGGGAGACACAGATACTCTGTCTGGTGTCTCCAAGCACTTGAGCCTGTGGTAGTGTCTGGGGAGTGACCATGTATTATTTTCTTGTCTGTCCATAGGATCTCCTCCTGAACTTCCCTGCATTGGCGCTGAGAAGCAGGGTAAAGTATGAACACTGTGGCAGAAAATGGTGACTAATTATTGAGAATCACCAAGTATTCTTGTTTTTAGAAGACTGTCCTGATGAAAGTGGTTCACCGAAATATACACCACTGAAACCGGTAGACAGCGGTTTGTTACATGATCGAGACCATACATTTACTCTGCCTATACCATGAATGACCTTTTATATGTTTTTACTATGGTCCCACGTCCCGCTCTGCTGCTTAATACCTTCCTAGGACGGGTTACGTGGGCTGTGTGTTTGTCTTCATTTGAAATTTGGCTCACCCCCATCAGGGAGTACATGTTGCAGAATATTAGTTACAAAACTACAACATTGTCTTGAGCCTCTTTTCAGTTCTTAACTTTGAGCTACCCTGGGATAGTTCGACCTGTCCACGGGATAGTAAAGCATTGTGTACCCAGAGTAGACAGTTCGGACCTTCTGTTTTCTCAGTCCTAGGTGTAAATTAACATTTTCGTTTTTTGCCCACATTCCTCTGAGAGGATTCCAGTGACCTGGGACATACAGGAGTTTAACCATCTCCAAATTGTAACTTTTTTCAAAAATGGGTTCTCTTTGCCTTCTTTTACTGTCCTCGTTTTTGTAAGCGTTACACCAGTGCTCTCTAAGGAAAGTTCACCCACGCTTGGGATCCAGCAGGGACAGGAAGTTGTTCTCCACCTATCCTTCTGTCTTTCTTACCGACCCTGTATCTCCTTGGTCACTGTACTTGCCCTACAGCTTGGGAATGTTGCCTGGCTTTCTCTCGATCTTCTCAATTGCTGATTAGCCCATTGGTCACAGCTGTAATAACTTTATAATAATAAAGCACTAGAAACCAAATATGTCTCTCGGCAGTTGTAAATAACACTTACCTCTGTGATGGTCAACAGTCTCGTAATAGATGAAAGAGAGAATTACCTAAAAACCCCTCTTAAACCCAGTCAAAAATCTAGGTAGAAGTGTAATCTCCAGGGAAAACCCCAATAGGGGAAAAAACCCTGTGATGCGCTGCTGGGGTGCGTGGGTTCATGCAAGCAGCTGGTGAAGACTCACACTAGTTTTAATGTGGTCCGGATTCTTGTCAGGAAGGATTCTAATTCAAAAGAGTAGAAATGCAGGTAAGTAAGAATATGGTTTCCAAAGTCTAGTGAAATAGTAAAGGGTATAGAGAGGAGCTTACCCTGACAAGCCTATTGCCTTCTAGGTCTATATATCGCAGTCTGATGGTAAATGTTGGAAAAGCGCCTAATAGAACAGATAAGGAGTAAGAATATGTCCAATGTGCGAAAAGAGAAATGCAATTAGAGATTTGGATCTTACCCATAAACAGTAGACCCAGGGATGAATGGCACAGAACAGATTACGGGTCTTGAACTCGAAGGAATAGAAGGCTGAAAAGGATGTCGAAGGCTGGTTCCTAATGTAGATTGTAAATAACCACAAGATTAGGCGTGAGGAAAAAACCCATGAGAATCACCACTCTATCTAGCTAAACAGATGTCAGCTACAAACCAATGGCGGCAGGAGCGGTTGTTGAAACTAGGAGATGACTTCCTGATGATCCACAGAGCGTAGAAAAGGATCGAGAATTCTAATGTTCAGGACGAGAAATGGGAAGAGAATGAATGACGGAAGTGGAGAGAGAAACTCTAGATAGCAATTGTTGAATAGAAAAAGTAACAAACTTACGGTGCGCAGTGCGACTCTGAATAGAGAAGCAACGCGTAGTACCGAAGTTCCAGTAGCCAGATATACTATTCCGGAAGTCGAGGGCAGGGCTACTCGCTCGGTCTGAGGAGCGAGAAACACTAGTGTGCTGCTTACGGTTTCGGGCTCCTCCATGTTGCGAGTCCCGATTCTGGGCAAAACCGCAGGCATTGGCACACGGGAAAGTGAAGTAGCAAGACCCCAATGGACAGCCGTAACAGTATGCCCCCTCTTAGAGTCACCATCCCCTGGTTTATTTGGGTGCTTTTTGTGAAAAAGTCTGATTAGTCGTGGAGCATGGATGCTGGATTCTTATTCTGGATTCTGATTCCCAAGTTCGATCAGCAGGGGTGTACCCCTTCCAATCCACCAAGTACTGTAGTCTTCCACGATAAATACGTGAATCACATAATTCACATCAGCCTCAGAAGAGCTGTTCCTTCTCATACCCAGCCTTGCTCAAAGTGTGTCTGTGCACTCCACCTTTTGTTTACACAGGGAGCCTTAATAAGTGGCAGGTGTACATTATTAGAACTACGTGCCTGACTCTGCCTGGCCTCATTACAGGGACAGGGCCAATACAAGTTAGGGCAGGTAATCCTTCTCTCCTCATTCCTCATCTTCCTTGGTGCAGTAATTTTGTCAAGACAAACACACTGCTTTATTGGCAGCTTGCAATCAGACTGTGATCACCTCCAGATGATACAGAACAGCGCGGTGAGGGTTGTCACTGGACTTAATTAGCGAGACCATGTTTCGGACGCTAAACATCATCTGCACTGGGGGTCCAGAATTCAGTTCATGCTTCTTCTGGTACTCATGCCCTCATACCTAACAGAACATCTGGCTATAAAACATAATGTGAGAGCCTTAAGATCTAACAACACCAACCAATTAAAGATCCCACTCTGGACATCCTTACTGGATCATTTTCTAATGCTGTTCCTAGGGTTTGGAATGGTCTTCCGGCAGATTTTAGGGAAATAAAGTCAGTGGAATTTTTCAAAAAGAAACTGAAAACATTTCTTTTTTGCTAGATGGCTTTTGGATAAGCTTCAAAGTGCACTCCTGGTTGCATAATCTTTAATTACAAGTAAGACGTACAGTTTTGTGGGTTTGGTATTGTCGGCACTCGTAAGCCCTTGGTTCAGTACAGCATGGTATAAATATATAAACATAAACATAAACAAGGTGGGGAGGAATTGTGGGAGTTGTACTTTCCCAAAGAAAAAACAGGTATCGGGGTTGGATGGGTTGTGGAAAAATGGGGATACAATGTCTCACCATAGGGTGCGTCTCCCCTCCTCCCTGAGGACCTCCTACCTAGGTGGTCCTCCTTCGCTTGTCCACCCCCACGGTCGGGATCCAAAAGCGATGGCCTTTCCTTGTCCACCTGAGTGCAGGATTTAAAGGGACTAGGTTGTAAAATACTCTCTGGTTTTTCACATAGTGTTTATTCAATGGTGGTGATACGTGTACATTCAGTGAATCATCAGTGTTGTGAGAGGTGCATATGTACAAAGTCAAAAAGGTTGTCCACGAGGTCCTGGTGGACACTGCCTCCTTTCCTCACCTCCCTACGTATGTCATGAGGTGACCTGTTTTCACCTGCAACGTCTTTGTCATGAAAGCCAGGGCGAGAATCGTCCTCATTTGGAGCCATTTGAATGTTTCGTTGTATGAACATATTGTGCAACACAGCGCATATCATGAAGATTATACCAACATCTCAGGGCTGTTCATGAGTGCACCACCTGTCTGGTGGATACACCTGAATCTAGCCTTCAGCAGTCAGAAGTGCACTCAATGCATCTCCTGGTCATCCTGTGGAGCTCATTGTAGACTATCTTTTGTGGTGTTCCAGGGTTCCCTAATCAAGGTAACTGCAGATAGCCTGAGTCACCTACACAAAAAGGATGTACATTGTGAGACATGACTGTTTGTCTTTCAAGATACATGTATATTGTCCTATTCTGCTGGTGGTCTATGTGCACTCATCTGTGCATGTGGATGATGCACATAGCATCAATTGTGGCCAACAGAGCGCACTTGCAGTAATTCACAGTGTGTGCATCATCACTCATCATGTGCTTGTTTATGCAATGACATCTCCCATGCAGTTGACACTATAGCGATGGCGCTAGACCATGTACTGCCCTATGACCATGCATCAGCAGGGAATGGCTTTGACATTTGCCTTGCTTGTTATCACTAATTGGGTGTCCATCAGTGTCCAAGGGGATGAACATACAGGTGGTATGGATGGTCTCCGCAGCACACGTCTCCTGCTCCTTTGTGGTGCCTTTCTACCTCCCTGCTGAGGACTTACATGCTGCTGTTGCTCAACGCACAGTAGCAGGTTGTGGATTCAATAATCGATGTGTGGTTGTGGCTGCATGTTGCCTGGATGTGTGTTTGGAGAAGGTGTGAGCCTTATGTACTCCTCCTGAGTGGAGTGAATTGGGTGCACCTGTGACTTGATTTCTATCACCAGTATGCATTTACCTCCACCTTTTAGG
Organism: Ambystoma mexicanum; assembly: GCF_040938575.1. NCBI lineage: Eukaryota > Metazoa > Chordata > Amphibia > Caudata > Ambystomatidae > Ambystoma > Ambystoma mexicanum. The sequence goes on from NC_090930.1 coordinate 321,795,129, forward strand.
TGGCAGCAATTGCACTGTGTTTCGAATGAATTACTGCCGATTGTCAGAGTTAATTCCCACTTGTAATATGTTAGAAATAACTTTTGTTTCTGGTGGTAATTCTGCCGATGGAATTAACCCAAGTGCTTATTCCACCAGATCTCAGCAATTAATCTGCCAGTGGTGGTGGTAATTCTGTTTTTGCCCCTTTATCCATTTAGCACCAAACTCATAATGTAGTTGAGAATTTATTACATCATTATATATTTTATTGCAAGGGAAACAGTTATCTACATCGAACTAAGCCATTACAACTTTGTTCGCACATAAGCAGTGGAAGAACAGTTTTTTTACTCCAAGCCATAGTAATCATGTTTAGGTCGATGGCCACATTATGTGAACTCTTTCAGATTTTGCTCTCTAGTGATTTAATCCCAGTACTTGAATTGTGCAAAGAAAAGTTCAGTGGAGTGAAATAGAATTCAATTTATTTATATCCATTATTTGTTTCCTCTTGAAGCACATGGTGGCATTTCTTTTGAGAGAGAACATGATTTGTTTCACATCCGAAATGAAACATTGATCGCTGAATATGTTCATTGATGAAATGCAGGCATGTTAGTCCTGATGACTGGCACAGCAAATGGGCAAAGAGCGGCTTCACATCATCCAAAAATATTGAGATTGTATTCCCGTTAAGGATTGTGATGTTCCAGTTTTGGTTGAAAAATCCATCCAATGGAAGATGGGTTTCATGACAGACACACATTTTTAGGACGTAACTATTTTGATGTAAAAATGAAAAAAATATAATTTAGTAACCATGCTTAAAAGAAGTAACTCTATGACCTGCATTTAAATAAAACATAACTTTTGATGTATTTCACAGATACAAATGAATCGTATAAATGGACCAAAGATTGCTATGTGCTGTTCAGAAAATATGTGTTATCAAAATGTGACACTCCATTATTTACAGATTGTTCACATTTACTGCATACCTCACAACTTTCCCAGTTACATGGGGGTGTGTTCGAGCCATTCCTAAGTTTTGCACTACACGCAGCCACATTTACTATAGTTCTTACAAAACTACAAGTTTCATCATTCAATTTGAAGGCAAAACACGACGTGCAATAAGACGATCACACGTAAACTCAAACATTGTGAGGGTATCAGTTGCGCTTACATTTGTGATTTGTTCCCCATTTAAAAATTCTTTCTAATGTTATATTCTAATGAAAACAAATCATCTGTCTTTAAAGTGACGTTGAGAAATGAAACTTGTATTTTGGCCAATGGGATGCTTTGAAGTTCATGTTATCTATTATTTTTGTGCTTGGTAAATAAATGTTATCCTTGGAATTTCTACTCTGGCCATTTCAGGGATGCCTTCTTTCAGTATTGAAAATTACAAGGTCCCCTTAGTTTTCAGTTTCGTCTTTAGAGCAGAAATGAAAAATATGATGTGTCAACGAATTAGTAAATAAAGATACAATATTAAATGCACACGCGGGAGAGACTTCTTGTGTTGTTTCTGGTTTGCCATTTTAACATAGCAAAGAGATTAGTGTTGGTATTCCCAGTCACATTTTGTAGGTAAAGATAATAACAAGTAACTTGTTTGTATCCCAAGGAAAGCATTTTGCTTTACTTACAATGATAATTGAATATATCTTTGATACTGGTATTCGAATAAACGTATTAAAGTATCAGAAAATACAGTCATGTTGGTCAACAATTGAAAACACCAAGACAAAGGCAATGAATGGATGGGTGTAATCAGATGGTGGGTGGCAGGTGTGAGGCAAGATGAATGGAAATTTACTATGGGGTAACAATGTATCTACACAAACTGGACCTGATCAATCCAGAGCACAAAGGCCACAGTCATATATGAACCTTTGTGCTATGAATTCCAGCTGTACAACTGTGCACTCAAGAGTTCTGGGGGTACAGAGTTACAGACAGAGGCCAATACAATCAGGCACAATACTTCCAGCAGACAGACTGAGAGAGATGGATAGAGATATAAACAGATGCATAGAGAGAGATGGATAGATAAAGATTTAGAGAGAGATATGCATAAAGGTAGATGTATACAGAGAAATGGATATAGAGATATAGAACGATGCATACAGGGAGATTGATAAAAGTAGATGGATAGAAACCAATTAATGGATAGATTGATAGCTAGCTAAAGCGATACATAGAGTTATATTTGCAAATAGAGATGGATAGGGAGCCATAGAAAAATGCATTGATTGAGATATATAAAGTTACAGATAGTGAGAGATGGATATATAGATTGATATACATAGCTAAAAAGAGAAATAGAGTAACATGTATAAAGAGATATGGAAAAAGAGAGATTGATAAACGCATTTCTGAGGGCTGTAGATAGACAGACAGATTGATAGATATAGAGCTATGGGCAGGTAGATATAGAGAGATGGATAGGTAGATATAGAGAGATGGATAGGTAGATATAAGGAGAGATACAAAGAGGATTCTGGATATAGACGGATAAAGATATGCATAAACAGATAGAGATGGATAGATATATCAAGAAGGAAACTGATAAATATATGTAAATATGCATTTGGACATTGACAGATGAATGTAGATCGAGAGATTTATAGAGGGAGATGGATGGATACATACATAGAGATGCAGAGCCAGAGATGGATAGAGGTAGATGGAGAGATTCATGAACATATTGAAATATTACTAGAGATGAGGGAGAAGGTTGAAGCTAGATGGAACGATGTATGATTTATATAGAGAGATGGAAAGACAGGTTGGCATGAGGAGAGATAGATAGATGGACAGAGTGATATATAGAGATGAATAGAGGTGGATAAAAAGAGATAGGTGGATATAAAGAGATGGATATATTTAGAGGGAGACAGGGCTGGACTGGCCTGGCGCGACCCGGGAGATTTCCCGCTCGGCCTCTGCACCCTGGGCCTCTTTTGTGTGTTTCAGAAGAGGTTAGGGAAGTACTGAAGATGTCATTGTGTTTTGAGAGATTCTGCCAAATCTGCCGTGAGCTCTTGTGTTCAAAGTTGAGCTGCTTGCGAAAGTGTCCACAAGTCGTTGCCTTGTAACGATGGAGCCAGACACACACATAATATCATTTTTGCCGGGGCTCACAACTCACGTCCACTTGCAACAAGACTTCGATTTGCATTTGACATGGAGTGAATGAGATCGAAAGAAGCTGGGAGATTGATCAGGTACAAATAATTATTTCAAAAAATTACAACCCTAATGCCCATACAGTTATGAAATCGTTATTGCTGTTCTTAATTGTTCCCAGGCATACCGCAATGTATAAGAAAGCAGGCAGGCATGTATCAGCCCATGTGTCCTGCTAGTATTAATGGCCTTCCATTGCTATGCAGTACTCATTTATTGCAAACAGACCCAACACCACAATGCCCTGAAGGCTCTGCCACACCAGGCAATGCAAAGAAACATGGGTGTGCAGATTGAACAGAGGGAAAAACATGCAGTCAACCTTAAATTTTAGGCAGCAAGTGTTTTCGAGAGTTGCATCTGTACACAACAACAGAAAAGACTCTCAGAAGAAAGTTCATTTTACAGCCTGCAGTAAACAGAGAGCTGGGAGGGAGCAGTACACTCACTGCAGTATTAGCCTGGCAGAGCGCAAACGTGCAGATACCCTGAACATGTTACTTGCATGCAACCTCCCCACTGCCAGCTGCACCCGGCTTCAACATGCCTCATACCGCCTGGCTGGACCCATTGTTAACCTTTGCTTGACAACACAGTCTGCATTAGGGCTGCAAATACACAGAGTTTACTACCTAACATCTGTGGTCCTAGTTTAAAATACCCTCCAATCTGGGCGCAATGACTTCCCACTAGCCTTGTGCAGAGGCACTGTTGTCTGCTTTGGGCCCCAGTGCTGCTTTCAACCAGTGCCATTCAAGTCACAGTACACTGCAACAAGCATTGGCAGAGCCAACAGTTTGGGCTTTTATGTGTAGGCATTGGAAAAACATTTTCCAGGCACTGCCATAATGGTACTATCTAACAATTAGATGGTAAATTAGGACAGTGCCTGGCAAATGCATATCTAATGTCTATGCAAGAGTCAAAAATGTTGGTTTCTCCAGGGCTTTTTATCAACACAAATTCAGTGTAATGAACAGATGCAAGGACACACGTATTGATTATAAATCAAGTGCCTAAAGGCACACTTGGCTAAAACATTTTTTATTACACCAGCAGCTGGTTTCGAGTTGCAAATATGCCATTAGCTTATGGAAAACTGCTTAGAAATAACAAGCTTCCTGTTATAAGCACAGATCTAGCTCCTGGGGAAGGGTTGCTTTAGCGGGGCAGGGGCAGCTAATGGGTGGGTATGGTCATAGGGACTAGCATGGCCACAGGTGGTCAACTGGTGCAAACAAATCAAAACAATAGCCACATCATGCGTGTCCCCACTCAGATCCTATCCCTCTCCTGGATTCACTTTCTTCTGTCCTAGATTCACTTTCCATGCTAATAAATGTGTTTACAGACAACGCTGAATATGCCACCTAATTGCCAACACTTACAATGTTTGGAGATTAAGTGCTTTATTTCAAGTCCCCGCTACTTTTTAAACATGTCATTCCAGTGCTCTCAAATGGACATGCGTAAGAAGGCCAGCCAGTCTTGTTTTTTTCCCCTTTGGATCCTGGGATTTGTAGTTTTTTCTTTCATATTTGAAATTTAGGAAAACTAAAGGTTCCAGAATTCCATGCAAATACTGAACCTGATGGCTTTCACATACATGGCCATGGAAATCCTGAGGGCTCTGTAATTCCTGCTCCCTGACACTACAGGATAGTTACAAATTTGAGCTCTGACTGTTATCGGTGGGCTCAAACATATTTTAAGACTGCAATGGTTAGGCTGGTATATTGCGATTACCCCTTATCCACTCTTCCCCTCCAAGCTCTAAAACAAGGCAAACTGAAAATGAAAGGAGTCGCTGTAAATATTTCAGGAAAAAAAGGCAGTCACAAAGAAAGAAAGGTCTCAGACCAACTAGCAATGGAGTGCACAACACACAGCAAACACATTTGCATAAGACTATGAAATCATTAGGAAGGTGGAAGTATTTACCTTTTGAAAGCTGCCGCTATGCAAATGTCCTAGCTTGCACATTAACAAGTCTGGGTTACAAATGAGTAATTCTCTTTCAAAAATCGATATCCTGGCTTTTTTTTAGCCATTGTCCACAAACGGTTTGGACCAATAATGACCAAATTATGTATGCGTGAATAAGACATTTTGATATTTTATTAAATACGGTGTATTCATTGAGAAACGATGATGGCCACTTAGTAAATGTTTAGATGTTGAGAATACACGCTTTCATCCCCACCACCGACCTGAGTCTTAAGTGTGATGCATACATGTGTGTGTTTCGCGTGGGAAGGGAGCTTCATCATGATGAACGTTTGTTACAGTGGGAAAATGATGGAAATCATCATAAATGCAACATTATCAGTGATATATAGTAGGAATTATGGCATGTATTGTGGTCATAGGTTCAAGAAAGTGATTTACACGGGCAATGCAGGCATATATCATAGACAGGGGCATCATGAAAATGTAAAAGAATGCTTCTGGTACTGTGGGTGACCTGGCATCTGATACTGTGTCTGACCTGGCATCTGATACTGTGGGTGGCCTGGCATCTGATACTGTGTCTGACCTGGCATCTGATACTGTGGGTGGCCTGGCATCTGATGCTGTGGGTGGCCTGGCATCTGATACTGTGGGTGGCCTGGCATCTTATACTGTGGCTGACCTGCCATCTGATACTGTGGGTGGCCTGGCATCTGATACTGTGTCTGACCTGGCATCTGATACTGTGGGTGGCCTGGCATCTGATACTGTGACTGACCTGGCATCTGATACTGTGGGTGGTCTGGCATCTGATACTGTGGCTGATCTGGCATCTGATACTGTGGGTGGCCTGGCATCTGATACTGTGGCTGATCTGGCATTTGATACTGTCGGTGGCCTGGCATCTTATACTGTGGCTGACCTGCCATCTGATACTGTGGGTGGCCTGGCATCTGATACTGTGACTGACCTGGCATCTGATACTGTGGGTGGTCTGGCATCTGATACTGTGGCTGATCTGGCATCTGATACTGTGGGTGGCCTGGCATCTGATACTGTGGCTGATCTGGCATCTGATACTGTGGGTGGCCTGGAATCTGATACTGTGGCTGATCTGGCATCTGATACTGTGGGTGGCCTTGCATCTGATACTGTGGGTTACCTGCCATCTGATAGTGTGGGTGGCCAGGCATCTGATACTGCGGGTGGCCTGGAATCTGATACTGTGCGTGGCCAGGCATCTGATACTGTGGGTGGCCTGGCATCTGATACTGTGACTGACCTGGCATCTGATACTGTGGGTGGCCTGGCATCTAATACTGTGGCTGATCTGGCATTTGATACTGTGGGTGGCCTGGCATCTGATACTGTGTCTGACCTGGCATCTGATACTGTGGGCTGCCTGGCATCTGATACTGTGGGTTACCTGGCATCTGATAGTGTGGGTGGCCAGGTATCTGATACTGCCGGTGGCCTGGCATCTGATGCTGTGGGTGGCCAAGCATCTGATACTGTGGGTGGCGTGGCATCTGATACTGTGTGTGACCTGACATCTAATCCATTTTGTCATGTGATGCTCAGGAAAATTAATTGTAGGAATTATGGGGGTAATTCATAGAATTCAGCGCACAAGTGGCGCACGCGGCTGGCGCACAGTGTGCACCTACCACAATCTGCGCCAGCCGTGTGTGCCAAAACCCATTTCCGCGCACAGCGTATTCATGGATTTTAACATCCATTACCAGCCGTGGTGCAGAGTGGCGCAGCGACCCTGCAGCAGCGCCAGTTACGACCCCAACCCCTCCCCGTGCACCATATACAGCACACAAATCCCGTACATGGCGCACAGGCCAGTGGACCAGCATACAGGCCCCCAACCACGAAAATGCCTGTAAAACTCCCTGCGCACCCCTCCAAATACACGTATCCCGCTGCGCAGGGAGAATCACACCCGATTGGCCCTGTGCAAGCGGGTACGTGTATTACTGGGGTTTGCGGGAAGTTTCACATGCAATTGGCCCTGTGCGAGTAGGGTACGTGTATTACTGGGGTTTGTGGGAAGTTCCATACGCGATTGGCCCTGTGCGAGCAGGGTATGTGTATTACTGGGGTTTGCAGGAAGTTTCACACGCGATTGGCCCTGTGCGAGCGGGGTACATGTATTACTGGGGTTTGCGGGAAGTTTCACATGCGATTGGCCCTGTGTGAGCAGGGTACGTGTATTACTGGGGTTCGCAGGAAGTGTTACACACGATTGGCCCTGTGCGAGCAGGGTACGTGTATTACTGGGGTTTGTGGGGAGTTTCAGAGGCGATTGGCCCTGTGCGAGCGTGGTATGTGTATTACATGGGATCGCGGGAAGTTTCACACACGATTGGCCCTGTGCGAGCGGGGTACGTGTATTACTGGGGTTTGCGGGAAGTTTCACATACGATTGGCCCTGTGCAAGCGGGGTACGTGTATTACTGGGGTTCATGGGAAGTTTCACATGCGATTGGCCCTGTGCGAGCAGGGTATGTGTATTACTGGGGTTTGCGGGAAGTTTCACATGCAATTGTCCCTGTGCGAGTAGGGTACGTGTATTACTGGGGTTTGTGGGAAGTTTCATACGCGATTGGCCCTGTGCGAGCAGGGTATGTGTATTACTGGGGTTTGCGGGAAGTTTCACCCGCGATTGGCCCTGTGCGAGCGGGGTACATGTATTACTGGGGTTTGCGGGAAGTTTCACATGCGATTGGCCCTGTGCAAGCGGGTACGTGTATTACTGGGGTTTGTGGGAAGTTTCACATGCAATTGGCCCTGTGCGAGTAGGGTACGTGTATTACTGGGGTTTGTGGGAAGTTTCATACGCGATTGGCCCTGTGCGAGCAGGATATGTGTATTACTGGGGTTTGCGGGAAGTTTCACACGCGATTGGCCCTGTGCGAGCGGGGTACATGTATTACTGGGGTTTGTGGGAAGTTTCACATGCGATTGGCCCTGTGTGAGCGGGGTACGTGTATTACTGGGGTTCGCAGGAAGTTTCACACACGATTGGCCCTGTGCGAGCAGGGTACGTGTATTACTGGGGTTTGTGGGGAGTTTCACACGCGATTGGCCCTGTGCGAGCGTGGTATGTGTATTACATGGGTTCGCGGGAAGTTTCACACACGATTGGCCCTGTGCGAGCGGGGTACGTGTATTACTGGGGTTTGCGGGAAGTTTCACATACGATTGGCCCTGTGCAAGCGGGGTACGTGTATTACTGGGGTTCATGGGAAGTTTCACACGCGATTGGCCCTGTGCAAGCGGGGTATGTGTATTACTGGGGTTTGCGGGAAGTTTCACACGCAATTGGCCCTGTGCGAGCAGGGTACATGTATTACTGGGGTTTGCGGGAAGTTTAACACGCAATTGGCCCTGTGCGAGCGGGGTACGTGTATTACTGGAGTTCGCTGGGCGTTTCACATGCGATTGGCCCTGTGCGAGCGGGGTACGTGTATTACAGGGGTTCGCGGGAAGTTTCACACGTGATTGCCCCTGTGCGAGCGGGGTACGTGTATTACTGGGGTTTGCGGGAAGTTTCACACGCGATTGGCCCTGTGCAAGCGGGGTACGTGTATTACTGGGGTTCGCGGGGAGTTTCACACACGATTTCGCTGTCAGAGCGGGGTATGTGTATCCAGTGGGGTGTGCGGGGAGTCCCACATGTGAATTGGCAGTGTGCCCTCTACCCCCTCCACAGCCCCTGCAGGCAGCCCACACCACAGCAGACTACCAAGAACCCCTGGTCATGTCCCGCATCCAGCCCATCCACCATGGGCATGCCCCCCAGCCAGCCCACATGTCACCTTGCACTAGTGATCACCAACTCATGTCCCCCAGCACCCCCACCCCCCAGCAGTGAGGGGCACCTGCCAGCAGGACCCGACTCATGTCCCCCAGAACCCCCACCCCCCAGCAGTGAGGGGCACCTGCCAGCAGGCCCCGACTCATGTCCCCCAGCACCCCCACCCCTCAGAAGTGAGGGGCACCTTCCGGCAGGCCCCGACTCATGTCCCCCAGCACCCCCACCCACCCAGCAGTGAGGGGCACCTGCCAGCAGGCCCCGACTCATGTCCCCCACCACCCCCACCCACCCAGCAGTGAGGGGCACCTTCCAGCAGGCCCCGATTTATGTCCCCCCAACACGTCATCATGGTCCACAATCATGGGCCTCATGGCCTCCCAAATCCCACCGCACGCCACCCCTGTGCAAAGACCCAACCAAGTATCCCCCCCCCACTGAAATGCCCAATACATGATAAAACCCAAACGGCAAGAATGTACATCAACACATGTCTGTCACACACACACAATGGGTGCTGGTGATTGTGAAAACCTACACCGTGACATGCATGAAACCAATGAAAGAATACCACATAGTAATAAACCAAAATGTATTGAACACAAAAAGAATGTAATCAAATGAAAACATGAAAAAAATGTTTGAAAAAAAGATGAAATGCATGTCCAAAACACAAAAAGAAAAACATGAAGTCTGAATCCAAATAAATCGAAATGAAAATGTGTTCAAAGTCTCCGGCCACCAAATCAAATCCAAAGGAAATGGAAACAGGAAAATCCATTGCTCCATGGTGAGAAAAATAATAATAGAAAAATCCACTGTTCAACTATGTACAAAGAAGTAATCCAGGGTCCATGAGCCCAAAGAATGAAATGAAACCTAGAAAAAAACTACCTAATAAAGAACTATATGCAAAAAGGCGGGGCATAGTCCAAGCGCCCCAAATGAATGAAAAAGATAAAGGAAACCTAAAACTACAAACTATATACAATGGCGGCGGGCTAGTCCGACGGCTCACTTCCCGATTTCCCGGGCCAGGGCATCATCGAACTCCTGCTCGATGTCCTGGAGGCGGTCCTCTTCCATGGCCCCGAGGGTTCGCAGGGACGATGCCATGTTGGACTCCAACTCCCTGCGAATGGCCTCGAGGTACTCGTCCCGCCTCAGGGAGTTCTCCGCCCTGACCATCGTGAGCCGTGCCTCTTCTGCCGGCCGCCGCTCTGCATCTATACGCTGGCCCAACCGCAGCCACACGGAAGACACTCCCATTCCAGGGTTCTCTTGCCCTCTGGCCGATGCCTGCCCCTCTGATGTCGATGGCCCCGAGCCATCATTGCTCCCACCTAGAGCCTGCTGCTGCTGCTGCTGTCCCTGTGCCATGTCCGATGATGCCTGCACATCCTCCATCAGCTGGTCTCCAGTTGTTGTGGTGTCCACCCCTGCTGGACCGCTGACTCCCGACTGTGGCAGGGATGGGATCTCCACCAAGCTGGCTGTGTTGGTCAGGCCAGGTCCACCGGGGGCCCTGGTGGAATCTGGGCCAGAAGACGGCAGGGAGAACGACTGGCGCATAGTCTCCACAGAGGAGGAGAGGTCCGCCAGAGTGCACGACACATGTAGGAACCCACTGACCAGGGCCCCTCCCAACAGTGCCACGTCGTGACGCTGCTCTTCGTGATGGCGTGCGTGCTCCGCCCAGGAAGCACGCACATCATCACGAATGTCACGCGTGCGCAACGCGACACCAACCAGGACAGAGCCCATACGGTCATGGGACCCCTCATCCGCAGGTAGTGGAGAGGCAGATGACGTGGCACTCCCCCCTACCTACGGACGGGACTGGGATGGGGCATCCCTGCTAGTGCACAGTGGTGCAGTCACAGGGTCAAGGACAGCGACATGCACAGGCCCCTCCGCAGTGACCTGTGCTGCCTCCTGACCCTGGCCCTGGACTGCACCACTTGCACCAGTGGTACTACCCCCACCAGGCCCCATGTGCGGCTCAGTAGCGGGCTCCTCCTCTGTGGAGACCACCAACCTGGATGTCTCCACACCGTCTTCCGCCATTGCAAGCCCCTGTGGGGGCTCACCCGGACCTTCTGCTACAGCCGTAGTGGCAGATGCGGCACCAGTCCCCTCACTCCCGGATAATGGCAATGGCTGGGCCTTGCGCCACACCGCCCGGTGGAGGTATCCCTGCCGCTTGTCTCCACAGCACTGTCTCCGCCCTCTTCTTCACTTGACGCTGCGTAGAGGGAGACATACAACACAAGCATCAGGGTACAGTACAATATTCCCCTAGACAGGAAGCAATAACACATGAGTGGCACTGTCAAATGTCACTTCCATCCTGTCCCTTCACAATACATGGGTGAATGCATGCAACACACATGCAGAAACAGGCACGGCGCCTGCAATCAACATCAGCATCCATGTACAAGGGCCTCTTTTAACCAAAATGTTGCCTTCAAACTCACATGCATCATGGCTCACACTGATCCCATGCACACACATCACCGGAGGGTCATGCATCATGGCTTGTACACCACAGACACAGTGGATAGACACAGTGCATACAACGGTGACTGCACTGCATGGGTGAATCTACACATCATCAAGGACATGTGTCATGCATCCATGGCTTTTAAAAGTCACACACACACTTCTCAGACACACACACATGTGCACCATACATGTACATGAGAGCAGCACCCATCCCTCACCCCCCCTCCATGTCCAAGAACAGAGACTGGCATGCATTCATGTGTGCATTCCGCATACAGCTCCCCATGTTGCATTGAAACACATGCACCATCCATGTGGTTCACACATTACTGGTCTCACATGCATGACCATGATGTCCCTGCACACACACATCCATACATGGCCTATGTCACACATAGCAATGCTTGGCCACTTACCGCTCAACTCCAGACGGGTCTGCCTCCGAAGGATCTGGGCGTGGAGCGCTGGGCCTAAGCATTCCAGGACCCTCATCTGGATGTTGCTCATGCTGACCCGGCCCCCCTCTGCGAGGCGTCGGGCCTTGTAGAGGGTCCTGGACCTGAAGTCCTCCCAGTGCTTCCGGACGTGCTTGATGTCGCAAGTTGCCACCCCCTCCGCGTTGATGGCAACCACTGCATCCTCCCAGATCCTCTCCCGTCCTTCCTTGTTGGCGCGTGATGTTCCGAAGAGGGCATCATAATGCCCCAGGACATCCTCCACCAGGACACCAACTTCCTTCTCACTGAAGCTGGGGGCCCTCTGCCTCTCTGGGTGGGGGTCGCCAGTGGTCTCAGATGGTGTTTGCCCCGACATGGCGACCCCAGAGGCAGGCGTGGGTGGGCAACTGGGTCCTGGGTCTGGGCTGTGGAGCGATGGTATCCCAGTCGGGAGTCTTCTGTTCCAGCAGGGGTTGACACAGCAACTGGACCCCTGCAGATGGCTGACGTGCAGGCACCAAATAGCAGGGCATTTGGGCAGCAGGCAGACAGCAGCAGATGGCTGGTGGGTGCGTGCTCGGGGCTCTTGGGGGCAGGAAAATGGCCTTTTGGGCAGGAGCGTGGTCTTCCGTGTGTTTTCACGTGGCCAGCTTGATACAGAGTGATTTGGCACGTGAAAAAAGTGCACGTCAGCGTGAAACCCGAGGAAAGGCCCTTAGCGCGTAAGCGTGTAAGAGAATTTACGCGCGCTGGCGTTCCCCACAACACTGGTGCATTGTGATTCAGCACGTACGTAAGAAAACTGCACATCACCCGTGCTATTGGAGGAAAGGGCTTTAGCGCGTAAGCGCGTAAGTGACATTGCATGTGTGGGCTGGCTTAAAAGATACGAGTATCACGCTATTTTCTTGTACGTGCTTTTTGTGGAGAGTGAGCGGTGTTTCTTGTACTTCTTATCGGTTCACACGTGATTACTTCACAACGTTTCCAGTTCGTACTCCCTGTTTCCTCAGACTGCATTGTTTTCTTCTTTTGGCAGAGGTGTTGCCAACGCGCACACGTGCATCTTTTTCACGTTCTTTTTCAAGGCAGATGGTGAGTCGCACACGTATTTTCCAACTGTGGTTGCCCCGTGTGTCGCGTACCCCAGGCTGCGTGTAACACGCGTATGCTTGTTTTTGTGTTTCTGGGTGCCACAGCGAAGTGCGGGTTCATTTTTCCATGCACGTCGTCTACCAGGGGTTGCGTGCACGTGTACTTTTGTTTTTGGGGGGCCTGTGTGTTGCGTGACCCGTCATCTTCCCCCAGGGGTCACATCCAGCCTTGCTAGAGCACTAGGGTACGAATTCCATCTAGTACCTTACCCCTTTCACCCCAATTGCCCAGGACAATTGTTTACTGCAACTCCCATACACACAACAATATCAGTGCCATGGTTGGGAGGCGACCAAGCAGTAAGGGAGGCAAAGGTGGCCGACCTCCAAAAGGTGGGCATGGTGGGTGTGGTAGGGGACGTGGCCAGGATTTGCAAGGTGCCCCTACAGCCCCGTGTGTGGAGGACCAATCGGGGACACTTATGCCCCCCCCCCAATGGTTGTAGGAAACATAGCTGACACCATCCCAGCTCAGTTCTTGTTGGACCGGCCCATTTTGTCACCCGAACCGGCACAGGATGATTCCCAAGCTGACTTCCAGGTCAGCAAGTCTAATCCACGTGTGGCGGTGAAAGTTGCTGTCACCAGGCCACGTGGATCTGGGGCAGCAATGTCATCTCTTGCACCAAGTAGCCAGGGTGGGGAGGCTGCAGGGGCAGCTGCAGCTCAATCCACCCCAGCTCCGAGTCTCCCAGCCAGGACAGTGTCGGTCCAGGTCCATCACACCGACGTTGGCCCTGCTGACATAACCCTGCAGCCAATGCCTGCACCAAGACCTATGGTCATTGTGCCTTTACAGGCTTCTATTACCCAGTCCACCTGCGCTTCTGCCCCTTCTGACCAGAGCGGCGTAAGCCACTCAGGATCCGCACCACCTTACAAGAAGAAGAAGAAGCGTGCTCTTGCACTACAGGATGAGACTCCAGACACGGCTACACACTCCGGCACGTCAAGGAAGCCTAGTTTCAATGACGTCGAACTTGATGCACTTGTGGCCTATGTGTCGGCACATATCTGCGAAATGTTGGTGACTGCAGGCTGTAAGACTACGCCTGCTCAACGTAGGGCCCAATGGCAGCTCACGCAGACCACATTAGTGCCCTTGGATTTGTGAGGCGAAAAACTGATGATTGCTACAAGCGGTGGAATGACCTGAAACACAGAGGAAAGAACAAGCTGGCTTCCAATCATGCCTCTACTCTGGTGACTGGCTGTGGGTCTCCACCAGAGGACGACCAACTCACTGAACATGAGTCTGTTGCTGGAACCTTCATCACAGAGGAACAGATCCAAGGCGTGGGAGACCTACCAGATTATGCGGCTTTGTCCGGTGAATGCCAATGCAAGTGTGTGTAATCCATGTGTATGTTTCTTGGGTGATGTGTAATAATTGAGTGCCAGGTGAGGGTGTGTACTCCTGAGGGGTATGGGTCACCCATGTGCTTCCTCCAAACCATTCACCAGCCTTGGGTTTGGGTATGACAGTATCCATGCTGACCACAGTAGCCAATTAGCGCCACATTACTGCAGTTGCCCTTGAACTGTCATCTTGCAACAACATTGTTCTGATTTTTCAGTGTTCATTCAGCCTGATTGTTTCAATCCTCCCATTTTTGCAATGCATTTTTCTGCCCTAATGCCACATATGTGACATGCTTCTGTCATAGATTACAACCCACATTGGCCCACATTTATTACCTTGTTATGGGAATGATTTGACCATTCAGGCAGATTGAGTAAGGGCCTGCTCACATTAATTTGTGGGCCCTGTTTGAATGTTGAACATCACTGCTGTGTTCTGTCATGTTGAAGTGACCAACGATTGATGTATCCATCTGCCTGCCATCAATGTATTATTGCACACTGGATGTGTTGCAGTATGTGGCACATGCATATTTTGTCACACTATTGTACATTTTCCATCTCATCATGTCCATCTCACATGGATGGGTGACAGTACTCATTCACTGACATATGGCTGTACTTGTCAAATGTACCATGGCTATACTACGTGCCATCTGTGTGCTGGCATGTGCCATGCATGTGGATTGACCATGCCACTCACAGGCTAATAAGTGATGACAGTGCTATCCAGCATGCAGCACATGTGTTCATTTTCCATCTTGGAGTCCTCAGTGTTTGCTTTTTGCCTCCCCTTCCAAATCATTGACAGTGCATGCATGCCAAGGTTATGGTCATGTGGGACATGTGTTGTTCATGTACTGGATCTCTGGCTTGTCAGGCCTATGTGTGTGCTATGGTGCTCATGCCTGTTTCCATTTGTTGTCTTTCATGTTTTTGCAGGTGATGACGCACTTGATGCTGTAGAGGTGGAGGAGATGGTGCAGACCCAGGAGGAATCTCAGCCACGACCGGGCACCAGTGAAAGATGTGGTGTGGTGGTGGGTGAAAACCCAATCCTCCTGCAGACCATACTGTCCAGGGGTGTCTCTGGGTGCACCTCCCCAGACCTCTATGATTCAGGTGCTGAATCGGATGATGAGACTTATGTGCTGTCACAGGTGAGTGTTTCTGGCAGGGATGCTGTTCTGTCCAACCCACCTGCACCAGGGGTAGACCCCTCTATGGGGATGTCAGTGTTGCTAACTCCGCCTTTGGCGGTTACGGATGCAGGGTCACACTCCACAACATCTGATCCTGTTCCTGGGCCAGCAGATCAGAGGGGGAATGCAGTCCTGCAGCCTCAGGCAGTGCCAGCACAGCAAGGTGCAGATCGCCTTGCTCCAAACAGTTGTGCCCGCGGACGCAGTGGCGGTGTGCCACCAGGCAATACTGTATGGGAAAACTCCATGTACGGTATAGCAGCACAAGAGGGAGCATCGGTTGAAATGATGGCTCAGGCAATGGAGAGGGTGGCCACTTCCATTCTCCCCCCTGAAAGGCAGATGGAGCTCCAACAGCAGACAACAGAGTCAATTTGCTAATCACACAGGGAGGATATATTGGCGTCCAACCGGGGCCGACGGGCGGCACTGGAGACAAAGCCATATCTGTAGAGCCCCAGGGCCACAGGGAAGCCCGAGGTTAGAATTCCATTTCCTCAGGGAGTATCTGGTTGAACTTGAGGATTCCGGAAATTGTAGGGCAGAACAGCAGCTGGAGCAGCTCACACGTTCGCTCTCAGCTGAGATGCAGGCAACTCGTGAGGAGAACCGGGCATCACGCGAGGCCATGCATGCAGAAATGCAAGCAACCTGTGAGGTGCTGCATGGGGATCTCCGTGCTATCATCCTCCAGACGAGACCCTCCACACCCGCATGCTTGCTGCCATGGAGGACCACACCAGGGCTTTGCGTGGGCTGCCTCCCATAGCACCGCCACCTCCTGATGTAGCAGCAGAGGGTAAAGAGAGTGACAGCAGTTCTCCCACATTGGCGTAGCCGTGCAGGCCATGAGCCCATGGAGGTATTTTTTTTTCACAACATCCACGCAGGTGGGTGTTGGTGTGCACCCTGTCCTCCTTTTTTTTTTACAGTGTATTGCCTTGTGTGGCTCCCGTGGGCATCCACTGTGTATTCCAGCTGGGCACATGCAGGCTTGTCCTGTGTTTGGGTTAGATGCTTGTGTTCCTCACACACACACCCCCTCCTGCTTCCCCTTTCCATGGGCTTGCAGAGGGTGTGACCAAGTGACAGTGACTTACACAGTGGCATTGGGTTCCCATGAGCTCTATGGGCAGTCTGTGGTCAAAACTCTGTGGACATCCCTAGTGGGGATTGTTGTTGTATTGAACACTGCATGGTGTATTGATATGTACTTGTGCATCCATGTCTTCCTCCGTATTCACAGGTACCTTCTTCATGTCTTCACAAGGCCGTCTCCTTTGCAGATGCAGTTCATGTTGTATGCAGTACGCTGACACATTTGCCTGACAGCAACCCTCTGCAGTTGGAAGGGGTCGATGTGCTGGCTTATTCAGGTTGTAAGACTTGCAATTCTTTGATTTTGTACTGTCATATTTTGGCCCTGTTTCGTCCTGTGTTGCTGTATTGTGTTGCTGGTAAGTATTTGTTCATGTGTGCTGTTTGTTATTGATTACTGGGAGCATATTGTATGTGGCCTGTTTCCATTTGGAACAGTGCACTTTGTGACACTTGTGTCATGTGTTGTGCATTCATTTGTTTGGTTTCACATTGCATGACATGCCATGGTGTGTTCGGTAGCTGAGATGGGGAGGGGTTGGGTGACATGGCACTATTTTCATGTTGTATTTTGCAAGGGGGTAGTCATTCATGCAGCATAAATGTGTGCCTTTTTGTGACACAGCATTGGTTGTCTTTCAGTAGGTAGGGATGCACACAATGTAACACTTACAGGTGACCAATCTCAGGCTGGTATGGTAGTGACAGTTGACTGTCCCTTATGTCATCATCATTGATTGTCAGCTGGTATGTGCCAGGGCTCCGTGCACTCCACAGGGGTGTGATTTTAGGTGACGTAATTAGCCACCAGCTGTGTACGGGCTGCCTCACCACGTGCCCTTTCCCCTCCCATGCGCAGCGGCCGTGCATGTGGTTGGGGATGTGGGGGCACCACCATGTCCACCCGCAGGCCCCGGCGTGTTGCAACGTTGTGCAGGACACATGCTGCCACTATGATCCTGCACACTACTGGGGGCGCATATAGCGCTGCCCACCAGAGCGGTTAAGGGAGCGAAAGCGTGACTTGAGCACTCCGAATGTGCGCTCCACTATGCCCCGGGTTGCAATATGGGCTGTGTTGTATCTTACCTCGGGTGGTGTGGTGGGGTTCCGAATTGGCGTCATCATGTGGGTGCTCAGAGGGTAGGCACTGTCCCCTGGGGAGGTGATGATGGGTATCATTAGTGGGGTTGTGACATTACTCAGTATCTGACAAGCATGCATGTGCAGAGGCATTTATACTCACCAAGAAGCCATGTATCGCCATGCCGCCCAGCTTCTAGGTCCCGGTTTAGGAGTGACATTCTGAAAATGAAACTGTCATGGGTGGACCCCGGATAGTTGGCATATACTAGGGTGATGATTCCCTTGGCATCACTTACTACCTGCACGTTGATGGAATGCCAGTGCTTGTGGTTTCTATAGATATGCTCAGTTGCCCTGGGAGGATGTAGAGCCACATGGGTGCAATCAATGGCACCTAGCTCTTTGGGGAAGTGTGCCACCCCGTAAAAGTCCTGGAAGGCAGCCTGCCTTTCTGCAGGTGTTCTGGGCATGTATATGTGCCTGTGGACTGAAGAGCGTGCAGTCATGATGGCCAACACCTGGTGTAGGCAGCGTGACTGCGTGGCCTGTGACACCCCCCCCACTATGGCACTTGTCCGCTGAAATGAACCAGTGGCCAAGAAGTGCAGTACATTTAGCACCTTTTCCAAGGGGCTCAGTGCTTTGGAGCACAGGGTGGGTGATGTGAGGTCATCCTCCCACTCGCTCACCAGGTCGAGTATTATGTGTGGTGGGAACCTGTACCTCCCATACACCTGGTCATCAGGCATCCCAAAAAGGCTGGTCCTGGGTGTAAAAATTCTGGGCCTGGCTAACCTCCTCCGCCTGCGGTGTCCCACGACCACTGCTGTGAGAAATGGTATATTCATCGTAGCGTCTGAGCTTGTTTGTTGTTTGCGTGCACTTTTATGCTGCGATGGGGGCCGCGTACGCCTGCTTCCTGCTGGCGTTCCTGTTTCCGGATTAGCGCGTCTTTTTTGGCGCACGCGTTTCCCCTGTTCGATTCCATGAATACGTGTTGTAGGTGCGCGTGTGGGCATTCCGCGCATTTGACTCCTGTACTTCCCCCTAACGCCCACATTTTCACGCGTTGTTCCCCATTCCGCTTGTTTCACCCTGTGTTCCACCTACTTTTGTTGTGTGCGCCACACTATGTGCGCTTTCGCTGTGCACATAGCACACGCCGTTTGATGACGTGTGCGCCTGTGTGCGCCCGTGTGCGCCACGCAGGATTTTAGCGCACATCCCAGGATTTACACGCGCATGGACTTGCATGAATTGATGTGCGCGGCTTTCGCACTCTTGCGCTGCGATTTTCGCGCTTGCGCTGTGATTCGCATGCTTTCGCACACTTGTGCGGCACACATTAATTCCATGAATCGGCCTCTTTGTGTTTTGCCCCATTATCTTTCAAACATTGTGCACTCAGATATGCCTTTTCAACCTATTGCTATGCTTAGTTGGTATTTCTAATGTGGGGAGATGATAATGCCACTCGAGTGAAATTATTCACCAGCCACCACTAACTTAGATTAATTCAGAATGTCACTGTTTCTCCAGGAACCACCTGCTACACCCACACAATAAGCTGTCCCAGCCTCTAGTTGTAGCACTGGGGCACTCTTAAACAACATTCTAGCCTCTGGCTGCCCATGGCCCAACCAGGTTCAAAGGCAGAGGTGAAAGACAGGGTCCTGTAAAAGATGCCTCCCACCCATCCTGGCCACACGCGTATACACAAAGGTAAGGACTAGGGTTAGAGTGGGAATTCAAGAACTAAGGGAGGCAGTATGGGGAAACCCAGGGCTTCTGTGACATATCTGTCAGCTAGAGTGGAGAAGATTGATGGTTTGATGTCTGAAGTGCAGGCTGGGCTCAAATCTCAGCTTCACCTCATAACTAAATTGTGTGATCTTACACACATTTATTCTCAATGTACCATATCTGTCAACATTGGCATGTCTGGTATCTGCCTAATGTTGTGAGGGTGTGTGGGTGGGGGGGTAGGATATGCTTTAAAGTGCACTTTTTCGAGCCATTATTTAGGTCAATGGTGTGCTGGAGGTGTGGGTTGGACTACCTTGCCACGCTTGCTCTGTGCAAAATGGGGGCCATTTTGAAAATAAGTTTCAGGACCACCTTTGGTTCCCAGTCCACCCCTGCTTGACACATTAATCCAAAATCCTGCCACGGTCCCAATTCAACCCAGATGGTGAGCCGGGAGTAGGCAGGATTCTTCAAGCAGAACATGGCATCACCATGATTCATTTATCACCTTGGATGCATAATACTGCAGTCCCTTAGAACAGTGGAAAAGAGGGATAATGATGAGTGGGCATTTTCTCCCTTTTGCCTTCTGTAGCTGAACATTGACTGACGGGTAAATATTATCATGGATGTTATCCATAATTGTTCCCAAGGCAAAATGTTATAAGGGTTTTTAGTTCGAAATTGCCCACTGCTTTGCTTAAAAGCCACATCAACAATATAATATTACTTTATTTCAGAGAATATCTCCATTAAATCCTGTCCTCCCTTCCTCATCACAATCCTGGGTGACTGCCTTCCCAGACAACACCACATACATTCAGGACTTTTTAGACGGTCATGCCAGGGAGTATAATAGCCCTGCCCTCCCCTGCAGCTTGTGTTTTCTGTCTCCAAATGGCAACGCCATAAGAAAATACCCTTGCAAGGCCCCATTGTGTCCAAGGGGCGCAGAAGATTAAGTCGGAATCTAACGTACGTCATCTGAATTTCTGGATCAGGGAATATGATTAGGTAGTGGGGTATTGTGTTATTTCTTCTAATTGCTGCTCTGTAGCACTCATAAACCTTATGCTGCTGTAATGTCTTGTGTTGATTTACCCAATCCCATAAAGCAACTTTAATTTTTGTTTTGTTTGGGTTAAAGATTAGCTCTTCTAAATTAGAACCAGTAACAGCCAACATTGACAGGCAGCTTATTTACGGTATTCAGTGATTTTACTGAATACGTTACAGAGAATGCTTTTTTACCAAAAACTTGAATAATGAAAAGAATACTGAAATTTGGTAAAAAGGAATGTGGGAGTGAGGTAACGGGGTGGGCTTGGGTTTATAGAAAAACAGGTGACATGTGGGGGGACTCACTCAAATGAAATCTGTATTTTTGTTTTGGATTCAGTAAAAAAGCATTCTCTGTAATGGAATTCGTTAAAATCACACAGATTCCTTTTTTACAGCTTTGATAGAACTGGAGCACTGTCTGCCTGTCAAACACTATGGAGTATAAACTCATGAACAATCATGAATACCTTATGATCAATTCCTGCATAATGAATGATTGATACATTCTTACAACATAACATGATTTTGTGATTGTCTTTCAGCAATGGATATGCAGAGGCGGTCTGGGAAGGGATTTTAAGCTGGCAATGGCCCTTTTTTTCTAAAAGTCTTCATAAGCCAAGGTTACCTCGTAGTAAGATAGCGCTTAATCCATTGCTTGATTACTGAGAAGATGGAGTGATTGACTTGTCTCACTTTCAGCAATGTTTCAGGTCCTAGTGCAATCTACATATGGGCATTCACAATGCCTGATTATGATGGAGAAGAGGCTACAGTTTGCCAAGTAAATCACAGTCCATATATCTGTTAGTTCCCATACATAGGTGGCCAAGGAAAGGCCATCACTTGTGGATCCCGACCCTGGGGGTGGACAAGCAAGGGAGGATCACCAGTGTAGGGGGTCCTTGAGGAGTTGAGGAGAAACACCCATTGGTGAGACATGGTATCCCCCTTTTTCCACAACCCATCTAACCCCTATCCCTACTTATTTTATGGAAAACTACAACTCCCATAATACCGCCTCACGTTACCTCGACAGACGTACTGGGCCAAGGAAGATAAGGGATGAGGTTAGAAGGATTACCTCACCTGACTTGAATTGGTCCTGTCCCTGTAATGAGGCCAGGCAGAGTCAGGCATTTAGCTCTAACAATGTACAATAGCCACTTATTAACACCCCATGTGAAGTTAAAAGCTGGCATGCACAGGCACACTTTGAGCGAGGCTAGGTACGAGAAGGAACAGCTCTTCCGAGGCCGATGTGAACCAGGCTCTGGAAGGTGGAAGGCCAACGGACTGATCAACAGTTGAGAGGATCAAGAGAAAGGCAGGCAAGATTTGAATGATTTTGAGAGGCTGTGTGGTTCAAAAACCAAAGCTGAGCGAACAGAGGAAAGAAACTTTCAAGTTGCCAGAAAGCAGCCCGTGACCCGCTCAAGTGAATGGCAGAGTTGGGGAGTAGCAGAAGAGGTGTTGGTGACGGCCTTGTGCTGCAAGAAAGACGTGAAAGAAATCCAATTAGCACATCTGGTTAGTTATCGAGGGAAGCAAGTCTGGTTGATGTTAAAGGGAAAGTGACTAATTTGAAAGTTGAAGGTTGCGCATTTGCTGATAAAATGCGAATGAAGAGAAAAATTGTTGAAAGAGGGGCCTCATTACAAGTGTCCCAGTCCGGTAACAACGGTGCCGGTAGGCTACCGGCAACGTTGTTACCAGACCGGCAAACTACAAGGTCTGCAGGTGGGCAGAACGGCACCCGCTCGCAGACCTTGATGGATGCACTGGCACCATTCATGAATGGTGCCGGTTCATCCGTCCTCCCCATTCCCATCCGATGGGACTCGGATGGGAATGGGGAGTCATTTTTACTGGAACCCAGCAATAGGGAATTACCAGGACTGCTGGGGCTCTAATGCCCCAGTAGGTCCCCATTGCAGGGTGCCGGAAAAAAAATGACTTCAGCGACAGCCGTTCCGGTATTTACCGGCAAGGCTACTGCCAGACTCCTAATGAGGCCCAAGGAGTGGTCCTGCAAGATGAAGTCACACATTCGAAAGTCTCTGTGAAATGTTGTTGGATTTTGAAAGATATTGCAACCAGAGATCAAAGGAAACCGCGATGAGGAAAGAAAGCTGAACAAGAGGAAAGTCACATTTGTGAACTGTGAAATATGCCAAGAGGGCAAAAGTAAAATATAAGAACTTTGGAACATTTGTGAACTGTGAAATATGCCAAGAGGGCAAAAGTAGAATATAAGAACTTTGGAGAAAGGCCAAGAATGCAAGTGAAAAAGAAGAAGAACTACAAGTACTAGGAGGCATTGGTGCTACGACAGAAAATTGTGAATTGAAAGAGTGTTGAAAGAGAGGTCGAAGTGGTCATGCAGAGGTCAATGTAAATTCTTTGCAGTCTCGACAGTCTAGAAAGCTTTCTGCAGAGAAAAGATATGAGATAAAATGTGGCGAAGGGAACCCCATGAAGGAGAGACAGGCTCGAGCCCAGCTGAGGGAAGTCTGTGCAGAATTGTGAGAAATTGGGTGATAAAGTGAAACAAGACAGGCTCGAACCCGGCAGAGGCAGACTGTGAGAAATTGAGAATATATGAACTAAGTATTGATGACAAGGCTGGCAAAGCCTACAGAAGTGATTGAAATACCATACATTGAAAGCCTAGGATTGAACTGTTCAATTCTACCAGTAAGCCAAAATGTGCAAGACTGACAGAACTGTCCCATCCACCCATCCTTTGTTTTTCAGAGACTCTCTAGACCCCGGGGGGATAAAACTGGGGAAGGGATTTGGTGGTGAAGCCTATCTGACCTTTTCTTTTGAGAAACTATTTTCATTTTGTACTACCTTAACACATTTGTTATTCTAAGAAGGTGGGCAAGGTTAGGTTTTCTTAGTATAGGCCTTTTTATTTTGACCAGACTGACTTTACTTCCA
This sequence comes from Ambystoma mexicanum, assembly GCF_040938575.1. Classification (NCBI taxonomy): domain Eukaryota; kingdom Metazoa; phylum Chordata; class Amphibia; order Caudata; family Ambystomatidae; genus Ambystoma; species Ambystoma mexicanum. The sequence goes on from NC_090930.1 coordinate 321,818,683, forward strand.
TTTCCGAGTTAGGGCCAGTTTGGTATTCTACCGTTCCAATGAAAAGTGTAAATAAAGGATTTTGAAACCTGTATCTATTGTGTCTGTGTCTACTATTGATACCATGCCTTCCTCCCAGTTGGTTCTCAGTTCCATTCTTTAAGATTGCTTTGTTCATGTTTTTTTTTTTAAATGTCTTGCTCACTGGTGACTACATTACACAAAGTATTCAGTATAATCTTCAATATGACCAATCCATTTTACTTTATGGTGCTTCTAGAAACTGGTTTTTAATCTATTGATTTTAAGTTCCAGCAAACCAAATTTCTGTGATTTGGATTTTTATTCCGCCTATGCTTTGATGTAGTGAAAAATAAGCAGATTTCAAGCAGAAGGGCAGCGCATAGTACAGCTCCAAATATTGCCATGTAATACTGTCAGTGGTATCTGATCAAACACAGAATGTTTCAGACTGTAAAATATCAGGCATTTCCCAACGTCCAATCATTTTAATATTACCGCCCAACTCTGAAAGACTACACAAGCATTACAATTAATGTCTCATCCAGAACAGTCTTATGTGACCAAGAAAACTCACATATTCAAATTATCATTTTATTCAAATATAAAAAAAGATAATCACATGAACATACACATCTACTTTGTCCATTCACAAGAACTCAAACACATCACCACATCCAGAAACAAACAAAATATTTGCATGCACAGACTCTCCACCTTCCTTGAGATCAAAAATAAATAAGATGGGTCACTCTTAATCCCACTCTTTTGAACCAGTCCTTTGTATACTCCACTCACACTTAGCCCTGCTTCCCTGAACTTCAATCTTCAGCTTACTTCCCAATCAAGTTCATCTTTGTTGCATAATAAAAGCCAAGTACCCTCAGCCTCCTGTGTCTGCACTGTTCAAGCGCAGACCCAGACCCACACTTACTAGCAACACCACAACTAATGCTTGTTTTCCTGCCTAGCTGAGGCTCACTGTCAAATGAAGGTGGTCTACCTTTTGCATTTCAGCCAGGGCAATGTGGTTATAGTGGGAGGCAGGAGTGAGTTTCTTATGTTGTGTTTGGGTTGCTTTGACAGGTTGACAGGTATGGGTTTTTGGTTGTGGTGTATCGAGGCAGGAAGGAATATAATGGGCCTCATTACGAGTAGGGCGATAAGGGATACCGGGCACTGGTAAGGAGACCGGAGCCGGTAATACCTTACCGCCCTACTACGAGTTCCCTTAGCGGGTCCCTCCTTTAACACCTGGTCTGACCAGGCGTTAAGACCGGGACCCGCTAAGGGACTTCAGAGCTAATAACGGTACCGCAAATTTCGGTACCGTTATTAGCTACTTCCCTATTCCCATTGAGCCCTCTGGGGGCTCAAATGGGAATGGGGAATGGTTTTTTCAATGGGGATTTACCATTCCCGCAAAGGTCGGACTACACCGCTGAGACCCCATTGAACGAGACCGGTGCCGGTACCGAGATTGGAGGTAGTCATGGCGCTATTTGAACCATGACTAATGAGGCCCAATATGTTTTTGAGTTCCTGCACATGTTTCACACTTTCAGCAAAGCAAGACCCCCCAATCAATTCATTCTCCAGCTTCTCTACCACTTTCCATTTGTCTATAAGCAAAGAAGTAATGATACTGAGTGAGATCGAATAACTTGCAGCCTCCTGTGAAATAGCAAAAATGGAACATGAGGACACCTCATCTATCAGCATTCAAATTGTTCCCTAATTTAAGCTCCTGGTGAAATGTTTTTAATATTTTTCAAATGTGTGATGTTTCCTGGTGATGGTCTATAAGAAACAACAAATATTAAAGAAAAATATGATGTTTAAAAAAAGCAACTTCAATTATATTAAGTATATATACTTTATAATGTGAGCATGGTGTAGAATTTGTTAGTGAGTTCAGTTTATATGGAGGTTGGGGAGGCTGCATTGTCTTCTAGTGCCAATGCACCATATTACACAGTATTGTACTAGCACCTCAGGCAAAACATTTCCAGTTCTTCCTTGTGTATGTGGTTTAAGATTCACATATTTATGTATATATCTTGTTGGGTGGTAAATACATCTTCTGGTGTTCGCTGCAAATGCATTATGAAAATAAAAGCAACATTTAGAGTCACATCTGATAACTGTGAGAGTCTAATGCATTGAATGTGTCAGTGCTGCCCTTGGCATGCATGTGCCTTTCCTCATACTTGAGTATTGAAAAGAAATGAAAAAATTAAAATAAAATAATACACAAATGTGTTAATTCTGAAAATCAATATACTCTATAATGTGTGTGACCAAGAAGTACAGTTCCATTTTATTTTTCCCTCACAATTATTTTGAAAACTAAAAAAATACTTTGGTTAAAAAATTATGGAAACAGTTGTACAAAGTAACACTGGCTAACAGAGATAGACTAACTTTTTTTGAAAAAACAAACAAAAAAATACAATAAATTCTAAAATGCATTTGATATTTTTTATTAAATATATGGACAGTACATTTTTTACAATAAAACATATTTTTTTGTAGCAAGAGTACACAAAAAATATGTTGTTCTTAAATCATGATTTAAACAAAAAGAGGAAGACATTTTATAGGCCACACCACTTCACTTGAATCTTGATTTCAAATTTTCCCCAATTTCTGATCTTGGAGGACGAACCACATTGCAATATTATTTGGCCTAGACTCTCCTCTTGCGACATATTCTGTTGTCAGTCTGCACACCTACATGACCTGCACAGTGAAAGTCAGTTTTTTCACGAAGTCAAATTGCATCGGCTCTAATATTGGCTTAGCAACCCATTGTTTTTTGGTTTTTGTAAACACCATGGTGTATTAAAACATGGCAAAAGCTTCAACTGTTCTTGCTTGTTCTCTACCAATGTTCTCATTGTGAGCAAGTACAGCCAGCATTGTTCTGGCCCCCATATCATCTATATGATGCAACCTTTTAGAGCTATAATTTAGGCACATGTTATGGAAATCCTCAACATCCCCAGTGTGGCAAAATTCAATGAGGCGCTTCATATCTTTTGTAAGTATGTTGTCACACACTATGATATAATATGAAATAAGTCATTTATAATGTGCCTTTAGACAAGAGATTCTAGGCGTGACAAGACAAGGGAGGGAAGGTAGATTGGTGACAAGACAAACAATCTTACTAGGCCTTGTGTCAATCAGATTGTGCAAGTGCGATAACGCCAAGTGCAGGCGGAAGGGAGAAGGGAAAGTGTCAGGGAGAGGGAAGGAGGAAGTGTAATCAGGGCAGCAATGCTCTGAGTAAGTGCAGCCAGGGCAGCATGGATCTGGGTTAGTGCAAGGAAACTATCATTTGAAGGGCTGTGTGAGGAGGGGAGCCATGCACCAATACTTTTTTTATGATCATGCTCTTCAGTAAAAGTTTCATGTCCACACTGGTGATAATGCTCGTTATCCACCCCTTTGTGCATATTTGAGCACGATGGAGCAGCAAATGCCACTTTTCAACCCTAATCTGAAGTGTACCCTTACATGTTTTTCAACACCACCATACATGATTACAGATGGACTGTGACCATTTTAAAAATATCTTCTGACCCTTTTTTTCCCAGTAGCAGTTCCTTTTTTACATTGATTTGGTGACGTGCCATAAATCAAATTGATGCTTTATATCAGGGTACTGCTCTCGCAAAACCTTTGCTATTCTTATGTGCCTGTCTATGGCTATCAATTCTATTTGCAATCCCCTTGATTGCAGAAGGTCTATTGATTTAATAACACTATATTTCTCTATGGCAACAGAGGATGTACATTCTGACACTTGCACCATGACAGAACTCACTATTTGTTGGGAGTCCATGTCCTGGAAGTGGTACAAGCAGTAATTCACAGAAAAGCAAGGACTGTCACATTGTCCTTCACCAGCAAGCATGCGCCTTTTGCCTGCCAGTGCATTGTCAATGGCTATCTGTTTGAAATTCCAGACCTGACCAATAGCAGGAAACAAGAACTGTCTGTGATATTTTTAGTATCCAGTTTTAGCAATGAACTCAAGTCCTAAACATTTACATATACTTTAGATCTTACTAAACGTGGATCCACTGAATAACAGAGCACAAGAACTAAGTACCTTTCCAGCTGGCACTTTTCCAGGAATGGGTTGAGCGGACTACAAACATGTTGTATGGTCATGCACACAGCTTCTCTTGATCTTCAGGTTGGTACCTTTGACTTTTAGAGTAAACATCACTGATGGCTCCTGACAAATGCACCCACATTTCCCATAGTTGCATTGAAACACTTTTATAATCTCAATCGGACACCTGTCAAAAACAATGTATTTTAGTTCCCTCGATAGCCAATTATCCTGGGATATAGTAGTTTCAAATGCTATGGTAGTGCATAATTCCTCTGAACTACCCATGGTGTAGTCAGGGTCATATACATTGTCGTAAATTATTTTGGAAGATGCCTGAGTGATATAAATCTGTGATATTTCTAGATTTTCAGACTGTATTGATGAAGCAGGGAAGATTATGCCTTTCTTGACAGAAATAGTTTAAAAGATATGTATGAGCTGAGAGGATAGATAAGTAATGATGAAGCATCTTCTGTGTTGTCTGCCAGTTTTGGTGGACATTGTGTGCTCTAACAATGACCCATTGTTACTTTCCATGGCTCGCTAGTGATATTAATTTCAAATTCAGGCCACTGCACATCGGCATCCCAATGCTGACCCTTGGGACAAGCTCTCTCAACCTCAAATAATAGTTGCTCCCAAGTGAAAAAGGTTTGACAAGCAACATCATTGGTTAGTGTTGTGGTCTGAGTCTTTCTGTTCTTCTTATTCCTTTGTCTAAAATAGATTTAAAAAATAAGCATTATTTCTTTCCCATTTCTATTTTTTAAGTGGCATGTGTAAGAAAATTAAGAGGAGAAGACACAAACATGTTATAGAAATCGATAGTGAAACACAACAGGAATAGTTCCAAAATTGGAAACTTCTCATTGCCGCATGAAAAAACCTACTGATATAAGAAAACAAAATATATCTTGTTTAGCCAAGACATTTGTCAATTTTGCAATAATTATTGAAAGGCAAAGCTTGTAGAGAAAAGTCACTAGAGCAAGTATAAGTACCTTTTTCTGTCCTATTCATCATAGTGGTTCGGTGGCTGAAAAAGTGCAATAAGGAGTCATGGAGGCTTGGAATGATATGATATGATGTGGCATTTAAAACACGCCTCTTCACAACTGTTTCAAGGCGTGGCAAGACAAGGAGGGACAAGTAACAAGTGCAGCCAGCGGGTGTCTTATAAGTGCAGAGAGAAAGAACTGTAGGGTTGCAGATACAGACCCTTAAGGGCTGAGGAGCTCAGAGGCAGTGCAAGGGCAACTGGACATGCAGGAGCCTGGGCCTGAGTTCTGAGGGTGAACAGATGACCAGTGTGTGAAGCAGGCAGGTGCATCAGCAGGGGAGAGAAAGAGAGAAAGCGGAAGCGAAAAGGAAGGTCTTGAGTTGCTCCCGGAGTTGAGGTAGTTCTGCTGGAATTAAATAGATAGGCAGTAGGCACGCCAATAGTTTGCACACAGAAGATGTTCGAATTTGACGTGCCTTGGCATGGTGACATGGGGAGTATGCTTAAATTTAACATCTGTTGATGTCAGCTTGAGGGGCATGTGTTATAATGTACTTCTTCCCGGGCACTAGAATTTAGGGCGATTGATCCACAGATAACATTTTCACAAGATGGCGGTTCCCTGTGTATTTCACATATCTAAATGTCAGAATCCCAAAGGTAAGGTGGAATACATCCCTTTTCCATTGGGCCAATCATATTCCTCAGAGAATTTCTCCTTTAATGTGTCCTTCTTTCTAGAAAACACAATGACAGCAATTAATTGTCCACATTTTGGTTAATGTTCACCTCTTATTTTGTGGTGTGCCAAATGTCATATCCCTCCCTCAGCTTCTTTTTAATGTTTATATCTACCAAACAGATCTATCTGTATGACCTCAACTGTATTACCACACCTAGAATGCATAACTCATTGTGAAACCTACAGCTGGTTTTAGTTGTGTCAGGGGCTGATTCGTGATTACTAAATGGTACAACATCCATTTTCACTGAGGCATCTGTAAATATGCGTCCTGGCCAATGATGACTCTGACATCCTGGGATGTACCAGTGCTTCCTTTAATAAATTCCTTGTACATTACATCAGGTACATAAGGTCAGATACACATAAGTTAAGGGCTACATGAATCGGCATCCTCTCTCAGGGGTTTACATCTCCAACTGACTCTCACAGATCACCACTCATACATCAACATTCTCTCAGGCTGCATTTTCTGTCACTCACTCCAACATTCCCTGCATTCTACTCAGGGTCCAGGGGAAGCTTAGTCACTACAGCATCTTTACATTTGTCATTGTTTAAATTGTTCCACCTTCACCTCCCAGCCATAACCTACTACCCAACTACCCAATGCTCTTCCCCCACCCCCACACCAGACTCACTGTGTGATGAGCCTTAGGAGTGCCAGTGAGTAAGGCTCAGAACCACTACTCATTCCATCCTCACTTCTGCATTTTTGAATTTGACACAATCTCCATTTCCTGTCCCGCATCCTGCATCCTTAATATATTTTTTATTTATTTATTTATTTTATTCATTTTTATTTTGCATTTCTAAAGCGCTCACGCAGCCTGTGAGCATGGAGGCGCTGTTACTGTAATATATCTCTTAGATGCATATTTATAATGCGCTTAATACCCAGATGTTTCTAAGGGCGGACCCAAGGATTGAACCTGTGTTGCTTTGTGTTATCTTGTTTCCAAGGCTAGCATGTTGCCGCTGAGCTTAATTTTCTACACAGCAACACCACATGCATTTGATTGGCTAGGCTATGCGTTATGTGCCCTAATATCCAGAAGCAAGGGTTTTTTTACACAGGCCTGCACCTTGTTCAGTCCGAACATACTATAGTATGCTGCTTCAGTTAAAAAATAATAATTTGCATTATAGAATTTGAGGAACGTTCATGGGAAGATCTGTGTCCATTTGTCCAATTGTGGGTGTGCTACCATGTGTCCCATTAACATGATAAAACGGACACATAGATAGAATTGCAAGGAATTGCTAGATATTATCAAAATCATTTGTATTAGTCACTTAAAACATACAATAAGGATTTAATTACAGTGAAGAATTATACATTAATGCTATAATTCTGACTATCAACACTATACAGTATTAAAAACATGATGTGACAATGTGGGCATCGCATGAGCAGTATACAGGAACTGGATGAGGCGGCAGAATCTCAACGTATCATTTACCCAGTGCCCAATGTGATCCCTCCTTGGAAAAGTCGCACAGTACCAACAAAACACACTCAGGTCATAAGTATACATTGTCATCGACGGTACAGAAAACAATCCGAGTGTCATGGTTGGTTTTATTTTTGTGGGCTGAATGACCATTCCTCTCACATCTCCCTGAATTCCTCCTTAATCCAGGTGTTCATAAGCCTGTTATTTTTTACCAAAGAGTAACACCATACTGTCTAATTGCTGACTTTAACCATAAGTGCCTCGCTAAGTTACGTGCATTCAGCACAGTTCCTCCTACGTCATGCCCTGTTGGCTGTGGCGGGCAAGGCAAAGGGACCGAACACCTAGCAGCACCATATCTTGTACTGTACGACCTACTCAGCAAGAGAAACTGTGCTGTCAGCTTGGTTTTTAAGTGGGCAATGCATGCCTTGAATATACTGTCATCCAAAACACAACACAGCATTGTATTAGTTTTAGATTACAATTTACTCAAGATATGGTGCTGCTTATTGTTTTAGTTGACAGTATATTCACGATACGGCTCTGCAAGGTGTTAAGTCCTTGCACCCTGCTGGCTGGAACCAACAGGGTGTGTAGAAGGACGACCTGCACCAAATGATCCATGCCGAAACAGCCAGTGCCAAAAGGGCAATGCCAAAAGAGGGCATATGAAGGACTAAGTGACTAAAAGCTCTGGTGTTGGCTTTTCCAGCAACAACTATGCTTAATCCTGTGATTTAGCTCAATGTCTTTCTCTCTGGACTCTGTGAGCCAATCTGATCTCTAAAAAACTATTCTGGTAATCCTGATTAGTTTGGTTATTAAATAAAGGTTAGGGTTGGTTGTTCTCTTGTCTTTCTCTATGTTCCCAAAATATAATGTTTAATCCCTATTTTCAGACTGCTTCTGTTTTCCTTGGTTTGCTAAGGTTATTGACCAAGGCCAGTCATTCTGACACTGTTGCCAACTGGACATCATTTGTGAAATGTCAGGCTATGTTTTAAAACCCAAGCACCATTTGGAAGTCAGATTTAAGAGTAGCGTCTACTCTCGGGAGAGGCTTGAAACAAGCCTTTACTACTAAACATTTGGTTGTGAAACACATACAAGCGTTTACAAGCTTGAATACATCTCAGTAAATCAGCATGGTCTGGGCGCCATCACATCACAGATTTCATCCCTAATAAACTCTCCACAACTTACCTGATGTGCTGATTCAGAGAGTGCACCCCCGTTTCGCACAAATAGGACATGAGGACTTTAGTGGTTGATGTATATTATTTAAGATGTTATTTTGTACAACTCAGCCAAATAGATGTATTAGTTTAAACAGTGTTCTGTCATAAATGTCATTGTATATCCATACATTGAACAGCTCTAACTGCCAGCCAAGCTGCACAAGGCAGCATCCTCAGGCATTCCTATTGAATTTGATAGAAGATGCATTTCACAAATGTGCATTCAAAACTATTGGCTTTGACACTTTCTATTTTCAAGTAAATAAAATAATGAACTTTATTTAAACCATTTAGATTCAATGAGATTGTTAAAACTGTGTTTGCTGCAGGCAACAAAACATTGGCACATTTAAAAATGCATTATTTGTACTATGAAAAAGAACACGACTGAGCGAAGGGCTTCATTTCTAACTTATGTTGTTCATACATTTTTTCTTCAAAACACACGCTCTCCCTGCTATAATGCTACAGAGAGTGCAGCTTTTCAAAACACATGAACATTAATTGTTTAACATGAGAAGTATTTTGAAAAGACTTCATTTAACACTGCAAAACATGCACAATAATTGGACTGCAAATCATGCTAGGGTTCTTTGCACATATACATATCTGAAGCTGGTTATGTAAACATAAAAGACAAATATCCATCCAAACTAATATAAATAAAACACACATGCTTAATAAAGGACGACTGAAATGTTTATAAGCACTGACATCCTACACTATTTGTACTACACTATTTGACATGCCAGTTTAAATGTGTGTGGTTGATAACATCAAGTTAGCTTAATTTCAAATTTCAAACAAGATGTTAAGTTTCTACTGATTAGGTGAATGACATCATCCTCTGTTAGTATTGAAAAGGCTAACAGGGAAACAGGGGAAGGCCTTATCTTTCATAAACTAGCTGTTTTAGCAAGCCAAAATGCTCTTCTGAAATTTCAGTGAAGGCTGCAACATTGTGAGCTCTGAGGGGGAAAGAGCCTGGAGTACAACTGCCGACCAATAAGGTGTTGAACTGCCTTGGTAAGTAAGTAAGCAGAAGCTTTAATGACTAGGCCAAGGCTGTAGTTCTGGTCAATGGGCCTACAAATCAGCCCTGATGCCAATGTTTTAGATCAGATTATTGTATAGTTTGACTCAGCATGCAGTCAAGACTACCCTCCCTGAAAACGGGGATGCCTGTCTCCATTCAACCAGTTTGCCCCAAATTTTCTGGTAATTCTGTCATTACTGTTCACAAGAAACTAGCACTCACTTTGTGTTCAACCCCGTCTCAAGCCGTCACCGCAATGGCAATAAACTTGCCTTCAAAAGGCCACCTTTGCCTGATATTCAGCAATTCTGCAAAGAAACACACAAGGCACCTAAGTCCGACATTTTGAGTGTTACTCCTCCCTCGCAACCAGAATGTCCGAGTAAGGTAGTACAGCGTAATTATACACCATGTTTTCCCCCTAAAGTCAGACCCCCCCTCCTTCATCTCCTGTGTCATGTATGTCTCTTTCAGACAGTGTGCTTTTACACAATTTACCACCTTCAGCCCCTATTCCTTCAGAGGCTATTCCAGCCGTATGTGTGCCCTCAGATGTTGCGGTAATCAATTTGGACTTGAATGAGTCGGAGTTCTCCCAACAACTACTACCTGAGCGTTCTCCCCTCAACTTGTCACGTTCTCCAGTTATGTTTTCAGAGATTGATCTTGACTACTCTGCCATAGGAGCTTCATACCTTGCGTCCATGCCACGGCATGGTGCAGAGCCTAAGGTGTTACCTGTGAAGGTAGATGCAGAAGTAGCAACCCAGAATATGATTTAACTTCACCTTGTCTGCTATGCATGTGTCACTACAAACGTTATCTAAACTTTTTGACTCTGTAGTTAATAATATGTATGATCACTCTCAAAAACTGGACAAAATTCTAACATTGCAAAAGCATGCCTCTTCTTTACTTCAAGCAAAAAACATTTCCATTGTTAGCCCTGATGTACCAAATGATCACCCTTTGGCCATAACTGCCTCACTGGGCACTCAAACCTCATTTGAGAACCAGGCATTAGATCGTCCTAAATGTGCCCTACCCGCCTTGGCTAAGACTCCTTTAACTCTGGTGGTGCCTCTTATTGAAGGCATCATTTTGAACACCATGGTTCCCGCTACCTTACCTTCGGCAACCTCTGTTGCCTCTCTGCCAAGTGTGGGATCCAGTTCGTCAGAGAGTGTGCCTTATAGAACATTTACCCCTAAGGCCCCCTCTGACATCTCAAAACCTCCTTCTAAATCTTTGTGTAAAAAATCTAAAAATCAAGCAGCAGCTAAGAGGAACACCTCGTCTAAAACAAAGAGTTTTCTTCGTAATATTCATGCTCCTCAAAAAAGTGTTCTTATTGCCTCTTCGGCGGTATCAATAAAATATCACCAATTGGCCGTGGCACGTCTATCTGTCCCTGTTTCTGTGACCTCATCTAGTATCCCACCCTATGCACCACTTGATGCCTTGCTAGAAGCAACAGTTACAGCAGATAAACTCTCTACCACTAACCTAGTGCCGTCCAAAGTTACTCTCACAGGCCCCTCCTTTGGAATTAACTAGGCACTTCCTTGCCCCTCGATTTCCAGCGGCAAGAAATTCGCCGGGCAGTTGATTCATACATGTCTGGTTTTGCTCTGCCTGCTCAAAACCTGCAATCCTGCACCCATTTATCTCTACCCAATTGTCCACCAAAGCCTGTTGTGTTGTCAACTCCTTTAGTGACATCGAACACAGTTGTCTTCGCCCGACCTTCTGTGCCACTTGACAAACCAATGGCAGCTTCTTTATCTCCAAGTGTCTCTCAGGAGCCTTCCAGTGCTCCCAAATGATCCCTTTTGGCGGAACTTGCCCCTGATCTCCTTGAATTTCTCCAGGTAGCTTTGCAAAAAGAAATTAAATCAACCTCTTCCAACGTCCCTGTACCCCTGGTGATGGGAAAAGGGCCCCCGTCCGTTCGACCTCTTCAAAAGCGCCCAGCCAATTTTTGCCTGGTCCTAAATTGTAAACCACTCCCTTGCCCACAATTTGTTTTAAACCGCAATTCCATCTTGAATATTTTCGCTGATGTACCAGCATTGGAAGACATTAGCACACACAATCTATCTTTGGTGGAATTTTTTGATAAATGCAATCCGCATGCAGTACGCATTTGGATGCAATCCCGAGTAATTCAGAACGCTATATGGTCTGCCAGAAGTTATTTGCAGGAACTGAGCTTTGCTCTCTCCCTGGAACCCAATGTCTTCCATTACTACCCACTCCTCTAATTATGAAAGTCGTTCTCAGGAGTTGAGAGGACCACGTTTCATGTCTGAGACTCACTCTCAACATAAACTAGGCCAAGTAGCGGAACTAAGTACATTTTATGTCATTAGTTGGAACTCTAGAGGCTTTTCAAAGCTTGTGAACAATGATAGCAGTTCTTTGGGCAAATATAAATTAATACTGCTTCAAGAAACTTGGCTCACCTCTGATCCCATATGGGATACTCATGATGTGCTCACAATTGCGGCTGGCAAAGGTCTATGTGGTAGACCCTTTGGCGGCTTACTCACTGCAATCCAAGCTGACATTAACACCAGCATTACCGCTTGGGCTTCACCTAACGCTTTTATCCAAATGTCGCGCCTGAAAGTGGTTCAATCATCATATGCCATCATTAATCTATATTGGAACCCGGCAGGAATCTCAGATGAATGCTTCCTGAAAGCCCTAAATGCTATGTTGACCCTAGTTATTTTGGATGGTTCTGTCCATAAGCTATTATTTGCAGGCGATTTCAACTTTGATTGTATTTGTTCTAACAACAAGAACAAATCGACTCGCATTAAAAAATGGGCCCTGTTTGTAAATCATCATAATCTTATTAGACTTAATGGAGCTTTTAGCTCTGATATTCCTCCGGGTTCTACATGGTCTAGAGGTGCTTCCTCATCCACCATTGACTATATGTACACGAATGTAAGTCTATTTTCGGATATTCGGGATTTTGAAATTGTGAAGACAACCATGAGCGACGACAATCAATTAACTGCCTATTGGCAGTATTACACTGATCCCAATTTACACAGAGACAAAATTACCCAAGGTTGGTGTAGTGTTACTAATGCAGGTAACAGACTCTGATGGACGGAAAAGGCTTTGGATTCTCTCCATGATTGTTTGTCTGAGAAGATTGTAAGTCTTCAGACAAACGGTTACTCTCCAAATCTTTGCTATTCCGATACGATCCAAGCCTTTCGGTCCCCGGTGTCTAGTTCACTGTCAAGTTCTCCCTATCGTTGCCCTACATTACACATTTTCGATAATGAAATACGAGAGCGCAAAAGTGTGTTTAGGATGCAGAAAAGAGAAGCACAAAATCTTCCAGCTCACATCCGCTATAAACATCTCATAAACCCGAGAACTAAGTACAAGAATTGGGTTACAGGCAGGCGTGCCTATTTATATAACAGTGATAGTCAACAACTTCTGGCTGCATTACAAAGCAAAAACATTGCTAAAACCTGGGCCTTTCTTAACCAAGCTACGGTTGGTCCTCAATCCATCATGCAAGCCAATGAAGTTTCAGAATCCGCCTGGCTTGCGCATTTCTCCGATTTATATAAAGTTCCTGATGGCGGAATATCTTTAGAGTCCTTATGCCCCTCATCCACTTTTCACTTAAATTTTGATCTCGATGACATTCTTTTTTTCATCAAAAAGGCCAGTCGGTCCGGCGCTCGTGGTCCGGATGGTCTCTCCAACAACATGCTAAAAGCCCATCCAGAGATCTGGGGTTGTATCTTGTTTCAAATTTTTTGTCTTATCATCATGACTCAAAAACTTCCACCCACTTGGACTCATTCAATAATTGTCCCCATTTTTAAAAAAGAGGACAGGTCCGCCCCCTCAAGTTACAGACCCATAGCGTTACTGGACGCGCCAGGAAAGATTTTCTCTCGTTTAATTATGAGAGAACTATATCAGTGGATTGCACAGGCCAAGCTCAACGATCCTTTCCAGTCAGGTTTTGTGGCTGGTTTAGGCACTATACCCAACATCATCATACTACACATGCTCTTTTCAAACCATGCTGCCTGTAAACGGATGTTGTATCTAGCCTTTGTCGACCTTAAAGTCACATTTGATTCTATTGATTGCACCCTTCTTTATTACAAACTAGTCAAATTGAATTGCCCACCTTCCCTACTAGCTTTGATTACATTGCTTCACACCAACACATCTATGCAGGTCAGATTAGATCTGGTGGGCAATATGACCTCAAAATTTCGTATATATAGAGGGTTGAAGCAAGGTTGCATTATGGCTTCATCAATCTTTAATCTGTTCATATATGATCTGGGTATAAACCTTAGTAATATCTTGAGCGATTCTCCCAGCTTAGGCCCTCACAAGATCCCATACCTTTTTTATGCAGATGATTTAATTCTCATTTCCAAAACCCATTCTGGACTACAGAAACTCTTAGATGCTCTTGAGTCTTATGTAGATTTGAATCATCTAAAGATTAACATCAATAAAACTCAAACAATGGTATGCAAATGGCGCTTGGGTTGCAAAATTAAACCCTTCAGGTGGAGTTTGCATAAAGCCCCACTTGAACAGGTATCCAGCTATAAATATTTGGGAACGTTAGTGGTAGACACTCACTCAAGCACTGAGGTTGATTTAGAAATCACTGGTAAAATGTGGTCCTTAGTTGCCCAAGCAAGAGAGCTCATGGGCAAATTTGGAAAATGTACAATTAAACATGTGTTAACGTTTTACCTCCAGAAGCTCCTTCCAATCTTAACCTATGGGTCTGAAGCTTTTTCTCCTAAACCTGCCGCATGGTGGGACTACACCTACCCATGTGCATGCCTTTACTCATCATCCGTTTTGAATTAGGTTCTTTATCAATGGTTTGTCACATGGAAATATTGCGCTTTCTTTCGAAAATGTTTGTTATCCTTAGACCGTTTAGACATATTGGGCAAGGTGGCAACACATTTACTCTTGCAAAATCAAACATTCTCTTGGAAGTGGTGTGACTTTACCTTGCATGCTCTATGCGATGCTTCTGTTGATCTAGATCTGATATTATCTAATGAAGCCCGAGCAAAACTTAAAATTCACCAATATGATCAGTGTATGACACACAACCAATGCTTAAAATATAAGGACTTTGATCGAAACTTATTTAGTCATAAATGTTTTAGAATTATGGCTGACTACTTGGCCAAAGCTCCTTGTCCAAAGCTTCGACAAAAGTTTCTTCGCCTCCGATTGAATCTCTTGCCAACCCTAGATGTTTTGGCGCGTAGGAAGCAAATTCCAAATGCTGAAAATCAATGGCGGTTTTGTAAAAATCCTGCACAAAGGGAAACATTGAAACATTGTTTAATAGATTGTCCATTATTATCTATTATCCGAAAGAAGTGCTTCAAAAATGTCTTTGCGAATCAAAATGTGTACATCAAGAAAAACATGTGGCATTGTATCTTTACAACTACCTCTCTTTCAGTAAAGATAGCCACTGTACAATTTCTGGAGGCCATTTTTCCTGATTCGCACTAATGCTGCACTCTGCTTTTTAATAGCATTGTTCGTTATTCCTTTGCTTGGCCCTTTACAAATTCTTTTTGGAGGTAAAATGATTTGCATTGCATTTTCATGTTATTTTTATCTGCTCTGATGTGTGGTCATGACATTCATGTAAAGATTATGTAAGATGCTTTTATCTTTTTTTCTAAATAGATTGTATTGTATTTCATTGTTTCGTACTTGTTGTAAAATTTGAAAGGTTTATTTTATCAACCAAACAAATAAAAAAAAAAATATATATATATATATTGCCTTTGTTTTTCTCTTTTCCATTTGTTGTTTTCAAGAGCCCCTTTACGTTGTACCCAGATTTTGTTGTACACGCAATATTTGGACTTCAAAAGCAGCAAGGAAGAGGTTTGTTGTCAAAACAAAATTAATATTAACATGCTGGTTCAAAGATAGCCTTGCATAATCACAGTTACTTAGTTATTGGTCACTTTGCTATCAAGGAACTAAGAAAAGTAGGACACATGTGAGCAGGTATCTCCCATGGCAGCTCCCTTTTAGCTCTTCTCTCTAATGGTCCCCTTAATTCATATCTTTCATTTTATTTTATATTCTGCCAATCTGATTAAAGATCATAGCACATATTACCACAATTAGTGTATTTAATTGTATGCCATTTTAAGTGGCTAGCATTAAAAAAGGCACTATGGAGTATGACATGCAGGGTTGAACCCTTCTGTTTTCATAGTCCATCCATCTGTACTACAATGCTCTGGGTAGAAAGCTCTTAGAAGCATACATAATCTTACACAAAGTACAATACAACACTATGTGCACAGGACCATGTTGACATTGTGTGTCTGAACTGCAGGACACTAGATGATGTGACATGATGCAATAGCAAAAATAGTGCGCACGAGCATTGCAGTTTGCCTCTACTATCACACCATAATGATAGTGAAGATGATAGGCCTGTTTTCCTTTTAATCATATGAACGCTGGGTAAAATACAGTAGTTTTGTGGATGCTGGTTCACTGAGGTGCATGATATTCTTTCATGTCAAAGTTTACATTGCATTCGGCCAATTTTTCCAATGTGTGTAAAAGGTTCTGCAGAGTCAAAGTATGCAGTGGCTGGAGTGCACAGTGGGAAGTAGGAATTCGATTCTGGATCAACATGAGTAAATATCTCTTAATAACAATGGCAGTGAATGGCAATACATTGAGGTGAACTTTGTGCAGTCCCTCAGTACAGGTCACTTTTCAGTGTTACCGTAGTAAGGGCCGTGTCTTGTGTGATGTGCACATGTTTTAGTATCGTAGTGTGAGTCTTCTTTTCGGGATGATGTCCTGTTTTATTCAGTACTTTTGAAGATATTTTGTTCTGCCCTTTATACATTTTGAAATATTCAAGTTTAGCTAGAGGTAACTTATCATGTGTTGGTGTTCTGTCTCATGTGAGGTGCTTTTGTTGTTGTCTTGAAGTGAGTGTCACCTTTCAGAATTGTAGTGATGTTAACCTTAATGAGATGCATCGATCTCAGTCCTGTGTCATTCCGGTGGTGTGAGTCACTTTACTTGTCTGCATGGCATTGGAGGTGTCCTGTCCTGTCTTAAATCCATATTTGCCAGTCCTGCAGTGATGGTTTCCTTTTGGTGTTGGAGTAGTGACATCCAGTATGTTGGGCTTTAATCTCAGTCACACAGCAAGTCTCACCTTTCAGTGGTTGACCTGGCCTATATGATGTTCAATTTTCTGCTCCCTGCAGTGAGGATTATTGTTCAACACTGCAGTGGCGTCTGTCCTGGTGTGAGGTTCATCTTTCACTATTTCAGTGTCAGTTCTCTGTCTCTTGAGAGTGGTCTTCTTTCATTCTATAACAAGGGTTACCATTCAGTATTGCAGTGGTGGTGCCATATACAAGATTCACTTGTTTACGTATGGCTCCAAACGTGATCTTGTGAATTGTGGTGCATCTGAGCTGGTGCAGAGGGAGTGCAGAGGAGGTTGAAAAGATCATGAAGTGGTGGAACAGAATGAGGAGGCAGATCGAGGATAAAGAGGTTGAAAGAGTGGATAAGGGTGGGAAAGATCAGGATGTGGTGGAGATGTATGAGGAGCTGGAGAGAGAGGTGTGAGGGTGGGAATAATTGAAGGGGATTATGGAAAGATTGGTAGGTGCTGAAGAAGCACGAGGGGGGAGGAGGGAAAGCAAGGTGAGAGAAAGAGAATTTAGGCGGTCAAATGAGTAAAAAGGTTGAGGAGTTGGGGGAGGCAGTATCTCAGATTCAAGGGTCTCTCAGACAGCAAAGAGGTAATTACACTATGTTAATTGCTATATTTATACACTTTCTGTAGTGCAATACACTAAAAAATAATGTATATTTGTTTTAGACAGAAATGTCTAGTGCTTTGGAATGGCTAGAAGAAAATTTTCCTCTTCCTCAGGACGAAATGAGTGAAAACAGTGATACTAATGGTAGACGCTGCACTTTTCTAAATAAGCCAATTAAAAAACATTTTTAACAGAACATACAGAAAATAAGAATAATACTAAAACAGACACTTTGGAAAATCATCTGCAGCGTTTAGAGCAAAAAATGGATCAATTAATGACCAATTTAATTATTTTGAAGAAATATGTAGAAAACCATATCATGGAAAAAATTAAATATCACTGTCCCACATACACCTGTACCCCTTCTCCATGTCCCAGCCAACCATCCCCAAAAAATCCCCATCACCAAAAACAATATGACGGGACTTCAATCCCTTTCTCCACTACCATCCAACATGTAGAAAACCCTAATTCCCCTGTATTTGTCTCAATTTCTGCGTCCCCCTCTCTTTCATAATTTCAAAAGGCCTTTAGGGTGTCCACGGGAAGCGCGGGTGTCCGGGATGTCCGCAAAAACCTAAATGGGGGTGTCCTAAGGACACTATTCCTGTCCGCACTGTTCGCAAGCAAAATAGAGGTGTCC
This sequence comes from Ambystoma mexicanum, assembly GCF_040938575.1. Lineage (NCBI taxonomy): Eukaryota > Metazoa > Chordata > Amphibia > Caudata > Ambystomatidae > Ambystoma > Ambystoma mexicanum. The sequence continues at coordinate 321,836,802 of NC_090930.1, forward strand.
GGAGGACACAAAATCTGTCCGCATGTCCACTATTATTCAAAATAAGGTGTCCTAAGAACATCCCTCCTGTTCGCATTGTCTGCAATCAGAGTGAATATGCCCGTAGAACACATAGCATGTCCGCATGTCCGCAAAGTTGTGACACACATTTAATTAGTTCGGGGACCAGAACACTGTCCGTAGAACACCCGCACGCATGTGTACAACTGACCCTGCGCATGTGGTGTCCTAGGGACACCCGTCCCATTCGCGAACGTGTCCGCAACGTCATGATGTTACCGCACCCACGCTAAGCATGGGTTCTTGTTCGGGAACGCAGTCTGGGCCCCTGGACACCAAAAAAGTGCTTTTTTGAGCAATGCAAGGTATTTTCCTGTGAAACTTAACCCTTGCACATGTTCCAAACCTAGCAATCTGCGTACATTTAAGAACTTTTGAACCCTTTTTGGTGTTCAAAGTGTTCACAAACAGCGCAGGTGTCTGCAAAGCGCACACTAGCACCCCTATAAAAGGCCACAACCCAGAGGTCCTTCTTATTCTGCTTTTGGATTTCCAAGACAGAGCACTGCCTCTTTGGCTTATATTGACATTCACTGGCATTGCTGTCTATTGGTGCAGGTTCCTGCTGTTCCTGATTCAGGGTTGCTTATTTCCATATTCTCCCTGATGGCATCACAAGCTGCTGCTGCGATTACTGCCTCAGCTTCAGCAACACTCCCATCCCCTTCACCACCACCACCTTCCCAATGGCCTGGAGAGGGGAACAGCCATGAGGATGAGGAGGAGGATGACGAGGATGAGGTAGTGGAAGTCCCTACTACTAGCAGCCACCGTGAATGTTGGGTGTGGAGATTGTTTGCCATTCTTAAAGGAGTACCGAAAGCTTGTGCAAACAGGGTGCGCTACACTAAGTGCCAGTTTGTCCTCAGTTGTGGCAAACCAGGTTTGTACAGTTACGGTACCACCGCCAAGAAATGACACCTAAGGTCGTTCCACAGTGGTGCTATTCGTAGGGTTGTCCCCTGCGATAAACGTAGTAGGTTGAGTTCCTCTGCAGCATCATCCATTTCTGCACCTGACACCACAAGAGGCACTCCTGTGGAGCAGCGCATCCCTTCAGTTGCCTCGCAGGCCATACGTGACACAGTAGACCCTTACCTTTCGAGGGTCACAGCATTGTGTATGTACTGCGATGCAGTACTCTGCAGGGGCGAGGCCCTTCAAAGTGCTTTCGAGGCTGCTGTCCTGGAGCATGAGAAGGACTCCTCACTACCTTATTAAGGCCCACCCTACATCTTCCTCCACCCACCTGCCCTTTCTTATCCCTGTGATTGGTGCCCCTTCCTTACCCTCCCTTCCCTTCCTTTCTTTGTGTGTCTTGTAAAATAAAAGAGCCGCTTTTCACAGTTTAAAAATAGGCATGCCAATGAAATGCTGCAGGGCCCTTTGAATTTTTGAAGTCTGCGGACAGTTCGCGGACATTTAAAATGTTTGCGGTGCTACGCTATCAAAACCATTGCATTCTTCTCTCGGAGGAAATGGTGGCTCTGAAAGGGGCATTTTTGTGTTTTTTTTTGTGTTTCAAAAACTGCAAATGGTCAACACCTACTGGAAAAAGGATTGCTATAATTTGAAAAAGGGTTGCAATGCATTTTGTATATTTCGCAGAAAAATCTGATTGCCAGCATAAGTAAGATGTATTCCATCTCTATGAAAAATGTGTGTACTATGAAACATAATATTTTCATTGTGAAAAGAGGACATGCTAACATCTTTCAGAAAAGCACAAACACACAAACAGCCTTGTTGACATTGCTCCTCGCTTTCTCCATTTGTGGATCAAATGAAGAAGAACGCAGCCACATTTGTCTCTGCGTAATACGAGAAAAAATTACTTGGGAGTTTGGAAACATGTCCATAACCTTCCCAAGTCCTTCTTTCATTGCAAATTGCAAGGAGATTCCAGAGACATGTCCTAAACTGTTCCCTCCTCAATGAATAATAACAATGTCTGGATGGCGCTGTGTCACCAAAGTAGTACAAAGAGGAACCAAATCTAGCCACTTCATTCCATGCACACTATGCCAGCGCACATCCATATGAGGGAATCCAAGATGTTGTCAGGTTTTCCTGGGTTTCATTTCCTTTCCTAGGTTTCTGTTTTCCTTTTCTTTTTCTTTCCCTTTTTAAGTTTAAATTGTTTTCTGTGTTATTTGATGTTTATTCCTTAACTATTATTTTACCAGAGGGAGATTGTCCCAATCCAGCATGGAGGGAAGGAACGAGGGAATCAAGCAGGGATCTGATTGGTTACCAAGATGTTGTAAGGTGATTGGAAGACAAGGTGACATGGGAGCAGTTTCAAGGTTCTAAACTGCCTTTCATTGTTCAACCTTCAACAGGAAGGTCCTGTATTATTTAGTTCTGAATTTTGGCCTAAGTGTGTACCATTTAATGAATCTGGAGCAATATATGAAGCAGGTTTGGTGATAGACTTTCGTGGGACAAGACATGCAGAAATTTGGTGGGAGCGCAGCACTCAAGTCAATCTGTAAAGACAGACAATCTGTTATTTGGAATTAATATTATTCTTTTCAAGTTAAGAAGTCATCAACTAAAGCGCTTTCAGTCCGTTTTAACTTTTAGGTAGTTAATTAGGTAAATAGGTTCTTGTGAGTGACTTTGCATCCTTGCATAACTTCAATTTAAAGTATTCTCATTACTTTAGCAAAGACTGGAATTCAAAGCAACTGTAAAATTAATCAGATAAGAAGATCAGTGGCAGTTTCTTTGCTCATAATCTGTTCAAAAGTGAATATTTCAAGTAATGCGCATTGCGGCAATAAATGAAGTTCTTTTGTTTTTTTGAGCTGGTGTTTAGTGTTTAAATATGCTTCTGCAGATTTTAAAAAAAAATATATAAATGAACAGAGACTTCAAAACACATCCGTAGAAGTGTTAATGTGTAGAGTTTCAACACCCATGCGCAGATTCAGTAAATATAAAGGAATAATGACTTTGTAACGCATGCGTAGAAGCATTTAAAAGACTCTTCAAATGAAGATGTATTTTCTTCTATTCTTCTTTCATTAAGTAACTGTTTTTTACAATACATGTAAACTTAAGAAACTGGGATTGAGACCATTTAAAGTTATATGATTTATTAATAACTTCATACTTTCCTGGTTAAATAAGTAATGTCTTAATACTTGCCTGCTAAGAGACATGCAACTTGAATTCAGTCAATATAATTTCATGAACTTTATGTGTAAGAGCATGGCTAACCAACCACATTATAATTGAACCCAGAAGTATTCATCAGTTTTCATCAATCCATTTTGAAGTAGCTTCAATGCAAGCCTTCCAGCGGGGAGGATATGCAGGTATTTTAGGTTCTTAAGGGTAATAGTGGGAGAAAAGTAACTAGTTAGAACGATAATAACATCATTTGTTTGTATCCTCTGCAGGTTCTCTACTACAAGAACAGTGACCTGTGTCTTTTGTTGTTTTCTCCACTTACCCCTTTCCCTTGCAGTTGTTAAGACTTCTGATGTTTTTATTCAGTAGTTGACTGCACAGCTCTGGGGGATTGTGGAGCTCAGCAGCTTCTGTGGACCTAGATACAGGACCAGGCAGAATGAAAGGCCAATAAATTGAGTCCGCTTGAGCTGCTGAGTCCATAGGGAATAATGGCTGAGATAGTGGATTTCATTAAGGAATTGAGCGATGAGCTTCGCAACTCTCATCAGGAGAATGCCAAAATCAGTAAAAAGGTTGAGGAGTTGGCAGAGGCAATATCTCAGATTCAAGGGTCTCTTAAACAGCAAAGAGGGGAGATTGAGGAATTTAGGGGTCAACCTCCGATTTTGATTAGAGAAGATTCCGGAAGTAACCAGAGTGTAACAGGGGGTATGGAGACCTTGTGGGTTCCAGTAACTTTGGCTCCACCTGAGCGATTTGGTGGAGATCCTAAAAAATGTAAAACTTTTTTAACACAATGTGAACTCCATTTTCTCTGCAGACCTGGGAGTTTTGCTACTGAAGAAGCAAGAGTAGCCTTTGTACTGTCAAATCTTACTGGGGAGGCAGAAGTGTGGTCTGTTTTGTTAGTTAGTCAGAGAAATCCTATTTTGAAAAGATTTGCTCAGTTTCATGATGAGTTCAAAAAGATGTTTGGAAGAAGACAGCTTTCCATGGAGGTAGAAGGAGTGTTGTTGGAGTTAAGACACAGGAATAGAGATTTGACTAGTTATATCACTCATTTCAAATCCTTGGTGTTGGAGAGTAGATGGCCTGAAGAAAAGAGAGCTATACTTTTTTTATTGAGGTCTAAGGCATGATTTAAAGGATGCACTGGCCACTATAGTTGACAGACCTACTTCATGTGAGGCTCCAATTGATTTAGTCATGCAGGTGGATTTTAGATTACGAGAAAGAAGGAGTGAGAGAAGGAAGGGTATGGGAGATGTAAAGCTAGTTCAACAGGTTGAAAAAGTGAATGAATTGACTTGTAGGGCGAAAAGAGACAAGGCAGTAGTTTCAGGAGTTAGTAAGAGGGGTCCATTGACTAAAGAGGAAAAGGAAAGAAGGAGACAAAATAATGTATGCTTATATTGTGGAAGATAGTGGGCATTTTTTGAGTAATTGTCCTTACACTCCCAAGAAATCTAGGCCATTAGCTATTAGTTCTCAAGTAGTTGCCAATACTTTTCAAGCTGTCGTGCCTCACATCACTATCAATGGATCCCTGTTTTATGAGGGGTTTTAAAGGGTACTGGTCCATCCATGATTGACTCAAGGGCAACAGGTAATTTTATGGACAAGGGTTTGGCAAAGTCATTAAAGATCCATTTGGTGGAGAAAGAGAAATTGGAACAGTTAGGGCAGTAGATGGTTCATATTTAACATGGTCCAATTACACATGATACTGTTCCCTTACATATGGTCATTATGGAGAATCATGGGGAGGAAATTATTTTTGAACTTATTGATGCCCCTCAATTAAAAATAATTTTAGGAATGCCATGGTTGACTTCACACAATCCGTTAATTGATTGGGATAGGAGGGTTGTGGCGTTTAGTTCAGAATGTTGTAAGGAGTATTGCCATAAATGTGTAAGAGCTGATTTTGAAGTAAGTTCAGATAGATTGAAAACTTTGTATTTAGGCAATAGTGGTGGAGTGAGTCACTCTATTGGAGCTGTTATGAGAACACTCCCCCCAGAATGTTATTCAGATTTTGAAGATGTTTTTGATGAGAAATAAGTGGGTGAGCTACCGCCACACAGGTCTTCTGACTGCAAGATTGAGTTGGAAGATGAAGCATTGTTACCAAGCAGCATAGTTTTTGCTTTAACTGAGAAAGAAAATTAGTTTCTGAAAGAGTATTCACAGGAAAATCTTGCTAAGGGTTTCAAAAGGAACTCTCAATCTCCTGCTGCATCCCCTCTATTTTTCGTTCCCAAAAAAGATGGGAAGTTGAGAACTTGTTTTGATTATCACTCCTTAAATAGAGTAACTGTTAAGAAAAAATATCCCTTACCTCTGATTTCAGAAATGTTAGATCGTATTCAAGGAGCTACATTTTTTTTCTAAATTGGACCTCGAAACTCAAGTCTTGAAAAACAGACTGAGTTTCGTTCCAGTCACCAAAGCTGAAGAGTTTGACACACAAGTCGAGTTACATACATTTTTCCGACTTATTTGCCTGAAATACTTTTTCAAAGATGGGCCCCCATCCTCGAAAATACCTAGCAGCACAGGTTTAAAAACACCATCTACCTTCACTCCTCTCAACTCTATGGTTAGTCCAGCCATCTTGGCTTTTGAAAACAAAATCTTGGAAGAAACTAAGCATCTTTTTCAAGTGAAAAATCGTCAGAGGGATAATCTAACTCGGGAGGAAAGAACAGCCCTTACCTCTTTACAGAACAATACCTCCTTCCTCATCAAACCAGCTGATAAAGGCGGTGGCATTGTCTTGTGGGACACAAATTTATACAAAACTGAAGCGGCCCTACAATTGGAGAATCCTCTCTTCTACCGCAAACTAGACAAAAACCCCACAGATCTCTTGCACGATTAAATCAAAAGTCTGATGGATCACGCCCTTTGGGAAGACTGGATGGATATAGATGAATACCATTTTCTGATAAAAAATTCTCCCACCATCACAGCTTTTTACCTTCTGCCTAAGGTACATAAAAATGCCTCCACACCACCAGGTAGACCTATTGTGTCGGCGATTAATTTGATCCTAGAGCCACTGTCCATATATGCTGACTGGTTCCTTAGACCATTCGTTAGATATAGGCGTTCATACGTTAAAGACTCCACAAGCATGATCAACTTACTAGACTCCATGCAAATTGACCCACTAGATTTACTAGTTACCCTAGATGTCACCGCCCTGTATACGAGTATTCCTCAAAATGAATGCCCCACCATCATGGGCACTTACTTAATAAACGCACAGAAACCATCGGGAAAGTTCCCACTTCATTTATTATGGAAGTTATTAGGCTAGCTCTTGCAGAGAACTTTTTCCTTTATGAAGGCTCCTTTTATAAACAATTACACGGCACTAGCATGGGGGCCACTTTTGCCCCCGACCTAGCAAACCTTTTTATGGACAACTTGGAATCCACGTCTATATATCATCCTGCTAATCCATTTAAGAATAATATCATTAAATGGTTTTGCTATATAGACGATGTACTATTGATATGGAAAGGAGGCACCACCCTCCTGGAGTATTTTGTATTGTGGCTTAACAACCATAACGAACACATTACGTTCACCATGACATGTGATATTGAAAAAATCCCTTTGTTATACTTAGTGATCTATAAAACAGACAGAGGGTTCCTACAAACCAACTTATACCGGAAACCCACCGGCAAAAACACGCTTCTTAAATTCAACAGCTTCCATCCACTTAGTCTTAGGGTAAACCTACCCATAGGACAGTTTTTGAGAATTAGAAGAAATTGCTCTAACCTCGAAGACTATGGCCAACAGGGTGAAGACTTAAAACTACGCTTGAAAGCACAAGGATATCCAAAAAAGTTGATCAACACAGCATATAGAAGGGCACAACATGCCAGTAGAGAAAGGTGTCTCCATCCTGAAGTTAAAATCAAAGAAGACAGACTGGCTTGCGTGAGTACCTTTAGTCCCATTAGCAACAGACTAAGAAGAATGATAAAAAAACATTGGCACATTCTCTCCACTCAAGATTTTCGCCCAGTTCAGCCGAGATTCGCCTTCAAATGGCAAAATAACTTTAGGGATATCCTGGTACACACCTAACCCATGGAACACAAACCATCACCTCAAACCACACTTTGGCACTTACCTCCTGTTAGTGGCCACTTTAAATGTGGCCAATGTTCAGTTTGCCCCCTCATCAATAACCTAAAAACTCTTGAACTTAATGGCATCACCTGGACACTCAAACATTTTTCCACCTGTCTGTCAGATTGGGTTATCTACGGTATTAGATGCCTGTGTAATCTCCTATATATTGGTAAAACCTGCAGACCTATAAGACAACACATATGCAAGCACAGGTCGTGCCTCAAAAACAGTAGACAACCAACCGTTGGTGGCTCACATCATAACAGCTAAACACAAATACACTGATTTCCAGGGGCTTGTGATTCAAAAAATCCCAGCCTCTACTAGAGGCGGCAACAGAACCCAGGCACTCAGCGTGGCTGAACAACGGTGGATTTACAATCTCAACACTGTTAATCAAGGTCTAAATGTAGCAGTCGAATGGCATAGCCTTTCAGCCTAATTGTGCCCTCAGATAATTTCTCTTTTACCTTTCGTCATTTTGAAGAAATCTCCCTCTGTGATGGGGATCTGTTTTTCAGTTTCCCCATTCGTTGTACGGGGATCGCTTCATACCTCTTTACTTACGTTGATAGCTTTTCCTATGACTCACAATATGCCTGTTTAGAACTTTGGTATTTTATTTATCTTTATTAATTTAATTTGACATTGTGCCAATTTCCAGATGTTGTTTTTGGGCCATGAGCCGTTTTTTTCACTGGCCTTAGGAGTTATCTATTTACCCATCTCGAGTCTTTAAGTCACAACCAGTATTTTCAATGATCATAAGCCGGTTGTCTCTTCGAATAACCCATAAACATTGAGTCGACCAGACATGACTCCTTTTGTTATATACGGTGGTTAGAATAGCTTCTTGCCCCTTTAAGACGCGTTACTAACAGCATCACGTCAGTCATGTGTTCAGTGAAATTCGACCCGCATCATCGAATGGCGTTGCGTGCCTCCATATAACGTCCTCTTGTTGGAGGTGGCATTTTACCTGACGAACGGCTTATACACAGGATGGCAGACGGTCACGGGTTACGAACAAGTAAGCTTGCGTAATTGCTTTTTACTGAGGTCTCGTGTTCGTGCCCCTTTGTAGATTAATGTTTCCCGATCATGTCTCTGGTTTATGGGCTAATATTTAGACCCCTGCAACTCTACAAGCACACAGCAAGTTTGTGTTGCGTTGTACACCGTAACACCAATACCTATGGCGTGCATGGTAGTATACAACCAAGGGCTGACATTTGGTTTCCTTCTCCTCCTCCAGATGAGACCTGGTGTACCATAATAGTGACGCACGCACTATTATATTGTATACATCACATTCATCAGTAACTGCCCTTTACGAGTGCGAGGTGGCTTGCTTGCACAATCTAACTGTGTCAAAGCCTTTTCTGGTATGTATCAAAAATTAAAAACTTTCAGAAACAGATTGATCACTTTCACACGTGTCTAATACATGCTCTGCTTTTGATTTAGATTACTGTGCCAGCACCCAACTTTGCATACAGTGCTTTTGACAACACAGTTCTCTATCCGATCACCCAATAAGGTAACCAGTTTACATGCAGCTTTCTAGTGTTAGGTGTGCATATACGGTGTAATAGCTAAACTCATATCTCTTGGTTACGTTTAGTGACCTCAGTCGCCAGACTCGTGCAAACCACGCCTTAACCTGGCCCTTCCTGTGACCGAAAAAGAACTATCACCTCCATGTAAGCATCGATAGGCTGTGTTCATTGTTTATAAATCAGATATTAGTTTTTGAAATATTTCTTAAACTTTCTGGCACAACGTCAGCATAATATATTAAATAATAAATAATTTTCCACTTGGAATTAACTGACCAAGGCTAGGCGCAGACACTTATTGATGCTGCCTTCTAAACTATTCCAACTATCGTTTTCAACAGAATAAGGTGTTCTTCCGCCACATTACCTAACTCAACTAGTCACAACTTGGGTGCTGCAGAAAAAGAAATGACACAAATTACGACGTTACTTACCATCGTCACTGTTTCTCATTCAAACTGGAGAAGCAAGTAAGAGAACATTTCAGAGTTGTATGTCACACTATTGTTTTTTGCATGTGAGTCTCAAATTTTAAACTGTACCAACATAAGTCCTTTTGTCTCATTTAACTCTCCGTCAGTTAAGTATAACAACTTGATTCAACCATCAGTGTCACGTTAAAGTTGTGAATACCTTTTGACTTTACCCATAATTAGCATTCTAGACAGCAAGTTGAATTGCTTCAAATATAGAAATAACGTGCTTATGAACTAACTGTACATACATATATATTTTTAGATCAATAATGTGGAATGTACTTTAGACCCTGGGGTAATACCTCATACGTGAAGACACGTGGGAAGAAATCATTTGTCCTGAAGATGGCCCTGACACCTGTTTCCAAATCGACATTAGAGAGGATGTCCAATTTGGCACATGGTCGAAATATGTCGACACCTAATCTCTTAATGGACGTCTATATTTAGTCGCCAAATTAATTAATTTGTTATACATTGGTCCTGTCACCTCTAGGTTGACACACCCCCTGTTGTTGTTTCTTGGTTTTTTATGTTTTTACAATAAATATGTATGAATTCACCATATTTTAAAAAATAATATTTGAATCATATTAAAAAGAAATGGTTTTTGCTAAAATACTTTGTTCTGCCTTGCTAGTTGACCTTATGATCACTAGAAATAGAATGTAAATGTTGATATAATTGTCTTAGTGTGACCAACACCCTGTGTCCTCTCAACTCCCAGTTTGATTAAGAGAGGGGTAATTAATTCTCTGTGCTTCGGCACTCCCTGCTTTCTATGAATCTACCCATTTGAGAATTCTTCCCCCGACAACAAAAAATTGGGTAATTACCACTCATTATATATATACTGGATAAGGGAAGACATCAAAGCACAGAGGAAGGGTGAGAGGAAGTTAGTTAAATGTGTTATCATTTTCAACTAGTGTGTTATGCAGAGGTTGGTATGTATAACCCCACCTGTCCCCTGGCTTGCCAAGCCAAAGTATCACAATTGTGAGTATGCTAGTGTGCCACAATGGTTTTACACACATTGCTGATTGGTTATAGATATTTTTGACATTTTAGAAGGGAATAGAAGAGCAGGAGGCTTTGTATGTACTCAAATACTTTATTGTTAGTATTTAGAACAGTATATTGTTTGACTATTACATGTTTAATTATCATATATTAGCTCAGCAAGACGGTAAATATACATAAATGCTGAGCAAGTGAGTGAGACCATTAATATTGTGCTTCTTTTTATGAGTATAAAGATACATATTACATACACTTATTGGGTTAGTTGTAAAAGTGTGTAGGAAAGATATCGATAAGAGCTGATGTTTATCCTACATGCAAGAGAAATGCTCATGGATACATAGATTCACCTAGAGATAGACCTACAACATATTACTGTCCAATTGTAAGCCTGTTTGGTGCTCTTGGGTAGTAGTTTGTCTTACTTTAAAACAAAGAGACCCAACTCTCTCCATATCCTTACTTCGGTTACAAACTATTCTCTGCCACAAAACCTGCCACAGTCCAGGTGGGCATATAGGCACCTTTGGGGTGGAGGTTATGATGAAATTTGTGACCATTTTGTTCATATTATTATTATTTTAATTCCATGTATTAATAACAACATTTGTGTATATGGCTTTTGTTTCCAAGGAGAGGTGACACTGAGCATAGTGTAAACAGTCTTACTGTCGACATAGTGAGTCCCAAAGGTGCCCTGTTTGCCAACCAATGGCCATTATCCTAATATTGCTTTTGTTTTTCTCTTTTCCATTTGTTGTTTTCAAGAGCCCCTTTTCGTTGTACCCAGATTTTGTTGTACAAGCAATATATGGATTAACAAAAGCAGCAAGGAAGAGGGCTGTTGTCAAAACAAAAAAAATATTAACATGCCTGTTTAAAGACAGCCTTGCATAATCACAGTTACTTAGTTATTGGTCTCTTTGCTATCAGGGAACTAAGAAAAGTAGGAGACAGGTGAGCAGGTATCCCCCATGGCAGCTCCCTTTTAGCTCTTCTCACTAATGGACCCCTTATTTCATATCTTTAAATTTTATGTTATCCACTGCCAATCAGATTAAAAATCATAGCACATATTACCACAATTAGTGTGTTTAATTGTATGCCATTTTTGGTAGCTAGCATTAAACAAGGCACCATGGAGTATGACAAGCAGGGCTGAACCCTTCTGTTTTCATAGTCCATACATCTGTACTACAATGTTCTGGGTAGAAAGCTCTTAGAAGCATACATAATCTTACACGAAGTACAGTACAACACTATGTGTACAGGACCATGTTGACATTATGTGTCTGAACTGTAGGACAGTAGATGATGTGACATGATGCAATAGCAAAAATAGTGCACACGAGCATTGCAGTTTGCCTCTACTATCACACCATAACCATCCAACGATTTGAACATGGCGAACAGTATTAGCGAATTCACATGGGCTGCTCACTTCAGCTCGCTCTTTGAAAATCCTACACCAAATTCAACGGCTTGCAGCACCTCTCAGATGACGCTAGCCGTACCTAAAAACACAAGGACAATTGACTCCTGGAGGCAACTTGACGACCTGGAAGACATATTAGACATCCTTAAGAAACTGAAAAAGTCCAGGGCCCCAGGCCCTGATGGGATTACAAATTTCGATTTAAAAACCCATCCGGACGAGTGGGCTAAATTTATAAGAACAGTCTTCATCAGATGTGTGGCATCTCAATCTGTCCCTCCTTCATGGCTTTCTGCCATAGTGGTTCCAATTTACAAAAAAGGAGATAAACAAGATCCAACGAACTATCGCCCCATCGCTTTATTGGACCTCATAGGGAAAGTCTTTGGGACATTACTTTTGAAAAAATTCCAAGTCTGGGCGGCCAACGCGCCATGCAACGACAATTTCCAAACAGGATACAAAAAAACATTGTGAACAGCTATTAAAAATCTTTGCGATATCTATTCTGAAAGCTAAAGTAAAGGAGGGAAACCTGAGAATATTCATGGCCTTTATCGACTTCTCTAAGGCTTTCTACAAAGTCGACCGTTCTAAACTCTGAGAGAAACTGACAATGTAGAAATGCCCAAGGGCAATCTTAAATCCCATCATAGCCCTCCACTCAGACACCAGCATTAAGATACGGCTGAACCAACAAGGAAGCCTTTCCACCGAAATCGTCACCAAGAGAGGTGTCACACAGGGCTGTCCTCTGGCCCCAGCACTCTGTCTTGCCTATATGGGAGATTATCAGTATACAGAGTCGTCGATCAGATCTTTTCCACCAAAACTTGCGAAAACGAACATCAGCAGATTATTCTACGCTGACGACCTCATTTTACTTGATATGACCCCCATAGGCCTTCAACGACAACTCTCTAATTTACAAGAATATTGCTCCGAAAACAACCTGGAAATCAACATCGAAAAGACAAAGATAATGGTGTTGGAGACCTCAACCAAAAAACAAGAAAAATTCGACTGGAACATCGATAAAATAACGAGTGAAAAAGTCAAGAATTTTAAATACTTGGGTGTTGTCTTAGACACCACAACAAAAGAGCTGGCCATGCAAGAATTCGTAATTCGTAACTTAGCTACAAAACGGAAAGCAATTGATAGAAAGTTTGGAAAATGTTCGACAATTCCACTGCTAAACTTTTACAAATCAAAGGTGGTCCCTACTGTGACATATGGCGCTGAAGCCATGCCCTATCTCCCAAAAACACTCTGGCCTTAGCTGGAAGCTTATTTTTGGAGGTCAGTTTTCTCTTTACCGAATTCAACTCCGGTTCCTTTGATTCGTCGAGAACTAAGCTTGCTATCTCTCCAAGGTACGGTAGACTGTAACACAATCATGCTCTATAGAAAATGTATATTCCCAGACTGCAACTATATCCACGGTCTGATACTTAAAGAACTTCAAGCATCAAGCGGTAAAATGCTCACCCGATGGAAAAAAGAAAATTTAGATATGCTGAAACAATAGAGTGTGCTGAAGAGGAACTGATAAATAATCCAACAAGGATACTTAAGAAACTAAAAGAGATGGATTGGATCAACACGCAAAATCTATCGACTGATTATAAACTTACCTCACATCTTCCCCCTATGGCAATGAAACTGAACGTTCTGCAAAATTACATCAAAAAATTTCCGTGCCAGAGGACTAAAGAGAAAAGAGATAAGAGAAACGAAAAACCATTTTACAAAGAAAAAATGTTGTAAAGAAATTGCATTAAAAATGTCCAAAATAAAAAAAATAAAAAATAGTGAAGATGATCGGCCTGTTTTCCTTTTAATCATATGAACGCTGGGTAAAATACAGTAGTTTTGTGGATGGTGGTTCACTGAGGTGCATGATATTCTTTCATGTCAAAGTTTACATTGCATTCGGCTGATTTTTCCAATGTGTGTAAAAAGCTCTGCAGAGTCAAAGTATGCAGTGGCTGGAGTGCACAGTGGGAAGTAGGAATTCGATTCTGGATCAACATGAGTAAATATCTCTTAATAACAATGGCAGTGAATGGCAACACATTGAGGTGAACCTTGTGCAGTCCCTCAGTACACAGAGACGTTTTTATGGGAGGGCAAAAGGGGCACTTGCCAGGGCCCCCACCTCGGAGGGGGGCCCCACAAATCTGCCTGGTTTGAAGAAGTAAAATTTCATTGTTCACCAGTCCTTAATAGCACATGTCAGGATATTCTACGGGGTGCTGCTGAGGGTCTAAACCCATTGCCTTTTGGTTTTGACAAGTACATTCTGCCTTGATCAATTCATCATGTTTGTTTTGCTTTCTGTGTTCACTGTGTTATTCATAGTCTGTGTGTTCCTTACGGCACAACTCTGTAGCATTCTTTCTTTCCTATGGGAATTATATTGATCATGTGCAATAGGCATGCATATTGATACATTGAGTGCCACAATGGTTCAGAAGTTAGCTCAGTGTGTGAAGCACCCATTGCAGAGATATATGTTCATATGCAAAATTAGAATATCACATTCTGAGCCTTTCCTATGTCTAAAGTTTATAAACTTGCCTGCATGTTTTTGCAGAATAACATCTGCTATCAGCAGCAATGTACCTGCACCAGATAGGGATTGCTATAAAAACTAACATATCATCCATATGGTGAAGGTCTAGAAATTGGTTTGTTCAGATGGGGTTTTGTAAAATCTAGGCAATTGCTAGCTACTTGATCTTTCTTCTTATGTGGGCCATTTGGGTGAAAGGGTTGGTAGGCAGAAGAGAGCAGACCAGATGCTGCAGGCCTCAGGCAAGCATATTTTAAGGTCTGCTTGTTTGACACAAAAAACGGTTTGCTTTTTGGTAAAAGTCGAAGGTTTTATGCACGTTTATAAATGAAAATGTCACAAGCCATTTTTTGGGAAATATTTAAATCTTCAAAATACAAAAGACAAACCCAGATTAAATGTGTTAAATCCCATCGATTGGTATGCAGGTACTGATATACTTCCCTTGATGATGGAGAGAATGAAGCTATAACCATTCCCATTTTCCATAACACGCTTCTATAATATTTAGTTTAAAAATTGTCATGTTTGGAAATGTGATTTGTGTACTTTCCAAGTCTGTTTTTTCTAAAATGAAATTGTTTTAGTTCATGGTAAGAAATGGAAAACAAAGTGTTCAAATGCAGAAATTGCAGAGTTGGCACAAATCCCAGCTTCAACCGTTTACCCCTTAACCAATGTGTGATCCTGGGCATCTCATGTAATCTTCTATTGCCTAACCTCTCAATCTTGCCACTCCCTAAACCTTTCAAAATTGTCATCCAGTCAGAGTGATTTCCTTCTCATGGTATGATCTTCATAAAAGACGTATTCATGGTTTCACTGGCTATAGGGTTGATTATACTTTAATAGTGAGCATATTTATATCGCACACCACAGGCATTTGTTCCTTTGATATCTAATGGCAAGACTATTTGAAAACCAAATCCCACTTCTAATCTCAGTCTGTATGGGTAAAGACACCTTCCTGGTAGATTCTAATCTGCATCCGCTATCTATACTACGGTATGTGTAGCTTTCTTTTTCTTCTAATTGGTCTCCTCTATCCATGCATGAGCACTTTTGCATTCTGTGAGGCAGCTAATGTGAGTTCTCTGTCTAATTTGGGTTACATGTACCTTTTCCATACGGTCCTGCATTAATACTACAGGCTACATACCTTCCTGGATGCTATTGATACAAATGATCCTAACTGTGCTAGAAAAGTAACCCCTTTGTAGAATGCTAATGTTGGTCTTCAAATGCTACTTGTTTATCATTCTGATTAGAGCAAGAATGAAGAGGGTAAGGGGACCTAAAGGGAGTAAACGTGCTTATTATGCTGCATGACAGCATAACAACCTATAGGTTGTGAGCGCGACCGGTTGGGGTGGGGGGCGCAGCCAGTATTCTTGATCCCTCAATTCCTTTGATTTGGTAGAGGTAGGCCCCAAAGATGTCCCTGCCCAGGGCCCCAAAAGTGCTTAAGATGGCTCTGTCAGTACAGGTCACTTTTCAGTGTTACTGCAGTAAGGGCCATGTCTTGTGTGATCTTCACATGTTTTAGTATTGCAGTGTGAGTCTTCTTTTTCGGGATGAGGTCCTGTTACCATTTAGTACTTTTGAAGATATTTTGTTCTGCCCTTTATACATTTTGACATATTCAAGTTTAGCTAGAGGTACCCTATCATGTGTTGGTGTTCTGTCTGTGGTGAGGTGCTTTTGTTGTTGTCTTGAAGTGAGTGTCGCCTTTCAGAATTGAAGTGGTGTTAACCTTAATGAGATGCATCAATCTCAGTTCTGTGTCATTCTGGTGGTGTGAGTCACTTTACTTGTCTGCATGGCATTGGGGGTGTCCTGTCTTAAATCCATATTTGCCAGTCCTGCAGTGATGGTTTCCTTTTGGTGTTGGAGTAGTGACATCCAGTATGTTGGGCTTTAATCTCAGTCACACAGCAAGTCTCACCTTTCAGTGGATGAACTGGCCTATATGATGTTCAATTTTCTGCTCCCTGCAGTGAGGATCATTGTTCAACACTGCAGTGGCGTCTGTCCTGGTGTGAGGTTCATCTTTCACTATTTCAGTGTCAGTTCTCTGTCTCTTGAGAGTGGTCTTCTTTCATTCTATAACAAGGGTTCCCATTCAGTATTGCAGTGGTGGTGCCATATACAAGATTCACTTGTTTACGTATGGCTCCAAACGTGATCTTGTGAATTGTGGTGCATCTGAGCTGGTGCAGAGGGAGTACAGAGGAGGTTGGAAAGATCATGAAGTGGTGGAACAGAATGAGGAGGCAGATCGAGGATAAAGAGGTTGAAAGAGTGGATAAGGGTGGGAAAGATCAGGATGTGGTGGAGATGTATGAGGAGCTGGAGAGAGAGGTGTGAGGGTGGGAATAATTGAAGGGGATTATGGAAAGATCAGTAGGTGATGAAGAAGCACGAGGGGGGAGGAGGGAAAGGAATGTGAGAGAAAGAGAATTTCAGAGGTCAAATGAGACATGGGGAGTCGTGGAGGAAAGAGAGGAGAGCAGGACATTGGTGGAGAGAGTAAATAGAGATCGAGGGCAGGAATAGGAATAGGAGGAAGTTTGCAATGACCTCATTTATGCCATGGGTATTAGTCTTAGCAGTGCATGGTGGCGCGAGTTTTGGTTGCTTAGCTTACCATAACTGGTGAATTTCTGGGGGTTTTCGGTTTTACTTAAAACCATAAAGTCCCTTTAATAACGTTTTTTTCACTGAATTTCATAGATTTTTAGTAGCACAATTTAAACATAACGTCCCTTTAACATCGTTTTTTCACTGAATTTCATAGGTTTTTAGTAGCACAACTTAACCATAACGTCCCTTTAACAATGTTTTTTCACTGAATTTCATAGGTTTTTAGTAGCGTAACTTAACCATAACATCCTCGTAACAAAGATTTTTTCACTGAATATAGATATAGATATCATGAATTTGATAGGTTTTTAGTAGGATTCCCTTAGTTTATATACATGTCCCATACAACATATTGAACCCCCTGTCCTACACTAGTGGTTCTGATGTCTGCAGACCGTGCGCATGTCCGCGGACGGACTCGGCCAACATCAACACTATCCAAAAACTAAGGGGTTATCTTACATTATTGTATCTATGCAATAAACACACTAAACATGGTCAAAAACTAGCATATAAATAAATTACATTAAAAAAGAAATAAAAAGTGCAAACTGCATATATGTAACACACCAAAAGTCCAATTACATAGTTTATAAACAGAATGGGACAAACCAAAAAAAAAGTCATATAGCTCCAACTCAATTACCTCACTAATGTTTTATTCAGAAACTACACAACAAATATCAACAGCACATGTACATAGCAATAAGAGGAAAACTAAAAGCAAATTGGTAATTACACTATGTTAATTTGTATATTTATAAACTTTCTGTAGTGCAATACACTAAAAAATAATGTTTTTTTTTTACACAGAAATGTCTAGTACTTTGGAATGGCTAGAAGAAAATGTTCCTCGCAACGAAATGAGTGAAAACAGTGATACTAATGGTAGACACTGCACTTTTCTAAATAAGCCATTTAATATAGATTTTTTGTTTAACAGAACATACAGAAAATAAGACTAATACTAAAACAGCTACTTTGGAAAAACATCTGCAACGTTTAGAGCAAAAAATTGATCAATTAATAACCAATTTCATTATTTTGAAGATATATGTAGAAAACCACATCATGGGAAAAAATAAATATCACTGTCCCACATACACCTGTACCCCTTCTGCATGTCCCAGCCAACCATCCCCAAAAAATCCCCATCACCAAAAACGTTATGAAAACGTTAAGAAAACCCTAATTCCCCTGTATTTGTCTCAATTTCTGCATCCCCCTGTCTTTCATAATTTCTATATTTTTGTCCAATAAAAAAATATTATGTATGCTGTTACTATATTCCTCTGTGTTTTTTTTTTTTAAAAGGCCGTTAGGGTGTCAGCGGAAATTGCGGGTGTCTGGGATGTCTGCAATTAACCAAAATGGGTGTGTCCTAAGGACACTATTCCTGTCCGCACTGTTCGCAAGCAAAATGAAGGTGTCCGGAGGACACAAAATCTGTCCGCATGTCCACTATTATTCAAAATAAGGTGTCCTAAGAACTTCCCCTCTGTTTGTATTGTTTGCAATCAGAGCGAATATGTCCGTAGAACACATAGCCTGTCCGCATGTCCGCAAAGTTGTGACACACATTAAATTAGTTCGGGGACCTGGACACTGTCTGTAAAACACCTGCACGCATGCATATCCCACCTATGGGTCCTTCGAACATTGCGCCTGTCCGTAACTGTCTGCCGCACGTGTGTTGTACTTTTAATTAGTTCGGGGACCCGAACACTGTCCGTAGAACACCTGCACGCATGCGTACAACTGACCCCGTGCATTTGGTGTCCTAGGGACACCCGTCCCATTTGCGAACATGTCCGCAATGTCATGATGTCAACTCACCCACGCTAAGCATCCGTTCTTGTTCGGGAACGCAGTTTGGGCCCCCGGACACCAAAAAAGTGCTTTTATGAGCAATGCAAGGTATTTTCCTGAGAAACTTAACCCTTGCACATGTCCCAAACCTAGCAATCTGCATACTTTTCAGAACATTCGAACCCTTTTTGGTGTTTGAAGTGTTCACAAACAGCACAGGTGTCGGCGCAGCGCACACCAGCACCCCTATAAAAGGCCACACCCCAGAGGTCCTCCTTATTCTGCTTTTGGATTTGCACTGCCTCTTTGGCTTATATTGACATTCACTGTCATTGCTGTCTATTGGTGCAGGTTCCTGCTGTTCCTGATTCGTGGTTGCTGATTTCCATAAACTTCCTGATGGCATCACAAGCTGCCCCTGCTATTACTGCCTCAGCTTCAGCAACACCCCATCCCCTACACCACCACCACCTTCCCAAGGGCCTGGAGAGGGGAACAGCCGTGAGGATGAGGAGGAGGATGAAGAGGATGACGAGGATGAGGTAGTGGAAGTCCCTACTACTAGCAGCCACCGTGAATGTTGGGTGTGGAGGTTGTTTGACACTCTTGAAGGAGTACCGAAAGCTTGTGCAAACAGGGTGCGCTACACTGAGTGCCAGTTTGTGCTCAGTCGTGGCAAACCAGGTTTGTACAGTTACGGTACTACAACCATGAAGTGACACCTAAGGTTGTTCCACAGTGGTGCTATTCGTAGGATTGTCCCCTGTGATAAACGTAGTAGGTTGAGTTCCTCTGCAGCATCCTCTATTTCTGCTCCTGCCACCACAAGATGCACTCCTGTGGGGCAGTGCATCCTTTCATCCCACCATACGCGACACAGTAGACCCTTACCTTCGAGGGTCCCAGTATTGTGTATGTACTGTGATGCAATACTCTGCAGGGGTGAGGCCCTTCAAAGTGCTTTCGAGGCTGCGGTCCGGGAGCATGAGAAGGACTGCTCACTACCTGATTAAGGGCCACCCTACATCTTCCTTCCTCCACCTGCCCTTTTTTATCCCCGTGGTTGGTGCCCCTTCTTTCCCCTCCCTTCCCTTCCTTTCCTTGTGTGTCTTGTTAAAATAAAATACAAAACAACACAAAAAAAGGCTCTTTTCAGAGCCGCTTTTCACAGTTTAAAAATAGACGTGCCAATGAAATGCTGCAGGGCCCTCTGCATTTTTAGAAGTCTGAGGACAGTTCGCGGACATTTAACATTTTTGCTGTGCTGCGGTATCAAAACCATTGCACTCTTCTCTGGGAGGAAATGGTGGCTCTGAAAAGGGCATTTTTGTGGTGTTTTTTTGTGTTTCAAAAACTTCAAATGGTCAACACCTACTGGAAAAAGGATTGCTATAATTCCAAAAAGGGTCGAAATGAATGTTCTATATTTTGCAGAAAAATCTGATTGCCAGCATAAGTAAGATGTACTCCATCTTTGCGAAAAATGTGTGTACTACTAAACATAATATTTTCATTGTGAAAAGAGGACATGCTAAAATCTTTCAGAAAAGCACAAACAGCCTTGTTGACATTGCTCCTCGCTTTCTCCATTTGGGACCAAATGAAGAAGAACGCAGCCACATTTGTCTTTGCGCAATACGAGAAAAAATTACTTGGGAGTTTGGAAACATGTCCATAACCTTCCCAAGTCCTTCTTTCATTGCAAATTGCAAGGAGATTCCAGAGACATGTCCTAAACTGTTCCCTCCTCAATGAATAATGACAATGTTTGGATGACACTGTGTCACCAAAGTAGTACAAAGAGGAGTCAAATCTAGCCACTTCATGTCATGCACTCCATGCCAGCGCACATCCATATGAGGGAATCCAAGATGTTGTCAGGTTTTCCTGGGTTTCATTTCCTTTCCTAGGTTTCTTTTTTCCTTTTCTTTTTCTTTCCCTTCTTAAGTTTAAATTGTTTTCTGTGTTATTTGATGTTTATTCCTTAACTATCATTTTAACAGAGGGAGATTGTCCCAATCCAGCATGGAGGGAAGGAAGGAGGGAATCAAGCAGGGATCTGATTGGTTACCAAGATGTTGAAAGGTGATTGGAAGATAAGGTGACATGGGAGCAGTTTCAAGGTTCTAAACTGCCTTTCATTGTTCAACCTTCAACCGGAAGGTCCTGTATTATTTAGTTCTGAGTTTTGGCCTAGGTTTGTACTATTTAATAAATCTGGAGCAATATATGAAGCAGGTTTGGTGATAGACCTTCGTGGGACAAGACCTGCAGACATTTGGTGGGAGCGCAGCGCTCAAGTCAATCTGTAAACACAGACAATCTGTTATTTGGAATTAATATTATTCTTTTCAAGTTAAGAAGTCACCACTAAAGTGCTTTCAGTCCGTTTTAACTTTTAGGTAATTAGTTAGGTAAATAGGTTCTTGTGAGTGACTTTGCATCCTGGCATAACTTCAATTTAAAGTATTCTCATTACTTTAGTAAAGACTAGAATTCAAAGCAACTGTAAAATTAAGCAGATAAGAAGATCAGTGACAATTTCTTTCCTCATGATCTGTTCAAAAGTGAATATTTCAAGTAATGCGCATTGCAGCAATAAATTAAGTTCTTTTGTTTTAACGCTAATCGTGCATGCTCTGAGAGAGGGAGCATAATCTGACTATGCTCAAAGTGGTAGAGTACTCAGACGCTTTCTTGCACATACAGTTTCTTCAATAAGAGTCTATTCCTCAAAACACGCATGCTGAGTTAATTTTGGTTTTAATGCTAATTACTCACGCCTGCTCAGAAAGGGAGTGTTTATCTGAGCATGTGCGGCAAAGAAGTGAAATTGACAATTAACTATTGCGCAAAAACAAATGAACTAGTGTCAACGGCGTCGAGTGATTGCTTCCACTCGCCGTTTGGTTTGAGTCAGTGATTAGTGTTTAAATATGCTTGTGCAGATTTAATAAATATAAATGAACAGAGACTTCAAAATGCATGCATAGAAGCGTTAATGTGTAGAGTTTCAACACTCAATGCCAGATTCAGTAAATATAAAGGAACAATGACTTCGTAATGCATGCGTAGAAGCATTTAAAAGACTTCAAATGAAGACATATTTTCTTCTATTCTTCTTTCATTAAGTAACTGTTTTTTATAATACATGTCAACTTAAGAAACTGGGATTGAAACCATTTAAAGTTATATGATTTATTAATAACTTCATACATTTCTGGTTAAAGAAGCAATGTCTTATGGTGAAAACAAATGTGAAATACTTGCCTGCTAAGAGACTTGCAACTTGAATTCAGTTCAATATAATTTCATGAACTTTATGTGTAAGAGTCATGGATAACCAAACCACATTATAATTGAACCCAGAAGTATTCATCAGTTTTCATCAATCCATTTTGAAGTAGCTTCAATGCAAGCCTTCCAGCTCTTCATGGAGGCTATACAGGTATTTTAGGTTCTTAAGGGGAATAGTGGGAGAAAAGTAACTAGTTAGAAAGATAATAACATAATTTGTTTCATCCTCTGCAGGTTCTCGACTACAAGAAGAGTGACCTGTGTCTTTTGTTGGTTTCTCCACTTCCCCCTTTCCCTTGGGATTGTTAAGATTTCTGCTGTTTTTATTCAGTAGTTGACTGCACAGCTCTGGGGGATTGTGGGGGTCAGCAGCTTCTGCGGACCTAGATACAGGACCAGGCAGAATGAAAGGCCAATATATTGAGTCCGCTTGAGCTGCTGAGTCCATAGGGAATAATGGCTGTGATAGGGGATTTGATTAAGGAATTGAGGGATGAGCTTCCCATCTCTCATCAGGAGAATGCCAAAATCAGTATAAAGGTTTAGGAGTTGGGGGAGGAAGTATCTCAGATTCAAGGGTCTCTCAGACAGCAAAGAGGAGAGACTGAGGAACTTAGGGGTCAACCTCCAATTTTGATTAGAGAAGATTCCGGAAGTAACCAGAGTGTAAGAGGGGGAATGGAGACCTTGGGGGTTCCAGTACATTTTGCTCCACCTGATCGATTTGGTGGAGATCCTAAAAAATGTCAAACTTTTATTTGTGGACACTGAAGGTGTGCTCTGTGCAGCGAACGTGTTCTAAAGAAAAGCCTTCGCCTTCTGAGGCCAGCAGCACTGCGAGCAGGAGCTCTTGCTGCTCCCTGCTTCCTGGAGGAGGCGGGGCTTATCCCGTACACGTGGCAGATCACATGACCGCAGCCGGGTATTAATTGCCGGCCCAACCGCCCGAGTGGCGTGTATTTGTGGACGCTGAAGGTGTGCTCTGTGCAGCGAACGTGTTCTAAAGAAAAGCCTTCGCTTTCTGAGGCCAGCAGCACTGTGAGCAGGAGCTCTCGCTGCTCCCTGCTTCCTGGAGGAGGCAGGACTTATCCCGTACACGTGGCAGATCACGTGACCACAGCCGGGTATTAATTGCCAGCCCAACCACTCTCGCGGCGTAAGCCCTGGTGGCAGAAGGGCTGGTGCTGTTAGGCTGTTCGGCGTGTGCGGCTGCCGGATGCCAGCAAGCTCTCTCATCTTTGTGTGACTATTGGTACCCTGAGAGGGGAAAAGGGCTGAGACGACTCGCTGTTTCCCGCTGTTTGCGCTGATAAGCTCCAACGCTCCACGCTCCCCCTGGACCCGGATAATAGGGTCACACATTTCTATATAAGCGCTGGTAAGTGGAAGCGGGAGCCGGTGTGTGTGACTTTGTCGTGGATGTGATCTAATTCTCTACTGACAATCTATAAATTATTCTTGCAATGGCTAACATTCAATTCTAAGGAACATCACAGTGAAATCTTAAGCGGGCTCGCATAATGCGAGAAACTCGAGCGCAGCGCAAACTAGAATCTATGCCGACCATGGAGCCGGCGCAGTATATAAATGAACAGCAGAAGGTTGCTGGTGCAGCAGGGTTACATACAGAGCGGCTTGCTGAGTCAATAAGCACTGTTATTCACCCATCCGACGTACTAGCGCAAAACACTATAGTGCCACCAACTAGATTATTCAGAGGATCATTTCCAAGGGATCAAAGAAGTGGTAATTTGCACAGTGCGATGCTGAAACCACCTAATTGCCCTGCTCGAGTCATGGAGTGGTAGATTTGCCCCCTGACACTGGCCTCTACCGAGTTATCAGTGGACGTACAGGAACAGGAAATTCGATTGTCTGAGGAGCACCACTTAATAAATGATATGAGCGGCAGAGATGGGGTTACCCTTGTTGGGGATGTAAATGGAGAGGGATTCGACCCTGGGTATTGTGTTGCCGGGGTAGCGGGGCCTACCGCCGTGGAAGTGGTGGGCAGAGGGCCCCATGTAAGGCTTGTGAAGAAGACGAGATCCCCTGTTGAAGTAAATATGGTGACAACATCAGTTGACCTGATGAACGATGTTGACAAACTCACATATGAACTGCCATGTGAACATAGTGTGCTTGCTGGTGGCAAGGCCGAGCATCAGAGATCCATGGATGGAGTGACTTCATATTTCAATTTGTCTACTAATCAATCACCCAACTGCACTGGAAATCTGATGTCCCCACTGCCTAGGTTCTACAGTGCTGTAGATACAGCAGCCTTCATTGGCAACACCAACCACATGGCATATGATGCCAGCGATGAGGTATTCATGGGTAAGAATGGCTCAGAGTCAAGCAGGGAAGATGTTGTGCTAATGAAGAGTGTGACACCACTGTGGGTGGGAAGGGTGGCTGGCCAAGACCAAAATAATGAGTCACCTATCCAAGATTGCCCTGCCCCCTTGAACGACCTTAGATCTGGATCGGAAAGAAGGAACTCTTTGGAGGTAGCTAACAAACTTTTAAATGCCCTCACACGCCTTAATGCGGAAAGAGCCTAAAAAAACTTAGTGAATTATAGAGCGTCCATGACAGAGTGTGAAAATATTGCTCCGTGTGTTGATGAAGCACCAACGTTACCACAGCCTATAATTCAAACACGAGAGACAAGCACCCTATTGAAACGTAGGAGGCTAATTGGGAGCATATCGCCTAGCGTTAGTTGTTCACAGAATAAAAAACTGAAAATGTCAACAATTCCACTTAAACTTTCTTCACCGCTTTCGAAAACTAACACAATACGGCTAGAACCCACCAAACCCTTAGCCGCTACTGTTTCTTCAACAGATGAAGATTCCACTGATTCATCTATAATGGAACCCCCATACCCGAAGATTAGAAGACCTGTGAATCGTGATAGGGTACATCCACGTGCTACCAGTAACGTGTTAGAAGAGCGGGACACTGTTTTCCATGCCAAAGACTTACAAACAACCATAATCTCATCCATGACATTATCAATCGCTCCATTCATCAAAATTTATGAAAATCTTAATGAGAATGTAAAAGAGCTTTCATCAGTGGTTGCTACATTAAACAATAAGTTGCTTAGCATGGAAAACAAAAACTTCCACTGTAAAGAAGTGCTTCATGAAATTCATGGAAAGACCGATTGGGCCTTAGAAACCCTTGTTGACCATGCCAAAAATGCAAATTTGGACAAAAGGCTGTTGGCTGAAGTTGCAAAAGAGGCACTGGGGATTTTTCAACAACAGAAAAAGATGCATGACCAACAAATGGATGTGACCCCTTGTCCAGCAAACGGCCTGTTACCTAAAACAGCGAAACCAGCAAATGTGGAACGGTTCACTGAACAAGATTGTGCCAATGTTACACGGAATGTTCAAAAGCACCCTAGCAGCCCAGCACAACATGTTACTTTAAGCTCACCCTTACAAATGAAAACTGTACTGAACCGTCAGAGCCCCTTTGGCAATAAGGCATCCTCATTGCAAACACTGAAGAATCCTGGCGGTGGATCACTGCCTGTGGTTGCTGCGAATAGCACACTTGCAGTTGACTGCCAACCTGTGAACGTTCCTCTAAAAGAACTAAACAAGGTCAGTAGTGCTTTTGCCAACATTATTAAGGAGTCCCAAGTGGCCTCGAATTTGGCTCTTTTAAATCCACAAGTGCCATCAACCTCAACAATACCAGCTAATAGGGAAGTAACAAGCACTCAAATGCCAGCTACGCCCCTCAAGGGAGTGGCCGTT
This sequence comes from Ambystoma mexicanum, assembly GCF_040938575.1. Lineage (NCBI taxonomy): Eukaryota > Metazoa > Chordata > Amphibia > Caudata > Ambystomatidae > Ambystoma > Ambystoma mexicanum. Next base: position 321,862,763 of record NC_090930.1, read on the forward strand.
GCGACCCCCGTACTATATAACATCTTCAAAGGCCCATTAGACACCCAAAAGACCACTGCAATTAGTGTACAGTCAAGGAACGGCTGGTTTAAAAAAAAGTAAAAATCAGCCGCAAAGGAAAGCTAAATGCAATGCTGACTCAAGAAAATTCCTGCGTCATCTTAAAACAGTCAATGTAACGGTTAACGGACCCTTACATGGAGCGGAAAACGCTGGAAGAAAGGAAAGCGTACATGTAGTACCAGCTGGCCCAATCGTTTTAGAAGAATCTATAATCAGCAGCAGCGATGGCACTGAACTTCTAATAAATCTTTCAACATATAATGTTGAAGAACTTGTAGAGAAGGAGCCAGCCGTGTTCCACCCTATGAGTTTGCCTGAAGCACCTACTATGATGCAACCTGTAACTGCTCTAGAAGGACTTATTGTGCCGGCGGTCCAGGCAGACATAAAAGTATGTGACACGGCGACACAGGCTGTAACACAGGATCAAAATACAGTGACGTCCTCGACTTTTCCATCCAGAAAGTGGCAACTAATGAAACCGTTACCCTCGCTACAAAATGCAAAGGATCGTTTGGAACCTATATTTACAACACTAGAGGCCAAACGAAGATTGATTGCTGCCAAGTCGCAAATCAAAGGCCGGTTGTCAAGTCCGCAAGTTGACCAGGAGGTGTTGCTTGATACTGTCAATGCGCAAGATCAAAACAGAGAGTCCCTCTCTGTGAATAATGGTCATCCGATACCTCAAAGAAATAGACAAACTTCAAGCCTTAACACAGGAATTGACCTAAAGACGCAAACAGTGAGGCAGAGTTACAAAAACTTGCATACCCCAAAAGTCAACAATAAAGGGAGGAAGTTACAAGCACATTCAACACAAGTGCTACACCGACTCCTCTTGGAACGAATTGAAACATCTGATGAATTAATTCTAAACCGACATAATGTGTTATGGCTGTGCCATTTAATTCCAAGTTTAAGAGCAATCGAATCAGCGGATCTAAAAATTGTTGAATTCTTCGATGAGAAGAAAAATGATGCTGTGATTTTACATTTACAGTCTAAACTCATTGCGGAAGCCCTGTTGGATGCTGGCCCCGTATTAATATCACTGGGGTTCGACATAGCAAAAATTGAAGAAGGCGGACAGTTTGGCTCGTTTGAAGAGAAGACAGATTGCCAATAGTTGCTGCCACAAGTTATGCTCCGATTGAAGAAAGAGAAACAAATCAGGGTGAAATCAAAACTGGCAAGTCGGCGTTGGGTCTGCATCAAGCTTTACTCTCTACCGAGATATCCCACATAAAGGATCCGATAAGAATAACGATTAATGGAATGACAAACCCTTTGCGCACAGGGGTTGACATAAAGACTCAAGAATTTTCAGGCAACAGAGATGATGACTGGACATGGTTGGCTGCAACCATAAATAATCAACCAGAGAAATAATGCCAGGAACCAGAGGGCCCTAAACGGTGCACCATGGGTTCATGGAATACCCATGGTTTTTTGCACCTCTTTGAATCATCGTGGGCCTGTGGATTGGACATATTATGCTTACAAGAAACTTGGCTTTCGCAAACTGCGTTGTTGGAAGGCTTTGAAGTGGCATTTAATCCAGCCATAAAGCAGGCAAAAGGCAGACCGATGGCTGGCCTGCTTGTGGCTATAAAAAAGTGTTTTTTAATTCCTTCAATCCATCTTCTTTTATCCAGGTTGTCACTATTACTACCCACCAAAATGGGTGTAAGGCACCTTGCCTATATATCATTTAAGCAATAGAACCCGAGCGTCGGGCCCTTACCTATGGGCCCCGGGGCATTACCTGGGATGGTAATGCCCCCGTCACGAGGGTTCTATTGCTATTTGTACCCCGGCCTGCAAAAATTGCGTGACCGGGGCACTAAAAGCTTTTTTATTTTGTCCTGAAATGCTGCAGTGTTTCGGCGCTGCAGCGTTTCAGGAGAAAAAAAAACGACCAAGAAAATGGCTGCCGCCATGGAAAGGGAAAACGGAGTCCGGGCATCGGGAGCGGACGCGCTGGGAACACAAGTGTTCCCAGCGCGTCCGCTCCCGAAAAAGGATCAAAAATAAGGTAAGTGGGGTTTGGAGGGCGGGAGTGGGAGGGGGAAAAAAAAAAACGTCCTGCGTCCCCGGCGGGGGACGAGGGAAGCCTCCAGCCGTGTGGAGGTGTGGAGCGGGGATGGCCCCACTCCGAGTCTCCACACGGCTGTAGGCTTTCCTCATCCACCGCCGGGGACGCAGGAACAAGAAGGTAGGGGGGGAAATTAGAAGAAAAAAAATTCCTTACCCGAGTCCCCGGCGGGGGCGAAGGCAGCCTCTCACACTGCGGGGAGGCTCGTAGCGGGGATGGCCCTGCTTTGAGCCTCTTCATTGGCTGAGAGGCAGCCACGACCCCCACTGGGAACAAAGGCTGTGGAATCCCGATGAAGGGATTCCCGGCCGGGTTGGGACCTGGCGAGAGCCAATCAGAATGGCTATTGCCTTCTGATTTTCTCTCGCCGGGTTACTAATAATGTATATTGGAATCACCTGGCCAAGGATGACTCATTTGTTATTGATCAAATTACAGCATTGAGCGATGATCTCTTAACAAAGGAGCTGCCACTGGACCTAATTGTGTGTGGGAATCTAAACATTGTTTGTGCCCAAAACGGATACAGAACTGAGCTAAAGGAGAAGAAGGCGCATAAACATGAAGGAGTAGCAGTTCAGTGGTGCCTAGAAATGGAGCTTCGTGGTCTAACAATGCTCAACGGCCATACTGTTGGGGACATTCCTGCATGTCCTACATGGAGAAGATTTAATCAGGCCTCAGTACTCGACTACATATTCGTTTCTGAAAACATCCACAAACGGAAAAAAAAAATGGAAGTTGTCAGAATGAAGCATAGTGACCACGATATGGTTCAATTTATATTTGAACATTCTATTCCGTGTACTAAGGAAGGTTGGCGCTTTGCGGTGACTACTGGCTCCAATAGGATTCGTCTAAATTTGTTGGATACAGAAGTTACTGCAATTACACACAATTTCCAATACGGCTCAAAAGCCCTTGAATATCAAGATCTCCTGTGCGACTACGAAGAACAAAAACATAATACAAATCACAAGGGGTTTCGAGCAAAACACAAATTTGACATGGCTGTCATGCAACAAAAAAGAGCCATTGCGACAAGAATTAAGGGCCTTAAAAAAAATAAGCAGTATAATCAGGAAGGAGAGTAAACGAATGATTAAACAAAGATACCGGAATTGGCATAAATCGCATGCCGCAATTCTGATGCAAAATGAATCTGAACTAATGTTACAGAAAATGTCTGATAAAAAATCAGCTGAGTACTGGAGATTGATAAACAACAGCTTGGCTCCTCAAGATGCACTACAAGCTAATGCAATATCGGAAGAAAAGTGGGCCGAATTCTACTCGAATCTATATGCTAAAGATCCATCTTCCACAGTCTCGGTATATACGGCGCTAAAGAAATGGGATTTGATGTTTGAGCGTCTTGATATACTTAATGTAATTAAAAACGTGCATGATTCTAGAGCGCCCGGGCCAGATGGCTTAACCAACTTTGCACTCAAGAAAAATCCAGAATTATGGACAGACTTTTGTGTAACGCTGTTTGAAAGGGTCATTAAGAACTGCGCGACCCCAAAGTCTTGGAAAAGCGCGGTGGTAGTACCTATTTTTAAAAGAGGGGATCGAACTAATCCTCGGAATTATAGACCTATAGCGCTACTCGATGTTTTGGGGAAGATTTATGCCAGCCTCCTACAACAAAAACTCCTAAAATGGGCTACAGCTGCAAACCACGTAGATCCCAGACAAGCGGGTTTTGTAAAAGGAGTAGGATGTGGGTTGAACTTGTTACTGCTAAATCTGCTAAAAATGGATGCACTGAAGTCAAACACAAAGATCTACACGGCACTGATAGACTTGTCACAGGCGTTTGATAGCATAAATAGGGAGCTGTTGTGGGAAAAACTCACGAGGTGGAACTGTCCCTCGAGTTTAGTGGATGCAATCCGCGAGTTACACACGGACACTTCTATCAAGATTCGTTTGGATGAGAAAGGCACGTTGTCTGCTGATATTGCTACATATAAGGGCGTAAAACAAGGCTGCCCATTGGCAGCAATTATTTTCAATCTCTTTATCTCAGACATAAAGCAAGTGTTCAATGGTGTAGCTACCTTTCCTCCAAAACTTTATGGAACCTCAATAGAATACTTGGTCTATGCTGATGACCTCATTTTGGTGGACTTGACGCCGATTGGGCTCCAGCGAAAACTCAACTGTCTTGAGCATTACACAACAGAAAACGGCCTCAAAATCAACAAAGAAAAAAGTGAAATTCTGATCTTTGAAAAGTTACAGGGAAATAAAGGCAAAAAAGGAAAAGTTCGCTGGCGAATTGCAAATGAGTACCTACAAATCGTAAAGAGCTCGACCTACTTGGGCATGAAAATTAGCGCCAGTAGAAGAGATGAGCCGTGGTCTACTGTTGCAAAAAGCAAGTGCCGGCAGCTGGCGTGTAAAGCGCAACTAATCAATAAGAAATTTGGCAAATTTTCGCTAAAACCTGTCATTTTATTTTTTGAGCAAAAGCGGTACCTGCACTAATATATGGCCGAGAAAATGCATTTGGTTGTGCAGAGGTCTTGTGGAATTCCCTAGAAAATATTTTTTGGTCCCGTGTCTTGCAGCTTACAAAGGGTACATCAACAACATGTCTACAGTATGAGCTAGGGCTCATATCAATTAAAGCAAGAGTTACGTGGAATTTATTAAGTATATATAGAAAAACGATGGTTAAAACTCCGGTGCCGCAATTTGAATTATTACATAAGTCTGATGAAGACAGAGCCACTACTACATTGTTCGACTGGAATGTACTCTGTCAGGCTCTACTAGAGGAGTACGGCATCAGTCTCTCACTACTAATAGAGAACCCAGACATGGCTAAAATGAAAATCTGGAGAACTGATTGGATATCGACCTGTGACTCAAGAGCAAATTCAATTCTAATGTGCGAGGTACCGGGAGAAGCAAAACCTTATGGTCAGCGACATACATATCTAACCTGCTTACCAGATCAATACTCAAGAGCTCTGTACATGCGTTTCAGAATGAATTTGTTTCTAACAAAAAAACGTTTGGCTACATGGACGAAGTATGCTAACATCGATCCAGTGTGCAGATTTTGTAAAAAGAGTAACGAATCCATCAAACATCTAGTCATGGTTTGTTTTGCCTTTGAACAACAAAGAGAAAGCCATTTTGGGAAATTGATCAATGAGCATCAATTCATGAATTCAGATGATTGGTGGAAGGCACTGTTTGAGGGGAACAACAGAGTAGTCCTATTTGCTCTAGTAAATTTTCTTTGATTGCTGAAAAGTAATTTAGACATTGAGAATGGGAAACTGGGTTTACATAATTAAGAAAACTGTTATGGAGTAGGAACATGGGTTGTATGTGTGAAACTAGAATGACGATGTTTCAGATTGATGAAGGAAACTAAGAGTTGGAAGGAGAGACTGGGAGATTGTATTGTTATTTTAAAGGTTTGAATAAACCAAATAAAAAAATAAAACAATGTTTTAAAAAAAAAAGACAAACTGTTTTTACTCAATGTGAACTCCATTTTCTCTGCAGACCTGGGAGTTTTCCTACTGAAGAAGCAAGAGTAGGCTTTGTACTGTCATATCTTACTGGGGAGGCAGCAGCGTGGTCTGTATTGTTAGTTAGTCAGAGAAATCCTATTTTGAAAAGATTTGCTCAGTTTCATGATGAATTCAAAAAGATGTTTGGAAGAAGACAGCTTTCCATGGAGGTAGAAGGAGAGTTCTTGGAGCTAAGACTAGGTAATAGAGATTTGACTAGTTATATCACTCATTTCAAATCCTTGGTGTTGGAGAGTAGATGGCCTGAAGAAAAGAGAGCTATACTTTTTTATCGAGGTCTAAGGGATGATTTAAAGGATGCACTGGCCACTATAGTTGACAGACCTACTTCATGTGAGGCACTAATTGATTTAGTCATGCAGGTGGATTTTAGATTAAGTGAAAGAAGGAGTGAGAGAACGAAGGGTATAGAAGATGTAAAGATAGTCCAATGGGTGGAAAAAGTTAATGAATTGACTTGTAGGGAGAAAAGAGACAAGGCAGTAGTTTCAGGAGTTAGTAAGAGGGGTCCGTTGACTAAAGAGGAAAAGAAAAGAAGGAGACAAAATAACTTACACTCCCAAGAAATCTCGGCCATTAGGTATTAGTTATCAAGTAGTTGCCAATACTCTTGAAGCTGTCGTGCCTCACATCACTATCAATGTATCCTTGTTTTATGAGGGTTTTAAAGGGTACTGGTCCATCCATGATTGACTCAGGGGCAACAGGTCATTTTATGGACAAGGGTTTGGCCAAGTCATTAAAATCCCTTTGGTGGAGAAAGAGAAATTGGAACAGGTTAGGGCGGTAGATGGTTCATATTTAACATCTGGTCCAATTACACATGATACTGTTCCCTTACATATGGTCATTATGGAGAATCATGGGGAGGACATTATTTTTGAACTTATTGATGCCCCTCAATTAAAAATAATTTTAGGAAGGCCATGGTTGACTTCACACAATCAGTTAATTGATTGGGGTAGGAGGGTTGTGGAGTTTAGTTCAGAATTTTGTAAGGAGTATTGCCAAAAATGTGTAAGAGCTGATTTGGAAGGAAGTTCAGATAGATTGAAAACTTTGTATTGAGCTAATAGTGGTGGAGTAAGTCACTCTATTGGAGCTGTTATGGGAGCACTCCCAGAGTGTTATTCAGATTTTGAAGATGTTTTTGGTGAGAAAGAAGTGGGAGAGCTACCGCCACACAGGTCTTCTGACTGCAAGATTGAGTTGGTAGATGGAGCATTTTTACCTAGCAGCAGAGTTTATGCTTTAACTGAGAAAGAAAATTAGTTTTTGAAAGAGTATTTACAGGAAAATCTTGCTAAGGGTTTCATCAGTAATTCTCAATCTTCTGCTGCATTTCTTCTATTTTTTGTTCCCAAAAAAGATGGGAAGTTGAGAACTTGTATTGATTATCGCTCCTTAAATAGAGTAACTGTTAAGAATAAATACCCCTTACCTCTGATTTTGGAAATGTTAGATCGTATTCAAGGAGCTAAATATTTTTCTAAATTGGACCTTAGAGGAGCTTGCCATCTTGTCAGAGTGAGACAGCGTGATGAATGGAAGACAGCCTTCAAGACACTATTTGGGTTATATGAGTACCTAGTTATGCCTTTTGGGTTGTGTAACGCTCCTGCAGCTTTCCAATTTTTTATTAATGATATTTTCAGAGAATGTCAAGATATGTTTGTAATTGTTTATATAGATGATATTTTGATATTTTCCCCCGATTTAGAAGAACAACGGAGACATGTGAGATTGGTTTTAGACAAGTTGAAAGAGAATCATCTTTTCGCTAAACTTGAGAAAAGTCAATTTCATACTGAGGTGATAGAGTTTTTCTGGTTTGTAATCTCTCCTTCAGGCCTGGAAATGGACGACAAGAAGGTGCAGGCAGTAACAAATTGGCCAACTCCAACTCGAGTCTAGGAGGTTCAGAGCTTTTTGAGTTTTGCCAACTTTTATATAAGATTCATCCAGGGTTTCTCTCAGATAATTCTGCCAATCACTAATTTGCTCAAGAAAGGAGTGAAATTTTGTTGGAGCGAAGACGCTGAGAAGGCTTTTCAGGAGTTGAAAAACAGATTTATCTCAGGTCCTATATTATTGCATCCGGATCCGTCCAAGCCATTCTTTGTGGAAGCTGACGCCTCTAATTTGGCCATGGGAGCAATTTTATCTCAGAGACATGAAAACACTGGGCAATTACATCCAGTGGCTTTCTTTTCAAGAAAATGTTCTGAAGAAGAAAATAATTATACTCTAATGGATGGCGAGTTATTGTCTATAAAGGCTGCATTTGAAGAGTGGAGACACTACTTACAGAGTAATTCATAGAATTTCGCACAAAAGTGGCGCACGTGGCTGGCGCACAGTGTGAGCGTGCGAATGTCGGCGATAGCCGCGTGCACTAAAATCGATATCCACGCACAGCATATTCATGGATTTTACCCTCCAAAACCAGCCCTGGCGCAGAGTGGCACGGTGACCCTGCAGCAGCGCCAGTTACGCCCCCAAGAACGCTCTCACGCAAGGAAAAGCCATCAAAATTCCCAATTCAGAGCAAAGGGCTGCGCTAACCCTGGACCAGTATACAGGGCTGGCAAACAGCAAACGCCGAGCGGGGAACGTGTATTACTGGGGTGTGCGGGAAGTTCCACACGCAATTTCAGCAGGGTACGTGTATTTCTGAGGTGCGGGGAAGTTTTATACGCAATTTCAGCAGGGTACGTGTATTACAGGCGTGCGCGGGAAGTTCCACACGCGATTTCAGCAGGGTACGTGTATTTCTGGGGTGTGGGGAAGTTTTACACACGATTTCAGCAGTGTACGTGTATTACAGGGGTGCGCGGGAAGTTCCACACGCGATCTCAGCAGGGTATGTGTATTTCTGGGGTGCAGGGAAGTTTTACACACGACTTCAGCAGGGTACGTGTATTACAGGGGTGCGCAGGAAGTTCCACACGCGATTTCAGCAGGGTACGTGTATTTCTGGGGTGCAGGGAAGTTTTACACGCAATTTCAGCAGTGTACATGTATTACAGGGGTGCGCGGGAAGTTCCACACGCGATTTCAGCAGGGAATGTGTATTTCTGGGGTGCGGGGAAGTTTTACACGTGATTTCAGCAGGGTACGTGTATTACAGGGGTGCGCGGGAAGTTCCACACGCAATTTCAGCAGGGTACGTGTATTTCTGAGGTGCGGGGAAGTTTTACACGCAATTTCAGCAGGGTACATGTATTAAAGGGGTACGCGGAAAGTTCCACACGCAATTTCAGCAGGGTACGTGTATTTCTGGGGTGCAGGGAAGTTTTACACACAATTCCAGCAGGGTACGTGTATTACAGGGGTGCGCGTGAAGTTCCACACGCGATTTCAGCAGGGTACGTGTATTTCAGGGGTGCGGGGAAGTTCTACACGTGATTCCAGCAGGGTACATGTACAACAGGGGTGCGCATGAAGTTCCACATGTGATTTCAGCAGGGCACATGTATTTCGGGGGTGCGGGGAAGTTCTACATGCGATTTCAGCAGGGTATGTGTATTTCTGGGGTGCGGGAAAGTTTAACACGTGATTTCAGCAGGGTACGTGTATTACAGGGGTGCGCGGGAAGTTCCACACGCGATTTCAGCAGGGTATGTGTATTTCTGGGGTGCGGGGAAGTCTAACACGCAATTTCAGCAGGGTACGTGTATTACAGGGGTGTGTGGGAAGTTCCACAAGCGATTTCAGCAGGGTACGTGTATTAGTGGGGTGCGCGGGAAGTTCCACACGCGATTCCAGCAAGATATGTGTATTACTGGGGTGCGGGCAAGTTTCACACGCGATAGGCCCTGTGCGAGTGGGGTACGTGTATTACCCCTGGTCATGTCCCTCAGGCAGCCCATCCACCATGGGCATGCCCCCCCAGCCAAGCCACATGTCACCTTGCACTAGTGATCACCAACGCATTACTCCCTTGCACCCCCACCCCACAGCAGTGCAGGGCACCTGCCAGCAGGCCCCCACTCATGTCCCCTTGCACCCCCACCCCCAGCACTGAGGAGCACCTGCCAGCAGGCCCCCACTCATGTGCCCTTGCACACCCACCCCCCAGCAGTGCGGGGCAACTGCCTGCAGGCCCCCACTCAAGTCCCTTTACACCCCCACCCCCCCAGCACTGAGGGGCACCTGCCAGCAGGCCCCCACTCATGTCCCCTTGCACACCCACCCCCCAGCAGTGCGGGGCTCCTGCCAGCAGGCCCCCACTCATGTCCCCTTGCACCCCCACCCCCCAGCACTGAGGGGCACCTGCCAGCAGCCCCCCACTCATGTCCCCTTGCACACCCACCCCGCAGCAGTGCAGGGCACCTGCCAGCAGGCCCCCACTCATGTCCCCTTACACATCCACCCCCCAGCACTGAGGGGCACCTGCCAACAGGCCCCCATACATGTCCCCTGCACCCCCAGCCCCCTGTAGTGCGGGGCACCTGCCAGCAGGCCCCCACTCATGTCCCCTTGCACCCCCACGCCCCAGCAGTGCGGGGCACCTGCCAGCAGGCCCCGACACATGTCCCCCAGCCAACACGTCATCACAATCTAGATCCCTGGCCCTTATGACCAGCCTCCACATGCCAAAGACCCACCCAAGTATTGCATCCACCCACATAGAAATGCAAATTACATGATACAACCCCAATGGCAAGTATGTAAATTAACACATGTCCGTCACACACACACAATGGGTGCAAGTGAATGTCAAAACCCATATCATGACATGCATGAAATCAATGAGATGATACCACAAATGGAAGTATAAAAATCTATATATTAAAGACAACATGAACGTAAAGCAAATTAAACACACAACAATGGGAATAACAAAAGATATGGTCCATGTCCGATAAATAATGAAAATCAAGAAAACATAAGCAAAAGAAATCCAAAAATAAATGTTGTCCAAAGTCAGAGTTCAAAAAATCAAATCCAAGGGAAAATAAAAACCATTGCTCCATGGTGAAAAAAAAATATCAAAAAAGATGAATCCAATGTAAAACTATGTACAATTGAAGAATCCAGAGTCCATGAGCCCAAATTAATAAATGAAACCTACCAAAAACTACTACCTAATAAAAAAACTATATACAAAAATGTGGTCCATTGTCCAAGCGGTCCAAAATAAAGAAAAAACCAAAGGAAACCTAAAACTAACTAAATAACTATTTACAAAGGCAGCGGGCAAGTCCAACGGCTCACATGTTGATTTTCCGGGCCAGGGCATCATCCAACTCCTGCCCGATGTCCCGGAGGCAGTCCTCTTCCATGGCCCCAAGGGTTTGCAGGGACGATGACATCTGGAACTCCAGGTCCCTGCGAATGGCCTCGAAGCACTTGGCCCGCCTCAGGGCCCTACACATGGAGTTCTCCGCCCTGACCATCGTGAGAAGTGCCTTTTCCGCCCGCTGCCGCTCCGCATCTATCGCATGGCCCAACCGCTGCCACACGGAAGACACTTCCTGTCCAGGGACCTCCTGCCCTCCGGCCGATGCCTGCCCCTCCGATGTTGATGGCCCCGAGCCATCATTGCTCCCACCTACAGCCTGCTCCTGCTGCTGCTGCTGCTGTCCATGTGCCCTGTCCGATGGTGCCTGCACATCCTCCATCTGCTGGTCTCCAGTTGTGGTGTCCACCCCTGCTAGACTGCCAACTCCCGACTGTGGCAGGGATGGGATCTCCACCAGGCTGGCTGTGTTGGTCAGGCAAGGTCCACAGGGGGCCCTGGTGGAATCTGGGCCGGAAGACGATGTGGAGAACGACCGGCGCACAGCCTCCACAGAGGAGGAGAGGTCCGCCAGAGTGCGCGTCACATGTAGGAACCCACCGACCAGGGCCCCTCCCAGCAGTGCCACGTCACGACGCTGCTCTTCGTGATGGCGTGCGTTCTCCGCCCAGGAAGAACGCACGCCATCACGAATGACATGCGTGCGCAACGCGACACCCACCAGGACGGATCCCATATGGTTGCAGGACCCCTCGCCCACAGGTAGTGGGAGAGGCAGGTGTTATGGCACTCTCTCCTACCTGCGGATGGGCCTGGTACGGGGCCTCCCTGCTGGTGCATGATGGTGCAGTCACAGGGTCAAGCACAGCGACATGCACAGGCCCCTCCCCGGTGACCTGTGCTGCCTCCTGGCCCTGGACTGCACCACTTGCACCAGTGGTACTACCCCCATCAGGCCCCATCTGCGGCTCAGTAGCGGGCTCCTCCTCCTCTGTGGAGACCACCAACCTGGATGTCTCCACACCGTCTTCCGCCATTGGAAGCCCCTGTGGGGGCTCACCCGGCCCTTCCGCCACAGCCGTTGTGGCAGATGCAGCACCAGCCCCCTCGCTCCCGGATGATGGTAATGGGAGGGTGGCTGGGCCTTGCGACGCCGCCCAGTGGAGGCATCCTCGCCACTTGGCTCCACAGCGCCGTCTCCGCCCTCTTCTTCACTTGACGCTGCGTAAGGGAGACATAGAACACAAGCATCAAGGTACAGTAAAAAATACCCTAGACAGGAAGCAACAACACATGAGTGGCACTGTCAAATGTCACTTCCATCCTGTCATTCCACAACACATGGGTGAATACACACAACACACATGCAGAAACAGTCCTGGCACCTGCAATCAACATCAACATCCATGTAGAAGGCCCCCTGTAAACCAAGATGTTGCCTTCAAAGTCACATGCATCCATGGCATTTCAAAGTCACACACACACTTTTCAGGCACACACACACACACATGTACACCATACATGTACATGACATCAGCACCCATTCCTCACCCCCCCTCCATGTCCAGGAACAGAGACAGCCATGCTTTCATGTGTGCATTCCACATAGAGCTCCCTATGTTGCATTAAAACACATGCACCAACCATGTGGTTCACACATATTTGGTCTAACATGCATGACCATGATGTCCCTGCACACACACATCCATACATGGCCTATGTCACTCATACAGGCAAGCATCAGACTACCAGCACACTGCAACATGCCCTGTCTCACACAGCAATGCTTGGCCACTTACCGCTCAACTCCAGACGGGTCTGCCTCCGAAGGATCTGGGCGTGGAGCGCTGGGCCTACGCGTTCCAGGACCCTCATCTGGATGGTACTCAGGCATGCCCGGACCCCCTCTGTGAGGCGCCGGGCCTTGTGGAGGGTCCTGGACCTGAAGTCCTCCCAGCACTTCTTGACGTGCTTGATGTTGCGGGTTGCCACCCCCTCCACGTTGATGGCAACCACTACATCGTCCCAGATCCTCTCCCGCCCTTCCTTGTTGGCGCGTGATGTTCCGAAGAGGGCATCATAATGCCCCAGGACATGCTCCACCAGGACGCCAACTTCGGTGGCAGTGAAGCTGGTGGCTCTCTGCCTCTCTGGCTGGGGGTTGCCAGTGGTGCCAGATGGTGTAGTGCCCGACATGGCAACCCCAGAGGCAGGAGTGGGTGGGCAACTGGGTCCTGGGGCTGGGTTGAGGAGCGATGGAATCCCAGTCGGGAGTCTTCTGTTCTAGCGGGGGTGGACACAGCAACTGGACCCCTGCAGATGGCTGACGTGCAGGCACCAAATAGCAAGGCACGTGGGCAGCAGGCAGACAGGCAGCAGCAGATGGCTGGTGGGTGCGTGCTCGGGGCTCTGGGGGGCAGGAAAATGGCCTTCTGGGCAGGAGTGTGGTCTTCCGTGTGTGTACGCGTGGCCAGCTTGATACGGAGTGATTTGGCACGTGAAAATTTTACACGTCAGCGTGTAATTCGAGGAAAGGCCCTTAGCGCGTGAGCACACATACGCGATATCATTGGACCAAATGCCCTTAGCGCGTAAGCGCGTCAGCACACGTATGCAATATCATTGGACCAAAGGCCCTTAGCGCGTAAGCGTGTCCGTGACGTATTGTGCACGGGTGTTGCCCTTTCGCGTGTAAAACTTGCCGCGCACCCCTGAAATTCACATACTCCTTCGACCAGGGCCCTTTCGTGGGTGAAACTTCACGCGAACCCCAGGTATACACGTGCCTTGCTGAAATCGTGGGTGAAACCTCACGCGAACCCCGTAATACACGTACCCTGCTGAAATCGCGGGTGAAACTTCACACAAACCCTGTAATACACGTACCCTGTTGAAATCGCTAGTGAAACTTCACGCGAACCCCAGGAATACACGTACCCCGCTCGCTCGCACAGGGCTAATATTCCTGGGGTTCGTGTGAAGTTCCACACGCGATAGGCCATGTGCAAGTGGGGTACGTGTATTACTGGGGTTCGTGGGAAGTTTCACCCGCGATAGGCCTTGTGTGAGTGGTGTACGTGTATTTCTGGGGTTCGCAAGAAGTTTCACACGTGATTTAGCTGTCAGAGCGTGGTACGTGAATTTCAGGGGTGCACACACGTGAATTGTCAGTTTGGGCCCTCCCAGGTGTTCCCTCTACACCCTCCCTGGCCCCTGCAGGCAGACCACACCACAGGGGACTACCCCGCACCCCTGGTCATGTCCCGCAGGCAGCCCATCCACCATGGCCATTCACCCCAGACAAGCCACCTGTCCGCTTGCACCACTGATCACCAACTCATGTCCCCCTGACCCCCACACCCCCAGCAGTGGGGGCACCTGCCAGCAGGCCCCCACTCATGTCCCACTCATGTCCCCCTGAACCCCCACCCCCCAGCAATGCGGGGCACCTGCCAGCGGGCCCCCACTCATGTCCCACTCATGTCCCCTTGCACCCTCACCCCCCAGCAGTGCAGGGCACCTGTCAACAGGCCCCCACTCATGTCCCCTTGCACCCCCACCCCCCAGCAGTGCGGGGCACCTGCCTGCAGGCCCCCACTCATGTCCCACACATGTCCCCTTGCACCCCAACCCCCCAGCAGTGCAGGGCACCTGCCAGCAGGCCCCCACTCATGTCCCACTCATGTCCCCTTGCACCCCCACACCCCAGCAGTGCGGGGCACCTGCCAGCAGGCCCCCACTCATGTCCCACTCATGTCCCCTTGCACCCCCACCCCCCAGCAGTGCAGGGCACCTGCCAGCAGGCCGCCACTCATGTCCCCTTGCACCTCCACCCCCCAGCAGTGCGGGGCACCTGCCAGCAGGCCCCCACTCATGTCCCACTCATGTCCCCTTGCACCCTCACCTCACAGCAGTGCAGGGCACCTGTCAGCAGGCCCCCACTCATGTCCCCTTGTACCCCCACCCTCCAGCAGCGCGGGGCACCTGCCAGCAGGCCCCCACTCATGTCCCACTCATGTCCCCTTGCACCCCCACCCCCAGCAGTGCAGGGCACCTGCCAGCAGGCCCCCACTCATGTCCCCTTGCACCCCCACCCCCCAGCAGTGCAGGGCACCTGCCAGCAGGCCCCCACTCATGTCCCACTCATGTCCCCTTGCACCCTCACCCCCCAGGAGTGCAGGGCACCTGTCAGCAGGCCCCCACTCATGTCCCCTTGTACCCCCACCCCCCAGCAGTGCGGGGCACCTGCCAGCAGGCCCCCACTCATGTCCCACTCATGTCCCCTTGCACCCCAACCCCCCAGCAGTGCAGGGCACCTGCCAGCAGGCCCCCACTCATGTCCCACTCATGTCCCCTTGCACCCCCACACCCCAGCAGTGCGGGGCACCTGCCAGCAGGCCCCCACTCATGTCCCACTCATGTCCCCTTGCACCCCCACCCCCCAGCAGTGCAGGGCACCTGCCAGCAGGCCCCCACTCATGTCCCCTTGCACCTCCACCCCCCAGCAGTGCGGGGTACCTGCCAGCAGGCCCCCACTCATGTCCCCTTGCACCCCCACCCCCCAGCAGTGCAGGGCACCTGCCAGCAGGCCCCCACTCATGTCCCACTCATGTCCCCTTGCACCCCCACCCCCCAGCAGTGCAGGGCACCTGCCAGCAGGCCCCCCACTCATGTCCCCTTGCACCCCCACCCCCCAGCAGTGCGGGGCACCTGCCAGCAGGCCCCCACTCATGTCCCACTCATGTCCCCTTGCACCCGCACCCCCCAGCAGTGCGGGGCACCTGCTAGCAGGCCCCCACTCATTTCCCACTCATGTCCCCTTGCACCCCCACCCCCAGCAGTGCGGGGCACCTGCCAGCAGGCCCCCACTCATGTCCCCTTGCACACCCACCCCCCAGCAGTGCGGGGCACCTGCCAGCAGGCCCCCACTCATGTCCCCCTGCACCCAGGTCATGACGATCCTCAATCATGGCCCTTATGGCCAGCCTCCCCAGACCAAAGACCCTACCAAGTACTGCACCCACCCACATAGAAAAGGCAATTACATGATACAACCCCACTGGCAAGTATGTAAATGAATACATGTCCGTCACACACACACAATGGTTGCAAGTGAATGTGAAAACCCATATCATGACATGCATGAAACCAATGAGATAATACCACACATGGAAGTATGAAGAAAAAAATATATTAAAAGCAACATGAATGGAATTAAAATCAAACAAACAAATATGGGAATAAAAAAAAGAAAAGCTGCATGTCTGTAAAATAATGAAAAACAAGAAATCATAGTCCAAAGGAAAGGTGTCCAAAGTCACAGTCCAACAAAGCAAATCCAAGGGAAAAACCATTGCTCCATGGGAAAACCAAAAAAAAAAGATGAATCCAATAGTGAACTGTATACAGATGAACAATCCAGGGTCCATGATCCCAACTGAAGAAATGAAACCTATAAAAAATACTACCTAATGAAAAACTATATACAGAAACGTGGTGCATTGTCCAAGCGCAACCAAAAATGAAGAAAAAAACAAAGGAAACCTAACACTATCTAACTATTTACAAGGGCAGCGGGCAAGTCCAACGGCTCACATGTTGTGTCCCGGGCCTGGGCATCATCGAACTCCTGCTCGATGTCCCGGAGGCGGGCCTCTTCCATGGCCCAGAGGGTTCGCAGGAACGATGACATCTGGAACTCCAGGTCCCTGCGAATGTCCTCGAGGCACTCGGCCCCCCTCAGGACCCTATGCATGGAGTTCTCCACCCTGACCAACGTGAGCCATGCCTCTTCCGCCCGCTGCTGCTCTGCATCTATCGCATGGCCCAACCACTGCCACACGTAAGACACTTCCAGTCCAGGGTCCTCCTGCCCTCCGGCCGATGCCTGCCCCTCCGATGCTGAAGGCCCCGAGCCATCATGGCTCCCACCTTGTTGCTGCTTCTGCTGTGCCGCTGCCTGTGCCCTGGCTCCTGCTGCCTGCACGTCCTCCTCCAGCTGGGGTGCAGTTGTTGAGGTGGCCACCACTGCTGGATGTCCGACTCCCGACTGTGGCAGGGATGTGTCCTCCACCAGCCTGGCGGCAGGGTCAGAGGCAGCTCCACAGGGCACCCAGGTGACACATGGGTGGGAAGATGGCACAGAGGACAACTGGCGCATAGGGGGTTCAGTTGAGGAGGGGATCGGAACAAGGTCCAGAAAACAGAGGTGTCTGGCCCTGGTGAGCTGTCCCAGTGGGTCAATGCAGTTAACGAGCCATGCGAGAAGACGTGCACTCTCCTCATGAAAAGACTGCAGGTCAGCTCGCATGGCACGTTGACGCAACGCCACCCCACCCAGGACAGGCTCAACCCGGTGCCGGATAGCCACATCCACAGGGAGAGGAAGGCCAGTTGGTGTAAGCCAATCCCCTCCCTGAGAACGGGTCTGGACGTAGGTATCCCTGCTGGTGCAAGATGATGCAGTCACAGGATCGGGGACAGGATTACACACAGGCACCTCCGCGGCGGCCTGTGCTGCCTCCTGTCCCTGCCCCTGCACTGCACCACTAGCACCAGTGGAATCCCCACCTCCAGACCCCGTCTCTGTCCCTTGCACGGCCTCCTCCTCCACCAAACCCCCCACCAACCTGGATGACTCCGTGCCATCTTCCTCCGTCGGGCCCTGTGGGGTCTCAGCTGCCCCTTCGGCTGCCGAGGAGTCCAACTCCAACCTCCGCCTCTTGGACCTCGCCTCGGCAGTTGCGACCTGGGACACGGCACCGGACTCCTCACTCCCCGACGAGATGACAACCTGGGAGGGGAGCCGGGCCTTGCGTCTCCGGCTGAAGGTGCGATCCCTGCCGCTGTGCTCCACAGCACCTTCTACGCCCTCTTCATCAGTTGACGCTACAGACAGGGAGAGATAGGAGACAGGCATCAGGGCACTGTACAATGGACTCACACACACATGACAGTTGTACATGAGTGGCATTGTCAAACTTCAGACATGGCATCACAATCCCCAACACACATGTCATTGCAACTCACACACATGAGCTATTCCACAGCCATATTGCAACAGCCAGCACCATCCATACACATACAACAGCATGAGCAGCCAAAGGTGAGCCAGACATCACATGAAACACAGGGAGTGCACTAGACATGCACACACGCCACCACAATTATATGCATGTGTACACCTCTGCCAACTGTCGCAGTGATGAGATTGGCATCCATGTCACATCTGGCAATCAGTCTTCTACGTATCAGTCTCACATGCATCCATGTTGCATCACTGTTGCACCCATGTAAAATACACACACATGCACATGTACATGGTGCAGATACATGCAGCTGGAACCAACATCCATGTGTGACACCACAACCATGCCAAATTACATACACAGTAATCCAAACATGTGTGCTCACACATCTGCATTTGGCCTGCATGCTTACCCACACATACACCATCCATGTGTCTCACACATGAAAGGACTTGCATGTGTCAGCCTCACAGCCCTGTACATACACATCCATACATGGCCCTACAAAACCACATGTACAACCTGCACACTACTGGCACACCACCACACGCACAGCTTCCAATCAGTATGCATGTACACTTACCGCTCGACTCCAGACGGGTCTGCCTCTCAAGGACCTGGACGTGGAGCGCTGGGCATATGCGTTCCAGGACCCTCATCTGATTTTCCAACAGGTGGTCCCGGTGCACCTCAGCATCCGCTGCCTTCAAGAGGCGCCGGGCCTTGTTGAGGGTCCTGGACCTGAAGTCCTCCAAGCGCTTCTTGACATGTTGGAAGTCGTGGACTGCCACCCCCTCCGCGTGGATGGCAGTCACGATGTCTGTCCAGATCTGAGTCCGTCCTTCCTTGTCGGCGGCCGACCTTCCGAAGAGGGCGTCATACTGCCCCAGGACTTGCTCCACCAGGACACCAACTTCGGTGGCAGTGAAAGTGGTGGCCCTCTGCCTCTCTGGCTGGGGGTTGCCAGTGGTGCCAGATGGTGTAGTGCCTGACATGGCAACCCCAGAGGCAGGTGTGGGTGGGCAACTGGGTCCTGGGGCTGTGCTGTGGAGCGATGGAATAGCAGTCGGGAGTCTTCGGTTCCAGCAGGGGTGGTCACAGCAACAGCACCCCGGGCTGACGTGCAGGCAGCAAATGGCAGGGCACGTGGGCAGCAGGCAATCAGGCAGCAGAAAATGGCAGGTGGGAGCGTGCTCGGGGCTCTGGAGGGCAGTAATTCGGCCTTCTGGGCAGGAGCGTGGTCTTCCGTGTGCGAACGCGTGGCCAGCTTGATACGGAGTGATTTGGCACGTGAAAATCTTGCTTGTCAGCGTGTAATTCGAGGAAAGGCCCTTAGCGCGAAAGCGCGTCTGCACGGGTGCGCGATTTCATTGAACCAAAGGCCCTTAGCGCGTAAGCGCGTCAGTGACGTGTACGCGTGGGCGTTTCCCTGAACCTGGGTGCATGTTACACGTCCAAGAACTGCATGTCCGAGTGTCAGCTCATGTAATTGGAGGATAGGGCCTTAGCGCGTATATGCGGAAGTGACGTTGGACGTGTGGGCCGGTTCAAAAGGTACGTGTAGGACGTCATTTCCTTGTACGTGCTTTTCGTGGTGAGCGAGTGGGTGAATTCTGTACTTCTTGTCGGTTCACACGCGATTTACTTCACAGCATTTCTAGTTCGTACTCCCTGTTACCTCTGACAGCTTTTTTCTGATTTTCTGTTGGGCCTGTTTCCTCAAACAGTGTTCACTTCTTCTTTTGTCCTGTCTCCTCAGACAGCGTACAATTCTTCTTTTGGCGGGGGTGTTTCCAACGCGCACACGCGCGTATTTCTCACGCTCTTTTTACAGGTGTGTCGCGTACCCCTTCAGAGGTCATTGTAGGCTGCGTTTAACACGCGTACGTTCATTTTTGTGTTTCTGGGTGCTACAGCGTAGTGCGAGTTCATTTTTCCACGCACATGGTCTACGAGGGGTTGCATGCACGTTATTTTCTGTTTTTGGGGTGCCTGTGCATTGCGTGACCCGTCATCTTTCCCCAGGGGTCACATACAGCCTTGCTAGAGCACTAGGGTACGAATTCCATCTAGTACCCTACCCCCTTGACCCCCAATTGCCCAGGACAATAGTTTACTGCAACTCTCATACGCACAACATCGGTGCAATGCTTGGGAGGCGACCAAGCGGTAAGGGTGGCAAAGGTGGCCGAGCCTCAAGAGGTGGGCGTGGTGGGCGCGGTAGGGGATGTGGCCGGTATTTGCAGGGTACCCCTAGCCCCCCATGTGTGGAGGACAGTCAGGGACACCCATGCCCCCCCATGGTTGAGGGAAACGTGGCTGACACCATCTCTGCTCAGCCCTTGTTGGACCGGCCCATTGTGGCACCTGACCTGGCAGTGGGTGACTCCCAGGCTGACTTCCAGGTCGCCAAGTCTAGGCCACGTGTGGCGGTGCAAGTTGGTGTCCCCAGGCCACGTGGATCAGGGCCAGGTATGTCATCTGCTGCCCCGAGTAGGCAGGGTGGGGAGGCTGCAGGGGCAGCTGCAGCTCAATCCACCCCAGCTCTGACTTTCCCAGCCAGGGCAGTGTTGGTCCCAGTCCATCTTGCTAACGTTCCCCCTGACTATGTCACACTTCAGCCAATGCCTGCACCAAGTCCCATGCTCAGTGTGCATTCCCACATTCCAACTACCCAGTCCACTGGTGCTCCTGCCCCTAGTGGCCAGAGCGGCGTAGGCCACTCAGGATCCCCACCACCTTCAAAATGAAAGAGGAAGAGTGCTCGTCCAGTACAGGCTGATACCCCAGACACGGCTATGCAGTCCGGCACGCCAAGGAAGCCTAGCTTCAATGATGCCGAACGTGATGCACTTGTGTAGTATGTGTCCGCACATGACAGCGAAATGTTGATCGCTTCAGGGTGCAAGACCACACCTGCTCGACGTCAAGCACACTGGCAGACCATTGCGTACATCATAAGTGCCCTTGGATTTGTGAGGCGCACAGCTGGTGAGTGCTACAAGCGCTGGAATCACCTTAATCGCAGAGCAAAGAAAAAGCTGGCCTCAAGTCATGACGCTACTCTGGTGACTGGAGGTGGGTCTCCACAAGAGGACATTGAACTCACTGTACATGAGTCTGTTGCTGGGACCTACATCACAGAGGAACAGATCCAAGGTGTGGGAGAACTGCCAGATTACGAGGCATTGTCTGGTGAGTGCACATTCATGTGTGTGTGATCCATGTGTATGTTGTGTGTGTGAGGGGTTCTGATTGAGTGCCAGGTGAGGGTGTGTGTGCCTGAGTGGTTTGGGTCACCCATGTGCTTCATCCAAAACATTCTGCGCCCCTGTATTTGGGTATTACAGTATCCCTTCTGCCCACAGAAGACATTTTGTGCAACATCACGCCAGTTGCCCTTGAAGTGGCATCTTGCAACAACATTGTTCCGTATTTTTCAGTGTTCATTTAGGCTGATTGTTTCAATTCCCACACTTTCACTACGCATTTCTCAGTCCTGTTGTCAAACAATATGTGACATGCCTATGGTACATGCCATCTGTGTGATGGCATGTGTCATGTATGTGGATTGGACATGCCACTCACAGGCCAATGTGTGATGGCACTGCTAGCCAGCATGCAGCTAATGTGTTGCTCTTCCATCTTGGTGTCATCAGAGTCTGACATTTTCCTCCCCTTCAAACTCAGTGACAGTGCATGCATGGGAGGGTTATAGTCATGTGCGACATGTGTCAATCAAGTACTGGTTCTGTAGCTTGTCAGGCCAAATTGTGTGCCATGGGGCTAATGCCTGTTTCCATTTTTTGTCTTTCATGTTTTTGCAGGGGATGACGCACTTGATGCTGTTGAGGGTGAGGAGATGGGGCAGACCCAGGAGGGATCTCAGGTACGACCGGACACCAGTGGGGGACGTGGTGTGGTGGTGGGTGAGAACCCACTCTTGCTGCAGACCGTTCTCTCCAGGGGTGTCTCTGGGTGCACCTCCCCAGACCTCTATTCAGGTGTTGATTCGGATGATGAGACCTATGTGGCTTTGCAGGTAGGTGTTTCTGAAAGGGATTCTGTTCTGTTGTCAGTGTTGGTAGGTCCACCTTTGGTGGTTACGGATGCAGGACCACACTCCGCAACATCTGATCCTGTTCCTGGGCCAGCAGATCAGAGGGGGAATGCAGTCCTGCAGCCTCAGGCAGTGCCGACACAGCAAGGCACAGTTTGCCTTGCCAAAGACAGGTGTGGTGCCCGCCGACGCGGTGGCCGTGCACCACCAGGCAATACCGCATGGGAACAATCAATATACGGTATGACAAACCAACAGGCAGCATCATCTGAGATGATGGCTCAAGCAATGGAGAGGGTGGCCACTTCCATTGTCCCCCCAGAAAGGCAGATGGAGCAACTACAGCAGGCAACAGACTCCATTTGCCAATCACTCAGGGAAGACATGTTGGCAGTCAACAGGGACAGACGGGCGGCCCTGGACACTCTGCGGGAAGCCATTTCTTTAGAGTCCCAGGGCCGGAGAGAAGCCCTTAGGTTAGAAGTCCATCACCTCAGGCAGACTCTTGTGGACCTTGAGGCTTCCACTGTCACGCAGACAATTTGTTTCCACATTTTGGAAGGCTTTTTGTAAAGAGTTAGTGATGAAGATTCATTGAACTTCAGGATATCATCCCGAATCCAATGGTCAGGTTGAGCGCGTGAATCAAGAGTTAGAAAAGTACCTGAGATGTTTCTGGCATGAAAATCAAAGTTGGGTGGATCTTCTTTGGATGGCAGAGTTTGCTTACAACAATACCACAAAAGATTCAACTTCAATGTCTCCTTTCTTCTATAGCAGAGGTTTCCATCCATGATTCTTTCATGAACTGACGAAAGTTGAGTCGTCTAATCCGGCTGTGGAGGAGAGATTGCAAACCATGCGAGAAGGATTGGAAAGAGCAACTAAATCTTTATTATCTAGTCAGGAAAGGTACAAGAGGTTTGCTGATAGAAAATGTAATCCTAGTCCCAACTATGAGGTTGGTGATTTGGTTTGGCTTTCCACAGGGTATTTGAGGTTGAAAGAATGAAATAAATTCAGTTAACAATTTGTAGGACCTTTTAAGATTGAAAAAATTATGAATCCAGTGTCTGTTAAATTACGTTTCCCTGCTGGTCTAAAGGTACATCCAACGTTTCACGCTAGTTTACTTAAACCAGTGGTGAAAGGAACAAGGTTAAGTTCTTCTCCTCAAGGAATTGTTTTGGAAAATGATTCTGAGGAGTTTGAGGTTAAAGCAATTTTGGGCTCCAGGAGAAGTAGAGGAAGGTTGCAATATTTGATCGACTGGGAAGGTTATGGTCCAGAGGAAAGATCCTGGGAGATGGCAGAGCATGTTCATGCACCTGATCTGGTTAAGAAATGTCATTGTAAATTCCTGACTAAGGCAGGCCCTGTTGTCAGGACTTGAGAAGGGGGTACTGTCAGGTTTTCCTGGGTTTCATTTCCTTTCCTAGGTTTCTTTTTTCTTTTTCTTTCCCTTTTTAAGTTTAAATTGTTTTCTGTGTTATTTGATGTTTATTCCTTAACTATCATTTAACCAGAAGGAGATTGTCCCAATCCAGCATGGAGGGAAGGAAGGAGGGAATCAAGCAGGGATCTGATTGGTTACCAAGATGTTGCAAGGTGATTGGAAGACAAGGTGACATGGGAGCAGTTTCAAGGTTCTAAACTGCCTTTCATTGTTCAACCTTCAACCGGAAGGTCCTGTATTATTTAGTTCTGATCTTTGGCCTAAGTTTCTATTATTTAATGAATCTGGAGCAATATATGAAGCAGGTTTGGTGATAGACCTTCGTAGGACAAGACATGCAAGACATGCAGAAATTTCTTGGGAGCGCAGCGCTCAAGTCAATCTGTGAAGACAGACAATTTGTTATTTGAAATTAATATTATTCATTTCAAGTTAAGAAGTCATCAACTAAGGCGCTTTCAGTCCGTTTTAACTTTTAGGTAATTAGTACGGTAAATAGGTTCTTGTAAGTGACATTGTATCCTGGCATAACTTCAATTTAAAGTATTCTCATTACTTTAATAAAGACTGGAATTCAAAGAAACTGTAAAATGAATCAGATAAGAAGAGCAGTGACAGTTTTTTTCCTCATGATCTGTTCGAAAGTGAATATTTCAAGTAATGCGCACATACAGTTTCTTCAAGAAGAGTCTATTCCTCAAAACACGCATGCTGAGTCAATTTTGGTTTTAATGCTAATTACTCGCACATGCTCAGAAAGGGAGTGTTTATCTGAGCATGTGCGGCGAAAAAGTGAAATTGACAATTAACTATTGCACAACAACAAAAGAACTAGTGTCAACGGCGTCGGGTGATTGCTTCCACTCGCCGTTTGGTTTGAGTCAGTGATTAGTGTTTAAATATGCTTGTGCAGATTTAATAAATATAAATGAACAGAGACTTCAAAACGCATGCATAGAAGCGTTAATGTGTAGAGTTTCAACACTCATGCGCAGATTCAGTAAATATAAAGGAAAAATGACTTCGTAATGTATGCGTAGAAGCATTTAAAAGACTCTTCAAATGAAGACGTATTTTCTTCTATTCTTCTTTCATTAAGTAACTGTTTTTTATAATACATGTAAACTTAAGAAACTGGGATTGAGACCATTTAAAGTTATATGATTTATTAAAAACTTCATACTTTCCTGGTTAAAGAAGCAATGTCTTATGGTGAAAACAAATGTGAAATACTTGCCTGCTAAGAGACTTGCAACTTGAATTCAGTTCAAAATAATTTCATGAACTTTATGTGTAAGAGTCGTGGATAACCAAACCACATTATAATTGGACCCAGAAGTATTCATCAGTTTTCATCAATCCATTTTGAAGTAGCTTCAATGCAAGCCGTCCATCTCCTCAGGGAGGCTATACAGGTATTTTAGGTTCTTAAGGGGAATAGTGGGAGAAAAGTAACTGGTATGGAAAGATAATAACATAATTTGTTTCATCCTCTGCAGGTTCTCGACTACAAGAAGAGTGACCTGTGTCTTTTGTTGTTTTCTCCACTTCCCCCTTTCCCTTGGGGTTGTTAAGATTTCTGCTGTTTTTATTCAGTATTTGACTGCACAGCTCTGGGGGATTGTGGGGGTCAGCAGCTTCTGCGGACCTACATACAGGACCAGGCAGAATGAAAGGCCAATATATTGAGTCCGCTTGAGCTGCTGAGTCCATAGGGAATAATGGCTCTGATAGGGGATTTGATTAAGGAATTGAGGGATGAGCTTCGCATCTCTCATCAGGAGAATGCCAAAATCAGTAAAAAGGTTGAGGAGTTGGGGGAGACAGTATCTCAGATTCAAGGGTCTCTCAGACAGCAAAGAGGAGTGACTGAGGAACTTAGGGGTCAACCTCCAATTTTGATTAGAGAAGATTCCGGAAGTAACCAGAGTGTAACAGGGGGAATGGATACCTTGGGGTTCCCAGTACATTTGGCTCCACCTGATCGATTTGGTGGAGATCCTAAAAAATGTCAAACTTTTTTAACTCAATGTGAACTCCATTTTCTCTGCAGACCTGGGAGTTTTCCTACTGAAGAAACAAGAGTAGCCTTCGTACTGTCATATCTTACTGGGGAGGTAGCAGCGTGGTCTGTTTTGTTAGTTAGTCAGAGAAATCCTATTTTCAAAAGATTTTCTCAGTTTCATGATGAGTTCAAAAAGATGTTTGGAAGAAGACAGCTTTCCGTGGTGGTAGAAGGCGAGTTCTTGGAGCTAACACTAGGGAATAGAGATTTGACTAGTTATATCACTAATTTCAAATCCATGGTGTTGGAGAGTAGATGGCCTGACGAAAAGAGAGCTATACTTTTTTATCGAGCTCTAAGGGATGATTTAAAGGATGCACTGACCATTATAGTTGACAGACCTACTTCATGTGTGGCACTAATTGATTTAGTCATGCAGGTGGATTTCAGATTAAGTGAAAGAAGGAGTGAGAGGAAGTTTGCAATATTTGATCGACTGGGAAGGTTATGGTCCAGAGGGAAGATCCTGGGAGATGGCAGAGCATGTTCATGCACCTGATCTGGTTAACAAATGTCATCGTAAATTCCTGACTAAGGCAGGCCCTGTTGTCAGGACTTGAGAAGGGGGTACTGTCAGGTTTTCGTGGGTTTCATTTCCTTTCCTAGGTTTCTTTTTTCCTTTTCTTTTTTTCTTCCCTTTTTAAGTTTAAATTGTTTTCTATGTTATTTGATGTTTATTTCTTAACTATCATTTTACCAGAAGGAGATTGTCCCAATCCAGCATGGAGGGAAGGAAGGAGGGAATCAAGCAGGGATCTCATTGGTTACCAAGATGTCGCAGGGTGATTGGAAGACAAGGTGACATGGGAGCAGTTTCAAGGTTCTAAACTGCCTTTCATTGTTCAACCTTCAACAGGAAGGTCCTGTATTATTTAGTTCTGATCTTTGGCCTAAGTTTCTATTATTTAATGAATCTGGAGCAATATATGAAGCAGGTTTGGTGATAGACCTTTGTGGAACAAGACATGCAGAAATTTGGTGGGAGCGCAGCGCTCATGTCAATCTGTAAAGACAGACAATCTGTTATTTGAAATTAATATTATTCATTTCAAGTTAAGAAGTCATCAACTAAAGCGCTTTCAGTCCGTTTTAACTTTTAGGTAATTAGTTAGGTAAATAGGTTCTTGTAAGTGAATATTTCAAGTAATGCGCATTGCGGCAATAAATGAAGTTCTTTTGTTTTAACGCTACTCACTCGCACATGCTCTGAGAGAGGGAGCGTGATCTGACTATGCGCAAAGTAGTCGCGTACTCACACGCTTTCTTGCACATACAGTTTCTTCAAGAAGAGTCTATTCCTCAAAACACGCATGCTGAGTCAATTTTGGTTTTAATGCTAATTACTCGCACATGCTTCCACTCACTGTTTGTTTTGAGTCAGTGATTAGTGTTTAATGATGCTTGCGCAGATTTAATAAATATAAATGAACAGAGACTTCAAACGCATGCGTAGAAGCGTTAATGTGTAGAGTTTCAATACGCATGCGCAGATTCAGTAAATATAACGGAACAATGACTTCGTAATGCATGCGTAGAAGCATTTAAAAGAATTTTCAAATGAAGACGTATTTTATTCTATTTTTCTTTTATTATGTAACTGTTTTTTACAATACATGTAAACTTAAGAAACTGGGATTGAGAACATTTAAAGTTATTTGATTTATTAATACATTCATACTTTCCTGGTTAAAGAAGCAATGTTTTATGGTGAAAACAAATGTGAAATACTTGCCTGCTAAGAGACGTGCAATTTGAATTCAGTTCAATATAATTTCATGAACTTTATGTGTAAGAGTCATGGATAACCAAACCACATTATAATTGAACCCAGAAGTACTCATCAGTTTTCATTAATCCATTTTGAAGTAGCTTCAATGCCCTTCCAGCTCTTCAGGGAGGCTATACGGGTATTTTAGGTTCTTAAGAGGAATAGTGGGAGAAAAGTAACTAGTTAGAAAGATAATAGCATAATTTGTTTTTATCCTCTGCAGGTTCTCGACTACAAGAAGAGTGACCTGCGTGTGTTATTGTTTTCTCCACTTCCCCCTTTCCCTTGGGGTTGTTAAGACTTCTGCTGTTTTTATTCAGTAGTTGACTGCACAGTTCTGGGGGATTGTGGGGCTCAGCAGCTTCTGCAAACCAAGATACAGGACCGGAGAGATGTGCAGCCACTCCACAGCGATCTGCATGCACCTCCAACCAATTTATCCACAAGTCATCCAAAATCCGGACAATCTGCCTTCTGAAAGACACAGCCATAGCTATCTGCTCTCCTCTCAGAAACAGACTTTCTGCAAAGTCTCTACTTACACATCACACCCAGTAAACCTTATTGATCAATCTCTTGCCCTGCACAGTCTCATTTGCATACCTCTCAGCCTAAAATTCCCTGTTTGTAATACGCGCTATCCGCGGACAACCGCAGTGTCCGCTGATAAATCGTAAAATCTGAAAGTGGGGTATGAAAATTTAAATAGTGTGCCTCACTTCCCCTTTGAGGGTGGCTTTGAAAAGAGCCTTTGTTTTCTTTGGGTTTTTGAAGATGCTTCAGAAACACAATTTATTTTGTACTTTTTTTGTTTTTCTTTTCTTATTTTCCTCCAAATATCTGCACATTAGCTTCTCCAAATCATTCCTTATATTACAAAACCACATGGCATTTCCCATGAAAGATAAAAACATGCCATCTGCTTTAAAGTAAACAACATTACCAGATTCAATGTTGTCATTATCGCATGAGACCATCCTAGCTCTAATCATGAAAGCAAACATGCCTTGGTTAACTAATCACCTAGCACCATTTTGCTAAGGACAAAAAACATAACTATTGTCCCCATAGTGCCCTAGGTAGCAAAGCAGAAAAAATAACCTTGGCATTTGAAAGGACTCTCATGACTGCCTGATCCAAGTTTTGCAGATCTTTCAACAAAGTAAGGGCAGTGACATAGCCCAAATGCAGAGCACCCCAGTGCAGAAGAACTACAACTGGACTATTGAACCTAGCCATATCCTGACAAACTACCAGCACTCCCTGCAAATTAAAACTAGGCACAGTGCACCACACCACCTCCACTCCTCTTATATCAAAATTGGTAAGCAAATTCCTAAATTTAGCATACATCTCCAACCATTCACAAATATATCTCCAACCACCAACACCCTGACTTTCTCCACCTCTGCCATCTTCACTACACACAGCCTCTCTCAATACAAAGCAGACCCTCAACACCTGATAGGCTAATCCCCAAAATACCCTCCCATTTCATGCTCAGAAGCCCCAGATGTAGCACGCCCTGTCCGTGAACAATCGTGATGTCCACGGAGAGTGTAACACTGGGGCAGCCCATCTTCCCTTTCCACTTCACTCTCTGCACCATTCCCTCATTGGCTACTGTTAAGCAGTCACACAACCATCCACCAATGACATACAAGAACTCTACATCTAACTATTTCATCACAGTTCAGCACTTTAGATGTACTGTTGATCACTCTGAGTACAAGTCTTTTGTCATTGGTAAGCACCTACCGCAAAAACTACTGTAAAACGCTTCAAGATTTCTGCTAGCAGATTCATGTACATCCACATGCATGAACACAAACTACAGGTATGAATATTTTGTGTACACTACATGTACAACTGTTTTATGAATGCATATAAACAGGGTACCTGCTACTTACCCTGTGTAACCTGCAAAAAAAGCTTTCTGTAATTTTTCGCATCTGCTATGATCAAGTATTACTTGCAATGCTATGTGCTATCCACATTTTCATTTACCCATGTTACTAATTGTAATGTGCAAACTATTATTCTCTTCATTCATTCTACATTTTTTTAACCACTGCCACCTATTTATCCACATTTCAAGCATAATAGCATTTCATAAATTATAGTTCATAGGATGTACATACAAGTTCCTTTCTGTACATTCTGGGCATTTTACATAGAATCTATCATTTGAACTTGCTTTTGAAATTATTACTATAGTAATCAAACATAGCACACATATCTTTCTATCAAAGTGTCATTTCATGTCAAAAGATGGGAGAAATAACAGTATGATTGTAAATGGCAAGAATTGTATTCAAATGCAGACAATGTACTGTTTCCTGTTCTGTGTTGTGATATGGGTAAATGAAAACTTGGAAAACACACACCATTAAAGTAACACTTGATCATAGCAGAGGAGAGAAATAACAACATGACATTTGTATTACTTATCCAGGGTAAGTAGCAGGTACCTTGCATTGTAAATACATACATTGCATACTTTTCACCAGAGTTCCTGCCATTTAAACTGTATAAGCAGAAAGAAAAACATACTGTTATTTTTCCTATTTCCTAACATCTAATAACACTACCTTAAAACGTCAAGCGTGCTCAGTGTGCTTTCTATTGTAATCATTTCTAAGGCAAGTTCAACTGACAGATTCTAACTAAAATATCCTGAATGCACATAGACAAAGGAAACCAGCATGTACATACTATGCACAATTAAAAGAAAACACTATTACAGCAAAACAAACACATACATGTCTACTTTGCAGTGAAAACTACACTCCTGAAAACTAGCAGTTTCTGAAGTACAAAACAGAACTCAGAAGAAACCTACTACTTTTTGCATCCAATACTGCCGTAATGTTCTAACTATTACTCAAACACTGTAAAATTCTAGTATTGTAAAACGAACAATTGTATTAACCCTGCAGCATTAGATTCAGTATTACTGATTGCAACTCAGCAGGTGCACACTTTGTATTGTCATCTGAACACCAGTATAGTAACACACAACTATGAGAATAGTCTTCCCAACCTGAAGTAACATCCCATTCCACAATCACACACCTCTGCATACAGGCCTACCATCATACTCAGACACTCATGCACAATTCACACACACATTGCACAACATCCCAACCCACATTTTCTTTTTTTCACCAACATACCCCAAAGAATACCTTCCAAAAAGCAACTCCATAGAAAACCACACAGAAGTAGACCAATTCAAAATAAAAATGTTCAAAATAAGCATCTACCTCTACCAGTATTTAGACAAAAAGTTCAAACAAAACCGCTAATACAGTCACTAAGTGAAACAAAGCAGCTTCCAGTAAGGAAACTTTGCCTCCTCATTCAAAATGTAAAACTAAACAGAAAATTATTAAAAAGACTGCAGCTACCACTAGTGCTAACACTGCACCTATAAATCTTGATGTAGCCAGAAGCAAACCTACCAAAAAATGACTTTACAAAAAATGTTCTGCCACAGAGTTCTTCAGAACCTTATAAAAACAGGAGAGAAATTATGCTCAACACTTAAAACCTATCGCAGAAAAATAATCCTGGAAGCTCTCATATATCCTTCTCAAAAGGAAATTATTTATTTTAGTTTTAAACAGAATGAAACCAGTAACAAAACTAAGTACTAAAATACAACAAGGACTTCTCAACAAACCGAATATTAACAAAGATACCTTCACAAACATCTGTGGAGGTGAGTGGAGTCACACCACGACCACAGAACCATATTTCAATGAAGACGCATACAAACAAAACGAAACAAACCCAATTGCCATACATAGCAGTGGACGTGGGTATGAAAAAGTTAATAATACCATCATGGAACAAGAAACACTGCTCACTAAAACATCCCCAGCAAACATAGCCATAACTCTCCATTCCAGTGAACCAATGCATGCAGTCTACAAATGGTCATGCACATCAATGTGTAACATAGGCAAAACATCTTTCACATCTTTACGCCACTTCCTTAATCAGTATGTGAAAGGAAAAGACAAATTGAAAATAAAACTATTACAAACTATGGACTCCTGTCCAGTGCGAAAATACACAGGACCACAAGGACATTCATTAGCCTGCATTTCTGGACCTATTTGCAAAAGCACCTTCCACCATATCAAAATAATAGCAAAATACCATTCAATTGTTAGAAATCTTGTTCATAAACTATACCATTCCAAAAGTCATGCTTTAGCACTGGGAAATTTAAATAACAATGTTCTACATGGTGCAGCCAAAGAACTACTCGAGGAAACAGAGCAAATCCTGAGAATATATTTCGGAAGTGAAGCCACTTACAAAATCCAATAGCTTTAGAACAGACTAGCAACAGCGTTACAGTTGCCAACCTTCTAGTACACACATACAAAAAAGAAATACTGAAGTTTAAAACTACATCTGCTGAAGTACCAAACCATGTGTGTGTGTGTTGCCACAGGACTTTTTATAAGAATAGCACAAAAACTGTAGACATAATGTACAAAATAGAAGACAATGAAGAATCCAAGTGGTTCCAATTAGCTCTCTACCTTATAGCAGAAAACAAATACAAACTGACTAACCCCTTAATACTTTGCAATTACTGCACTACAAAACTTGACAGTAACCAAATACCTTCACGTGCTATCATGAATAACTTGGAATTATTCCCACTACCAAAACCACTGCAACAACGTAACTTGTATGAGAGCATCATAATTCAAACAGTGTACCCATTTCAAGTAATAATATGCCTTTAACCAAAAACAGCAAAACTACCTCCCCCTGAATTACCGAAAGGTATTCATGGCAAAGTAATTTATTTGCAATTAGATCTCAAAGAAAATGCACACACTCTGGGAGTGCGATGTCCAATAGATCAATCTTTGACTATCTTAGTAAATGGCGTACCTACAAAAGGAAAAAGAATTTGGCAACAACTCGTGGATTTACATAAAGTTAGAGAACCCTGCAATATCTAAAAGACAACAATTTCAACTTCTAGATCCTACTACAGAATCCAATCTTTTAGACCATTATACAATTCACCCATTACACTCTAAAGACACCATAGATGATGCACTGCAAACTTACCAAATGTGACAAGCCAAAGTATCTCCAATCAGAATATGGGAAAAAAGTATAGAAGCGCAAGCCTTTCATCTACTCTTTCCTACTGGAAAAGGAGGAAGGTACGATGAAAGACCCACACGAATAACAGCATCAGAATACTGCTCTTTATTAATGTATTCTGAAGACCCCAGATTCAGACAAAACGTGGAATACATATTCCACCTTCTCTTTGAACGTGAACTTGCAACTCTATGCTACGGAGTTGCACACACATTAAAATCAGGTACCAATTTTCAAAATGTGTCAGCTACGCAATTACTACAAAATATGCAAGAAAAAGATGAAGTTTTACAGTCAAGCATTACAAATCTTTTAGTGTGGTACAAAAGAATACTGGTTCCGACATCATGCAGATGTATGCTGTATGATAAGAAACCTTGGCCCACCCACTTGGTTTGGGACATTAAGTTGTGCAGAATATGCATGGGAAGATTTACACGATTACCTACGCATAACAAACAAAAATAAAAGAAATATAGATATAAAAACACCAGGAGAACTCTGCTCTCTAGATCCTGTACATTTATCAAGATATTTCCATCATCGCTTCATTGCTATGCTACACTTCATTTGTAATAAAACATTACCTCCCCTCGGAGAAGTGCAGCACTTCTTTTGGAGAAAAGAATACCAAGCCAGAGGAGCACCACACATCCATATGCTTTTGTGGATTAAAGATGCTCCTAAATTTGGTCAGGACAGTGATGCCAATGTTTTGCAGTTCATCGAAAAATATGTCACTTGTGAAATCCCTTCACAAACGACACATAGTGACCTTCATGCACAAATTTTACAATTTCAAAAACACAAATGTTGGAAGTATTGTCGTTGCAAATATAAAAATCAAGGCAAATACTACACCAAATGCTGCTTTGGTTTCCCTAGACCAGTTTCAACAACAGGTCAAGTAAACAACTTCATGTCTTCAGTTAGACATAGGGCCTCATTACGAGTTTGGCGGTAGCCGTGCCTTTAATTAAGGCACGGCTACCGCCAAACTCGCTACCGGCACCCATAAATGGGTCATTACTGGCCCATTACGAGTTGAATGGTCTGGTAATTAATTGCCCATTCGCTGGTGCCGGTATGGCCGGCTCCCGATCCCCGTTCTTCCCCATAGGGCAGAATGGGGGTGGGGAGCAAGGTTGCACCGGCAGTTTTTTTTAACAGTACTGGTGCAATCTTCTGGTTGCAGGTACCACTCTGCACGCCTGGTATTACCAGGCGTGCAGAACGGCACCCGCAAGCAGAACTCGTAATGTGGTGGTATGGTAACAACGGCACCAGTAGCACTACCGGCGCTGTTGTTGCCTTACTGTCACATTCGTAATGAGGCCCATAGGGTCAAAGGTAAATCACCTAAGAACACATATTACATAAAAAGAACAGAAGATCAAAATACATCAATGATTATAATGCAATCATTGCCCTCCTACGGAATGCAAATATAGATGTGCAGTACATTGCAGACAATTCCACTGCAGTTGCACGATATGTGACAGCCTACTTAACCAAAACAGAAAAAACAGTGCTCAAAGAACTCTGGGATGACATATCATCTGACTAAACACTATTACAGAAATTGTACAGCTTAGGCATACAAATGCTCTCCCATAGAGAATGTGGCTGCTATGAAGCCGCAGACAGTTTAACCGGTACTGCCTTTTATGGAAAATCTGAAAACGTAGTGTTGCTAAGCCTTGGTCCTGCTAAATCTAGAAAAAGAGTTCTCAAATCATATCGAGACATAGAAACAATAGCCACAAATGATCCCAACAGCCAAGACATTCTGAAAAACAACTTACTAGAAACATAACCCAAACAGGAGTATCACTTTGGAAACCATGTGTCTTTACCACATATCCCAAAACTTCAAATACAAAAATAATATTAAACCAGATGAGAAGAAAGGTAGATACAGAGTGGAAAATTGTGAAGGCAGCCTAGTGAAACTTACCAAATGAAGCGTAATTAATCATATGAAACTGTCATTAAAAACTCCTCAACATAAAGAACTGTATTACATGTCCCTACTACAACTTTTTAAACCATGGAGAAAAGAAGAAGATTAACTAGATACCTATGACTCCTATGAAGATACTTTCAAAGCAAATGAAAGCACTATAACAGACGTAAACTTTATGCAGTACAAAACAATGTTGCACAATGAACAGCAACAAGAAGTAGAACTCCAGGCACAGCTAGATGTGGACACTCCTCACAGCAGTCAAGACAGCCACTAATAGCAAATGAGGCAGAATTAGCCATGACTGAAGTAGAAACCACCATGTGTCACTATGAGCAATCTACAGAATTTGCTCTACTGAAATCACAACTAAACAATGAGCATCATAGCATTTTCCTAGAAATAACAAAACAAATTGAACATGGTGTACAGCATGAAACTAAAAATTGTACCTGTCAAGACTACAAACCCATACTGCTATACGTGAGTGGTCAAGCTGGTTCAGGCAAAACTTTCTTAATCAAAATCATCAGCACGTTCCTCCAACAATTGAACAACAACACGTGTCAGCTGTTTAACTGTCTCCACAGGTTTAGCTGCTTACAACATAGGGAGTGTCACTTTACACCGATTACTACTCCTTCCAGCAGAACACAAAAACAAATTACACAATTACAAACTTTCTCCAGAAGCTGCAATGGAACTACCAGAGTTTTCAAACAAATGAAAATGATGCTAATAGATGAGGTAAGCATGATTTTCAATCTAATGTTAGCCTTGATTCACCTCCACATCCATACCTCTACAAAGAAAAAAAACAGCTTAGACCCCAATAACCCTACCAACTACTAGCCCATTACTACTGTCAATTACATTCTAAAAATCCTAGATAGAGTGCCTATTTTCAAATCCAGAAACATCTTGAAGATAACAACCTTCTGGGCTTCAGACAGTCATACTTTACATCCATAAATCATGGGATAGGGGGTGTTGCTGTGCATGGATATTTGGAGGCAGAGGGGGGCTAGTATTATTTCGTAACCTCCCCTTGCCAGCCCAGTATAATTGCAATGAATGCCTTGATATATATCACATCTAAACTGCTTGACAGAACAATTAGGACACCCAAGGTAAGACAAAAAATAATCAACAGACAGACATCTCAATAGAATTAAAACAGTTCTGTATTTGGTTGCACAAACAAATTATCAAGGTTGCTATTTGGCTGGCGGTTAGCACCCCAGACATGTAAAGTTTGCAACAAATGTCCGAGGTATAAGTTAAATTAGAAAAAACAAACAAGATACATAAACAGTTATGTTGTTGTCATTGAGAACCTAAAAGGAGAAATAAAAACAGCACACACCTAATACATTCCTGTTCATTGGTCACAGGGGATGTGGGTTTAGATCCAAGTGGTGGTGTGGAAGTGACGATAGCAGCGAAAGGGGGACAGAGTTATGTCTGTCCTGGCGCACAATTATGAACACATCAATAAGTTCAACACAATTGTTGCTGCTGTACTCGGGAAGTATCACCTCATTACTCCCCGTTGTGGTCTGAAAAAAAGAGTGCAAACAAAAATGTCTAATGTTTATTCTCAGGTGTAGCGTTGTTTTCCGAGATAGAGGTTTGCCATGCTTTAGATCCAGGCACGGAACAGAAACGGCCCTCTTGGATCTTAAAATCCAGATGGACGAGGCAAAAGGCTGCAGCAAACTAGCCATGCTCCTGCTACTCGACCTCTCGGCAGCCTTAGACCACCAGATCCTCATGGAACATCTGGCCTCAGCTGCTGCCTTCTCGAGTGAGGCGTTCACGTGGGTACAATCCTTCCTATCCAACTGGACCACTAGAGTTTTCTCACCTTCAGCTTCAGCGCACCCCATCTCCATCCACTGTGGCGTCCCACAAGGCTCGTGCACATCACCAACTCTATACAACATCTTTACTAAGCTCCTGTTTGACTGCCTTGACAACCTGGGGGTCACATACACTAATTATGCGGATGACACTAAGGTTCTCATCACATTGTCAGGATGCTACGAAAAGGACTCCAAACTGATCAATGACCTCTACCTGGAGATCCAGGCTTGGATGGATGAACATGGCTTATGCCTCAATGACGTGAAAACTGAGCTTCTTCTCGTCGGATCACAACCTCGCCTAAACAAGCTCGACCCCTGTTATACATCTATCAACATAGATGGTAACCTGATCAAAGTGGCCAAGAATATCAAAACCTTAGGGGTCCACTTGGACTCCACTCTTTCACACAAAAAGCAAGTAAATGCCCTAGCATCCTCCACAGCCTACACCAACAAGCTCATCAATGCTTGCAAAGCATTCCTCTCGCCTACTAGCTGCATCACCCTAGCCAGGGCACTTGTGCTCTCAAAAATCGACTGCTGCAATGCCTTGTTCTTGGGCACCTCGGAACGCAACTTGAACAAACTCCAGGTTCTACAGAATAATGCACTCAGAGAAGCATTGAGCATCCCGCAGCATTCTCACATCTCCACCTTCAGACAAAATGCACACTGGCTCCCAGTCCGGGACAGAATCGCCCTCAGATCTTTGGTCATCATTCATAAATGTCTCTCAAATGACGCTCCTAAGTACCTAGCAGACAGATTTAACACACGGTCATCAGCCACACCTACCAGAACCAAATACTCTCACTGCCTCAACATTCCCAATTCACCTTAAAAAAAGCAAGAGGGTTAAGCTTCCCGGTTCTAGGAAAGAAACAATGGAACGCCTTCCCGCTCAACCTCAGAAACAAACCCTCGTTCTGGACGTTCAGAGCAAAAACTAAATCTTGGCTCGACAACAATAAATGTACTACTGTCTGATTGTTATGCCTGCAAACCTCTTTTGCGACCTCTATGTAGCCTTGTCAATTTTCTCTAACTCTAGCATACGCAGTCACCATTCACAAATCATGAGGTCTTTCCCTAGATAAAGCATTGCTAGATATTGGTAGCACAGTGTTTAAAGAAGGCATGAACTATGTAGCACTGTCACGCTTACAAACGCTTGATAGACTATTTTTAATCAACTTTGATGCAAGTAAAGTAAACACTGATATTCCTTGCATTCCTGAATTCAATAGACTATGTGCACTCTATGCACCCCATCTGAAATCCTATCCTGTTCCTCAAAAAGCTAAAGTTTGTAAAAGAAAACTACTTCAGACTCAAATTATGCAGGATCTCACAGCAATTCCTCCAAAGAAATTAAAAGGAAGCCAATACTTCATCAATGACCACAACCAAAGAAGGACCTAGTGCACAAACAAAATCAAATACCTCTTCAAAAAAACAACACACACTCCAAAGAAATGACTTGGACACGGAACTGTCTGGTCCATTCAAATTTTCAAATACAACTGGTGTAAATTGCTATGCAAATGTAGCAATCAATATTCTATTTCAATTGCCACCAATTGTTGAAAACATTTACTTAAACGGGACAGACCAATTGTGTTTGCAAATGTTAGTCCTTCACAGAAATGCAACCAACAATCCTGACAACACTTACAGTGTTTCTGGAATAAGGCAGGTATTCGACTACTGTGCTGGAATGGTCAAATTCACTATGAACACACAAGAAGATCCACAAGAATTTCTAATGTACTTACTACAAGTACTGGAAACAAAAACATGCCTATAAATGAAATCTTCCAGATTCCATACATGTGGAAACATACATTCACACTCAGCAGCCATGTGGCACAAAAACAAGTCCCTAATGAACGAACATTCTTAAAACCAAAATGTAATACCTAATCTGAGTATGGACATCAACAAAAATCTCCTCAATAACCTTTAAATCTGTAAACTAATAAAATAAGACAAGTATCTAACAGTCAGAAATTAAAAACAGTTACAATACGCCAACTAGGATCCAACTACAACCAAAAAACGTCCATATAGATTTTTCAAAGGGAGCCCTGCAACACTTATTACATATAAAAATACCCTCAACAACTTCAAAACTATGAACAGTTAGAATACGCCAATAGGTATCTAACTGCCCCAAAATTCTTCAACAACCAAACAGATAAATGAAGACTACTAAAATGAAGCAAGAAATAAACAGTTAGAATACGGCAACAGGTATCTAACTGTCCCAAAATTCTTCAACAAGCAAACAGATAAAAGAATACTGCTAAAAAGCAACAAAAAATAAACAATTAGAATACATCAACTGGTATCTAATTGCAACAATACTATTACCACTTCCAAACCAAAAACCATACACCTATTCAATATCCTATTAAAATGAACCAAACAAATATATTGTACCATAACGTAGAAAATTTAATTTTTATCTGGCATGGATTTTTTTCCCAGAGGCCCAATGATTTAATGAACAAACACAGGAACTGAGCAAATTGCACAGTACACTGGTTTGAACTATAGTACTTCTAAAGTACTAACTATTAGGGTTGACAAAATACAGAAATCTCTACTATGCCCTTCAATTACTCATTACAAACTATTTACAGTAACATGTGATCTTTTCTTTTATCGCAGAGATTGAAAAAGAATGTCTGCTCCAATTACCTATGTCAGGAAAAAACTGCATATAACCACAACAAGTCAAACAGTGAGTATATAATAATTGGACTTACAAACACCACAGCATAACACACCCATTCAAGCAAACAACTGACCATAGACCACAATCCAAAATGTTTCCTTCCATGGGTATCTTATGCTACAGTGGTTGTGGCCAAACCCTACAGTCTTGACTGCATGGTCTAGCCACAACTCGACATACAGCCTCAACAAAGGAACCAGTAAGTATATAACAATTGTACTCATAAAGACTGCCAAATAACACACCCATGTAAATGAACACCTGACCAATAAATACAACCCAAAATGCCTAGTCTTCAATACCAACATCCCGAACACAATCCAACGAGCCAACTACCACACATCATCTCACTATCCTATAAATACTATTACACTACTGCAAATCAGTACACAAACTTTTGAAAACATATCCCCTAAGCAGCCAACATACCACAGTCAAAATGTTTGCTACCATAGATGTGTTATGCTGTGGTGGTTGTGGCCAGGGCCTAGAGTCTTGGGTGCATTCGGCCATGCACCCCAGACTCTAGGCTGTGGCCACAACCACCACAGCATAACACACCCATGGAAACACCTGCCAAATGACCACAGCCCAAAAATATAACACAACCACCTCAAAACCTATCCACTTCAATTAACATTCTAAACAATAATTACAGCAATGCAAAAACTCCTCAATACATACCCTATTCACCCAATGCTCTAGTAACTACCCAAAACCAACATTAGAGTATAGTAAAATAGGCAGTAGTGCTCCCAGTGTTTAGTATGTCTGCGAACAACAGTAGTGACCACGGACACCGCAATCACATCACGGCTTTCCGCCCACCTAAACAAATACAGCGTTTAACCCATCCCTCACTCCCCCACCCTCTCCAGCCACTCGTACACACCAACACACTCCCCAAAATTGGATTTATGCTCAGTTCCACACCGCGCTGTCGGCGGATGTCTGCAGATCCAACATGGCGGGCGCATCAACAAGATGTGACCCACCTCACCCTTCACCCCAACCAAACAACGCACAGGTCACATGTCCGCGGACACAATGCAAGGCGATTAACCAACCGGTGTCCTGTCCGTGGCCGAACATGGAAATGAGTCCGCGGAGCGGACATAGATATAACTAATTTTTTTGGACCTCCTTTTTGGTAATTTTTAAAAAAAACTACTGGACCAAATTTACTAAAACACGTTTTCGGGACCAAGCCGCCGCTCCTGCCGCAAATTTGGTGAAAATCCATCCAGCGGTTTTGGCTGTAGGCGTGATCAAAGTTTTTCTCCATTCAGTCTAAGGAAAACAAGACATTTTCGGACCCCCTATAAGTTTGCCCCCCCAGACCAAATTTAGAGTGGGCCATGTACTTTTTTTTACAATGTTTGGTGAGGATTCGTCCAGGGGGAGCGAAGTTATATGCCACCCAAAAAGTGCTCTTCCTATGGATTTAGAAATGTAACCATTATGCAAGCTTTAAGCACATTTAAAACAAACACAATACCATTTTACAAAACAGTAATCATTGTCAATAAAGGATCCATAAGATTTCTCTATATAAAACTCATGATACCAACAGCTTTAAAATACACCATTTCCTAAAACTGGTGGTTCACAATCCATAAAAACAGTGTAAATAAACATCAAATGCACTTCATTTGTGCTCAATCAAAATTTAAATTTCGTTCAACATCTTATGTGCTGATACGATTATTACAAAGGTGACAAAGTTACTGTAGCCCCTCTTATAGCAGGAATGTAGAGCAGTGCATGATTTCAGGAGATGTTGGCTTGATTATTAAGTTTGCCCATGTAGTCGACATAGCCGATCCTCAACAGGGTCTTTTTTCCAAGCCCATTGTGTTCCATTGTGGGAAATATACCAAGCCACAATTGTACAATAAGATGTTTAAGCTCCATACTACAGAACATAGTTAGATAAGAACAGGGGGGTATTTCATTTTAAACTTTGCTTAGAATCATCATTATATCTCTTTTTATGTGATCATTTACCAATGTTATCCTCTTTGTCCCAATGACCAGCTTTTTTCTTTAAAATCTGTTCTATAGCTGGATCATTGAAAGCTGTTTCTATTATAATGTCCAGCAAAGTTAGATAATGCAACATGTTCTTCTGTAGTTCGTATAAAATACGGTCCATGTGTTAAAATCATGGCAAAAATGGCCATTTACACAAAATATTGTGGCAAAAAGGCTGTGGTTTTGCTGCCACAATCCATGTTATGGATGTGCGATATACCCCCAAAATCCCGGACCTATTGTACCATTTAAGGAGAGCAGGGGACACACCTGCAACCCCGCTCCCCCGACTTCACTAACTTTAGGAATAAAAGGGTTCTTTGTGTCCTCCATCTTGACACTAATGATTGAACTCCAAATTCCATTCTTAGAGCCTCTACCGGCACCGAGGATGGAAGGTTGATTATTGAGCGTAATACTCTACCCTCTAGTTTCCTTAACCTGTTAATATGTTGCTGTGAAAGCATAGGAGAGAGTGGGAATGATACTGACATGATAAATCTCCAGGATACCTTCAATGTTGTGTCCCCCTTTTTTTCATATAATGTTTAGCTGCTTTCCATTGTTCTCCAAACATGCCATGAGATTATTTCTTCCTAGTATTCATTAGGGGGTTTTACTTTTATGCTAAAACCCAACTAAACATAATCTTCCGCAACCATGGGCTTGACCTTATTTAGTTGCCAGGTTGGCATAGATTTATTTGCGAAGTGGCCCCCAAGCACATTAGCTTTGTTTTGGTTGTTTATAACCATAAGGTTTTTTGCAGCATAACTTGATAATGCATCTATAGAGCGTTGCAGGCCAATGGGGTTAATGTTGAATAAAATAGTATCATCAGCGTAGGTCAGACATGGGACAGGCTGAACACCTATTTTTGGAGGAAAACATTGAACTGCGCTAATAAAGTCTCATGTCCCCTACATATAAATTAAAAAGCATTGGGTAATGCGCAGCCTTGTTTCAGCCCACGATTTGTTCTTAAATTTTCAGTATATGTTCCTGCTAAGCTCAGTTGATTGAGACAGTTTGTATGTGTACAGGGATTGTATGCAATATAATAGCTGTTGATCGATCCCCCAGCCCTCTAGCTTTGTCCACAACGGCCGCAAAATTAAATCAAACACCTTGCTATAGTCTATATAGCAACAAAATATGCTGTTTTAAAAACCACAGTCTGCATCTGCTAATAGGTAACATATTGCGCAGATATTATCTATTGTACTGTGCCTTTTCTTGAAACCTGTCTCAAATGTGCTAAGCAAGTCAAGTTCTTGCGCCCATCGAGGGAGCTTTTTGAGAAAACTGGAAGCAAATATTTTCTGGGAAGAGTTCATCATAGCCAACCGTCGGTAATTAGCTGGGTCAAGTCTATCACCTTTTTAAAGACTGGAATAATGTTTCTGCTGTTCTCAACTTTCCTAAACATATTAAACAAGACTATGGCCCAGAGCTGAGGATGTGACTTATAAAGAGCATTGTGAATGCCATCCTGGTGAGGGGCACTTAATGCCCTTAACTTCCCTATGATTAGAATAAGAACATTGATATCATAATCCAATGAGTTACTCTCAGCCCATTGATGGAACAGATGGTCTCAGGTTTTCACTTTCAGTTACAGTGTATAATTATGTATCTGAGAGCTCCATAAATACTCAGGGACCGGGTTAAGCAATATGGGGGCCCAGGAGATATGAAATTCATTAAAACATGACCAGAATTTATGGGAGTCGCTTGCTTTTAACCAACCAGCCAACAATAGCCACCGTGCATTGTTGGTAGAATGTTTATGTTGGCTAAACCAATTCCCATATCGAGTGGCCAAGTTTGTCATATGTTTTTGTATTTCCTTAACTGTTCAAGTTGTCTGCCCTCTAATCTCTGCCTTAGCTTTTTGATAAATCAATTTTTGCTGATTTATTAATATATGAAATGGGCAACCTTGTTTTCTACTGGGATTCTCCATCCGGGAATGTTTCCTTATTTGTATAGTATTGACCATATTTTCTTCTAACTCTCCCATATTGCATCCTTTCCTCTTTCAACTGCTTGGTTATACCCAATATATTGTTCATCTCTTTTATCATATTCTCAATATGCAGTTTCCCTACTTATTTACCCCCACTTCTTTGCTTTTAGGCAGCTATCAAAAGATTTTACCAAGGTATCAATGGGTGGTGCGGTTGGATTTGTGTTGTCATATGTGGAGCCAAGTTCTTGAGCGTTTGTGCAGGATGGGGCTATAGAGTCAGTGATAGTAGTTGAATTTAACCATTGGTCTAGACGTTTCATGCAAAGTAAATGCACATGTGATGTCATCTGTGATTTCATCAATTACATTTGTGATGTTATCTTTGATGTCATGGGTGTTAGTCCTTTCAGTGCACAGTGGAGGCGCGAGTTATGGTTGCTTAGTTTACCATAACTGGTGAATTTCTGGGGTTTTTCGGTTTTACTTGTAACCATAATATGGATAGGTTGTTATTACTGCAATGTAATTATAATGTCCCTTTAAAAAAGTTTTTGCACTGAATTTGATAGTTTTTTCTTAGGGCACCTGAACCATTATGTCACTTTAACAATGTTTTATCACTGAATTTGATAGGTTTTTAGTAGCGCAACTTAACCAAAATGTCCCTTTAACAACGTTTTACTACTGAATTTCATAGGTTTTTAGTAGCGCAACTTAATCATGACGTCCCTAGGTTTTTACCAGGATATCCTTAGTTTCTATAGATGTACCATACAACATACTGAACCCGCTGGCTCCATACTGATGTGTTCAGTGTACGTGGACTATGCGATTGTCTGCGGACCCCGGGTAGCATCCACACTGCCCAAAAGCTCAGGGGGTATTTTATATTGTTGTAGAATACAACAAACACACTGAACATGTTGAAAGAGCAGCACATAACTGAAGTACGAAGAAAAAAAAACTAGATATACAAACTCTATACTTAAGAAAGCAACAGTGAAATTCCATAACATATGCAACATAATGGAACACACCAAAAACAAAAATAACCTAAGCCACCAGCAGAATCACCTCACTGCTGCTTTATACAGAAACTGCAAACCAACTGTCAACAGCACTCCTGCAAAGCACTAACAGCACAACTGAACAACAAACTGGTAAGTGCATTAAATTGATTCCTACAGCACACACTTTGTTCAACATGCTACACTAAAAAATAATTTCTTTTTTTTGTCACTGAAATGGCTAGAACCCTGGAGGGGCTTGAAGAAAATGTTCCTCAGGATGAAATGAGTGAAGACAGTGATACTATTGGTACACAGTGCAGTTTACAAAGTAAGGCAATTAATACACATTGTTTCACATGTACCTTGCACATTTTTATTTTCTTTACCAGTACATACAGAAAATAAATGCAATGCCCTAGAAACAAAACATCATGTACAACTGCAAAACCAAATAGAACAACAAAGTGACACTGTGCAAAATCATCTAGTGCACTTGGAAGAAAAAATGGATCAATTATTGAACACTTTTGCTGATTTGAAAGACTTTGTACAAAGACATATCATAGAGAAAATTAAATATCGCTGCCCCACCTGTACCTGTACCCCTTCTCCCTGTCCCAGCCAACCATCCCCACAAATTCCCCATCACCAAAAATGTTACAATGAAATTTCAATCCCTTCTTCCCCTCTAGAAAACCCCAATTCCCATGTATATGTG
Source organism: Ambystoma mexicanum (assembly GCF_040938575.1). Taxonomy (NCBI): domain Eukaryota; kingdom Metazoa; phylum Chordata; class Amphibia; order Caudata; family Ambystomatidae; genus Ambystoma; species Ambystoma mexicanum. Next base: position 321,907,556 of record NC_090930.1, read on the forward strand.
TCCATTTCTGCTTCCCCCTATCTTTCATAATTTGTATGTATATTTCTGTAAATAAATGTATAAGTATACTGTTGCTGTATGTGTCTGCGTTTTATTTTTTAAAAGCCCGGGTTAGAATCCACGTACAGTGTGACTGTCTGGAATGTCCGGAATTAACCAAAATGGAGGTGTCCTATGGACACTTAATCTGTCCACGCTGTGCAAAATCAAAATGGAGGTGTCCGCATGTCTGCAAAGGTGTGACGCACCTTAAATTAGTTTGGGGACCCTAGCCCTGTTCAGAGGACACCTGACTACATGTGCATCCCACTTTTGGGGTCCTACGAACATCGCGCCTTTCCAGAACTATTCGCCACACATGTATCGCACTTTCAATTAGTCCGAGGAGCCCAACCCTGTCCATAGAACACATTTGCGCATGCGTACAACCGATCCCGCGCAATAGGTGTCCTACGTTATGATCACCTGGTATCCACAGGGACACCACCCAGCCGGGTTACTCGCTGGTATACTTCTCAGTGGTGCCCAGATGTGATCTGCGGGGAAGGTTCTGCCTGAAAATACAGGAGGACTGTGTTCAAGACTGGCTGATTGGGGTAAGTATCCTCCCTCACCCCCCCCATATGATTTCAGCCACTCCGGGGCCCTCTCCTCACCTTGTGAGAGTTAGGTGTGCTCTCTGTCCTGCCTTCTTGGCAGGGGTGCGTTGTCTTTCATGGGCATATGCGGTCCAGTTACTTCACTGACGCCGGCCCGTTTGATATCGTTCAGATAGGTCTTATTGCTGTTCTTCCGTATTGTTGTTATTCCTGCATGCCTTTCTTGTTTAATAATGTCTCTTTTTCTCCCTTAGATATGCAGAGCTTCAGCGCGGCGAACTGGCTTTGTTGAGCCTCACTGGTAAATGACGGCACATTAGGTGCGCTATAATGTGTTAAGTAAGCGCTATGCGCAGCTCTGCGATGTCTTGCCTTTGCTAACCTGTTTTCTTTCTTTCCTTGTAGGTCGCAGTGTTCTTCAGCGCCTGTGGAATTTCCGGAGTGGTGCCAGCGAGAGGCGACCAGCCAGGTAAGCCTTTTGAGCAGTTCATAATTTGCAATGTCTCTTATACTTTCTTTAATTTTGCCTCTATCTTCCTCTTTCACATCGTTCAGTCCGGGAGGCGTGCAGATTCAAGGAAGCTGTTCACAGAAGCTGCGAGAAGCTAAAGATGAAGACTGCAGGTAAGATGCTGCTGCTAACGATGTTCCTTTTGTCTCCTTGCTGGTTCTGCTTCTCTGAGGTTCGTGGGTATAGCTGGACACAGTGAGCATCACATTGCAAACTGCAAAGTAACGTGAAGCGTGTTGTCTTGCTCAGGTGTGGTTTAAATAGCCCAAAAAAATTGTCCAGGTAAAGTAGTCCCTAGGCCACCACACCCAAAACACTAGACCGCGTAGCTTGGTTCCTAGGAACCAAGCTATGTGGATGCCTCCATGTTGGCTGGTAGTGTCAATAAAGTAGTTCTAGAGCACATGTTTTTCATGGTGAATGAGCATGGCGCCATAGGCGCCAGGACTGGCCCCAGGAGGGATTTTGAAAAGGATGCCAGGCCCTAAAGACCTGAGTCCTGACCGCACCTGGCCAATGCGCTTGCCAGAGGGGGTTTTGGGCGAGGGTTGTGAAATCCTACGGACACTTAACCTGCCTCGGCTATCTGCAATCAAAATGAGGTGTCCATAGAACACCAAGCCTGTCTGCAAGTCTGCAAAGTTGTGACACACCTTTAATTAGTTTGGGGACCCTAGCCTTGTACGGAGGACACCTGGAAACATGTGCATCCCACTTTTGGGGTCCTACAAACATCATGCCTGTCTGGAACTGTCCGCAACACTTGTGTCACACTTTTAATGAGTCCGGGGAGCCCAACCCTGTCTGTAGAGCACATATGCGCATGCGTACAACTGATCCCACGCAATAGGTGTCCTACGGACACCCGTCCCATTTGCGGACGACGCGACGTCACCATGTGACCGCACCCATGCTCAGCATAGACCCTTGTCCGTGAGCAGTGTGCGGGCCCCCGGACATCAAAAAAGTACTTTTTTGATCAATCCAATATGTTTTACTGTGAAAGTTTACACTTGCACAGGTCTCAGACCATGCCCCTGGCAATCTGAACACTTTTTTGAGCTTTTTGAACTCTCTTTGGTCTTTCAAGTGTCAGCGGAGCACACGACTGTCAGCGGAGCGCTCTCCAGCACCCCTATAAAAGGCCACACCCCAGTGCAGGTCCTCATTCTGTTTTTGGATACCAGCACAGAGCTTTTTGCATATAGCTGGTTTCCACACATTACTTTTCCTGCTGAGCTACTGTTGCAAGACTACTGCACATCAGATGGCAACCATGGCTAGTCCTGCTGCTGCTGCCTCTACTTCAGCACCACCCCAACCCCACCACCACCACCATTCCAAGGGCCTGGCGAGGGTGAACAGGCGTGGAGATGTACAGAGGGATGAAGAGGAAGAGGAGGATGAGGTAGTGGAAGTCCTTACTACTGCCAGCCAGTGTGAGTCTTGGTTGTCTTTACCACCATTGGAGGGGTACCCAAGTCATGTGCAGACAAGGTGCACTGCAATACAGTGCTCAGTCTTGGCAACCCGGGTCTGTACAGCTATGGGACCACCTCCATGCGGCGACACCTGAGGTAAAACCACAAGGCAGCAGTTCAGAGGGTCATCCCCTTTGAAAAAAGTAGTAGGTTGAGTTCCTCTACAACATCCTCTGTATCTGCTCCTGCACCACAAGAGACACTGCTGTGGGTCAGAGCATCCATGAACCAGCCTTGCAGGTCATACATGACGCAGCAGAGCCTTACCTTTTGAGGGTCACTGTATTGTGCATGTACTGTGACGTGGTAATCTGCAGGGGGGAACAATTTCAGAGTGTTTTTGAGGCTTAGGTCCGGGAGCATGAGAAGGAGTGCCCCCTACACAAGTGAGGCCCACCCAACATCTTCCTCTCTCCACTGGCCCTTTCTTATCTCTGTGGTTGGTGCCCCTTCCCTACCCACCCTTCCCTTTATTTCCTTATGTGTCATGTCTAAAAAACAAACAAAAATACAAAACAATAAAAAAACAAAAAAGGCTCTTTTCAGAGCCACCTTTCACAGTTTAAAAATAGAAGTGCCAATGAAATGGTACAGGGCTCTGGGCATTCTGAGAAATCTGCATCAGACGCAGACAGCGCAAAGTGGCACTTTCAAAAACATTGCACTCTTTTCCAGGGGGAAGTGATGCCTCTGAAAAGAGCCTTTTTTTGGTGTTTGTTTGTTTTTAGAAGGGTGGAACAGGCCAACACCTACTGAAAAATGCTTCCTATACTTGCAAAAAGGGCTGCAGTGCATTTTGAATATTTCGCAAAAAAAGCTGATTATCATTATCAGTAAGATGGACTCCAACTCTGCAAAAAATATTCGTGCTCCGAAATGTAATATTTTCATTGTGGAAGGATGACGTACCAACATCTCTCAAAAAGGTGCAAACAGCCTTGTTAACATTGCGCCTCACTTACTCCATTTGCGGACCAAATAACGAAGAGCACAGCCACGTCTGTCTCTGCGCAATGCAAGAAAAAATTACTCAGGAGTTTAGAAACATGTCCATAACTTTCCCAAGTCCCTCCTTCATCGCAAACTGCAGTTAGATGCCGGTAACATGTCCTAAACTGTTCCCTCCACAATGAATAATAATAATGTCTGGATGATGATGTGCCACCAAAGTGGCACAAAGAGGACCAAATCCAGCCACTTCATTCCACGCACTCCAAACAACTGCACATCCACATGATGGAAACCAAAATGTGCAGCCACTCCACAATGGTTTGCATACACCTACAACCAATGTATCCAAGAGTCTCCCAAAATCCAGACCTCTGCCTCCTGAAAGACACACCCATAGCCATAACCAACTGCACTCCTCTCAGCAAACAGAGCTTCTGCCACAGTCTTTCCTTGCACACCACACCCAGGAAAACATATTGACCAATCCCCTGGCCTCCACAGTCCCATTTCCATGCCTGCCAACCTCAAAAGCCTTGCATGTGGCATGTGTGCTCCGCGGACAGCCACGGTGTCCGCGGACATATTGTGCGCTTTGTGAGGGTGGGGACAGAAATTGCAACCAGGCTACTCCATTTACTCTTTGATGGTAGCCTTTTCTTTTTGGGGCTTTTCAGATTTTTTCTGCTACACATACTAAATGCAATCTACATGACTTTATAACAACCTTCTGATTGCATTTTGAATATTACTAAGAAAGATTTCATACCCACAATCCTTCAAAGTAATGGCATCACAAAAAAACCAACTTGCACCATTCTTCTAAATGTTCTCATTTTAAAATGATGACATCCCAATAGCACACCTAAAACAATATATCCCTTGGTTAATAAGATGCCGTCCTATGTCTTGTTGAGGATTAAAGACACTACGACACATCCATGAAACCCTATGTGGTATTTGGGAAAAGATTACCTTTGCACATGGAAAGAGGTACATTAGTGCCTTCAAGAACTGCTTCAGGTCACCCTCCAACGTTATTGCACTCACATACCCCAAATACATTCCTCCACAATTAATCACCAGGATATTTGGACTGTTGAAAACAGCCATATTTTTACAAAGTATAAGTACACCTTGCAAATTACTCCCTGGCACCCAACACCACAAAGCCTTCACTCCCTCCAATTCAAGATTGGCATAAATGCCACATATCTTTGCATACCTCTTCAGATTACTCATAACACAATCCCCCACCATCCACACACTCACTCTCTCCATCTCTCCAACCACAGCCATCTTCACTACACACAGCAATGAAAAAAAAGGATTACCCTCTCTCCCTATAAATCACACCCTCAACACCTGATTGGCTAATCCATCCAGTCCCATTTCCATGCCAGGCATGCTAAGAATCCCCAGGTGTGGCACGCACTGTCCGTGGACTACCGCGATGTCTGCAGACCCCGTAACACAGGGCAGCCCTTCTTCCCTTTCCACATCACTCTCTGCACCACTCCCTCATTGGCTACACATAAACAGTCACACAAGCATCCACCATCACATCTAAGACCTCTACATCTGCCTCTATGATCACACTTCAACATTTTAGTTCTACTGTTGAACACTCTGCGTAAAAGTCTCCTGTGATTGCAAAGCACCTCCAGAACAAGGTACTGTACAATTGCCCAACATATCCGTTTCCAGATTTATCCAGAGTGGCATCCATCAACACAAACTATCGGTATGCATATATTTTGTAGAGTACATTTGAAACTCTTTTATAAATGCTTGTGAACAGGATACCTGTCACTTACCCTGCATAACCTACTCCATAAGCATACTGTCATTTGTCCCATCTCCTACCATGAAGTGGCACTTAAAGTGCTGTGTGCTTTAAAAGTTTTCTTTGACCCATATCACCCATTGTAATGTGCAAACAGTTATTCTCTTCATTCCTACTGCCATTTTTCCAACCATTTCCCCATTAATACACCTGCTATAAAATGCCTAAAATACACACAGAAAAGGAAAACTGCACGTTAATGGAATTCCACACAGAGAAAACATAATGCTTTCCAATCTGGACACCTTTCTGAGCCCTTTTCTCACCCTACTACAAGTTGCACTAATCAATTTTCAAAGTAAATAGTGCATTGATATACAAAGCTGGGCTATTTCACACACTAACTCTTCCTAACAAGAAATCCTTCACTAACTTTAAATAATCTGTTCTACAAGTGCAATTACTGTGCCATTAATACACATATGTACTAATATCCTTCTTTTACAATTACAGTCAAGAGCACTCTCCTGGAAGTGAATGGTGTCTGCAGTGGAAAATACAACCCATAACAAACGTACTGTTCACATCCAAGTAAGTGCAATATTGTCATAGTGTTCTACCTATTAATCAGACAGTGCAGTGCTCCTGTATTCTAGGCTACACAATTGTATCAACCCAACATCATTTGCTTCACTCTTACTCATTGCACCTCAGCAGGTGCACAGTTTGTATTGTCATCTTAACACCAGTATATTAACATACAAATACCACTACAGCCTTCCCAACCTGAATTAGCAGCCCATTTGCTAATCTACGTCTAACTCCCTCACAGTCAGTCATTTCTCAAAGAAACAAGCTTGAGGCAGATCTCTGTCTTCAGCTGGGGCCTCCCTTAAGAACAGCCTTCCTGCTACCTTGAAACTTGAGAACCACCTCCAGTTCCAAAAGCTCCTCAAGAACTTCCACTTCGTTTCTACCTTTGCCCCTCTTCTTCCTTGATAATCTGTCTTTTCCTCTCAGACACTGTGCACCTAGCCACCCTCTGTACTTCGGGCCCAGGTACCTGATTACGTTCCAACTCTCCTACACAGCCTCTGGGCCACCCTTTGTACTGGCATCTGTATTTGTACATATAGTCCCCTCATCCACTTTTCCTCTGCACTTATCAAATTTTACCATATCCACTTAACCAAGAACTTGTCAGTTACGAGCTGCACTAACACTTTTTATCACCTTTACTTATTTATTTCACTTATTATTTATTCTGTCACCTCTCTGTTCAGCACTTTACACTCCTTCCCCCTACCATACACTTTCCCTTTTTTTTCCCATGCACTTGCACAATCATAATGTCACTAGGCCTACTAAGATTGTTGTTTTGTTCTCCCCTGTTCCTCTCCCTCTGTCTACTCGTGCTGTGAAACACTTATGTGTGAGCATGATATAAATTAAATATAATTTCATTTAATTTCATTCCACAATCACACCTCTCTATACATATCATCACATTCAGGCAAACATGCACAGTGCAAACTTATACATTGCACAACCTCCCAACCCACAGTTTCCTTTCTTCTCCAACAGACAATTAAGAATGCCTACCATAAAGCAACTCAGTAGAAAGCAATGCAGAAATGGAGGAGATCAAACTACAAACGAACAAAATAGCCATCTGCCTGTAGCAGAATGTGTACAGAATGTTCGAACAAAACAGCTAATACAGTCACTACGCAAAACTGAAGCAGCTTGCAGGAAAGAAACTCTGACTCCTCTTTCAAAAGTAAAACTAAAAAGAAATGTATTAAGAAGATTGAAACTACCACTAGTGCTAGCACTGCACCTATAAATCTTGATGTAGCCACAAGTAAACTTACCAAAAAAATAATTTTACAAAAAATGTTCCACCACAGAGTCCTTCGGAACCAGATAAAAACAGGGGACAAATCATGCTCAACCCTTAAAACTACAAGCTCTCATAAACAGTACAATCCCTCTCAAAAGGAAAATATTTATATTAGTTTTAAACAGAATGAAACCACTAACAAAACGAATTACTAAACTACAAAAAGAACTTCGCAACAGATGGAATATTGTCAAAGATAGCTTTGCAAACATCTGTGCAGGTGAGTGGAGTCACGCCACTAGCACAGAGCCATACTTCAAAGACGCATGCAAACAAAAGCAAACAAACCCAATTGCCATACATAGCAGTGGACAAGGGTATGAAAGGTTAACAATACCATTATGGAAACAAAAGCACTGCTCACAAAAATATCCCCAGCAAATGTACAATCAACTCTCCATTCCACCAAACCAATGCGTCCAGAAACGGCTGTGCACATCAATGCGTAACGTGCGCAAAAAATCTTTCACATCTTTACAATACTTCCTCAATCAGTAGGTGAAAGGCAAAGACAAATTAAACAATAAAATATTACAAACTATAGACTCCTGTCCAGTGTGTGAATACACATGACTACAAGGACATTAATTAGCCTGCATTTCTGGACCTACTTGCAAAAGCACCTTCCACCATACCAAAATGTTGGGAACACACCATTCAACTGTATGAAATCTCATTCATAAACTGTACTATGCAAAAAGTCCTGCTTTAGCACTGGACCATTTAAATAATATTCTTCTTCTACCTGGTACAGCCAAAGAACTACTCGAAGAAATAGAGCACATTCAAAGCAAATATTTTGGAAGTGAAACCCACTTACAAAATCCTGTACCTTTAGAACAGAGTAGCAACAACCTTGCAGATGTCAACCCACTATTACACACATACAAAAAAGGAAATACTAAAGTTTAAAAGCACACCTGCTGAAGTACTTTATAAAAAGAGCACCAAAACTGTAGACATAAAGTACAAAATAGATGAAAATGAGTAATCCCACTGGTTCCAATTAACTCTCTATCTTATAGCAGAAAACAAATACGAAATTACTAACCCCTCAATACTTTGCAGATGCTGCACTGCAAAATTTAACAACCAAGCACCTTCATGGGCTATTACTAATAAGTTGGAAATATTCCCACTGCCAAAACCACTCCAACAACTTAACTTGTATGTGAGCACGATAATCCAAACAGTGTACCCCTTTCAAGCAATAATACGCCTTCAACCAAAAACAGCAAAACTGCCTCCCTCTGAATTACTGAAAGATATTTGTGGTAAAGTAGTTTATTTGCCATTAGATCCCATCGAAAATGTACACACTCTGGGAGTGCAACGCCAATAGATCAATCTTTGACTATCCTAGTGAATGGCGTACCTACAAAAGACAAAAAGATTTGACAGCAACTAGTGGACTTAAATAAAGTTAGGGAAGCCCTCCAATATCTAAAAGACAACAATGAATACTACAAAGAAATAAATATTGAAAAAAACATGAGGGAAACCACCAACATGATTCAAGACTCCTCTGGAACTGGACAATGTGAACTTCTAGATCCTACTACAGCATCCAATATTTTAGACCACTATACAATTCACCCACTGCACTCCAAAGACACCATAGACGATGCACTAGAAACATATAAAATGCGGCAAGCGAAAGGATCTCCATTCAGCACATACGAAAAAAGTGTACAAGCACAAGCCTTTCCTCGACTTTTTCCTACTGGAAAAGGTGGACGGTACAATTAAAGATCCACACAAATAACAGCTTCAGAATACCGTTCTTTACAAATGTATTCTGAAGACCTCAGATTCAGACAAAATGTTGAATACATATTCCACCTCCTCTTTGAAAGTGAGCTTGCAACTCTATGTTACGGAGTTGCACACACATTAAAAACAGGGTCCAATTTTCAAAATATGTCTGCTACACAGCTACTTCAAAAGGTGCAAGAAAAAGATGAAGTTTTACAGTCAAGTATTACAAACTTTTAGCAAACATGCGTGGTACGAAAGAATACTGTTTCCGACGTCATGCAGATGTACACTGTATGATATGCAACCTTGGCCCACCCACATGGTATGTGACTTTAAGTTGTGCAGAATACGCATGGGAATACTTGCACAATTTCCTACTCATAGCAAACGAAAATAAAGCAAATATAGACATAAAAACACCAGGAGAACTCTGCTCTCTTGATCCTGTAAATGTATCAAGGTACTTCCATCATTGCTTTATTTCAATGCTGCACTTCATTTGTAATAAAGCATTTCCTCCCTTCGGAGAAGTAGAACACTTCTTTTGGAGAAAAAAATATCAAGCCAGAGGAGCACCACACATCCACATGCTCTTGTGGATTAAAGATGCTCCTAAATCTGGTCAGGACAGTGATGCCACTGTTTTGCAGTTCATTCACAAATATTTCACCTACAAAATCCCTTCGGAAACTACACATAGTGACCTACATGCACACATTTTGCAGTTTCAAAGACACAAGTGTGGCAAGTATTGTTGGCGCAAATATAAAAACAAAGGGAAATACTAAACCAAATGATGCTTTGGTTTCCCTAGACCAGTTTCAGCAACAGGGCAAGTGAACAGCTCCATGTCTTCAGTTAGACAAAGTATGAAAGGCAAATCACCTGAGAACACATGCTGCATAAAAAGAACAGAAGGATCAAAGTACATCAATGATTACAATCCAATCACTGCCCTCCTATGGAATGCAAATACAGATGTGCAGTACATTACAGACAATTCCACTGCAGTTGCACAATATGTCATAGCCAACTTAACCAAAGCAGAGAAAAAAGAGCTAAAAGACCTCGGGGATGACATATCATCTGACAAAACACTGTCACAGAAATTGTACAGCTTTGGCATACACATGCTCTCCCACATAGAACGTGGCTGCTACGAAGCCGCAGACGATTTAACCAGCACCACCTTTTATGGGAAATATGAAAACATAGTGTGGCTAAGCCTTGGTCCTACTGCATACAGAAAAAGCCAAAAACAATCCCAACAGCCAGCACATTTTGAAAAACAACTTATTGGACACATACTACCCAAACAGGAGTACTGCTTTGGAAACCATGTGTCTATACCACATAACCCAAAACTTGGCATAAAAAAATAATATTAAACCGGATGAGAAAAAAAATACATAGTCAAAGGTTGTGAGGACAGCCTGGTTAAACTTACCAAACACAGCCTGATTAATCATATGAAACTATCATTAAAAACTCCTCAACATAAAGAACTATATTACATGGGCCTACTGCAACTTTCTTAAAGCATGGAGAAAAGAAGATGATGTATTAGATACCCATGCCTCCTATGAATATGCTTTCAATGCAAATCAAAGCACTATAAAAGATATACATTTTACGCACTACAAAACCATATTGCACAATGAACGCCAACAAGAAGAAGAACTCCAGGCACAACTAAATATAGACACTCCTGACAGCAGTCAACCTTCTCTTACAGGAATCCAAGAACCACTTGGCCAGCCACCCATAGCAAATGAGGCAGAATTAGCCATGACTGAAGTAGAAAACACCATGTGTCAGTATGAGCAATCTACAGAAGACTTTGCTATACTCAAATCACGATTAAACACTGAACAGCATAGCATTTTCCTAGAAGTAACTAAACAAATTGAACATGGTGTGCAGCATGAAACTAAAACTTGTACCTGTCAGGAGTATAAACCTATAATGCTGTATGTAAGTGGTCAAGCAGGCTCAGGCAAAACATCCTTAATAAAAATCGTCATCAAGTTCCTCCAAAAATTGACAAACAACAAACTTTCAGCTGTTGTAACGGCCCCCACATGTTTAGCTGCCTACACCATATGTGTTGTCATTTTACACTGATTGCTACTCCTTCCAGTAGAACACTGAAACAAATTAGACTACTACACACTTTCAGCAGAAGCTGCTATGGAGCTACACAGAGTTTTGAAACAAATGAAAATGCTTATAATAGATGAAGTGAGCATGGTCTCCAACCTAATGTTTGCTTTGCCTCAGATTGCAAGAGGTCCTTAAAACAGACTACAAAGAACTCTTTGGAGGAAAACATGTTATTGTTTTCGGAGATATTCTTCAATTAACACCAGCGAAAAGAGAACCTATTTTTAAAACCTTAGGACACAAACTGTGGCGTAAAACTCTTGCCAGCATAGGAAATGTAAATCTTTGGCAACATTTCCAATACAAAGAGCTAACTGAAAACATGAGTCAGTCTGCAGACCTCACCTACGCCAACATTTTGAAAAGTATTCATATTGGTGTACTAAGGAAGCACAGTCTATATTAAATACCAGATTCTTCCATGAGCTATACAGCCATAACACATGTGCTACTGATGTCATGGAACAATTAGCACACAAAATTATAAACTGTATGTCCTTGATGCCAGCTCTTGCAAGCTGCACACAATTCCATGAAACAATGCTGAAAAAAGAAATGCAACCACTAGTGCAAATTTTCTCCACAGACTGGACATGCACAGTATGCCACTACCCATGTGTCAACATGCTACAACATGACTAAATACCTTTGAAAACTCTATCTCTAACACAGCTGGTTTAGAGAAAATGTTAACATTGTGTTTAAACTGTAGAGTGATGCTAAAGTGTAACCTTGTGTAGCAAGGCTTAGTTAATGGAGCACTTGGTACAGTTCTTGGCTTCCAAACAAACCCATGTGACAACAACATTCAGTTTGTAAATGTTCACTTTGACAAACTTTCAGAAGTTAAAAGGATAAGATGATCAACAGCCCGATTCCTTCTTTTCAAAGACATTCATGAAAGCAGAGAACTGTTTTCTGTGTCTTTAGCATAAGCAGTCACCATTCATAAATCACAAGGTCTAACCCTAGATCAAGCATTGATTGATATTGGCTGCACAGTCTTTAAAGAAGGCATGTGTTACATAGCACTGTCAAGCCTACATACACTTGAAGGACTATTTCTAGTCAATTTTGATGCAAGTAAAGTCAACGCTGACATTACTTGCAATGTAGAGTACAATAGACTACGTGCACTCTACACACACCGGGCCTCATTACGACCCAGGCGGTAAGTTACCGCCTGGGCCGTGACTTTACCACCATGGCGTAAACTACGTTTACGCCATGGTGGTTGGCGGACTTACCGCCCCATTCCGACCTTGGCGGGGCGGTAAGTCCCCAATCCCCATTTACCCTTCCCCATTTCCATTTTTGCCCCATAGGGCATAATGGGAGTGGGGAAGGCGTTAATTACGCCACCGTAAATTACGGTGGCGTAATTAACTCCATGGTCCCTTAGCGCCATGGATTTTAACACCTGCTAAAAGCAAGTGTTAAAAGCACCATGGCGCTAGGGGACCTCGTAATTGGCGGTAAGGGGTCGGCGCAGCTAACGCTGGCGTTAACCCCTTACCGCCAGGGTCGTAATGAGGCCCACCATCTCAAAATGTACCCTGTTCCTCAAAAAGGGACAATTTGTAAGAGAAAACGAGTGCAGACTCAACTTATACATGATCTCACAACAGTACCTGCAAAGAAATAAATTAAAAGCAGCTGGTACTTCATCAATTACCACAACCAAAGTAGGAACTACTGAAAGGAAAATGCATACCCAACTGCACAAACAAAGCCAACTACCTCTTTAAAGAAACTACTTGCACTTCCATCAAATGACTGAGAAACAGAACTGTCTGGTTCATTCAAATATTCCAATACAACTGGTGTAAATTGCTATGTAAATGTAGCAATCAATGTTCTATTCCAATTGCCATCAATTGTTAAAAACATTTACTTAAACGGCACAGACCAATTGTGTTTGTACATATTTGTCCTTCACCGAATTGCAACAAACAATCCTGACAACACTTACAGTGATTCTGGAATAAGTCAGGAATTGGACTACTGAGCAGCAATGGTGAGATTCACTATAAACACACAAGAAGATTTATACATGTGGAAACATACATGCACTCTCTGCAACCATGTAATGCACGAATAAGTCCCTAACAACCGCTTTGTGTATGTATCTATACCTAACGGTGAATCCATTCCATTTCAGCAGCTCGTACAAAATACAAACCATTGCATATTATGTACTATTTGCAATTCCGATAATTGTTTCACTTTACAGATACTTTCACATAGCGAATACGTAATAGTAATGCCTTTGCGTTACAATGCAGATGGCAACAAAAACAACTGCAAGCTGACTGGCTTTACACATGGACAAGTATCACTTGGCAAGAAAACCTTCACAAAAGTAGTTATTATCTACCACGCAGGAGCCACAACCAATGCAGGTCACTATACTGCATACATTACAAAGAAATGTGCTTGGTTTGAATGCAATGATAATTCCATTACTCTGAAACAGAGATTACCAGCAAATCTTGCAAATGCTTACTTAATCTTCTTGAAACCAAAATCTATTTGCTAATCTGAGTATGAGCGTATACAAATTGTCCTCAATGACCTTTAAATCCTCAAACTGGTAGAATAAGGCAACAGCTATCTAACAGTGAAAATGTACATCCACCGACAAGAAAAGAACATGCTTGTAAACATACCCTGCAGAAGTTAAAAACGGTAAACAATTAGAATACGCCAACTGGTATCTGACTGCAACCATAATACTGCAATATAAGTTTTTCTGAGGAAACCCTGCAACACTTATTATGTATAAACATACCCTCAACAACTTTGAAACTATCAACAGTTGTAATATGCCAACGGGCATCTAACTGCCCCCAAAATTATGCAACATTACTGTAAAATACCACAATACTTACAAAAGATCGACAACCAAACGGATAAATGAATACTGCTAAAAGGCACTAACAAATAAACAATTAGAATATGCCAACTGGTATCTAACTGCAACAATAATACCACCACTTCCAAACCAAAAACCATACACCTTCTCAAATCCTCCTACTACAGTAGACCACTGAAAAAGACTCTGCCATACAACAACAAATAAATGTAGAAAGGTATTTATTTTAATCCTGCATGGGTTAATGTTTTCCACAGACCCAATGATTATGCGAACAAACACAGGAAGCACATTGCACAGTACACTGGTTTAAAGCATAGTACTTGTGAAGTACTAACTATGAGGGTCCACAAAGTACACAAATGTCTGCTATGCAATGCAATAACACATTACAAAGCTCCTACCCTAACATGTGATCCTTTATTTTATCACAAAGAATGAAAAAAATATTTCTGCTACATTTTCACATACCATGCAAAGGACTGTATACAGCCTCAACAAAGAAAACAGTAAGTATACAATGATTGGTATCAGCACATTCTGTGCATACCTGTAGTATACTGTAATAGTTGTAGCCAGGCATAGAATGTCATATACCCAACATTCTGAACAAAGTCCAACAAACCAACTGCCACACACCCTGTCCACTTTTCTATAAATACTATTAAACTACTTGCAGCCTGTGGATAAACTCTTCAGTACATGCTCCCTATGCAATCCACATGCCACTGTGAACATTTTTGCATGCACCCAAGACTCTCGGCCCTGGTCTCAACCACTGCAGCATAACACATCCATGCATGCAAAACCCTGCTCACTTACCACAACCCAAAAACATAACACAGCCATCTCAAGCCCTATCCACTTCACTTGACATACTATTACAGTACTTGCAGCCAATGCACAAATTCTTCAATGCATGCCATCTCCACCCAATACTCTAACTATCCAAAAACAATATATCATAACATAATAAAATACCCAACAATCTGCCCTGTGGCCACAACCCAAACACATAAGGCATCCACCTAAAGCCCTGTCTATTACAGTACACATAGCATTCAAGTACATGAAACTACTCAGAGCACTCTTCAGACCAATAAACCAATGAACTGAGACCGCCAGACTTTTCCCCATATATCATTACAGTACTGTAATGAGTGGCCACAACACTAGACTCTTCAGTGCATCACCTCCATCCATGCACCCAAGACTGTAATAGCTGGTCACAATGAACACAACATAACACACCCTTGCACCCAACAATCTATACACTAACTACAGCCCACACACATACTGCAGCCACCTGAAGCCCACTCCACTTTTATAACCTTCCCCATATAATCTATATTCCACTCCCCCACCATAATGAATCCTACTTGCAGTCACAACATGAGCTGTTCAGCCGGGTTTCTGTCCGCGGATTACTGCGATGTCCGCGAACACCGCGATCACAGCATAACCTTCTTCCACCTAAACAAATACAGCGTTTGACCCATCTTTTACTGCCCCACGCACTAAAGCTCCTCTTCCCCCAGCATACTCCACAAAATTGGGTTTGAGCCCTGTTCGCCCCCTCGCTATCCGTGGATATCCGCAGATCCAACATGGCGGGCGCATCGTGAAAATGCGACGCACCTCACGCTTCCCTCCAGCCAATCGGCGAGCATGTCATATGTCCGCCAACATCACTGTGCCTTCCTAGCCAATTGGAGTCCTGTCTGCAGAGCAAACAGGGAAGTGAGTCCGCAGAGTGGACCCATGTTTCACACATTTTTTGGGACCTACATTTTGCCTGTTTTAAAAAAAAAACTACTGAACAGATTTTCACCAAATTTACAAAAGCACACTTTCGGGACCAAGCCACTGCTCCTGCTGCAAATTTGATGAAAATCTGTGCAGCGGTTTGGGCTGTAGACATGAGCAAAGTTTTTTTTCCATTCAGTCTTTGTAAAAAAAAATGTGGGACCCCTCTATAACTTTGCCCCAACTTGACGAAACCTCACCAAACTTGCCGAAAAAAATGTTCAGAGCGGGCCATATACTTTTTTTACAAGGTTTGGTGAGGATTTGTCCAGGGGGAGCAAAGGTATAAGCTGCCCAAAATGTGCTCTTCCTATAAGTTGAGCAACCTAACCATAACTACACGCCCGCTACCGCGGGATGTGTAATGAAAGGGAAATGTGTGGGTATGTGTGTGTGTCTGTTTGAAATGTTCAGCATACTTCCCAACTTGCTACAAACCTGAAATTTGGCATGTCCGTAGGTTCCATGGTGTAGACAACGGAACGAGTATAAAATATACATTTTTGGGAATTTTATTTTAAGTGGTCTGCAATGCTTACACCTGCTTTATAGCTCTTCACGCCATAGTTCTGCCCTAGTTATACGTTCATAGTTCCTAATGTTCAGTAGTTTGTGAAAACTTCATTGTTCCTAAACTTTCCACACTCTCAGCATTCTAGCTGACAATAGCAACACTCACTTTTGAAGTCATGCAGGTGACACAATACAGTGCTTTTGTAGTAATGTGGGTGACAGGAAATGGTGCATGCCTCTTCAATAGTATCCGCAATTACATTTTCCATCACATTGTGCCAAATCTCTCAATATAATTACAGAAACTTCATTTCCCATGGAAGTTGATGAATGTATGCCATCTCAACAGTACAAAGCTTACATGCTTCAGCCGTACATGTACGGCACTTTTATTGAGGTCGCTGCTGCCTCAGCTGTAGATCGGGACACCAATAATGTTGATGTGCAATCTCAATGCTCCAACCCAAAGTAGCTGGAACGGATTTACAGGATTCATGCTTTTCTCATGATCAGCTTTTTGTGCTTGCTCCAGAGTTGGAAACAGGCAATTTGTTCACACAAGCTCCTACAGGCAAGACTACCAATATTGTCTACAAAGAAGCATTGGTTTAGTTAATTAAATAAACTTCAAACTAGGACTGGAATAGTAATTAGCATGTGAAGCACATGGTACACCTGCTAGTGGTATATACATTATTGCCAGCCTGTGGTTCAAAGCCCTTGCAATCTTTGTTACACTTTAATTAGATTGTTTTATTAAATGTTCACTATTTTTATATAGAAGCCACAATGCCTGAGAGAAACGTCTGAGCCACATTAACATAAGGAAGAATAGTTGAGTGGAAGCATAGTAATTCAGGTATTAGATAATGCCCTTTCTATATACTTGGTGTTCTGAGCATCTGAAGTGTACCTCTAGGAGAAGGGGGAAAAAGCAGCAAACCCCAACGTGTCCAGTCTTTGTAGTGTAAGGGTGTGTTCCCCCAAAATGTTAGTTCACGTATGAGGCCAATCCTCCCAATCTGCTTGAAAAAGATGCTAGAAGCAAGTAAATTCAATAGTCCAATGAATAATCATGCAGGTCCTTAAACAACAGACAATTCTGAATGCTACACTCTGAAGAATGATGTGTTGATCTTATCAGACAAACTGGGCTCAGAATTAATGCTGTACTCTTTCAAACTGGCACACCATTTTGATGTTATACTACAAGGCACTTAATTTTATTAATCGGTTTGGCAGAGACTACTGTGAGGGTAATACAAATTCAGTGAGGGAGCTACAATGAAAGAGGGATCGAGAAAGAAGATGGTAATTTGCAGAATGAATGCAATTCGCAATTGAAGATTTGCAGAATAAATCTAATATAGGGAAGGGGATTGCAGGGATTCTAATATCAGGGAGAGGGATTACATCAAACATATTTTCAATGGGGAGGAAGTAACTGATCAAATTAGCTTCAATACGTTGGGTCACGGCATATTTGATTACATTTACGGTTGGACTTGAGTTTGGAATATTAAGATGCTGTGACAGTTTTCCGTTTTCTTGTTTGATTCTGTTACGAGATCACATAACACCATCATACATGTGGTGTTTAATGTTGTGCCCAGAGAGAAAAATTGAGAAATTTGTCATGTGCACATTGACGTTAATTAGTGACACATCCCACAGGATATTTTTGAGATAGCACACAAATACTCTTACAGTGTGATTTGATTGTTACACTGAGATATCAAAGAGTGCTATCTACAAAATAAGGTGAATGAATATGGATCACTATGAAAACCCTCTAGGAATATTTACGGGGGTACCCAGATGAAATATATTTAATGTCAGTGATCGTGAAATGCTTCTTTTATAATGTTTCCAGTAACAAAATATAACTACTCAGCAAACAAAACTATTATTGTATGCACATCAAATTCTGATTCCACATTCAAAATATGTTCAGCTATGCTGCATTCAGATGCGGATATGCAAGACATTCCACTTTCAATCATAAAGGACTAGATTAACCTGTTCCCTCATTTTCACACAGAGCAAAGAAAAAGCACAGACCAAAGGGCTTTTGATATGGAAAAGATACATTCCAAAACATAACATGAAACTTCCACTGTGCTTCAAGACTTCCAACCAAGTGACAAATCAAGGCACACACAGTGATCAGCCTTCATTATTAGGACTCCTATGTATGTATGTCTGTAGGTATCTATCAATACATTTATATGTCTATTGCTTTTATGGTGCCCACTGTGACATGGTCTACTTTGTGATGCGACAAGGATGCAATGGGGAATGTAAAGAGATCTTTCCTGAGAGAAAAGATGCAGAGAAGAGCGCCAGTTTACAGAACACAAATGTGAGCACCAGCATACACACCTCATATAAAAAAAAACATGTGTGAGGAATTATGAAATGCTTGCAGCCCATCTACAATAAAGGATTTTGCTGAACATTATTTGACAAAGCACAGAAAAGTATTGTTATGTAACAGAAAGAATCCAGCAAACGTTTATTAAAATTGAGAAATGTACAATCTGAAACAAAAAGCAAAGCATGTCACAGGAACATTACAAACCAAATTGGGCATTGCATTGTGTCTGTTTCCCTTTACAGGACTGAAAATCAGTGTTGAAAACAAAAACAAACAGAAATCATAAAGATATGTCTTTGTGAAAGAACTTTGATGAAAAAGAAAAAGTTATAATGCTCATCAAAAAGCAAGTCGATCACGTGCATCTGGCCCCAATGGCATCTCAAATGCGGTGCTAAAAGCAGCCCCAGAACAATGGGCTACACTTTGTGAAATTCTATTTAAAAGAATAGTGAAAATGGGCAAAGTTCCAGAATCTTGGAAAGCTGCGATTGTGGTCCCTATTTTTTAAAAAGGGGTCCGCTTACGGTCAATGTATTATTGGCCTATCGCACTCCTCGATGCCATTGGAGAAATATTCGCTATGCTACTTCTTAAACGCTTGAAAGAATGGATTAAGAAGACCAAATCCTTCGACAGTAGATAGACTGTATTTGTTCAAGAAGTAGGATGCAGCCTCAATTTACTATTAATTTGCCTGCTAAAAAAAAGAGCGCTCCATAAGAAACAAAAAATATACATGGCTAGCATCGATCTACAACAAGCTTTCAATAGAATAGATCGAGGCCTACTATGGAAAAAAATTGGAAACCAGCGGTTGCCCAAAGGATCTATTAGCGACAATGAAAGAGCTTTATTCTGCGACAAATATGCAGGTCAAACTGGACTATTATGGCAATCTGTCCAAGAAAATTGACATGATCAAAGGGTTAAAACAGGGATGCCCATTGGCTCCAATGCTATTCAGCTTCTTCATAGAAGATATGAAAATGACTTTGAACATCAATCAATCATTTCCACCAAAAATGAATGAAATAGAGGTGGGATGATTATTATATGTGGACGACTTGATTCTCTTGGACCAGATTAAGATCGGCCTACGAAGGTCATTAAACCTGCTACAGAGCTATGTGAATAACAATGGCCTGAAAATAAATGCTGCAAAGTCAGTGATCATGATACTGGGTGATGCCACAAGAAGAAATACATTTGAGGAAAGCTGGCTTTTGGATGGGAAATGTCTGGAGCCAGTTAAGGAAATGAAATTCTTGGGCATTCTATTAAGTATGACGAAGGGAGAGAAAGTGTGGAGTGAGGATTTGAGGCTAAGAGTCAAAAGACTTACTGCACAAGGAAAGGCGGTGGACAGAAGATTTTGGAAATTTTCATTACAACCCTTTATAACATTCTACACACAAAAAGTGTCTCCTGTTCTTACCTTTGGGGGAGAGGCATGTTTAGGTTTCCGACAAGAGCTTTGGGACTTTCATGAAGCTTCCTTTTGGAAACACATTCTATGACTCCCGATGGCAACACCAATAGCAGTGATTAGGCACAAATTGGGGCTAACATCATTAAGTACTACATTGTCATGGAACAAGATGCCCTTCAGGAAGCAAATCTTAGCAACTCCCCTGCCCAATTTGAAGTACTTGGCATGTGTAAACCAGGAAATAAGGATTGGGTTCTGAACTCATCGAAGACAGAGTGTGATCTAATATTGGATTGTTTGGGCACTTCTGTTAATATCCTATGTAACAACCCAATGCTCATGAAGAGAATCCACTGGGTGGATGATTGGGGGAGAAGAGAAGAATTGAGTTCAGTATCATCTATGCATACCCTTTCAGGAAATAACTATGGAAATATGAATATGACAACATCATACCTTAAAAGATTCCCACTCAACAAGCAAAGAGACCTGCTGCTGAGATTTAGGCTTAATGTCCTATATAATAAAACTACTCTACAAAGGTGTGACACCAGGTTCAATCAAATGTCGACTCTATGCATTGAAGAACACATTTATGAGACATTTGACACTATTCTGCCTGAAATTGAAAGACTTAAGGTCTATTCATCTATATGGCCCAATATCTGGCTTAGTGGGACTTGATGCAGAGAAATGGTGGGAGCTTATATAGGCGTGCCAAAATAGGTGAACCAACTTTGCCACAGTAAAATTTCTAGAGGCTGTCTTAAAGAAAATGAGGGAGAAGGATGAAACTGGTGTGATTAAGGACTATACTTATGATTCCTGATCTGGCTAGAAGGAACTGTGACTGTATAGGAGGGAGTGAAGAATTGATTTTAATTATATAGGTTTGGAACAAAATAGTGAACAGTGTGTAATAAACTAAATGCACTAAATAAAGCAAAAAAATAATAATGTTATTCTGTTTTAGATGACAATTGCATATTGGAAAAAAGGTAACTTTAAAAGCTGTATTTTGTGAATGAGGCCAAGCTAGGCCTGGCCAAATGGCCTTCCATAACCTCTACAAGCTACAGAAAGGGGGATGCAGTGCCTTCCCCAAGATATTAAACACAAGGGTTTAGAAACTGTACCATAATACCTTATAGATGTGCATGGAGTTGCTTTGCAGGATTCAGGCGCTGCAATACAAACAAATGCATTTACAACTTCCATCTGTCTCTGAGCCTGGTCTAAATTCTTTAAATATACATTGAACTATTCCTGACCAGCAGTCCACTTTAAACTACACTGATATTTCAATCTTCCAGGCCTCTCCTGAAGGAAACTCTTCACACCTGGGAAGACCTAGAGTGTGCTATAAGAGCCAGATGCAAATTACGCAAATGTGAAAATCAATTTGTAGAAACTTGCCAGTGAATTTTATGTGCTAGTGCCCATGCTGGCCAGCCTGTCACTTTGAGATCAAAACATTATTTTGTATAAAAGTTTAGTGAGAAAAGATAATGGTTTAAAAGGTTAATTGTTTAAAGCAGAAATCGCTACGATGACATCACATACAATGGTCACTGTCATCACATTGCCCTCCTCATTAATACGCAAAATGACTATGCAGGGGTTGGTCCCCCTACCTGCTCTCTATTGTCTTTCCAAATTCTGTCTGTAGAGGACCTACAAGCTACCATTGACTCATGCAACATATCAGGATCCCCTGAGGATCCATATCACCTCAACCTTTACAAATCGTTTATGAACTCTCCAGATTTAGCACTCACATTCCTATCCTCCTCAATGACTCTATCAGCACCAGAAATTCAAGTCTATATATATCAGACCGTTGCTTAAAAGACACAGAGCTGATCCAGACAGCCTTCCCGCCTATCTCAAACCCACCTTTCATTTGGAAACATCTGGAAAAATTAATATATTGCCAACTTTGGGATTTTATCAAAACAACCTAACTCCTGAATGAGGCACAGCACTAATTTAAACCTTCTTGAAGTACTGAATCAGGTCTGTGCTCCATCTTGGATACAATTAAAAACAATGCATATGAACATTCTTAGAAATGAAATTGCAGCAATTGCATATGAATAGCCTTATAATTGTTGGAGGGGATTTTAACAGTGAATGTAAAGTGAGATGGCTAGAGGCCGTTTATTTGAAGATGGAACAACTAAAATCCTAATTGAGGATAACTCAGGTGTCAAAGGAAATTCACATGGGAATGTGTTCTCATCCCTATTTGCAAAATGGGGTTTTATTCAGTGCAATTTGCTATTTGATGAGAAATGGCTAAGTACATCAACATGGCATATTCTGGTTAGAGCTTCTATTATTGACTATCTGGTTGTGTGTAATGTGTCTGTTTCAGAAATATATGAATTTGAAATAGCACACTCAAGCAGGAGTGACCTGGTGGTCCTCCTTATCTGATGAGCAAAATGAGGATGTCACAAATCCAACTAAAGTCAAATTAGTGCTGGGAACACTGAAATAACCTGAAAAGGGAAAAGATAAACTTAAGGGGGAGCTGACACCTTGCCACTGTAACCTGTTTGATAAGACAATAAATGAGAAGAAAAAAATACTGCAGAAGGCAATTCAAGTACTTGTAAGTGATAAAAAGAATCTACCAAGTGTGAAGTGAAACACAAATCAAATTGCCCCAGACAGTCTGTCACAATCACACTTTTTAAGGAAAGGAAGAGAGATCGACACTCTCCCCCGAACCACGGAAGCCGAATGAACTCGACCCTCCCACCATGGTTGGCACAGATGCATGATATATAAAACAGGTCGCCACGTGGCAGCCAATGGGGGGAAGAGGGGTTAGGGAGAGGTTGTGGATAGGATGGGGAATTTAGGAACACTGGGAAAAGGGTAAGGAACTCCTACTTTGGGTGGAACAGGGGAAACACCAGGAAAGAACCCTACTCTGTCCAGCATGTAACACTGTTCACGTATATAACCTGACTTCCTACCTAGTATACCTTAATACGAGTACTAACCCCTATTAGTTCACAAGAAAACACATAAGCAAGCAACATGATGTAAACAAACATTAGGAAAACTTCCCATCATGATAAACAAGACACATGGCCCTTCGGGCAGCAAAGCAACATATAACAAAAATGATTTCCCTCCTACACTAGTTTACTGCACCAGTGAAGATTTGGTGAACTTGGGTAACGTAATGTCCATGTATCATATTGAGTCTTTTGTCAGAAAATAGTTCATTACTCATAGACACCCATTAAAGATGCATATTCACTATTGCTTGATACACACTGGGTTTTCCCAGCACAACCGTAAATGAGTGAACACCCTGAATGTCCCAACGCAGCAGTACATGAGCGCATACACTGTGTTTTCTCAGCACAACATTCCAAAAAACGTTCGCCGCTACTTATCTTATGTCTGGGAGCCCCTCGGGACTTCCCAGACAAAATGCGACCCGCTGTAAATCACTCCCAACAATGTAAGCAATCACCGTGCATTTCCCCGTACTTATCTTTGGTCTGGGGAGCCCCACGGGACTTCCCAGACAATGACCGTAAAGCCGTGATCCTTATCTGCATGCTCCTGCTCCTTCCAAAATGCGGCCATCTGTAGTTCATGCAGTCCTGCTCTCCATCGCTCCTCTCCGCATGCGGCCTGCCTGCCTCCATGCTGAATCAGAATAAGCCACACCTGCACGCTGCCGTTACCAGTTAATATGCTGTCCTTAATCCCAAACAGCTGGCCAAGTACGCGGATGTTGAATTACACGCAGACCCAGAGAATGCTGGGAATTGTAGTTTCTAGACCTTCCCAGCTTAAGAGGCACATCTAACAACTCCTCGTCTTTGCCAGCCCTGAGTCCTGACACAGTCCTATAGAAGATGATTGAAAATATATAGATTTGAAGCATATATTAGAATAAATCAGGCCCTCTAACAATGTTACCAAAACAGGTATGTGTGAAATATGGAGAACCTTAAATGGAATGGGAGAGAATCAATCGACCATCCAAAGCTGTTGTTTCTCTGAGAAACTTTGGGTTGATTGCCTAACTTAAAAATGTAAAGCGGACACTGATGGTGAGGCAACTTCTATAGATAACCATCAAAATGGTTTGGAAGGACCTTGAAATTTCAATAGACTAGACATTGAAATTATCATTGGTCAGCTGGAAAACCCCAGAGCTAGTGGGCCGCATGGGGTCTCCAACTGTATCTATAAAGAAAATCCGACTTTGTGGACAGATATATTGTTTAGACATTTT
Source organism: Ambystoma mexicanum (assembly GCF_040938575.1). Taxonomy (NCBI): domain Eukaryota; kingdom Metazoa; phylum Chordata; class Amphibia; order Caudata; family Ambystomatidae; genus Ambystoma; species Ambystoma mexicanum. The sequence goes on from NC_090930.1 coordinate 321,931,978, forward strand.
CACAGACTGTTAAGAGTTCTGTTTGTCTGAATTCTTGGAAGAGTGATTTGATTGTACCAAATTTTAAGAGAGGGGATAGAGGTAGGATTGAAAATTACAAGTTCCATTACTCTTATAGACTCTGTGGCAAAGATTTGTTCAAATCTATTGTTTAGGGATCTAAATGCATGGGCTTAGTTAAATAGTGATTTAAGCCCACTGCAGACTGGATTACAGAAAGGGGTTGGGACCATTATCAGTGCTTTAACTTTAAGTACCTGTATATCTAACATAGGGGGCCAGTTCGGAAAAACGTTGTACATAGCAGTGATTGATCTGAAGGCAGACTTTGACAATATTAACATCAAGAAATTGTGGGACAAACTAACCAAGTGAACAATCGATAAAGGCCTTCTGAAAATGCTCCAATTATTATACTCTGGAAATTCCGTAAGCGTGAGACTTAATCAGGGAAACATAACTAGCACACTTCCGATTGAAAAGGGGGTGAGACAGGGCTGTACTTTAGCCCTCACATTTTTGTAATCTGTATTTGGCAGATCTCTGGGAAGAAAGCAAGAACTGGGATAGGTATTCCCCAAGATGAACAGATTAAAAAATAAACATACTGTCATATGTCGATGATCTGATACTTCTAGATTATACATAGATGGGTTTACAGAGATTGTTGGTGGGAGTGGAAAGCTACTTAAAAAAATAATTTGAGGATTAACCCTGTGAAATCTTTCATAATGATCTTCACACATAAACGTAACTCAAAGTTCTTTACTTGGAAATTAAATGAAATGCCGGTTGCCAGGGTGGAACCAATTAGATACCTGGGCTTGCCAATATCCTGCTAATGTTCTTCTGTCATTCAAAGGGAAAACATGAAGGACAGAGTATTGCCATGTATATCACTAATGAAAGTTTTAAGATATAAACTATGCATGTTTTCACTAATAGCTTTAATCCAAGTATACAAGTTAAAGGTGACAGCAATGTTTCTCAATGAGTGTGAGATTATATCCTTTGAACATCACACATTTTTTAATTCATTTGAGGGAATGATTTAGAGGCCAGTGTTGGGTATCCTAAAATCTACCCCAATCAATGTGATTCAACTTGAGCTGGGTATAGTATATCAGCGGGCCCAATATATGAAGCGCAGCCTGTCACTCTTATACAAGCTAAAACTGGCATAGACACCAAGAATATGTTCCTATCTATATGAATGCCTCACTAACAAATTGAATCCAAACCCATTTACGAGGAATTTATGTCACCGTTGTACAAGGTTTGAAGAAACGACAATGATTAAATGTAATGACTCTGAGTACTTTAAGAAGAATAAGGCCTGGCGATAGTATAAGAGCATAGATGTGACAGATTTAGAAAGACTGAAGTTGTACAGGGCCAAACTCTTACTCTACAAACCTAAATCTACTCCAAGGTCTTACATTCAAAACATTCCTTCACAAAAGCTTAGCGACATATACCTCAAATTTTGGTTAAATGTATTACCAACGTTACAGGTAATTGGACCTAAATTGGAACTACCAAGACGTGTATGTGGTGGTAGAGCATGTGGTATATGGAAATAGAATCCCTATTTTATGTAGTGCTTGGGTGCACTGAATTTGGAGATAATAGAATCAGATTATTGGGCCCCTTTGTACATTCGACAAAACAAATTGTGACATCATTGCTGTGGAACAGGTAATGACTATGTCTAATTAACCTCTGATATTAGCCATGAGTACGTTTTTAGAAATAATGTTGGGAAAACTGAAATTGATTATACAACCAGGGGAGAATGATTGGCAAAGATTTTGGGATCAGGTTTAGGTAATTCAATTTATTTTGGAGTGAATATGTACATTTGTTTTAATTAATTTTTGTTTTTCTTTCTAAGATTATATGTATATTGATTGTTGTACTTACAAGGAATGTTTAATAAATTAGAGTGTAAAAATGTTCAATGTAAACTAAAAAACACTTTAAAAAAAAAAAATTCCTAGAGTGCGCTCTTCCTGCTAGACATCTCAGCTGCCTTTGACACCATCAGTAATGAGTTCCTCCAAAAAAGACTGGAAGATGTTGGTAATAAAGACACAGCTTTACATTGGATCACCTCCTTCCAAATGGGTAGGCCATGGGTATAACAGAAACCACTATCTTGGCCCACTGCAATGCTCATCTGCGTCCACTTACCTGTGGAGTACCCCAAGGATCCATACGCTGACCTCTAATTTTCAATATCTACAAGACACCCCTACTAGACATCATCAATAAATCTGGTATCTCATGCTATAACTACTTGATGACACACACGTTATATATAAATGTGTGAACCACCCATCACAAACGCCACAGACATTAAGAATTGCCTTTCAAAAGTGGATGCGAAGCATGGATGACAGCAAAACAGAACTGATGCTCTTTAATCCGGCAGGTTCTAATTCCACCACAATCCCCTGGCCTGATGAGATGGGCCTTTGCCGAAGCCAATCAACTATAGTAAGGCATCTTATAATGACAATGGGCATTACCCTCAAAATGTTGATCCCCATTCCTGTTGAGTCGGGAATGCAGATGCTCCCATGAAAGTCTTCTGGCGGGTGCCATTCCGTCCGCCAGGGTCAGACCTGGCAGGCGAAACGGCACCCGCCAGCAGACTTGTTGTTACCCGGTCCAGAAACAACAGACTTGTAATGAGGCCCACTGTGTTTTTCTCTGTTTGCAATACATTCATGTCATGTATGCTGCCTCTAGGTTTTGAAGCACTAACAGGCACAGATGAGTACTGAGATTGCCATGCATAACAATGTATTTACATTAGGGCTGGGGCCTTGCAGGAGTATGGTCTTGCTCCAAGACCTTTATCCCCACGAAAGTAACCCCAGACACATCAATGAACAGATGAGAATTGTTTCTCTTCATAGGCAGCAAGCACCCTGTCCCAGGGTAAGCATATCCCGCTCATTATTGCTGTACAGAAAGAATGAGATATGCATCTTATGCTTACTACGTTTTTGTAGTGCATGGATTGAAGCTTGCATACCAATACAAATGGGGCTGCAGGGTAATCACACTGGCTTCCACCTGGTCATTCACCAGGAGGGACTAACTGTTTAATACCTGGTGTTTAACAGGTGATTCCACTTGATATAGTTCCTACTAATTATGCAAATAACTGGTTAAACTTCCCCATAGAAGTGAAATTACAGGCTGCATAAATCTGAGACTGAGGTGTGCCTTTTGTAACAAGACACCCCCTGACAGCTTGCTGAAACAAGTCTAATGTGGGATTTTTAAAACAAAACCTTTCACTAGTACTTTTTGGTAATGTCACTCACCAATGAATATTCCCAAAACGGTTCTCTAATCTTACCATTTTTTTGTAGTGAAGGAAGGGCCACTAGAATTACTGCTGTCCCGGCAGCAATGACAAATGAGAACCAAACTGCTCAATGAGTAGAACATGGCATGCAATGTTCACGTCATGTTCTAAATGACATTAACAGTAGGCTTCTATGCTTCCAATTTGTGGACTGAGAATGCATTAAAAGGTTGTGCAGGACTTTTTCTTTTTGTTGACCAAAATAGCACATATAAACTGGGTCTGGACGTATGTTGCCAGTTGCCTGGTTTTAGTATGATGGTAGATTTGAGAGTGAATCCCGTCCCCTTTTTCAGGATTCAAGCTAGTAATGTACTCTTTTTTTTTTACAGCACTGTGATAAAGGCAAACACCCAGTTGTACAACTGTATCAAGGCATGGCCTAACGAGCTGATGCTGTCTGATGGTGGAAACTAATCAGGGACATGCTTGGATAGTACTTGGATATGAAACTGCCTTGAAAAAATATGATTATTGCAGGATGGGCAATTACCCTTCCAACTGATGTACATACAAGTAAGTTCACTATATAATATTGTGAAAAATATTAGGCATTCTCAGGCGGTTTGGGTCTATTTGACCTAAAACATTTGACCTAATCACATTTAATCAAATTTATTTGATCTTTTTCGGTCTTAAATGCATGGGGAGACAGACCCCCAGCAACCCCACCTACTGTTACGCTCACCTGACGCCCACGGAGGCGCTGGCCTGGTTCGCGCTGCTGTGACCTCTTCTAAGGTGATGCGCAGGGTTCGGAAGACGGACTGGACCGGGCCCCCCAAATCTGGCTTGTCTGGCTCGCAGAAGTATCCTTCTGTAGGCAAAAATAGGGGATTAACTGTCTGCGGGGTAATGTAATCGGCCTCCCACTTTCCCCTCTCACCCTCCTCGAAAACCTTCTGTGATTCCTCGTAGCGTCTCACCTTAGGGTCTGGAAGGACGAGCTCTCCTTCCTGCTTCTGATGCAGGGGGTCGTTGGTATCCAGTTACTTCACTGGATTTTCAGATTGGTGAGAACCAAACTTGCTTTGCTTCCAGGTAAGTTTTTTGATAAGAGGTTCCCCTTGTGTCCATGCATTAATGTACTAATGCTAGTGTCTTTTTCCCCATAGGGGCCGGGGTACGGAATGCCGGGGAACAGGCACCGACCCGAGATGAGAGGTGAAATCCTTGTAGAAATCAGGTAAGTCTTTAATGAGCATTTTTTGGTAATGTCTTTTCATTCGCTCATTAACGTTAATGTCTCTTTTTCCCCTTAGGGGTCGCGGTCCGGAAATGCCAGGATGCTGCGCGGACCGGAAATGAAGAGGGAATGAATCAACAGGTAAGTCTTAACATGGAGATTTAGCTTTCCTTATTCCCTTCTCCCTCTCACCTTTTGTTCTAGTCTTTTTCTCCCTAGGCGCTGGGGCGTGACTGCGAATCCGGATGATCGCTGCTGAACATGGAGGCGGCCTGTAAAGGTGAGTGGAATGTGGCACTGCACCGATCGACACGATGAGCTTTTAAATAAAAGTTTTCCTTTTCAGGATTGTCGGCGAGATGTCTCTGGGATGCGGATTTAGCAGGTAAGGACTTTTCCTTCTTCTGTTCTCTTCTTCTCTTCCTTTGCAGGTGATCCAGGATGCTGGCAGGCGTGGCAGAAGTCAGTATGCAGGAGCAGACACGGTGAGCGTCCAGCTGCTAGATGCAGAACAACGCAAAGCACGTGTGGCTGTTCGGGTGGGGTTTAAGTAGCCTTGGAAGAAGTTCCAGGTATGTATCCTTCCTCCAATCAGGTATGTATCCTTCCCCGACCACGCCCGGATGGTAATTTAGTCCCACAGGTAAAGTAGTTCCTTTCAGGCCTCAAGGAGGCCGGGATCCTGCAGCATGGTCTGCATCAGGTAAGTGCACCCAAGCATTCCGATAATGAGCCTGGCGCCTACGGCGCCAGGACTGATGTCTTTTATGAGCCTGGCGCCATAGGCGCCAGGACACTGTCCAAAGGGCCCCTATATGGGGTTGCTGGGTCCTTCCTTGGCGACTGGATGTCCGCTTTCGGGGATGCAGGGCTTCAACCGGCTCCCCGGGAGCGGGCATCATGACACCTACTTCCCCTCAACCTGCTCTATACCCTAATCCACCCTGAGATACATATTTAAAAAATTCGATCAATTGTTTAAGGTCAAATGTATTTACTTCAAATATGCTAATACCTTCTCAGGCATGGGTTTCTGTGTAGCACAATGAGTTACACCTTGATATGTCAACACTTTCTTTCCCTCTCGAGCAGATGTTCTTTCCTCAAAGGTATTATAGTCGGTACATGGCTATACATATGTTCCTGATTAACAATATCTCATTTGAATAACTGTATGGAAGCCTTAGTCCTGTGGAAACAAGAGGGGCTTCACTCCTTGGAATAGTATTTTTTCCTGATCATACAGAAATCCTTGCTCCAGGAAATTAGCTATGCTCTGGGCCAGGGGCTATGCTAATGTCAGGACTGTTGGGACTCAGTGCTAGGTAGCCGTTTGGTTGTAGTCCCTGAGCTTATACCCGGGCTACAACCAAAAGACCTTTTGCTACAGCAACGCCACTGCTCTGGGTCATGCTATCGGTGGGTGTTTCTCCTACAAGGTTAAGGCCCCAAGTATAGGTTCTCTTGTACTGCAGAAGTGATATGTATGATCTGCGCTGGGTAAGTACGCTACAGGTATATCTGACACATCAAGAGTTGGAGTGCATATCAACAACCCTCTGCCGCCAGTGGTTGGGATCAGGTATAATGGGACAATTCTCTGAACTGCGTACACAATCTTTATCCACACAAAGGTTAAAGTATAGAATGGGTTAAGATCTAATATTCAGAGAGAGGAAACAAAGATGCGGTGCTCTATTTGATCAGATGCTGAGACATCAATATGGGATTTGTTATGAAAGAGCAAGATGACGTTTCAGTAAGAAGAATGGATTTGTTGGCTGCTTCTTAGTGATACATTTGCTAGCATGATGATGTTACATGCTGTGTAAAAAATATCTTTCCCAAAGCTGATCCATCCCCAGTCGCATCCTCTGCTAATCTATTGGTCAGTTACACATTGTTCATCCTCTAGAGCTTGGTAAAGTTGGCAATGTTTCTTTCAATAGGCCCACTGCAGAGCAGACTGAATGCCAGTTCCTGATGACAAATTAATTGACATGGTGTATGTGATCCTTGCATTCTGCATGCTTTTGTTTCATCTAAGGTGAAAGTATGGACGGATCTCAAGATTGTCTCCCCATTGTGCGTTACTTCTTTATTGTCTACAAGGTCGTTTTCCTATATGGGTACAAATGGTTGCTGTTCCTTGTTTTATCTTTCAGAGAATAAATGAAGGCTCTCTCACTCTAGTATATTTTCAATCCAGTAAGGAGTATTTCAGGGTTATCTTATGGATGCTGGCTGAATTCTTTCATATCACCCACCATGGTATCTTTTATTTCTACTCATATGTTGAGTTACGTTGCAGTCCATTGTTTCTGTGCTGATTCACCACCTTTGTGTGTTGGAGTCATCACCTTCGTGGGTTGGAGCATAATCCTTGTCCATGAAGGGTTTTCAAATAAGTGGTCCCTTTCTATGGTACCCCCAATATAAAACGGAATGTGACGTGTTCAACTTTTTGGCATTGCATGCATGAAGTGTGTATTTTGCTATAGTTTTATTTAGCCCTTAAATACTGCCATACTAAGCATCGATCAGCATGTATTATCCGGCACCCTTGCAGGGAGGTATTTCCATACCGGCCTGCAGTTCAAGGCCCAGTGATAGGACACAACTGAGAACGTGTCAAGCTGAGTAAAGTCATACACGTTGACATCTCTCCCATGCTAAATGGCTTCTGCACTAAGTGCACAGAAAATTGTGAGTCATCCAGGAGTGGCAAATGTATCATATCCATTGTTGTTTTTTCACCTACTGCCTTGGTAATAATCTTCATTCAGAATCTCATAGTGCATATCATTCCAAATGTGCTGCTTGGTGATCCATTGCTACCCTTCAAATCCATATGCATCTAGTACGTCCTTGTAAACTGTCAGGGGTAAAATCTGTCTCAGTAGCTTATCATTCTCCTTACATTCGTCATATTTGCGTACTGTACAACACTTTTCGCTAATGTGGTTCATTGCTTGCCACAAGAAGGCCGCCCAAATGAAGGCTTTCATGTTGGCTATTTCTAAATGTACTTCATAGCCAATGGTCACAGCGTTTTCTCATGCTCTGTGGGAAAGCCTGCTTGTGCACACCGGGTCGTTTACCATGCAAGGTCTGACTTTTGTGGCATCTTCCACAGTTCCTTTATTTGGCCATCTTCCTTCTACATCCTGCATCAATTTTCCATACATATCATCCTCGGCTAGAGCACAACTGCCAAACATCTTCCGGGAGATACTTAGGGCTTCATCATGAGTCCAGCGGTAAATCGGCACAATTACTGCTGGACACAAATAACGTTACTGCCGGGTCGTGCAGCGCAATTAGCGCTGTATCACAACCTGGTGTGCACGCGCCCCAGACACAGACGGTAATGCTGGATGACATGGATTGCAGACAGTGGGAGATGGAGGCAATCGGCCACACTCTGCACATCTGGGAGAGTATCCAGAGGGCCACCCGCAGTGTTGCGTGGCAAATAGTGTGGAACAGGGCCAAGATGAGTGCCAACACCTCAGCCCTGACAATATATGCACAACATATCACAGAGATGATGGAGGGTGTCTCTGCCCTAGCGGTAGCCATACAGTAGAGCAATGAGTTGCAGTGGCAGCGGAACCTGGTGATGGACTCTGTCTTGTCCACCTCAAAAAAAACCCACAGAAGGATCAAAGCAGGGCATGCCGCAATGACAGTCCCAGCGCCTTCTTCACGCAAAGTTACCAGGGGCAGTTAGGGGGTGGGGAAGCAGCCCCAAACACTGTATGGCTCCGAGACACTGGACGTCATGAGCCCCATGATGGGGAGTTGGTGTTGGGAGGGACTAGGGAAATAGTGTGCTGGGGTGTTAGTTGTGGGAGCAGGGATGGGGGATAGTGTGCTGGGGAGTTGGTGGTTGGAGGGGGAAGGGGGAAATGTGTGCAGGGGATTTGGTGTGGGAGGGAAGATAGTGTGCTGGGGAGTTGGTGGGGGAGGGGAGGATTTCTGAGGCACTTAATGTCATATGAACCAACAAAATTCTTCAATGCAAGGACATTCATGATTGTCTCTTTGTCGTGCTTATTGATTAGGGAGGTGTCACACAGTGGTGCATGGTTTTTGCTATGTGAAAGTTCCAAAATACATTGTTTATCAGTCCCTGGTGTGCCATTCTCCCATCCCTCAAGTTATCTCTGACAATGCATGCATTTGCCTCAGCCACAGGCACTGCATCCTCCTCCTCTCGGGGTTGCATGTCCACATCAGGGTGTAGCAGAACATTTTTCTTCAGTCATATATTGTGCAACAATTGCACACACAAGCACAATTTTGCTGGCTTTCTCTGGACCATACACCAGGGATCCACCGGTATGGTCGAGGCAGCGTGGTTTTAGGCCTTCTCTTCAAGTGTTTGTGGATCACACACAGGGGCTATTTGCCAAGGCAGTTTTGGGTATCCAGAGTCACCTGCATGGGTGGAGGCACAGGCATTAGTCACAGTGTGGCGGTGTGGCAGTGGAGTTACACAATATCAGGTCAATGGACTACTTGTGCATGCAGATGGGCCTTCCTTTCACGGCATGTGTCTATACTATGTCTGTGCATGCAGTGTCATTCGTGTCATGCATTGTTTGTGCTTCACATACACCCTTGTTCCTTGCCGCATATTTTACGTACAGTGTCTGCAGACATGGTGGCTGTCATGTGGCTGTGTCTTTACACCACGCATGTAGCATGCTGGGAGGTGGTTAAGTGCGGATTTCACATTTGCTTGTCATGCCATCCTTTCTGTGGTCATTCACACCACCTGCGCACCCTATGGGCATGTAACCCTCAGCACGTGTGCTAGCTCTCCTACTCACCCACTTTCCAGGTCCGTTGTCATCTGTGCCTCTCCGTGTATCCTGGCAGTGTGCTGATCCCGAGTGCCATGGAACCATGGGTGGAGCCATGGTAGCGGGCATAGCAGTGGTGATGATCAGGTTGGCGTTGCAGGTTACCTGCGCATTCAGGGAGTGGTAGTGATTGCGGTTTCGCTAAACCGCTTTGTGGACAGCTATCACATTTGGCATTTGGGCAATGGCATAGAAATGTGCCTTCATGACATTGACCTCTGCTGGGGTGGTGGCCAGTGAGATGTGGTGTTGCACTTGCCGCAGGAGGGTTTCAAGCACCTGGGCCAGCACTGCACAGAATGTGGGCGGCGCCATGCCGTGCATCATGGCCACGGAGTGCTGGAAGATGCCAGTTCCAAGGGATTGTAGGACTGTGGTTTCATTTCAGGCACCTGTTTTCATTTACCTTCAACTGAATGCTGAAGCTAACTGCACCTGACATGGACTTGTGATGCGGCTGTGTTTGCGCCTCGTGTGGCTGGCTGTAATAGCGCCGGCTGATTTTACAGTCAGCTGTATTTGCATCGGCTCGTGAGCTGGCGGAGCGGTATTGTTGGCGCTAATTCTGTTACCATCACTTTTAAGGGTAACCACTGGGCTTGTGATGAGGCCATTAGTTACTTGGAAAATCTCTATAATCCCTCTGTTTCCATGTAATATGTTTCACCGCCTTCTACTTACAGCGGTTTGCATGACAGAGGATGAGCCACAATGTTTTTATGACTCTGCACATGTTCTACCATACAATCTAGACATTGAAGTCTTGTTATCCATCCCATTATTCTGAATGTCCTTTTCCACAAATATACTCTTAACTTGTTAATGCCCTCCATGCATGCTAATGTTTCTTTCTTGATATGCAAGTGTCTGTTTTCTGCCCTAGAATCATGAATGAAAAGGTGATTGGTTTTACCATTTGTCCATCAAATTGCATCATGACCACTCACCAGACATTTGTACTGGCATCTATGAATGTAAATCCATAGAAATGGAGGACCCATCCTCTGTCAGGAGAGGTATAGAGCCAGAGGATGAACTGAACTTGGATCTTGGCAGCCCCTAAAGCTAGGGCAGAGTGTAAATCCAAGGAAGAGTACTCTGTGACAGGAATGGTATCAGGAGGGGCACAGACTCAAGTGTTACAGCTTCAAAACCTTTATTTACTCTGATGCTGGGGTTGGTGTAATACCTAAATGGCCCCAACTCTAAACGGAAGGTTCCCTCAACAATGTTTCTAAGGGCCGTCAATGTATAAAAGTCCAAAACCAAAATCCGTCTGTGTCTAAACCTATGCTTGCCCTCACACTTTGATAAAATGTGGTAGGAAATCTCTTTAAAGCAAAATAATGGTTCAAAAAGAAATATGTATCAAGGCTGGTTACAGTTGGTCTTCTAAGGGGAATCCAATAAGGATAGCTACGTCCCCTGCACACTTTCTGAAAGGCCAGAGATGGCCTAATGAAGATTAAGTATCGAGTTTTAAGCAATTATAATCACTTGGAATTTCATATGAGTACAATTTCAATAAAGAGTTCAATAGAGAGTTTGTGTTTATAAAAAAACAATTTTTGCTTTTTATTTGCCTCTTGATATGCCCAATGCGTTTTGAGTTGTGTACACTCTTCATCAGGGGCAGCATATTCAAGAATTAAAGTCTACAAAAAGAAAGATTGTATGCAACAATATATTAGTATTTGTTTAGTACAATTTGTGTTAATCAAATATAACATCAATTCAAAAAATCACGATTGTTATTTTTAAAGAATTAGTATCTTTTTTGTAACAAAACATCCTGTCATTTGTTTAGTGACCCCATTGTGACTCATCACTAGAAGAGCAGATATTAATGTGGAGCGGTATTGAATTGTACGTGAGTATTGAAAAAGATATTTGATATGTGCCAGAAGTGGCCCAGTCCGTCTAACTCTTGCACTCAATGCGGGGCAGAAAAGGATTATGTATGTATAGAGAGGAAAGATATAAGAGGAAAATAAGGATGATGTGCAATCTAAACAGGCATAAAGAGTGAAATGGAAAATCATTATCTTACCGAAATAAATTTTCCCAAAAAAAGGAAAGCCAAAGTTGCTGGATAAGTCAGTTGGAATTAGCCGGATGTGCTCCAGATGTTCAACCAGGTAAATGTTGTAGGTGTCTTAAATGTAAGTAACCTAATATCTACAAAAGGAGGAATGTATGACACGGGATTTAGTATACTCCAGGTATCTAGGCGTAAGCCTAATTGTATTTGCTGTAAAGAGTACTTACTAGATCATCACCGGCGAGTAGGGGAGCGTCTCAATGCAGTCAGGAGCTGCGAACGAGTGAGCTAGTTGATGCACGGCCGTGTATTTATACAAATGGCGGCTATGACATCATACGCGCATTCACATTTATATATTTTTGGAATATGGATGGGTACTGAAACAGAATTGCTCAATTTCTGGAACTTTCTCAATGCATCCAATCCTAAATTAGGATTCACTATTGAAATTGGCAAGCCACACATGAACTTTCTGGATGTCACAGTCGAATTAACAGGAACCACAGTGAAAACGTAAATATATAGAAAGCCTACGGATGTGAATAGCTGTCTCCATCACACAAGCCACCATCCTAAACATCTGAAGGAAAATGTACCATATAGCCAGCTACTAAGGCTGAAGAGAATAACTTCAGAAACAGACACACTCCATGCAGAATACAACACAATGAAGAAAAGGTTCCTCGACAGAGGTTTTGCACCCGAACTGATTGACAGAGCCATATCACGCACAGAAAATCATGAAAGAAACATACTACTGGAAGGTAACCCCAAAAGAAATGAAAAAGGGCTTATTCATACACTGAGATACTCCAGCCACAGTTTCCATGAAAGGGTTAAAAATAAGCAACAAGATAAGCTACCACCAGCCCTGTCCAAGGCACATTTGTACTTTTCCTAGAAAATCCGTTGAGGACATCTAGGGCCTGTGGAAATGAAAGGGAGACCCAAGTGCAGTGTACTAGAAGGTACATTGTGCACTTGTAATATGTTGCAGACAAGTTGTAAAATTGGAAAGGACTAAGTAAAACAAAGTCGCCTAGAACCGTCTTTAAGGGCATGTCAGTTTCCCCATAATAAAGTGAGCGAAAGCCCAGTGGTGTGCAGCTGAAGGGTGTGCTTCACTGGCAAAAGGCAGACTAGGGTGTTTAAGCAGCAGCAAAAAGTTGGGGTACCCAACTGGAGGGAAAATTACACATAAATGGGAACATTTCCTAACAAAAGCTACTAAATGCACAAATGTATAGGCCTTACTCTCTGCTTAATGTGGATGTTAAGCTTTTGGCAAAACTATATGTTAGCAGAATGTGTCTAATATTACCTCGAATTCATGAAACTCAGACTGGTTTTATGCAGGGCAGTTAAATCTATGATAACATGTTAGGGGTTATAGATGTCGTTCATTTTAATAAGGATAAGCATTAGCCGTTAATGGCAGTGAGTGTGGACGTAGGGAAGTTGGTCGTTCGTGTAAACTGAGGTTATTTAAGGTTTATATTCGAACATCTTCTCTTTATCCCTGTCTCTATGCAGTTCTTTCTTGCATTGCATGGTAGGTAAAATCTTGGATTTTAGTGAATGCGGTTAAATCTACTGTTTTTAATATACAGCTTGGAACTCGTCATGGAACCCTTTATCTCCTCTTTTATTTAATATATTCATAGAACCTTTAGTGGCAGCACTTAGATTAAATGAGAACATCCAAGGTATTAAATGTGGCACTTATGTGTCTAAAGTGCTATAATATTGCGGATGATCTCCTCCTGTTTCCTTCAGATCCAGAGTACTCATTTCGAATGTGTTGGAACTGTTTCATCATTTTGGTAACATATCAAACTTTAAAATGTATCTATCTTAGACCAAAATGTTTCCACTTACCGTAATGTGTAACAAAAGTTCTGTTCCTGGAAATGAGTTCCGATGGGCTAGAGAAGTATGTGTACATTTGGGTATCTAGGGATATCACTCATATGCTGGAGAATAAAATACGTCTTAAACTCAGGAATATGATTTCAAACTCTAAACTACGGTCTAGAATCATCCCTACAATATGGGGGAAAAGTGGCACGATTAAGATGACCATGCTTCCTAAAATCTTTATATCTGTTCAGTATGTTGCCTCTTGCTCTTTCACAATCTTTGTTGGGAGACATTAAGAAGGTATTTAGAGACTTTTTATGGGGGATTGGAGTTCATCCAAAAATTCCAATGTCAATTCTTTTGCGCTCAGTGGGTGAAGGGGGCTTTGGTTTTCAAGATGTGAGGAAATATCACCCTACTTTCTCCTTGAGGAATCTACATCACTGGGTAAATGACGATTCTGAGTCAGCCCCTATGTGGGTAGGCATGGAAAAGGAGTCTGTGTAACCTATGCCCTTGGATTGTCTTCTTACAATCGATTATCAACTTCTTCTTGACAAAACTTTCCTTACAGTACGACATATGGTTTCGGAATGGAAACATGCAGATCACATAACTGAGTCAAAAATCCTGCTATCTCTGGAGTCATAGGAGGTCATTACGACCTTGGTGCCAAGTGCACCAACTTTACCACCATGGTGTAAACTCTGTTTACACCATGGTGGATGGCGGATTTACCGCCCCATTCCAAGGTGAGTGGGGCAGTAAATCCCCATTTCCCATTTTCCCTTCCCCATTCCCATTTTTGCCCCATAGGGCATAATGGGAGTGGGGAAGGCGCTAATTACGCCGCCGTAATTTACGGCGGCGTAATTAGCACCATGGCGGGTTAGCGCCATGGATATTAACGCCTGCTAAAAGCAGACGTTAAAATCAGAATCAGGCGTTAAGGGTTAACGGTGGCGTTAACCCTTAACGCCTGAGTTGTAATGAGGGCCATAGATCTGGAAGAACACAGCAATTACGGTTGACAATAAGATTCTGAATTGGCACACGTGGCAGTGTGCAGGTATTTGGAAGCTGAAACATGTTCTAGAGAATAGCACATTGTTAGACTTGGGCTTCTTGAAATTTCAATATAAATTACATCATTTCTCTCCCTTAAATGCCAAGATCCATGACCCTCCTGGCCTATATGTCATGTTGAGGAACTGCCCTCTCTCTGCATCTGCGGTCTACCGCCTACTCTCTGCAACATCTAATGTGCCCTTGGAATGGCCAGAGCGAAGCATTTGGGAGTCTGAAATGTATGTGCAGATATCTGATTCCAACTGGTCAATAATATCTAAAATCCTGGAGAAATTCAAACTGGACCAGGATTTACGCTATACTCAACAGCGGATCATAGCCTGTCTGTATTGGTTGCTGTGTAGGATGAAAGTATGGAAACTTTTCTAATCTGATATTTGTTGGAACTACAAAAATGAAATTGCAATCAATACCCATATGTTTTAGTCTTCTGTGCAAGAATCTCACTGAAAACAAGTCCTCTCCTGAATGGAGTTTGTAACCCAGTCAGTACTGCCACGTACTCCACTTTTCTATGTTCTGAGCTTATTCCCAAATGGAGTCAAATTATCAGCTGGAGTAAAACATTTGACATACTAAGCATTGTTACCGGCTAAGAAACAGATTTCAAGGAGATGGAAGTTTAATGGGAAACCCCAGCTTGAGGACTGGCTTCAGAGCATGCTGCTATTGGCTGCTAGGCAAAAGTTTCATATGCTAAAATAAATTTGGTTGAAGACTATCAATTCATTTGGGGTATTTTCAATGACTTATAAGCTTTAAATATGACTTTTATGGAATATTATAATGTGTGCATGAATAATGATCTGCTGGTTTGGCTCACCCTCGTCCCTTTTAGTACCTAGTGTTTGCTCATGTTGTGTGCCCTGTCTTTTCTTGTGGTGTGTGATTGTGTATTGTTGTGCTCGGGGACAAGTTTGTAAAGTTGGGTTGGGATAATCTGCATTATTATAACAAAATTAGATGTTTTTATTTGTTTGCTATGTTCTGCTTTTGCAACATTTCTCATTGGATTACTTACAATACACTTTGTTTATTTTTTGCTTGTATTATATTTTGTCAGCACTGTTGTATACAGCTTGTATTAGATGGATTGAAAATGATGAAATATTAACAATAAAATAACATTTTAAGAAATTCAATTCTACAAGGGCATTGAACAGGTTCTCTTTTATTTTCACAAACTTCTTCTTTCAGTCTTATGACCAGATAACTGTTCATTATTTGGGTGATTATCCTCATTTAACAGATTTTGTCAGACATGGAGCCTCATTACAAGTGTGCCGTTCCGGTAAACTATACTGCCCATATGCTGGGAACCAGAAATAGTGACAAGCATGACACCTGTAATGATACCCATAACACAGAAGGCCTTTGTGACAAGATATCCATTGAGAAAACCATTCTTCATGTACCCACAGAGAGCTGACTATCTCTTGAAAGAGATCCCTGAAGAGCATTTAAAAATGGATGGAAGAGGAGACTGGTGAGGTCCCATGAAGCAAGGTGACATGCCAAGAAGAGATGCCAAGAGAGAAACTGAATAGACCATATAGAATCTGATGGCGAAGTAGAAGATCAAGTGACCCTTTATATGTGGAATGAAGATTGCACATGCAATGAGCAGTGAAGAAAATGCAAACAGTTTTATAATTGTACAGATGCAGTAACGCAAGTAGACTAAGTATACATGAAGGATGGCTATAAATTGTGAATAAACCTCTGTTCATCTGTTTGGAACCTCGACAAAGGATTGCTTCATATCATCAACTTTCACAGTGGGCTGCATTAACCAGAAGGCTCCTTTACAAACCGACTGCATCTGCTATGCCTTTTGGAGGTGGGACTATAAAATTCAGAACATGCGGGCACTGTGTGCGTGCACCGAAGCAAGTACCGTGTAAGTACCCCTTGGCCGCGTTACTTCATTTCATCTGTTTGGATCCTTGACAAAGGATTGCTTCGTATCATCAACTTTCACAGTGTACTGCATTAACCAGAAGGTGAATACTCCAATACAACTGCCTGCAAAGACTATTAGTATTAGACTTGAGTATACTTACTTTTGTTTGCTTGTTTATTTAGGCTCCTTTACAAGCCGACTCCATCTGCTATGCCTTTTGGAGGCGGGACTATAAAAATCAGAATGTGCGCAAACCGTGCGCACGCACCAAAGCAAGTACCGTGTAAGTACTGCTTAGCCGCGGGGTCGCGGTACTGCGGTACACAAAAATATGGAAGCTACTCTGTGTATTAAATTGGTTTACCAATTGTAGTTAGCTACTAACTGTTTGGAATGTGTAGGTGTCTTTAAGATTGGGCAGGCGGCCCGAGCCGCCATTCATATATTACATCACAAAGTTAGAAACAATTGCGTGTATACACGCTAAAATCTAATATGACTGATGTGCCTTAAATGCCTCTATGCTCTTTGAAAATTCTGCCAAAATCAGGAACCAAACAGAAATGTGTTTCTCGTATCTCACGGAAAGCCATTACCCTAACACTGGTTACACGTTCACTGATAAACCACAAAGATATCCAAATATTCTGTGCTAAATGTAAGGATACTGCTGTTATACCATTAAGGGGTAAAGATAACATTGACTTATCTGTATCAGATAATCCTTATGTGAATGATCCACCAATGTCTGATCGTCAGGGGGTGTCTGATAACAGCATCTTAAATGTTTCAAATTCTCTCAATCAAGATACAGAGATGCATACACCCATGATTACAGTGGAAGAAGCATTAGAAAATGATGAAGTATTTTCTGATATCTCGATCCATGCAAGTATTAGGGTGGGGTCGAACTTGACGTGTGATGAATTGCATGACTACCATGCGTGATGGTCCATGAATACCTGAAGCCCCTCTATGGTAGCATCATACATACAATCAATGGCCAGGTGGAGCCTATGATCAATTGTGTCAAATAAATCCCCATCTAATAATGCTTTAATTGAAATTACATTGGCGGCAGTAAGCCAACTATTGCAGGTCTATTTAAACTTTTTGAGACTCTAGACTCAAAGATTTCAGTCCAATCTGTTCAGATACAAAAATAGTTGACTGGATCACCAAAAACCCTCACATTTCTAGTACAAAAGAAACATATCCCAAACTTACAGAGACAATAAATTTAGTAAACGACCATAGTAGTATGGTTCAGGTGATTTCAGAGAGTCCTTTAGCTTCAGCATTGCCTTTATTCCGGCATACATCCACCCGGCTGAATGCTCTGATGTACCAACTCCACTAAACACCTCTTGGACCAGTGTAGATTACCAATCTGACTCTCACCTCCAGCCCCCTAGGTCGTTTCCTCATAATGATCTCTCCCAACACCCACGAAATAGAGGACAGGCGAGGCTTCTTTTGACTAAACTCTTTCAAACCACACGCAAGACAAATAAATTGTTGAATCTTCACACACGACCATCCCTTGCAAATGCTGCTAAAAATCAAACACCACTGCAGTTCGTTCCAGTGAAAGCAGATGTTATCATTCTGGACAAACCAAATGTACAAAGCTCCGAATCGTAGGATGAAATACGACAAAAGTGTGATGTGGCAGTTCAAACTCAAGTTCTTCCACCCGAGCCAACAAATCATTCCCAACTAAATGAGCTTGTATCACTTATTGAAGGAGATGCACCAGTTAAACAAAGAGTGCTAATACAGTCCACACTTGAAAATTGTGTCCAACTGTTAGCAGCCATTTTCTCACAGAGTAACACCAATAAAATAGCTCAAGGGCAAAGCTTAGAGGAAAGAACAACTGCAATCAAAGAAGCAGTTGATGCTTATCTGCTTCAGCGCATGGCAGAGGCTAGATCAAGCTCTACGATGGCCGTTCCAATAATAAAGATACCGCATGTGAGTGAGAGAAATTCTACCCACATAGACCTCAATAAACATGAAACCTCAAAAGTAGCTCAATGCATAAGGGAATGCAAATGCACTAATATGCTTATGAAAACACAAATCACGTCTGAAGCGTCATTAAGCCCAAAATAAACAGAGAACATAGCCTCTGGAATCAACGTCTAGATCATAAAAAACAAGTGCTGAAACATCGTCATACCTTAATACTAAAATGTCAGGATGCGCAATTTCAAAAGTATGATTTGTGCCTGACGAGCATATTGAACATCTTTAGTGATGTACATGCCTTAGAAGACATCTCAAGGGGCGACATTGATCACGTTGAATTCCTGTGTGATCAAAATGTATCAATTGTTCGTCTTTGGATTAGTCCTTAACACGCTATAGCAAGCGAAAATGGACTTGTTTAAAATGGGTTTCCTTTGGCGCAAGATCCCGAGCGTGTAGAAAGAGAAATGCACGCGCAAAACACATCAAGTAATAAATTATATGCTAACAAATCAGTAAATGCTCCGTGCCAATGCTCATTTTGTGATATTGCGCCTAAAGTACACATTGAATTAATTGCAAATAGACAAGCATAACCATCAACAGAAGAGAGTACAAAACTTTAGATAGTTGGAATTCACGGGGATGTACACATCTGCAATGGGGTCATGATGAAGGTGTAAATGAGTTTGATATTGTTGCATTTTAGGAAACTTGGATGGGCACTCCTCCGATTTGGGATGATCATGAGGTCATTCTACTCCCAGCCATCCCTGCTTTAAGAGGGAGAGCTATGGCTGGATTAATGGTAGCAGTTAAAACCAGTAGAGGCTTACGAATTCAGTCACGGGCATCACCCAATAATTTTACCCAACGTGTGAGAATTACACATGGCATACAGACCCTAGCTTTGATAAACCTGAACCGTAATCCAGCCGCAATCTCAGACAAAGCTCTTTATAGAGACCTGCCTACTCTGTTTGAAACCATAGCTATGTCTGTTGATGTTGTGGCTACCATCTTGGTTGGAGACCTTCATTTAGACTGCATTGATCTGACCAAACGTATCCACACAGGGGAAGTTTCAAAATAGACTGGTTTCATGCGTGGGAAAAATCTAAGAATGGCAAATGGCTCCCTGTCGGGGGACATTCCCTCTAATTACACCTGGCAGAGAGGGTCCTCAAAAAGCACCATTGATTACGTGTATTTGAATGAAGAGTTATTCATCAAAGCAACTAAATCCGAAGTGATCCATCAGATAGTTAGTGATCATCATATGCTCACCCTATATTGGCTGTGGGATGAGTGCAAGGTTGAAAATAACCAACAATGGATGAGACACAAGCTTTCTATTAATAATGCGAAATCCAGATTCAAATGGACAGCAAGTAATCTTGCCTCCTTGAATAATGCACTCCATGTTGAACAATCCTGGCAACATTTCGAATCATATGTTGGAGCTCTAGCTTTCTTCAGAAATATAGACGTCACCAATGATGCTTTGTTGAAAAAACACACTCATATATATGACACAGTGCTTCAACAAACCAAAGCCATCTATAGAAGAGAACTAAGACACATTATTAATCTCCCTTTTGATCTCAGAGAGCAAGCCCGCAGAACTATAAGATGCATATATCGCAATTGGACCCAAGCTCGGAAGGCCCAACTGTTTCAACACGACGGTGAAGCCTTCATGTTAACACTATCTAATAAAAATTCAGGTCATATCTGGACATTACTAAATGAGGGCTCAAATTAGAGACAGGTAGAATCCCAACTAAATGGTGTCACAGAAGTATAATGGATGACACACTTTTCGCAGCTGTATGCTGACAAAGAGTTTGAACAATACCATTATGAAATGCAAAGTAAAGTGTCTTGGACGCTTGAATGCACGGATCAAATAGTGGAGGAATTTATTCATAAATCATCTGCCTCACGTGCCGCATGACCAGAAGGCCAAACTAATTTCATGTTCACCCTGGCCAGTGGGCTATTAGTCTCAATAATATTTCCCACTGCATCCTACATAAACAATCACTTCCACCCTCATGGAGCTCATCGTTAATAGTGCCAATTTTTAAAAAAGGCGATCAGTCAAAGCCTACAAATTATCGCCCCATCGCACTGCTCGATGCCCCAGGAAAAATCTTTTCAAGATTAGTCCTGAGGTACTTTAGCCGTTGGACCCAGACGTGTGCACACAGCGACCCAAATCAGACAGGTTTCATGGCTGGCTTAGGAACAACAGTAAACCTGTTGACTGCAGTGTCTAGAGTCAAATTAATGACAAAGTTGCTACATGCTGGGTGTCCTGGTACTTTGAATGATATCATTTTTGCCTTGCATTCGTCTACGTCCATACAGATTAGACTTTCCCTGATGGGGAACATCTCTTGTAGTAAAGTATCATTGTAAGTTGTGCGCTTTGTTTCGCAAATGTCTATTGTACACAAAAATGGATAGAGTGCTTACCATGTTGTCAAAATACATGTTAACATCTCATCACAACTTTGTATGATCATGGAGTCATCAGGTATTTGTCATTTTGGCCAAAGCTGATATCACAGTGGATATTCAAATCACTAACCCGAACAAAGCCAAAACAAAGATGTATCAAAAGTATTGGATTGATAAAAGAGCAGCATGCAGTTCATATAAGCATTTTGATACTCATTGGTTTGGCGAAAAGAAACTTGGAGTAACTGAACCTTATTTGCGCAAGGTTCCCTCGCCACAGATTAGAAATGCAATTCTGTGCCTTTGTCTAAATTTGTGGCCTACTCGGGATATTTTGGCACAAACGAAAGAAATCAAACCTGAGGAAAATGTGTGTCGCCTTTGCTCCGAAGTGAAAATGAAAGAAACGCTGAAACATTTGTGCGCAGACTGTCTGGCACTTATGGCCTTGAGAATGAAGTATTTTGATAGACATATGCTTCAAATTGGAAATATGATACCAACTAATAGGTGGTCTATGATTGTAGCCTTTACAAATATGAGTATCCGAATAGCAACATCACATTTTCTTAATGCACTCAAACTGAATGATGATCCCAAAAACTGTGAATGACTAATGTATAAATGCTCTGGTACAGGTTGCTATATAGCATCTTATTTTATTATTTACTTATCTCCTCCTTTTAAAATTGTATCGTACAGCCTAATGTTTTCTAATTTTGATTACAATTAATTCTGTGTGAAATATCAGTTTATTTGTATCAATTTCCTTTTATATCAATTTGCTTTTATGTTAAGAATGGAGGTTGTTGTATCTATTTTGCATCTTTTAACAAGATTGATAAATTAAGTTAGTAAATGTTGATGATTGAAAAGTTGAGTAACATCAACTAAATCAATAAAAAATAAAAAAAAAAGACTGCAAGTGATGCCACCATTATATAGAATCTGGATGTTTATCACGTTGTATTTTAGCAAACTAGGACCCCGTGAACAGACGGGATGAAAGTGTGGCACTGTAGAATAAGAACAGCTGATGATGGTGGAAGAATCGAGAAGGCTTGTCTGGCCCACTATCAAGGGTTGAGGCAGCCAAGAAATTGGTTATCTATCATGGAAAGATACAATGAACGTGAGAGGCGAGGCAAGCTCCTGTTAAGGTGCGACGGAAAGACAATTGGCCTCATTACAAGTTTGGAGGTACCCATGCCCTTGCTAAGGGCATGGCTAGCCCCAAACTCGGGTCCGGCTCTGGGTCTCGCGAAAGGGGAATACCGGGCCATTCCAACCTCTGTGGGCCCGGTAAATTCCCTTTCACAGGACCCGCAGCTGGTACGTCCCCATTCCCATTAGATCCCACATAGGGCTTAATGGAAATGGGGAGGATGGTAGCAGTGGTACAGTTAATAATGGTACCATTGCTACCATCCTGTGCTGCTCGAGGGTGCCACTCTGCACGCCTGGTCTGACCAGGCATGCAGAGCGGCCCCTGCGAGTAGAACTCGTAATGTGGCGGCATGGCAACAACGGCGCCAGTAGCACTACCAGCAGCGTTGTTGCTTTACCGCCACTGTTGTAATGAGGCCCAATGTGTTTTTCATTTTAATAGTATTAAATACAAAGAAGCAGCTCAAAACATGGTGTCCTGAAACATGGTCTAGATGGAAATAGAGTTTGGGCATACTTGAAGATAAGGGTATGCTCACACTCCCTTCTATTCCCAGGAGCAATGATACTTTGCAAGGCCAAGTTCAAAGACTATTCTAATGGCATACGGCTTGAGTGATGATGGATGATGGTCTTATTGGGTGGGGAGGCATGGTCAAGTCCAACCCACCAGCACCTGGGGTACCAGCTTGCATGCTCCTAGCGAGTGGAATATTCCAGGAAGATAGAAGCATGCCAACCAATTGTAGTGGGCCACATAGCAACGAGCCCTATAGTTTAAGACCCAATGAAATATGTATTCTTTGACACTGAAGGTGCCTTGCACTAGGGGTGGCCATAGTTTCCACCTGACTGTAGAGACTCAGTCACGATCATGTCCCCCATAGGAAGTATACCTAGATGTTCCCCGTTGATCTACCACAATCCAACTTAGTTTTTCATAGTTTGCCATGTAGTGTGATGTCAGTGATGATGAGTTTTTACTACATGAATGTGTTTTTTTATGTAATTCACAGATAGCGAACTGTGAGACGTCCGTTGATGTCCGTTGTACTCCCTGTTTTAGATAATTGTTAATAAAACAGCAAAATTTGCCAACTTCCTGAGTCGGTCTTATTATTGGTGTATGAGTAACTTCTGCATCCCCATCCTTCACATAGAGCGCTAGCTCGCATAAAGGGCCTACGGGTTCAAGTGGTAGCAGAGGGAGGATGGTTCTATAAAAGACCCATCGATTAGTAGGTTTTCCAGATTTTTGGATAATCTGACACCCTCTAACATCTAGCTGGAAGATCGTGAGGTTTCCTTTGGAGAGCGGCCGATATACGATACTTGCAAGAAAATCGAGACAGGTGGGATGGGTAGAGAGGACAAGAAGAGGAAAGAGTTCGATGGGAAGCGGGAAAGCAAAGGGAATTAGATGAAGATATGGAGCAAAAAAATAGACAACGGAGCGCTATACTGAGCACATTCAGAAAGAGTTAATGGAACCGAATCCAGTATTACAATGGAGCAACATAGAGGAGTTTGCTCCGTTAAAGGAGGCAGCACCAGGGCCATCTAGAGCAGCCCTGGAAGAACATTTCGACATAGGGAACATCAGAGACAGGATCGATAAGGCCTATGAAGACTTAAGGGAAAGTAGCCGATAGGGAAGCCGAGGGAAGGGAGATCAATCTTTGGTCCTCCACCCGTTTAGTTTCGAGCATAGAGCACTGTCCCTGGAAAGGCTGACTTTAAATAAGGGTGAAGGGAACGAGAGTTAAACTAGCTGGGGGCTAGATATGTCAGACGAAGAGAGGGAATCCTTCCGTGGAAAGAAGGGGGGAAGCGCATGTGGTCCTGAGGGAGGCCTGCTGGCAGACAAGGAAGAAAGATCTGATCTGGAGCAGCCTAAAGATAGGACACCGGATCCTATAGCGTATCCAGAATGTCCTAAATAACGATTACATAGTGAAAAAGGATAGTCACCACCATATGTGAGCAGGCTAAGGTCGTTGCCAGGTAGAAGATGATCAGGAACCATTGTCCCCGCTATGGATAGGCAGATAATGGAGACAATTGCGGATTTGGGTTCAGGCAGTTCCCTTTATTGGAGAAAGTAGGAGCAAGACCACAGTATATCCCATGGCCACAGATGGATGAGGATAATTTAAAATGTAATGTTCCTAGTTTAATGGCGCGTGCGGGAAATGGATTAATGAGCTAGAGAAAATGACAGGGGGAAATATGTTAGCAATAGGGGACATTAAGGGTCTCCAAGCAGCCATTCTTGGGGAAAGAGCTGTTCACATTTGGACTCGACCAGGCTACTCAAGTGTTACTGCACAGAACATAGCGCATGATGGAGCGACATTTAATAATTGTAGAGAAGATGTCTGGAGAGCTCTCAGGGTATAGTATCCTGACACATCAGATATAGGTGCAATTATGGCATGTACGATGCAAGAAGATGAAGATCTGCGTGCTTAGATTCAAAGCATTTAGGAATGGTGGACCCTTGAAACCCTGGAACCGTGGGCAAAGACAGTGACAGTATTTTAACACATGTTATGTCAGTGATTGCCAGAACAGGTAAAGAGACAGCTCAAGAAATGAGTGGGAATGGAAGCAAGACCGTGGGTGGAGATACAGTTGACCATAGTGCATCACTGTTGGCTGTTGCAAGAGAAAAATAGGAAGAAGGAAGCGACTAGAAAACTTGAGGAAGCCAAGTTAGTTCAGAATAAATTGTCAAAATACGCCATAGAAGGGGCAGTGTTGACAAGCGAAGAAGAACTTGAAAGACAAAAGAAATATCGAGGCTTAGTACCACAAATGGAATGCGCCAATCACGGGTTGAAAAGATACACGTATCTTTTATTACTGTACAATATCAAAGAAAAACAGATAGATATCTGGCTCCCAACACCTCACAGTGTGTACCAACAGACACAGTGAGGGGTGAGAGTGCTGGATATCTAAACACAGACATATTTATGCCATTTTTTAAACATTGTCCAGCCTCTCTCCAAGCTAATACGTTACTGGCTAGAGTTTGTGCCCAGTTCATATGACAAATATTACAATATTGTACAAGGGATTAAACAAGTTTGTATGTCCATGAAGTTACAATTATGCTTGTTGGTTCTCTGATCCACGGTAAGTCTTGTTCCAAGAATCGCTGCAATGCAGTTCAGCCAGAAAACACGATCTGAGTTTGTTTTCTATTGTCTCATTGTTTATATGAGGATGAGTCTTGTGAGCACAGACAACACTTGGATGGCAGTTCATTCGAGTCACAAGGTTTCTTTACATTGGTCATACAGTCTGCTCTCGGTCAGCCTAAACATTAACAGAACTCAAAGGTCGTTCGGCTCGGCTGCAAGTTGAAAACACAGTCCACCATTTTAGAACATGAAACAAGAGTTAAAAACAAAATGGTGGACGATTCTTAAAATGGCGGTGACATCGATCGAAAGGCAGAACATTTCAGATGCGGTTTTCTCTGTAACACGAAAGAGCTTAGGCCAATATTCATAATAAGGCAGTAATATGCGAATACGGTTTAACAGACTGGGAATGCAATAAGCAGTGGGTAATCAGCACCAGATGGACCAAGGAGGGAATGGGTTTATGCCACAAGGCAGAGGAATGGGCTACCGATGAAGGAGTGGTTTTCAAAACAATCAAGGTTGTTTTCAGAATATGCAGAATGATAATCAGAACATGCAAGAAGGATTTAACCAAGGGCGACAAGTTAGAAGAGCTCTCTTCTATGTTGGACATTTGGGATGACAGGGCACATTGTATACAGGTGTGGAAGCCATGGATATGTACAGAATGGGAAATTCTCAAGAGGGGGGCAGCTTATCCTCCAGCATATAGCTCACAGGCTAGGGATGGGTTTGCCCAAGATCCGACAGTGTATCACGCACAAGCACTGAAAATGAAACAGGCACAGCAACCACAGCAAGCACCATTGAATCCCCACTGCAAAGACAGTCACAGCATGCACCCATGCAGGTACAGCAGAATACAAACACAGGACAGTTATTGATGCCTAGAATAGGGGGTGTCACTTGGTGGGAGGAAGTCCCTTCACAGGTACATGGATAAGCATGTATCCACAATAGGAGAGCTCACAGGGCGACTTGATGTGTTCAGTGCTATCAGTAACACCAGACCCTCCCAAGAGGAAGAAAAGGTTGATGTAACGATAGGAGGCAAATCTTTTTTCTTTTTTAGTAGTCACTGGGACTACTCGTTCATGTATACGAGAGGGAAGATACCCATGTCGGGAAATGCCATGAATGCGCGAGGATTCTCTGGAGCTATGAGTCAAGTTCCTTTTACTGACGAATTGCCAGTCTCTATAAGAGAGTGTGACATGTCTGTTCCATTATAGTGTTCATGGCAGATTCCAGTTAATATTCTGGGGCGAGATGTAATGACGAAACTTAATAAGACAATTTCTTTCACTGATGAAGGCATAGTGTGTTCTACTCCAGGGCTACATTATATGAACGTGGGAAAATGTATATTGGCATATACAGTGCAAATGGCTCTGCGAGGAGTACCACTAGAGCCAGAGGTTTTCCTTTATGGGATACACATTCTGTTGACATGTCTACCCGGCTTAGTGGGAAAGACTATGAGAATACCTGATGAGTTCTTGTTCAGGCCACAGATACCTATGGACAAAGAGTGAGCCAGACTATTCCCTTAGAGTTAGTTGCAGCCGTAGTACGAGGGGAAATGGCCATGCTCGAAGGAACCCATGACAAGGGCAGGCCATGGAGAACAGTGATTGCCATTGGGGACGGATATATACTGACAGAGGTCACTGACAATGATATTTTAAATTAGTATTACATATTGGATTAGATTAGAGAAAAGAGAGATCCCACAGTGAATGATAATAATGCGGCAGCGTCCAGCATTTTCTGACGAAGACTTGGAAAAAGTGCCACACTCTTTATGGACTACAGGCCCCTATGATCTAGGTCTGTTGAAAGAGGTAGGGGAGGTTCGGATTAAGCTGAAGCCAGGAGCAATTTTACCTCGAGCAAGACAGTACCCCATGTCTCGAGTGATGGATGAGGGTATTTTTAAGACTATTTCAGCACTGATGGAACAGGGTATCTTTGTGACGTCAGAGTCACCATGTAATAACGCTGTGTATCCATTAAGAAAATCAGAGGGATGGTTGCAGATATGTGTACAAGATATGAGACTGATTAACCAGATTGTAGAGGCAGAGTTTCCCTTAGTTGAGAATTGCAGGCTCTAAAGAAAGTACAAGTGAATAAGGAAAATATAGAATGGACTGAGGAAATGGAGGAAGGGTTTGAAGAATTAAAGAAAGCAATTTGTACATCTCCAGTTTTAGGAATTGCCAATTATTCTGAGGAGTTCTTTTTATTTTCACACAATAATAGGACAGTCATGACAGCAGTGCTTACACAGAGGACTACACTAGGCTACAAACCTCTGGCATATTATAATGGGATTTTAGATCCAGTTATGAGAGGACACTTTATTTGTAAACAGTCGCTGGCAGCAGCAGCGTTCGCAATTGAAAAGTCCATCAGCATTGTGAAAGGATGTTCTATGACATTGTTTGTTGAACATGCTTTGTTTGCTATTTTGGAAAAACCTAAGGGTACATTGACATCTCAGAGAGCAGCTGCATATGAAGTAGTTATATTGAATACAGCAATTAAGATAGTCACGTTTAAAATAGTGAACCCTGCCACATTTGTAGCCGAGCACATGGTAGAGGGTGAGCATGTGCATGACTGCTCTAGCTATGAGGAGTTCTATGATGACATGCACAGGAAAATGCATTGTCTGGAGGGGAGATTCTCTTTATTGACGGATAGTCAAAAATTGATCAAACTGATGTGGAAAGGAATTCTGGTGCAGCTGTAGTAAGGCACAGAGAAAAAGGGGAATGTGAAGTGGTAGCAAGCGCGAGACTACCAACTCACTGTTCGGCGCAAGCAGCAGAATTGGTAGTACTTATTGTAGCGCTCAAAAAAGCATGCAGAAAGGAAAGTGACAGTGTGCGGTGTCTCCGCCTATGAGATATCAAACGTTCACACAGGGCTGGCATGTTGGAATAGGAGGGGCTACCTCCAAGCGGATGGCACTCCAGTGCAACACGCTGCATTATTGGACAGGCTTATTAAGGCACTACAACTCCCACTAGCCATTGCAATAGTTAAATGCACAGCACATACTAAGAGAGGAGATTTTATTTCTCGCGGAATGAAGCCACAGATGTAGAGGCCAAAAGGGCTGCATATTCACCAGATATTTCTAGTTTTGATACCTCAAAACTGTAAATGTAAAAGAGAAAGCAGTCACTATTATGATATTGAATGAAGGGTTTAATCATCTATCAAGAACACAGTTGATGGAAGTTCAAGTCAGTGCACCGCAGGAAGAGGAAGAATTGTGGAAACAAAGCGGGTGTTCCTTATCCCCCTCTGAAGCATTATGGCGACAACACAGCACTGGAAAGCCAGTGATGCCAGTAGCATTATTAAGGGTAGCGCTTGAACAGCTGCACTACACACGCATGTAACTAGGGAAAGCCTTGCAGCAGCTATTGAGGAGGACTGGTTTGTACCAAACCAGTTAGAACATGTTACATTTTATGTAGTAAATTGCTTTGTATGCCAAAGGTTTACCGCTGGGCATACACTGCAAACAATCAGAGGAGTGATTCCTCGACCGATTGGTCCTTTTCAGCAATGACATATTGACTATGTTGATATGCTGCAAGTATGTAGTGAATACAGGTATATGAAAGTGGTGGTGTTTCCCTTTTCGAGATGGATCGAAGCAGGTCCTTGTACACACCCTGATCCCTTTTGCGCAGTGAAGTTTCTAGTACGAGAAGTTTTTCCAAGATGGGGAGTATCTGAGGTGCTGAGATCCGACAATGGCCCCCATTTTGTTAATGAAGTATTTTAACAGATTATTCTATTATTGAACATTAAGCACAAGTTTTCTTCTGCTTATCACCCGCGAGCAAACTGGAAATCTGAGGGACTAAACGGCCTCCTTAAAGAAAGGATTGCCAAACTAAAATTGTCACTGAAGAAGGGATGGCTCTATTGCCTGCCCCTAGCATTATATGCATTAAGGAATCAGCCTGGGTCGGACCACCACCTCACAGCCCATGAGCTAGTGACAGGGAGGCAAATGAGAAAGCCCTTCCCTCCTCCATCCAGGAGCAGAAGTGATGCCCAGAAGGCTGCAGGAATGCTAGGAAATGAGTTATGTGCTTACTTAACATGTATGGCTGCTAGTATCATTTCAGATCAACTCAAGCGCCAGGGGGGTCGGTCTCAGAACACAGATGAAGACCATTCAGAAACCAGACTATTGACATTATTACCTATACCTAGACTGTTCTCTGGAGATGCAGTTCTTGTACGCAATTTCACAAGGAAGTGGCATGAGCCGCGATTCTCAGGCCTTTTCATAGTGGAGAATATTACTCCATCTGCCGTAAAAGTCGAAGGGAGACGCGCATGGATACACCTCAGTGACGTAAAACCATATACCTGCCAAGCCGATGAACCCCCGCCTATCGATTCGGAAGAAAGACAAGAAGTT
Organism: Ambystoma mexicanum; assembly: GCF_040938575.1. Lineage (NCBI taxonomy): Eukaryota > Metazoa > Chordata > Amphibia > Caudata > Ambystomatidae > Ambystoma > Ambystoma mexicanum. The sequence continues at coordinate 321,961,531 of NC_090930.1, forward strand.
CAGCACATGCAGACTCGATCGATTATGAGAAAGAAGGATGCTAAGGTTGCTGATTAAATAAATGCACATCGGGCACTCTTTATAGATAACACCGGTCAGCTAGCACAGCAAGTAGAGCACTCGCTTTGACATCCGCGCAAAGCCTGCCACCACAGGTCCTGATCCCGGCAGGGCAAAACTCAACCTTTCCTCCTTACAAGGTCGATAAATGAGCAGCACACACCGTGGGAAATAATAAGGAGTGTTCAGATGCCCGAGGGTTTGTAACGCTATATAAATGCAAAATTATTATTATTATTATTATTATTATTATTATTATTATTATTATTATTATTATAGATATTATAGCAGGAGTGCAAACTCAGTTCTTGAGTCACAGATATATTTTGAATTGAACTTTATAAAGTGTTAACATACTGCAATATATGCTAAACTTGGAGTTTGAATTTGATGATTGGAAACGAGAGCAGTGTCCAGACTCGTTCCTCACTGAGTTTCTGTTTGGTTAAACTAATGATCCTATCCGATGTCGATGTCCATATGCTCCTTCTTGCTGTTTTTATTTTGCAAGCTTATCCTGCTCTTGTTGGGCGCAGTACTAATATACATGTTTTTCTGCACAATCCTAATAATGGCCCTGCAATAAGTAGGCTTCTTGTGGCAATAGTTGAACCGAACCTGCAGTTACCTGACCATCTAACAGAGTTGCCTGATTAAAAAGGTTTTTTCCTTCCTTAAAGCAGTACACAGGCACACTGAGGAATACTGAGAATGGCACAGTTTTGGAAAGTGATCAAACTCAACGACGTGTGGAGAATCGTAAATGGTGGGGATTGATGTATTGGTGTATAATATATGCATGCACAGCATTTATCATTGTTTTTATGATTCTTTTGGTCTACACGATTTACTTTATTGATCCAAAGAAAACAGAAGTCCGCTTGATCCTCCCCACTCCAGTGACTCTCGCAGAATTGTCTGTTGCTGAAAGACCAAGCCATTTGTGATTTTTCCTACACCAGTAGCTCGTGTAAGGTCACCCATTTCTATGACAAGTGTTCCTACGATTTTCCCTGTAGGAAAGACCATTACCAATATACCACTTTAGTATTATGCAAGCACTAACTTCAGGAAAGGGAGACACCAGAGAAGCATGAGGGAAGATGAGTGTGAATGAAATCATTATTTATTTAGACAGTGCAGCACATTTGGGGAACAATATGTGGTACCAGCACATAAAAAAGTTGGGAGAGAGAACATCCTAAGAGAGTTGTTATGTTTGTGCTCTCATACCTTATGCTATGGAGACATATAAGATATTTACAGCTATAGAAGTAGCAGTCCAGAAAGCTCCTTGCCTGACACACCTTGCATTCTGCCATACAGGAGGACAATTCCAGGGTCGAACTGCATCCTTGGTATGGGTGACTGAGAAGACAGCTCCAGAAGAATATGACTATGTACAAGATATACAGACAAGAGAGAGACCAGTAATAAGAGATCAGGTGATAAGATATGAACAGCCTGGAATGAATGGAGCAGGACTCATTTGGGATGTAAACAAAAAGATTGATTGTGAAGGAAAGAATTATGAAGAAATACAAAGATGCAAAGAGGGAGGTTAGATGCAGATCAAGGGAACAGTGCTAACTCCAGAGGGATGGGCCGAAGGCCTTGTCACATGGAGGGCATTAGCACTTAGAGGATATTATGAGCCAGTCATAGATACTGCACAGAATGAATGCAAGCATCATTGGCCGAAGATTGCAAAGTTGCTGACATGGGTTGATGATAGAGGAGGACCTTTGCAGATAGTGCCTCTAGTCAGTGCAGAGCTGTTTTTACGAAACAATGGCATGAGAAAAGTCAGAATCAATCCGCAGTGTGATCGAATTTTCGATGTACCAGAAATGAAGCATGGCACAGTAGTGATAATGGACCACTACTTGGCCTGTGGATCCAGAGCTTATATGAAGGAGCCCAAGGACTGGTGAGGGCTGTGTTCCATAGTACTTATTCATGTTCCAGCATTAGTGATTCCAAATAGTGACCTGAACATTGGAGAGTTTCCAAACTCAGATGCCCATTTAAGGAAAAGGAGATCACTTCAGTTTCTCGATCGGACAAAGAGGGAGGATTACGTCTTAGCTAAATCCAAAGAAGATTTTAATGCTATTACGTATGAACAAACATTGTTCAATAAGACTTCAGCACTATTTGCGACTATCTTCATGCCAAGGATCCAGACGATGGTGAATTCGAAGTGGTTACAGATCACTAGCTGGGAGCTCCTGCAGACAATCAACACTACCATAAAGGGATTCAACAAAGAGCTGAGAGCCATAAGACTGATAACTCTCCAAAATAGGTATGTCCTGGACATGATTACAGCAATAGATGGAGGCGTTTGTGCCAAAATCGGGGAATCATGTTGCACATTCATACCTTCTCACGATGATGAGAATGGGACCTTGACAGAGGCCATAACGTTGCTAACTAATTTGCACATCAAAATGGAAGATGAAGTAGAAGATATTGCATATACAGCTGGTTTGCATTGATCTTCTCATGGGTACCACAATGGATGGCAAAAATCTTCATGTTCCTTGGAGCATTATTGTTGAGTATCATGTTTGGATTCTGTGTGATCAGAATAATAATCACACAGTGCAAGAAGACAGCAAAGAAGGCAGTAGGAATGAAGATCATGATCGATGTTGAATCTGGATTTGGACCCAAGGAGCTGACTGATGAAGAGATCAGAAACATACATAGAAGCAAGCATCCATGCACCAGAGGGAATGAAGTTCCTGTATCTGAGAAACCACAAGATTTATGTGGGAAGATGGGTTTAGAGTAGCCCAAATGGACAATGTATCCACATGACATGGAGTGTTGATGACCATGTAAAATCATCAGGATCTTTGAAAGGTGTGGTGAAAATATGGACTCCAAAGAAACATTACTTCAGAAGAGGATGTCTAGATGTGAAGACTGATGAGAGAGTGGTTGGTGAAATACCAGAGGGGGGAGTGTAGAGGAGGAGCCAAATGCCTCTACCGGAAGCCCCGCCCCTATTCTACCTATATTTTTGGAACTGCAAATAGTGACAAGCACGTAATGATGCCCATAAAACGAAAAGCCTTTGAGACAAGGTATCCATTGAGGAAACCATTCTTTATGTATCCGCAGAGAGCTGACCGTCTCTTGAAAGAGATGCCTGAAGAGCATTTAAAGACGGATGAAAGAGGACACTGGTGACGTACATGAAGCAAGGTGACACACCAAGAAGAGATGCCAAGAGAGAAGGTGAATAGACCATATAGAATCTGATGGTGAAGTAGAGGATTGAGTGACCCTTTACGTTAGTTTTGAAGATTGTAAATGCAAAGAGCACTGAAGAAAACTTAAGCAATTTTCTGATTGTACAGATGCAGTAACGCAAGTAGACTAAGTATTCATGAAGGCTGGCTATACGTAGTGAATAGACTGCAGGCGATGCAGCCATTTTATAGAATCTGGATGTTACACATCGTATTTTAGCAAACTAGGATCCCATGAACAGAAGGGCTGAAAGCATGGTGCAGTAGAATAAGAATAGCTGACGATGGAGGAAGAATCAAGAAGAATTGTCTGGCCCAGTGTCAACGGTTGAGGCAGCCAAGAAACTGGTTATCTAAATTGGAAATATACAATGAAAGTGAGAGGTGAGATGAGCTCCTGTTAAGGTGTGATGGAAAGACAATGAGTGCAAAGTTTTATTCATTTCAATAGTATATAATACGAAGAAGGAGCTCAAAACACAGTGTCCTGTCACATGCTATAGATGGAAATAAACTGTGTGCAAGCTAGGCAGACGGCTTGAGTGATGATGGATGATGGGCTAATTGGGTGGGGAGGCATGGTCAAGTCCAACACCTGAGGGACCCACTTGCATGCTGCTAGCAAGAGGAATATTCCAGAAGGGGACAAGCATGCCAACCAAGTGTAGAGGGCCAAGAAGCAGACCCAATGAAACGTTGTGTATTTTACGACCCTGAAGATGACTTGCACTAGGGATGGGCATGGTTGTCCACCTGACTGTAGAGGCCCAATTGCGATTCTATCCCCCATAGGAAGTATACCTAGATGTTCCCTTTTGACCTACAACAATCCTACTTAGGTTTTCTTAGTTTGCCACGTAGTGTGACGTCAATGATGACAAGTTTTTACTATATAAATGTGCTTTTTATGTAATTCACTGAGAGCGAACTGTGAGATGTCCACTGATGTCTGTTGTACTCCCTGTTTTAGATAACTGTTAACAAAACAGCTAAATTTGCCAACTTCCTAAATCAGTCTTATTATTGGTGTATGAGTAACTTCTGCATCCCCATCCATCCCATAGAGTGCTACCTCCCTTAAAGGGCCTTCGGTTTCACCACTCATGTGAAATGGCCCCAAAAAAATAAGTTTTGAACAATTTTGATTATAGAGCTGCAAATGATGAATGCTCCAGTTTAAAAACACTCACTGTTTTTATGTAGACCTGGTCCTGCCACACAGAACCATACGATAGATAGCAAGATACTAAACCAAAGTATTGATGAGGGACAGAGCAGCATTACATCTGAACAGATGCTGCTTCATTTACAACAAATCATGGAACTGAACATCCAAACATACCGAGGCCCAAGTGTGTCAGAAATAGAATTAAACAAGCAGGGGAACTTGGCCTGGGTTACCAAAATAATGATTCTGAAGTTATAAATAAAAATGAAATGTTTTGCATTTTCATGGGAAGCTGGCACAGGTTTTGTATTGGCACATCATCCATACAGAAGATGCAAATTTACCATCACTTTATACAATGTGCTCCTATAATGTAAAAATGCATTTTATGTATCTATGGTGAAACAGGCAAAGGAAAACAGTGACTCTGTTCAACAATTGTTGGTTTATTGTATCAATCAATGGTTTTCAAAGGGGCTGTGGAAATGTCATATCCTTTTTGGATATTCCAGTTAACAGCAAACCAGGTTGGGACTTTCCATAATCCAAGATGTGCATTTGAGCCTGTATGTTATCTGACATTCCTGCCATGTGTGGGAAGTCTAATTTATCACATCAGAAAAACGTATTCAATTCCCAGAACAAAAGGCCCTGTCAACAGGCTCTCGTATTTAATGAGAATCCCCCACCTAACAAGTCCATCTAAGGACAAGTCCATCTAAGGACAAGATAATCTCAGAAATGCAAGCTGTTTTCCTAGTGCGAGCCTCAGACAAATTTCCTGGTTCATAGACAAAAAGTCGAAAACTTAATGTCGAAAAGCAAAAATGTCGAAAAAAAAATGTCGAATGCAAAAAAGTCGAAAACACATACATATAATAGGAAAAGTCATAATTTCGAAAAAAAAATGTCGAAAAAAAAATCGAAAACCCAAAACACTTTTTTTTTTTTTTTACACAAATACTAACATTTTTTATGGGGGGGGGTCCCCCCCAACCCCCCCATCCCAAACCCCTACCCCAACCCCCCCCCCTCCTCCCCATCCCCCCCACCCCCCATAGATATACCTTTAATTATTTTTAAAAAATCTTTAATATAATATTAAATAATTAATTAATTATTTAAGAAACCCATCCCAAACCCCTACCTCCAACCCCCCCTCCTCCCCATCCCCCCCACCCACCATGGATATACCTTTAACCATTTAAAAAAATTATGTTTTATAAACTATAATTAATTAATTATTTATTTAAACATTAATTCGAAAAGAAATCGAAAAAAATTCGACATTTTTGTAATTCGACATTTTTATTTTCGATTAAATATTTTCGACATTTTGTCTTTCGACATTATTGTATTCGACATTATGACTGGATACCAAATTTCCTTGCATTTAGCATATCACCTTTGACTTCAGTTAAGGCATAAAACACAATTAAATGGACAGCCTAATGCAAATTAGAGGCCTGTGTGAGCAAACCCAGGTTAATTATTGACTGAAAAACCTGCTGGCCACAAGGGTTTCATTATCCACAGGAAAAAAAACTAAGGTTGGAACTCTCCTTAGGAACCCAAATATTACACTTGCATTTAAAAAGGTTTTTAATATAAGTCTGCAACCAAATCTTACAATCAAGTGGGAAAGTGAGTACTGATTGTGTGATTATCCCCTTTGTAAGAAGTCTAAATGTGAATGTCTATGTTGATTAAAATGTATTAAAATGATACAATATTAATAACTTTATGAAATGTAGGCTCTGCATTTTTATCAAATATCCAGAAATACATCAATCCAGTGGATTACAGAAATCTGTGCGATATCAATGTGGAATGTTGCTAAGAAAAAATATAAATGAAAAACTGAGTAAGAATTCACTATAACTGCAAATAAATCAGTCCCTACCATTTCCATATTCAGACATATGAACATCCAATGGGGATTGAGAGCTGTTTAAAGGTGGGAGTGCTGATTGTTCGATAGGCCAAAGGAAGAACTTTGCTAATCAAAAACTGTGACATAATCATGTGAGAAGCTTGGGAATAGTGCACATTTCAAAAAGCAGGAACAGACAGGGAATAGTATTAAGACTCTAGAATTAAAGCTGCAGGGAAGAAGAGAACATGTCTCCACTAGATGAGTGCTGAATCTGGAAACCACCTGGAAAATATAGCCTTATCCATGGTGGCTACTGTACTAACTTAACGTGAGGCATACCTGCTTTCCTGGAAAAGGGAGGAAGGGACCAGGAGAGATCTGCTGGCTGGGAATTTTCTGGGAGTACTTTGCATCCCTGCTGACTCCGAGCAATAAAGAATTATTCAAAGTAGTATGAAAATCAGCCCAAATGTAATTAGACAAGTCCCTTAGAGTTATTGTTCGATTGAGTCCTTGGTGTGGGAAAGAATTAGATGTGGCGAGTAGTGCGCATTCATTCCAAAAAGAATATCTTGAGATTTTGTGAGAAATGCAATAGTACCTCATCACTGTATTTAAGCTAAGTGTGATTTGACTCCTTGTACAAAACATAGCATTTTCTGTGCAGAGAGAGCATAGGCTGATAACATTTTATTGATAGAATGAGAATAGAACATTGTAGGTGGATGGTGTGAATTACATACTCCTTTCATTGTACTTAAAACTGATGGAGATTACATTTAAATAAATACAAAAATGCGTTCCTTGTGCTTTGTTCACTGTGTAAAACAGTGAACACTTTTCAGCGCTGACAGTGTAGCATTTTGTAAGTGAACGAGCCCAAAGTGTTTTCACAGATGAAGTCAACAATGGGCTTTGGTTTAAAGGTACCCCGTGCCATAGCCTAATAAGAATTGCTTGATAATGTGTGATCTGTGAAAGCCATAGATCACTCAAAAGAATTTAGGATTGTGAGGAAGCACATATGTGTCACTTCCACTCTCCTATAATACAACACTAATTAGAATGTCATTCACCCTTACTCTTAAGCTTACACAGTGGGACATGAGTAGCAAAGGGAAGTGGGAAGGGTACTCTTTCTTGTATTATAAAATCACAACACCATTTTCCTATTGTGGGTCAGTGCAGTGACTTCATGGGTGTTCTAAAATGATGGCGCATCTTTTCAGACCCAAGCATGCAGAATTCTCATGCGATTCATGTCAGCCTATATTTAAATCAATGCACATATGATAGAAAATCACAACCTCACATACACACTGACTTATTTAGATGTAGTTATATCAATGTCAGTTAAAGCATGTGAATATGTTTTTACAAATTACCAATTGAAATGCAATGTTTGAATAGAAGAGGGTACTATATGCTGGTTTATATGCTGCAGTGTTTTACTTGAAGATTAGTGTGCATACATGTATGTAATTGATTTAAGGAGTGTTTGTGTGTATGCCACCTCCTAGTGAAATTGTTACAGGCATGCCTACTCGAATTGTGTATATAGTATATCATATCTACATATTTGATTGTGGTGATTTCCCCTGCATAAAGTAAGAAGACCACATTTGATTCAATTCTATTCTAATACATTTTAGTTGTTTTTATGTATTCATGTATTTATGGTTCATCTGGTGACATAACTTATACATATTGTAAGAGATACACACAGTCCTCTGCAGACATATATATATAAATCTTTGCGCTAGTTGTATTATATGTTGGGAAAAATACAACAATACAAAACTGACAGTTCATTTGATGCATGTTTGAACACAATTAAGTGCAATCAATACAACTTACTGAGGTTTGAAACATGTTCAAATATGGCGGACTGTGTAAAACAAGTTTTAATGTCAGTGCACGTAGCTCTATACACTGGGATCATACAGAATATGCTGGTTTAAATGTCCTTCCTTTGTGTTTGCACCAGAAAACGTGAACAAGCGGGCAGTTTGCCGTGAAACGCGCAGAGGTGTAGACAGGGTAGGGCCTGAGGGGCATGGCCCACCCAAAATCTGTAAATGCCCACTCAGCATTGCTGAGAGGGCATTTACATCTGCCACTGTGCAGCCTGAGCAGCAGAGTTCACTCTCTGGGATTTCCGTGTATTGCGTAGATGAACCAGAGAACAGACCCTGCTGGTGAATGCGAGGAACCAGGAAGCTATCTCTGCTTCCTGGTTTCTGTCTGTGCAGGGGCCGGAGGCCTAGGGAGCAATGAGGCAGCGGTGTGGCGAGTCTGGAGAGAAAAAGGTAATGGAAGAAAAAGTGTTTTTGTTTGTGTGTATGCGTGTGTGTGAGGATTGTATGTAGGTATGAATGTATGTGTGCATGCTTGCGAGTGTCTATGTAAGTGCACGTGTGTGTGTATGTACCTATGTAAGTGAGGGGGTGTCTAAGTGCATTCGTATGAATTAATGCAGTGTGAAAGGTGTACATTGGTCCGAGAACGGGTGCGAATGAGAATGCAGTATGAATGTTCTGGGTGCTTGTGTGAATGACAGAAACTGTATGGGTATGTGACTCTTGGATGAATGTGTATAAATGTGCATGGGTTTGTGTGTCTGTATGTGTCTTTTAACAGGACATGGCATGTTTACCCAGCGTTTATGGGTGCACAAAGCCAAATTGAGTGTTATTATTTGAAGGAGAGGTTGGTGTAGGGGGAAGGTACTACACTATGAATATTCATTTTTGGGGAATTGGCTCTTCTAATGAATCCACATTGAATGGTTTGGGCTGCCTATCTATGCTTTGTCGCTACTGCACATTTAGAACAAATGCACGTCCCTCTGCAGGCTCCTCTTAGGATGGGCCCTACTACACTAGCTCCAGGCGCCACTTGTTACACAATCCTGGCTACTCCTCTGGAAACGCGTCATTTTTGTGTTACTTTTTTCCTGTCCATGGCATTCAACTAATTAAAGTATAATTTGGATGCTTGGAGACTCTTGGTTCCTGGACTCTGTGTTTGGTGTGGCACTGTCTCACTGGACTGCTTTTCGGAGTGCACTCCGCTTAACTTTATACTGAGGTTTAAAGTATTTCTACATATATATATATCCATAGGAAGAGCACTTTTGGGCGGCTTATAACTTCGCTCCCCCTGGATAAATCCTCACCAAACTTTGCAAAAACAGTATGTGGGCCACTCTGAATTTGTGTTGCAAAGTTTGGAGATGTTTGGTCCAGGGGGGCAAAGGTTATAGGGGGGGTCCCAAAACGTCTTTTTTTCCCATAGACTGAATGCAGGAAAAACTTTGCGCACGGCTACAGTTCAAACCGCTGGACGGATTTTCACGAAATCTGCAGCAGGTACAGGGGCTTGGTCCAGAAAGCGTGCTTTTGTAAATTTGGTGACCTGCCATGCAGTACTTTTCTTTAAAATTATCAAAAAGTAGGTCTGAAAAAATTAGTGATATCTATGTCCGCTTTGCGGTCACACTTCCCTGTCCCTGTTCGGTCCACGGACAAGATTGGCTAAGGGGCTGGCGTCATGACCGCGGATATCCGACGTCTCTGCCCATTGGCTGCTGCGTGATGTGTTCTCTATTACTCGAGTACATATGCTCTATTTATAAAACTGTTTTGCTGTGTCACAGACCGTTGGGAAAGGTTCAGACAGTAAGACATGGGTGATCAATGCATTTGTTCTGGGGGTCAGTCTTCATGATGTATTTTCCATGGACAGCTTGTACGCACAAAAAATGAGGGGTGTAATAACGATAGCATTTCAGTCCATGCAGTGGACAGGAAACTTCTAACTGCTGAAAGCACATGCGTAGTGGTAGCCAACATTGAAATTGACAACATGCCGTGATTGCATTACTTTTCCTGATGCCTATTATTATATTCATTAGTGCGCCGCCATGGGTGTCCATGCAACAGTGGTTGTGTCCAGGGCCTAGAGTCTTGGATGCATGGCCGTCGGCCGAATGCCGAAGGCCTTACTTCCAAGACTGTAGGCCATGGCCACAACCACTGCAGCATGCCACACCCATGGATACACCCGTAGTATTGCATTTTGATTGGCAAGTTGTGGGGAGTGCGTGCAGTCTTGGATGCATGGCATAAGACCATGCACCCAAGCACAAAGTTATAAGGACTGGACGTGGAAGCCACTGCACACCCATCCCATGTAAGATCTAGGGACACACACCTAGGAGTGAAGCCTCTGGCCAGAAGCACTGAAGGATACCACACCTATAGAAAACCCCCCACTCCCACACATCACTGAGGTGGTTGTGGAGAGAACCTGCACTCTTGGGTGCATGGCCGAAGGTCATGCACCCACAGGGACGTAATTTCACCAAAATGCCAGGGGTAGCGGAAGTGACATCACATGACCCTTGACCCCCTGATGACATCACAGCAAGTGATGTCATTTGACCCCACCCCAAAGTGATATCACAGGAAGCGATGGAACACAACCTTTCACCCGTTGACAAAACAGGAAGTGGCATCACATAACATTGTGCACTACGATAAATATGGTTACGATATCACTATAATGTGATGTACATTTCATACAAGAATGGATCGCCATGTGTATCGTAAAGATCAGTGTGTATAGGCCCATATTACCAAATGACTGTGAATGCAAGCAGACGTCAATGACCAAATGATAATGATGTGTTATTATATAGCACTTACGCTTAAGCACTTTATATAGGAAAAATATATACTCAATATCACCCAACCTGTGTTGGTACTCATTTATCGACCTCAGAAGGATGAAAGGCTGAGTTGAGGCATTTAAGAACAGAATAAATCAGTGACTCACCCCCTGAAGTGTGCCTGAAATATACCTTTAATGCGTCTAGCAATTATTGTATGGAATTCCAGAAAGACACATTATTTGGTATCCCTATTCTTTCTTATTTAGGGTCAGTGCTAAAATTGTTACACGTGTTCCACTCCAGAATTAAAGAGCCACATGGTGCTGGCCACAGCCAGGAGCTTGCATTACCCAAAAAAAAAAGAAAAAAAAAGTTTTTTGGGGGGGGGGTTTCTTTTTAGAGTTGCGACCTCTGGCGACCCCTAAATGACGTCGCTGTGCACCCAATAACACAGCTATAATCTCTTCATGATGTATTTCCTATGTCCACCTGTATGCACAGAAAATGAGGGGTCCAATAAGGGCAGTATTTAAGTCCATGCAGTGGACAGGAATCTTCTAACTGTTGAAAGCACACGCATAGTGGTAGGCAACATTGAAATTGACAACATGCCGTGATTGCATTACTTTTCCCATATGGCTATTATTATGATAATCATTAGTACGCCGCCATGGGTGTTACATGCTACAGTGGTTGTGGCCAGGGCCTAGAGTCTTGGATGCATGGCCGTCGGCCGAAGGCCTTACTTCTAAGACTGTAGGCTCTGGCCACAACCACCTCAGCATGTCACACCCATGGATACACTCGTAGTATTGCGTTTCGATTGGAAAGTTGTGGGGAGTGCGTGCAGTCTTGGGTGCATAGCCGAAGGCCCAAGAACAAAGTTATAAGTACATGCACCCAAGAACAAAGTTATAAGTAGTAGATGTGGAAGCCACTGCACACCCATCGCATGTAAGATCTATGGACATACAGCTAGGTGTGGAGCCTCTGGCTAGAAGCACTGAAGGATACCACACCTATAGAAAAACCCCCACTACCACACATCACTGAGGTGGTTTTGGGGAGACTCTGTAGTGTTGGGTGCATGACACTTATACCTTCTTCATGATGTATTTTCTATGGCTTCCTTGTACGCACAGAAAATGAGGGGTCCAATAAGGGCAGTATTTCAGTCCGTCTAGTGCACAGGGAACTTGTAACAGTTCTAAGGACACGTGTGGTGTTAGGGAACAATGAATTTGACACCATGCCGTAATTGCAATACTTTTTCCGATGGTTATTGTATTTATCAGTATGCTGTCATGGGTGGCACATGCTACGGTAGTTGAGGCCAGGGCCTAGAGTCTTAGACTCTAGGCCCTGGCCACCAATACTTCAGCATGTCACACCCATGGATACCCCCTTACTAATGCGTATCGATTGCCTGGTTGTGGGGAGTGTGTGTACTCTTAGGTACAAGGCTGAAGGCCATGCCCCCAACAACAAAGCTATAACATCTTCACTTAAAAGTCCACATGGGTTTCATGTAGTGCAGTGGTTGTGGACAAGATGTGTACTTTTGGGTGCATGGTTGCAGGCTGTATGCCATACACCCAAGCATGCACCCAACAGGAAACTTGTAAGCACTAGAGTTATAAGACACTTCACAACCATATATTGAAATGTATGGCCATACACCTACAATTTTAGGCCTTGCGCACAAACAATGCAGCATTTCAGGGCTACAGAGACACCCCTAGTATTGAACATCAGTCAGGTGGCTGTGGGGAGAGTCTGCAGTCATGAGTTCATGGACGCAGGCCATGCACCCAACAGCACAGTTATATGTAGTGTACTTACAAGGCACAATGGGTACGATATGGTGTGGTAATGCATCACTCTGGTGGCTGTGGGGAGGGGCTGCAATCATGGGTGCATGGCCAAAGGCCATGCCCCCAAAAGTACATTTGTTCGTAGTGTACTTATATGCCACAATGGATGTCATATGGTGTGGTAGTAGTGGCCAGGATGCAGAGTATTTGAACAAAGTAATACGCACTGCAGTTGTAAGTAACTATGCATTTTAAATACTGTATACCCATACATTCATAATGCTATGGCCTCAAACTCACCTCCGTAGCCTGTGGCTACAAACTACTGCATCATATCACAGCTATTGGTACACTTGTACTATGCAACATCATTAAGATGGTTGTGGGGAGTGCGTAGCGTTTTGGGAGCATGGTCCCAAAACCAAGTTTGTACATAGTACAATGACAAGGCACAATGGTTCCGATGTGCTGTGGTGTTTCTAGCCAGGACCCAGACTCTTGATTGCTTGCCCAAAGGCAATGCACCCAAGACTGAAGTCATAAGCAGTGCAGTTACAAGTGAATATGGGTGTGGTGTAATGCGCTTGTTGTGTGGACTCCCTAGTGTCCTAGGACCATGGTTTTGATATGCAGCAATGGTTGTGGCTAGGACCTATACTCCTTGTACCTTGGTCGTAAGGCGTACATGGTAGGTTACACACCGAAGATGCAAGGGCCAGCCTACAGGCACAGCAGCATATTAGTACCATAGATTAGACGTGTAGATTTGCATGTGTAGAACATGACTGCCAATATACTTACTCCTTACTTTGTTCAGAATCCACATACAATTTTTAAATGGTTATCGCACTTGGCGGAAGTATCCCTTTTTCCATTTCTGTGATAAAAGAAACAGGTATGTTAGTCTTTGCCTTTTTTGAAAATTTACTACAGTGCTTAATAGACAGTTTACCTTTTTTTTACCCTCATATTTAGTTTACAAACCAGTGTACTGTGCATTATGCTCAGTTTCTGTGATTGCTTTTCTAATCCTTGGGTCTGGGGAAAAAAAAATCCTTGTCGGATTAAAAAAAACCTTAATTTACTATGGTACTAACTACTTCCTTGTTTCCTTTGACTGTTTCCTTCATCTTTCCGATTAATTTGTGTTTGTTGCCTTCCTGACGATTTTTACCAACAGTTAGATACCTGTAGGCGTATTCTAACTGCGCTTTTGTTCCTACAGCTTTGTGATATTCAATAATTTGTGTCATTGTTATATCCTGTTTCCTTCATCTCTTCCATTAATGTTATGTTTGTTGCCTTCCTGCCGATTTTTAACAACAGTTAGATACCTGTAGGCGTATTCTACCTGGGCATTGGTTCCCAACGATCTGTGATATTCATTTCTGTGTGTCATTCTTACATCCTCTTGGGTAGTTAGATACCTGTTGGCGTATTCTAACTGTTTGTAGTCTTTCACATCATTTTTTTAAAAAATCTTAAAGTACACATTATTTCGTACAATTTGGCTTTAAGAACATTAAATACGCATTTGTAAGATTAGCTGGCAATCTCTGCTTTAGAGTAATGGTGCTATCATTACATTCAAACCATCCACAATTCTTTTTAATGTATGCAGTGTAGTGACCTGCATTGGTTGTAGCTCCTGCATGGTATATTATACCTACTGTTGTAAAGGTTTTCTTTCCAAGTGACACTTGACCGTGTGTGAATCCAGTCAGTTTGCAGTTGTTTTTGGTGCCATCTGCATTATAACATAGAAGCATAAGTATTATTATGTAGGCACTATGTAATTGTATCAGTAAGGTGGAGCGATTGTCTGAATTGCAAATAGTACATAATCTGCCATGGTTTGCATTTCGTACAAGTTGCTGAAATGGAATGCTCTCACAATTTGGTATGGAAACATACAGAAATCGCTCATTTGGGATTTCTTCCTGTATCACTTTGCTACAGAGAGTGCATGTATGTTTCCACATGTGCGAAATCTGGAAGATTTCATTTACAGGTATGCTTTTGTTTTCCAATACTAATAGTATGTACATTAGAAATTCTTGTGGATCTTCTTATGAGTTTATAGTGAATCTCACCATTCCAGTGCAGTCGTCCAATTGTTGTCTTACTCCATGAACACTGTATGTGTTGTCAGGATTGCTTGTTGCATTTCTGTGCAGCACTAACATTTGCAAAGACAATTGGTCTGTACTGTGGAGGTAAATATTGTTAACAATTGGTGGCAATTGAAAGAGAATTTTCATTGCTACATTTGCATAGCGACTTACCCCACTTTCATTTGCAAATTTGAATGGTCCAGAAAGTTCTGTATCTGAGTGCATTTTTTGGAATTTCTGTTGCTTCTTTGCCGACGTCCCTGGTTTACATTCCCTAGTAGGTTCTTCTATGTTTGCGGTAATTGATGAAACTTTAGCTTCTTTTCTTTTCTTTCCGGAATTTGCTGTTGGATTCTGTTGCATTTCTGTTTCATTTAGTTTTCTTTTACCACGTTTTACTTTATCTGGAACAGGGTATTGTTTCAGATGAGGAGTGTACAGTGAACGCAATCTATTGTATTCTAGAATGCAAGGAATATCGGCTTTCACTTTACTTGCATCAAAGTTCATTAGCAATAGACCGTCAAGTGTATGTAAGCGTGATAATGCTACGTAGCTCACGCCTTCCTTCAAGACTGTGTTTCCTATATCTATCAATGCTTTGTCTAGGGTAAGACCTTGGGATTTATGAATGGTAACTGCATATGAAAGAGTTAGAGAAAATTGTTCTCTACGTACATACATGTCTTTGAAGAGAAGGAATCGAGCAATTGAGCGCACTATTCTTTTCACTTCTGAAAGTTTATCAAAGCAAATATTGACAAACTGAATGTTGCTATCACGTGGGTATGATTGAAAGCCAACAACTGTGCCCAGTACTCCATTAACTAGCCCTTGCTCTACGTCAAGGTTACGTTTAAGCATTACTCTACAATTTAAGGATAATTTCAATATTTTTTCCAACCCAGCTCTGTTGGAGATTGAATTTTCTAAACTATTTAGTCTTGTTGTGGCTTGCTCACACATGGGTACTGTCATACCATGTACGTCTAGATTGTCTGTGGCGCTAATTTCCATATTGGTTACATTTCTTTACTTAACATTGTTTCATTGAATTTGAAACAGCTTGCAAGAGTTGGCATTAAGGCCATACAATTGAAATGTGTGTGCGCTATTTGTTCCATAACATCAGTTGCACATGCATTGTCGCCATAAAGTGCATGTATGTGCCAGTTTTTCAATACAACTTGTGCTTCTCGCGATAATACACCAACTCTAATACTTTTTAAGATGTTGGCATAAGTGAGATCTGCAGATTACAGCATGTTCTCAGTTATCTCTCTATATTGGAAATGTTGCCAAAGGTTAACATTACCTATGCTACCAACAGTTTTCCGGCAGAGTTTGTGGCCTAAGGTTTTAAAAATCGGTTCACCTTTCACTGGTGTCAACTGTAGAAGATCTCCGAAAATGATAATGTGTTTCCCTGCAAAGAGTTCTTCGTTGTTACTTTTAAGTACTTCTTGCGATGAATCAAAGCCAACATTAGGTTGGCGACCATGCTCACTTCATCTATTAGTAACATTTTCATTTGTTTCAATACTCTGCGTAATTCCATTGCAGCTTCTGCAGAAAAGTTGTAGTAGTCTAATTCATGTTGATGCTCTACTGGAAGCAGTAGTAATCGGTGTAAAGTGACACCGCCTATGTTGTAGGCAGATAGACCTGTGGGGGCCGTAACAACAGCTGACAGTTTGTTGTTTGTCAATTGTTGAAGGAACTTGCTGATGATTTTGATTAAGAATGTTTTCCCTGATCCAGCTTCGCCACTGACGTACAGCAGTATAGGTTTGTAATTTTGGCATGTACATTCTTTATTTTCATGTTGTGCACCATGTACAATTTGTTTTGTTACGTCTTCAAAAATGGTGCGCTGATCGTTGTTAAGTTTTGCTTGTTGTACAGTTAAGTCTTCTGTATCTTCTTGATACTGATACATGGTGTTTTCTACTTCTGCCATAGCTACTTCAGCCTCATTTGCTATTAGTGGATCATGACTTCCTGTTCCAGAAGGTTGACTTGTGTCGGTAAAGTCCTTATCTAGTTGGGCCTGAAGTTCTTCTTCCTGTTGCTGCTCATTGTGCAACATTGTTTTGTACTGCGTAAAGTTCACATCGGTGATAGCGCTTACATTTGCTTTGAAAGCATCTTCATAGCAGTCATAGTTATCTAGTATGTCTTCCTCTTTTCTCCATGGTTTGAAAAGTTGCAACAGAGACATGTAATATAGTTCTTTCTGTTGAGGACTTTTTAATGACAATTTTACATGATTAATTAAGCTTCGTTTGGTTACTTTCACTAAGCTCCCTTCACAATCGGTCACTCTGTATCTACGTTTACTTTCATCATGTTTTACATTATTTTTGTATGCAAAGTTTTGAGCAATGTGGTATAGACACATGCTTTCCAGAGTGCTACTCCTGTTTGGATAGTATGTGTCCAGTAAATAGTTTTTCAGAATGTCTTGGCTGTTGGGATCATTTCTGGCAATTGTTTCTATGTCCTCATATGATTTTAGCACTCTTTTTCTAGATTTTGCAGGACCAAGACTGAGCCATACTATGTTGTCTGATTTTCCATACAAAGCAGTACCGGTTAAACGATCTGCTGCCTCATAGGTGCCACATTCTCTATGAGAGAGCATTTTTATTCCTAGGCTGTACAATTTCTGTGATAATGTTTTGTCTGATGCTAGGTCATCCCAGAGGTCTTGAAGCTCTGTTTTTTCTGCTTTTGTCAAGTAAGCTGTAACATATCGAGCAACAGCAGTGGAATTGTCTGCAATGTACTGCACATCTATGTTTGCATTCCATAAGAGGGCAATGATTGCATTGTAATCATTGATATATTTTGATTCTTCCCTTCTTTTTATTTAATACGTGTTCTTAGGTAATTTACCTTTAACACTATGTCGAACTGAAGACATGAAGTTGTTTACTTCACCTGTTTCTGTAACTGGTCTAGGGACACCAAAGCGGCATTTGGTGTAGTATTTACCTTTGTTTTTGTATTTGCTGCGACAATATTTGCCACATTTGTGTCTTTGAAGTTGTAGAATCTACCCATGCAGCTCACTATGTGTATGTTCAGAAGGGATTTCACAAGTGACATATTTTTGGAAAAACTGCAAAACAGTGCTGTCACTGTCGTGACCAAATTTCAGTGCACCTTTGATCCATAACAGCATGTGAATATGTGGTGCTCCTCTCGCTTGATATTCTTTTCTCCAAAAGAAGTGCTGCACTTCTCCAAGGGGAGGAACAGTTGTATTGCAAATAAAGTGTAGCATGACAATGAAACGATGATGGAAATATCTTGACACATTAACTGGATCTAGAGAACAAAGTTCTCCTGGTGTTAATATATCTATGTTGTTTTTGTTGCTGTTTGTTATGCGTAGGGACTCATGTAAATCTTCCCATGCATATTCGGCACAACTTAGCGTAACAAACCAAGTCGGTGGTCCTAGGTTTCTGATCATACAGCGCACGTCTCCGTGCCGTCGGAACCAGTATTCGTTTGTACCACGCATGTTTGCAAACAAATTTGTTATTCTTGATTGTAAAACCTCATCTTTTTCCTGTACTTTTTGTATTAACTGCGTAGCTGACATATTTTGAAAGTGGGTACCAGATTTAAGAATGTGTGCAACTCTGTAACATAGTGTTGCTAATTCACTTTCATAGAGTAGGTGGAATATGTATTCCACATTTTGTCTAAATCTGGCATCTTGCAAATACATTTGTAATGAACGGTATTCTGCTGCCCCAATCTGAGTGGGTCTATCATCATATTTTCCGCCTTTGCCAGTAGGAAATAGCAGTGGACAAGCACATGCTTCTATACTTTTTTCCCATATACTCATTGGTGACCCCTTGGTTTGTTGCATTTGGTAAGTTTCTAGTGCATCATCTATGCTTTCATTGGAATGCAATGGATTAATTGTGTAATGGTCCAAAAGAGTGGATACTGTAGCAGGATCCAGAAGTTCGAATTGTCCAGTTTCTGATGGCTCTTGAATTATTTCAGTTGTTTCCCTTAAGCTTTCATCAATATGTATTTCCTTGTAGTACTCATTATTGTCTTTTAGATATTGCAATGCCTGTCTAACTTTGTGTAAGTCCACTAATTGTTGCCAAATTTGTTTGTCCTTTGTTGGTACTCCATTTACCAAGACTATTAAAGAATGCTCTATTGAATGTTCCACTCCTAGAGTGTGTACATTTTCCGTTAGATTTAATGGCAAATAAACTACTTTGCCACTAATGCCTTTCACCAATTCAGAGGAAGGTAATTTTGCTGTTTTTGGATGAAGGTGTATAATTGCTTGAAATGGGTGCACTGTTTGAATTATTATGCTCTCATACAAATTGAGCTGCTGCAGGATATTTGGTAATGGAAACAATTCCAAATTATTTGTAATAGCACATGGAGGATTGTGGTTGTTGTCTCATTTTGTAGTACTGTAACTGCAACATATTAGGCATTCAGTTAGTTCATATTTGTTTTCTGCTAAAAGGTAGAGAACCCAATGTAGGCTATGTCCACATTTTTTGTGTTCCTTTTGTAAAACGTTCTGCGGCAACACACACACACACATAGTTTGGTACTTCAGCCGATGACCTTTTAAATTTTACTATTTCTTTTCTGTATGTGTGTAGTATAAGGTTGCTATGTGCATAATTGTTCCTACTATCTTCTAAAACTATTGCATTTTGTAAGTGGCTCTCACTTCCAAAATACTTTTTCTGAATACGGTCAATTTCTTCTTGTAAGTATTTGGGTGTACCATGCAGAAGATGGTATTAAAGTTGCCTAATTCTGAAGCTGGACTTGTTGCATAGTATATTTTATACACTAGATTTCTTACATTGGAATGATGTATTGATATCCTTTTGATAACATGGAAGGTGCTTTTGCAAATAGGCCCAGAAATGCAGGCTAATGAATGTCCTTTTAGTCCTGTGCATTTCCGCACTGGACAAATATCCATATTTTGCAGCACTTTCGTTTTACTTTTCTCTTTACCTTTTACATATTGATTAAGGAACTGACGTAAAGATTTGAATGCTTTGTTTGGAATGGTACACATTGATGTGTACGGCCATTTGTATACTGCATGGTGTGGTTCTGCTGAATCGAGAGGTAATTCTGAGTTTTCAGGGAATACATTTGTAAGCAGTGTTTCTTGTTCCATGATGGTAGTATTGATTTTCTCATACCCTTGTCCACTGCTATGGATGGCAATTGTGTTTGTTTGATTTTGTTTGTCTGCTTCTTCATTAAAATATGGTTCTGTGGTTGGCGTGTGACTCCATTCACCACCACAAACATGTAAGAAATGATTTTTGTTCACATTCCGTTTATTGCTCAGTTTCTTTTGTAGTTTAGTACTTAGTTTTGTTAGTGCTTTAATCCTATTTAACACTAATATAAACAACTTCATTTTGAGAAGGATTTCACTGTCCATGAGACCTTGTAGGATTAACTTTCTACTGTAGGTTTTAAGGGGTGAGGATGATTTCGGTCCTCTTCTTAGTAGATTCTGAAGGACTCTGTGACGAAATTTTTTTGATAAAATACTTTTTTTACTATGCGTTCTTGTTACACTATCAGGATTATTAGGAGCATTGTTAGCTGTACTGGTAGCCATTTGTTTGACAACATTTTTGTGTGTTGTGACACATTTTGATGGAGGAGGTAAAGTTTCGGTAGTTGAGACTTCCTTTGTTTTGCTAACCAACTGCATTAGCTGGTTTGTTCTAACATTCTCTACAAACTCTACAACAGGTGGATGCTTACATTGGGCACTTTTATTTTTATTTGCTCTACTTTTGTGTTCCTTTCTACGGAGTTTCTTTTTGGTAGGCATTCTTTGGTATCTGTTGAAAAAAAAGGTATACTTTGGTCTGTTATGTGCATGTGTGCATGAGTCTGATGGGGAAGGTCTTTGTCATGGTGTGTCGATGTGCATTGGACTTGTGCAATGATTTGGTAAGGCTACTTTATTGTTTCTATGCTACTACAATGTGCTTCTGATGAGAGTACAAAGTGGCCTGCTTGTGACGAAAACCATTATTAATGAACGAAATGCCATAAACTTGCAACAGCAACTTCTTTTCTAAATCTACCCTTCTAAGGATTACGTAAGTTATGTGAGTTCCAAACACACAGGGATTTGTGAGCCATTCTCCCTGTTATTCTTTTTTCAATAAATGGATATTTGTAGGTAGAATGGTTTAGAAATCAATGTTTGCTTTGGCGCCCAAAATAAACAAATAACCCACACAGCCTCTTTGAGGAGTAGTTACAATATAAAGGTAGTACTGTACTTACTTATTTTCGCAAAATAACCAAGTTTCTTCGGGTATGTCGTCTGCAGTGTAGATGCTGTTGATTCTCAGGAGAGTAGTCTTCACTGCGGTGCAAAAAAACTAAATCAATGACTTAGTGTGTTTACAGCAGTGATACTGCACACATTAATTGTGCTTCTTTCGTTACAGCATTATGCTTTCATATTTCAACCCAGTGCATGTGTGCATTTCACTTCACTCTGTGCAGTCTTTCCATGGCATTTGCAATATGGTACTTGAAAGTCCTTCAAAATTGCTAACAATTTTAAGTTTATGGAAAAGCCTTGTTTTTTACACAGTGTACTATGTATAGGCGAGAGGTCTGTAAGCGATAGGGCACAGTAACAGATGGGGAAAAATGTTCTACTTGCAAATTAAAAGCACAATGCTGAAAAATCGGGAGAACCTCAGAGGGAGATGTCACCACAGCAATCGGAAGTGCTGCCTTTTCTCATACGATTACATTGCAAGTAGCATTACTGTAGCCCGTACACAGTACACAACTCTGATATTTCACATACAAAATTGAGTTCTGCCCTAAATAGTCATGCTTGCAACGTATGTATAGGTTATGCGGAAGACATTAAGCAGTCGAGCGGTTTGTCAATCATAAATTGGACATCTTGCACTTAAAAGGAGGAACGTTGGTATGTATTGCCTGTGCACATTTAGCGCCAATAATTTGTCTACATTAAATCATAAGGGTTGCACATGTTCTCTGATTACAATATACATACCTGTATTATATTCTCATGCATGTGCGCATGCATGGGGCGGTACGTAGAAATTCGCAATACTTGCACAGTAGCTTATGAAGTAGGTGCTTTGCAATGATATGCAACTTCCATTCACACTCATCAACAGTAATTTTGAAGTGCGCAATGTTGATGACGGAGTTAGAATTAGCAATGTTCAATGTGATTGGTGGATGGTTGTGTGACTGCTTAGTTGTGTCCAATGAGGGACTCGACTTGCTACCGCTGTGGAAAGGGTGGAAGGACTGGGTAAGAGTTACGTGCCGCACGTAAGGTAGGGCGTGTCACATACGGGTTCCTACAGCAAATCCTGCATGGAAAGGGGACTGTAGGCATCAGCCAATCTTATGTTCACATTACTCTTTTGTATGGAAAGATGGTAAGTACGGTGAAGATGGCAGAGGTGCAGAGGGTCAGGGTTTTGGTGATTGGAGACATTTTTGTGCATGGATTACACTATGCCGAGAGTAGGCATGTGGCATACCATTTCGATGTCAGAGGAGTAGAGGTGGTGTGGACGCTGACACTGATGGCAATGCTGAGGCAATTCTGCAAGTTTGCAGAGACATGCATTCAATGACCACTCCTCATGTGGTAATTCTGCACTACAGTGCTTCCCATTTGGGATACGTGAGTTCACGTACTTTGTTGGCCGATTTGGCACAGTTGGTTGAAGCACTCATGACCGTCTTCCCAACAATGAAAGTAATTTGTCTGCTTTTCTGCGTAGAATAAAATGGGACAACAATTCTGTTTTCTGTCCAGACCAAAGTATTGGGAGGTGTATCATCAATCGCGGCATGCGTGCATTCATATGATGCCACGATAACATTGCTTCAAGCAATGTGGATTATTTTGTATTTTGAAGCAGATGGTGTTGCGCTATCTTCTTCAGGAAATACAATGTTCTTTTGGAACGTAAGGCTTGCTTTAGAGAAGGTTCTGTAATGGTTGTAGGAGTAAATCAAGGACAAAAATAAAAAAATGAAATAAAATAACAGATGTCTGTACGGTATCTGGGCAAAAAAAACAGCTCTTTTCAGAGCCCATGCAAATGAGAATGAGCAGAGCTAGGGATTGGTCCATAAGGTTCAGTAGGTGTGTTAAGACCGTCTTCTCCCTGACAGGACACCACACAGCCACGGCTTTCCATGCTCGAAAACAGATTATCTGGATTTTGGGAGACTCATTGGTTGAAGGTGCATGCAGAAAGCTGCAGTTTATCTGCAGATCTCGGATTTCCTTATGTGGAGGTGCAGTGGCGTGGCGTGCATGGCATGAGGTGGCTGGACTTGGTACCTCTCTGTGTTACTTTACTGACAGAGCGTCCTCCAGATATACTTATCATTCGCTGCGGAGGAAACAGTTTGGGCCATGTCTCTGGAATTTCTTTGCAATTTGCAATGAAGGAAGGACTTGCGAAGCTCATGGACATGTTTCCAAATTGTCACATACTTTTTTCCCGTATTGCACAAAGACAAATATGGCTGCGTTCTTCTGCTTTTGGAAAGTGAGACGCAATGTGAATAAGGATGTTTGTGCCTTTTTAAGAGATGTTGGCATGTCCTCCTTCCACAATGAAAACATTTTGTTTCGCAGCTCTTTCATTTTCCGCAGAGATCAAGTCCACCTCACATATACTGGCAATCAGATTTTTCTTCACAATGTACAAAATGCATTGCGACCTCTTCTGAATTCACACTAACCTATCTGACAATCCATTTTCTCCAATCCACAGTTTTTGACCCACACAACACACCACCGAAAGGCTCTTTTCAGAGCCACCACTTGCTCCCAGCATCCACTTCATTGTGTTTGCTCCACGTGCACCCTCCCTTTCTCCCCTATGACTGCCTGCGAACTTTTCCATCACTCCGCGGGGGTTTACGACCATCACTTCATAGTTCTATCTTTAAACTGAGAAAGGCGGCTCTGAAAGAGGCTTTGCAGTAATTTTTGGTGTTTTCACGTTTATTGCTTCACAGCACATGACACACTAGGAGAAGAGGCCAAAGGAGGGTAAGGAAGGGACACCAGACACAGGGATAAGAAAGGGCAAGTGAACAGAGAAGGATATAGGGTGAGCTTTATTTAGGTAAGGAGCAGATCTTCTGGTGCTCTGCGACCGTAGCCTCAAAAGCACTTTGAAAACTCTCCCCCCTGCAGAGTACTGCATCACAATAATTACACACTATTGTCACCTTTGAAAGGTAAGGGTCAACAGCATTGCGAATGGTTGTGAGGCAGCCGGAGGGAGGCACTCCCCCACAGGAGTGTCTCTTGTAGTGGGAGGATCGGACACAGAGGATGCTGTGGAGGAACTCAAGCGACTACGCTCTTCACATGGCACCACCTTGGGAATGTCTGCAGTGTGGAACGAAGTGAGGTGTCGCTTCATGGTTGTCGTACCAAAGTTGTACGAACCAACTCTCCCGCGACTCAGCACCACCTCGCACTTGTTACACTTCACCAGGTTCGCACGTGCTTTTGGTACGTTCCCATAAATGGAAAACAACCACCACTCCCGGCGAGTGCTCCTACTGCTGAGTTCCTCCACTTCATTCTGTTCCTCTTCTTCTTCCTTGTTCTCTACATCCTCACCCACATATCCTCTGCAGGTTCTTGAGGAGGTGGTGGTGATGGCGGGTTTGGGGGTGGTGCAGAGGCTAATGAACCAACAGCAGCCATGGAAGCCATACCGATTAGTTTCCTTTTGGTCACTACAGCAGTAAAGGCACTACACCTCAATATATATAGCTAGAAGGAGAATGAAGATGCACTTAGGGTGTTGGCATGTGTAGGGGTGGAGGGGTGTGCCTCATGACCGTCTTCATCACTGCAAAGCGGTACACAAATATTACAGATCAAGTCCTCAGGTCAACTATTGTCTGGGATATGTGAAATTATATTTTTACACTCTTACGTAAATTATATTTTTACACTCTACAATACTTTGCCTTGTGTCTACAATTTCTTTTGGACTGTTGCGGAAGCACACAAACTGTGCAAATTAGTCCACACGCTCAGCGTGGGTGCGGTCACATGATGACGTCCTGAACACATCCGCACCAGAAATGATAGTCGGCTGGATAGCAAATAGAGTACCAAACGTGTGCATGCGTGCAAGTGTCCTACGGACAGTGTTCGGGTTCTCAAACAATTTCAAAGTGCGACACAAGTGAGATGATCAGTTAGGGACAGGTGCAATGTTCGCTATACTTACGGTTGTACTGTGCATGTGCATACATGATATGTTCACTGTACGGACAGTTCCAGTGTCCTTAGGACAACTCCATTTTGTTTGCCTACGAACTTGCCGGCCACCGCGCCTGTTCTACGGACGGCACCATGTTGGCTGCGCCCGATAAGTACAGGTATACTGTTCATCACACACTCCCATTTTGCTTATTTACAGCCATCCCGGACATCTGGTGTGTTCTACGAACATGTTTCATCTCGTTTACAAGTGGTATGGCAAGGTATAATGTTCTTAGGACGCCCCTTTCTGTTTATGTACGCACAACTTCAACAGATGGTGCGGTCAAACTTCAAGTCCATCTTACTTGACATTAGTAAGGCTAGGTGTACTGCCTTTATAGCACCCACATTCCATTGCTTACGGATAGGTCGAACAGGCGTGCTGTTCGTGAACATTTTACTTCTTTTTTAAAAAAAAAGTTTTTCTCACTCTCTTTCACTACAACTACTGTACAGAAACATTCCAAACACACACACACACACACTTCAGTCCAAAGAAATAGCGGGGGAAACGGACACTGACACAAATATGGGGGAATTAGGATTCAACACGGGCTGGTTATGAGGAGAAGATTTGTGAGGGGAAGAAGGGATGGATATTTCGTCAAAACGTCTATTGTCATCTTCAAGGTTTGGGGATGGTTCACTAGGGAATGGAGAAGCGGGGCAGGTACAGGTGGGGCAATGGTAACAAACTTTTCCTCTCACACAGTCCTCCACAAACTCCCATAAACTTTTAAAATTCTCGTTCAATATGTCCATTTTCTGCTCAATCCTTTTTATCCTGTCTTCTTCTATTTCGTTTGTTGCCCTTGCATATTTTCTTTCCTGGTCTGTTCGAAAAAATATACATATGTTAAATGCCTATAAAATACTGGTCATTATTTTGCATATGCAGAGCAATGTGTACCATTATTGTCCCTGTCTTCAGACAATATGATGTTTGTGATGTCATCTTTGGTGTCCTGGGAATTAGTTTTAGCAATGCGCGTAGATGGTGCGAGTTATGGTTGCTTAGCTTACCATAATGGGGGAATGAGCAGTGTTTTTTGGTTCCGCTGTGAAGTATAACATTCCTTTAACAAAGTTTTTTTTACTGAATGTACATATATATATATATATATATATATATATATATATATATATATATATATATATATATATATATATATAGCAGGGAAAGAAAACAAAGGGACTAAACATGTGACATTGTCAGTGATGTCATCAGTGACATTTGATATGACATCTTTCATGGTCTGGGTGTTAGTGGTAGCAATGCACAGGGGCTGTGGCAGGCTTGGGGGCTTAGGTTACATAACTTAGGTTACCATAACTGTCGAATTTCAGGGGTTTTTCGGTTTTAATTTTATATATAACCATGTAGTTATGGTTAAGTTGCTGTTTCCATAGGAAGAGCACTTTTTGGGTGGCTTATAACTTCGCTCCCCCTGGACACCAAGTTTGGTGAGGATTCGTCCAGGGGGGGAAAAGTTATAGGTGGGGTCCCAAAATTTCTTAGACTGAATGGGAATTTTTTTTTGCTTACGCCTGCAGCCCATACCGCTGGATGGATTTTCACCAAATTTGGACCAGGAGCAGAGGCTTGGTCCCGAAAGCGTGCTTTTGCAAATTTGGTGAAAATCAGTCCAGTAGTTTTTTTTTTAAATGACCAAAAAGTAGGTAAAAAAAAATTAGTGATATCTGTGTTCATTCCGCAGACACACTTCACTGTTCGCTCCGCGGACAGTGTCCTGATTGGCCAATCGGCTTGCGCGATGTCCGCGGACATGCGACATGTTCGCTGATTGGACAGTGTTAAACGTGAAGTGCGTCAGATTTTCGGTAGCGCCCGCCATCTTGGATTTGCGGACGTCCGCGGACAGCGCAGTGAAAGTTTGTTCAAAATGTGTATTTAGTAGAGTGTGTTGGTGTGTAGAAGTGTTTGGGGAGGATGGAAGGGTATGAGATAGGTTAAATGTGCTTTTTTATGTGGTAGTCGTTCTTTTTGTGTTCGATTTATCTGCGGACATCACGGGTGTTCTGAAATGTTCTAAATAAACTGAATGGGGGTGTTCTGAGGATTCAATATGTGTCCGTTTTGTTCGCAAGCAAGATGAAACTGTTCTAAGAACACTTGCAGTGTCCTGAAATGTTCGCAAATAAACAAAATGGGGGTGTTCTGGGGACGCTATCCGTATTGTTCTGTGGCAAGTTGAATGTGTTCTAAGAACACTCGGGGTGTCCTGAAATGTTCGCAAATAAACAAAATGGAGGTGTTCTGGGGACGCTGTCCGTATTGTTATGTGGCAAGTTGAATGTGTTCTAAGAACACTCGGGGTGTCCTGAAATGTTTGCAAATAAACAAAATGGGGGTGTTCTGATGACGCTGTCCGTATTGTTCATTGTCAAGTTGAAAGTGTTCTAAGAACTCTTGCGTTGTCCTGAAATGTTCGTAGGGGGTGTCCTGAAGATGCTGTCCGTATTGTTCGATGGCAAGTTGAAAGTGTTCTAAGAACTGTCTCGGTGCCCTGAAATGTTCGCACGTAAACAAAATGGGGGTGTGTTCTAAGAACACACGCGTTGTCCTAAAGTGTTCTAAGAACTCTCGCGGTGTCCTGAAATGTTCGTAGGGGGTGTCCTGAAAATGCTCTAAGAACACTCGGGGTGTCCTGAAATGTTCGCAAATAAACGAAACAGGGGTGTTCTGAGGACGCTGTCCGTATTGTTCGTTGTCAAGTTGAAAGTGTTCTAAGAACTCTCGCGTTGTCCTGAAATGTTCGCACATAAACAAAATGGGGGTATGTTCTAAGAACACACGCGTTGTCCTGAAGTGTTCTAAGAACTCTCGCGGTGTCCTGAAATGTTCACAAATAAACAAAATGGGGGTGTTCTGGGGACGCTGTCCGTATTGATCATTGTGAAGTTGAAAGTGTTCTAAGAACTCTCGCATTGTCCTGAAATGTTCGTAGGGGGTGTCCTGAAGACGCTGTCCGTATTGTTCGATGGCAAGTTGAAAGTGTTCTAAGAACTGTCTCGGTGTCCTGAAATGTTCGCAGGGGGTGTCCTGAAGACGCTGTCCATATTATTCGATGGCAAGTTGAAAGTGTTCTAAGAACACTCGTGGTGTCCTGAAATGTTCGCAAATAAACAAAATGGGGGTGTTCTGAGGACGCTGTCCGTATTGTTCGTTGTCAAGTTGAAAGTGTTCTAAGAACTCTCGCGTTGTCCTGAAATGTTCACACATAAACAAAATGGGAGGGTGTGTTCTAAGAACACATGCGTTGTCCTGAAGTGTTCTAAGAACTCTCGCAGTGTCCTGAAATGTTCGTAGGGGGTGTCCTGAAGATGCTCTAAGAACACTCGGGGTTTCCTGAAATGTTCGCAAATAAACAAAATGGGGGTGTTCTGGGGACGCTGTCAGTATTGTTCTGTGGCAAGTTCAATGTGTTCTAAGAACACTCGGGGTGTCCTGAAATGTTTGCAAATAAACAAAATGGGGGTGTTCCGATGACGCTGGCCGTATTGTTCGTTGTCAAGTTGAAAGTGTTCTAAGAACTCTTGCTTTGTCCTGAAATGTTCGTAGGGGGTGTCCTGAAGACGCTGTCCGTATTGTTCGATGGCAAGTTGATAGTGTTCTAAGAACTGTGTCGGTGTCCTGAAATGTTCGCAGTGGTTGTCCTGAAGACGCTGTCTGTATTGTTCTGTGGCAGGTTGATTGTGTTCTAAGAACACTCGGGGTGTCCTGAAATGTTTGCAAATAAACAAAATGGGGGTGTTCTGATGACGCTGTCCGTATTGTTCGATGGCAAGTTGAAAGTGTTCTAAGAACTGTCTCAGTGTCCTGAAATGTTCGCAGGGGGTGTCCTGGGGACGCTGTCCGTATTGTTCTGTGGCAAGTTGAATGTGTTCTAAGAACACTCGGGGTGTCCTGAAATGTTCGCAAATAAACAAACTGGGGTGGTTCTGATGACGCTGTCTGTATTGTTCTTTGTCAAGTTGAAAGTGTTCTAAGAACTCTCGCGTTGTCCTGATATGTTCGTAGGGGGTGTCCTGAAGACGCTGTCCGTATTGTTCGATGGCAAGTTGAAAGTGTTCTAAGAACTCTTGCGTTGTCCTGAAATGTTCGCAGGGGGTGTCCTGAAGATGCTGTCCGTATTGTTCGATGGCAAGTTGAAAGTGTTCTAAGAACACTCGGTGTGTCCTGAAATGTCCGCAAATAAACAAAATGGGGGTGTTCTGAGGACGCTGTCCGTATTGTTCGTTGTCAAGTTGAAAGTGTTCTAAGAACTCTTGCGTTGTCCTGAAATGTTCGCAGGGGGTGTCCTGAAGACACTGTCCGTATTGTTCGATGGCAAGTTGAAAGTGTTCTAGGAACTCTCGCGTTGACCTGAAATGTTCGCACATAAACAAAATGGGGGTGTGTTCTAAGAACACACGCGTTGTCCTGAAGTGTTTTAAGAACTCTCGTGGTGTCCTGAAATGTTCATAGGGGGTGTCCTGAAGACGCTGTCCGTATTGTTCAATGGCAAGTTGAAAGTGTTCTAAGAACTGTCTCGGTGTCCTGAAATGTTCGTAAATAAACAAAATGGGGGTGTGTTCTAAGAACTCACGCGTTGTCCTGAAATGTTCGTAGGGGTTGTCCTGAAGACGCTGTCCATATTGTTCGTTGTCAAGTTGAAAGTGTTCTAAGAACTCTCGCGTTGTCCTGAAATGTTCGCACATAAACAAAATGGGGGTGTGTTCTAAGAACACACGCGTTGTCCTGAAATGTTTGTAGGGGGTGTCCTGAGGACGCTGTCCGTATTGTTCGTTGTTGAGTTGAAAGTGTTCTAAGAACTCTCGCGGAGTCCTGAAATGTTCGTAGGGGGTGTCCTGAAGACGCTGGCAGTATTGTTCGTTGACAAGTTGAAAGTGTTCTAAGAACTCTTGTGTTGTCCTGAAATGTTCGTAGGGGGTGTCCTGAAGACGCTGTCCGTATTGTTCGATGGCAAGTTGATAGTGTTCTAAGAACTGTGTCGGTGTCCTGAAATGTTCGCAGGGGTTGTCCTGAAGACGATGTCTGTATTGTTTTGTGGCAAGTTGAATGTGTTCTAAGAACACTCGGGGTGTCCTGAAATGTTCGCAAATAAACAAAATGGGGGGGTTCTGATGAAGCTGTCTGTATTGTTCTTTGTCAAGTTGAAAGTGTTCTAAGAACTCTCGCGTTGTCCTGATATGTTCGTAGGGGGTGTCCTGAAGACGCTGTCCGTATTGTTCGATGGCAAGTTGAAAGTGTTCTAAGAACTCTTGCGTTGTCCTGAAATGTTCGCAGGGGGTGTCCTGAAGACGCTGTCCGTATTGTTCGATGGCAAGTTGAAAGTGTTCTAAGAACACTCGGTGTGTCCTGAAATGTCCGCAAATAAACAAAATGGGGGTGTTCTGAGGACGCTGTCCGTATTGTTCGTTGTCAAGTTGAAAGTGTTCTAAGAACTCTTGCGTTGTCCTGAAATGTTCGCAGGGGGTGTCCTGAAGACACTGTCCGTATTGTTCGATGGCAAGTTGAAAGTGTTCTAGGAACTCTCGCGTTGACCTGAAATGTTCGCACATAAACAAAATGGGGGTGTGTTCTAAGAACACACGCGTTGTCCTGAAGTGTTTTAAGAACTCTTGTGGTGTCCTGAAATGTTCATAGGGGGTGTCCTGAAGACGCTGTCCGTATTGTTCAATGGCAAGTTGAAAGTGTTCTAAGAACTGTCTCGGTGTCCTGAAATGTTCGTAAATAAACAAAATGGGGGTGTGTTCTAAGAACTCACGCGTTGTCCTGAAATGTTCCTAGGGGTTGTCCTGAAGACGCTGTCCGTATTGTTCGTTGTCAAGTTGAAAGTGTTCTAAGAACTCTCGCGTTGTCCTGAAATGTTCGCACATAAACAAAATGGGGGTGTGTTCTAAGAACACACGCGTTGTCCTGAAATGTTTGTAGGGGGTGTCCTGAGGACGCTGTCCGTATTGTTCGTTGTTGAGTTGAAAGTGTTCTAAGAACTCTCGCGGAGTCCTGAAATGTTCGTAGGGGGTGTCCTGAAGACGCTGTCCGTATTGTTCGATGGCAAGTTGAAAGTGTTCTAAGAACTCTTGCGTTGTCCTGAAATGTTCGTAGGGGGTGTTCTGAAGACGCTGTCCGTATTGTTTGCTGGCAAATTGAAAGTGCACCCAACACTCTATGCCCTGGCCACAACCACCGCAGCATATCACATTTATAGTTGCTTATAACTTTGGGTCAAAAACAAATTTATAAGGAACAAAGTTATAAGATACTATGGGTCTGATATGATGTGATGGTTGTGGCCAGGGCATAGAGTGTATAATATACTTACTGTTTGGTTTAGTAACTGGAGTACATGTATTTCTTGTTAATTTCTGTGATAAAAGAAAATCGCATGTTATATTAGTATTTTGTAATGACTTTTTACATTGTATAATCAACATGTTTTTTTTTTGTTTGGACCCTCATATTTAGTAGATTACAAACCAGAGTACTGTGCAATTTGCTCAGTTTCTGTGTTCGTTGCTAAAGTCATTGCGTCTGTGGGAGAAAAGAAAATCCATGTTGGATTTAAAAAAAAACCTTTTTCTGTTATGCTACACTTTATTTGTTTGTTTGTTTTCAGTGTTCGTTTGTTGTTACTGGCTAATGCTTTATACATTGGGTTGTTGCATTTTTTTTGGAGCAGTAACATATTATTTATTTGTTTGGATATTATGAAATTTTGGAGCAGTTAGATACCAGTAGGCGTATTCTAACTGTCTATTTTTTGATATATTTTAGTGGTATTCATTTATCTGTTTGGATATTGTTAAATTTTGGGAAAGTTAGATACCAATTGGCGTATTCTAACTGTCTATTTTTTATATATTTTAGTGGTATTGATTTATCTGTTTTGATATTGTTCAATTTTGGGACAGTTAGATACCAATTGGCGTATTCTAATTGTCTATTTTTTGCTCTAATTTAGTGGTATCATTTATGTGATTAATTGTTGTAGAATCTTTGGGCAGTTAGATAGCTTTTGGAATATTCTAACAGTTTATATTTTGTACTACAAGTTTACTTGAGTTTTAAGTACAGTTTAGTTATCAAATTTTGGTTTTAAGAACATTAAATAAGTGTTTGTAAGATTTGCTGGTAATCTCTGCATTAGAGTAACAGTACTATCATTACATTGAAACCATCCACATTTCTTTTTTATATATGCAGTGTAGTGCCCTGAATTGGCTGTGGCTCCTGCGTGGTAGATTATACCTATTGTTGTGAAGGTTTTCTTACCAAGTGATATTTGACCAGGTGTGAATCCAGTCAGCTTGCAGTTGTTTTTGGTACCATCTGCACTGCATTGTAATGTAGAAACATTAGTATTACGTATTTACTATGTGTTTGTATTACTAACGTGGAGCGATTATCTGAATTGCAGGTAGAACATAATCTACCATGGTTTGCATTTTGTACAAGTTGCTGAAATGGAATGGATTCACAATTCGCTATTGATATATATATATATATGAAGCGTTCATTGGGGATTTCTTCTTGTGTCACATTGTTGCAGAGAGTGCATGTATGTTTCCACATGTATGAAATCTGGAAGATTTCATTTATAGGTATGTTTTTGTTTTCCAGTATTTGTAGTAAGTACATTAGAAATTCTTATGGATCTTCCTTTGAGTTTATAGTGAATTTCACCATTCCAGCACAATAGTCCAATTGTTGTCTTATTCCATAAACACTATACGTGTTGTCAGGATTGTTTGCTGCATTTCTGTGAAGTACTAACATGTGCATACACAATGGTTCTGTACTGTGTAAGTAAATGTTGTCAACAATTGGTGGTAATTGAAATAGAATATTCATTGCTACATATGTGTAGCAATTTACACCAACTATATTTGAGAGTTCATATGGACCAGGTAGTTCTGTATCTGACTGCTTTTTTCGGAGTTTGTCTTCCTTCTTTGAAGAAGTACCTGGTTTACTTTCCCTAATTGATTCTTTTTTGCTTGTGGTACTTGATGAAGTATTACTTTCTTTTACTCTCTTTGGAGGATTTGCAGTGACATCCTGTTGCTTCTCTGTTTGATTTATGTTTCTTTTATAACGTTTTACTTTTTGTGGAACAGAATATGTGTTTAGATGGGGAGTGTATAGCGAGCAAAGTCTATTGTATTCTAAAATGCAAGGAATATCAGCGTTTATTTTACTTGCATCAAAGTTGATTAGAAATAGACTGTCAAGTGTACGTAAGCGTGATAGTGCTACGTAGCTCATGCCTTCTTTAAAGACTGTGTTACCAATATCTATCATTGCTTTGTCTAGGATAAGACCTTCAGATTTATGAATCGTGACTGCGTATGCAAGAGTTAGAGAAAATTGTTCTCTGCGTACATACATGTCTTTGAAGAGAAGGAATCAAGCTGTTGAGCGTCCTATCCTTTTAACTTCTGAAAGTTTGGAAAAGAGTATATTGACTAACTGAATTTTGTTGTCACGTGGGTATGTTTGAAAGCCAAAAACTGTACCCAGTGCTCCATTAACTGGTCCTTGGTCCACGTCAAGGTTACGTTTAAGCAATTTAAGGATAATTTTAATATCTTTTCTAAGCCTGCTGTGTTTGAGATTGATTTTTGTAAACTATTTAGTCTTGTTGTGGCTTGGTCATACATAGGTAGTGTCATACCATGTACATCTAGTTTGTCTGTGGCGCTAATTTCCAATATTGGTTGCATTACTTTACTTAACATTATTTCATTGAATTTGAAACAGCTTGCAAGAGTTGGCATTAAGGCCATACAATTGACATTTTTGTGGGCTAATTGTTCCATAACATCTGTACCACATGCATTATCGCCATAAAGTGCATTAATTTGCCAGGTTTTCAATATTGTTTCTGCTTCTTTAGAGAGTATACCAATTCTAATACTTTTTAAGATGTAGGCATAAGTGAGATCTGCAGATTGCCGCATGTTTTCTGTTAATTCTCTGTATTGGAAATGTTGCCAAAGGTTGACATTTCCAATGCTGCCAACAGTTTTACGGCAGAGTTTGTGTCCTAATGTTTTTAAAATAGGCTCACCTTTTAATGGTGTCAATTGAAGATCTCCGAAAACAATAATGTGTTTTCCTGCGAAGAGCTCTTCATAGTTTGTTTTCAGTACTTCTTGTAATCTGAAGTGAATCAAAGCCAACATTAGGTTGGAGACCATGCTCACTTCATCTATTAGTAGCATTTTCATTTGTTTCAATACTCTGCGTAGTTCCATTGCAGCTTCTGCAGAAAGTTTGTAATAGTCTAATTTGTTCTGGTGTTCTACTGGCAATAGTAGTAATCGGTGTAAAGTGACACCACCTATGTTGTAGGCAGCTAAACCTGTGGGGGCAGTGACAACAGCTGACAGTTTGTTGTTTGTCAATTGTTGAAGGAATTTCTGATGATTTTGATTAGGAATGTTTTGCCAGAACCAGCTTCACCACTGACGTACAGTAGTATAGGTTTATAATTATGGCAGGAACATTCTTTATTTTCATGTTGTACACCATGTGCAATTTGTTTTGTTACTTCTTCAAAAATGCTATGTTGTTCGTTGTTTAGTTTTGATTGTACTATAGTTAAGTCTTCTTTATCTTCATACTGACATATGGTGTTGTCTACTTCTATCATAGCTAATTCTGCCTGCCTTTATTATTAGTGGTTCTCCAAGTGGTTCTTGGCTTGCTGTTACAGAAGGTTGACTACTGTCAGGAGTGTCTTTATCTAGTTGGGCCTGGAGTTCTTCTTCATGTTGCTGTTCATTGTGCAACATTGTTTTGTATTGTGTAAAGTTTAAATCAGTTATAGTGCTTTCATTTGCTTTGAAAGCATCTTTATATGAGTCATAGTTTTCTAGTATTTCTTCTTCTTTTCTCCATGGTTTAAAGAGTCTTAGCAGGGACATGTAATATATTTCTTTATGTTGAGGAGTCTTCAATGACAATTTGATATGATTAATTAAATTTGGTTTAGTGAGTTTAACTATGCTGCCTTCACAGTTTGTCACTCTGTAGTTACCTTTTTTTTCATCAGGTTTTATATTATTTCTGTATGTGTAGTTTTGGGCTATGTGGTATAGACATATGGTTTCCAAAGTATTACATCTGTTTGGGTAGTATGTGTCCAATAAATTGTTTTTTAAAATGTCTTAGCTGTTGGGATCATGTTTGGCTATTGTTTCTATATCTTCGTATGTTTTTAGAACTCTTTTTCTAGATTTAGCTGGACCAAGACTTAGCCATACTATATTTTCAGATTTACCATACAATGCAGTACCAGTTAAACAATCCGCTGGTTCATCTGATCCACATTCTCTATGGGAGAGCATTTTTATGCCCAAGCTGTATAATTTCTGAGACACTGTTTTATCTGATGACAGGTCATTCCAGAGGTCTTGGAGCTCTGTCTTTTATGCTTTGGTTAAGTATGCTGTGACATATCGTGCAACTGCAGTAGAATTGTCTGCAATGTACTGCACATCTATGTTTGCATTCCATAAGTGGGCAATGATTGCATTATAATCATTGATATATTTTTCTTCTTCTTTTCCTCTTATGTAATATGTATTTTTAGGTGACTTACCTTTAACACTATGTCTAACTGAAGACATGAGGTTGTTCACTTGACCTATATTTGTAACTGGTCTAGGGAAACCAAATCGGCATTTGGTGTAGTGTTTCCCTTTGTTTTTGTATTTGCGACAACAATATTTGCCACATTTATGTCTTTGAAATTGTAAAATCTGTGCATGAAGATTACTATTTATGGATTCTGATGGAATTTCACAAGTGACATATTGTTCAATAAACTGTAAAACAGTGGCATCACTGTCTTGACCAAATTTAAGAGCATCTTTAATCCATAAAAGCATGTGGCTATGTGGTGCTCCTCTGGCTTGGTATTCTTTTCTCCAAAAGAAGTGTTGCACTTCTCCAAGGGGAGGAACAGTTTTGTTACAAATAAAATGTAGCATAGCAATGAAGCGATGGCCAAAATATCTTGAAACATTAACAGGATCCAAAGAACAAAGTTCTCCTGGTGTTAGTATATCTATGTTTGTTTTGTTTTTATTTGATATGCATAGGAAATCATGTAAATCTTGCCATGCATATTCTGCACAACTTAATGTAACAAACCAAGTGGGTGGGCCAAGGTTTCTGATCATACAACGTACATCTCCATGACGTTGAAACCAGTACTCTTTAGTACCACGCATATTTGCTAATAGATTTGTAATATTTGATTGTTAAACCTCATCCTTTTGTTGCACTTTTTGTAATAATTGTGTAGCTGTCATATTTTGAAAGTGTGATCCTGATTTTAATATGTGTGCAACTGCGTAACATAAAGTTGCTAGTTCACTTTCAAAGAGTAGGTGGAATATGTATTCCACATTTTGTCTAAATCTGGGATATTCAGAATACATCCGTAATGAGCGGTATTCTGAAGCTGATATTTGAATAGGTCTATCATCATGCCTTCCTCCTTTGCCAGTAGGAAAGAGTAGAGGAAAAGCATGTGCTTCTATGCTTTTTTCCCATATGCTGATTGGTGATCATTTGGTATGTTTCCAGTGTATCTTCTATGGTGTCATTAGAGTGCAAAGGATGAATTGTATAATGGTCTAAAGTATTTGATATTGTAGCAGGATCTAGCAGCTCAAATTGACCAGCTTCTTGTGTTTCTTGAATTATTTCAGTTGTATCTTTCAAGTTTTCTTCAATATAAATTTCTTTGTAATATCCATTATTCTCTTAGGCTTGTCTAACTTTATGTAAATCTACCAGCTGTTGCCATATTTTTTTGTCTGTTGTAGGTACTCCATTTACTAAGATAATTAAAGATTGCTGCATTGGACGTTGCACTCCTAGAGTATGCACATTTTCTTTTAGATCTAATGGTAAATAAACTACTTTTCCATGAATGCCTTTTACCAAATCAGCGGGAGGTAATTTTGCTGTTTTTGGTTGAAGGCGTATTATTGCTTGAAATGGGTGTACTGTTTGAATTATGAAGCTCTCATATAAATTAAGTTGTTTTAGGGGTTTTGGTAGTGGGTATAATTCCAAATTATTTGTGATAGCACGTGAAGGAGTTTGGTTGTTGTCAAGTTTTGTAGTGCAGTAACTGCAAAGTATTAAGGGGTCACTTATTTCGTATTTGTTTTCTGCTACAAGGTAGAGAGCTAATTCAAACCATTTAGAATCTTCATTGTCTTCTATTTTATATGATAGGTCTACAGTTTTCGTGTTACTTTTATAAAACGTTCTGCGGCAACATACACATACATGGTTTGGTACTTCAGCTGATGTACTTTTAAATTTGAGTATTTCTTTTTTGTATGTGTTTAGCAAAAGGTTGCCATGTGTAGAATTGTTGCTAATTTGGTTTAAAGCTATTTCATTCTGTAAATGGCTTTCACTTCCAAAATATTTTTTCTGGATATAGTCAATTTGTTGAAGTAGGTCTTTCGCTGTACCATGTAGAAGAATGTTATTTAAATTTGCTAGTGCTAAAGCAGGACTTTTAGCATAGTACAGTTTATAGGCTAGATTTCTTATAGTTGAATGATGTGTTGATATTCTTTTGATATCATGGAGGTGGTTTTACAAGTAGGTCCTGTAATGCAGGCCAATGAATGTCCTTGTAGACCTGTGTAGTTGCGCACTGGTATCCATATTTTGCAGTAGTTTAATTTTGATTTTGTCTTTGTTTTTTACATATTGATTGAGGAATTGGCATAAAGACTTGAAAAATTGTTTGGGAATGTTACATATTGACGTGCATGGCCATTTGTACACTAGACATTCTGATTCAGTTCAATGGAGGGGTAATTCTAAGTTTTCAGGGCATATTTTTGTAAGGAGTACTTCTTGTTCCATTATGGTATTAGTAACTTTTTTATAACCTCGACCACTGCTATGTATGGCAATTGTATTTGTTTGTTTTTGTTTGTACGCTTCTTCATTAAAGTATGGTTCTGTGCTCGTAGTGTGACTTCATTCACCTCTGCAGATACTTAAGAAGTTCTTTCTGTTGACATTTCATTTATTGAGAAGTCTTTTTTGTAATTTATTTATTAGTTTTGTTAGTGGTTTCATTTTGTTTAACACTAAAATAAATAACTTTCTTTTGAGAAATAATTTCCTACGATAGGTTTTAAGCATTGAACCTGATTTCTCTCCTGTTTTTATAAGATTTTGAAGGACTTTGTGATGGAACATTTTAGCTAAAATACTTTTCTTGGTATGATTACTTTGCACTATATTAAAATTTAAAGAAGTAGTTTTATCTGTAGTGATAGCTGATTTTCTGTTAATTGTTTTTGGTTTGTTTTACATTTTGATAGAGGAGGCAAAGTTTTTGCACTTGAAACTTCTTGTGTTTCACTAAATGACTGTATTAGCTGTTTTGTTTCAACTTTTTTTTACAAATTCTGCTAGAGATGGATGCTTATGTTGGACACTTTTATTTTCATTTGCTCTACTTCTGCATTGCTTTCTACAGACTTGACTTTTGGTAGGCATTCTTTAGGGTCTGTTGAAAAAAATAAAGAAGGTATGGGTTGGGGTGTTCTGCAATGTATGTGTGCTGTGTGCATGAGTGTTTGAGTAAGATGATATATGTAATGGTGTATGATTGTGCATTGGGAACTACAACTAGTAGGGATGTGTATTCTTCAATTAATATGTTACTAAACCCAGGTTCAGATGACAAAAAAAAATAAGCTAGTGGTGTGGAGAAGTACAAATAGTAAATCTAATGTATACAATAAAAACAGTAGTTTGTTCTATAAAATTAAAATTCTAGCGGTTGAGTTGGGTAATTTGTGTGTCCAAAAGTAGGAATGTGTGCGCCATTCTGGCTGTAAATCGTTGTTTAAGACATGGGGATTTTTGGACAGAATGATAATAATAATTTTGCATTTATATAGCGCTGCAAACCCTCAGGTATCTGAGCGCTGCTTATTATTACCCACGGTGTGTGGACCTCAGAAGGATGAAAGGCTGAGTTTGGCCTTGCCGGGATTCGAACCTGCGTTAGCAGGCTCTGCATGGATGGCAAAGCGAGCGCTTTTCTCGCTGTGCCACTTGAGCGGTGTAGAGAATGGTGCACAATCTCCATTTTTAGGACAGAAATAGCATGAATTAACTTTACAGTATGTTTGAGTAATAATACAAATATTAGGGTGATATTCTGCTTACTTTTTTTCTAAAATGAGCAGTTTAATTCTTAGTTCTTCTTTATTCTTGAAATTCGGCTGCTTCTTTTCAGGAGAATGGTCTTTACTGCAATTGTAAAAGAAACAAATTAGTAATTTTGTTTGTATATAGCACTGTTTTTAATTTAGATATTGATTTTTTTAATTGAAATCCTCAGCGCCTTCCTTAAAACCATTAAAACTATCTTATTCACATAAGATACGTCGGACCAGTTCAATACATATGATATGTTCTTAATGAACAAATTGTATTGCAATGAGTAACTGTAACAAACAAAATATCTTTAGTATGTCTTGTGAAATTCATAATGTACCACTGAATACCACCATTTCTGTAACTAAGCTGTTCTAGGTAATAGTGCCTTAATGTCATGCTTAAATTAAAGTAATCAATAAATAAATAAATGTAATTGTATAAGTATTATTTTTTGAGATTTGAACATAGAGTGTGCATGCATGCAATTTTGTTTGAATATATGTAGTCTATAAATTTCATTTAAAAAATGATAGTTTAACATGATTTGATAGTGTGTGTATAAAGAAAGTAAAAAGTATAAAGGTTTATAAGTGATAGTTGATTTTAGGAAATTGGAAAAAAGACAGTAGATTCATTTTACAGATTACACAAGCTAAAAGTCAGTTTGAAAATGTGTTCATGTACTGTACAGAAAATATGCATACCTGTAGTTTGTGTTCATGCATATGGATATGCATGGAGCTGCAGGTAGAAATCTTGGCGACTTGTACAGTATTTCTTGTAGATGGTGCTTGCCATAGATATGACACTTGTACTCAGAGAGATTCACAGTACATTTGCAGTGCTGATCTATGATGATGCAGTTAGATGTAGAGGTCTTGAATGTGATTGGTGCATGGTCATGTGATTTCTTAGCTACATCCAATGAGGGAATGGCACAGAGAGTGAAGTGGAAATGGTAGAAGGGCTGTTCATGTTATGATATGTCCGCGGACATGGCGGTAGTTCGCGAACATCGGGAGTTACATCCGGGGATTTTTGGGTTCAGAAGTCATGCAAATGTGAATGAGCATTGAAAGGGATTGCTCAGGAAAGTTTAGTGGGTGTGTTGTGCCAGGAGAGAGTTTCTCAGATACTCTTTTGCTGAGAGAACAACAGATAGCTATGGCTGTGTGTTTCAGAAAACAGATTGTTTGGATTTTGGGAGATTTGTGGATACATTGCTTGAAGGTGCATGCAGAAAGCTGTGGAGTAGCTGTAGACCTTGGATTTCCACATGTGGAAGTACACTGGCATGGAGTACGTGGAATGAAGTGGTTGGACTTGCTACCTCTCTGTGCTACTTTGGAAACAAAGCAACATCCAGACATAATTGTAATTCATTGTGGAGGGAACAGTTTAGGGCATGTGTCAGGAAT
The DNA here is from genome assembly GCF_040938575.1 of Ambystoma mexicanum. Classification (NCBI taxonomy): domain Eukaryota; kingdom Metazoa; phylum Chordata; class Amphibia; order Caudata; family Ambystomatidae; genus Ambystoma; species Ambystoma mexicanum. The sequence goes on from NC_090930.1 coordinate 322,002,536, forward strand.
TTCTTTGCAATTTGCAATTTGCTATGAAAGAAGGAAATGTTTCCTAATTGTCAAGTAATATTTTCATGGATTGCGCGGAGACAAATGTGGCTTCGTTCTTCTTCATTTGGTCCACAAATGGAAAAAGCAAGGCGCAATGTTAATAAGGCTGTTTGTGCATTTGTAAGAGATTTTGGCATGTGCTCTTTTCACAATGAAAATATTATGTTTTGTAATACATACATTTTTCGCAGAGATGGAGTCCATCTTACTTATGCTGGCAATCAGATTTTTCAGAGAAATGTCCAACTCCTGATTGGCGATTGGCTATCCGGTGCCTTTTCTGCACCAACTACGAGCCGGCAGGCTCCGAGCCGGCCTCCAACACGAAGGCTGGAAACACAAAGGCTCCTTCCTGTCCTGAGCCTGATCTTCAGAATCGTGCCTCTTTCACAGGAGCAGGAGCTCCTTACACTGCAGGAGCAGTGTCCACGGTCCCTGCATCTACCAACGACCACTAAGGTAGGCCCCTGGTCTTACTACCTCGAATCTCCGGCAAAAAGAAATCGCTTTTATTTATTTGCTTTTTTCGGCGGAATGCGCCATAATTGCAGCATTGTAAACTGCCTTGCCCAATAATTGCTCGCAAAGCCTCATATTTGGTGGGACCACTCTCAGCACCTGAACGTGCGTGCATTCTCCATTAATAATCACGAGGAAACCAGCCATTTCGAAGATGGCCGCCCGAGAAATCCAAGCTGCACCTCCTTCCTCCTTGTGTGCAGCCAACTCCTGATTGGCTATCTGGTGCCTTTTCTGCACCAACTACGAGCCGGCAGGCTCCGAGCCGGCCTCCAACACGAAGGCTGGAAACACAAAGACTCCTTCCTGTCCTGAGCCTGATCTTCAGAATCGTGCCTCTTTCACAGGAGCAGGAGCTCCTTACACTGCAGGAGCAGTGTCCACGGCCCCTGCATCTACCAACGACCACTAAGGTAGGCCCCTGGGCTTACTACCTCGAATCTCCGGCAAAAAGAAATCGCTTTTATTTATTTGCTTTTTTCGGCGGAATGCGCCATAATTGCAGCATTGTAAACTGCCTTGCCCAATAATTGCTCGCAAAGCCTCATATTTGCTGGGACCACTCTCAGCACCTGAACGTGCATGCATTCTCCATTAATAATCACGAGGAAACCAGCCATTTCGAAGATGGCCGCCTGAGAAATCCAAGCTGCACCTCCTTCCTCCTTGTGTGCAGCCAACTCCTGATTGGCTATCCGGTGCCTTTTCTGCACCAACTACGAGCCGGCAGGCTCCGAGCCGGCCTCCAACACGAAGGCTGGAAACACAAAGGCTCCTTCCTGAGCCTGTCCAGTGCCGACAGTGCCAAGGGCCAGAACTTCTGCTGGTTTGGCCACAACTACCCTGATCCCTCCTGCCACCCAACTGGCCTGCGGTAAGAAACTCAGAACTACTCCCCTACTCTGGGTATTGCCCAATGCTCTTTGTCTGTTCACAGTGCCTATTATCTTGACTAACCCAGCTTTCTTTATCTTTCTGATGTACCATTTGACCCTATCAACACCCTTGGTTTTTCCACCACCCGCTGGGTGCCTGCCCCCCACCACCTGCGGGAGTCATCCGTCACAATCACCCATTACGTGCTCGCTGCCATAGTGACTGGCCCTGCCACCGAAGTGACAACGGCATCTCACTCACTGCTAACTTACCTGCTAAATGAACCTTACTCTGCACTGTACCGATGTCTACATACTGTACCCTTATCCTGCTATACATGGATCTTTATAATCAAGCAGTACTGTCTGGGAAAATGCTATTAAGCCTTCTTTTGGATTGTTGAATTTAGGTGGCCTAGTGCCCTGATGCACCTGTTTGAAAAATGCCAGTTGATTTGTGTTGTGCCTCTGGTCGCCCTCAGACCACACTTGACTAATTTGTGTTGTGCATTATGGTCGCCTGCAGACCACATTTGATTATTGTGTTGTGCCTTATGGTCGCCTGCAGACCACATTTGATTATTGTGTTGTGCCTTATGGTCGCCTGCAGACCACATTTGACTATTGTGTTGTGCCTTATGGTCGCCTGCAGACCACATCTGACTAATTCGTGTTAAGCCTTATGGTCGCCCACAAACCACATTTGATTGATTTGTGTTGTGCCTTATGGTCGCCTGCAGACCACATTTGATTATTGTGTTGTGACCCATGATCTCCTACAATCCACATTTGATTATTGTGTTGTGACCCATGATCTCCTACAATCCACATTTTATTGTTGTGTTGTCGCCCACAGACCACACTTTGACTAATTTGTGTTGTGCCCTATGGTCGCCTACAGACCACTTTTGATTGATCCGAGTTGTGCCTTATGGTCGCCTACAGACTATACTTGACTAATTCCTGTTGTGCCTTATGGTCGCTTACAGACCACATTTGTTTATTGTGTTGTGCCCTATGGTCTCCTACAGACCACATTTGATTGATTTGTGTTGTGCTCTATGGTCGCTTATAGACCACACTTACAATCCCTGCCTACTAGCTACACTACTCAGATAATGTATTGGTGCCTAACTACCCTCTTCCACCTACTGTATATCCACACTAGACACTGGTTTACTCAACCCAACACACATTCTAATCAAGACATATACACTAGCGCACGTATGGCAACTACCGCCCTCACCTCGTGGCCTAGCACCATGACACTGGCAAACCCGTACTTGGATGATCCAGCACTCTGGATACGTCACTTTGCTACTAGACCAACACCTAACCAACCTTGTACCACTGCTATCAGAAACACCAGATTGAATTCTAGAACTTGCCCACCTACTTCTCCATACTACCACCACCCTAGCATCCTAACTAGAAATTCTAGATTAAGAGACAGTTGTACAAAACACTCGCATATTGACCACAACCCTGCCAACTCGGCCATCGACCCAGACAAGCTAGCCCATACCCTCCTGCATGACCTACCTATACCACCAGAAAAATGTCCCCAAAAAGATAAATTTATTAAAGCAGCCTTGGTGAATGCTAGGTCTCTTCCTGCCCATGCTCTCGACATCGCTGATTTTATAACTTACGAAAAACTTGATCTCCTTGCAGTCACGGAAACCTGGCTTAATGCTGCCTCCGGCCCATCTCTGGCCCTTGCCATACCTAATGATTATGCTATCATTAGATGCAACAGAAACACTTCTCAAACGAAGGGAGGTGGACTCGCCCTCATATTCAGAAATACCTTCGACATTAGAGTCATCCAGGACGCTCAAATCCCCTCCGCTGAATCCTTGTCCATCAAGCTACCTATATCACCTATCCACACGGCTACTATGCACCTTATTTACCGACCGCCAGGTCCCATCTCTTCTTTCATAGAGGATATTGCAACCCTCATAACCACAGATACCAAACCTAATTCTCAAACAATCTTACTTGGGGATTTTAATCTCGGTTTTAACGACCCCAAGAACACTAACGCCCATGACTTAGCCATCACCTTATCTGACTTGGGTCACGCGCACATAATTCACGAGCCCACTCATATCAAAGGTAGAACACTGGACTGGCTCACTCACCTCAATTGCTCTATTGACCTCCTAGCTAATGACCCTTGCATGTGGTCTGATCATCACAAAATAACCTTTTCGATCAAAGCCAACTCACCACACCTGGCGCCTATCATCGCCCCAGCCACCAGCACGAGAAATAAGAAAGACATTACTCCCGACAAACTCCTACCTTTATTACTCCCCATCTTGAACAATACTGACCCTGATGCTGACCCCACAGTCTTAGTGGATATCTACAACCAGGCTATACTCAAAGCATTGAACACCATTGCCCCTCTAAAATTGCGGAAACCCAAACCACAGCGTCACCTTAACACTTGGTTCACTCCGCAGTTAAGAGAATTACGCAAAACCAAGAGAACCGCTGAGGCACTTTGGAAAAAACATCCCACAGTATCTAACAAGACTGAGCTAACCCTAGCCTCCACCAGTTACAAAGAAGCTATCCTTCTTGCTAAAAAAGACACCTATAACAAAAGGATTAGACTTGCGGAATCCAACACAAAAGAACTTTTTAAGATTCTAAAAGAATTAGAATCCCCCATTGCCCCTATAGACAAATGTGTTACTGACGCTCTATGGTGTAGTAATATTCAGAAGGCCTTATTAGATAAAATAGCTCGCCTACAATCTAAAATCAATGCAAAAAAATCCCTACTACTAGCCGACCCGGACTACAAACAATTACCTAACAAATCACCTACCTTTAAGTCAACCTGTAAACCTTTCAGCTTCTCACCCCTTTCAACGTGGGAAGTAGAAAACATCATCAGGAAACTCAAACCTTCAAATTGCCAAGGTGATTGTTTGATTGTTAAACCTCATCCTTTTGTTGCACTTTTTGTAATAATTGTGTAGCTGTCATATTTTGAAAGTGTGATCCTGATTTTAATATGTGTGCAACTGCGTAACATAAAGTTGCTAGTTCACTTTCAAAGAGTAGGTGGAATATGTATTCCACATTTTGTCTAAATCTGGGATATTCAGAATACATCCGTAATGAGCGGTATTCTGAAGCTGATATTTGAATAGGTCTATCATCATGCCTTCCTCCTTTGCCAGTAGGAAAGAGTAGAGGAAAAGCATGTGCTTCTATGCTTTTTTCCCATATGCTGATTGGTGATCATTTGGTATGTTTCCAGTGTATCTTCTATGGTGTCATTAGAGTGCAAAGGATGAATTGTATAATGGTCTAAAGTATTTGATATTGTAGCAGGATCTAGTAGCTCAAATTGACCAGCTTCTTGTGTTTCTTGAATTATTTCAGTTGTATCTTTCAAGTTTTCTTCAATATAAATTTCTTTGTAATATTCATTATTCTCTTTAAAATATTGTAAGGCTTGTCTAACTTTATGTAAATCTACCAGCTGTTGCCATATTTTTTTGTCTGTTGTAGGTACTCCATTTACTAAGATAATTAAAGATTGCTGCATTGGACGTTGCACTCCTAGAGTATGCACATTTTCTTTTAGATCTAATGGTAAATAAACTACTTTTCCATGAATGCCTTTTACCAAATCAGCGGGAGGTAATTTTGCTGTTTTTGGTTGAAGGCGTATTATTGCTTGAAATGGGTGTACTGTTTGAATTATGAAGCTCTCATATAAATTAAGTTGTTTTAGGGGTTTTGGTAGTGGGTATAATTCCAAATTATTTGTGATAGCACGTGAAGGAGTTTGGTTGTTGTCAAGTTTTGTAGTGCAGTAACTGCAAAGTATTAAGGGGTCACTTATTTCGTATTTGTTTTCTGCTACAAGGTAGAGAGCTAATTCAAACCATTTAGAATCTTCATTGTCTTCTATTTTATATGATAGGTCTACAGTTTTCGTGTTACTTTTATAAAACGTTCTGCGGCAACATACACATACATGGTTTGGTACTTCAGCTGATGTACTTTTAAATTTGAGTATTTCTTTTTTGTATGTGTTTAGCAAAAGGTTGCCATGTGTAGAATTGTTGCTAATTTGGTTTAAAGCTATTTCATTCTGTAAATGGCTTTCACTTCCAACATATTTTTTCTGGATATAGTCAATTTGTTGAAGTAGGTCTTTCGCTGTACCATGTAGAAGAATGTTATTTAAATTTGCTAGTGCTAAAGCAGGACTTTTAGCATAGTACAGTTTATAGGCTAGATTTCTTATAGTTGAATGATGTGTTGATATTCTTTTGATATCATGGAGGTGGTTTTACAAGTAGGTCCTGTAATGCAGGCCAATGAATGTCCTTGTAGACCTGTGTAGTTGCGCACTGGTATCCATATTTTGCAGTAGTTTAATTTTGATTTTGTCTTTGTTTTTTACATATTGATTGAGGAATTGGCATAAAGACTTGAAAAATTGTTTGGGAATGTTACATATTGACGTGCATGGCCATTTGTACACTAGACGTTCTGATTCAGTTCAATGGAGGGGTAATTCTAAGTTTTCAGGGCATATTTTTGTAAGGAGTACTTCTTGTTCCATTATGGTATTAGTAACTTTTTTATAACCTCGACCACTGCTATGTATGGCAATTGTATTTGTTTGTTTTTGTTTGTACGCTTCTTCATTAAAGTATGGTTCTGTGCTCGTAGTGTGACTTCATTCACCTCTGCAGATACTTAAGAAGTTCTTTCTGTTGACATTTCATTTATTGAGAAGTCTTTTTTGTAATTTATTTATTAGTTTGTTAGTGGTTTCATTTTGTTTAACACTAAAATAAATAACTTTCTTTTGAGAAAGTCAACCTGTAAACCTTTCAGCTTCTCACCCCTTTCAACGTGGGAAGTAGAAAACATCATCAGGAAACTCAAACCTTCAAATTGCCAAGGTGATGCCTGCCCTGCACTGACCATCAAAGCCGTTGCGCACGAACTAGCACCATTCATCACCAACCTCATCAATGCATCCTTTAAATCTGGAATAGTTCCTGATAACCTAAAAGACGCGTGGGTCATACCACTCCTCAAAAAACCTACACTTGACCCAGCCAACCCGTCTAACTATAGGCCGATAACGACTGTACCCTTCTTATTAAAAATACTGGACAGAGCAGCCTACTTACAAATACAGGCCTACTTAGAATCAAACAATCTCTTAGGACTTAGGCAATCAGGTTTCCGACCTAGACACGGTACGGAAACTGCTTTAATAGACCTCACGACTCAGATCCAAATCCTAAAAGACAATGGCAATCTAGCACTCCTTTTACTGCTTGACCTGTCAGCAGCTTTCGACTTGGTCAATCACCAAACACTCTGTCACCACTTGAAAACTGCAGCACATTTCTCAGACTCAGCCACAGCTTGGATCAGTTCCTTCTTGGCGAACAGAACCATGAGGGTCTTCTCTCCCACTGACTTTGCTGAACCCTCGCCAGTACCCTGTGGAGTCCCGCAAGGCTCTTGTGTGTCCCCTACACTTTATAATATATTCACAAAGCCCCTCTTTGATATCCTTGACTATCTGGGTGTCACATATACCAACTACGCGGATGACACCCAGATACTCATTCCTATCTCTGGCAACTATGAAACAGACAGCAAAACCCTTAATGATATATACTCAGTAATACAAGCATGGATGGCACAACACGGTCTCTGCCTCAATGACGAAAAAACTGAGCTGATCATCCTTGGCACCCACGCCAAACTCAAAAATCTTAATCATGCATTCAAATCCTTCACCATAGATGGCAATCTCATCCCCGTGTCAAATAATACCAAAACCCTTGGTATCCACATAGATGCTACCTTATCCTTCTCCAAACAAACTAATGCAGTAGCATCATCAGCCGCTTATACCTGTAAGCTGATCACTGCATGCAGGCCGTTTATCTCCCCACCTAATTGCATTACTCTTGCTAGAGCATTAGTCCTATCCAAAATAGACTATTGTAATGCCCTTTACTTAGGCACTAGCCACAAAAACATCGACAAACTTCAAGTAATTCAAAATAATGCCATCAGGGCCGCCCTCAACATTCCCAAAAAGGCGCACATCTCTGAGACTAGACGCAAACTACGCTGGCTCCCAGTCGAGCATAGAATATCCCTCAAAACTCTGGCCCTTACACACAAAGCCAGAGCCAACTTGGCACCAGCATACCTTACCAACCAACTTACGCCTCACACCTCCTCAAGACCACTTAGAGCAGCACAAGCTAACACTATGTCCATACCGAGATTCAAACTTCATACCTCGGGAGGAGCTAGCTTCCCTGTACAAGCTTCTAAATTATGGAACACAATCCCAGCGCTTTTGCGAGCAGAACCGTCATTTAACCGCTTCAAACATAACACGAAGTGTTGGCTTCACAACATGGACTCTATGACAGCCTAACTTACTGCTCCTATTGTGATTGTCCGCTGATTGTACACTATGTATGTATGACATCTTTGATCATGTTTATATGCACCTGCAACACTAAATATGTACATACCTGTAACTGTAACATAACCCTTTGTTGACTGCTTTTAATTGTAACTGTAACCAGATCTAATTTACGCGCCCGTATGCCCCTGGGCCTGGCTGCGCTTTATAAATAAATAAATACAAATACAAATACAAATACAAAATGCATTGCAACCTTTTTTAGAAATACAGCATCCATTTTGAAGTAGGTGTTAAGTATTTATAATTTTTGACATACAAACACCTCCCAAAGGCTCTTTTCAGAGCCACCAATTCCTCCCAGAGAAAAATGCAATGGTAACAATAAGGTAGCACCCCAATTTTTTTAATGTTCGCGAACTGTCTGCGGACGTTTAAGAAATACAAAGGGCCCTGCTTTATTTATCTTCACTTCTATTTTTTAACTGTGAAAGGCGGCTCTGAAAAGAGCCTTATTTTTTTGATTTTTGTAATTTTGTATTTTTTTGGGTTTTTTTAGACACGACACACTAGGAGAGGAGGGGAAAGGAGGGTAAACGGGGGGACACCAACCACAGGGATAAGAAAGGGCGAGCTGAGAGAGGGAGATGTAGAGTGGGTTTTATTTGGGTAGTGAGCAGGTCTTCTCGTGCTCTGAGACTATAGTCTCAAAAGCACTCCGAAGTCGCTCCCCCTGCAGAGTACTGTGTCACAGTACATACATACACTGTGAACCTCGAAAGAATTCTGTATGGCCTGTGAGGCAGCATGAGGAAGACGCTGTCCCACAGAGGTGGTCCTTGTGGTGACAGGATCAGAAACGGAGGATGAAGTAGAGGAAATCAACCTACTAAGTTCTTTGCAAGGTACAACCTTGCGAATAACCCCAGAGTGAAATTACCTCAGGTGTCGCTTCATGGTCATGGTCCCAAATTATCATTTTGCACTCATTGCAGATAACACGGTTCGCACGAGCCTTAGGACCATTCCCATAAATGGAAAATAACCGCCACACCCAAGACTCACGTCTAGTGTGGGTAGTAGGGATTTCCTCTACCTCATTCTCGTCATCCTCTTCTTCCTCCTCTGCATCCTCACTCCTGTTCCCCTCTTCAGGCCCTGGGGTAGGTGGTGGTGGTGGAGGGGGTGGGGGTGGTGCTGAAGCAGGTGCAGCACAAGGTGGCAGTTCTGCAGCCAGGGATGCCATCTCGATGGTGTAATCAGCAAGTTGCTGGAAAAATAGCTGTGCTCTGAACAATAGCCAGAAACACAATGAGAATGAGCTCTAGGGCGTGGTCTTTTATAGGGGTGCTTGTATGCGGTTCGTGGACATGCGCACTGTCCGCGGACAGATCAAACATAAAAAAGGGTTCAAAATGTTTCAAAAGATATGTAGAAACTCAGGATTACTATGTGGGACTTGTGCCATGATGAGTTTTTATGGAAAAATATTGTGGATTACTCGAAAATGTACTTTTAAATTGTTCGGGGACATGAACAGTGTCCGCATTCAGAACACGCGATCAGAATGGGCGCGGTCACATGATCCCTTCGCGAACAGGTCCGCGAAGGAAGCTCCTGTCCGCAGGACACCAAATGCACGGACATTGGTTTGCGCATGCGCGTTGATGTTCTACGGACAGTGTTCGGGTCCTGAATTAATTAAAAGTGCGTCACACATCAAACGAACATTTCTGGACATCGGGTATGTTCTAGAACAGTTTAAACTTGCTAGCGAACACTACGGACAGATATAGTGTTCTTTAGGACACTTCCATTTTCGTTTGATTATGAACTTTTCAGGACATCAATTGTGTTCTTAGAACAGTTTGAACTTGCTAGCGAACAGTACCGACAGGTATAGTGTTCTTTAGGACACCTCCATTTTCGTTTAATTACGAACATTTCAGGACACCGCTTGTGTTCTTAGAACAGTTTCAACTTGCTAGTGAACAGTACGGACAGGTATAGTGTTCTTTAGGACACCTCCATTTTTGTTTAATTACGAACATTTCAGGACATCAATTGTGTTCTTAGAACAGTTTAACTTGCTAGCAAACAGTATGGACAGGTATAGTGTTCTTTAGGACACCTCCATATTTGTTTAATTACGAACATTGCAAGACACCGCTTGTGTTCTTAGAACAGTTTCAACTTGCTAGCGAACAGTACGGACAGGTATAGTGTTCTTTAGGACACCTCCATTTTTGTTTAATTACGAACATTTCAGGACACCGCTTGTGTTCTAAGAACAGTTTCAGCTTGCTAGCGAACAGTACGGACAGGTATAGTGTTCTTTAGGACACCTCCATTTTAGTTTAATTAAGAACATTTCAGGACACCAATTGGGTTCTTAGAATAGTTTCACCTTTCTAGTGAACAATACGGACAGGTATAGTGTTCTTCAGGACACCTCCATTTTCGTTTATTTACGAACATTTCAGAACACCCGCGCTGTCTGCGGAAATCTACATTGTTTTCAAAAAATAAAAAATGGGAAGTAATTACAACACAATATAAAAATTTCACTTTATTTCACTCTATTGGGTAGGATGGCCATTTGCTGTAAGTGCAAGAGCAGGAATCAGGCAGAGTGGTAAGCGTTGCTCTGTCTCTGCAGTTCAGAAGGCGCACAATGAAGTGTCTTAGTGCAGCCAATATTTTAGACTTGGTGGCAAGCACCCGATGAGCATGTTCAATTACAATGCTGGTTTACCTAGAATCTTCATCAATAAGTCCTCCACGAGTGCTTCCCAGGGGCCTTTACCAGCTGTTCTTGAGTTTACCAATTATACAAATTTTATTTCACCTCAAGCGTGACTCAAGATCATCACATTTGAGCAGGGCGTTCTTTAGATCTGTAGTGACAATGGAGGTCAGTCTTTTGAGCTGCTCTAGCTCATCTTCCACTGTGCTGGCCCTTGAGTCCACTGTGCTGGCCCTTGAGTCCACTGTGCTGACCCTTGATTCCGCCTCTGTGATTCTTATGCTCTCTTTATCCTGCTTAGCTTTTAGTGAGCTTATGCTCGCAGTGATATCTTCGGGCTTCGTGTTTTACGGAGGTAAATCCAACTTGCACTGTACTTAATAATCGACATAAGTCTGGGTGGTCCTGCTCTTACCAATTCTCCTCTTCATCCCCTGCATTGTTTATCGCAGCTTTCTGTTTAGGGTGTTTTTTTGTATAGGCATTGAGGCTGCCATGCTTCTCGGTGCCCTCTCCTCCCTTAGCCATCATGTGTCCGTTTTGGAAACTCTATGCCAGCTGTGTAGTCATCTCTCAACACTGCTCTCTGAGTTATTGGTTTGATGATCATTCTGGAGCCCGAGGTGCATTATGGGGACCAGATGTGTCTGTACGTTGGTTCAGATTTTCGGCACTCCACTCTTCTGGGGGTATTCTTCTCCTCCCTTGCTTAGGTGTCCAACAGCAAGTGTCCCTCTGCCTCAGGTAACTTTGTATAGCTCCTATGTCTACTCGCCCCAGCATAACTTTCTTGCCTTCTGTAGGGCAGAGGGCGTCCAGGGCACTGAACTCAGGATTAGGACAACTCAATTTTTTGGTCGCCACCATACATTTATTTAATTTAATTTATGTTATTTTATTTGCATTTTTAAAGCGCTCACACAGCCCGGGGGCATCGAGGCGCTGTTACAGGAATAAACTCTTAGTTGTGTATTTATAACGCGCCTAATACCTGGAGATTTTTTAACGCGGACCCGGGGATCGAACCTGTGTTTCTTCGTGTCGTCTTGTTTCCAAGGCGAGCATGTTGCTGCTGAGCTATCCTCCCGTTACATATGGGGCTGTATCATATCTCCAGCAGGCAGCCTGGACCAGCCATCAGTAGAAAGAAGAGGGGGGATGCAGGCCACTGGAGGTACCAGGTATCATCGTGCTACAGTAGTCAGAGTAGTCTGTCCAGTATCCCTGACACATGGCCAGTGCTACGTCCTCAGGTCTGCTCACCCGTGGAAGTCACCGGGGTGTGGCAACCTTGCAGGGCCTCTTGAGGTCCATTAATGGCCACAAGGGTAGACTCCTCACCTCAGTTGCAGTCACATTCGTGCTGGTGCAGGGGGGCGATCGGGCAGCACAGCCTGGAGGTCCAGTCTCTCTAGGCCCCAGCAGCCAGTCGGCAGCTCTACTTCTAATTTTGTCAACAGGGCCCTGCAGAGGGAGGGCACCAAGTCATTACGTGGCTGGTTCAAATGGAGCATTAGCAATGTGCAGCCATCTTATTAGCTGCGCTGCTGACCCCCCCTTAACTCCCCAATACATTTTAGTTTTAAACATAAACCATAGCCTAGTTCTTGTCCAAGAATTGTGAGTTGGATTCTATATCAAGGAGTGGTAAATCGGTGATGCCCACTTGATTAAAACACCAATATATTAACAAATATATCTTACACGGAAAACATGTATATCCCACCCTTGTGGAGGTATATGCTTTTTTGCTGGGGTCCAAATATTATGCCTGGTGCACTGGCTAGGCAAAGGCCAGCCATGTTAATAGCAATGGCAATGTATCCAGTCATTACATGTATTACAAACATATGCATTGCAGCAACTCCAGATGTTGTGTTCTTGTTTGTAATAAGGACATTTTTCCAAATACTGTGTAACATTTACTGCCTTGCTTATTCCAAGGTGTAGAGGAGTTTAATGACTGCTCTGTTTATTATTAATGACCATACTTGTGGTTTTATGCACTGAGGTGGCAGAATATAAAAAACGATTTCACATAATAATACAAACTTTATTTTGGGAAAAACATGTTGACACTAGACACAGTGTTCTAGGAAAGGATTCTGATAAAACAGTCAACGTGTGCTCTCTGTCACATTTGAATTTTGCTAAATTAACCAAAATAAAAATCAATCCACGCTTTATAGCTCAGCTGTTTACAGAGGATGGCCATTTGCAGCAATTATACACACATAACTGTCACGTATCTGACAGGTCTCCTTGCCTTCTGCACACAATGATCGCTAATTGCCTGTTAAATACTATTACCACCATAAGATCACTCAGGCACAGGAGCTTAGCTGACAAATGTTTCACACTTAAGCAAACATAAAAAATAAAATCGTGTACTTCTTTAGAGTGACAGTCATTAATATGGAAATCAAGTTGAACAAACTCACGCAAATTCATGAAGGCATAACGTGCTTTAATAAGCAAAATAGCTGTGCTCGAATCTATATGGTGAAGCGGGGTGACAAATGGAGGACATTCTGAGTGCGCTCTCTCTGCTCCACGGGCCTCGCTGGCTTTGGCAATGTGGCAAGAACGCTGAACAGGGCAGGAGATGCATGGACGGTGTCATTTAACGTCCACGTTCTTATCTTTCCTTCCAGTCCAGCCCACTGTCGCCATTGTCAAAGAGAAAGTGACTAGGTAATTGGGCGGGACATAGGAAGAGCAATGACACTGTTCCCCTCACCTGTAGCTGGCTCTTCCACAGTGCATGTGCATGAAATAAACAATACATGTCTGCTCCCTCTCCAGCATTGCCTCAGATGACAATTGCCTCTCTGAAAAGACTGACATGCCTAGGAGACTGCCGTCTCGGTTGGACATGAGAGGGAGCCCTCTAGCACTACAAAAGGGATAGCACAACATGATACACCTCTTCATATGATGGCAATACCTGGTATATAGCGTTAGTGCACTGACATTTTAAAGGGAAAACCAGACACTTGACCAGAATAGCTGGCCATGTAATCGGAAAATCAGAGATTGGGCCTCATTACAAGCTTGCCGGTCTGAAAATAGTGGTGCTGGTATATCCATACCGGCACCCTTTTCCAGATCGGTGTAGTCCGAGTTGCGGCACCGGTAACACCAGCATCGCAACGGACGCACTGCGTCTGTCAACACAGTTGCCGGTATCTCCGGAGACATGCAGCAGTTTGTAATACTAGCGTGGCTCTCAATGAGTGCACATTCCGAGGTGCATGGACATGCAACCAATGGAATGGACATGCCGGTAACAACGTGAAAATGATGCCGGTATTTCAGGCATCGTTTTCACGTTGTTACCGGCATGTCCATTCCGGTGGTTGCGGACCAGGTGTTAAGTAGATACTGGTGTGTAGAAACATGCCACAGGTGCTCAAAATCAGCACAAGTGGACCCAGTGGCCTGTTCCACAACAGAAAAGGACCACTCCCACACACCAAAACCCTTCCAGAACGACAATGACACCATTAGCCGTAGCAGTACTGGAGCTGGAGGACATGCCTGCAGAACTACTGATTGAAGAGGCAGTGAGGCGGTGGATGCAGCGTAGGCCCAGCAAATCCACAATGCGCAGCAGGTCGTTCCCCACAGGCAGGCACCAATCACTTGCCCAAGGGCCACCCCATTCAACCTCACCCCTGCTCAGATCCACACCCTGTACTGGCTAGAGAGGGACACCATCACCACCATAGTGGACCTCATAGATGATAACCTGGTCAGCCTCATTATTATCCGGACATCCCCCACCCGCCCCTTGCTGAAGGTAGTGTCTGTGCTACACTTTATTGCCACAGGCACATACTAGCACACAGCGGGCCAGCTGCATTTATTTATTTATTTCATTTCTTACACGCCCAGACCCTGGGGTATCACAGCTTGGTTACAGACATCTTGGTAATTAGTCATACAATTGATGGAAGAGCATAACAGACAATATTTACAAGTGGATAAACAGACAGGCATGGGTAAGCAATGTGTGCAGAAGTAAACGCGGATTCGCTAGTCTCCAAACTACCATGTGCTAGTATTGATTAAACAACCATGTCTTTAGTTGCTTTTTGAATCTGGGGAAGGAAGTCTCTAATTTGAGGTTGATGGGGAGGATGTTCCAATGTTTAGGGGCCAGGACCTAGAAGCTGCTACCCCTGCTCTGGTATTGTTGTAGTGGGGTAACAGTAGGAGTTGACTCTCGGATCTCAGAGTTCTGACATTTTCTTTTTTCTGAAGGGTGTTATTCAGGTATTGGGGGGCTTTTTTGGCCAGGCACTTATGCTCGATGCATAGCATTTCAAAGATGATCCAGGCTTTGTTGGGTAGCCAATGGGCATCCTTCCGAATCTTAGAGATGTGATCGTATTTTCTTATCCCTAATGCTGCCCTAAGGACTTTATTTTGCAAAAGTTGGATTTTAAAGAGGTTGGTGTTGGAGGTCCCTTCTAATAGCACATTGCAATAGTCCAACGTAAGGCAGTTGGTTGGTGTCAGGAATTGTCGACTTAGTGCGATCAATTTGGATGTGTACGCCGTGGATGATGACAGGGAGCTGATATGTTTGGTCAAATTGAGGTTAGCATCTGGGTAAACGCCTAATGTTTTTACCTGCTTGAGTACTGTGATCAGAGAATCATCTATATTGGTATCACCCAATCACCCATCTATATTGGTATCGCCCATGCATACCCATCTATATTGGTATGCATGGTATCGCCCAACCATGTTGCTCCCGTGTGCTCACTCTGGTGCTCGATGCACTCCTTTCCCATGTACGGGAACACATCAGCTTACCACGGACTGCTGAGGAGGTGAATGCCACAAAAATAGCATTCTATGCACTGGCAGGCATGCCTAATGTAAATGGAGCGGTGGACTGCGTACATGTGGAGCTGGTGGTCAGGCATGTTGTGGAGGTAGTGTACCGCAACAAGAAGCTATAACATTCCCTCAATGTACAGATGATGTGTGATGCCCGCCACCTCCTCACACATTGCTGTGCAAGATTCCCCTGCTCTACACATGACTCCATGGTGCTGTGGAACTCCACATTGCCCAGGTACATGGCACGACATGCCAGACATTATAGCTGGCTGCTGGGTGAGTCTAACTACAAGGCCATGTGGAGTGTTGAATTGGGGGGAGCAGTGAAGAGCATAGCATACCTGGCTGCTGGGTGAGTCTAACTACAAGGCCATGTGGAGTGTTGAATTGGGAGGGCAGTGAAGAGCATAGCATACCTGGCTGCTGGGTGAGTCTAACTACCAGGCCATGTGGAGGGTTGTATTGGGGGAGGGCAGTAACTAGCATAGCATACATGGCTGCTGGGTGAGTCTAACTGCAAGGCCATGTGGAGTGTTGAATTGGGGGGGGGGCATTGAAGAGCATAACATACCTGGCTGCTGGGTGAGTCTAACTACAAGGCCATGTTGAGTGTTCAAAAAATGGCCCAATATGAGACCCATGAGCAGTGGATGTGTGTACTGCATGTATCAATCCATCATAACTCGTACTGCAAATTCCTGATATAATTACCAAATCCTTGTGAATGTTCCGCTGCCTCAGCATATCTGGGGAAGCCCTCATGTACAGCATGTAAGATGGGAAACATTGTGCTGGCATGTGCCATGTTGCACAACATGTGCATCCAACGCAATGTCCCCCTGCCTTCCGACATGGACATGCTACCACCAAAGGCTAAGGATGAGACTGAGGAGGAGGAATATTGCAACGGCAATGATGGACGTGCCACACGTGCAGACCTTATACAGCACTACCTTTGAGCACCTGCTACACACACAGCACTGGACATTGATGACACTGGGCACTGGGCACTGGACACTGTACAACAATAAATGCACTCGCACTGAAAGATCAATTTTTGTTTGTTATGAACCCCATATATATTGTGAGAAAATGTAATATTTTCATTTGTGATTGCCCTTGATTACCTCTACGATCCCACCCAACTATCCCTCCCCACACCCCCTCCCTAACTATCCCTCCACACACCCCTCCCCAACTATCCCTCCCCACAACCCCTCCCCAACTACCCCTGCCCACACCCCACCTATCCCTCCACACACCTCCTCCCCAACTATCTCTGCCCACACACCCTCCCCAACTCTCCCTCCCTACACCCCCTCCCCAACTATCCCTCCCCACACCTCCTCCCCAACTATCCCTCCCCACACATAATGAGTCTGTCCTATTTTTGTCCACGTTTATGTGGAGGGGTGTGCACTTCTGCAGGGTGAGTCAGCCGAAGCGAAGTAAGGCTTGGGCTGCTTTGGTGTGAGCTCGTAGGTGTGTTGCTTGATGATGGTGCCAGTGTCAAGGGCATGTGCTGTTGTTCTGTAAGTGTCTGAACTAACATGGTGATGGACTCTACCAGGGTTGAGATCGACTCCTTCCCCTCACTCACCCGCCATGCCAGATGGCATATCCCTCGGCCCAGCATCCGTGCGGTCCTCCTGGAGGTGTCCTGTAGTATCTCCCGTATGAGCCGAGCCTCCTCAAGGTAATGTTGCACTATTGTGTACATTGATGTTTGTCGTGCCTCCATCCTGGTTAGGCATCCCTCATTGTCCCTCATTGTCTCATTGTCACATGCATTGTGTATTGGTGGTGGTTGTCTGAGTTGGGGGTTCATTGGGCCCAAAGGGCTGAATCCCTCAGCATCGGGGTAGCTGTGGTCACTGGATATATAATCAGGCCCACTGTCTTCCCCAATGTCGGTGGGTGGTGTGCCTTGCATTCGGGGTACAGGTGGCTCCTGTCATGGGGTGCCAGTAGGATAGGTGGCTCCTGTCAGGGGGGTTGCCTGTAGGACAGGTGGCTCCTGTTGGGTGGGTGCCTCTAGGACAGGTGGCTCCTGTTGGGGGTCTGGTAGGACAGGTGACTCCCGTTGGGGGGGTGCCTGTAGGATATGTGTCTCCTGTCAGGTGGGTGCCTGTAGGACAGGTGGCTCCTGTTTGAGTGGTGGCTGGGCAGATGCAGTAGTAACCCACTCCCCTCTGCTGCCGGATGCACTTGATCCATGAGTGGAGGTGGTGGTAGGCCGGTGGCGGCGTGCCTGGAGTTCTGCGATGTTGTTGGCTGTTCCGCCTCATTGCCAGATGATGTGCCTATGTGGGTCAGAACGGCAGGGCATCAGTGATGGTTGTGGATTCATCAGACAGACATGAGTACTAGTGATTTCAGATGTATGGACATCATCAAGGACATGCTGATGGCCATGGCATGGTGCACACATGCATGTTTCGAGAAATGCTGTTTTGGTGCATGTGTGATGTGCGTGCATGATTTGTGCAGTGCCTGTTGCCTAGGGTACTGGTGTTTTCTGGTTTGGGTGTTATGGGTGTGCCACACAATCTGTATGACATGGGGTTGTCTGATTGTCAAACGGTTGTGTAACACATATCTCTGCTGCCTATGGCATTAGCTGCGTTGAGATAGAATCTGCGGGATGTGACTTGGTGGGTGGGACAAGTGGGCAACATGTATCATTGATATGTGCATCTTGTCATCTGCTGGTGGTGGTGGTATGTGACACTGACGTGACTTTGGGCATGTGGTACCATGGCAGTGACGACAGCAGTTGTGCAGTGTCAGGGGGATGTGTGTCTGAGTGCCTGCAGATGCAACTTGTGAGGGCAATACAGGGAATCTGTGTGATGTGTGAGTGTTGTATGGATGTGCAGGCAGGTACAATGTGCATGTGTGCAACAAGGTTGATGGTGGGTGGACTGCCAGCAGGGCTACATTGGCCTCAGGTACAACATACTTCACATATTGGGCTACTCATTGGCACTGAGGCTACAAGGTGTGTGGTGTGACATTGGTCTTACAGGGACTCACCAGCCTCATTGGACGTGAGAGCTCTGGCTCCCTCGATCGCCTCCATGTGCATTATACTGCTGCAGGTTTTCTCCCAGGCCTGCAGTTTTATTGGAGATGGTGGTCCCCCACCTGTGGCCGTGCCCTGGGCTTGCTGTGCAGCAAGAAAGTTCCGCACATGGAGACGTAGATCGTCATGGTTACGGGCAGCAAAAGAACATGGAGGGAATTCTCTGAAAAGTAAGTTAACTTTAGAGATCTAGCCATTTTCAAGAAGGTGAACATTATACATAGTTGCAATCATTTGTTAGGGAGAATTCTCCAAAATGGTGAATTTCCCTTACCTACTGAGTCCCTCAGCAGCTTTGCTGGATTTATAGGATTTCTTTTTTTCACCTAGTAAGAGTGTGAGCCTTTTTTCCTCCTCTTACATGTGTTTTGCTGTGTGCGTTTAACATTTTTGTGTTGATAGACTGTGGAGCCTCACCTACTCCATGAGCATCATCTTTTTACTGTATGTTACACAGCACCTTCAGTGCAGTAAGACAGGGTTCTCTTTTTCAGACTTTCCAACTCCGACTCCATTTTCTGAGACTGACTACCTTCTCTCAGAACATGTAAAGTTGCCACTTACTTTATTAGTCTTTTTAAACTCACAGACCCAGTACAAACTATCTTACATAGAGTTCTAGAAATGGTTAATAATTATCCCTTTTTGTCTGTTTCTCATGGAACATTGTTTCATTGCCTTTTCATTAAGATTTGGCTGGTGGCAGTGGTAACTACCATATTTTTCCTACCGCGTTTATTCTGAATAGCATTGGTATTGTTTTAGGCTATCTTGGTAGCCTCGAACTTAAACCCGCTAGACCATATACGTTTTTATACGGTTCCGGCTGGGTTTATTCACCATTTCTTTTTGTAGAAGTCTTTCTCGTGTTTTACTCTACGCACCAAACCAGGTTTGGTCCCTTTGTTCACCCGCCTGTCGCGGGCTTCTGCACAGAAGCCCTCCTTAGGTGCCTGAATGTCTGAGGGGGACAGGATGTGAAGGAGGGGTTTGAGACTCCCTGTACAGGGTCTCCTTGGAGACCCATGTCGCACTCTGGTATGATTCGCTGTGGTGATTGTCCTGGCGGGACAGCCACTCTGCTCTGTGATTGACAGCCAGGCTGGGTGAATGGGGAAAACTGCATAAAAAGCAGGTCTCTGGGCCTGAAAAGGCAGAGTCGCTACTGGATCGAGAGAACCGAAGAGAAGCTGACAGAAAAGGACCTCTACCACGACTAAATCTCCCGGTGAAGCATTGCTGCGGGTCCGAATCTTCAAACTTCAACGACAGGGAAGATCTGCAAGGAATCCTCTCCCCTTGAGCTGGTGGGAACAACCAGTTCACCAAATTGCTCGCCAGGCCTCCCTTCTCTGGTCGAATTTGCTGTACAGAGCTACAGTGAACCGGATAGCCAGGGGGAACGGACCCTGCTTGCATTTTAAGGAGCGCACCTTTTATTTGTTGCTTTACTCTGTTGCGGGTTTCTTCCCTGGGCAGTGCAGGACCCTCCGGTCTTCCTCCTTCTTGTCAGTCCGACAGTCGCTTCAGGAACCGTGAGTCTGCAGGGCCTGCCAGGAACGTCTGCCTCAGCTACAGCATTCTTCTGCTTTAAAGGTTTGTGCTAACCCGGTTGTTCGTTTTGTCCAGCCGCGGTGAAAGTGTCTGAAATCTTTCGCCAATCCGAGGGCTTGTCCTTCTTCATTCTTTAAAGTAACTTTTCATCCGACCAACTTCGTTCTGAACTCTTGGCAAAGACTTAACTGCAAACTGCTCTGAACTGTGTGATCCTCTGCAAAGACTTTGGTCTGTTGACTTTGGGCCAGGCTCCTTTTAATTAGATTTCCTCACTGTAGTTCCTTTTTCTAGATTGCCCTGCTTACTTACTTGTTGGTGCTGCTCGATTTCTGTCTAACTTTGTCTTTCCCTCCCTTTTAAATTGCTGGAGTGCCATTTTGCTCACACTTAATTTTGAGCCTAACTTGTCCGGAATCTATTGGGTACGGTGTTGTGTATTGGTAACCTGATGTTTCTTCTGCTTGATAAAGTGAGATCTTTAATAACTGATGTGTAAATAAATGTATATTTTTTTACTCAGAAACCTTGAGTCAGTGTTTGTTTGAATCATAGTAATTGCTGTCATTTGTGTATCTATTGAAACTGCTCACTTTACTCTTGAGATAAGTCTGGCTGCTCAGCCATTGCTACCACTTTACTGTGTAGTACAGGCTTGTACCAAAGGTGAATTCGTACTGTCACTTGTAGTCCTAATTGTGTGTGGTGTTCCCAAATGGTACTGTATATAATTCTGCCTAACACTGGTGTACAGGGATGAGGATCAAGTATAGTGATTACACTTAGAGTGCTGCTATTACCTTGGATCAACTAACCACAAGGCTAAACTGTGGATTATCTGAAAAATCTGTGTAGAAAAAGGAATCTCTCTGTCAAAGGCAAAAAGTCTGAATTGATTGAAAGGTTGTTAGATAAACAAAGTCTGTAGGGTGGGTCTATAATACCTGACCCCTCAGCAAATGTGGAAAATAATGAGGATGATAATGTGTCTATTATTGATGAGTTGGAGGAAGTAGTTGTGTCTCGCAATGTAGGCCTCACTGCTCCCTCACCTGCTCAACAACCTCAACCTTTGTCCACTGGGACCCCACCAGGTCCTACACTCAGTCCTGAATGCATTGCTCTAGAAAAGATGAGGCTTGAATTGGAATGTAAATGTTTGAATGCCCAAACTGAACAAACACATCAAGAACTTAAGCTCAGAGAAATGGAGATGAACCATGCCTTAGAGATGAAAAAGTTGTCTACTGAAAATGCTTCTCTCCCAGAGTCTTCTAGGTCTTCCAGTCCTAAGAGACCCAGTATACCTAAAGAAATTGTAGGTATGTATTAGGCTAAGCTTGATATTTTGGATTGGTTGGCAATGTTTGAATATAACCATGGGATTCAAGACATTGTAGGGAATCAGTTTCTTCCATGGCTCTTCTCTAGGCTACCCACTGTTGCATCGGATGTTGTGATGGAGTTGGGGGAGGTGGATAGGATGGATTATGAGTGTGTGAAGCCAAATTTAATTGCTAGATTTGGGAAGATCCCCGACCGGCCCATAGAGTCGGAGTTTGCTCAGAAGCACTTTAAGACAAGATAGCAGCCCCTGTGAGATGGATGGGGATGCAGATATATACTTCAACACCAATCAATAAGGACCGCTCAACGGTTTGGCAAAGGGAGTCCGTTTAATGACAAGTACAAAAAACGGGGAGTCATGAATATCAGCAAGGGTGCGATCTTCCTTCTCGCTTCAACTTCAATGAACTTCACATTTAACATTTATACTAAAAACTCGTCATCCTTGACGTGTAACACTCAAAAGTTGACATGCAATTCTATTGGTTCGTAAAAGGTAACTTTACTATAGGTACTATATCTGTATATGGTAACAGAGTGAGGGGTTTGGGTAAATACTGTCAGGTGGGCATCTCAGCCTTCCCTTCAAAAATGACTACTGCGGATGTCACTAAAAGTACGACGTCCCATTGGTTCTACTAACTATAGGACCCTAGATTACTTGGTCCACTGTGATTGGGTTGGCATCAACCCCATGCATACATTTTCACTTTGCTTAGCAGCATGCAGGAGGTCAGCCAGGTGCAGGGTGCCCCTCAACTCACCCGGCCTTCTTCCAATCAATCATCACTTTAGTGGCTATGTGTCAATTATTTCGCTGTGGTTGGCTCAAGACTGCATCTTCTGTGTAGATATCTTCCCCTGGCTCACACGTGGGTGTGGGGGTCTTGCTTCTGTTCGTTCGGCTGGTCACGTGCTTCAGACACCGTGGATTAGACTTTTCTTCAACAATTCATGTAGTTAATTGTAGCTACTGCTCGTTCATTTTGATTTGATATGACCTTGGTTCCCTAGGCACGAGTTGCCTCTGCTGAGTTTCATTTCTGCCGCTCAGCTCCTGATTTCGTTCACTGTGAAACCTTTCTCGAATGGCCTTAGTAATTTTGTTGATTCTGCTTTTCGTGCAAAGTGGAAGTATACTTCATATAAAGTGCTTTATTTGAGGTAGATATGTATATGGTGCTTGCTGCACTATCCCTCTACTAAGGATAGCAAGCCGCACGATTCTCTTAGCTTTCTTGCAGTTCCAAGCATATGTACAGGTGTAAACAGGTTAAATATTGTTGCCATGCTTACAGCTTAAGCGTCTTACATTTGACATTGCCTTCACACTCTAAGTTCACAATATCCTTGTTCATGGTGTTGTGTCTCTTTGTGTCTTTCTCTGGTCGTCATTTCTTCTATAGGTGAGTCAGTTTGGGTTCTCTTGACATCAACTTCTGTGTCTATACATGATGGTCTGAAGAAATGTCTCTTTGGAGTCCATGTTTTTATGACTCCTTTTAGACTTCCTGCCATTCTCACGTGTTCATCTTTATTCCATGTCATCAGTTGACACTGTCCATTTGGGCTGCTGTAAACCCATCTTCCCACATAATTTCTATGCTTCTTGGGATATAGAAACCTTGTTCCTTCTGGTGCATGAATGCTGGCTTTCACAAAATCTCTTATTTCTCTGTCTGTCAAGTCTTTGAGCTTCCATCCGGGCTCGACATTGATCAGGATCTTCATCCCTATGGCTTTTTCTCAGTTTTCTGACATTGGGAGATTATTATCTTGATAACACAGAATCCTAGCAGCATCACCACTAACAGGGCTCCTAGAAACTTGAATGCATCTGCCATCCATTGTGTAACCCATGAGACTAGTGATCCAAACCAACTGTCATCATCAACTTCGTCCGTCTCATCAATCATCTGGTTCTGCAGTTTTGTCAGCATACCTATTGGTTCTGTTAGAGTTCCATTTTCCTCATTGTGAGAAGGTATAAATGTGCAACATGATTCTCGATTTTTGCACAAACTCCTCCATCCATGGCTGTGATCATGTCAAGCACATACCTATTCTGGAGAGTCATCAGTCGGACTGCTCTTAACTCCTCGTTGATAGCGTTGAATCCTTTTATGGTTGTGTTGATGGTCTGCAGTAGTTCCCATCTGGTTATCTGCAACCATTTGCTCCAACTTGAAATCTTGGCATGAAAATTGTTGTGAACACTGATGAGGTGAGGCTAAACAGCCTGTTTTCATATGGGATTGCATGAAAAGCATCCTCTGATTTGGCGCAAAAGTAATTCTCCCTTTTCATTCGGGTCAACAGTTCCACAGATCTCTTCTTCCTTAGGTGTGCATCTGCTTTTGGGAAACTGTCAATATTCAGGTCACTTTTTTCAGGATCACCAACGCTGGAACGTGGACATTCACTATTGTGCATATACCTCCCCAGTTTCTTGGCAGTCTGATGTATGCTTTGGATCCACATGCCCAATGATGATCCATAATTACTGCAGTTCCATGCATCATTTCTGGAGCATCCAAGATTTGTCCACAGTTCTGATTCTCTCCCATCTTCCTTGTGCCATTATTCCTGAAACAGTATTTTGTGCTCTCCAGTGGTACTATCCTCCTCTGTCGTCGACCCATGTCAGCAGTTTTGCAAGCCTTGGCCATAATGGCTTGGATATCCTTTGTGAATTTCCAATTGCTTCCTTGCAGGCTCCGAGGACCATCCATGCCTGCAAATTACTTGTCCTTTCTCCCATCCATCGGGTGAAAGCACTGTTCCCCAAATCTGCATTTGGCATCTGTTCTTCCAACTTTGAGCATCTTCTTGAGTTTTTCCTTGAACATTTAGCTTCTTGTTCACTTCCTATCTGATATCCGCTCCTTTCACTCCAGGTTTCTCGTACCTGATCACATGATTCCTAGTATGAGCTCTGTCTCTTGTCTTTATGTCTTGAACATAATCATCTTCATCAGGATCAGTTTTTTCAAATGCCCATTTCAGTGAGGCATCACTACCCATGAACTGGCCTCTGGTTTTGCACATTGCTACATGCGAAGGTGTGCTGTCTGGACATCAATTTCTACAGCTACGAAGATCTTGGACCTCCCGATGCTGTATGGTAAGAGTGCACAAACAAAGCATTCCCCCTCCGAACTTCGTCTTCCAACTTCCTTCATGTGTTGGTACCAAATGTTGTTTCCCAAATGTGCTGTGCTGTCCAAGTAATTGTTTAGTTCCTTGTTGTCTCTGTGTATGCTTCTCCTGATTCCTAATGTTTTCATGTAGTTTGCTATAACTACATCCCTGAATGCATCTATATGGCTCTTTCTTACTGGAGGATTCTCAGATATCCTGGCCCATGGTGCAGGCCTCCTCATCTGTGCCACTTGAGTAGACAAAGGTCTGGCAGTTCTTTCTTTGTCCTCATATTTTTTTTTCTTTCAGGTTAGAAATGTCTGCATCCACTCTGGCTTGGGTTCAGTATATGGCTGTACTGTGGAACTTGGACTTGTCCCTTTTACTGGAACATATATGCTCGGCAATGTTGTCTCTGTAGGTTAATTCTTCAGCTCCTCTAGTCTTTTCCTTTCTCTGGCTATAAATGGCCATACTGTGTCTGCTATCAGTTGTGCTCATGTAGAGATTTATCCGAGTTTGCTCTTGTCTTTCTTGGTGTTGGATCAAGAGTTTCTGATACAGCTGTTTTTGTTGGCTTTCTTTCCAACTCTTCTTGTCTTTCCACAACGTCTGCTTCCTTCATTTGGCTCTTTACTTTACTTGTAGTGAGATTTCCCATAGTAGGCAGTCTTTTTGTCTCTACTGCTTTGGATTGTGGTTCTGCAGTCATTGACACTAGGCCTGGTGTATGTGCATTCAATGTTTGCATGCGTGTAGTTGTCAGTAACCTTTTTTCATTCATACTCTGCCAACCCTTTCTCCGGCTTTTCAATTTGCTTGTTACCACAAGTGTGTGTGTGTCATTGCTAATCACATCCATCTCAAGTTCACTCACTCCATTATAAGATCTACTCGGGACTGGAATTACTATAAAGGGTTTGGGTGCTTTTGTGGGTGTCAAACGCACATTATTAGGTGGATGTACTGGGATTGGAACGCTTCGTACACCAATAAAAAATGCCGTTCTGATCGTAAATGACAGTAAAATGATGATGAATATAATACACAAATACATTATGCCCCTGTAGGTTAGGCGGCAGCATTTACATCTAGGGAACTGTGACCGTCTCTCCTTCTGCGGGAGGACTAGAGTACTGTTCTGGACCCCCATCTCGATCATCTGTAAAAATGTGTTAACTTTTAATACAAATTCTAAATAATATTGTCTCTGGATCCTGTTTGTTTTATTTGTGAGCTGTAGAACTTAAACAAATTGTCTCTCCTTGTCAGACCACTGGATTTGTCTATTAGTTCTGGATACAGTTCTCTTGTTTAGGCGATGGGGAGTGTCAAAATTAAGCAATAATTCAACAGGTCTCTTTACTGTGCATGTTCAAAATATACCAGCTCCCAGTCTACACCTCTAATCTGCTTCAGTCCCGAAGACATGCTGTGTCCTTGCCAGTACAAAAATAAAATTAAAATAAAACAAACAAAATCTTTGACACTGCTCTCTTGATCTGTCCCTTGGCATACAGTTTAAAATCTTCTCAAATAGTTCTGCTGATGGTTAGAAAGTTTGACTTGCATCACAATACCATGCAGGAGCATGCCCATCTGTGCGGAATTTGCTGGGTCTCTGATGTACGTGAGGACATCAACATCGATCGGTCTCCCCACAAGCTCTGGAAAATCCTCAATTAGGCGGAAAAACACATTGCTTGCCAACCTGCTGTCTTCTGGTAACAGGGACATTTGTCCTGTCATTTCTGGAATTTGGGACTGTTTGCTTTTCGCTTCACTGTGAACAGTGTCTGCAATTTACATTTGCGTGGAGAGCCACTTGTATAACTATGCTATTTAGGATGACGCTCAGACGTTCTGTATTTGCTGGATCTCAAAGAAAAGTTAGTACATCTGTCGTTCTCCCAACAAGTTCTGGACACTCTTCGATTAGGCGAAAGAACAATACATTGATAAGCTCATTCGCTTCCTTCTCCACTTGGGACATTTGGCTTTTCCTCACTGTACTCGGGAAGTAGGAGGAACTGCTCGGCAATCACAGTAAGCAATCTCCTTATAGTCTTTTCATTTTCAGGACTTGTAGAAAGTCAGTGACACTTGTGAGCCTCCCTACCAATGACGGGTACGGTCTTAGCACTAGATCGAAGTATGTCACCACATCTTTGGTGATATCGCTACTGTGAGACACCATAAGTGATTCTGAACAAGATTATCGTGCAGAAAATCTCAGGATACTGGTTTCTCTTCCAGCTTATGTGCCCTCGATCAAAATTTCACATGTTCTCTTTTTCTTATTAAGGCTTCAGTGTGCCTCAGTCCAAAGTTCAAATTCGGAGGCTATGTTGTGGTTTATAAATGACATTTTCTTCTTCACCCTGCAACTAGGATACAGAGAGTGTCCCCTTGTATGTCCTTATCCTCCTTTTTGCTCAGAGGAATGTCCAAAGTAAAACCACAACTTTTGCTCAAAAGCTCTTTGTCTTTGCTTTGCTGCTGCTCATGCGTCCTTCTTCCTCATCATGGATCTTGTCTGCATGTGCTGTGGTTCTTCCCTGTCGTCTGTAGTCTCTTCGCGCTGGGGTGCAGGCAGGGGTCCTTCTCCAATGTATGGCTTGATGTCGCCCAAAAAGATCCAAGCTCTTCTTCCTTGTAGTTTTACTGCAGACGGAGTGCAGTCTTCCACTGTAAAGGGACCGTTAAACCTTGGCTCATCCCACCTTTTCCTCGTATGGTTTTTTACCAACACAGTGTCTCCAGGGAAAACGGATGGAACACAAAGTCCTTGAGCTGTGCCTTCAGTAATATCTCCTTCTGTGTTCCGTGCTGCCCTGCACCCTTTTGGTAGTTGCTGCAGCTGGCCTGAAATTGCAGTAAGACAAGATGTCATGCAATTCAAGTAATTTTGCATTTCAGACCCTATGATTTCTCCTGTTGACTGGGCATCACATTTAGCTCTGTCTTGGGGTGTCAGTGGAGTGCGCATTCTTCTTCCTGTGGCTATTTCGTGCGGCGTAAGATGATGGTCGGAACCAGGTTGATTCCGGAGTGCATACAATGCCAAAGGAAGGCAGTGCAACCATCCTTTTCTTAGAGTAAGCTTCGACTTGTCTGCCATTTCCTTTAATAAGCTGTCGAACTTCCTGCATATCCCGTTACCTTGCGGATGATACACCAATGAAAACTTGTGCTTTATACCAAGCAACAAGCTAATCTGCTCGAAAACTTCATTTACAAAGTGGGTCCCGTTATCTGATCTCATGACTTTGCATACCCCCGACCTGGGAAATACCTCCCTCACTAGAAATGTGGCCACACAGGTATAGTCTGGGTGTGTACAGGGACCTGACTCTATCCATCTAGAGAAGGGACACACCACAACAAATAAATACCTGAACCGGTTACATACTTAAATCATATTGACATAATCAACATGCAAGTGTTGAAAAGGTCCGTTAGGCCTTGGGATGACTCCTCTGATTACCTTCAATGTGTGCCCAGCTGTGAACTGTTGGCAAATTATACAGTTCAACAGAAAAAGTGCAACATGCTCTGCTAAGTTGGGTATGAACCAGTCTTCTGAGAGCGTTGCCACTAGATTCTCTTTTGTCATGGTGCTGGGTAGTGTAACTGCTCCAGCGCTAATTTGAACAGGGCTATAGGCATTACTGGTTTACCAGTGCTGTCTTGTCACCACAAGCTGTCAGAGAGGTTTAAAGAACACCCTCACCGCTTCCATACATTTTTGACCTTCTGTGGTGCCTCCCCTTGGAGTTCCATCAACTGTGCCTGTCCCATATTGTTGTAACTTTCAGGTGTACTTTGTGCAATACTCATTCTCTCATTAGTGTTAATAGCTTCCATATCCATGATCGTCTCATTCTTGGATGACATAGGCTTGGTTTCTGTGTCTGCTGCTCGATTTCCTCGTGAGATAAAATCTGTTCCCTTCATGTGGGCGGCACATTTCATGACCACTATGCCCATTGGGAGCTGTAGAGCCTCAATCAGCCTGTCCAGGCTGTGTGCTGTACTGGTGCGCTGTCCGCTCAGAGGTAGCCCCTCCTTTTCCAGAGCGCTAAACCTGCGTGCATTGTTGATGTCACAAAGGCGGAATCACTGTACACCGTTACTTCCTGGTCCGTGTGATTCTCAATCGCGAGTATCAATGCCAATAATTCTGCAGCTTGTGCTGAATAATGAGACGGTATTCGTGTACTGAGAAGCACTCTAAACTCTCCGTTTGCTGTGCGCTTCATTACAGCAACACCTGTATGTATTTGTCCATCGTTTCGATCGATTCTTGAAGAACCATCAATAGAAAATAATTTCTCCTCCTGCCAGTGCATTCTCTTTCACTCTGGGAATTTCATCATAGAATTCTTCTTAATTTGCACAGTCAAGTATTGGCTGTCCTTCAGTGACTGGTTCAGCTATGAACATAGCTGGGTTCACTATCTTGCATTGGACTATCTTAATCGATGGATTCAATATAATCACTTCACAGGCAGAAGCTTTCTGAGATGTCAGTGTGCCTTTAGGCTTCTCTAGGATAGCAAATAGCAAGTGCTTGATGTACAATGTCATTAAGCATCCCATTGCAATGGTTGTAGCCTTCTCAATGGCAAATGCTGCGCCAGCTAAACTTTGTTCGCACAGGAACTGGCCTCTCATCACTGGGTCCAAATTTCCACTGTAGTATGCCAGAGGCTTGTATCCCAATGTGGTTCTCTGCATGAGCACTGCCGTCATAACGCTGCCATTTGTGTGTGAGAACAGGTAACTTCCTCTGCATAATTGGGGATCCCTAAAACTGGTGCCGTGCAAATGGCTCTTTTGAGCTCAGAAAATCTTTCCTCCATGGTCTCTTTTCTTTTGTCACTTGTGCCTTCTTTAGGGCCTGAAGCAATGGCTTGGTGTAGGAGCTGTAGTCGAAAACCCATGCCCTGACATAATTGCAAAGACCTAAGAAGCTTTGCATCTGCTTTATCGTGTGTGGCTTAGCTATGTTTAGTATGTCTTCAGCTCTTTCTGGGGTAACTCTTTTCCCTTCATGAGAGATCAGCTGACCTATGTAGAGTACTTCTCGTTGACAATACTGTAACTTCACTTTGTCAACTTTATATCTTTTCTCAGCCAATGTAGTCAATAGCTGGACAGAATAGTGTCTGCATTGCTCCTCTGTCGTGCTACAAATTAATATGTCGTCCACATATTGCAAGACAACACTCTCTAATGTTATATTGCTTAGGTCCATCTGCAGGGACTCTGTTAAAGATAGAAGGAGACTCACAGTACCCCTGGGGTAGCCTCATGCTTTTCAGACACATCTATCAGAATGTGAATGACGTTAGATCTTGTGATTTACGGTGCAACTGGATTGAGAAAAATGCATTTTTCAAGTCAATCACTGTGAAATATTTTGCCTCAACAGGTATATTACATAGAATTGTAGCCGGGTTCGGGACTAAAGGGAACTCGGCCTCAACAATATCATTTATCGGCCTTAGATCTTGAATTAGCCTCCAAGACGCCCCTTTTGATTTTTTGATAGGGTAAAGCGTGGTATTGCATGACGACTCTGACGTCACTAAGATGCCTTGCTCCATCATAGCCAAAATTTTTGATAGGGTAAAGCGTGGTATTGCATGACGACTCTGTCGTCACTAAGATGCCTTGCTCCATCATAGCCGAAATTGTCTTAAAAATCCCTTCATCTGCCTCCCTGGACATGAGATATTGTTGTGCTTTCAGTAAACTTGCTCCTGGCTTCAGTTTAATCTTCACTTCTCTGACTCCTTTCAATAGGCCTACATCATAGGGTCCTGTAGTCCACACTGAGACAGGCATCTGGGTCATGTCACTCTCAAAATATTCAGGGCGATACTGTGCTAACATCATTCTCTCAGGCACTCCTCTTTTGATCAATTTCACCCAAAAGGTGAGGCTCACCTCCACCATTGTTTCTCCTTCATCTGCTTGTTCATTAAACAGATTGTCATCAGTGACATCAGTCAATCTATACCCCTCTTCAATGGCGAGTACTGTGCACCATTGTCGGCCTTCATCATCATGACCATCGATCAAAAACACTTTTCCTCGCATTGCGGCTGCATGTATTATTAAAGGAAATACTTGTCCCCTTTCCTCGTGCATAGGTATTCTTGGCCTGAACAAAAATTCGTCTAAGGTCCTCATAGTTTTTTCAGCAAGGCCTGGCAGACCTGCCATTAGCACGCGCATTCCATACGAAAATATTTCTGGCTCTAACGGAATGGCTCTCATGGCTGTGTGTACTGCATATGCTCTAATAATTTTGCATACGTTTGAATAGTGCATTCCTGGAGTTCAGCATACTATGCCCTCCTACGTGAACGAGATTGTCATATTTAGTTTTGTCATTAGATCTCAACCCAAATTGTTTACTGGGGTTTGTTGTGAATATAGTAGAGCCATATTCATATCACATTCTTCTATAGAGACTGGAAGTGCGTTTGTAAAGGGAACACGACTTCTAGTTCCTGTGAAACTCTGAGTATTTATAGCATCACTGGACAAGGAAAACTTGCCTTCACGTATACACAAAGGTGTTGCAACCGTGTCAACTAAGAAGGAATATTCTTTATCCCATATAACGACATCCACCCTTGGCTCCCGGTGAGGGTCTGGTGTCACTGATAGGATAGAACACATAAGGGTTCCCAGTGAGCTGTCCTAGTCCATATATGATGTTTTCCCACCTTGGGCAAATGGACTTCCCCCATCGCCAGTGTTACTCCTCATACCAGGGTTCACGGCCTGCCCTGTGCTCGCTGTCTGTGACAGTTGCATCGGTGAGTGTTGGGACTGTCCTTGTGGAAAACTCACCAAATTCTGAGGCTGTAAGCCTTGTTGTGCTCCTGGCCTCTGTTGTTGCACTGTGTGATTTTGTGCAACTCCCTGCTGTAAGAATGCAGGTGGATTCGCCGTACCTGCTCCTATCCCTTGGCTATTCCGCATCATGCATTGATTCCTGCATGTGCGCGCTAAATGCCCTGTCATCCCACACAACCAACATACTGGCAGTGGTCTGATCACTTGCCCATTAGACATATCTTGTTTGCCATTTTGTATATTTTGAAAACCCCCTTGATTATTCTGGAAACCTCCCTGATTGCTCTGCCATCCTCTCCCTCGAAATCCTCTTCCCCTGGGGTAAAACCCGGTATTGTGCTGATTTTTCTGCTGTGGATTATTAACTTGTGGCATGCTCGACTCAGCAGTTTTGGTTATCATGGCTCCTTCGAGAGCATATTTTGACAATTTCTTCTGCACTAGTTTTGCCTGTTCATCCTTTCGTGCAGCTTCCTTTTTGCGATTCTTTTCTTGCAGCCTTCTGCAATAATGTGCAATGGTCAACTGTATTTCTGACCATGGCTTGGCCTCGATTCCCAGCAATTTTTTGAGCTGTTTCTGTACTGGTTCTGGCAAACCTTGGCATAATATATGGTAGAACATGGGTATAGATTTCCCCCAAGATTCCTGAGTCTCGAGTACCCATGCATCTTGAAAATTCTGTATGTAAATTAACAGGTCTTCCCACTCCTTCATTTTACGTGCCATGATAGCTCCCATATCGGAAGTATCTGGATAAAGCACTCGTAGTGCTTTCCATACCTCATCTCTGCAATTGTTAAATGGAGCTCTGTCATGCGCAGTATTAACTGTGGTCAAACCAGGGTAACCCGCCCGTGCCCACACATCGTCTGCTCTATCACCAAGTATGGCGATTAAGAGACCTTTAATATCCCCGATAGCTAAGGTGTTCCCTCCCTTCATTTTTTCAAGCTTGTGTATCCATTCCCCTGCTCCCGATGTTAACATTGGAAGCTTGCTTATCAGGTTTTCTCGATCCATGTGTGGCCATGGAATATATTGTGGTCTTGCTCCACCTTTCCCAAGCAACGGAAATTGGGATGCATAGTCCTCTCCCTCCTCCATCATTGCTCTTCTGTCTATTGCAGGTGCAATATTTCTGCATCGCTGTCTACCAGGCAATGACCTTGGTTGGCTCATGTAGGGTGGTGGCGACACCCCCTCTGACGTGAGATACTTCTTTGTGCCGATCTGACTTTGTGGCAAATTCTGATGCCCTCGGTGTAGATCCTCTAGTGTCTGACCATCTTATCCCTTTCCCTCCTGAGACTCTCTTTTCACATCTTCTCTCCTTCTCTGTTTCTTCACGCTCCTTTCTTTCGGTGTCAGACATTGGGCCTCATTACACGGTAGGTGGTAACCATGGCGCTATTAGTGCCATGGTTGCCGCCGGTATTTTACCGTGTCCGCCTTGGTGGATGGCGGAATTACCGCCCTACTCCAAGGTGAGTGGGGGCAGTAATTCCCCATTCACCAAGGCACTTCCCCATTCCCATTTTTGCCACCACAGGGCTTAATGAGAATGGGTAAGGAGCTAATTACGGTACCGCAAATTGCAGTACCGTAATTAACACCGAGGTCCCTTTGCTGCACCCTACTTTAATGGCTGGTAAAACCAGCCGTTAAGGTCGGGTCCCGCAAAGGGAACTCGTAGTAAGGCAGTAAGGGTTTACCGGTACCGGTGCCCTTACCGGTACTGGTAAACCTTTACCGCCTACTGTGTAATGAGGCCCATTGTCTGCCCCAACATGTGCAACTTCTTGCATCCTCTTTGCTCCTGCTTATTTCTGATGTACCTAGGGAAAGTTCTCTATTCGCACTGCTTTGGGAGACATCCTCAGTGTCATAAAGATGAGTGCTCTCCAGGCACTCGTTTTCCCCCTCCCCTTGGGGTACTTGTTCTAGCCCCATTTCATCAAATATCCTATCGATTGTTCCTCCGATGCTTCTGGTGTCGAAGTCATCCTCAATATTTGTTCTAGATGTGCCTGGTACTGAATCATGCTCAGAAAATAATTCTTCTATGTCTTCCCAGTCTACTACTGGCTCAGGTTTTTTAATTTCTCTTTCCAGATATTCAAGATCGCGTGCTCTCTGTCTTCACTTACGTTCTATATCGCCATTGAACTCTTTGCGCTTCCTCACTTCCTCTCTGACCCTGTCTTCCTCCTTTTTCTTTTCGTCCCTGCGTTCAGTTGCCCTTCGGATCTCCTCATCCCTTCTTCTCTTTATTCTTTTCTCTCGTGTATTTTGTTCTTACTCTAACCTTCGCTGCTCCTGTCTGTCTTCTTCAGTGGTTGCCTTCCGTTTGCAACCGCGTTGCCTTTCTTGCTCTTCGTGATATAACTGTTCTCGTCTGTCTATCTCTTTTCTTTATTCTTTCATCTCGCAATCCTTCTTCTTTTCTCCTCTCTTTCCTTTGTACATCGGCTAACTTCTCCTTTTGTTTTGCGACATCAATGCCCTTGCAGGCAAGTTTAAATAAAATCTGACCTCCTATCCATTCGTTCTGTGCGAGTGCTATCTCATCAATTCTACCCGTGCTTCCTTTCCATCTTTTTCCTTCTCTCTCCTTGTTGAGAGATGTGTACTTGCCTGTGTCTGGTCTCGTCTCTCATCATCGCGTATCTACTTGTCCCTCAGGACTTTGGAGGTGATATCTCTATCTCTATCTTTATCCAGATTTTCATCACTACTTTGCATAGGTGACTCATATGCTAGGTTGCTATGCCCTGTGGCTGCTTTAAGTTCCCTGAGTGGGTATAACCCTTCCTCCTTATCCTTCTCAATTTTCGTTTCAGCCAGGGCGGGTGGCGCTGAGGGTGTCTCACCCCCCTCTGTGCATACATTAAGTATCCAGTCTTATGGCGGTTCCTCTTCCTTGTTTTGTTGATACTTTTTCCACAACTCTAGACTAGCTAGGCGTTTGTCTAACTTTTTGCCTGTGTATGTGGCGTGCAAGTATGTCGTTATATGTTGCAAAACTGCTTTAGATAATGACCCAACCTGTGGCCAAGACATAAACATTTTGTGGGCGGTTCCTTTAACCCATTTGCACTGTACTTTTTCAGCTTAGGTGCATGTTTCGGCAACTGTTTGCACATGTGTGCTAATGGAGTTATGTCTTCCATGCTTAAATCTGTTCCCTTTCCCTTGTATATATAACAATGCTTTACGTGACTTAAACAATTCCAACAATATGAGTGAGCACCAATCACTGCAAGCTCCAATCCCGATTTTTTCACAAAATGTTATATCTTCTATTTTACTCAATAAACATCAGGTTATCTTCTACAACATGCCAAATCTCCAATCGTGCAGTTTTTATGCTTGTTCCTCGAAGGAAAATGTTCAGTCCTATGACGTCACAACAAATAACACATAAAACAGACGTTAACAGACTAGACAAACTCCAGCTGGTCACATGTACCTCAGCCTCTAAAATTACACCGACATGGAGTTTAAACTTAACCCTTTCACGGTGCCTTTAATCGTTGTGGTGGCCTATTCATTCCCCATTATTTGGGAATCTAGCCGCTTGTATTAAAAGCGTAGAAATTAGGCGGATCCTCTCTCTTCTCAGGTGTCCTCCCCAGTAACCTCTCTCTTCTCGAGTGTCCTCCCTGGTATCCTCCATCTGTCTTCTTAATTATTCTTGAGTCATTATTCCCTTCCGCATATATATATATATATATATATATATACATTCTTCGCTACTTCTGACTATATTTTGTTTTTTCCCGCCTCCCTCTGTTACCTTTTCCCTCACTTGTTCTAAGGCATGCACTTTTGCCAAAGCATTAGTCTTTTTCACTCACTGTTTGCATGTTTCCTCTCTGGATCCTCGGGATCACCGCCTTCGTCAACGCCTTCTCCGGCTGTTCTCCCGCTCAGCTGCCCGTAGGAGTGGGAAGGTGTTATGTGGGGAACACAGGTCCCTTCAGACCTCATTCTGCAGATTTTATTTTTACTCTACCACTGTCTAAGGGGAGCTTCATGGTGTACTTGCCGAATGGCAAAGGACTCGTAATATTGCCGAGGACCAAGAGTTACTTTATGTCGACGGTGAATGGGTGTCTTTTTCTAATCGATAATTGATAACCATCAATCTCTGTTACCAAGTGTGCTGGAGTCGGAGTTTGCTCAGAAGCCAAGAAAGCAGCACCCATGAGATTGATGGGGGTGCAGATATATACTTCAACACCAATCAACGGTTTGGCATAGGGAGTCCGTTTAATGACAAGTACAAAAAACGGGGAGTCATGAATATCAGCAATGGTGCGATCTTCCTTCTCGCTTCAACTCCAATGAACTTCAGAAAAATCCTAACATTTATATTCAAAACTCATCATCCTTGACATGTAACACTCAAAAGTTGACATGCAATTCTATTGGTTCGGAAAAGGTAACTTTATTATAGATACTATATCTGTATATGGTAACAGAGTGAGGGGATTGGGTAAACACTGTCAGGTGGGCATCTAAACCCTTCAAAAATTACTACTGCAGACCTCACTAAAAGTACAACGTCCAATTGGTTCTACTAACTATAGGACCCTAGATTATTTGGTCCAATGTGATTGGGTTGGCACCAACCCCATGCATACTTTTTCACTTTGCTTAGCAGCACGCAGAATGGTCAGCCGGTGCAGGGTGCCCCTCAAGTCATCCAGCCTTCTTCCAATCAATCATCACTTTAGTGGCTATATGTCAATTATTTTGCTGTGGTTGGCCTCGAGACTGCATCTTCTGTCTAGATATCTTCCCTTGGCTCACAGCCATGCCTGGGTGTGGGGGTTCTGCTTCTGTTAGTGCGGATGGTCACGTGATTCAGACACTGTGGATTTGCCTGTTCTTCAACAATTTGTGTATTTAATTTTATGCTCACCCACCACTTGCCTTCGCCTTCTTATCTTGCCCCTTCAAATCAGTATATTCTGCTCCTTGCTTCCGTTGATTGTAGCTACTGCTCGTTCATTTTGATGGATACGACCTTGGTTACCTAGGCACGAGTTGCCTCTGCTGAGTTTCGTTTCTGCCGCTCAGCTCCTGATTTCGCTTACTGTGAAACCTTTCTCGAATGGCCTTAGTAATTTTGTTGATTCTGCTTTATGTGCAAAGTGGAAGTATATGTCATATAAAGTGCTTTATTTGAGGTAGAAATGTATATGGCGATTGCCGCACTATCACTCGACTTAGCATAGCAAGCCGCATGATTATCTTTGCTTTCTTGCAGTTCCAAGCATATGTACAGGTGTAAACGGGTAAAAAATGTTTGCCATGCTTACAGCTTAAGCTTCTTACATTTGACATCGCCTTCACCCTCTAAGTTCACAATATCCTTGTTCATGGCATTTCGTCTCTTTGCATCATTCTCTGGTCGTCATTTCTTCTATAGATAAGTCAGTCCGGGTTTTCGTGATGTCACCATTCGTCTTCCATTAGGACCTTTTTCGTTTCTTCAGGGACTGTACTCAGTCGATCTTTGGTTCATCTCATTTGTTGATATGGCTTTTTCAATGGGTACCTTACTGTCCATGGTTTCCTCGATACTGGTACTTCAGTAGGCATTGTTCTTCTGATAGGTACTGGGCAAAGCCCCAGTGCAGCTCTCTGCTGGTTTATTTGCTGATCATACGTCACATATCTCGGTGTGAACGTTCCTGGTACTTCAAAATGGACTGTTGGAGTGCAGCCTGTATCTCGGACCTCCTCTCCATTGGTTATGTAAATGTTTGAAAAACTTAGATGGTTGGCTAAGTGAACACTTATGAAGGTATGAGAAATCTTGTTATGTTGGAGTCAATTTATGATGCCTGCTCTCCTGAGCTCATACAGCACTTGGATGATTCTAAGGAGAAAGATCCAAAGAAGTTAGCTAAGGCTGCTGACTTGTGGGTTGCCAACAGGGCTACTCACAAGGATTCTGGGGCTACTCAGAAGAACGATGAGGGAAAGCAGCCAAAGACAGAGAAAGAACAATTCCAATACCTCCAATCCAAAAGAGGGCCACAAACAGCAACATAAGGGTACACCACAAGGGAAACCGAATCAGGCTAGTGCACCATCTGGTCCCAAACCAGATGGAGGTCATAACAAACCCCCATTCATCAAGACATTTGGGAAATGTTATGTTTGTGTTTCAACTGATCATGTGAAAGGGGATCCCAGATATAAGGGTAAACCTTCAGGGGTCCACACTGTCTCCTTAACCTTCTCCCCAGAGGAAGAAGTACCTATAGCAAGTGGAAACGTTCACCTACTGGCCGATGAACCCAAGAGAGTCTCAGCTAGTGTTTCTTTAGTGTCCCTGGGCTAATTTAGAGGTCTACAATTCCATCCCAGATAATACTAAAGAGCATTATAAAGATAGTGTTCTTGTGAATGGCCAGGAGACTCTTGCCATCAGAGACACTGGTGCCAGCATAAGTGTGGTGGATGAAGCATTTTTCAAGGTGGAGGATGTTGCTAAGGCACCCAAAAACCTCACCAAGTTAGCTGGAGGCCCTGTGCAAATGCTTCCCCAATTACCATCTCTTATCCAGTGTAATGATATGATTGTCAAAATACCTGTTAGTGTGCAGAGTGAAGTGCCTGGTAGAGTCCTGCTGGGTAATGACCTAAAAACTCTTGGAGTTGTGTCTAGTACCCCCAGGCCTCACAGTCAAAGGAAACAGGAGCTCACAAGGCCTGCAAGGGAGAGGACCTTGAGAGGCTCTCCAGAGGAGTTGATAGAGGAAGCTATCACTCCCACTCCACAGGAGTTGCCTACTGCGATTTCTGAAAAGAAAGAGGCAAAGGGGAAATCCAAGACCTCAAGGAAAAAGACAGACAGCACCCCTGTGCTACCAACAAGGACATCCCCGAGATTGTCCAAGGTCACACTTGTGACTCCTCCACCTGCTGAGGCAGAGTGTGAGGTACAACCATGTGTGATTGATCCAGTTTCTGAAGAGTCAGATCTGAAGGAAGACATTGTTTTGGTTGGAGATCATGACCATGTTGACCATCCTGAGCTGCAGTCTTTACTGGCAGAAGGTGGACCCAACTGGGCAGACTTCAGCAGAGGACAAAGAAGGTGTCCTACTCTGGTTCCAAACCAGATGGAGGTCATAACAAACCCCCATTCATCAAGACATTTGGGAGTAGTGTCCTACTCTCGAAGGTCTTTGGAAACAGGCTGCTTCTCAACTTTATGGGCAAGAAGTTGGAAAGCACAGGTTGAGTTGGGAAGATGGACTCTTCTACAGCAAATCGACTGAGTCTATCCCTGGGGACTGCAAAAGGATTGTAGTGCCCCTAGCAAACAGACTCCAGTTCCTACAGTTGGCCCATGAGATACCTTTGGCTGGCCATTTGAGTTTCACAAATACCATGGAAAGGCTCTCCTTTTACTTCTACTGGCCTAAAATGGGTTTAGAAGTTGACAAATTCTGTAGGTGCTGTCACACTTGCCAAACCTCTGGCAAGAGTAGAGCCAAGAATGTGGCACCGCGGGTGCCTCTCCCAGTGGTGGGAGTTCCTTTTGAGAGAGTGGGCATCGACATTGTTGGTCCCCTTGACCCTCCCACATCTTCAGTGAACAGGTTTATCCTGGTTGTAGTAGTCCATGCTACTAGATACTCAGAAGCAATACCTATGAGGACTGTTACAGCTCAGACTGTGGCTAAGGCTCTACTTGGTATTTTTACCAGAATAGGATTTCCTAAGGAAGTGCTATCCGACAGGGGATCCAATTTTATGTTCCACTACATGCAAGCCATGTGAAAAACTGTGGTGTCACTTACAAGTTCTCTACAGCCTACCACCCATAGACAAATAGACTGGTAGAGAGGTTTAATTGTACTATGAAGAACATGATAGGTGCTTTAGAGGAACCCCTTAAAAGAAAGTGGGACCTTCTACTGCCATGCCTTCTCTTTACTTATAGAGAAGTCCCTCAGGAGGGAGTTGGTTATAGTCCCTTTGAACTTCTCTGTGGCCATCCAGTCAGAGGCCCCTTGCCCTGATTAAGGAGGGGTTGGAGAGTGCTCCATCCCCCAAGCCAGTCTGAGTGACTGACTATGTGATAGGTCTCCGGAGGAGAATGTCAGGCATGATGGCAGAAGCTAGTGATAACTTAAAAGCAGGTCAGGCTCTGGTCAAACATTGGCATGGCCAGAAGGCCAGCATGGTGAGTTTGCAGCACAAATGGATAGGACAAAGGTCAAGGTTGTGGGCAAACTTGGAGAGTTGAACTATTTGGTGGATTTAGGCAGACCTAAGGAGGCTTCCAGAGTCTTTCACACCAACCAATTGAAGGCATATGTCTCAAGACCAGAAGTGGGTGCTTTGCTTCTTGTTTCAGCTCAAGAGGAGGAGGAGAGTGACCCTCTACTGGACCGTCTCAGGGGCCAAGCTTGGGATGAGAACATAGAAGGAGTCAATCTCTCTTCTCAACTGACTTCTGAACAACAGGAGGAGTGCAAAGTTCTGTTGAATCAGTTTGCCTCCCTGTTTTCACTTTCACCAGGCATGACCCCTTGGGACCAGCATGATATTCTCACTGGTGACTGTTTACCTGTGAAAAGCAGAGGTTAGAGAATGTCAGAACATGTGATATCCCACATCAAAGGAGTGGTCAACAAGATGCTTGATCTCGGGGTTATAGAGCCATCTACAAGTCCATGGTCTAGTCCAGGTGTTCTAGTACCAAAGCAGGATCCAAGGAGTTGAGATTATGTGTGGACTATAGAGCTCTAAATGCAGTCACTAAAATTGATGCCAATCCTTTGCCAAGGACAGATCAACTAGTGGATAGACTTGGTTCAGTCAAGTACCTCAGTATATTTGATCTAACGTCAGGCTATTGGCAGATAGCCCTGACAGACCATGCCAAGGAGAAAACTGCATTCTCAACCCCGGCAGACCTCTACCAGTTTAAGGTTATGCATGTTGGATTAAAGAATGCACCTGCTACATTCCAAAGGATGGTCAATCAAGTTCTGAATGGGATGGAGGACTTCTGCATGGCCTACTTGATGACATTGCAGTGTTCAGCCCTACATGGAAAGAACATGTTGATCACTTAGGATATGTTTTGCAGGCTCTTGAGCAGGCCCATCTGACCATAAAGGCAAGAAAATGCCAAATTGGTCAGAGCAAAGTGGTCTACCTTGGTCATGAGGTAGGAGGAGGTGAAATAAGGTCAATGCCTAGCAAAGTACAAGCTGTAAAAAACTGGGCCACCTCTACTACTCAAACCCAAGTGAGAGCCTTCCTAGGTCTCACCGGGTACTACAGGAATTTAATAGAGAACTATTGGACCATAGCTTCTCCCTTGAATGTTATCTCCTCTCCAAAATTCCCTAAAAAGGTTAGATGGAATGAGGAGCGCATTCAAGCCTTTGAAAGCCTGAAGATAGCCCTTTGTCAAGCTCCAGTCCTAAGAGCTCCTGATTATCACCAACCCTTCATTGTGCAGACAGATGCCTCCAATACAGGTATAGGTGCAGTCCTTAGTCAACTGGATGAGAAAGGTAGGGAGCACCCCATTTGCTTCATCAGTAGGAAACTGAAGGAACCAGAAACAAGGTGGGCAACCATAGAGCGTGAATGTTTTGCCATTGTGTGGTCTTTGAAGAAGTTGAGACCATACTTGTATGGATCTACTTTTGTGATTCAATCAGACCACCAACCCTTGAGATGGTTAATGCAAATGAAAGGGGAAAACCCAAAACTTCTAAGATGGTCAATCTGCCTTCAAGGGATTGATGTCATCATTGAGCACAGAGCAGGATGTCACCACCAAAATGCCGATGGTCTCTCTAGGATGTTTTAGACATACTAGAGTGAAGAAATTCATCCGGGAGAGGATTAAATCCTCCTGTCTCTTAGTATGGGGGGGGTGAGTGTTGGGGAACATTTTCCAAAATGGCAAATTTCCCTTACCTACTGAGTCCCTCAGCAGCTTTTCTGGATTTGTATGATTTCTTTTTTTCACCTAGTAAGAGTGTGAGCCTTTTTTCCCACTCTTACATCTGTTTTGCTGTGTGTGTTTAACATTTTTGTGTTCATAGACTGTGGAGCCTCACCTACTCCATGGGCATCATCTTTTTACTGTGTGTTACACAGCACCTTCAGTGCAGTAACACAGGGTTGTCTTTTTCAGACTTCCCAACTCCGACTTGCTGGGTTTATTTGCAATTTCTTTTTGTAAAAGTATTTCTTGTGTTTTACTCTGAGTGCCAAACCAGGTTTGGTTCCTTTGTTCACCGGCCTTTTGCAGGCTTCTGCATGTCTGAGGGGGACAGGATGTGAGGGAGGGGTTTGAAACTCCCTGCACACTGTCTCCTTGGTGACCCATGCCGCACTCTGGTATGACTGGCTGTGGTGACTGTCCTGTGTGTGATTGACAGCCAGGTTGGGTGAATGGTGGAAATCTGCATAAAAAGCAGGTCTCTGGGGCTGGAAAGGCAGAGTCGCAACTGGATCGAGAGAAATGAAGAGAAGCTGACAGAAAAGGACCTCTACCACGACTGAACCTCCCGGTGAAGCCCTGCAGCGGGTTGGAATCATCAAACCTCAACAACAGGGAAGATCTGCAAGAAATCTTCTCCCCTTGAGCTGATAGGAACAACCAGTTCACCAAACTGCTCGCCAAGCCTTCCTTCTCTGGTTGAATTTGCTGTACAGAGCTACAGTGAACCGGATTGCCAGGAGCAGTCTTCCTCCTTCTTGTAAGTCCGACAGTCGCTTCAGGAACCGTGAGACTGCAGGACCTGCCAGAAACGTCTGCCTCAGCTACAGCATTCTTCTGCTTTAAAGGTACTGTGCTAACCCGGTTGTTCGTTTTGTCCAGCCGCGGTGAAAGTGTGTGAAATCTTTCACCTATCCGAGGGGCTTGTCCTTCTTCATTCTTTAAAGTTACTTTTCTTCCGGCCAAC
Organism: Ambystoma mexicanum; assembly: GCF_040938575.1. Taxonomy (NCBI): domain Eukaryota; kingdom Metazoa; phylum Chordata; class Amphibia; order Caudata; family Ambystomatidae; genus Ambystoma; species Ambystoma mexicanum. The sequence continues at coordinate 322,044,993 of NC_090930.1, forward strand.
TTCAATATGAACTCTTGGCAAAGACTTAACCGCAAACTACTCTGAACTGTGTGATCCTCTGCAAAGACTTTGGTCTATTGACTTTTGGCGAGGCCCATTTTAATTTGATTTCCTGGCTGTAGTTTCTTTTTCTAGATTGCCCTGCTTACTTACATGTTGGTGCTGCTTGATTTCTGTCTAACTTTGTCTTTCCCTCCCTTTTACTCACACTTCATTTTGAGCCTAACTTGTCCAGAATCTATTGGGTGCGGTGTAGTGTATTGGTAACGTGATTTTTATACTGCTTGATAATAGTGAAATGCTTAATAACTGATGTGTAAATAAATGTATATTCTTTTACTCAGAAACCTTGAGTCAGTGTTTCTTTGAATCATAGTAATTGCTGTCCTTTGTGTAACTATCGATACTGCTCACTTTACTCTTGAGATAAGTCTGACTGCTCAGCCATCGCTACCACTTTACTGTGTAGTACAGGCTTGTACCAAAGGTGAATTTGTACTGTCACTTGTAGTCCTAACTGTGGGTGGTTTTCGCAAAGGATACTTCATGTAATTCTGCCTAACATCATTAATGCAACCAATAACGTTCCTCTTTTCATTAACTCCATAGGGATATACAGAATTGTGGACTTAGCACTCAGATCAGCAGTGACAAAGTAGACAAGAACCCTCCATAATAAATAGAGGGGTGAGAGGACACAGCTTATTAGTAAGCATCTTATCAGTCTTTCTAAACTATTTATCACTTCAAAGCAGAAACTACTCAAAAACGGCTCAAGGATTTTTCACTGAAAACATCCCCTTTCTTATTTACAGCCACACTATGTGGACATGGAACAAGCAAGAAGGTCTATATGAAATCCTGTTATAGCAGTCGGAAGCTTGAATTAATGCCATACAGGTAAACTACTACTCACATTACAACTATCTTTAGTACTGTCTAGGAATATCTTTCAAACGCATTTGAATAGTCAGAATAACAGCGACTACAGTGTTGGTGATTTTTCGCTATTAAGATATGGATAATTCATTTTCAAGGACAGAACATCCTTACTGATGTATCACACTTCTCCTATTCACATGAGGAATTGTGACTCAGCAAGAAAATTTGAAGCTAAAGAAGACTTAGACATTTTCACACATGAATATATCATCCAAGAACAAAACTCACCTATTTGATGGTGGAGGTATCTGACTCCATCCATACCTGCTTCTCACGTTGACACGGTCTCAGCGCCTGTTACTGCACATTTTTATGTCTTTTAGGTTTGTGTGTTGTGTCAGCGCCTTGAGGACCGCGGGCGAGTCAGCGCTTTATAAAAAATCTATACAATAGAATATCATCCAAGTGAATATCCAAGTAGGATCCATGACAGAAATCATAATTAATGAAAGAGTTGATAAATTGTATGTAATAATTATACTCTAATACACGATTATTACATATTGTGTATTGTAGATATGAAAAGGAATAACCATTTACAGAATAAAAGCTCCTGAAGAAGGGTATAAGACCCCAAAACATGTGGAACTATGACACTACTGGTGCTATGAACACTATGATATTAAAAACTGTTATGAATTTAATTGTGTATAATTGTATTGATGGTTGTACAAAAGTGAAAAAGTACATTTGGATGAATCCCTTTATTTTTTACTATTATTTTAAACTAACCTCGTTTTGGAGAAGGTGACCAAATAGTATATCTATCAATATAAAACACAATTGCTTATTTGGAAGTGAAGACACAATAACAGGAACAAAAACTTTGTTTCTCATAAAATAAATGGTCAATGGTATTATTGTGAAATACTTAAGTAATACTAACATTTTGGTTGTTTTTACAACACAAATTGTGTGCAAGGGACGGGTGGCTCCACAAAGGTGTGGCCATCTGCTGTGATTCATTGTATTTACCATCTTGTGCCAGGGTTGGTTTATCTCCCCTGCACCCTGCTAGCTGTAACACGTTTTAACGCAGGCATTTAAAGTCAAAGGTGTCCTCTTAGACACAAACTGGTTAGGTATTTGGCAATTGTAAGGTCATACGCTGTCAATATTCTCTTTCTTATGTTCCAGACATGTGATACAATGATTTGCTACCATAACTAACTCAAACAATGCTGTATTCTATCACCCTGTACAAATAGTTTTTGACTGTGATTGTATTTTGGGCTGGAGAACAGAGACAAATGCATTAGCCAGTGCCTCTTGAGCCGTCTCAATAAGTTTAGTGATGCCTGAGTTTTGGAAAAACATTATCTTTAAGTGGTCCAAATAGTCTGCTTGGTATTCTCCCTTATTTGGAATACAATTGCATATCTTACCCCAATCGGTTTTCCTGGGGCACCTGTCTGCGATATCAGCTATAATCCTATTACGAGCTTGATCTAGTCCTTCTCATATACCAGGGATAGATGGCGACCTATTGCCATGTTGTACCAGCCTTTGTCTAACCTCGGTGAGCATAATCGCTGTCATCAGCTGCTCACATTAGCCCAGGCATGGTTCTAACATTTCAAAATGGTCTGGAGATCCTCCATAAAATGCAGAGGTCTCTCCAGTATATTTGGGAATTCTTTGGCTGCAGTTCTTAAATCCCCCGAGACCATAGAACATGGACAGTGACCACTGGATTCTCCTCTCCCTCTCCTCTGATGGCCCTGGAACCAGTCTGAGGGGCATTTGGAAAACGGAACTATCTTGTCCCTACTTGGTGCCGGTTGTGACAAATTGACTTCAACCCTGCAAGGATAAGTAGAGGCTAAAAAACCCACTCTGCCCTCACGCTTCTAGAAACCAAGAGCCAACACAATCATAAAAGTAAAACAGGCACAGTCAAGAGATATACCTCCTTCACCTTTTGTGGTAGCGTGGCAGAGGGAAAGCTATAGTCTTAAGGGAGGTGTGAATGTGGTTCAGTAGCAACCCAAACAGTGAAGAATAAAAAAATAAAAAAATAAAAAATAAAGGAATGTCCAATCTAGGTTCTATAAAAATATATACAATTGAATTAAACACACCATGTACAATAATAAATAATTAGAAAACCACTACCCAAAACCGAAACATGAATAAAGAACACAGAATAAGCAAAGATATTAGATGGCCAGAGGACTACAAGCTAGCAATACAAAGATGGAGGACTACATGAAGAAGAATGAATTGAAAATAAACATTGTAGAAAACAAAATTATGATGTTAACAAACATGTCAAATAAGAAAGAAAGAACTCCAATAGTTTTACTGGGAGAGGAAAACCTCTCAGTAGTGAAAACTATCAAATACTTAGGAGTCCTGATCAACCAATCACTAGACGAAAAAGAATGGAACAAACACCTTGATACAGAGGCAAAATCGCTTGCACGACAAGGGAGATACCTCCATTGCAAATTTTGAAGATTCTCATTCAAACCAATCGTGGCATTTTATAGACAAAAGGTAGTCCCCATCCTGACCTACGGCAGTGAAACAATGCTTAACCAACAGCATACAACGTGGCAAAAACACAAAGCCACCTTTTGGAGGAAAGTCCTGGCTCTACCCCCAGCTTTTCCCATGCCAAGCATTCGCTTTGAACTTGCAACACAATTCATAGAGTCCATGGTCCCGTGGAAACAACTGGACCTCTATAGAAAAGTGATGAGCGAAGAACGTATACCAGCAGTTGAAATACTCCGGTACATGCCAAATGCCATGAACTTTAAAGCCCTGAATGTCTGGAAACGAGAGATAGCAAAGAAAATGGAGAAAGAAGAAAGATCACTAGAAATGCTGACATTACGTCCACAATATGCAAAACTAAAGATACAACCTAATGATTGGATAAAGATCTTACAGCAAAAAGCAAGATACCAGCTCAATTTGACCTGTGACATAGAGGCAAGATCTATCAACAAACTTCCAGACTTTCGACATTTTCCTGAAACTTCACTTAAATCTACTCCTGACAAGAGAATTTCAAGCAAAAACAAAGAGGATTCCGTCAATGCTACAATATTGCTCTTTCTGTAAAAAGACAAGAGTGATAGAAATGTTATATCATATTGATGGAATGCCTCTCATTGATGGAGAAGAGAAACCGATTCCACGACTTTTTCGGGATATCTGAGTACCAGATGAAACCAGAGGAAAGATGGACACAGATCTTGCTTGGAAAAGAAAAGAAAATGATCTTTACCATCGTCCAATTCTGGAACAGTATTATGAAGATCTAGTTTAACAATCCAGCGAAAAGAAATTAAAGATATTCTGAAGTAGTAACACTTATTTCAGAATCAGTTAAAGAGGGAACAATAATTAAGTAAAAGGAACAGTACTAAGATGGTCTATACTAACAATTCAGCGAAAAGAAATTGAAGATAGACTAAAGCAGTAGAACCGATCTTGGAAACAGTCAAGGATGTAACAATACTTAAGTAAATGCTATAAATGAAAAGTTTGTGAACAAACTATACCATTTTAATACATTTTATTTAAAGATAGTAGATGCAACACTCTTGGTAATGAATTAGGGTTGAAAGGCAAGAAAAAGCATCAATGTTTTTCAAAAAGGATATGTACTTGTGAGCAAAGAGGGTTCAAAGTGACCTAACCAGTCTCTCAAGCCCATAAATGTACCCAAGAGGCTGTTAACAGTCAATAATACCTTCTTTGCAGTTCTTGGAGGTTCAGCAACGCCGAATCAGACTTCTTGGTATGTGTGAAGATCAGGAGAATGCAAAAGGCAGCAACGGCGGGTCTTGCTTGTTGAAATGTGTTGAATAGTTCATGAAACCTGCTCCCCGGAGTTAAATGATGAAAAATACTAGGATCCCGGATGTCTTAGCTCTCAGGGTGCTGTGAGTCTCAATCCAGGGGCTCTGGGACAAGATGAGTTCTTATCTTTTGCGGTCTTGCCCCAGCAGCATGTCCTTCTTAGGTTGCTGTGAGTTCCACTCCAGGGACTCCAGGACAAGTTGGGCCCTTGTTCTTGGGCTCCCAAACACAGGGGAGGCTGGAACACAACTGAAAGGGCAGAGAAAGAGAGGTAAGGAGAATAAAAATGGCAGAACCCTACAAAAACTGTGCAGATGCCTCTATGGCTCATCCTAACCCCACCCACTCCATTTTCAATAGGATCAAGGCCTTTAGAAATGCAGCACCCTGGTGTGAGGCCTGGTTCTCTGTGAATGGGCATCCTCTTGGTTTCTGTTACCAGGCCAGCATCCTGTGTGGTGGCTGTCTTGGGATAAAGGGTGTCACCTGCCCTTTAAGTGGGTTACATTTGAGGTGGTTTATCTCCAAGAAAGCTTGCACACCATCGAGAAGCCTCTCAAGGCCTGCCGGGGTGTGGTCCATTAATATTAGGTGATCTGCATAGGCAATAATATTCACTTTATCTAGCCCAGAATCCCCCCCCCCATGCCAGGCTTTCCTTCCACAATTTGGCAAGATATAAATTAAAGATGTTTGGGGCCACTACACAGCCTTGCCTCATCCCTTTAGTTATCGGGATGGAGAATTTTTAAATAAGGTGTAACCAGCATAGAATATGAAAGAAAGGCAGGTTAGTTATGAACAGTGGCAAAATGCTTGGGCGTGGCTACGAGGCCATGTAAGAGGGCGTGTCTCTTGTGGGGCTCCTGCCGATCCGCAATGATCCTTGGAAGAAACAGTGCAGAAATGGATGGCTGATGCTTCAGAACGGCATATCTGAGGCATGAATGACAGGCGCATGCACAGGAACAATCTAAAGGCTGAAGAAGCAGAAGATACATAATAATGGACAGATGAAGAGAATGTATCCTGCCGAAGAAAGAAAACCAAAATGGCCGGCAGCAGAACAAAGGGCTATGCGAGACTGACAATTGTGAAGGAGGTCATACGGCACAGCTGGAGAAAGCGCGAGCAGCCGATCAAGACCGGGACACTGGTATGTGGCAAAGGTGGAAGGAGGGCTCTGACAATGCGCCGTGACGGATGCATCATGCCGTGACAGCCCAGCACAGGCGAAGGAAACCGGCAGTGAATAGAACCTGGTGAGAGTACCCGGGCACCCTAAGCGAGTACACGAGAAGCGTGTGCGTGGCTTGCATGCGGGCGGCACCCTGAGAAAGCCCCCAGCGGGATGCCGCACAAACCATGAGTACACGGAAGAACGGGTGCGGGTGTGTATGACTGGCCCTTTGGAGCCCCAAGCGAAGAAGCAAGGAGGAGCAGAAGAGCGTATGGGAAATGACTCGCAACGGGACACCAGAGAATAAATTGGCACCAAGGGTACATGCTGAAATCGGGCACCCAGTAAACACTGGTAGACCCCAGTGCAACAAGGAGATCAGCCCCCTGCAAGGTGCGGCGCACACGGAACACAAAGGTGGCAGATGACCCGGGCGTTGAACCTCCCATACAACATTACATTGCTGCAACAAAGGCACCGCGGATGAAAGCACGGCTGTGGGCTAGATTGCTAACACCATCACTAATGCATATTTTTGATGCCCTGATCGGATAGACGACAGAGGAGCTGTGGAGCAAGAAGAACCTCTGTACCCAACAGTGCCGACGCACCATACGAAAAGCGCCACTAACGGAATGTCAGTAAATGAGAGGCACTGCTGAGCATGTTTTAAGAGGGAAAGGAGCACATGGCCTGAACACTGGGATCAGGGGACATTATCCAGGAGCAGTGCCTTTGTGCTCGTAAGCTTGCCACATGACGGGTTGCTGAGTGCTGAGGCAAGGTCACATAACTCCTGAACTGGAGGTACGCCCACAAGGGCGGCACATAAGACAGAATGCACCACAGGCTTGGTGGGCGTGCGAGTGCATGAGCAGACAGCGCCATGACGCCGGAGAAGTGCTTAACAAGGGCAGTACTCGAGACCGGGAACCTTAAATCGCAGCAGTTACCCGCTGGTGAACTGGGCACGAATCATAGGGCATCCCCTTGGATGCACAGCAGAGTTGGAGAGGGGATCTACACAGATACGTAGGAGGGCACAATTAATTCCTGCGATCAAGAGCTAGGCCCCTAGAAGGGGGGACGACAACAGCAGGTTGCTCCCACTGGGATTGTAGACCACAGGTGGTGGGGCTGACCTACGACTTATAGCTGCAGCGCCATGTCCAATAAACCTCCAAGACTGAAGGCCAAGCAGCCTACGCTAGACGAATACGCCAGGACACCGCCCGGCCCGGAAGGAGCCAGGAGCAAGGATAGGGCCCCCGCTGGGAGCATGGCTGTCATGGGCATGAACCAGGAGGTCCTTGCTGCGATCGCTGACCTGAAGGTGGCTTGGGAGACCAAGCTCGAACTGGCTGTGACTGAACTGAAAACAGCGCTGGAGCTCAAGGTCGGCGTGGTGCAAGAGGATGTGAATCTTCTCCGGCAGGATGTCAGGTAATTGGCGGAGCGCACTGAGAACCTTGAGAAAGCGGTGGGCCCGAACACGGCGGACTGTGCTCCACACAGGTCTGGACTTCATGCCTTAGTGCAGCGCGTGGGCAACTTGGAGAATAGGGCAGAGGAGGCGGAAGGACGCGCCCAGAGGAATAAAATACTCATTGTTGGCTTGCCGGAGGGAGCAGAGGGCCACAACCCCACGGAGTTTATTGAATCTATGTTGTTGCAGGAGATACCCGGAGAAGTTTTGTCCCAGAGGTTCACGGTGGAGAGGGCGCATAGGGCCCTAACGAGGAAGCCGCCGCCAGGCAATTCACCTAGGCCGGTGATCACCAAGATCCTTAACTACTGGGATCGAGAAAGGATCCTGGAAGTTTAACGTTTTCCACAAAAACAGAACTTTGTTTTTTGAAACTCCGGAAGATGCCATGGGGTGGCTCGACCCGCAAGGCTGCCCCCAGTAGTTGGAAATCCAGATGGGAGAGGGAGAAGAAGGAGATAAGTAATGTGCAGTGGGGGCACCTGGGGGTGTCGTGGCTTAAGACTATGGGACTTGATTATAGTAACTGAAGCGGCTTATGGGCTGGTATGACCAGGTTGGAAAGAACATGATCCGTGAGCACTGTGCCTATTGCTTCATTAGGGAGCCTTGCAGAGCTAATCTTTATATCCCCATCTAGAGTTTAGTTAGGTCACCAATAGTGTAGTGACACCCTGCTGGGGTCTTGGCCTGGGTTCCAGGGTCAGTCCAAACGCAGGGGAGCCTGAGATCCAGGGATGGAGCTGGATACTTGTTGGGGTAGGTTGGGGAAGGGGGAGGGAAAGGGTTGTGTGCAGTGGTTTGTTGTAGTTGGGGAGGGTGTACATTTGGGGTATGAGCCTACACCCCAGGAGAAACAATATGCACCATGGGAGACCTTAAGATAGTTACTTGGAGCGTCAGGGGCTCAATAGTTATTTGAAAAGAAACAAGGTTATGATGTACCTGCGCAGACAGAAAGTGGACATAGCCTTGTTACAAGAAACTCATTTAAAGCAGGAAAAACTGGCAGTGATACGGAAAAAGTGGAAAGGAACTGTAGTAGGAGCAGCATACTCAGCATATGCAAGAGGGGTAATTATATGGGTGGCCCCACATGTCCCATTCCAGTTATTGCATTCTGCTGCGGAGCCAGATGGTAGAATGGTGGTTATGAAAGGACTGGTGGAAAATAGGGAGATATCTATAGTAAATACTTATGCCCCGAATCAGGATACAGCTGCGTACTTCAAGACCCTATATGGTAAACTCAGTGGGAGTGTGTGGGGGCTGTGTTGTGTGGGGGATTTCAATTGTGTGTTAAGCCCCAACATAGATAAATCAGACACTAAGATGGATAGACCCACACCGGCTGCAAAGGCGTTGCAGTCATTATTGGCAGATTTTGGGCTGGACGATGCATGAGGGCACGCCATCCACAAGATAGAAAATATTCGCACTATGCGGCCTCTCAGGGCCTATATACGAGATTAGATTATGTGTTTGCCACGCATGAATTAATGCCCAAAATAACGCATACAGAATATAAAGCAAGGGTCCTCTCGGACCACTCGCCACTGATGGTAGTGTGGCAATACCGACCCTCGCAGGAAAGGATACCCACATGGCGCTTGCGCGCAGAGGCGTTGAAAGATAATGTATTTAGGGAGGATTTGCGAGAGGAAATAATATGTTATTTTGAGATTAACACTGGCAGTGTTAAGACAGCGAGCACACTCTGGGAAGCCTTCAAGGTGGTGGTAAGGGGAATCGCGATAGCCAAGTCCAAGGGACTGCAGAATGGGATCCTGACCGAGTTGCAGGAAGCCGAAAAGGAGCTAGAAAGGGTGTCAGAAAAGAGTACTATGACTAAGGAAGGCACAGAAACGGTACTCGGCCTGCAACAGAAATGTGCAGTATACTGGGAAAGATTATGCAACCTCAATTATAAAAAGTACATAGAGAGACAACATGCAGAAGGGGACAAACCAGGGAGAGTCCTGGTATGGCTATATAAAAATGAGACCTCTAGGACCCCAATTAGAACGATAGTGAAAGAAGATGGGGGCATAGCAGACACGCAAGAGGGGGTTAATCAGGAATTTGCAGAGTATTATAGACGCCTATATGGGGATGAGTCAGGAAGCAACAGAGAAGAGATAGGAGACACATTGGAAGATATTGGACTGCCCCAGATCAGCGCAGAGGAGAGGGAGGAGCTACATGCCCCGATCACTCTGGAGGAACTAGAAGAGGTAGTGAGGCAGTTTCCCACGTGCAAAACCCCGGGAACTGATGGGCTCACAAGTGAATTTTATAAAGCATATAAAACAGAGGTACTCCCCCGCTGCTGGAGATGCTCAATGAAGCGTATAAAGCTGGGGAATTACAGGAATCCTTACGTGAAGCGGTTATTATACCGCTTCCCAAACCCAATAAGCCTGGTAATGACTGTGGCTCGTACAGGCCCTTGTCTATGTTGAACCAGGACAGCAAGATTCTAACAGCGGTCCTGGCAAATAGACTGAAGAAGGTCATTAATAAGTTAATACACTCCGATCAGACGGGATATGTCCCGAATGGAAACATCACGAATAACCTTAGGCGACTCCACCGAGTCATTGAAGGCGCTAATGGCGATGCAGGCAAGATGGAGATAGTATCATTAGATGCGATCAAGGCATTTGACTCGGTCAAATGGCCCTGGCTAACAGCGGCCCTAGCCAACTATGGTATGGGACCAGGATATCTCAAATGGGTTAAACTGTTAAACAGTGCGCCACTAGCTAGAGCTAAAACAGGAGCAGTGGTTTCTGGAAGATGGCAACTCAGTAGGGGTACTAGACAAGGGTGCCCATGTTCCCCCCTTGCTGTATATCCTAGCCTTAGAACCCCTGGCGATCTATCTAAGGCAGCAATATGATGCAATAGGTATTGTCGTGGGGGAGACACCACATTTAATTTCATTGTACAAAGATGACATGTTACTGTATTTGCGCTACCCAGAAGAGAACCTTCAATATATATTGGAAGTGATGAAGAGGTTTGCAGAACTATCAGGCATAGCAGTGAACCCTCGTAAATCCTGTATGTACCCGCTGGGTAAGTATAAAGGGCTCCCGCTAGAGCATTTGCCGATCCTACAGATACCTGAAGCTGAACATAGGCATAACACAGAAAGAACGGTCAAGAAACTGGAGAGTAGCATGACGTTCTGGGAGAAGCTCCCCTTGGCAATGATGGGACGAGGGGCGATGCTCAAGATGGAGGCGCAACCCAGATTGTTGCATTGCTTCACGAATATCTCATACGCAATACCCAGGAAATTCTTCACTAGGCTGGACGGCATATGCAGGGAATTCTTATGGCACGGGATGATGAACAGGGTAGCCCTATGGAAATTACAAAATCCACACGAAAAAGGAGGCATTAAATTACCGAACTGGGAAGTCTATTATGTAGCGAGTCAATTACAACATGTGGCTAAATGGCTCTCAGAAGAACCCAACTTAGAACACAGGCTGTTTCAGAGGGACTGTGCCCATATTTCCTACAAGAGATGGTATGGTTGCCTAGGTCAGAGTTGGAAGGCCGTCCGGGGATGATGGGCCTTGGGTGGGAGATGTGGCAAAGAGTGTGCCGGTTAACGGGGAAGCCATCTCTGTGCTCCCCACAGATCCCATTGGTCACAGTGGTGGGAAGAGAAAAACAACTGAGGTTAATGATTAGGAAGCACTGGGAATCGGTTGGGATAGTAACGATGGGGGATGTATGGCAGGAGGGGAAGATATTGGAATTTGAGGAGCTGGTGGAATTAATGGGGCTGAGTGCTGGCCAATATATTGTGTACCACGGGGTGGTGCAACGGATTAAAGATACCTGGTCGGAAGTGGCACTGGCGGAGGAACCGGATGCCACAATAGATACGATATATGACATAGCAGAAGGGGGACACAAAACATCTAGGTTATATGAAATGACAATGTCTCAAGTGGGCAAGGAGGTGGTGCAACTTAGACTGGACTGGGAAGAAGAGGTAGGGGCCCCGATGAGCGATGGGATGTGGGAAAGGGCACAAGGATATCATAAAAGAGTATCAAGAAATGCTAGGCTACAGCAGATACAGTTGTATATAACTCACAGAGCATACCTGATGCCTCAAAAGATAGCTAAATTTAAAAACGCTGGACGTCAAGTGTGCCCTAAATGTAAATAGGAAAATGTGGGAATGGTGCATATGTTCTGGGCGTGCCCACTGATAGAGAGATACTGGGGAGAAATAGCACAGAAAATGGAAGACAAAGGGCTCCACAGGAAAGTGGATACTGCGTGGGCTTGTTTGATAGGAGGGTTTCCAAGACCTCGCAAGCTTAAACATGTAAGCAAATTGAAAGATCTAGTGTATGTCTTGGCAAAAAGAAGGATTGCGATGGGTTGGAAGGCATGCTATAGACCCCGGGTGGAAACGTGGTGGAGGGATCTGCAGAAGGGGGTGGAGGCAGAAACAGTGGTATGGCAGGCAGCGTGTAAAGGGGAGATAGAAGAAGAAGCCGGAACCCTGCAGGTTTGGAGGCAACTGATAGCCGAATTATTTGGGCTTTCACAGGAGGGACCAAGTGATGGAGACCCAACAAGTCTGCAGAGTTTCTTGGCTTTACTCAACGATTCCCTCCGAGGATGGACCCCCTCTGGAAGAAGCAGCCACTGGGATGCTGAGTCCAAGAATATAAAGGAACCAAAGTCTTTACGAATGGCAGCATTTTGGCTCTTTGAAGTGCTTTCCTTTGGTTGACGATTTCTCTGACTGTAGAAATCCTGTGAAGAAGAAACTTGCTGTAGTCTTCTTAAAGACTTGGTAGATGAGCATAAGACCCCTGGGACCCTTCAATAACTTCTGGCGGTGACGGTTGCATAGGTCACTTTTGGTGTTGGGTTTTGGAATATCCTGGTTTCCCAACTTTTGGTTCTTCAGTGCTGCAGCCACAGCATGGACCTCTGGATAGCTTCTGACAACCTGGACTCGACCACTGGAGTGAACCTCAGACCCTCACCAAGTCTGGACCCTTGGGACAATTTCGATAGCTTCTGGTGGTGGGGGACCCACCGGCAGATCTTCCATGGTACCCAACGACTCTGGGCTCTCTCCGGTGGAATAAAGTGGTCAGTGGTGACTGCAAGGATGTCCTTTCGAATGTTCTTAGGCAGTTTGGAACTTTCACAGCTCAGGGTGTCCAGGAGCACTATGCCAGTGTACCCCCTCTTCTGGAAGGTAGACAGCAATGGCTTACAGTGGTCATGAAACACACCTATGGCCCTGGGCGACACCAATGGACTTCTCTGGCTCGGGTTGTCTGGCATTCCTCTTCCGGACCTTGAGAACCCCTTCTCCCGACGGCAGGCACACAGGACTGACTTCCGGGATACTTTTATGAAGAATAGCAGTTTTGCACAATGGTCCCTCGTAGCTCGGGGATATGTCTCCTTTGCACGTCCTCTCTGGATCAGTCCTTGGGAGATACAACAGCTTTTGGATTGTTGATGTAATGCATCAGCAGACATACCTTCCAGCTAGGCTTCAGGGAGCAGCTTCTTGCTAAGCTTCAACTTCAGCTGATGAACAAATGTCTAAGTGAGAGGTCCCCAGATATACACATCTATCCCTCATTCACTCTGCTGAGCCAGGCTCAGTCAGCCAATCACACAGTAGGGCATTCATGCATGCAGGCAGCCAATCAGGCTCACAGGCATTGAAGTAATTCACTCCACCCAGACACCCCTAGCAAAAGATGTGGATTGGAGCAAGTATCCAGCCTTTCAGCACACTACACTGCATTCATTTCACTTTCAGGCAGGGCTGTCTCATTCATTGTGTCACACACGCAGAAACCAGACACCCGCAATAGAGAATGTGAGTTCACTTCAGACTCCATTCACACAGGTCGCACCAGGAGGGTGTACCCACAACATACAACACCTGGGAAGGCTCCAGTCAGTCTAACAGGAGGCAGCCCCAGAGCCATATATGGTATTTCCACCCAACAGCCAGTCAGTCAGAAGGGACAGAGTCAGGGTTTCCCAGGACTTTTGGGAAACAAGGCAAAAGGCAAGAGAAACCAAGAGGCCACAGGGGCCATCTTTCCTCCTAACAGGAATCCATGTATTCCTACAGCAGGGCCTGGGTGTGTCAAAAATGGAGGACACTTAGAGGCACTTCCAAGTCAGCATGTAGCTGACACCCACCCATACCCATACACACAGCTGCCCAAAAACACACATAAGGGATACAAGGGTGTACCCCTACCCATGGGTGCCATAAGGGTATCCAATGGGTGATGTTCACCAAAAGATAAGAATGAAGAGCTGCCCTGCTGGAGGTCCAGGCGGGACCTCAGTGGCAGAAAACACAGAGAAAACACACACAGATAAGTGGTAGGACAAGGACAGGAGGTCATGTCCTTCCAAAAGGCATTTCCAGCATCACAATACCCTGGGCCGGGGAAGGCTATATTCTTAAGAGGGGTGTGAATGTGGCTGAGTAGCAACCCAAACAGTGCGGTATAAAAATCCAAAATAAAGTAATGTCCAAGGTTCAATAAAAATATATGCACTTTAATTAAACACACCATACTAACAAGAAAAACACTAACCAAAAACCACCCCTGAAGAAAGAACACAGAATAAGCAATGTTCTTTTCAAGTGACATGTACTTGTGAGCAAAAAGGGTTTAAAGTGACCTAACCAGTCTCTAAGGACCACAATTGACCAAGGGGGCAGTTAAAAGTTAATTATACCGTCTTTGCAGTTCTTGCTAGTTCAGATGCATTGAATAGTTCATGAAGCATGCTCCACTCAGTTCAATGGTGAAAAACACTAGGATCCCAACTGTCTTAGTGCTCAGGGTGCTGAGAGTCCCAAACCAGGGTCCCAGGAACAAGGGGAGTCCTTCCTCATGTTCCCAAACATGGGGGAAACTGGCACACAATTGTAGGGGTCCTCCATCACAGAGAGGCGCTAGGTACTTCTGTGGCTGGCAAAGAGGAAGTCTTGTTTCAGCAGCAGATCGACCCCAGTGGTCCCTGGGGTGGTTTTGGAGACAGAGCAGGTTTATGCCTTGGAACACCTGCCTACACCCTACAACTGAGGACTTTACAAAGAACTGCTCTCTCTGCAGGATCCAGTGAAATCTCCAAGAAGTGGTGGGAAGCTCCTTCTTTTATAGTCAAAGGTCCACAGTCGATTTGACTAAAGCCTGTCTGCTTTAGGGGTACAATCCCTGCTCTTGAAATTAGTAGACTTTGCCCATATGATTTAACACCTAAAGTGCTTTTCTCCAGAGGAAGTGTAGTAGACAGGAAAGAGAATAAGAGACAGAGAGAATTGAAATGACAGATCCCTCCAGAAACTATGCAGATCCATATCTGGCTCATCCTAGCTTTGCCCACTCCCCTCTCAATAGGATGCAGCCCCTTGATGTACGGCCTGCATCTCTGTGAATGGGTGTGCCTCTTGGTTTCTGTTACCAGGCCTGTATCCTGTGGACAGGCTGTCCTGGGGAAAGGGTGTAACCTGTCCTTTACAAAGGACCAAAGAGAAGCACCCCCTAACCCCCAAGGCTAGTCCTGTCAGTAGACAGGGGTGGGCCTTGTATGAAAGTAATACACATAGTTGAACTGGGCCCAAGGCTGAAACATGTGCAACATCAATTTAATGTGGCTGGGAGAACTATGAAATATGCTGACCACCATACCCTAACTCAAGTATGGCTTATATTTACATTTGTATGTGCCACCAGGAGAACATCTTCAAGGTATTAGATTTTCTGGAACAGGGGTGCATACTTTAAATGAAGCACCTGCGCTGCAGAGTCTTGGGTGCCTCTGCAGCTGTCAAGAGGGCACCTCTGGCCTCTGAACCTGCTCTGTGCCACTGGTAGTGAATGCACTCTAAATCAGGATACTGATGCAGCAAGGCACACATACACAGTCTGCTAATGGCATGGAGCAAATAAAAGGGGACTCTGATTAGCAGATTTCCATTTCAGGGATGGATTTAGTGCATTATTGCATTATTTATTAAAAATAAAAAATAAAAACACACTCTTGCTGGAAGACAATTCACCACACCAGTCCTCATCACATATGAGTATAAATGTGTGATGAAATTGGTATCGGTAGAAATACAGGGCCTGGTTTCCCTTTCTCAAAAGTGGTAAAAGATTCATGAGCACTTGCTGTATGTTTATAGATCACCATTACCAGAGCCAATGGCAGTGGAGGAGGAGCTGGAGCAGCTGCTAGTGTAAGAGTCATTGGGACGACCTCTTGAGCGCCCTGAGCCAGTGTGAGTAAGTAAGCGAACATTTCCATGATATCTTCTACTGTCTTGTCACCTTGTTTGTCTTTTATGATCCTAGAACAGATCATCAAGGAGGTCTTAGCAGCGTCTGTAGACCCTGATTTCTTAAATACCTAATCAGGCCCTTTCATTGCTTGCTTGAGTCCTTCAATCCCCTGAGCTTCGAAACATTCTGTTTGTCTGTAGATTCCTCAAAACATGTTGCATATGTTCCCCAATATTTATGACCTATCCCTTTGCCCACTTCTAGACACACTTCAAAGGCACTAATTGGCCCAAATGGAAGGTCCCATCTAACAGAAATTTAGTATGTTTGTTCTCCTGTGTCAAATGGTGGCAACTTCGAGAAACTTAAATGTGGCACTATTGTAGCTAATAAATCTATAATGAACAGGTTAGCCCTTAGATGGTAGGGCCACCTGCTTTGATTGTCACCCACACACACGCACGCCGCCTCCAGGGAACTACGGTACTGGCATGCTCACCAGTACCGTAGTTCTCAGACTGGCAAACTTATAATGAGGCACAGTATGTCAAGAATTCCTGACATAAAATTGCTTCATAACTATGAACCAGATGCCAGAGAGAAATCCTATACAATGGACCCACCCTTGGACATTCTGTTAAGATATGTTAAGCGATTTTTATTTACAGGGATCATACAAATACTACAATATCTATGGCCCTCTTGCAGCTATAGCCGTGCACCTGTAATAGCAAGCACTGGCAATTTATCAATGCGGGTCAGCAGCCTAAGACTAGGGACTTCAAGGTCAGGGCGGCAGAGCATTAAATAAGGCTGAGGTCTCATAAACCTGTGGCTTACCGTGGACACCAGAGTGTAACCATGAAGTGTAATCAAATGTTCACAATTAGGAATACAATCCCAACTGGCCACCTTCTTTGCAAATACTCTCTTCAAGACCACATATTGTGTCCCACGATTAAAATCAGGGAGCCAATTAACAGAAAGGAACACATGCTTTATAGTTGGTATTAATAATAAGTTAGGCAAATATGAACAAAAAAACTAAATTACCCTTTCCAGAATCACCAACCCATATTAGCATAACCCTGAAACAAATGAATATCTTGTTTAGTCATCATGAAAAATAACCTTGGCTATCCTGAGTGGCCCATGCAAGCACCACACTTTTGGTCATTCTTCTCCTTACCACCCCTGGAGTTTTTTTAACAGGACTCCTTTCATCTTAGTTTTGTGTGAACTGTGGAATTTGAGAGGAGGTAGTCCGCAGATCCAGCCGGTGCTCCCACATTGCACAACAAGTCCAAATTGTGGCACTAAAACAGTCAGAGAAACCAACTCATTCATCAATGTAGGCTGATGACAAACTGATGCATCTTTTTTTGTTGCCGTACAAGTCAAGAAAGAAGTTTCCTACACATAACAGGAACAGACCACACTAATCCGATCCCCCTTCCAGACATTCCAAATGTATAGATCACTCATTACCTGACATAGTTAAAACGTAAGAACATCTGATATCTCCCTGCTGGGCCCTTTGGCACACTTATTCCACCTCCTGTCAAAACAATGAACCCATTAATTTCTGCATACTCTGTTCATAGTATTCATTTCCTGCTATGATGTCATCTAACAATTGCCAGTCTACTAATCCCTGCCGAAGGGCTTGAACCCCCACCCCATGACAACTTTTGGTTTCTTATGAATCATTTCATTGTTCATTCCAGTTCAAGCTTGTTTTGGCTATCACAGGGATGCGTTCAACCTTGGGACAGGACCTTGCTGAATAACACTCTTAACTCATCATAGTTGGGTCCTTAGGGAAGCAAGGGTTGTAAAAGTCAATGTAATCATGATATCTAAAAATAAAAACTTACGCGAAATGGGCAGTGATGGGATAGCGGCGTGGCCAATTTCATTTAATATAGGGTGTAAGGGATCAAGATTAAGACTCGGACATGGCATGTTAAATATTGGCTACAGACTTTTAAGAAGGGTTGGGAAAATCCTGTTTCTCCCTAACTCTATGAGGGGTTTCCCTGCATCATCAAAACTAAGGAACGTCTGTGTCAGGATGTTAAACAAATAAAGCGTCCTCAGTTTTGTGTCCAAAACCCTAAACTGACCCTTACATGCTAAACTAAATACAAGGTGAAATTAGGGATTTATGTGAATTATAAACATACAGCTTATTCTTGAAGTTCCAAACATAAAGTTTTACCATGCAGAAAGGAAAAGGAATAATGTTCCACCAGGTAAACGGGGTTCTCCCTACCCCTATGTTTCTTCTGGTTTCTCACAATCCGTCCAGCACTTCTGTCAAAGTTAAAAATATTCCACTGTTTCCCAAGGATATGCCTCTATCCCTGAGTATTCCTTTTTAGCCACTTAGTTATTTCACAGTTTAAAACTGGTTGAAGGGTGAATTATTCCACCCTCACACCTCTTCAGTCTCTACTGATTCAATGATTTTTCTTTACTAAAAATATGGGATTTTCCTTGTCTCCCTCTGTTTCCGCTCAATGCCACAGTTTGTTTGAGATCTTTGCTTTCTTTCTTTCTCTTTGCTCTTGTTCCTCTTAGAAGGGGTATGGCTCCCTCTTTTGTCATTGTTTCACATCTTCAGGTTCACTCACTTATCTTCTTATTCCTGGTTCACTCTCCTGTCAGGGCTTCAGTATTTTATGATTTCTCTGGTTTTCTACATTACTGAAAGGGGTAAGGCTCTTCCCTTTTTACATCTACGTTATAGCTTCTGGCTTTGATCCCTCTCCTGTCCCTGGTATATTCTCCTGTCAGGGTATGCTATTTATTTTTACAAATAGGTATGGGTCTTCCCTATGATTAATATTCCACACTTTGAAGGTGGGGTTCTTTATCCCTTTGTTTGTTCTCACTTCTTTTTTCACTTCTCCTGTTAATTCTTCTTCTACCACTTTTATACTCGCTTGCCAATGTGTCACACTTTCCTTATTTTTGCGTGAATTCCAGACGTACTGTTTACCTGGTTCACTATCCTGCCATAGTTTCTTCGTTTTCTTTTCAGTCTTTCTTGTGGCTTACAACACTGTTCATTTTTATATTAGTTCTACACCCTTCACTTGGGCTGTTTGCAATGTTTATTGAAATTCTGTGGCCTTCACACAGGCTTTGCACAATCTTCGTCTCTGTACCAATTATATTGCCTTTTCATAGGGCGTCTGCAATGTTTGTTTCAATTCTCTTGCCTTCACTTCAGCGTTTCGCAATGTTCACATCTGTATCACTTGTATCTCTTTCTCTTAGGCTTTTAGTAATGTTCATCTTCATTCTAATTCCTTCACTTAGACATTTTGCAATGTTCTTATCGTTATTACTTGTATGGCCTTCTATTAGGCTTGTCGGAATATTTGTCTCAATTCTATTGCCTTCACCAAGGCACTTTACAATGTTTGTGTCTGTATAAATTAGGTTGCTTTCTCTGTTTGGGCTTTCTCGTGTTGGGGCCGGTATGCAACATTCACCCTGAAGTGCCCCGGTAACCCACATGCTTCTCCTGGGCTTACCATTGTTTCTCACCATCTTCAGTGTTCTCTGCGCTTCTCTATCCTCTTTGTGTCTCATCCGCTGACCCGAGATGCCTTCCATGAGCTGATTCTTTCCAGCTTCGCTTCCCTCTGTGTCTGGCAGCTCCAACTGCCTGTGACAGGGACGCAGCAAACTTCTCCTGGGTTGTCTGCACTGCACGCCATCTCCTTCAAATTCTGAGCTGCGCTCTGCACTCCACTTGTCTCCAGTGTCCCGAACAGCATCAGAACAAGTTGGATACACTTACCAGCTCTGTCTTGCTTGTACTTCATTTGTGTATTTTTGTATGCCCCGGTTTCACTTAGTAGTTTCCAATGACTAGAGCACAGCGTTGGTGTGCCTTGTTTAGTAATCCTCATTACTCCATACCTTTTCCTCGTCTCAGTACTAGAAAAGGGGGGAGGTGCATAACATTGTTGGATAGGAAAGGCTGGAAATTCAGCAACCACATTACAATAAGCCATACAGGAGTGTGGTATAATTCCTTGTGTCACTAGGATTTACCACTTAAGGGTTGTTTTAATCAAATATTCTCTTGCCTCCCTGTGGTTTGTCCTCTCCTATGCAGTCCTCCCGCAGATCGCCACCCCCAGGGGTAGAGTTCTGTCTTTTCCTGACCACGCAAGGGAAGCTTCTCTCGAGGTAATCAGTGACGATAGTGCTAGATTTCTCACAAGGGCTATTGGCTGCCTGTAACTGCATTTTATTTGAATTCATTAATTACCAGCAGCTTTTATCGTTAAGCATTTTCACTACTCCACTGGCTAAGTACCTCTAGTATGTATGACCAAAGAGTGCAGAGTTGTTTTTCAGATATTTGTGCAGTGCTTCAGCCTCCCGTCCCTCCCCAGATACCCCTTGCCTGAGACAAGGTAACCTACCACATCAGCCTCAAAATGCCAACTACCACATAGTGTAAAGTCTTGGACACGAGCAGGACTGATTATTGCAACAGAAACCCCCTGTAAAGCCTGAGCCATCCCCCTACAGTGTAACGCATAATAGAGGTCCAGCCAAAAAATACACAGTGGGATGAGTTCACATTGATCACAATATGCCTTCCAATGCTGAATTTAAATAAACAATTTTAGCCAAGCTTTTTTTTCATTGTATTGTATGCATTCTATTATGTTGCTTTTCTAATGTGCTACTGTTAGGAACATCTTTGTTTTCATGCTTTGAAGCCTAAATCTATCTTTCATCTGTTTCATCTCCCATTTCAGTTTTAGGGTGTGGGTTGTTGTAGGGAACCATGTTGATATGAGCCTGCATCTGGCATGGATCTGTGGCCATCGGCAATCATTACTACTGAGAAACAACAACAGCATGTTTTTGAAGATTATGCACAAAACTACATTTGACTTGAAGAGACCTGTTTCTGCATGCGGGTATGTTGTAGGACATTACTATAGATTTATTTACAGTACATTGAGAAAGTCATTAGATTGGATTTGCTGCTACACCCTTTCCCATGATCAGTATAAACTAGTGTTTAAATAACATTTGCAGATCTCATCTTAGGAATTCAAAAATTGATGCTCTCGGGCTAAGACCAGGGATGCAGCCTTATACCTGAAATAGAGACTTTAGAGTATGATAAGCCCACACCAAGAAGTTGGGATCTGCAATGTGTGACTCTTCAGCTGTTTGGACTACACATCTGATTATCCCTCAACATTAACCATGCTGGCTTGGACTGAATTAAGTTGTTGACCAGCATATCTGGGAAACCAAAGGTTTCAAATCTCTAATTTGTGTAATGGCAAGAATCCCCTCTCTGATGCTAGCTTATGTTTTTGAGATGTGTTATATTCTGAGAATGCGGCATCCAGTTAATAATAAGCAGAAGCATATTATGTTCTGCAGTAAGCACAAAGTTACCAATCAGAGCCACCATGCCATCCAAGAGCACAGCTCCTTTAATCACTGAATCTTTAGCTTTCAACTTTCCCTGTTCCATCATACTTACACTAAATGGAAATAAAGACCTCTAAAACACTGTAGTCTATAATTGATCAATTTTGAATACTGTGATATAAGTATATGGAAATATCTTGGCTGCCCGATACCAAACTCCATCTGTGGCCAAAGGTGCTGACTATGAGCTGTCGTGTGTCCACTTTGGGATCACACCCGGACAATCAAAACTCTGTACTGGACCCTGGCTTAGCCCAGGGAAAAGGTCAAACATTCTTCTAATATGTTGGGGGAAGCAATAGGCCACTCACCCAACCATAGAGGATGTCTCACCCAGCCTAGTACAGTGCCAATATTACGCTCTTGCTATGTTTTAGACTTAGAGTATGGGCACTTCAAGGTGTATTTCCCTTCACAACACACTGTCACAGCTGTTTCAATGCACAACCCTCCAACGTGACAGCTTACTCACAGGCTTTTCAACAGTTCCTCGTCACCTGGGAAATGGAGGGCTTTAAATTAAAATCCCAGATTTGGGTTTGGGAGGGAGTTGAAAATAAAATAGGGTGAGTTTCAACATGGTCATGGAAACAGCAGACTTCTTAGCTTTTTGTTTCTTTACAGCTACAGGGAATTCTCTCTGGTCTTATATAGCACATCCCTTGCTTCCACTATTTATTTGGGCCCCCATTCCTGTCCGTTAAAGGGTAGCAGGTATTCTATAAATAGTGTTGTTCCCTGCATAGAGAAAAGTGTTTTTATTTTTCTTTGTATTATTTTTCTGCTCCTTGCGAAGAGAAAAATGTGATTCCCCTTTTCCCCTTTTCCCGAATCTGTATTCCTGGCTGATGTTTGGTTATAAAGGATAGTAGAAAGTGGTGTCTGAGAACTTTTTGTCCTGAACTTCTTGGGCGGTTTTGAGATTGGGCTTAAGTGGTGTCGGGGATGAAGATCTAAAATGTAAGGGCAGTTCCTCATTTATAATCTTATATTAATCAAGGTGAGAGAAAACACACACTTCCATTGTTGTACCCCTAAGCATGAAAAACATTGGCATTCAGAATGGGTGAGGGTCAAGAGAGTGTTCATCCCCAAATGATTAATACACTTTTTTATCACAATATAATCACAAGGACAATGTTTTCTCATATATAGAGTTCATTACAAAATACATATTAGTACAGTTATAAGTGATTTCAATCCAGCACTCCAAATAGGTCAATGCCTAGTATGGGATGCCCAATGGAAACCCTGTTAGGGAGAATTCTCTGTTTAGGCTGAATTTCCTAACCTAGTGAGTCCCCGAGCAGCTTTGCTGGATTTCTGGAGTTTGTTTTTTTTCATCCTGCCAAGAGTGAGACTCTTTTTCTCCCACTCTTGGACATGAATGTGTGTAATTCCTTTGAATGTCAATGTGTTCTATGGGCTATGGGGTCCTTTACTCCATAAGGTCTCATATGTTTTGCTATGTGTGCTACACTGCACCCTCTGTGCCGTAACACTGGGGCGTCCTAGCGGACCTCCATCATAGACTCCATACCCGGGGACTGACTACTGTCTCCCCGGGCATGTAAAGTCACCATTGGCTTTACTAGACCTAAATTTACTAACAGAACTAGTACAAGCCACCCTATTGTGAACGTACTAGTAGGGGTAATTTGATTACTCCTAGGTCTGTTATTCGAGGGGGCACTGTCCCGTCCCCCCTCGTCGAGTTTTGGCTGGTGGCAGTGGAAACTACTTGTTATGTTCGACCCCGAATATAACCCTATGGGATTCTTCCCATTGTTGGAGATTGATACTTTTTCTCGTTAGTCTCTAACATACCACCGGTCTACTTATCTTAAATAAGTCTATCGGATGGTATTTTCTGCCAGAACTCAGCTTTTTAAAATGGCGTCTGTGTTCATCTCTGTGACTCCTAAACCAAAGGTCAAAGTTCCACTTTTGGCGGGCTTCTGTACAGAGACTCTCCAAAGTGGTGCCATTCTATCTGAGTTACCACAGGGGTGTGGGAGGGGGTTTAGGCACCCTGGACCGAGTTGCCTTGCCAACTCTGGTCTCACTCTGGTGTGATTGGCCCAAGTGGTGAGCCTCCCCGCTCACCACTTAGCGTATGTTGATTGACAGCTAGGCTGAATGAATGGGGGTTTTCTGCATAAAAGCAGGGCTTTTGGGACTGGATCTTCAGAAGTCGCCACAGGACCTAAGAATCCGACGAGGGTAAAGCTGAGCTGACCTGCAACAACGACACCTCCGGTGGAGCCCTGCTGAACCGACTCACCAGTTACCAACGACAGAGGAGATCTCCCTGCCGGAGAGTCTCTTCCCCTGACTGGTGGGAACAACCAGTCCCCTTTTGCTTTTTCTTCGCCTCAGGATGCAGTGGTCGAATTGCCCGTGCAGAGCACCTCGGCAACCGGATAGCCACTACCCCTGTACCGCAACCAAAAGGTGGTGCCTTGTGACGGAGCACTCTGCGGCTGGTCTCTTCCCTGGTGGTGCAAGGATTTTCAACTTTCCTTCGATGACGAGATCATCTCTTCTCTTGGCAAAGACCAGACGTGCATCCACCAACAGGAACAACTGCCCCCGCTGGAGCTGTCTCTCCACAATCAAGGTACTGTGTCCGCCTGGCTTCCCTTGTTGCCAGATTGAGGTGTCTTAATCCTCACCTCTCCATAGGGTCGCCTCCAAGCTTTCTCTAGCGTGTTGTTCTGAACTGGTCCAATCTGCCGATAACAATTTGCAACAAAGACTCAAACGCATTTCCACTAAGATACTTTTTGGGACATATCGCCTTGCCTCTCTCCGAGTGGGCCTGGCCTCTGAA
Organism: Ambystoma mexicanum; assembly: GCF_040938575.1. NCBI lineage: Eukaryota > Metazoa > Chordata > Amphibia > Caudata > Ambystomatidae > Ambystoma > Ambystoma mexicanum. Next base: position 322,069,055 of record NC_090930.1, read on the forward strand.
CTTTATGATCTACCGTAGTTCTTGTCTTCTTGCCTTGCATTTGTCCGTGAAGTATTGGAACCGTGTTGATTTTGTAACCTGCTTATTTCTCTCTCCCGTCCTAACGAATACTAGAGTGCCAGCTAGATTGAAGCATACACCTCTGTCTGCAAATAAGTGATGCTGGTAAACCTAGACTTGTGGAACTATTGTTAGGGGGATTGATCTTTTTCTTCGTAGAGTAATTGTAATTGAAGTGTTTGCCGTAATAGTGCCAGGGTGTTTTCTATAGATGTGTCATTATAAATAAATACCTTTATATCTTTACACTGAAGCCTTGTTGCGTGTTTGCTTGTCTTACTGTGTAGAATTGCCCTATGTTGTATACTCCACATACTGCCTAACTCTTCTTGAGGGAGGTCTGACTGCTCAGCCACAGCTACCAAGTGAATCTGTGTGGTACAGACTGCTACCAAGTGGGTTTACTGCCAAACACCTGTAGTCCTAAATCTTTTGCAGTGGTCCCAGAGGGAACTGCACAGGTTTCCGCCTAACACTGGTGTACAGCGGTGGGATTTGTATCGAGTATACAGTTTAGAGTGCTTTTCGACACTTTAGGATAACTAACCACAAAGCTTAGCACTAAAAAGCAACTTTCAAAAAACATGTCTACTATGGAAGCTTACAGTCAAGAGTCCTTGTCAGGTGAAAATACTGAGAGTTTGCGAGCTCTCTGTAGGCAAGATAATCTTTCTGTAAGAGGCAAGAAGTTAGAACTAATGGAGAGATTGCTGGTGAACCAAAGTCTGGGTACTGGTTCAGAGGAACCAATTTCTCCAGCAAATGTAGATAACAGTGATGGTGTTGATCTAAATTGTAATTCTGATGATAGCGATGAAGAGGCTGAAGAGGAAGGAGAGGCTAACGAAACTGTCTCCCCTGCTCCTCTACCTGCTTTACCAGCTGTACCTACGGGGCCCATACCAGGTCCCACATGTAACCCTGCTTATTTTGATCTTGAAAAAATGAAGCTCGAATTAGAATACAAACGGTTCTTGGCTCAGTCTGAACGAAACCAAGAGCTCGAGTTCAGACGAATGAATGCCCAGGCTGAGCAGAAGCAAGCTGAGTTAAGACTCAGGGAAATAGAACTTAATCACGAGTTAGAGATGAAAAAGTTGTCTATGGAAAATGCTTCTCTCTCCTCTGGTTCCTCTAGGAGCTCCAGTCCCAAAAAACCCCGGATGCCGAAGGAATTAGTGGGTATGTGTGAACCGAGATTGGATGTGTTGGATTGGTTAAAGCTGTTTGAGTACAATCATGGGCTCCATGACATCACCGGGAATGATTTACTTCCCTGGTTGTTCTCTATGCTCCCTCCTGTTGCGACTGATGTGGTAATGGAGTTGGGGGAGGCGGATAAAACGGATTACGAAAGTGTGAAACTAGCTTTGATAGCTAGGTTCGGGAAGACCCCTTCCCAGTATCTTAAGAGGTTTAGAACCCTCAAAAAGCATGATGGTACCCCTTGGGCTAACTGGGTGAGTGAAGGGTTGAAAAACTTAGAGGGATGGATTAAGGGTTACAAAGTGAACACTTATGAGGGTATGAAGAATCTTTTTATGTTGGAGTCTATTTATGATGCCTGTTCTCCTGAGCTCAGACAGCACTTGGCTGATTTGAAGGAATTGGATTCCCGGAAGCTAGCTAAGGCTGCTGACTTATGGCTTACCAACATGGTTACTCATATGGATTCTGGGGCAACTCAGAAAAAGGATGAGGGAAACAGCCTAAAAAAGACTCAAAAGAGAATTTGAATAACTCAAATTCCAAAGAGGGCCCCAAACAAAACCAGAATGGTAGGCCACAATGAAAACCACAGCAGAATAGTGTGTCTTCTGGTGCCAAACCGGAAGGAGGCCAGAACAAGCCACCATTCCAGAAAGCATTCGGTAAATGCTTTGTTTGTGGCTCGACTGACCACGTGAAAGGAGATCCCAGATGTAAGGGTAAACCTTCAGGGGTCCTCAGCCAGCGTTTCTTTAGTATCTCTGGGGTTGTGGGAACAACAGAATTTAGATGTCTATAATTCTATCCCCGATAATACTAAAGAGTATTATAAGGACAGTGTCCAAGTGAATGGTCAGGAGACTCCTGCCATTAGGGACACTGGGGCCAGCATAACTGTGGTCGATAAATCATTTTTTCAGGCTGAGGATGTTGCTAAGGCACCCAGACGCCTCACCAAGTTAGCTGGAGGGCCTGTGCAGATGCTTCCCCAATTACCAGTTCTCATCCAGTGTAACGACATGACTGTGAAGATATCTGTCAGCATACAGAGTGAGGTACCAGGACGCGTACTGTTGGGTAACGATTTGAAAACTCTCGGAGTTGTATCGCATACTCCCAGACCTCCTAGTAAACGGTTACAGGAGCTAACCAGACCCGCAAGAGAGAGGACCATGCGCAGTACTCTCCAGGAGATGATGAAGAAAGAAATCACTCCTGCTCCACTGGAATTGTCGGCCGCTGTCTCGAAGAAAACAGAAGCAAAAGGGAAACCTAAGATTCTGCCCGGAAACCAGAGGCCGGCATTACAGTGCAGCCAACACGGACTTCCCCGCGGTTGTCCAAAGTTACACCCGTAACTCCACCTCCGGCTGAGGCTGAGAGGGAGGTACCACCCTGTGTGGTAGAATTAGACTCTGAGGAAGAGCTAATGGAAGGCCAGGAACTCATTGGAGATCTGGATCCTGTTGACCATCCTGAGCTGCAGTCTTTACTGGCAGAAGGTGGACCCAGTAGGGCAGACTTCAGTAAGGGACAGAGAGAATGTCCAACTCTGAAAGGTCTTCGCCACCAAGCAGAAGCTCAGGCTGAAGGGCAAGAGCCTGGGAAATACAGGTTGCACTGGGAAGATGGCCTCTTCTACAGTGAACCGACCGAGTCTGCACCTGGAGACTACAAACGACTTGTAGTACCCCAAGAGAACAGACCACAGTTCTTGCAGTTAGCCCACGAGATTCCTTTGGCTGGTCACTTGAGTTTCAAGAAGACTAAGGAAAGGCTCTCTCTCTACTTCTATTGGCCGAAGTGGAAAAACACTGCAGGAGCTGCCACACCTGCCAGACCTCTGGTAAGGTGGGCTCCAAGAATGTGGCACCTCTGGCGCCTCTCCCAGTTGTGGGAGTCCCATTTGAGAGAGTAGGGATTGACATTGTTGGTCCCCTTGATCCTCCAACCTCCTCAGGCAACAGGTTTATACTTGTTGTATTAGACCATGCTACTAGGTATCCTGAGGCAATTCCTATGAGGACTGTTACAGCTCCGGCTGTGGCTAAGGCCCTCCTTGGTATTTTTACTAGGGTCGGGTTTCCTAAGGAAGTCATCTCTGACAGGGGGTCAAACTTTATGTCCCACTGCATGAAAGCCATGTGGAAAACCTGTGGAGTTACTTACAAGTTCTCAACAGCTTACCACCCACAAACCAATGGGTTGGTAGAACGGTTCAACCGAACCATGAAGAGCATGATAGGTGCTTTAGAGGAACCCCTTAAGCATAAGTGGGACCTTCTACTGCCATGCCTTCTCTTTGCTTATAGAGAAGTCCCTCAGGGGGGAATAGGTTACTCTCCCTTCGAGCTTCTCTATGGTCATCCCGTCAGAGGTCCATTGGCCCTGATTAAGGAGGGGTTGGAGAGTGCTCCTTCCCCCAAGCCAGTCAGAGTGACTGACTATGTGATAGGTCTCCGGAGGAGAATGTCGACCATGATGACGGAAGCAAGCGATAACTTGAAAGCTGGACAAGCATTGGTCAAGCACTGGCACGATCAAAAGGCTAACATGATTGAGTTCGCTCAAGACCAGCTCGTTCTCGTTATGATCCCAACAAGGCAGAGGGCCTTGCAAGACAAATGGATGGGATCCTTCAGAGTTGTGGGTAAACTCGGAGAGGTCAACTATCTGGTGGACTTGGGCAATCCCAAGGAGGCTCCGACAGTCTTTCACACCAACCGACTCAAAGCGTATGTCTCAAGACCCGATGTAGGAGCGTTGCTTCTAGCATCATCCGAGGAAAAAGAAGAGAGTGAAGCTCTTCCGGATCTCCTCAGAGGCTTACCTTTGGACGAAAAAATGGAAGGAGTAAATCTCTCCTCAAATCTGACACCCGAGCAACAAGAAGAGTGCAAATCTATGTTGAATCAGTTTGCCTCTCTGTTCTCGCTTTCACCAGGCTTGACCTCTTGGGGCCAGCACGACATACTCACTAGTGACTGTCTGCCGGTCAAAAGCAGAGGATACCGAATGTCAGAGAACGTACGAACCCACATCAAAGAGGAGGTCAGCAAGATGCTCGATCTCGGGGTAATAGAGCCCTCTACTAGTCCATGGTCTAGCCCAGTTGTGTTAGTACCAAAGGCCGGATCTAAAGAACTTAGATTCTGCGTGGATTATAGAGCTCTTAATGCAGTCACCAAGACTGATGCCCACCCTTTGCCAAGAACGGATGAGTTGGTGGATAAACTTGGCGCCGCCAAGTTCCTCAGCACATTTGACTTGACGTCAGGCTATTGGCAAAGGCAAGGAGAAAACTGCATTTTCTACCCCCGTTGGCTTATACCAGTTTAAGGTAATGCCTTTCGGATTGAAGAATGCACCTGCTGCGTTTCAACGGATGGTAAACCAGGTTCTGAATGGGATGGAGGACTTCTGCATGGCATACTTGGATGACATCGCAGTGTTCAGCAATTCCTGGGAAGAACATGTAACCCACCTGAGAGATGTTTTGCAGGCTCTTGGACGAGCCAATCTGACCATAAAGGCAAGTAAATGCCAAATTGGACAGAGTAAGGTAGTCTATCTTGGACATGAGGAAGGTGGTGGAGAAATAAGGCCTTTGCTCAGTAAGATTGAAGCTGTGCAAAATTGGACAACACCTACTACTCAAACCCAAGTGAGAGCCTTCCTAGGCCTCACTGGGTACTACAGGAATTTCATAGAGAACTATGGGGCCATAGCTTCTCCACTGAATGTCATCTCCTCGCCCAAATTTCCTAAAATGGTTAGATGGAACGAGTAGTGCAATCAGGCGTTTGAAAACCTGAAAAAGGCTCTTTGCCAAGCCCCAGTACTCAGAGCCCCGTATTACCGCCAACACTTCATTGTGCAGACAGATGCTTCAAATGTAGGAATAGGTGCCGTACTCAGTTAACTGGATGGGAAAGGTAGGGAGCACACCGTTTGCTTCATCAGCCACAAGCTGAAGGATCCTGAAACAAGGTGGGCAACAATCGAAAGAGAGTGATTTGCTATCGTGTGGGCTCTGAAGAAGTTTAGGCCATACTTGTATGGTTCTACTTTTGTCATTCAGACTGACCACCAACCCTTGAGATGGTTAATGCAAATGAAAGGGGAAAACCCAAAACTACTGAGATGGTCGATCTGCCTGCAAGGGTTTGATTTCACCATTGAGCACATGTCAGGGTGTCACCACCAAAATGCTGATGGTCTCTCTAGGATGTATGTCATTGACTAGAGGTATGAGATTCATCCAGGAGTGGATTAAATCCTCCTGTCCCTTAGTCTGGGGGGGCGAGTGTTAGGGAGAATTCTCTGTTTAGGCTGAATTTCCTTACCTAGTGAGTCCCCGAGCAGCTTTGCTGGATTTCTGGAGTTTGTCTTTTTCCATCCTGCCAAGAGTGAGACTCTTTTTCTCCCACTCTTGGACATGAATGTGTGTAATTCCTTTGAATGTCAATATGTTCTATGGGCTATGGGGTCCTTTACTCCATAGGGTCTCATATGTTTTGCTATGTGTGTTACACCGCACCCTCCGTGCCGTACCACTGGGGCGTCCTAGTGGACCTCCATCATAGACTCCATACCCGGGGACTGACTACTGTCTCCCCGGGCATGTAAAGTCACCATTGGCTTTACTAGACCTAAATTTACTAACAGAACTAGTACAAACCACCCTATTGTGGATGCACCAGTAGGGGTAATTCGATTACTCCTAGGTCTGTTATACGAGGGGGCACTGTCCCGTCCCCCCTCGTCGAGTTTTGGCTGGTGGCAGAGGAAACTACTTGTTATGTTCGACCCCGAATATAACCCTATGGGATTCTTCATTCCATTGTTGGAGATTGATACTTTTTCTCGTTAGTCTCTAACATACCACCGGTCTGCTTATCTTACATAAGTCTATCGGATGGTATTTTCTGCAAGAACTCGGCTTTTTAAAATGGCGTCTGTGTTCGTCTCTGTGACTCGTAAACCAAAGGTCTAGCCCTTTGTTCCACTTTTGGCGGGCTTCTGTACAGAGACCGTCCAAAGTGGTGCCATTCTGTCTGGGTTACCACAGGGATGTGGGAGGGGGTTTAGGCACCCTGGAACGAGTTGCCTTGCCAACTCCGGTCGCACTCTGGTGTGATTGGCCCAAGTGGTGAGCCTCCCCGCTCACCATTTAGCGTATGTTGATTGACAGCTAGGCTGAATGAATGGGGGTTTTCTGCATAAAAGCAGGGCTTTTGGGACTGGATCTTCAGAAGACGCCACATGACCTAAGAATCCGACGAGGGTAAAGCTGAGCCGACCTGCAACGACGGTACCTCCGGTGGAGCCCTGCTGAACCGACTCCCCACTTCCCGACGACAGAGGAGATATCCCTGCCGGAGAGTCTCTTCCCCAGAATGGTGGGAACAACCAGTCCCCTTTTGCATTTTCTTCGCCTCAGGGCGCAGTGGTCGAATTGCCCGTGCAGAGCACCTCGGCAACCGGATAGCCACTACCCCTGTACCGCGACCAAAAAGTGGTGCCTTGTGACGGAGCACTCCGCGGCTGGTCTCTTCCCTGGTGGTGCAACGATCTTCAACTTTCCTTCGACAACGAGATCATCTCTTCTCTTGGCAAAGACCGGACGTGCATCCACCACCAGGAACAACTGCCCCCGCCAGAGCTGTCTCTCCACAATCAAGGTACTGTGCCTGCCTGGCTTCCCTTGTTGCCGGATAGAGTGAGGTGTCTTAATCCTCGCCTCTCCATAGGGTCGCCTCCAAGCTTTCTCTAGCGTGTTGTTCTGAACTGGTCCAATCTGCCGATAACAATTTGCTGCAAAGACTCAAACGCATTTCCACTAAGATACTTTTTGGGACATATCGCCTTGCCTCTCTCCAAGTGGGCCTGGCCTCTGAACTTTATGATCTACCGTGGTTACCTGCTTATTTCTCTCTCCCGTCCTAACGAATACTAGAGAGCCATCTAGATTGAAGCATACACCTCTGTCTGCAAATAAGTGATGCTGGTAAACCTAGACTTGTCGAACTATTGTTAGGGGGATTGATCTTTTTCTTCGTAGAGTAATTGTAATTGAAGTGTTTGCCGTAGTAGTGCCAGGGTGTTTTCTATAGATGTGTCGTTATAAATAAATACCTTTATATCTTTACACTGAAGCCTTGTTGGGTGTTTGCTTGTCTTACTGTGTAGAATTGCCCTATGTTGTATACTCCACATACTGCCTAACTCTTCTTGAGGGAGGTCTGACTGCTCAGCCACAGCTACCAAGTGAATCTGTGTGGTACAGACTGCTACCAAGTGGGTTTACTGCCAAACACCTGTTGTCCTACATCTTTTGCAGTGGTTCCAGAGGGAACTGCACAGGTTTCCGTCTAACAAACCCTTATTTATATATTTTTATGTGAAATGTTTGTTTAATTCTGGATGATGTACCCTTATATAACGCCCCTCTCTTTGAATTCCCCCGGTCTCAGTGAACCAAGAAATAGGTTTGTTTTGCAAATTAAACGATTTATTTGAATAATTGAACTATATATATATATATATATATATATATATATATATATATATATATATATATATATATATATATATATATATATATATCACACTTTTATAATATGGGTAATATCTGACCAGATATCTAAATATCACACTTATGAATATGAACAATAATCAGCAATTGGTAATATTACAATATCAACAATCTCTTTAATTACTTAGGTGTAGGAATAGGAAGAATAGTGTAGCAGAGAATAACTTTGTGTGGGTTCAAGAAAATGCAATGATAGGAAAGAATGTAACACAGAAATAAAACTTGATATGACTTCAATCAAAAGACAATATGATCACTCTTTCCCCTGTTACTACTTACTCCCCCCAATATGCAATATGAAGAGATGGAATGAGGGCACACAGGTATCAGGAATACAATCAACAATGCAGTTCAATCCCAATTCCCCCAGCAAGCTTAGAGAGAACAGGTATGATTTTAAACAGGTCAATTGCTTTTAAATGTGGCTTGCAATGAATGGGAAAATGCTAAAAATGACTTTAATTCACTAAATGGATTCGGAACTAGTGAGAGTTGCTATGGATTGGTTCAGGTCAACACTAGCAATGATTGTAGAATGATTAGCAGATTGAAACGAAATTCAGAAGTTGAAAGCAAGAAATAGCTATTTTACATGGAATGAAATTTAGCCAAATGCTAAATCCCAGCAATTTTTCCACGTGCGGGAAATGTGATTACGGACAAATTATAAAAGCTGAGGATATTAGCTTCAAAATTTGTAAATTGTGTTTCTAGGACGTACGGTTCAAAAGTTACAGAGGTTTTAGTGAAGGTAGATTTTTCAGAAACAGAGTCAAGATTTCAAAATGAAAGATGCGCTTCAAAGATTAGGAACCAAGATGGACTTATACCAAGGAGCTATGAAAGTACAAGATACCCAACGGGACAACCACCAAAACAGGGCGCATTCCACTCTGATTTCTGTGCGCCAGGACACTTGACTTTCTTCAGAAAATATCAGCGCACAACAGATGATTATCTCTACAATTATCACAGACTATATAATGAGAAGAATTCAGGATGGACACAAGATTATATAATGCAGTTCTGGATAGGTTAAAATGGATTGAAAAGGATTACTTTAAACTAAGAAATGACTATGGACAGTTCTAGACTAAATACTCACTCATATGGCTTTGGAATGGAATGGGCCCGTCAAAGATCTGGTCAAGGGTTTGGCTGGGATTCTCTCGCCACCGGACAGGTCTCAGGCACTGGGTTCTGCTCTCAGCAAGGCCCTCTGGTCTGTGTGGCCTCTTGGACTGGATCTGACGGGTAGGTTCTGGGTACAGCTCTGCTCTATGGGTCTGGATCTTGGTTCTAGCACGAGGTTCTTAGCTAGAACAGCAAAACAGCTCAGCCAGGCTGTTGGATTTTGTGGTGCCCCTTGGAAGTGTAGGGGTTAAAATCAGGTTTGCAAGGTTTTAAAGGCCTGCTGAAAAGGGTTCAGCTTTTTGGATTGGGCCTTTCTTCAGGGTTCTAGGGTCTGGTTCTAGAGTCTGGATCTGGAGTCTGGTTCTGGAGTCTGTAATTTCCTGCAGGGTGCTTCGCCAGGGGATCGGTTGATGAGTGAGAAAGTGTGTGTGGGTCCTCAACAGTCCCTATTTATCAATTTCCCAAAGTTGGTGGGGAGGCTGATTGTCTATGCCCAACCCTCTAAGGATCTGATAGGTCAGAGAATTCCCTGTCCCCAGATTTGAGAAAGGAACAGTGTGTCATCATGTGTCAGAGTGATGCTGCCATTTACAATCCAGAGAAAAACCTCCCCTTTGCTTTTACTTAGAAAATCTATTTTTCCCCAAAAACATATTTCTAATATGCACAACGTGTTAATATTACATATACACATCACAGATTAATTAAGGCACGTCTCTGTTCAAGTTCCATGTTCCTACGAGTTTCGGTTCACAAATTACAGTTTTTTCGCACTTTTGGTTGGTTACACATTTTTGGATCTGTACAATATTTTACCTATACATGCACATACCATCTGGTCATACTTCTGTAATTTTTCATGTTCCTAGCACAACCACAATAGCCACAATTATTAAAAGCTTTCGTGGTTCAGTCTCAGAACATCGCACAGATTCCAGATTAGTTTTAAACTGTGAGCACATTTTTCATTTTAATAATCTCTAAATTTCATATTTTTGTCAGTTCGGTACAATATTTTTGAAGTATTTTCCTTAAGCATATATTTAATCCAATGTCAAATCCACATTTTCAGTCTGGCCCACCTCCAAGGTCTTGGCTGAGTCAGAGAGTCACATGGCCTCCTTCCTGCCAGGGCAGTTTCTATTGACGCCCCAACTTAGCATCTCCATTCATCTCAAGAGAGCCCTTTGTCTGCACTCAGAGCAACAGGCAAGGGTGTCCCTCCCAGTTCCATTTCACACCAGCCTGCCAGTTTCTTAGCAGAGCACAGGAGAACAGATTCTTTTGTTTTGGGAGGAGGTGTGGAATGTGTTTGAAGCCCAGTGTGGGAAACTTTACTTTTAAACCCAATAGGCCTCATTACGAGGTTTGCCGAAAAGGCAAAACCGATGCCGGTATGGTAATACCAGCATCGTTTACCGTCCCGTTGCATTCCGACCCGCAAACCCGGTATTAGCGGCACCCTAAATAACGGTGCCGCTGTTAGCGGCATAGGTGCATACCCACGCCCCTTCAGGGAGCAAATACCGGCATACCGGTAATAGGGGGAAATCCCAACCTACGCAAACATGCAAATACCGGCATCGCGAAGCCGGTAATCATGGGCTGCATGATGCCGGCCATACAGGCATCGCGGACTACCCACAAACAGCAATCAGGATACAAGGCAGCTGCCACAGGTGCTCACAATCCCCACATGTGGAGTCAATGGAGGCTGTGCGAGTATAAACTGAGCACACCCACACACCACCCTTCCCCCTCACAGGAAGGGTGGTGTGTGGGTGTGCCCAGGAGAGAGCCGAAACCAAAGTAGGCTTCCATGCACTGGCAGGCATGCCCAATTGTGTTGGTGCCATCGACTGCACCCATGTGGAATTGGTAGTCCCCCATGCCATTGTGCTGGTGTACCGCAATCGCAAGCAATACCACTCCATCAATGTGCAAATGGTATGTGACTCCAGCAAGATCATCACCCATTGCTGCGCCCGATTTCCTGGATCCACACATGATGCCATGGTACTGCGGAACTCCACGATACCCCATCACATGGAGCGACATGCTGGACCACGTGCCTGGCTGCTTTGTGAGTTGCACAACTGTCCAATGGCCGTGCTGTGGGGTACTGATGTGTGTGGATGCAGAAGGGGGGGCTACTGCACATGGGTGGGTAGGTGGGGGGGTAGTTCACCAGGGTGGGAAAGGGGGAGGGGAATAGTGCACCTGGGGGCAATAGCCAGTGAGCGGAGAATGCATGCAGAGCTAAACACTATTCACCTGAACCAGCCAAACGGAACATGACACGTCACTGGGCCACATTTCACAAATAATGCATATGGATGACAACAAGTAAGAGGCACAACCAGGCCACCATGGTGATGGCAAGCAATGCATGACTGAATTGGATGGCAACTGTGGCAATGTGGCTAGTGTGACCATGCATAGTAAAGAATGTACAGCATTAATTGGAGGCTAAACATTGTTGCACTACCACAGCACATCTGCCTCAGCATGCATGATTACACCCTGCATCATCTATTAAACCCCATCCAGTGTACCACACCTCATTACAGTATACATTGCATCTAGGTGACAATTTTGTACACGTACAGGGACATGTGCATGCCCACACCAAATAGCTGCTGCCATGACTGTGCTCCCAGAAGGTGGCAGTTCAGAGTGACACACACCTATTTGTATCTGCTTGCAGGTGATGGAGGATATCCCTTGAGGCCGTGGCTCCTTACCCCTGTGCGGAGCCCGCAGAACAGCCATGAAGAGGAGTACAATCGTGTGCACACCCGTACCCGTGTTGTGATTGAGCAGACCTTAGGCCTGTTGAAGGCACTGTTCCGCTGCCTAAGCAGGTCTGGTGGGGCACTCCTATATAGGCCTGAGAAGGTGGCAAAGATCACCATGGCCTGTGTCATGCTGCACAACATGTGCGTCTGGAGGAATGTACCACTGCCACCTGACATTGACATGCATGGGCCCGGGTGAGGATGAAGGGGATGGAGACGGAGGCGAAGGAGCCCCCCTGCCAAAACATGATGCACGGGATGGCCATGCTGTACGCCAAGCACTAATTGACAAAAACTTTTGAAATGCAGGGACCATGAAAGTAATGTGCCAGTGACACACTGGCTGCATGTGGACATGCACGCTTGTTTTGTTAGATGTTCCCCACTGTACACCATCACAAATTAAATGCACATGCACAAAAAGAAGTATGTCCAGCCAATGATTTTCTTGCACACAACGGGTGCATTTTCCAGACACGTGATAATGTAAACATATTCCCCTCACAACCCCCAGTGAACTCCCTCACCAACCCCACAAACCCCAAAAATACCCCAGTGAACGCCCTCACCCACCCTACAAGCCCCAAATGTCCCCATATGTACAACAAACACTGTTCCCTTGACCAACGTCCATTTGTCCAATGGCATTGTTTGCCCACTCTACTTCTTTGGTATTTTGGGATCCGGGGGTGCCATGTCCAAGCGCTGTGCACTCCTTCACATTATCCGCATGGGGCTCGATTGGACTGAGGTTGAAGGGGTTGTGGCAGTGGAGGTGTCGGTGGCCGGTCCCATGCCTGCCCCAAGGTGTGGGCGCTGCTTTTGAGGCAGGTTTGCAATCAGGGCTTGCGTAAGTGCCCCCAGACACTCCCTCATGGCACTTGTGGATGCCTCAACAGCAGCAGTGTTGGCAGCGATGTCTGTGGCAATGACCCTCATGGAGTCATTACCATCGGCTATTTGTTGCCGCATTAGTTCAAGCATCGACTCCTGTCCTGCTGCAACCCTTGACAGGCGAGCCTCGAAGGCGTTGTTGGCTGCAGGAGTGCTGGTGGCCGGGCTGGTGGTAGGCAGGGTGGTGCTAGGCAGGGTGGTGGTAGGCAGGGTGGTGGTAGGCAGGGTGGTGGATGGCACTTGCGTGGGGCCCACGTCCAGGGCACAGTCCTCCTCAAAGAGGCATATGTCTGACTCTCCAAGGTCCGAGTCGTGGAGGCAGGGATTGTCAATGCTCTCGGCCTCTGTAGGGGGGGCTGGTAATGGGGCTTGGGGTGGGTGTGGCAGGCATGACTGTGTCACCCTCATTCTCCACCTCAGCATCCACAACATCCGCGGTGGTTGGCGGAGCAGGAATGGAAACACTGCTGCTAAACTGTGGCTGCAGGTGTTTCCTGCTGGGTTACTGCCCGGTGTGGCACACTGCCTGTTGCTCTGGGCAGTTTCTGTGGCTGGGGGGTGGCGGTGGCCCTGGTCCCTTGCCGTGAAGTGGATGCACTTGCACCCCTGTCCTGCCTGCCATCTTCCTCATCGGTGCCTGGGAGATAGAAGAGATGCCGGTCATCAGTGATGGTATCACATGGCAGCGATAATCTATTGCGCTGTGATATGTTCATACATTCATGCATCAAATTATTACAGGGGTGTGGCATTTGGTGTTCTGAGGGGGCAAGTGGGCAATCAATGCATGGGTGGTGGCATGGCATTGGTATGGTGTCTGTGTGGTGAGTTACATGGGCACGGTTGAGTCATGTTGCACTTGTGTTGGGATTGGGATTGGCACTCAGCATGCATTTGTGTGTAGCAGGGTGTGGCACACATTCTTGACTGGATATGTTGATGTGGGCCTGGTACATGCATTGCCTTGCCTAGTCTCACTTCCACGTCACTTGTGCCACATCATGGTTTAGCCTACAGATATGTGATTGGTCACTCACCTTCTTCTGTGGATGATGCGGCGCCCACCTCCTGGTCTCCAATTCCCTCTATGGACTCAGGATATATAAAGGTACTGGCTGTCTCCTCCCATGGCGTCAACTTCACTGGGGAGTGTGGGCCCCCGCCTGTCGCCATGGCGGCCCTCCTGTTCTCTGCCAGGATCTTCCTCACCCTGAGGCAGAGGTCATCCCACCGCTTGCGATAGTCGTGCACACTCCTTGGGGTGGTTCCCACTGCCGACACCCTCTGTGCGACCTCCTGCCAGACTTCCTTCTTTTTGGTCTGGGCCGCATGCTTCATGTCAATGCTCCTGATGGTGTCTGCATGCTGGGCCAGGGCGTCAGCGAGCATACTTAGCTCAGCGTCTGAAAAACGCTGTTTGCGCTTCCTGGAGGTCGCCTTCCTGGTAGCCTTGGACATCCTGGTTCTTTTCTGCCACTGCACAACACAAAAGGACTGGTGGTTGGGGAGGGTGGCAATGGATTGTGTTTTTAAAGATGGCCGCCGGCCCATTTCCCGTTCCTGCGCGATGACGTAATTTCCGGGTCCGTTTTTTGCGAACACGGTATTGCCATGCCGGTATTACCGTGCTGGTATTTAGGGGTTGTTATGAGGCGGTACCGCTATGGGCGGGTCCTACGATGCCGGTATAGGGGAGTTGGAGGCCCTTTAGCGGCATGGCAGTATTGCCACTACCGGCATGGGGGAACGCGTGTGCTCGTGCACTTGTAATCACCCGCTATTAGCGGGTTCATACGAGCACAGACCCGCTCATTCCGGCATGCCGGTAATGAACCCGCTTTTACCTGGCTACTCGTAATGAGGCCCAATGTCTCAATTGCCTTGTCTTAAAATATAACTTAAATTTTTAACAAATACATCAACCAATTCCTTACTTCAAACCTTTTTAGAATATAGTTTTGAATTGTATCCACCTCTTAGGCTTCTGATAGCAAGTCTTTCTTTGGCATAGTTTGAGTTCAATGTACAACCTTACACATGACATGTTTTAAATCGCCGGCTTCTGACAGAGGTGAGTAACGGTACTACACCCATTTTTGACAGATTTCTTCCAGCTCAACCATCCTCAAAAGTGGACTTTGTTCAGACAATATATACTTCTGTGGACATTGTATTTATGCAGATTCTCAAAGTAGAATGATGTTCACCACCCTACAAGGAGGTTGGATCTTTCTGTGTGGTTTGTGAGCCATGATTTTTGCAATTTTGACAGCCAGGGAAAAAATGGATTTTTAAAACAACTCTGTGGGCAGTCCAAATGATGGGTTTTGGCAGTGGTCTCCTGTGTTCCCACTGACATAGGCAAAAGTGGATGGCGGCCTATTTTTCAGATTTTTACTGCGCACTTTCTGGTGATTTTTAGCGAGCAGCATGCTTTCCGGCGACCATTCTGATGTTTCTGCTGCAAGCAATGCACAGTAATGTTGCAGGGCTTGGACTAGTGGGTTGAAACATCCCACAAGCCCCCCATTTGCGATTGGCGTTGATCGACCATCAATGGAATTCGCAAGACTGGGATGTCAGCCTCATTTCTTCTGATTCCACCAATGGCAAAGTTCATCATCTTTTCCTCCGTCAGGGGTGGATCGATCGGTTCCCATCGCCAGTCCTGATGGGAGTATTGAGCGATATCTCCAGGCCCCTCGGAACTTTGCTCCCAGTCCCCGGGTAGTCCTCTTTGGTTAGTCTCCAAGGTTTCCAATTAACTATAGGTTATCTCTCTCTCCTAGGATGACAAAGCAAAAACCTATTTGTAGACATTTCCCAACCACTATTAATGTAGTGGGGGGGACACATATTTGATAATCAGGCCACATTATTATTATTATATTTTATAGACTATGAATGGAATATTTTAGAGTTGTAATTTTTATGGAGCTGGAGTGGCCCCCTCTGGGGTTCCAGAGACTCCTCCAGTTGCTGCAGAGTTTGCCTAGGATGGCAACACTTTAGTTGATTAATATGGACCCACTTATCTTCCCCCTCTGCCAAACTGGCTTTGGGGATGCAGATCCTGTAGGCGACTGGTGAGATTTTGTCTACAATTTCAAAAGGACCCCTCCAGGTAGGCAGAAATTTGACTGTTTGACCTGGTTCCTCTGGAAATTGTATAAGTATACCCGGTCTCCTACATTGTATTACGTTCGGGTAGTCTTTAAATCATAGTGGGTCTTCATGCTGTCGGCTGATCTTTCTAGATTTCGCTGAGCATAGGCAAAAGCATGTTGAAGGTGTTTTCTTAGATCTTCAACTTACTCATGAGTTGTGGAGGCATTGATCAATGTCTGCTCTTGGGTTCTGTAGAGCAGATGCCGGGGAAGCACCATCCTCTATCCAGTCATCAGCTCAAACGGTGACATTTTAGTTGCAGATGAAGGGGTAGATCTGATGGCCATTAGGACAAGAGGTAATTGAATATCTCAAATTGGCCCAGAATCTGCCACAAACTTTTTTAATATGCTCACAATTGTTCTATTATAGTCATATGTGGCTTCCTTTTGACCCCAAGTATCTCCCACATCTTTGTCATTACTTCGCTGGTGAAATGGCTACCTCTGTCTGACTCGATCCTTTGGGGTATACCAAAACGCGAAAAGATGTGGTTGATCATCAGGGCAGCTGCTATTTCTGCCTTGCAGTTTGGGGCTGGGTGACATTCCACCCATTTAGTAAACAAGCATGTCACGGTCAACATGGACTTGTTCCCCCTAGAGGAGCGAATCACGGGCCCAATGAAATCTACTTGCAAATCTGACCATGGCAGTGGCATCCCCCTCTTTTGGAGAGGCGCACGGTGTGTGAGGGATGTTGGCTGAAATTGTGCACACACAAGATACCCCTTCAAGTATTGGTCGAGGTCCTGCCCCATGTGTGGCCAGTATGCAACCTCTCTTGAGATTTCAAGTGTTGTATGAAACCCCCGTATGACCGGCTGTGGCCGCATCATGGGCGTGACTTAACATCAGGCTTCAGAATGAGGTAGGGACCACCCACTTATCATGGCCAGCTTTGGATCTCCTTACCAACAAACCGTCTTGGATTCGAAACATTTTTGGACATTTCATCAGCACTCTGAGGTCCTCTTTCCCTATGTAATCTGTATCCATCAGGGGAAAGTTCTCAGGGTCCTCAATGTGTTGATAAAACTTACCAATTATTGGATCCCCTTTTTGAGCCCTAATCAAATCAGCATCTGGGGTCTCCTTACTCCATTGTGCAGTTGAGAGTTCATTGTGAGCATTTGTCTGGGACCTAGTGATAGCAGTGATCTGGATTTTCCCCCAACAGGGACTCGATCTCAATTAGATCCCCTTGGATGGCCCCGGTATTGGCCAGCTGATCAGCGAAGTCATTTCCAGTTTTGTCTGGTCCCTCTACTTTGGAATGACCCTTGATCTTTTTCTAATAGAAGGTCATCCCCTTCGAGGTGACCAGATCATCAATATTTTGGATTAATTTCCCATGTTTCAATGGTTTGTTATTAGCACATAACATGGCTCTGGTTTTCCAATTAACACGGTGCTCCACAAACCTGTTCCATACATAATCCGAACCTGTGATTATGACCAGTTTGTGGAGTTGATGTCGGACAGCAGTGAGGATGGCTTGATGCACAGCCATCAACTCTGCCCCTTGACTACTTCGGGGACAAATCTTGTACCCAGCGAAGGGTTCTGGGGACTCATTCACCCATGCATTCCCGACGCTGGCCACAAGTTCTTTTTCCCCGTTGTTGTCAACATGGTAAGAGCATCCATCCACATAGACAGTGGGCATTCCCTCACACTTGTCTTCTTCAAAGACTTTGTGCGGGGAATTAAGGTATGCCTCCATTTTGTCCTTGATTTTTAGACTCTCGTCCTCAAGACAGTTTTCTCTGGCACAATCATGCAAGTCAGCCAGACCTTGCGCGAGGGACTCTTCTTGTTTTGGCCATATCTGACCTCCACAGGAAAGCCTTGCACTGACAGAATCCAGGAAGTAATTCAGGAATTACTCACATTTCTGGCCCAGATTATGTCACTTTGTAGATATTGCAGAGGCTGGTGTGGAGTCTCGAATATGATGTGTTCCCCCTGGATAAACAGGCGGTAATTCTTCAATGCCCACACCGTTGCCAGGAGTGCCTTCTCACAATCGTTGAATTTTTCCTCCACAGAGGATAACGTCATACTCGCATAGGAGATTACTTTATTGACCTTGTCATGCTTTTGGTATAATACTGCAGTCAAGCATGTATTAGAGAACCCTGTCTCCAAGAAGAACTCCTTGTTTCTGACAGGGTAAGCTAGGCAAGGCGCTTGTGAGAGGCTTCTTTTGAGTTGTCTTACTGCCTCGGCTTGTTCTGGACCCCATTCCCACTTGACCCCCCCTTCAAGAGATGAATCAGGGGTCTTGTGATCTCTGTGTAGCCCTTAATGAACTTTCTACTGTAATTAGTCAGTCCAAGGAGGCTCCTTAGTTCCTGCAGAGTTGTGGGGTCTTTCAATTTCTGAAGTGCTTCCACTTTCTTTTCCTGGGGACAGAGACCCTGAGGAGTAATCTCATGCCCCAAGAAATTGATACGGGTTCTACACCACTGTGCCTTTTGAAAGGAAAGTTTTGCTCTGGCGACCCTCAACTGTGTCAGAACATAATGGATCTCTGCTATGTGCTCCTCCAGAGTTGAGCTTTTGATGAGAACATCATCTACATAGACCAGGTTACCTCTCTCACCCAGGTTGGGCATGGCCTTATGTAGGAAAATGTTGAATTCATTGCCGGAGTTGAGGTATCTGAAGGGAGCCCGGGTCCATGTGTACTGCTGGCCCCCAAAGGTAAAAGCCAGCTTGAATCGGTCCTCCCTACTGACAGGTACAGTCCAGTATCCATTTGTCAGGTATATTGCAGTGAATACGTGTGACCCCCTGGATCTGGGCCAGCCCTTGGTCAATGTAGGGAAGAAGCCATCGTGAAGTATGGACCCATTTGTTGAGCTCCCTAAGGTCGGCGCAGAGTCTCCACTGGCCGTTTGGCTTCAATATCCCCAACACCGGATTATTGAAGGTGCTGTGGACTGGATGGATTATCCCACAGGACTCAAGGTTCTTAATTATTTCAGTAAGGGACTCCATTGATGCGAGAGGCAAGCAATATTGCTTCACAAACACTGGAGTCGTGCCAGGGTCCGTGGGAATTGTTGTTGTGTGGATGTCGGTGCGACCACAGTCATATGAGTCCACCACAAAGAGATCTTGAAAATCCAAGAAAACTTGTTTCAACTTTTGCTTCTGCTCCAGAGTCTCACAGGCATCAGCTAGGTTGACTCTCTCTTCAACCATCTGCCTGGAACTTGGAAAGACTTCTGGTTTTGCTATCTCAGCGGCCTCCTCCAGCTGGGTGGAGAAGTCCCTGGTCAGAGTGCTGATTTGTACTGGTGGCTTCAGGTGGGAAAGGCAGCCCTCATGAACCTGGAAAATCATCTCATCCCTCCTGAAGTCACAAGTCACATCTTCCTTACCATGAGGGCAGGAAGTGTACACCAGGAAGTTCCGCCCATGCCGGCTGAAGATCCTGTCTGGTGTTGTGTTGTCATCACTGTCACTGTCAAAAACAGTCCTTGGGGATTGGTCCTAACAGTTCATTGCCTAAATCAATGGAAAAATGTCAGTCATCAACCGCCAATCCAATAATGGTGCCAGCGGCTAGAGTGATACTCTTTAAGTCGCTGTTATCCACCTCTGTTGGAATGGTGTCATGTTCTATGTTGACTAATGGTGTTGGGTTTACCCCCAACTCTTGCTGTTGGAGAGAAACATTTAGATGAATATAAGCATCAGGGTTTTTCAATTTCTGTCCTCTTTTAACTTTCACTTCCAGGGAGAATTGTCGGGTCCTTTCTGGGATGGTGACATCCTCTCCAATCTGAATTTCAACTGCATAAGGCAGCAGTTGAGCTGACCTAAATGCTTCTCTGGATCATCAAAGCCCATGGGATTATCTGCAAATCGGGACCAAACTCTGAAGTTTATTAGGTCCAAACTAATGGCAAAGCGATTGAGAATATCACTGCTTAAGTAAAAGGCGGCAGTGACGTCTCGCATGACCCAACAATTATGAACCATGCTCTTGTTTATTTATTTCAAAATATTTTTATTGCCATTTTGAAGTTGACATTACATCAGTGTCAATTTCCCCCCCTTCTGATTTTCTCCGCCATTCTACAATTTCAATGCATATTCGATTAGTTCCTGAAAGGAAACAACAAACAGAACAAAACAGCAACATTAAATAAACATAAACTGTCTTCATGTTCAACGATTGTCGAGTCTACCTCGCCTTGGATCAAATTGGTGGCCTGTCCATGTCCTTGTAGGTGGGGGACGGGTAGGGTTGGCATTCTTCCCTTTTGTGTCGCATCACCCTCTTTTCTTCTCTGTGAGTTACGCACTTCTTGCGGCTGTGCGCCACTCACCACACAACTAGGCTTCACGGGGGCATATCATCAGATGGTAGAAACATGTCTCTCACCACGGCTTTCCATGCCTCAAATTTAGCGTTGGTGTCCCCATCACCCCCAACGATCCCAGTTCCCCAGGCCTCTGTTTCTGCAGCCGTCCATCGCTCCATTTCCCTCTTCCATCTTATGTATTGTGGTCCTTTTTTTGACTTCCACGACATTGCTATCTCCCTTTTTGCCAGTATGCATGCCATGTCCATCACCCGGACAATATGTTTTATTTTGCTTAGTCTGGGGTATGTGCCCAGCAGACATTCCTTCATTGTCCATTCATATCGGCTTACTCCGCCCTTCTCGCATGCCTGTTTGATGTTGGCCCAAAGAATGCCCACTTTTTCACACTCCCAAAGCATGTGTATCAAGCCTGCTTCATTGTTAGTGCACCTAGGGCAGTGTGCTTCTGCCTGCCGTTTGAAGCTTGCAACTCTTTTTGCGGTCATATATGTTCAATATAGAACGTTTGTTTGGATTAGCCTGAACCTGGCATTTCTGGACACTGCCTTTGGGAATTTCAGTGCTCTCTCCCAATCATTGTCCGAGATCTCCTCACCGATGTCCGTCTCCCATATGGTCCTTAATGTGGCGCCACAGGGGTTGGGCCTATCATTTAGCTGCGCGTAGATTCTCGACACTGGCCTCCACCCATCACTTAGGTTGTACATTTCTGTCACTAGGGGGGTCGTTGCTGGTTCCTCTAGCCAACTGTTCCATCTAGCCTTAGCCTCATGTTTAAGGTTCTGGTACCATAAGAATTGCCCCATAGGTAGGCCCTCTATCTCGGGCAGCGATTCCAGGTCTCTAAATTCCCCATCCTCGTACATGTCTCCCCAGGCGTATATACCCAGTCCCTCCCATTGCCTAGGTGTGTTAACCTCGGCTGGTGTTGTTCTCATATCTGTCATTGTTGGCAGTTCAGGGGAGTAAGGGTCCTTCAAATGTGTGATGGTTTTAACTCTTTCCCATACTAGTCTACCCAGTGTAGCCAGTGAGGGAGCTCTTCCGCCTCGATCCGGGGGCACCCATATTATTTCTTTGCGGTGTGTGGGTTTGACAAATTCACTCAGTAGGCCGGTTTCATTGGTGTCCTCATCCGACAGCCATTTAGTGATGTGACTGAGTTGGGCTGCCAAATAGTACCTTTCAACGTCCGGGAGCTGTATGCTCCCCTCATCATGGGGAAGGGTTAAAATATTCAATGCCAGTTTATGACATGCTTTTCCCCATATGAAGTCTCTAATCTGGGCGTCTAGTTTTCGGAAAAAGGGTGGCCTGATGTAGTGACAGATGGTTTGGAAGAAGTATAAGTAACGTGGTAGTATAATCATTTTTGTTATCGATGCCCTTCCCATCATTGAGAGCGGTAGCCTAGACCAAAACTTAATTGAGTTGTGGAGCCCTTGAGATACCGCCAGTGTATTCTGCTCGTGTGTGAGCTCAGGTGTGTGTCTGATCTTGCCCCCAAGTATTTAAACATGTCCGGTTGCCACTTTATCCCAACCTGCGGTAGGTTGTCTACTGCCACCCCTCTCAAGCCCGCCAGTGGGAACATGCAAGATTTTTGTCTGCTAAAGTGTATCCCCGAGTACCGTGCAAAGTTGTCTAGCACTTCCAAGATTGTGGGGGCATTGTTTTTTTGGGTCTGTTAGATAAATCAGGACGCCGTCCACATATAGTGAGATAACATGGTGCCCCCTGCCCACTTGTATTCCAGCGTCCCAGAATTGATTCCTTATATAGATTGCGATCGGCTCCAACCCCAGTATATAGAGCATGGGCGAGAGGGGACAGCCCTGTCTGGTACCTCTTTGTATTTCCCAGGCTTCTGATACCCAGCTGCCCGTCTTCACTCTAGCTGTGGGATCATTGTACAGTATTTTGACCCAGCGCACAAATCCTTCCCCAAATCCAAACTCCCTTAGCACCTCTGTCAACCACTCCCAGTAGACGGAGTCGAATGCCTTTATGGCGTCTAAGGACACCACTGCCATATGTTCCTGGCCTCCCTCTGTGTGTGCTATATGTAGCCTTCGCAAATTGGCGGTTTTATTATGGCCGGGCACAAAGCCATTCTGGTCCTCATGAACCAGACTACCTATCACTTTGGACAATTTCTTGGCCAGGATGGTGGTCAGTATCTTACTGTCATAATTCAGCATTGCTATTGGTCGGTAAGAGTCGCAGTCTTCGGTTGGTTTTTGTGGTTTGGGTATTGGGACTATTAGCGTCTCCCTCATGGTCTTGGGTAGGGTTCCTGTCTCGTAGGCTTCCTGATATACCTCATGCAGTTATGGGACCAGTGTTGTCTCGTATGCCTTGTAGAACTCCGGGGGGAGCCCGTCCGTTCCTGGGGTCTTGCATGTGGACAGGGCTCTAATAGCGTCTGTAATGTCTTCTGGCGTGAGGGCCTCTTCTAGTGAGTCTCGTTGTTGCTTGTTCAGCTTGGGGAGTCCTATCTCTTCTAGAGTGTCTTATATGTCTGTCAACGGAACTTGGGTGTCGTGTGCGTATAGTGTGGAGTAAAAGTCAGCAAATGTGGTGTTTATCGAGTGCTGGGTTGTTCTCAATTCTCCCGTCTTGTCTTTTATTGCTGTCACTGGGTGTTTTGGGTGCTCTCGCCTACATAGCCAAGCCAGTAGCCTACCTGGCTTGTCTCCATGTTTGTGTGCCCTGGTGGTGCGTGTTGTGTAGTCAAATTTTGCTAGCCGTCCCCAAGCCTGGTGACAATTTGTCCGTGCCTCCTGCAATTGTTCCTCTTCCTCTCTAGTACCAGAGCTATTGATTTCTCCCAGCCTTATTTCTTCCTCCCTTTCCTCCAGCTCCCTCCTCAGCATTTTCCTGACTCCTGCTGTCCCGGCTATAACCTCACCCCTCATTACCACCTTTAGGGCCTCCCATACCATACTCCAGCGCTTCACACTACCACTGTTATTGGTGACATATTCTACCAGTTTTTCTCCTAGCTCCTCCTTAAATATTGGGTCCGTCAGAGCCTCCGTGGGCATTCGCCATAGCGGGATAGGGGGTCTAGGGCCCTTCAAAGCCCAATGCATTAACAGGGGGGAGTGGTCCGAGATCGATCTGCCCAAGTATTGTATTGATTCTACCTGAGCCAGGTGCATTTTGTCTATAAACATGTAGTCGATTCTCGTGTGGAGGTTGTGTGAGGAGGAATAGTGTGAGTATCCTCTGTCCGTGGGGTGGTGTTCCCTCCAGACATCAGCAAGGTCTAGTTGTTCCAACAGGTTGTTCAGCACCCTTGAGGTCCTGTCCGACTGCTTCTGTGGGGGTTCAGATCTATCCAGGTTCACATCCCTCACACAGTTGAGATCCCCACCCCATATGTAAAGGCCGTCTCTGTGCCTCGCCAGTTTCATCTGCAGCGTAGCTAGGTAGGACGGAATACCGTGATTTGGAAAGTATGTGTTGACTATACAAATCTCTACTTGCTCAAGCACTCCCCACAGTATCAAATATCTCCCCTCCATGTCTACTTCAGTTCTTATCGTCTGAAAGGGCACCACAGGGTTGATCCAAGTGTACACTCCCCTAGCAAATTTGGAATATGGGGCCCCCTGTCCTTGACCTCCCCAGTGCTCCCTTAACCTTGCCTGGTCCTCCACTGAGAGGTGAGTCTCTTGTCTCTTGGAGAAATGCGATGTCTACTTTTTTCCTTCGCAGATAGGACCTGATCCTGTTCCGGCATAGATATGACCCCAACCCTCTCACATTCCAAGTTAGTATTCTAAGTTGCATTGCCATATTTAGGGCGCTCACCCCCGGGGCTCTGTTTCCCCCTCGCCTCCTCACCTTCCTTCTTGCGTCCTAGATGTATTGGCCACCACTCCTTGTTCCTCGTTCTGCATGAAGACTGTAGTGCCGAACTCAAACTGCTGCAATAACAAGTGCAGCTTTAACGATCAACTTCGTGAACTGGCAGTCCAACAAACAAGCAGTTCGGGCTGTGTAACTGCCAACTGCCCCCAGCAGTTACCGTGAACGTGTAGCGCTCAGGGGCTCCCACGCTTTCCAAACCTCTCCAGGCTTTCCGGCGTGGGCGGTGTGCGGGAATGCGACCTGCACATGTCTCGTAGGGGTGGGCCATTAGCATGTTCGCTTGTGGTTTCCGGTGCTCCTGTCTGATTCAGCTATCTGTGTGTATTCCAAATGCAAATTAGAAGACTATTCCGTGCTTCAGTGTGGGATCTGCCGCCAGTGTTTGTGAGTCTGGTTGCTTATTCATCTTTTGTCTGCTCTTGGAAGTTCCTCGCCGTCATCTGCCAGATTATTGTGCTCGAGCCACATGTTTGCCGCCTCAGGGGATTCTAAAAAAACTGCTTTTCCTTTATAAAAGACTTTGAGGCGGGATGGGTAGAGCAGCATATATTTAAGGTTAAGTGCCCGTAATCTCGCCTTCACTGGTATAAAGGAATTCCTGGCGTGTTGCACTGCAGGGGTATAGTCAGGGTACATGACTATTGTAGAGTCTTGCTTTCTGATCACTCCGCCTTCTCTGGAGTACCTCAATATTACTTCCCTGACCCTGAAGTTAAGAATTTTAGCTATAATCGGCCGTGGGTGTGAGCCTGGTGGTGGGTGCTTTTGGAGGGATCTGTGAGCCCGCTCCAGTGAGAAGCCGTGTGAGAGTTTTCCCGCAGCAATCTCCTGCTGTAGCATTGTCTCTATGAAGTTTGTCCGGTCCGGGCCTTCCATATCTTCAGGAACACCCAGAATTCTGATATTATTGCGCCAAGCGTGTCCTTCTGCGTCCTCTGAGCGTGCTTCCAGCCTGGCTACCTTTTGTTCTAGGTCCCGGACTTGTGCTTTCAGTTCCTTAGTATTTTCTACATTTTACTGGAGGACGGCTTCATTGGAGTTCACTCTCTCCGTTAGATTGCGGGCATCTTGCCGCATTAGCTGCATGTCCGCTTTCACTTCATCAATCCTATTTTCTATGGTGGTGCGGAGGTCTGCTATGGCCTGGAGGACCGGCATGTTGTCAGGCATTGCATCTGAATTCGGTGGTCCGCTAACGCCCCCGGAGTCAGATTGCGGCAGTTGCTTGGGCTTTACGGTCGTGAAAGAGTCCATTGTTGTTGTCTTGGATTTGGGTTTGGATGGCGACATTACTTTCCTAGGGACAGCGTGCGGTCTGCACTGTCCAATATGCACCTGCGTGGTTATGTCGGCTTTCGTTGCACTCTCCAAACTGGCCACTTATCCGGCAATCGTTAGGCCGTGTCTGGTTAGGCTCCCTTATGCGTTATTGTTAGGGTATTGCGGGCAGTGGTGAGCTGTGTGTCCACAGCAACTCACAGAGGTGCCAGAGGTGGGGGTGCCTGTGTGACTTTCACCTGGAGTCGGGCAGAAGGGCAGCCACCCCCTTCCAGCAGTTCTGACTGTCAGTGCGTTGTTCAGGCGGTCCAGTGACTGCAGTTCCTTAGCCCCGGTCATCTCAAGGGATATAGTGGGCTCTTCCAAGTTCAAGGATCACGCCTCATGGGCTTGTGCCGATTTAGGATCTGTTCAGTTATAGCTTATAACCTTGCTATGCTGAACGGCGCTGCCAAGGTTTTCCGTCTTTCCCCCCCTTTCTGGTTTTAAATCTGCGTTTGTGAAGCAGTGCGCTCCGTGTTGCTAGTCGGGACGTTCCCCTTTGTCTCTTGTGGCAATATGAGGTGAATAAGTCTGTCCTGCCACTTACCGGCTTGTGTGCGAGGACCCGCCCCAGCCGCTTATTGACCTGCTTATTGTGCGGTCCAACCCATATACTCCAGCTGTCGGAGTGCCGCTATCTCACGCACCCAGTCTATCGTGTGCGGCGTGTGCTGATGTCGCCGCGTCCCGGGTTCCCTGCTCACTCCCAGGGCCAGGGGAGTGACCGTCCTGGTGGATTCGGGCGGTAGAGGGAGGCTTTCACCTGTAGCCTCTCCTGTCCCGTCGCCCGCTTATCTGTCGGTCTCCTCAACGCCTCTCTGCTCTCAGTGTGCCCGGGATCAGGGCCCGTAGCAGTAGTTGGGTACCCGCAGGGAGAGCGAGCAATGACCGCTTCCCTCTGATCTCGCTGTTGTCCCGCCGTTCACACCGCAGCGCCAGAGATCGCATCAGCCTCCGCCATCTTGGGTGTGTAGGGGCGCTTCTTTAAATAACTCGTCTCTGATGTAGCAGACCCCGATTTCTTTCGATGGTCAGGCCGCAGCTGCGGGAAACGGGTCCTCTTTCAGCGTGTGATGTTTGCACGAGTGTTGCCTGGTTTGAGAGCCGAAATTCACGCTGCTCACTTGAAGGTGTAGGGAGCCACACAGGACTCCACCATCTTGGGTGTGCGGGGGCACTTTTTCTCCTCACTCGTTTCTGGGTTTGCCGACTCCGTTTTTGTTCGGGAGTTGAGACACTCCAGTGCATGGAGGTTCTCCCTTCAGCAGATGTTGTTTTCGTAAAGAGTGCCTGGCGACAACTGCTTAATTCAGGCGGTGATAAGGATCACAGACAGGAGCTTCACTGAGGTGCGACTTAACAGCATGCGTGCTGGCCACGCCCCATGCTCTTGTTGCCTATGGAGATGTTTGGAGTTGGGCGTTTCCAGATCCGTTTCCCATTTATCTATCAGTCTAAATGTGGGAATGGCTGGATCTTTTGGGAGTTGGCGGAAGATGGCTTCGATGATGAAGCTCTTACCGTTGTTCACACACACTCGGGTGAGAACAGAGTCCTTCCCTTCATTTAACTGAACAGGGATGAACAACTGCTCTCCAATTTGCTGATTGTGGATTGGTAAATTGTTTCAGAGTGTTTCCTTCCAATGTGGAATGTCACCTTAACCTGGAAGGAAGGTTGATTTTCAGAAATAGAGAGGACCCCCCATCACCAGTCTGTTGTCCTACTGCTATTACTGTCACGTCTGGAATTTGGTTGTTCTGGAAGTGAAATTCTACTTGGTCAGATTTTTTTTCAACCATGTGGCATGCGCCGTTTAAACTAACATGGTTGATGCTCTGTTTCAATTTTATTGGTCGGCTAGTCTGGGTCCAGAGGTCCTTGTTTACACAGTCTATTAGGGGTGACAACCTTCGCAGGAGGTCATTCCCTAGTAAACAGGGGGTGCCCTCTGGCGTCACAATTATGACCGGGTGGTTCACCATGTGTCACCTAATTTTAATTTCCAAATCCGCAGTCCCCTCAATGGGAATTTCCTTCCCGTCAAAGTTCTGAAGTTGTCCAGGAAGTGAGGTGAGAGGAATTTGGTATTTCTCTCCCCTTCCTGAATTCAGTTCATCAGACCTTTTTGGACAGAAGGGTAGCTTGGGATCCAGTGCCCACCAGTGCCAAAATTGTACCCTGTCCCTGTACTTGAACTGGGGCATAGTATCTTCCCTCCTTCTCCGCAAGGGGGCACAGATAATGTACATTTTTGGACAAGTGGTGGGTTAGTTTTTTAGTTTTGGACACTGAAAGAGAAGAGATTTGAACAGAATTCTGTGGGGAGCCTAGGGAATCTGAAAGAAAAAGGTGGCAACTAGAGATGGGAGAAGTTTTGAGTTCTTCTGGTTCTGGTTCTGGGCCGCACCCACCTTTTTGGAGGCAGTCACCAGGATGGGTTTGAACCAGGGGATTTTGATGCTGTTGGTTCTGGGATTGGATGATGGGCGGCGCTAGCTCAGTTCCCACATCTACCCAGTCTGGATTTGAATCCTTTGGGACCCATTTCTCTTTGGGAGGAGTTCCCCCATCTCTGAAGGAGAAGATCCTTTTCCCAGGATCTTCTGAGGACCCCTCTCCTTCAAATTAGAAGATCTGTACCTTCTCCACAAAATGGGTCTGTTTGGATCCTTTATTTCTCCTACCCCCCCTCTGCTCCTTGGGTGGCAGGCGTTCAGGGGCAGGAGATTTTGTTTTCGGTTCCTGGGTTTCCAGGGGCTTTTTACAAGTGGGGAAAGAAGCTTCCTCCAAGGCTTTACACCCCCCTTCCCCTTGTGCCACCGCCCTGGAAACTGTTGGGATGTTGGGGTGCAGCCCCCGTCATTGTTCTGGAGCACCAAGTCCAGAGATGGAGGAATTCTGAGCCGGCATGCCCATCTGAGAGTTCTGTTGAGCTCTCAGTATGTGACCCAGATCCTGTGCCATGTTTTGGACCTGGCGCTCTAGCTGTGAAACCTGCTCAGACTGATACAGGGTTTTGTTTTCTCCCATGGGCTGATCCGGGGAAGGGTAGCTATCCCTTCTCACAAAATACCCTGGGCTAGTGAAGTTTGGGTACCCCTCCACCCTGGGCCTTCCCTCTCCCGGATTGGGTTGTCTGGGCTCAGGAAAGTGGGGAAAGAAGGATGGATTATTTTGGGGTTGAAGGTTTTGCGAGTACCTTGGGAAGAAATTCTGTCCAGTATTTTGGGGATTACTGCCCTCCTGAGGGAAGTGAGGAGGGAAGTTCCCTGGGTTAGCTGCTGTTTGGTTGGATCCCCCCCTTGCGCTGGAAGAGTCCACACATAACCAAGGATGGGTCTGTTCCCCTTGTAGCAGGGATTTACATAGTCAGGGGAGTGAGGGATCCCATTTGTGGGACTACCTCCTTGGCTCCCTGTCTGTGACTAGCCCAAGGGCCTTCTGGGCTTGGAATTATTCTGCTGTGCAGGTGGGTTTTTAGGCCCCCCGATCTCCAAATCCAAAATGGGGGCAACCTTTACCTCTGCCACCTTAGCAGCAGCAGGTCTGTTGGTTGGTTTGGGACTTTTCTGAGCATTCTTGTTGTCTATGGGCTTTTGCACCTCATAAATCCGGGTGGCCTGTTCAATGACCCAGTCTAGTGATCTTTTCTCATGAAAATCTCTCACTAGCTGGGTCATGATGTACTTTGGTAGAGCATGGAACAAAGTATTAACAAATTCTTTGCTGGCCGTGCACACCCTTCTGGTAGTCTTCGCAAAGGCATGCTTTAACTCCTGCACAGATTCTTGTGGGGCCTGATCCTCCCCACATTGCAAGTTGTAGGCTGCCTTGCGAGCCTCTTGTGGATTTCTGTGTACAGAAAAATGCTTCAAGATGGCCGCCCTTTAGGTGGACCATCTAGAATGATTTTGGCCCCCCAGCCCCACAAAGAAACTGGACTATTCTCGTGAAAAGGTCCATTTCACATACTGAATGCAGCTACTACTGCCTTTCAGATGGAAAGTTTCCATCATCTGCTCAAAGAGCTCTGAGTGTTCTCAAACAGAATACTTAGCGTTCTTATGATAAGGCGTGATGACGCTCCTTATTGCCTTGATCTGTTTTAAGGGGTCCTTAAGCAAGGCCCTTTTTGCCTTATTGGCCTTCTTAGTTCAGGTAACCCTGGTCCATTCATCCTCTGACTCAGAGGCACTGCTCCCAGAGGTGCCCGACTGATCTTCTAGGTTCTCCCGAATTCTGGGACCCTGGGAATGGCTGGCAGAATGTGGGGACCTAGTATCCTTTGTCCTGGGGCGCTCAGAGGAGTCTTCCGATTCCTCCTTGCTCCCAGGATTTCATGGGTAACCCCTCCACTGTCCTAGCTGGGCAGAGGTTTTTAGGATGCCCTTAGTGGGCCTACCCTCCTGGAGTTCCCCACTAAACTTCACAGTACTTGGGTACCCATTCCCAGGTGCCCGCCCATCCATTCCTGGCCTATGAGCCCCATACTTCTGACTGGATAGTAATCTGCCATCCCCGTGGCCCTGGGCTCATGTGCGCCATAGGACATGGGGGTGGTAGAGTCTAGGGACTGGGAGAGATGAAGGCCTGTGGTACTGGGGTTCCTGAGGTTATGCTCAGGTGTTTCCCTTTCCCAGCGAACTTCATCTCTATCAGCCCCTGCTCCCTGTTGCCATGCAAGAACCTGAGCTTTCTGTTCCTCAATCAAGGCCTTACTAGTCTCTATCAGTCTCTCTTGCATGGCTACCTGCCTGTGGAGATTGTCATTATTCTCACAGAGAGCCTAATTGTCTCTATGTGCTTCCTGGTTTGTCTTTGAGTACTGGGCCAGTTTTTCCTGCAGGAGGGTTACCTCCTGAGTCCCGTCCCTACTGGCCTGCTCCTTTCTTGCCAGAGCATCTTCCGCCCTCCCGGTGTGCTCTAACAATCTATCATGCTCTTTTTGGAGGTCACCCAGTCCCTGGAGGGCCAGGTGATTTTCTTCAAGTTTCCCTTTTAAGTGACAGACTTCCTGGCCTAAGGTGACCCTTTCCTGTGCAAGAGCCTGCCTCTGTGCCGCCAGGCCATCCCTCTGTCTTTGAATGGCACAAGCTTTCTGGCGTTCTTCATCAAACTCTGCCTGGGTGTCCAGGTCTTTCAGAATTAATTTGTTGCTCTCTGCCTTCTCTCTCAGTATCCCTGCTCTGCGCATACACTGTTGAAGACCAGTTGTTGCTCCAGCTTTTTCTGGCTCAGCAGTAGAGGGTCCAAACCTTCTTGGTACTCCTTTTGCAAGGCCAGATTTCTGGTATCCTGGTCTGCCTTTTCCTGTTGCAGGATACCCATATCCTCTTTTATTTTAACTATATACTACCTGCTTTCATTTTCTGACTCCTGACTCCTCTGCAGCCTCTGCTCAGAAGAGTCCAGATCAGATTGGGCCTTTTCTAATGCCATCAGTTGCCTACTTGCCAGATCTTGGCATTCAGCATATTTGTCCTGTATGGCTCCCATGGATAAATATAAATATGTCGCTATCTTGGCAATCTTATTTTGCTCATCCTTGGCCTTAGGGGCCATATATAGTTCACTCAGGGCCACATGTAAGGAACCCTGATCCCTCCAGATATCTAACCCAGTTGCAGTGATCTGTTGTGTGATTGCCTGCAACCACACATTCTGGTCCTGCTCAGTCCACTCACCTCTCACAAATAACTTATGTAAAAGGTATTCTCTAGCTATCTTGATGTCTACCAATGTCGACATTTTAGAAATATTGATTTCCTTCCTGATTTACAGAAGTTTTTTTATTTTTATTTTGCAAAACAGACCGTTTCCTTAGAGCGTTCCCTTTTGAGGGGTGCTTTTACAGCATAACACAGCATAGTAGCCCAACAGGATTTATGTATCCTGTCAGTTAGCACACTGTATTAAGCTGCATAAGTGGTAAACCTAATCCAGACATCCCAGACAAGCCCCCAATCTGTATGTGATTTCAATCCAGCACTCCAACTAAGTCAATGCCTAGTATGGGATGCCCAATGGAGACCCTTATTTATATATTTTTATGTCAAAAGTTTGTTTAATTCTGTATGATGTACCCTTTCATAACGCCCCTCTCTTTGAATTCCCCCGGTCTCACTGAACCAAGAAATAGGTTTGTTTTGCAAATTAAAAGATTTATTTGAAGAATTGAACAATATATATCACACTTTTATAATATGGATACCATCTGAATATCACACTTATGAATATGAACAATTATCTGCAATGGGTAATATTACAATATCGACAATCTCTTTAATCACTTAGGAGTAGGAATAGGAAGAATAGTGTAGCAGAGAATAACTTTGTGTGGGTTCAAGAAAATGCAATGATAGGAAAGAATGCAACACAGAAATAAAACTTGATATGACTTCAATCAAAAGACAATATTATCACTCTTTCCCCTGTTACTACTCACTCCCCCCAATATGCAATATGAAGAGATGGAATGAGGGCACACAGCTATCAGGAATACAATCAACAATGCAGTTCAATCCCAATTCCCCCAGCAAGCTTATATAGAACAGGTATGATTTTAAACAGGTCATTTGCTTTTAAATGTGGTTTGCAATGAATGGGAAAATGCAAAAAATGACTTTAATTCACTAAATAGATTCTGACCTAGTGAGAGTTACTATGGATTGGTTCAGGTCAACACTATCAATGATTGTAGAATGATTAGCATATTGAAACGAAATTCAGAAGTTGAAAGCAAGAAATAGCTATTTTACATGGAATGAAATTTAGCCAAATGCTAAATCGCAGAAATTTTTCCACGTGCGGGAAACACGATCATGGAATAACTATAAGGAATACCGTTTGAATGCTGAGGATGTTAGCTTCAAAATGACGTTTAAATTTCATTTCTAGGACGTACGGTTCAAAAGTTACAGAAGTTTTAGTGAAGGTAGATTTTTCAGAAACAGAGTCAAGATTTCAAAATGAAAGATGTGCTTTAAAGATTAGGAACCAAGATGGACTTATACTAAGGAGCTATGAAAATACAAGATACCCAACGGGACAACCACCAGAACAGGGCGCCTCCGCTCTGATTGCTGTGCGCCAGGACACTTGACTTGATGATGATTATCGCTACAATTATCACAGACTATATAATGAGAAGAATTCAGGATGGACACAAGATTATATAATGCAGTTCTGGATAGGTTAAAATTGATTGAATAGGATTACTTTAAACTAAGAGAAGACTATGGACAGTTCTAGACTAAATACTCACTCCTATGACTTTGGAATGGAATAGGCCCATCAAAGATCCGGTCAAGGGTTTGGCTGGGATTCTCTCGCCACCGGACAGGTCTCAGGCACTGGGTTCTGCTCTCAGCAAGGCCCTCTGGTCTGCACGGCCTCTTGGACTGGATCTGACGGGTAGTTTCTGGGTACAGCTCTGCTCTATGGGTCTGGATCTTGGTTCTTAGCTAGAACAGCAAAACAGCTCAGCCAGGCTGTTGGATTTTGTGGTGCCCCTTGGAAGTTTAGGGGTTAAAATCAGGTTTGCAAGGTTTTAAAGGCCTGCTGAGAAGGGTTCAGCTTTTTGAATTGGGCCTTTCTTCAGGGTTCTCAGGTCTGGTTCTAGAGTCTGGATCTGGAGTCTGGTTCCGGAGTCTGGAATTTCCTGCAGAGTGCTTCGCCATGCTTCGTTGATGAGTGAGAAAGTGAAGTGAGAAAGTGTGCATGGGTCCTCAACAGTCCCTATTTAGCCATTTTCCAAAGTCGGTGGGGAGGCTGATTGTCTATGCCCAACCCTCTAAGGATCTGATAGGTCAGATAATTCCCTTTACTCTGATTTGAGAAAGGAACAGTGTGTCATCATGTGTCAGAGTGATGCTGCCATTTACAATCCAGAAAAGAACCTCCCCTTTGCTTTTACTTAGAAAATCTATTTTTCCCAAAAAACACATTTCCAATATGCACAACGTGTTAATATTACATCTACACATCACAGATTAATTAAGGCACGTCTCTGTTCAAGTCCCATGTTCCTACGAGTTTCGGTTCACAACTGACTGTTTTTTCGCGCTTTTGGTTGGTTACACATTTTCAGATGTGTACAATTATTTACATATACATGCACATACCATCTGGTCATACTTCTGTAATTTTTCATGTTCCTAGCACAACCACAATAGCCACAATATTAAAAACTTTTATGGTTCAGTCTCAGAACATCGCACAGATTCCAGATTAGTTTTAAACTGTGAGTGAATTTTTCATTTTAATAATCTGTAAGTTTCATATTTTTGTCAGTTCGGTACAATATTTTAGAAGTATTTTCCTTAAACATATATTTAATCCAATGTCAAATCCACATTTTCAGTCTGGCCCACCTCCAAGGTCTTGGCTGAGTCAGAGAGTCACATGGCCTCCTTCCTGCCAGGGCAGTTTCTATTGACGCCCCAAATTAGCATCTCCATTCAGCTCAAGGGAGCCCTTTGTCTGCACTGAGAGCAACAGGCCAGGGTACCCCTCCCAGTTCCTTTTCACACCAGCCTGCCAGTTTCTTAGCAGAGCACAGGAGAACAAATTCCTTTGTTTAGGGAGGAGGTGTGGAATGTGTTTGAAGCCCAGTGTGGGGAAACTTTAAGTTTAAACCCAATGTCTGAAATTGCCTTGTCTTAAAATATAACTTACATTTTTAACAAATACATAAACCAATTCCTTACTTCAAGCCTTTTTAGAATATCGTTTTGAATTGTATCCACCTCTTAGGCTTCTGATAGCAAGTCTTTCTTTGGCATAGTTTGAGTTCAATGTACAACCTTAAACATGACAGGTTTTAAATCGCTGGCTTCTGACAAAGGTGAGTAACGGTACTACACCCATTTTTGACAGATTTCTTCCAGCTCAACCATCCTCAAAAGTGGACTTTGTTCAGATAATATATACTTCTGTGGACATTGTATTTATGCGGATTCTTGAAGTAGAATGTTGTTCACCACCCAACAAGGAGGTTGGATCTTTCTGTGTGGTTTGTGAGCCATGATTTTTGCAATGTTATCAGCCAGGGAAAAAACAGATTTTTTTAAAACAGGGTTTTGGCAGTGGTCTCCTGTGTTCCCACTGACGTAGGCAATAGTGGATGGTGGCCTATTTTTCAGATTTTTACTGCACACTTTCTGGTGATTTTTAGCGAGCAGCATGCTTTCCGGCGGCCATTCTGATGTTTCTGCTGCAAGCAATGCACAGTAATGTTGCAGGGCTTGGACTAGTGGGTTGAAACATCCCACACAGTCCAGTCAAGTTGATATCAGATATGTTTTTTTGCTGTACATTATCTGGTCAATTCACAGATAACATGTAGGCACAACATAAAATTACAGTGCACAGTTAACAGTGTTGATAGTCGACACTGGTACAAAGGGAGGGTCGTCAACACTACAGTGTTTTGGCCATTGAAAAGGAGCTATATGATGATGCTTGCATGTGGTCGGCCTTCATCAGGATGGTGAAATTGGTTGTGAAGAGAGAGTATCCTGTTGATCCCTGTCTAGAAGAAGACAACGAGAGCGTGGTTTTAGAGAGTGTATGGTCCCTGGATATAAATGAATAATTAATAGAGGCTATTATTGCTAAATGATAGAAGAAAAGAGAAGCAGTGGTAGTGTC
This sequence comes from Ambystoma mexicanum, assembly GCF_040938575.1. Lineage (NCBI taxonomy): Eukaryota > Metazoa > Chordata > Amphibia > Caudata > Ambystomatidae > Ambystoma > Ambystoma mexicanum. The sequence continues at coordinate 322,104,114 of NC_090930.1, forward strand.
ACATGAACACGCCACTGTGCTTACTGTGTGCTAGTTGCTATGGTAGAAAGCTTGTTAAGCTAGGCTCCTGTTCTGAATCTAGGCGTGTCTTGTCACAGGTGAGTGTGTGGTTACCGATAAATCGGACTTCCTTTAAAGAAAGGGGAGACAAAAAGGAAAACCCAAGAGTGAGCATTAGTCTAGTTGTTGGTCTCTACTGTGGGCGTGTAATCCACGCCCTGTAAAAATAGGGGAAGTGTTGTCATTGATTTTACCGGATTAGGATGTGTACAGTACATGCGGTCTGGAATTCCTGCCATGCACCGGCGAGTGAACCTGGATATGCTGAAAATTAAAGTAAGAATGGCACATATTGAATGAAGAGTCTCTCAGGGCACAAGATCACTAGAGTGAGTTTCTCTGGCAAAACACATGCAGAGGCTGTTACTAGCGTGGTTGTGAGTGAACTCAGGAGTGTGGTGACATATCAGAGTAATTGTTATGATTGCAGATGCTACAACAGGGCCTACATTGTGAGACTCATCTGCCTCATCTAACTCATCCATAATATTTGAAACATTATCTTCCTCATCACTTTCCACATTTGCTGGAGGGGCAGGCATTCCAGACCCACTCCCGAGACTTTGGTTCTCCAACAACTTTTCAATTAATTCTGACTTTTTGCCTTTAATAAAGAAATTCTTATCTCTACACAGATTTTTCAAATGATCAACAGTGTAAGTAAGGAGGGTCTCCTGACTGTAGCTTTCCATGTCAGACATGATTAAAATTGCTTTTAGTGGTGTTTAGCCTTGTGGTTAGTTGAGCTAAGGTAATAGCAGCACTCTAAGGGGTTGATTCATGGAGCAAACGTGTGCTGAAAATCCCAGTGCAAGCAGGCGAAAGGTGGCGCAAGCGTGAGAAACCAAGCGCACGCGTGCGAATCAAGGAAGACGTTGCGCGTGTTTCCCGCTGTCCGTGTGCCAAATCCTTGCATGGCGCACGCGGGCACACACTCCACCAAACAGCGTGCGCTACGCGCACAGCAAAAGCGCACATAGCGCGGCGCACACAACCAAAGTGGGCGGAACAGTGGGCGTAACATGCGGAATGGGGAATAACACGTGAAAAAGAAGGCATAACTGGGGAAGTACTGCAGGGAACTACATGGAACGCCCACATGCACGCAAACAACCCATATTCATGGATTCGAATATGGGAAACCCGCACACGGCAAAATACGCACACAGGCATATACGCATCTGCCACACGAAGGCAGGCGGAAGCGTCCCCGCGCACAGTATAAAAGTGCGCGCAAACAACAAACACATATATACAGCTACGATGAATGCCCCATTTGTCACAGCACTGATCGTGGGACACCGCAGGAGGAGGAGAATAGCCAGGGCACACATTTTTGCACCACGGACAAGCCTTTTTTGGGATTCCTGACAAACAGGTCTACGGCAGGTATAGGTTTCCACCCCATATCATCCTAGACCTGGTCAGGGAGTGGGAATATGACCTTACATCCCCCACGCTTTGCTCCCAAGCATTGAGCCCCTTGGAGAAGGTGCTCAATGTCCTGCATTTCTTGGCCACTGGGTCATTTCAGTGGACTACTGCCATAGTGGGGGGGTCTCACAGGCCACGCAGTCACACTGTCTACACCAGGTACTGGCAATCATGACAGCGCGCCCCTCAGTCCGCAGGCACATATTCATGCCCAGAACACCCGCAGAAAGGCAGGCCGTTGTCCTGGATTTTTACAGGGTGGCACACTTCCCCAAAGTGCTCGGTGCCATAGATTGCAACCATGTGGCCCAACGTCCACTAGGGCCACTGAGCACATCTACCGAAACCGCAAGCACTGGCATTCCATCAATGTACAGGTGGTATGCGATGCAAAGGGAATCATCACCTCTGTCTATGCAAACTACCCTGGCTCCACCCATGACAGTTTCATATACAGAATGTCCGCCCTGAGCCGGGCCCTGGAAGCTGGGCAGCATGGCGACACATGGGTGAGTACAAATGCCCTTGCACATGCATGCATGTCACACACACATACAAATCCACAAACCCCAATAATTACAACCATTTACACCTCCCCAGTGGACAGTGCCTACCCTCTGAGCAACCACATGATGATGCCAATCCGGAACCCCACCACACCACCCCAGGTAAAATACAACGCCGCCCATATTGCAACCAGGGCCATAGTGGAGCGCACATTCGGAGTGCTCAAGTCACGGTTCCGCTCCATTGACCGCTCTGGCGGGCAGCTACGCTATGCACCCCCAGTAGTGTGCAGGATCATTGTGACAGCATGTGTCCTGCACAATGTTGCAACACGGCAGGGCGTACCGGTGGACATGGTGGTGCCCCCACATCCCCAACCACAGGCACAGGCGCTGCCCATGGGAGGGGACAGGGCACGTGGCGAGGAAGCCCGGACCCAGCTTGTGGCCACATTTTTCACCTAAACTCCCACCCCTGCAGAGTGCACACAGGCCTGGCATATACCAGGTGACAATAGATGATGACAAAAAGACAGTCAACTGTCACAACCTTACCACCCTGAGATTGTTGCCATGGAAGTGCCACATTGTCTGCATCCCTAGCTACTTAAACACAAGCTATCCTGTGTGACCAAAAGGCACACATATGACATATGACATGACATGATATGGCATTTGTAATGTGCCTATACACACGTGTTTCAAGGTGCAACGAGGCAGGGAGGGGGGAACAAGGGAAGACAGTCAACGATACTACTAGGCCAGGTGTCATTTAGATTGTGCAACTGCAGGGGTAGGGGGAAGGGAAAAGTGCAAGGGGAAGGGGGGGGGGTGCAGTACAGGGTAAGTAGAATAAAAAACAAATAAATAGGCCAGCTGGTGGCAACTGCAAAGGTAAGTGCAGACAAGTGCTGGGAAGGGGGGGCTGTAGGGATAGAGAGACAGTCCCGCAGTGCAGGGGTTGCCAGGGAGGCAGTGCAAGTGGAGAGTGGCTGGGCCAGGGACCGAGGTTGGTGAGAGTGGCCCAGTTGCAGATTCAGTGCAGTTTCAGTGAAGAATGCAGCAAGGGAGAGGGAGAGAGAAAGAAGAAGCAAAGAGGAAGGTTTTGAGGTGCTTCCGGAAACGGAGATGGTTCTCCTCAAGTTCCAGGGAGGCAGGAAGGCTGTTCCAGAGGGAGGCCCCTGCCGCGGAGAGAGATCTACCCCCAGCTCTTTGCTTCGAGAAGCGCTGACCCTGACATGCAAGGTGTGAATCACACAACACCTGAAAAACAGGCCATGACCATCACTGTTATGTCACTCAAACCCTCCCAAACCACAACATGACATGGCAAGCAATAGCCATACACCAACACAGTACCAATAAGGTACACATTGCCATGTTAAAAATGTACATTGGCATCAGACAATGATGCCTGACATGGAATCAGATGAAATGACTGACCAACAACCTCCCACCCAAAATAAGTAATTCCCAAATGCATTACAAAAGTTGTAGCCGTAACATGACAATGAATTCCTGTCTACATGCACATTGTGCATTGCAAAATCAACACTGCAGCTTCTGTGTGCTGTGTCCAACTCCTGCAACACACTGCTCAGCGCACAGCACAGTGAACAGCTATTGTGTGTGATGCACACCCTGAGCATCACATCTAAGCGACAAACCACATCAGAAAGCAAATTAGGCATGTACATGATCCATAATTGGTCACAGAATATGTGCTGCAGGGACACAGTGGGCACCAGAAGGCAAACAGAGTGTACATGTGGATATACAAGGGTGGTTGTACAAGTAGTGCATCATAGTGCGAGTGTGTGGGTCAGTAAGGACATGCATTCAACATATGCATGTGCAATCAAGTGACCATCAGTGTCCTCTACACATCACATGTGAACATTCACCATGTGTACACCCAGCATGTCAAACCACAACTATCAGTGGATGTTTTCAAAAGCCACAAAGCACCGCACCGTCACATGAAAGCACAATAGACAAGCAATTTTAAACTATATTAACTAATTACACTAACTATGAAAAACCTACATTACCTAATTAAACTAACTATCAAACAGAAACTTAACTAACTAAACTAAAAGAAAAATCAAAAATGGCCACATACGACCCGGGGGGAGGGGAGGCACCCAGGAGGGGGGAGGTACAGGGTGCTGCTCAACAACCACATGCGATGATGTTGAGCCAAAAGAAAACCTCCATGGGCTCAACGCATGCACAGCCCGACATATGTGGGAGATAGATGGTCGTCCAAGTCTGGCTCATCCTGGAAAGGAGGACGTGGCACAGTAGCCTGGCCACGCCTAGCCGCAGCTTTCCCCTCGACGGCAGCAAGTCTGCAGACGGGTGAGCCTGGTTCTGTGTGGCGATGTGGCGTAGGTCTGCATGCAGAACCTCACGTGATACACGTGCTTCCTCTTGCAAGGTAGTACGTGTAACACAGAGTTCCTCCTGCAAGGCCTGGTTGGACAACCGCTGCACCTCCCGGCAAGCCTGTAGCTCAGCTGAGATGGTACGCTCAAGCTGTGTAAACCTCTCCTCTGCCCGCTGCCTCTGGGACAACATAAGGACACCCAGAGTGGATTTGAGGGAAGCATACTCCTCCCTCAGGGCATCCATGTGCGCCTCTGCGTGAGCAGCAATTGCTTTACGCAGAGACGACATTTCAGCCTGGCGTGCCCTGCCTGAGGCCGCCATGCCCAGCCTGAGCGAGCGGGCCGTGGACCGTGCCGCCTGCTGCTGGAGAAGCACCTGCCTAGCAGGGGGGAGCACAGATCGGGCCACACGCTCCATGCTCTCAGCGATGTTCTCCATTGCTGCCCCCTGCTGTTCTGAATTGGCAGTCATGTCTTGCTCCCACTCAGTATACAGCGGTTGCGCACGGCGACCGCGTTGCTGGGCTTGACCCCTGCGGGACCCAAGGACTGGGTGTCCTCGCTGTGTTGGCACCGCCTGCGGCTGGACGGCTACATGCCCCCATCGACGTGATGTCCCAGGCACATCAGTGACTGTTGTGGAGGGTGACCCTGCGTCCCGATCCACCACGGGTGGAGGAACCAAGACTGTCTGATCCCTCAGTGCAGATGTCACGGACAGAGGAGTGTCCACATCAGAATCACTCACCCCTGACACATGGACTTGATGCTCATCCAACTTGACATGGACGACAACAAACACATCAGGCAGACATGTGACACACAACATAGAACCTGGCATGCATGCTGGGTCAACTTTGAATTGCTTCTGTGATCAGACCTGTTGAAAGGTGGCAGTTTGCATGGAAGTGGGTCTATGCAGTGCAGAAAATGTGTATTTCACTCACTACCTACATGTACAAGGACTCCATGGTGTGTGTCAGGAAATGTGAAGGCAGTGCAAGGTCAAATTCAGGCATCACCTGCACTGTGATTTCAATAGGTAGCATATCTACAAGCAAAGCACCCCTCCACCCAAGTACAAAATCAGGGATGCCTAGCATGGTATCAAAAGGCTGACCATAGACCTGTGTATTGACAGGCAGTGTTGACTGGCATCAACAGCTTAATGTGATTCAAGTGACAACACTGCAAATGATGATGGGACAGTAAGCAGGACACATGATGAAAACTCTGTAGGCCGCCCACGTGTGAAGAAGACACTACAACAGTCGGACAGAGTCATTGGCCATTAAACAGGCTGAGGCCTGTGACCCACACAGATTTTCAGACCCTAAACATGTGTGCAACGCAGTACTGAGCCACAGTTGACATGGGAAGGCTGATGAGATGCCATGCAATGTATGTCACCCAGGGCTTGTATTACAGTGATCATCCAGTCAAGGACACATAGGGGCATGCGTGCAATGCACATGGAGCATGAATGGGCACTCATGTCCCTGCGGGACATCTGACCTATGCACAGTACAAGTGAGATACCCTGCATCAAGTACTAAGGCTGTACCACACAGCATATGTCTGGCAGATTGTACGCTGGAAGGTAGCATGTACACAGGACGCATGAACAGGAAAGTACACAATGGCAAGATTGAAGCAGACCAGTGCAAAGGTGGAACTGTGGTGCAGAGTGGCGGAGGAGGGGCAAGGGAGCATGCCTACATGGAGTACCCGCATGCAGGCAGAGGACACATGCATGTCAATCATGCAATGACATTGTGCCTGGGCTGAGAGGAAGGTCACCCCACGCCACATGCAGAAGGGCCAGTGAGCTGTAACATGGACCGGAGGGGTATACTTGTAACCAGCATGTGAGTAGGGTGCAATAGTGGTGATGCGGACAGTCCCCCTCTGCTCCACATGTCCAGCATCCAGCAGAGCAGACATGCATCACGGAAGCATTGCACTACTTACACATCAGAACCATGTACATGGCACATGTAGTGGCAATCATGCACAACACATCCCACAAGTAAAATGCACACGTCCTCAACAAACATGCATCAACACTCACTGGACTGGGCATCAAAGTCCAGCATCTCTCCCACTCCTTCGACCAATTCAGGTGGTATGAACTCCGCAACGAGTGACTCATGCGGAGTGACCTCTTCCTCCTCTGGTGCAGGCCCACCGCCAGTCACCAGAGTCAAGTTGTAATTTGAGGCACGCTTAGCCTTAGCGCTGCGTTTGAGGTCATTCCAACGCTTTCTGCACTCTTGCGCCGTGCGCACCTCATGGCCGAATGAACTGACATGTTCCGCAAAATGCTTCCAGTTGGTGTCACGGTGGGCAGCCGTAGTCTGACTATTGGCACTCACTACCATGTCACGGCTGTGGCCCCGCACGTAGTCCACGAGGAAGTCCAGTTCCTGCTTGCAGAAAGGCTTCTTCCTCGACGTGCAGGAGGTTGTGGCTGTGTGTGGGGTCCCAGCCTGTGCTGCAGGTGCAACCTTCCTCCTCTTGGACTGTGGCGCAGACCCTGGCTGGCTAATGCCGCCCTGACCAGTATGGCCAGTGGGTTCGGTGGATTGAGCCAAGGGAGTGGCAGGTGGAGGGACGACCAAAGGCCTGACTTGTGTCAGTGGCATCTGGGTGCCCTCTAATGGACCCTGCGCAGCAACATCCGCTGTGGCAGGGTCATTGACCGCAACGGTCCTGGTTGGCAGACTCACAACAGGAGTGTTGTTGGGTGCATCTGCCCCTGCACTTGCCAACACCCGGCTGTTCGGGGCAGCAGATGACATAACTGCCCCAGGGACACGTGTCTTGGTCAGAGCAGCCCTGCGTGCCCCTCTGGTTTCCCTCCTGGCCTGTTGGAAATCTAACAAGGGCTCCTCAAGTGCCAACGCAGCCTGTGCTCGCAGACCCTGAGCCTGGGTGGCGGTGTCCACAGCTGCACCTGCAGCTACCACTACCCTTGGGCCCGTGGCAGTCGATGGAACGGACTGCCGAGTCACACGGGTGCCAGTGCCAGATGCAGAAGCTGCATCCCCCGGAACCACAGGGGGTGGTGGCATGACAGCACCAACACATGGCACAACATTGTGCTCAAGTGGCGCACCCCTGCCTCTTCCCCCTCTGTGGCTGCCCTGGACACCCTGGAGTCCCCCTACTCCCTGGTCACCACGGCCACGTCCCCGACCACGCCCGCCACGAGGAGTATGCCCAGCTGAGGTGCCCCTCACCTTTGGTGTCCTCCCAACCATGGCACAGATGTAGTAGTGTCGGCACAGATGGAGTAGTGCCAATGGGAGGTGTACACCACAATTGACCTGTGCAATTGGGGTGAAGGGGGTGGGAAGCAAGATGTTAACAGCCCTCCTGCACCTGCAAGGCTGTATGTGACCACGGTGATGTAGTGACGGGTCACGCAACGCTCAGGCACCCCAAAACTGCAGTAAAACCCTGCACGCAACCCTGCAGCCTACGTGCGTGGAATCAACCTCCCAAAGTACGCGGTAGCACCCAGTAACACGAATAACGCGTACGCGTGGGACATGCAGGCTACTATGACCTCGAAAATGGGTGCGATACACAGGGGCACCCGCAGTGGGAAAAATAGCGTGTGCGACTCACCGTCTGACAAGCGCGATGCAGAAAAACACGCATAGCCAATACCCCCGCCAAAAGAAGAGATACGTCCTTGATAGCTGTGAAGTTGTGATGGCGCGCAAAACAACACAAAGCAGCAACACACATCGGTGTCCACGAAAGGCACGTACAGCAAACTGCTGCCCCCGCTCCGCTTTGACCCGTGCTGAGGGAAACGCCCACACGTGTTACGTCACTTACGCGCATGGGCCCTTTCCTCGGATTACACGCATTCCCACGTGGATGTGCAGTTTTTCACACGCGCTGAAACGCCCGTGCACGCCTGCGCGTCACGTCACAGAGGCGCTTACGCTTGAAGGGCCTTTGGTCCAATGAAATCGCGTATGCGTGCAGACGCGCTTACGCGCTAAGGGCCTTTCCTCGAATTACACGCTGACGTGCAATTTTTTCACGTGCCAAATCACTCCGTATCAAGCTGGCCACGCGAAAACACACGGAAGACCACGCTCCTGCCCAAAAGGCCGAATCACTGCCCCCCAGAGCCCCAAGCACGCTCTGCTGCTGCCTGACTGCCTGCTGCCCTCGTGCCCTGCCATTTGGTGCCTGCACATCAGCCATCTGCAGGGGTCCAGTTGCTGTGTCCACCCCTGCTGGAACAGAAGACTCCCGACTGGGATACCATCGCTCCACAGCATGTGAGTTCAAAAACAACATTGTATGTTTCAAGAGTCCCTTGGACATGTTTGCTAATGTCCATACCATGCGCCATGCCTGTTACTGCATGTGTTTTGCCTGCACTGACCCATGTGTTGTGGAGGGACATGATGGAAATGATCTTTGACAGTGTCACTCATCTGCTATTGCTTCCTGTCTAGGGGACCATTGTACAGTACCCTGATGCTTGTGTTCTATGTCTCCCTCTACACAGTGCAAAGGGAAGAAGAGGGCGGAGACGGCGCTGTGGAGCAAAGCAGCGTGGAAGCCCCCACGGCTGCAGCGGAAGGGGTGGGTTAGCCCCCACAGGGGCTTGCAATGGCAGAAGATGGGGTGGAGCCATCCAGGTTGGTGGTTTTCACAGAGGAGGAGGAGTCCGCTACTGAGCCGCACATGGGGCCTGGTAGGGGCATCCCTGCTGGTGCAAGTGGTGCAGTCCAGGGCCAGGGGCAGGAGGCAGCACAGGTCGCCGTGGAGGGGCCTGTGCATGTCACTGTCCCTGACACTGTGACTGCACCACCATGCACCAGCAGGGATGCCCCATCCCAGGCCCGTCCGCAGGTAGGGGGGATGTCCATGTCATCTGGCTCCCCTCCACCTGTGGACGAGGGGACCCCTGGCCGTATGGAGAAGGTCCTGATTGGTGTCGCGTTGCGTACGTCATCACGAAGAGCACCGTGCCAACGTGGCCCAGTTGGGAGCAGCCGTGGTCGGGGGTTTCGTACATGTGTCGGCCACTCTGGCGACCCTCTCCTCCTCTGTGGAGGCTATGCGCCAGTCGTTCTCCATGCCGTCTTCCGGCCCAAATGCCAACAGGGCCCCCTGTGGACCTGCCCCGACCAACGCAGCCAACTCGGTGGGGATCCCATCCCTGCCACAGTCGGGAATCGGAGGTCCAGCAGGGGTGGACAAACCAGCAACTGGACCCCAGCAGATGGAGGATGTGACGGCATCATCGGGCAGGGCACGTGCACGACGGTGTCGGTGGATTCCATCAGCCTGGATGCCGTCGTGCTGGCGCAGGCAGTTGCATCGGAGGCAGTGGCAGGCTCGGCGTGGGAGGCATCATGGCTCGGGGCCATCAACATCAGGGGGGCAGGCATGGGCCGGAGGGCAGGAGAACCCTGGAATGGGAGTGTCTTCCGTGTGGGAGCGGTTGGGCCAGCAGATAGGTGCAGAGCGGCACCGGGCAGAGGAGGAACGGCTCACAATCGTCAGGGCGGAGAACTCCATGCGGAGGGCGCTGAGGCGGGCTGAGTGCCTCGAGGGTATTCGCAGGGAGTTGGAGCTGGACACTGCATTATCCCTGCGAGACCTCGGGGCCAGGGAACATGCCCGCCTCCAAGCCATTGAACAGGAGTTCAATGATGCCCTGGCCCATGACAACAACCAGTGAGCCGTTGGACTAGCCCGCTGCCCTTGTAAATATTTATGTAGTTAGTGTTAGGTTTCCTTTGCTTTTTTATTTATTTTGGACCTTTTGGACAATGGACCACATTTTTGTATATAGTTTTTTTATTAGGTAGTATTTTTAGATAGGTTTAATTTCTTCAGTTGGGATCATGTACCCTGCATTGTTTATCTGTATATAGTTGACTGTTGGATTATAGTTTTTTTTGGGGATTTACCCATGGAGCAATGGTTTTCGGTTTTGTTTTTACTTTTTTGAACTGTGACTTTGGACACCTTTCCTTTGGATTATGATTTGTGGTTTTTCATTATTTTACGGACATGCTGCTTTTGGTTTTTAATTCCCATTGTCGTTTGTTTATTTTTAATTCCATTTATGTTGCTTTTAATACATTTTTTTCATCAAACTTCAATGTGTAGTATCATCTCATTGGTTTCATGCATATCATGATATGGGTTTTGGCATTCACTTACACCCATTGTGTGTATGTGAGGGACATGTGTTCATTTACATACTTGCCATTGGGGTTGTATCATGTAATTGGCATTTCTAAGTGGGTGGATGCAATACTTGGGTGGGTGTTTGGCATGTGGAGGCTGACCATAAGGGCCAGGGATCTAGATTGTGATGACGTGTGGGCTGGGGGACATGTGTCAGGGCCTGCGGGCAGGTGCCCCGCACTGCTGGGGGGTGGCGGTGCAGGGGGACATGAGAGGGACATGAGTGGGGGCCTGCTGGCAGGTGCACCGCAATGCTGGGGGGTGGGGGTGCAGGGGGACATGAGCGGGACATGAGTGGGGGCCTGCTGACAGGTGCCCCGCACTGCTGGGGGGTGGGGGTGCAGGTTGACATGAGTGGGACATGAGTGGGTGCCTGCTGGCAGGTGCCCCGCAATGCTGGGGGGTGGGGGTGCAGGGGGACATGAGTGGGACATGAATGGGGGCCTGCTGGCAGGTGCCCCGCAATGCTGGGGGGTGGGGGTGCAGGGGGACATGAGTGGGACATGAGTGGGGGCTGCTAGCAGGTGCCCCACACTGCTGGGGGGTGGGGGTGCAGGGGGACATGAGTGGGGGCCTGCTGGCAGGTGCACTGCAATGCTGGAGGGTGGGGGTGCAGGGGGACATGAGTGGGACATGAGTGGGGGCCTGCTGCCAGGTGCCCCGCAATGCTGCGGGGTGGGGGTGCAGGAGGACATGAGTGGGACTTGAATGGGGGCCTGCTGGCAGGTGCCCCGCAATGCTGGGGGGTGGGGGTGCAGGGGGACATGAGTGGGACATGAGTGGAGGCCTGCTGGTAGGTGCCTCGCACTGCTGGGGGGTGGGGGTGCAGGGGGACATGAGTGGGGGCCTGCTGGCAGGTGCCCCGCAATGCTGGGGGGTGGGGGTACAGGGGGACATGAGTGGGAGATGAGTGGGGGTCTACTGGCAGGTGCCCCGCAATGCTGGGGGGGTGGGGGTGCAAGGGGACATGAGTTGGTGATCAGTAGTGCAAGGAGACATGTGCCTTTGCTGGGGGGCATGCCCATGTTGGGTGGGCTGCCTGCGGGACATGACCAGGGATGTCTGCAGGGGCCGTGGAGGGTGTACAGGGAACACCTGGGAGGACCCACACTGCCAAATCACGTGTAGGACTCCCCGGCACCCCCGAAATACACGTACCCTGCTGAAATCGCGTGTGTAACTTCCCGCGCACCCCCGAAATACACGTACCCTGCTGAAATTGCGTGTGAAACTTCCCGCGCACCCCAGTAATACACGTACCCTGCTGAAATTGCATGTGAAACTTCCCACGCACCCCAGTAATACACGTACCCCGCTCGCACAGGGCCAATCGTGTGTGAAAATTCCCGCGCACCCCAGTAATACACGTACCCTGCTCTAATCGCGTGTGAAACCTCCCGCGCACCCCAGTAATACACGTACCCTGCTGAAATCGCGTGTGAAACTTCCTGTGCACCCCAGTAATACACGTACCCTGCTCTTATCGCGTGTGAAACTTCCCACGCACCACAGTAATACACGTACCCCGCTAGCACAGGGCCAATCGAGTGCGAAACTTCCCGCGCACCCCAGTAATACACGTACCCTGCTGAAATTGCGTGTGAAACTTCCCGCGCACCCCAGTGATACACGTACCCCGCTCGCACAGGGCCAATCGCGTGTGAAACTTCCTGCGCACCCCAGTAATACACGTACCCTGCTGAAATCGCGTGTGAAACTTCTCGTGCACCCCAGTAATACACGTACCCTGCTGAAATCGCGTGTGAAACTTCCCGCGCACCCCAGTGATACACGTACCCCCCTCGCACAGGGCCAATCTCGTGTGAAACTTCCCGCGCACCCCAGTAATACACGTACCCTGCTGAAATCGCGTGTGAAACGTCCCGCGCACCCCAGTAATACACGTACCCCGCTCGCACAGGACCAATCGTGTGTGAAACTTCCCGCGCACCCCAGTAATACACGTACCCTGCTGAAATCGCGTGTGAAACTTCCCACGTACCCCGCTCGCACAGGGCCAATCGCATGTGAAAGTTCCTGCGCACCCCAGTAATACACGTACCCTGCTGAAATCGCGTGTGGAACTTCCCGCACACCCCAGTAATACACGTACCTCGCTCGCACAGGGCCAATCGCGTGTGAAACTTCCCGCGCACCCCAGTAATAGACGTACCCTGCTGAAATCGCGTGTGAAACTTCCTGCGCACCCCAGTGATACATGTACCCCGCTCGCACAGGGCCAATCGCGTGTTAAACTTTCCGCGCACCCCAGTAATACACATACCCTGCTAAAATCGCATGTGGAACTTCCCGCGCACCCCAGTAATACACCTACCACGCTCGCACAGGGCCAATCGTGTGTGAAACTTCCCGCGCACCGCAGTTATACACGTACCCTGCTGCAATCGCGTGTGAAACTTCCCGCGCACCACAGTGATACACGTACCCCGCTCGCACAGGGCCATTCGCATGTGAAACTTCCCGCGCACCCCAGTAATACACATGCCCTGCTGAAATCGCCTGCGCACCCCAATAATACACGTACCACCCTTGCACAGGGCCAATCGCGTATGAAACTTCCCGCGCACCCCAGTAATACACGTACCCTGCTGAAATTGCATGTGAAACTTCCCGCGCACCCCAGTGATACGCGTACCCCGCTCGCACAGGGCCAATCGCATGTGACACTTCCCGCGCACCCCAGTAATACACGTACCCTGCTGAAATCGCGTGTGAAAACTTCCCGCGCACCCCAGTAATACACGTACCCCCGCTCGCACAGGGCCAGTCACGTGTGAAACTTCCCACGATCCGCAGTGATACACGTTCCCCGCTTGCCGTGCTGGTACAGGGTTAGCGCAGCCCTTTGCGCTGGATTGGGGATTTTGATGGCTTTTCCCTGCACGAGGGGCATTCTTGGGGGCGTAACTGGCGCTGCTGCAGGGTCGCTGCGCCACTGTGCGCCACGGCTGGTTTTGGTAGCTGGAATCCATGAATATGCTCTGCGCGGAAATGGATTTTAGCGCACACGGCAGGTGCAGGGATTCGCACACGCACACTGTGCGCCAGCCACGTGCGCCACTTGTGCGCTAAATTCTATGAATTACCCCCTCAGTGTAATACTATAACCTCACCACTGTATAACAGTGTTAGGCATAATTATATGCAGTACCCTTTGGGAACACCACACACAATTAAGACTACAAGTGTAAGTACAATTTCACCTTTGGTACAAACCTGTACTACACAGTAAAGTGGTAGCGATGGCTGAGCAGCCAGCCTTATCGCAAGAGTAAAATGAGCAGTACAAAAAGTTACACAAAGGACAGCAATTACTATGGTTCAAACAAACACTGTTTCAAGGTTTCTGAGTAAAAGAATATACATTTATTTACACCATCACTTATAAAACAGTTCACTATTATATGCAGCAGAAAATCACAGTCTTAATATACTACAATAACACCCAATCAATTCTGGACAAGTTAAGCTCAAAATGAAGTGTGAGCAAAATGGCACTCCAGCAATTTGAAAGGGAGAAAATACAAGGTTATTCAAAATCAACAACACTAACAAGTTACACTCAGGGCAATCTAGAAAAGGTTACTACAACTAGGATTCAACTCAATAGGCCTGGCCCAATGTTAATGGTTCAGAGTCTTTGCAGAGGATCACACAGTTCAGAGTAGTTTGCGGTTAAGTCTTTGCCAAGAGCTCAAAACGAAGTTGGTCAGAGGAAAAGTTATTTAAAGGAGAAGAGAAGGTCAAGCCTTCGGAGAGGCAAAAGATTTCAAGCACTTTCACCGCGGTCAGACAGAAAGACGACCAGATTTGCACAGTAACTTTAAAGAAGAATGCTGTAGCTGAGGCAGTTGTTCCTGGCAGTTCCTGCAGGCTCGTGATTCCTGAAGCGTCAGTCGTGGTGGCAAGAAGGAGGATGGCTGGAGGGTCATGCACTGTCCAGGGAAGAAGCCAGCAGCGCAGCAAAATGTTGAATAAAAGGTGCTCTCCTTAAAACCCAAAGCTTGGTTTTGTTGTTCCCACCAAGCTCAATGGAAGAAAATTCCTTGCAGATCTCCTCTGTCGTCAAAGTTTCAGGCAATTCGCATCTGCAGCAGGGCTCCACCGGGTGTCCAGCTGTCGTCTTCCTTCAGCTCCTCATTGGTTCTCTCGTTCCAGTGGCGACTCTGCCTTCCAGTCCCAGAGACTGGCTTTTTTATGCACCAAATCCCCCATTCACACAGCCTGGCTGTCATTCACAGAGCAGGGTGGCTGTCCTGGAAGGACAGCCACCTAGCCAATCACACAAGAGTGTGACTTGGGTATCCAAGGAGACCCTGTGCAGGGGGCCTTAAACCCTTCCCTCACATCCTCCCCACTCAGACACTCAGGTGCCTAAGGAGGGCTTCTGAGCAGAAGCCCGCCAAAGGATGGCGAACAATGAAACCAAACCTGGTTTGGCGCTCAGAGTAAAACACTAGAAAGACCTTTACTAAATGATATGGCAAAATAACTCGACCAGAACCAAGTTAGAATAAACAGGGATTACCGGGTTTCATTTGAGGCTACCACCATAGCCTCTAACGGTACTGAGGCTATTTTCATAGTCGGCGGTAGCATAATAATGGTAGATACCACTGCCACCAGCCAAATCTTAGAGAAAGGGGAACAAAATAATGTTCCATGACAATCAGACAGAAGGGGATAACTATTAACCCCTCCAGTACTCTATTGGAAGATAGGGTGTACTGGGTCTGTAATTTTAAAAAGACTATTAAAGTCAATGGTAACTTTACATGTTCTGGGAGACAGTAGTCAGTCCCAGAAAATGGAGTTTAAAGTGGGAAGTCTGAAAAGACAACCCTGTGTCACTGCACTAAAGGTGCTGGGTGACACACAGTAAAAAGATGATGCCTATGGAGTGGGTGAGACTGCATAGTCCATGAGCATAAAAATGTATAACAGCAAAACACATGTAAGATTGGGAAAAAAGGCTCACACTCTTACCAGGTAAAAAAAAATTAAACCCGAGAAATCCAGCAAAGCTGTTGAGGGACTCAAAAGGTAAGGGAAATTAGCCATTCTGGAGAATTCTCCCTAATAGACTGTTCTCTGATTTTAGCAGGGATGTTGGACTGGTAGAATAGGTTTTCTGGGACAACTCTTTTTCATGTTGCTGGCATCCCAATCCTGTCATCATATGTGAGGGTGTAGAAGAAGAAGACTAACAAGGAGCGGTCATTTTGTGGCTATAAACCTTTATTGTGTAACTCAAGAAAACCTATCTTTCCCTTATTCTAAGGGGCTTGCCCTGCCTTAACCTAGGAAAGCTTTAGTGAGCTTTCAGAATGTCAGTCAAAAATAAGTGTTCTCCATCCTCCATCAGAAACCATCTAATCTAATCATAACACTATAAACATACGTCTTTAACTAAAGTGAAGTGTGTGTTTCCTTCACCAGGAGAATGACTCAGTTCTCCTGACTGCTTCAGTCTTCAAATAGAATTAACTCCTTCAATGTCCCAACACAAGGAACCAGGGAATTGGCTTCCTTATCCTGGTCCTTCTATAAAAGTGTTCCACTGTTGTCTTTAAGCACTGTTGCCGAAAACTTGGATGAGTCTCTTTAACTCCTTCAGGGAGTAGAAAGACTCATAGCCTTATTTGCCTTCTGTTTCATACTCTGATAATGGATATCTTTTCCAGGGTTTTCTATATATTTCTTTTATGTCTCTCTACTGGGTTCTATATCATAACGAGGTGATTGTTGTCCAAAGCTCTCAAACTTTCCAAAGACGTTAGTTGGGCCACAGCAACGGGGGAGACAACTCCTGAAGCCCTCTGTTTTAACAGAGGTATTGGTGAATCACTGTGATGAGGGAGAAGACTGCTGATGTACTGGTTTTAGCAGTGGTATTTGATTGACCTTGCGACAAGGGTGAGGACTCCCGAAGCACTCTGATTTGCCAGTGGAATTGGGTTGACCACTGCAATGAGGGAGATGACTCCCAATGCACTCTATACAGTATTATCCCTTTTTATAATGTTCCACCAACAACTGGGATGAGGGTGATTTCTCCCGATGTACTCTTCAATTTTGAAGACTCCTACCGGATCTTGACAGCTCCCGCCACCTGCAGTTTTCCCCCGGCAGCTTACTGGTTCTTTCTGGGATTTGATGTTGTCCTCTTTCTCCAGGACCCCACCCGCGTCCTTATTTTGGTATCAGCCTCTTGTGAGACACATGGTTAAATATACTCAGCGGTTCCTGCTATGCCAACGTTGTTCTATAGAGTTTCAAGACATCCAGAGTCGGCGCTGTTACTGGACCACATGACCCACCCTGCCCAGGTCGCACCACTAGGGTCTTCCCTGTAGCTTGCTCGCAGGTCGACTCCTGTCATACTGCGCAGGACTCTCTCGATTCGCTGACAGTGTCACTCGCACTGCATTCCCCCGGTTTGAAACTCTAGGGCTCTCCAGTCTGTATACCTGGCTCCCCCTCTGCTTTTTATTCTTTCTGCTTCCTTTCTCTTAGTCCTTCTTTTCCTTTTATCATGTTATACTAAGTCCTTCCCCACAGAACACTGCAATGTTTCCGCTCGTTCCATGGAGCAGTCATCATGTTTCTTTCTGGGCTACCTCGTCACAGTACTTTGCTGGTTTTGCATATTGTTATTACATATGCTTTTGATGCTCTTCTTTGTCCCAGTATGTTTTATGTTTGGTACAGTAATGGTCATACCATAACAACTGGGTCCTTTATCAACGGTGGGGAAAATGTGTGACAATAAGGGTAGGGTGTTATGTGCCAGGGTTTTGCGGAGGCTTTTCCCCAGATGGAAGTCCTGATCCCCAGGAGGGGAGTCCCTCCCTGTGAGGTCTTCCCGCATACTGCCACCCCTAGGGGGACTATGGAGTAGCAGCCTCACCTCCCAAGCCTCAAAGGAAAGGTCTCCCCCCTGGGGAGAAGGGACGAGACCTGGGAAATCATCACAGTAGGAGGAGTGTGTGGATTGCCTGCACAGGAAATGTGCCTAGAAGTAATTCAAAAGGGGAAAACCTAGGTGTTCCGCACTTAACTTACTGTGCTGATTCATCATTACAGAACATTGCTTTATATTTCTGCTGGTCTCCTTCTCGTCTACGCTATTGTAAAGCATTGTTTCCCTTGAAGGGATCTTTCACCAAGAGCACACATCTTACTGCCTGTTGGTTATTATGACCTTATGGTAAAAAAATTGAAATCGATTGAATGCCTTACGCGTCACTTAAACATCTATTTTGGAGACTGAAAGTAATATCATGTCCACCACTCTCAAACGAGGAAATGCATGTATAGATGAATGAAAATGCTTAGCTGTGTTTTTTTTTGAAAAGTTTGTAATATACTAATAAAAAATAAATTGACATTTTTTCCACGTTTTCTGTCAGCTGCTGCATTTGTAAACACATGCTAGCATGTCTCTAGCTTCAATAGTGCTTGTGGATAGGCCTTTCCTATTAGACTAGACCTTTGCACTTTGCTGACTATGTAACTAGTCAACATCCTACCTGTCTTATAGGGATGCTTACATTCATTGCTAATTGCATTCATTCATATTGTGGATATTACACTGTGCTTGATTTGAAATGGCCAAATGATGCCCCTCTTAATGCCTTTGTCTATTTGCATTCCAATACTCGTGTAGTCTCTTTGGTTGGCTGTAAGGCCGACTATAGTCTGTGCTGCAGATGCTTTCTTATTCACTGTCTCCCCTTGACACTGACAGGTTCACAGAGGGAGCAAATACACAAAGATACGATCATTACCATATGCATGTTTTAAATGCATCCTAATGCTGTTATTGCATAACATTTCTAGTATAGTTACTCCTGAGAGAACAATTGCAATAGATTTCTGTAATTTTCTTCTCCATTCGTTTAGAGTACTGCTTGCTTGCACACCACAGGTTGTATGTCTATGCCACCTTTGGTGAAGAAGATGATTCATATAATATGTATATAGTTCCACCACTGTGCATGGATCTATGAGCCATATAATTGTCATGTTTGGTTGCAAGGGTTGCTTCTTATTGCTGTCTGTCATATATATATGGCCAGTGTGGCTGGCTGGTGCGTGTGTGCCTGGTCTTGCACTGAAAAGACAGTCATTGACCTGCCAGGCATGCTGATTAACAAAAATGCTAATTTCAAAAAGTGGTTTTCAAATTTCACCTTGTGGTGCCAATTTGTTGTATATGTAACAGCTTTGCTTGTACACTTGAGTGATTATGTGCTCTGGTCCTGCGTATTCTCACAATCTAGTTCCTGCAGTTCTCTGGACCATTAATGATCCTGGTGGGACGTGACCAGTCGCCGGTGAAATCTATATTGAAACAGGTCCACAAGACTGTATCCCATTCCAGATCACAACACGGACAATTATTGAATCACTAATCCTTAATCCCATGTCCATACACTCAAGTGTAAAAGCACATTAACTCGATCCACTTGGCTTTCTTCTTAATATCAGGTTGTAAAACCTTGCAGCAACACATCCACCTAGGAGCTATGTTTCAACAACAGCCTTCATTGTGCCTCTGCTTTACTGCGTTCTCTCATGAATATTCCTTATCAGGGACATCATTTAAGGGTCGCCAGGGGTCTCCCTTGCGACCCCAGAGGTCTCCCTCGCTACACCTAAAAAAAGAAAAACATTTTTTTTGTTGTCCTTTTAAAAAAAATTGAAGCTCCTGGGCTGTGGCCAATGACATGTGGCCCTTTGTTTCTAGAGTGGCTGGCTTTCTTGTTCAGGCTTCTTAAAAAAACAGGGGGTTCTGCAAATGTAACACTTTGAGCAGTGACCCGAAATAAGAAAGAATAGGAATAACTAATAATTTGTCTTTCTGGAATTCTTTACAATAATTGCTAGACTCATTAAAGGTTTATTTCAGGAACACTTCAGGGGGCGAGTCTCCGATTTAGTCTGTTCTTAAACACCTCAAATTCACAATGCAGTCACAATCCTCCAAAAAGCATTTAGAGTAGAATTAGCATCCATTTCGGACTATGTATTTTGCTTTTCGCAAGTTGCAGTTATAGCATGTTTTTTCTGCTGATACGTATGGTGATCCATTCTTGTATGAAATGTATATAATATTACAGTGATCTTTTAACCATATTCTTCATAGTGTACTAAAACAATGCTTTGTGAGGCCACCCCCTGTTTTGTCAAGGGGTAAACAGTCGTGTTGCATTGCTTCATGTGATGTTATGATGTCACTTCGTGGTGGGGTAAAATGATATCACTTCCTGTGATGTCATCAGTGGTCAAGGGCCACGTGATATCACTTCTGCTACCCCTGGCATTTTGGTGAAATGACGTCCCTGTCCCTTATATGTGTTGCATATAACGCTTCTGCTTGGTGTAGTCCTGAACACCAATGAGTCTCCTAGCGCTTGTCTGCATTGAGAGAGCACACTTCTAACGCCTTGCTTTAATTTGAAATTACTTGGTTGTAGAACTATACTGATGGTTGTGGCTAGGCTCAAATGCCTGAGGTATCTTAGTATGCAATCTATATTTCTGCTTGTATTATGCTATGTAGCATGACGGCGAATATCTGTTCATGTGACAGGTTCTGTTTAGTTCCATATGTCTATCGACTCTATTGGGTTGTCTTCACATCATTTACATACAAAGTGCATGGACTACGGTATGGGCTGGAGTTGCTTCAAATGTGCATTTTGAATGCAGGTTGGAGAAGAGTAGGTATTCATGCATGGATATCTGCTTGCTATAGCATTGCTATGCTGTGTTAGGTCACGCTATGTTTTAGCTTGTTTTGCTGTGTTATGGCTGGCCGCTATTTCAGTAGTTTCCACCACTGTCTTGCATGGGTGTAAGCATGCCACTCCAAACAACAGGGTTAGCTAAAGCACTCTTCTGCTTATGTAAATGGCCAATTCAATTGTGCTGGGCTGTGTGAGCCCATTTCAAATCAAAAGGTTCATGTTTGTGGCACTAGACTCAATGCAGGATTGTTCTGGATTGTACCAGGAACTCGGTTCCTAGGCTACGTCTAGTTTGCTGGTTCTAGCCTCAGGGTATATTTGGTAGACCATAGGGCCATTGTAGGTGCCTTAGTGTAGTGTATAAGTGCATTGTGTCTGCCCCTCACATTTAATCCTGACTATGAGTTTTTTCTGAATTACCTCACTGTTAAACTGCATGGCTTAAGAAATTAAGGAGTGTTAGGTTCTATCGCAGTATTTGGGCTGGTGGTGCAGCAAGGATAACGCGGACACAGAGCTCTGCAGTAACACGTCTGTTTTATTTCCTCTACAAACTCGAACTGAACTTCCCTTTCCCCCGCCGCCTCCTGCGTCACTTCCCTTCCTTCCTCCCGCCTCCCATTTCCCCAGAGACATCAACGTGACATCTCCCCCCTTTTTAAACAGTTACCAGATTCTTCGCAACGGGCAACGGTCTCGTGGGCCTCTAGTCCATTTCCTCAATGCATCGTCGAGATTTGTTCCGGGCCCTCTGCGGGCGTGTCTGACTCCGCCCTGGTGACGGTGCACTCTCTGCATTTTCCATCCCTATGTCCGGTTCTGATTCGTCCGAGTCCCAATGATCTCCTTGGTAGGGATCATCCGATTCATAGTCCAGGGGAGCGTACACTGTCCCACTCAGGCGTCTTGCTCCAGTCTGTGGAAGTTCCTTAAAGTGAGACGAGTTCCTTGTGACAGATCCTTCTGATCCTTGGGCAGTGATCAAGGATCCCTTCTTGTGAGTGACGAGCAGGGGTTCCTCGCGAAATGCTGATGTGTGCTTGTGCGTCAGTGGTTGTCTGACCATCACCACATCTCCCACCTCTATTTGAGATGCCTGTGCCTGCCGGCGGGTGTCGGCGTACTCCTTCATTCGAGCTTTTGCTCTTCATCTCGCTCCCGCACCTCTGGGTTCAGAGCAGGGGGTGGGCTGATCATTTCGGCCTGGGGGATGCGCGTTTGTGTGTTCCATCCAACTATTAGTACGGCCGGGGTCTTCCCTGTGGTGCTATGAGGTGTCCCCCTGTAGTCCCTCATGAGTTGGTTTAATACTTGTTCGTATGGCTGTCCCATCAACCGGGCGATCTGTAGGGCTCTCTTCAGCCCTCTTAAATCGCTCATTCATCCCATTGGCTTGGGGCCAGAGGGGAGTGATCTTCCTATGATGGAATCCGAGGTATTCTGCAAACTGGGTGAACGGATGTCCACAAAACAGGGGTCCATTATCCGTCTTGAGTACCTTGGGTACTCCATATGCTGAAAGCATGTGGTCCAGAGCAGGGATGACATGATGGACTGCAGTTGATGATATTAGTTGAACATCAGGATACTGTGAGTATTCGTCCATCACCGCCAAGACGTATTTTCCTCCCTTGATAGGTCCAAAGAAGTCGGCTGCGACTGCCTCCCATATCTTCGACTGGAGTTCTGACATGACCAGTGGTTCCGGGTGGCGATTCGGCGTGATGAGGCAGCATGTGGGGCACGCTTTCAACGCCGCTTATACCAATGTGTTCATGTGGGGGAACCATACCTTTTGACGGAGCTTGCGTTTGGTGGATGCCTCGTGTATCGTGGGCGAGTTCAATGACCTTTGCACTCATGGCTTCCGGGATTACCAGTTTGCAGTCCTTTAGGAGCAAGTGATCTTCCGACACTGTGAGCTCGTCCTTCACTTGAAGCAGGCGTTCCACGTCCTCTTGCACCTTGCCCCCCGCGGCTCTCCCCCTTTCTTTTGCCCTTCGCCATATTCCAGATTCCAGTCCTTCGCAGATTATGCGACAGGCCAGGTCACTCTTGGTTTCTCTGGCGAGTGCCTCCATGTTGACTCCCTCCGGTGTGGTCTGGTGAATGAGATACCGTACGTATCTATCGGCCACTGACGGTTCAGTTGTGCTCTCCTCTCGTGGTCTCCTGGACAGGAAGTCTGCCGGGTTGTCACCTTTTCCCGGCCTGTGTATGATCTCAAATGCATAGTCTTGCAATCTAAGGCCCCTTCAGGTGATTTGCGGAATTCACACTTGTCCCTGTTCAGGGTGAGGCTGGCATCGTGTAGGACCTTGCATACTCTCATCAGGGTCTCGTTGTGCTTGTTCACGTCTGTGCCGAATACTAGTATGTCATCCGAATAGTTGAGGCAATTTGGGATGTGCTTAATGATGTTATGGACCTCAGCCTGGAATGTTTCTGCCGCCGAAGACACCCGGGAGCTCAGTCTTTTATACTGAAGAGGCCGACGTGAGTGACGAACGTTGTTATGTTCCTGCTTTCGGGGTGTAGTACTAGTTGGTGGTACCCCTTTTGCAGGTTGAGCTTGGAAAAGACTTTTGCCCCATTCAGTAAGTGAATCATATCTGTATGCGCGGCGCAGGGTATCTCTCCCTTCAGATGGCTTGATTTGGTGGTTGCATATCCACGCACAGTTTTATGGCCTCGGATCCCTTTTTGGGGAGTGGGTCATTTGGGGACACACACGTGGTGGGTCCTGTGGCCATTTCGTTAATGTATTGTTACAGTAGATTCTGGAGTTCATCCTCAACTTTCTTCTGGATTTTGACTGGAATCCCGCGGTATGGTTGAGCTACAGGGCGTATGGAGTTGTCCACGTGATGCTTGACTTGCCTATTTTTGAGTTTGCCAATTCCTTTGAATATTTTGGGGTCCAAATTGTTTATCACTTCGACTGGGTCAATGTACTTGTGGACCATGATGTTGTATAAGATGTGTATCAAACCCATGTCGTCAGCCGCTTTAAAGCTCAGGACACAGCCACTGTCTGTCTCTGTGGCCAGAACGTGTATTGATATCCTCATTTCATGTCCTTTGTATCGACAGAGCCCACTGAACTGTACCAGACACTTCAGGGGTGTTTTGGCCCCATAAGCATATATGTCAATGGTTGCTGGATGTAGCTTAGGTTTCTGGGGAGGTTGGTGTAGACTTTCTCACTTACCACGTTAACCATGGTGCTGGTGTCTATGAGGAACTCTGTTGGCCTCTCTTGCAGTTTAATGCTGTGCGCAGGGCTGTAAGGTGTTGCGGTGGGGTTTCCCAGAGCGTACACGTATGCCTTTTTCTTCTGGTCGCTCCACGATGAGCTGGGTTCAGAGTCTGTGGGGGATTGTTCCACCAGGTATCGTACGTGGCGCCTTGATCTGCGCTCGTATTGTGCGCATTACGAACCTTCTTTTTTCTCTCCTCTTCTGCCGGTCTTCTCTGGAGTCTCTGTCTCTTTGTTCACCAGTGGGTTGACTCTGGGTGGTCGGTGTACTTGGGGTGGGCTTGTTGTATGATGACCCCCGTACCGGCCTCTCGAGCGGGAAGGACTGTCTTTGGGTTGGTCTCTCCCTCGGTCTCGGAACAGTCAACACACGGCTTTGAAGTGGCCTTCTTCGCCACAAGAGGTGCAGCGTTGTCCGACTGTGGGGCATGTTCCGTTTTGCAGGTATTCTAAACCACATTTGTAGCAGAAGAGCTCTTCCCTTTTCCTCTCTGGTTGTAGTCTATTTAGGATTTCTCCTGCGTTGGTGTTGCCGAAGTTCTCCACTTGTGAGTCAATGGCTCTTTTGACTCTCGCTAGCACTAGGATTTCCTCGAGGTGTCCATCACGTCGAATGTTACCGGCATCTGAGCTGCCAAAGTTTCTGGTATTTGGTACGGCACATGATCTGGTGTCGGTGCCACTGGTGGGCCCGTTCCCTTGAGCTTGTGCTCCTTGCCCATCATCTTGGCCTGACATTTTGCTTGGTGAAGTGGCCTCTTACTGGATGATGTGTTGCTGACTGCTCCCTCTTCCTGATGGCCACCGCTGGGGCACGAGCACCATCTGTTGGGTGTGCTGAGTTTTTGTGTGCAGGTCCCTTGTGCTTTCTCCCCCTTTTCAGGGAGTGGCTTTGTCTCGCGCCGACGTTGGATGGCCGCCAAATATGGCACGAGCACCATCAATATGTCCAAAGCCCCTTCTGGGGTTTCCACAACACCCACGTGCTGTAGGTCTCCGTTATGGGCCTGCTGCGTGATCAGTGGCAGGGCTTCCCCTTTGCTGGAGGTGCATGTGCGCTGTGCACCTTCCTCACTACGCGCAGGCCATGAATTATGTGGCGCCCTCCCCTCCGTGGGAGACAAGTGCGTCGTGTGATTTCAAGCCAGGCTCTGCGGGGAGGGGGACTCGCCCTTGTGAGCGGGCACGTGTTGTGCGCGTACCGTTGTAGTTGCGGCTGGGATTCCCCGGAGACATCAACGTGACAAGGAGTACCTTGTATTATGTGTTTGTCAAATCAGGCATTTGCTTGCAAAGCGTGTTCTGTATTTGTCTGTCTCTGCAGCGTGTGCTTGAACATGGGAATGCATAGCTGTCTCCGAGCATAGGAGAGGGAAGTCCTGCAGCTCTTACCCCTGTGCCCACTAACGGTGGAATAGAATTCTTCACTCCTGTAAGCCTGCCCTCACATTTCTTGGAACCATTCTGGGACTGTTTTGACTATTTGTCATTGTCAGTGGCACAGAGGGTTTTTTTAACGTATTGCGAGCATTCTCGAATGTGCTTCCAGGCTTCACAGACCTGTTCGCACATTGCTTGAATTACTGCTGTTCTCTAAGAAGCCATACATTCTTGCCTCAATATGCATTTTATCCTGAAGAATTAGTATATGGATACGCCTAGCTCTTCGCGCTTAGCCTAAAATTAAACATATATTTGCTAAGGGTGTCAATATATCCAAAGATAGCCACAAATTATAAGCAAAATTGCAGTTGCAAACTAATTTTGAGAGAAATAGTTAAATTTCGTGGTATTCTTGATGTGTGAGTTTATTCACTTCAAATTCATCATAAATTGAACAGCCAAAAAGTGTTTCGACTCACTGTCTTTTTCAAGGCTATAGTTCACAAATACTATACCATATTGGGTGAGTTTTGTTTTTGTCATCTCAGACTCTATCTGCATTAATAGGGCTCCAGTGCTGTTGCAAAAAAGTATTTATCAGTACCAATATTAGTTGTAAACTTGCTAGAATGAAGGTCTCCTATCCCGAATCACCTTTAGTGATCCGCATGCATTTTGTGAAGGTAGTTCCGGAGAGGACACACATCAAGAATACCACAAACTTTAACTATTTCTTTCAAAATTAGTTTGCAACTTCAATTTTGCATATCATTTGTGGCTATCTTTGGATATAAGCACCCTTATTAAAAGTGTGTCTAATTTTAGGCTAAGCGCGAAGAGCTAGGAGTATTCATACACTATATGTGCTCTATGGTTTAGGGTTTGCCACAGACTACTAGCCATGCGGCTGGCCACATTGCTTTTTGGAATTTGCATCTCAGCGCAACTGGACACAAAATACCATGTTTTCCTTTAAAACATTTATCCTGAAGATGTTTGCAAATTATAAATGTGTGGCTTTTTTAGCATAATTCCTTCTGTTTCAAAAAGTGTTCGGTCGGAATGCAGTCGAGCTGTCTTTTCAAAAACATTTTAATCAGTATATTAGCGCTGTGTTACAAGGTTTTCAAATCAAACGATTGTACATGTCTTGTTGCCTGTAAATGACGTGCAGTGTAGGGGCTTAGTTTTTGGGGCTTTAAAACAAACTGCCTTTCTGAGTAAGAAATCACTTGCTTTTGCAGCACTCGTTTGAGTACCTTAATATTTTAAAACGGCATTGTGCATGGCACATTATCATGTTATTTTTTCTTTCTCTAAACCATGTACACTGTTGCTGCATGTTATATCCTTTTCTGTACTGTGCGATATCTATTCATTTCTTATACAGCACTCCACTCTCTTGGGTCTCAGAGTGTTGAAATCACAGATGACAATATTGTCCCACAGAGCGAGCGCTTAACATACTGTGCTATTTTTAATTGCAAGTGCATGGCTCAGATGCATGCTAGAAAAGGTTGGAGTAGTATTTAAATGCACATTACTAGCTGTTGGCCAGCAATTCAGGACTTCTTAGACGTATATTTATGGAACTCTTGGAAGTGAACCTGGTAACTTATCGCACCCATGTTGACAACCACCTGCTGGTTGGCCTGTTATGCTTTCTCAGGGGATCCTGATGGTGCCTGCTTTTCAGTTGTATCTAACACCTGCTGTTTAGAGGATTGTTTGATCATTAAAGAGATGATTCTAGACACTGCACGCTGTGCATGATCCCGCTCACATTTTAACCATTTCTGAGGACATTTATCACCTAATGGGTTGGACTGTATCGCTAGGTCTGTCTTTATAGACTCATACATTATGTCTTGATCCTGAGATTGTAGTGTAGATCCATGATGTACCTCTGATTGCTGTCTTAGAGTCCACCTGCACAGTTTATCATATTGATATTTTAGTTATTCCCTAGTATTTATTTGCAGTGTAAACTCACTGATGGGATGAAATCCCAGTATTATCTCATAGAACCAGGGGTCCTTAACTGGGATACCATGCCTGACATTAACAGGTGTGTATTGTAGACCATTCGGGAACCAGGTTATGTACCTCGCTCTTGACAGCCAGAGTTCCAGCTCAGCATTATTCCAGCCTGGTGTGCGCTGTATACTAGGCATCTGAATGTACATCTAATTCTCACTGAGGGTGGTTTATAGATGCATAAAGCACCTCTGTGTTTAAAGAGATCTGTGTCTTTGGTTGTTGCATTCTAATTATAAAATCCTGATTGATTTTGTACACATTGGACACACATGGTCAGGCATTCACCTGATCTATGCATTGCAAGGGAATGTACTTGTCATATGTGAATGACGAGTATGTTCGTCTACCAACCATAATCTCAAAAACCCCTTCATTAGCACTACCTAAGGTTATACTGCATCAGTGTGCATTAACAAAGCACTCATATTGAACAGTTTTAAACAAGTGTTTGTTCCTGACTTCTTTGTAAAGGCTCTAGGAGTTTTAAATCTATCACAGCACACCCACATTTTACGCTCATAGACACCTCTGAACTGGAGATTTATATTAACAGTGCTTGTCCTTAGCTAAGATAAGTACGCCTTCCTAGGCTCTTGTCTATGTCTTTTTCAATGGGTAGAAGTGCTTCTCAGAACAAAAACTATGCTGCTCTTCACTAGTGCTGGAAAAGAATGTATTAACACAACTGAACCATTGTCTAATTGACCCAGCAAGGTATGTATATCTGCTGTGACATAACGAGAGGTGGGAGGGACAGGGAGCCTTGATGGCTCCACTTTGGAAAGGTACCAATTGTCATGTGTCCAATTTGGGAACACACCCAAGTAAGAACTCTGTCTTGTCTTCTGGGTTAGCCCAGGCTTAGCCCAGGGAAAATGTATAGTTTTCCTCTAATAGAATGGGGGAAGCTATCAGCCACTGAACCAGATCAAAGAGGATATATCCCCCAGCCCAGTGCAGTGCCAATGTTATGCTCTTGTTGCAATGATTTAGATTTAGAGTACGTGGGATTCCCTTCCCAACACACTGTCACAGCTGTTTCAATGTACAACCCTCAAACCGGTCAGCCTGCTTATGGTTTCTGCAACCATTCGACGTCACATTTCATGTTTTTCACATATCTATAGGGATAGTGAGAGACAAAAAAGAATGGCTTTGAGGAAAGAGGCAAAATGCACCACATAACACTTAGCATTTACTGTACAAATGTATCTCAGAGTCAAGAATGAGCAATGCTGTATAAAAGTGTCATATTTACATGGATAAACACTAATTTCATTCTCACTAAATTTACACATATCCAAACATATTTGTCATCTTCAAATGACCCTCCATTTGTCTTTCTAATTCCACATAGAAAACACATTTCTTTGATAGGTAACAAATCACCTTTCTGTTATCAAATTAATCTACATCAATACAAGGCTTCAATCACATTTCCAACACATAAGACCCTGTCCAGCCTTATCCACTCTGCTGAGGAAAAACCCCCACACTTCTAAAGTAAAACTGATAGTGCTCAGTTCACTTATGCAATATAGTCTAGAGTAATATTGTATAAAACGGCATCACATTTCTAAAGGCAAATCACAATGCCCAAGTTTCTAAAATAATACCTCATATAGACATTCAAACCTATTCTGAATCAAACCAAATTAACAAACAATCATATACATTTCAGTATATTACAATATTCCATGTAAAGCACAATATCACTGCATAAAAATACCAAAGTACCAGAATTGTTGCACATTATTCAAACAAGCTAAAAGTCATTGCATCTAAGGTTCAACTAAAGGCTTGCACCACATGCATCCTTTGACATGGTCCCAGCAAAAACTGCCACAGTAAGCCAGCCATCTCTTGTATAGCGGCTGGCAGCATAGTTATAGGATCTCTAGCTCGGATACCCCCATACCATTAATTGCTGTTATCCTGGGGGCAGAACCTATGCTTGTGGCTCAAACCTGCATAACTTGGAAGATCCTCCTCTCATCTGAGTGATGTACGTAAACAATATGAGTGGTACCTCCCCTCTGCAACCTGCTTTCAGCTTCTTGACTTTAGCATCTTGCCGAGTTATCCCTGAAGCTTCTTGCTGAAAAATATCTATCTAGGCCCTAAGTCAAGGACTTTATGTCATGGTTGTTTTCCCCTAGCTCTTAAGCAAACTACTGCTTAAGCAAAAGGAAGTGGATTTGATTCCACACCCTACTAGTATAGGGTGTACGCATATGGGTTTCACGTACTGGCCTGCTCAAAACAACATATGTAAAAAAGAAAAAATTACAAGAAGGCTCCTGCCATAAAAAGACCAAGTCACAAGGTCATACACATTGTTACGGTAGCCAAATACATTCTTACATCACAGCAAAGTAATGGTTAACACATTATTTTATTCACAATACTAAACTCTACAACCATTTGTGCTCATCTTACATTGCACAAACATGGAAATTAAATTCATCACATATTCCATGCAATTAGGCTAACTAAGACAAGTCCTCCATTCCATTCCAGGTCTCATTCATCTACCCCCATCTCTAGTTCTGTCCCTAGACTAAAGTGCATTATTTTGGAGGCATAAATGCCAGGTAGCTCTATAATTTGAAAACCATATTCCTACGACATACACAATTTGAAAAGTGCTGGTGCTTCGCTCATAGCGAGAGTTGTGCAAACCACTTCAAGATCTGTCCAAATACAAACAGTAAAAAAGACACTTCTCAAACTTAAACTACATTCACAAATAAACACAACAGTAGTTGTGTACAGAGTTACCAAATCTTTTCTATGGATTTCACCTATAGATTATCATACATTGATATCACAGTATATCTCATACAGCTATGACTCCACGTTGAACCTCAGGTCTAAGTCCAGCATGCATTATGCCTATGCCTCTTATGTAAGCATGTTTGCATGCATGCATGATATGATCAAGCTCTTTATTTATTTGTATTTTATTTATTTGTTCATTATACACCAAAGCCTGCAGGCATCAGGGCTCACATTACACATGGACATATCAGTGAAATAGGACAAAAACATGTAAGTCACTCCAGTTCTACCTCATTATAAAAAAAAAAGTGTCGTAGACATTTTCTGAAAATCATCATGTTTTTTTCCTGGCATAGGCCCACAGGCAGAGTGTTCCAGGTCTGAGCCACTTGCACCGGTACAGATCGGCCGCTACCCCTTGTTCTTTTAACTTTAGGATTGACAAGGGGTGGAGTGATACTAGAGCGTAAGGCTTCGGTATCACACATTTTTTTTTAACAAAGGGTTCTCTGAAAGCAATCAGGGCAGCCTCAAATTTGTGAAAATATTCTTTAGGTATTTATTTCACAAGGAAAAAAAGGGTACACATGAATAGTTTATAAACAGTAAAAGACATAATACAAAAAACAAATAAATGTGATAACATATAAATTCAAAATTAGTGAAAAGCGAACTGCAATAGAAAATCAAATATCAATTTCTTAGAACAAAAGAAAAAATACTGGAGGAAACTAGACACATAGACTGCCAATAGTGGAAAGTGGCCTAATTATAAGCCCACATACATGATTATGTGGCTTAGTGAAGGGCCACTATGGAGTTTATTTTCATAAAAGAATGGCAGAGTCTGAATTCGTTCTGTTTCCTGTATTTCATTGACAGGTCTGCCTACGTGTACGTGTCAAAAAATAATAATACTGGAACTGCAAAAGTTCAACTTGACATCATTAAACCACGTTTCGGCAAGGGTGCCACCTGTCTGGCCATGAATTCCATAACATAGTGAAAGTTGCCTTCCTCAGGGCGAGATACCTCACAACAACTGGACCCTATGGGGAAGCAGATATAAAAAAAATAATAATAATAATGTGAAAGGGATAATCCCCCTTCTTGGAGACTACCCAGATTGCTCTAAGAGAAAATTGGGGTAAAATACCCATTGGCAACATGAATTACCTAATCGTTTGGCTGTGGATGAATAGAAAAACAGGCGCGTTGTGGGCAGGGAAGCCCAGTACTGGGCATCTGGAAGAGTGGAACCGGGGTAATCCATGGAGTAACTACATCAAAGCAGGGGTCGCATTGGAGAACACTCTCTCTCTAAAAGTGGGGAAGATAGTCATGAGAGGCGAAACTATTACTGTGGGATGCAATATGATTAAATACATATGAAAGCTACCTTATAAAAGAAATGCTTGCAAAAAGATGCTTGTCTGTTCCAAATAATGCTATTCAGCATAGCATGTTAGAAGAGGTCCTGAGGTATGAATGTTCACATCAAAGAGTAGACCTAAAAGGTTTAAGTGTATATAAAAGGTCAAGTTGAGAAAAATTTGGAAAGGAAAAACAAAGTGCTTCACGTTGTAAAAAATGTTTTTTGTAAAAGTGTATAAAAGCCTACCTCATTCGAGGTAACAAAAAGAAACATCCAGCCAAATGGTTGCTTTTAGTACTGGATACGAGCGGTGAAAGACTGACTTGCCGCCTCCAAATTTGCTGGGCGGAAGAGTGAAGTCCTGCTTCTACAAAGTGAAAAGAGGCAAAGAAATTGCTAAGTAAACCTGCACGTCTCTGGTTTCATGCAGCATGAATAATAGTGGAAAATATACACGGACCTCATCCGCATGAATGGTACGAGACTAACTGTGGTGTGTTGTCTCAAGTCTTACCTCGGAGAGACTCGAGCTAACGTCTTGTCAATTGCTCTTTTCGCACTGCTCTGTGAAAGCTCTGATTGTGCATGAGCGTATTGAGTTGCACGGGGAACAAACTGCTGGTTGCAGTGTGGGTGTTGTTCCAAATGGCTTCATCCTATTGGGACTAGTCCTTGAAGAGTCCTGATTCGCTGGGGGCTAGCGTGCCTCCATGTCAATCAAAAGCCCAACCCTTGAAAGAAACTGCACAATGACGTGTGTACTAACTCATGGGCCACAAACGTTTGAGATTAAAAAACTGATTTCTAAATGCTGGCCAATTGTTAAACTCAGTCTGCCCCAAGCACCGTTACAAAAAAAATGTTTACAACGTGAAGCACTTTGTTTTTTCTTTCCAAATTTTTCTCAACTTGATCTTTTATATACACTTAAACCTTTTAGGTCTACTCTTTGATGTGAACATTCATACCTCAGGACCTCTTCTAACATGCTATGCTGAATAGCATTATTTGGAACAGACAAGCATCTTTTTGCAAGCATTTCTTTTATAAGGTAGCTTTCATATGTATTTAATCATATTGCATCCCACAGTAATAGTTTCGCCTCTCATGACTATCTTCCCCACTTTTAGAGAGAGAGTATTCTCCAATGCGACCCCTGCTTTGATGTAGTTACTCCATGGATTACCCCGGTTCCACTCTTCCAGATGCCCAGTACTGGGCTTCCCTGCCCACAACGCGCCTGTTTTTCTATTCATCCACAGCCAACCGATTAGGTAATTCATGTTGCCAATGGGTATTTTACCCCAATTTTCTCTTAGGGCAATCTGGGTAGTCTCCAAGAAGGGGGATTATCCCTTTCACATTATTATTATTATTTTTTTTATATCTGCTTCCCCATAGGGTCCAGTTGTTGTGAGGTATCTCGCCCTGAGGAAGGCAACTTTCACTATGTTATGGAATTCATGGCCAGACAGGTGGCACCCTTGCCGAAACGTGGTTTAATGATGTCAAGTTGAACTTTTGCAGTTCCAGTATTATTATTTTTTGACACGTACACGTAGGCAGACCTGTCAATGAAATACAGGAAACAGAACGAATTCAGACTCTGCCATTCTTTTATGAAAACAAACTCCATAGTGGCCCTTCACTAAGCCACAAAATCATGTATGTGGGCTTATAATTAGGCCACTTTCCACTATTGGCAGTCTATGTGTCTAGTTTCCTCCAGTATTTTTTCTTTTGTTCTAAGAAATTGATATTTGATTTTCTATTGCAGTTCGCTTTTCACTAATTTTGAATTTATATGTTATCACATTTATTTGTTTTTTGTACTATGTCTTTTACTGTTTATAAACTATTCATGTGTACCCTTTTTTTCCTTGTGAAATAAATACCTAAAGAATATTTTCACAAATTTGAGGCTGCCCTGATTGCTTTCAGAGAAACCTTTGTTAAAAAAATGTGTGATACCGTAGTGGTACGCCTAGAGAAACAATCCAAATTGAACCTATTGAAAATTGTATTCACAGCAGTACAGACTTTCTTGTTATAGTATAATTTTTGGTCCCTATCCCTACTGCTTCTGGGACATTTCCCCCACTCTTTTGTACTCTCACTAGAGCGTAAGGGCCTGCTTGTACATTACGGTGCCGTAATTAGCTCCTAGGTCCCTTTGCGGGTTGGTTTTTTAACACCTGCAAAAAGCAGGCGTTAAGTACCAACTCGCAAAGGGAACTCGGAATAGGGCGGTAAGGGTTTAACGGCACCGGTCTCGTTACTGGTGACCGTTAACCCTTACCGCCCTACTCGGAATGACCCCCATTGTCTTGGGTGCAGAATGACAGGTTCTTCTAGGTATCCCTGTAATTCGGAGGCAGCGATTTTGTCCACAATTTTTAAGAGAAAGGGAGTGTTGGTAATCGGCCTCAAGTTGGATGCCTCTTCAGGGTTTAGACCTGGTTTATTTACCAATGCGGTTACCTGACTTCCTTGATGGTGGCAGGGACAGATTTATGGGCAAAGAAAGCATTAACAAAATGTTACGAGGAATGGGGTAAAAGACTTTATATTTACCAGAATAATTTTTTGATGGTAGGGCATCACCTGGGCAAGAGATGGGACACATATTTTAAAGAGTTCTTTCCATCTTTGTCAAAGCGATAGGTTTGAACTGGAATTTTGGTTGTTTACTTTCATTCATCTCTAGCTGTTCAAGATGCCATTCCATACTTAAGCTGTTGGTGATCTTAGTGCCGGCTAGGTTGACCTTATCTGAGAAGGCTTGCTGGACTCTTTTTATGGTCATAAGTGCATATGGTAGGTAATTTTTTCCAAAAGGGTCATTTGTGGGTGTTGGTACTGGGGGGATAATTTCAATAGGTTCAACATTCCTGGTACCACACACAGGGGTACCCTTTCCTGCCTTTGGTATCCTAACTGAGGTCGTTATGCTCTCCAAGACATTTCTGTCAATATAACTGCAAACCATAGCTTTGCATCATAATTTCTGCACCGCTAAAAGCAGAGCCAGCTTTGGGTGTAGACCCATGATGCGTAGTAAATGTAGAGCGATACTAAATGCTCAAAGGACTTACATTAGTATGTGGAGTAGGGTTTTCTCTGGCTAGCCCACGCATGTGTCCAACGTGCACCAGCGTAGACCAACAACGGGCTGAAATACCCTGCGCCTGCAGGGAAATGTAGTTCTTAGGAACTACCAGCCGATTGCAATGTGACTGGCAGTATTAGCAAGGACTTCAGTAGTACGGCAAGCAATGTTCCGCTGCTAAGCGCTTTGCTGTGATAAATGGTCACATAATTCATTGAATGAATGTTAATACAGAAACACACTGCTCACTATGTGTTTGTGACACTGTTAACACTCTATTACTATGTAGCTGCTTAGAAATACAATGCTAATACATGCCTCTAGGAGCATAAAACGCTTTGAGTATATTCTGGTCTGTAGCACTACGTTGCTATTCTAAGGGCCTCATCACGAGTTGGGCGTTAGCCCTTAAATCTGGCAGAAACGGTATTAGCACCGACAAAACCACTCCGCCGGATCACGACTGTAAAACCTGCCGGAGCTATTTCAGCTGGCGGAAAAAACAGGTGGCTGTGATAGTGCAGGCTGTAATAGCGCTGGCAGTCAAACGCGCTATTAGATACCTATCACAAGTACAACATTGGCGCACATACCAACGGAAAGCCTTGCTGTGGACATGTACATGCTGCGCATGGAGCTACAGAGGTCTGAAAACCAGCCCAGAGCCTTGGGAGCAGAGGGGGCTGGAGGGGAGGAGAAGGAGGTGGAGACAGCACCAGCAAGGTAGCCAGCCATCCCCAGGGTCAGGCCAACATCCTGGGCCCTTACTGGTGGGCAGTTGGTGTCTGAGTACAGGCAGGACAGGGCAACCATCACCCAGTTGCTGTACACAATCCAGGGTGACCTAGCCAGCCGGATATCCATCAGTACTGCTGTGTCCCCACTTATGAAGTTTGTGTCCGTCCTATAGTACCTCAGGACTGGCAGCTTCCAACACACAGTTGCCATGATGCATGGTATGGCCCAGTCCACCTTCAGTGCCGTGCTGGGACAGGTGCTGGATGCACTGCTGCTCCATTTCAATGAGTAGATCTCATTTCCAGCCACACAGGCACAGGTAGACCAAGTCAAGGCACAGTTACATGCCATTGCCCAAGTCCCGAATGTGATTGAAGCCCTAGACTGCACACATGTTGCTCTTGTAGCACCCCAGGACCATGTGGCAGCCTACAGGAACCGTAAGAGTTTCCATTCCCTCAACGTGCAGATGACCTGTATCCCTGACCTGACTTTCAGCCACTGCTGTGCTCGCTACTGAGGTTCTAACCACAACTCCATGGTTCTGTGCAACAGTACCCTGCCAGCCCACATGGAGAGGTACCGAGGCCAATGCAGTTGGATGTTGGGTGAGTAGAATTCCTGCATGAAATGCATGCCAATGTTCACCGCATGGGGGTGCAGACACACAGTGATCCTTGCATGCCACCAGGAGACACAGCCAGCACTAACACAGCACCATTTTCATGCGTGTGTGTCACACAAGGACCCCTGCACATGTTTCCCACAGCATAACACACAGAAGTTGAATGCCACACACTTGTGAATGCACAATCACATATGGAAACACAACAACCATAATGCATCGTGTCTGTATTGCAGTGCTCCTACTCACCCTGACACCAATGAACATATGTGTTGCAGTGCTCCTACTCACCCTGACACCCAAGAACCATCTTGTCCTGTGCACCACACAGGAGGGCCAAGTGAGTCTAATGGAAAACACATCCACAAAACCACTGTAGATGGGCAGACAAAGTCACAACCATGAACATCCCTGAGATAGTGACCCCTGAATGGGCATTGACATGCCTGGCCTAATGTTGATTAATGTGCTAAGTAACAAACGCGACACCAGCCACAGGGACAGCCACAACCCATCATCTAAAAATATAGTACCTGAGTAGGCAGATATGATGGGACCCGCATCCTGAAGTATGGGATGCACCACTGTGGCAATGAGACACAGGGGGTGGTGCATGCAGTGTGTTCCCCATAAGGCACATGGCGCACATTGCAGACCACACATGGTGCACATGAAAACACCATATTGACATGCAAAATGTACACATGACCATACTTGTTCAGCATGAGTGTCACACACATATGATATGATATGATATGATATGATATGGCATTTATAGCGTGCCTATACACAAGTGTTTCGAGGCGCGACGAGGCAAGGGAGGGGGATCAGGGGGAAGACAGACAACGATTTTACTGGGCCAGGTGTCATTCAGATCACGCAAGTGCATGGGAAGGGGGAAAGGGAAAAGTGCATGGGAGAAGGGAGGGGGAAGTGGAGTACATGGGATAGTAGAGTAATAAGATAATAAAACGGCCACCAGATTGTGGCAATGCAAGGTAAGAGCAGACATAAGTGCTGGTAGGGGGACTGTAGGGATACAGAATAACAGTCCCCAGGTGCAGAGGTTGCCAGGGAGGCAGTGCAGGTGTGCAATTGGCAGGGCCTGGGCCCGAGATCAGAAAGGGTGGCCAGGTAACCAGTGTTTTTTCAGCCAGGAATTCAACAGGGGAGAGTGGGAGAGAAAGCAGAAGCAAAGAGGAAGGTTTTGAGGTGCTTCCGGGACCGGAGATGGTTCTCCTCAAGTTTCAGGGAGGCAGGAAGGCTATTCCAGAGGGAGGCCCCTGCCGAAGAGAGAGATCTACCACCAACTCGTTGCTTGGAGAAGCAACTGACCCTGATGGAGTTGGAGGCGGATGAGTGAAGAGTTTGAGAAGGAAGATATTTGGGAAGAGAGATTTGAAGGTATTGCGGCTTCAGGCCCCAGAAGGCCTTGTGGACAATGCAGAGGGTTTTGAACTTAATCCTTGCAGCCACTGGGAGCCAGTGCAGAGATTTCAGTCCTGGAGAGATACGATCCCTGGGCTTGAGGCAAAGGACAAGTCGCGCAGTCCTGTTCTGGATAAGTTGAAGAGGGTGGAGAGTAGAAGCAGGCAGAGTTAGATAGAGGCTGTTACAATAGTCCAGCCTAGAGAGAACTAGGGCTCTGGAGATGGTGAGCTTCTGGGGGAAGGAGAGGAAAGTAAGAATACCTCTGAGGAGGTGTAGCTGGTAATGTGACTTCTTAGTG
The DNA here is from genome assembly GCF_040938575.1 of Ambystoma mexicanum. NCBI lineage: Eukaryota > Metazoa > Chordata > Amphibia > Caudata > Ambystomatidae > Ambystoma > Ambystoma mexicanum. The sequence continues at coordinate 322,141,553 of NC_090930.1, forward strand.
ACGTCAGAGATGTGAAGAGAGAAGGAGAGTGTGGAGTCGAAGATGACCCCAAGGTTTTTAGCCTTGCAGGTGGGAGCAGGAAGAAGGCCAAGAGAGGCCGGCCAGAGAGCTGCAGGGAAGGAGGGAGTGGGTGTGTCAATGATTAAAATCTCAGTCTTACTGGCATTAAGGCAGAGGTCATTGGTGGCACACCACTCCTGGATAGCAGACAGTCAGAGATGAGGGAAGGCGAGGAGGAGGCCGAGGGTAGCCTGAAAATGAGCTGGGTATCATCCGCATAGCACTGAAAGTTGGGGCAGAGAGCGGCGATGCGGTGGGCAAGGAGTGCCAGGTATTGGTTGAACAGCCAGGGGGAGAGGTTAGATCCATGGGGGACACCACAGGTAGAGAAAAAGATATCAGGGAGTTGGACCTGGTAGGGTCGGTCGAAGAGGAAAGAGGTCCGCCACACCAGAGCCTGACCAGTGATACCCAGGTTATATCGATTAACATAGTCTTTGATACACTGCTGCATGTACATTGACACCTAGTGCATGTAAATCCAACCTGCCACATAACACCTTACTCATTTTCACAGACTGCATGTATAGATCACCACATGCATGTCTCTAAAGAGGATGGGTGTATACCAATATTTCAATTAGATAGCATGTACCTGTTGCACAAATACATGACCATAGTGCTCAGTGAATTGAAGTGCAACCCTTGCACATCCATATAACCAACCTAGGCCTAATGTACACATTTTGTCCCCTGCAGGTGATTCTGGACACCGACAGTACACATGGCTCATGACCCCTGCGCATACTCCACAAACTCCAGCAGAGCTGGCATATAACATTGCTGATAGTCACACAGACATCTGTGTGAAAATGGCATTTGGATTGCTGAAGGCAAGTTTCCAGTGCCTAGACCGTACGGAGGGGAATTGATGTCTGCAACAGAGAAAGTGGGCAAAATCGAACTCACCTGTGCAATGCTGCACAACATCTGCTGCCGCAGGCATGTGACACTGCCCCTGGATGCTGATGGCCAACTACCTGGGGATGGGAGTGACGATGAGCATGTGCCCGTACCCGGGGCAAATGCACACAGGGATGGGGTGAGGGAGGGAGAGAAGGTTGACCAGACAGTCGTTGATTGACAATCAAGAATGTCCAAGCTTCTATGCAGTATGACCCAGTTTTTATTTTTGTAGAATACCCCCTCCCCACTGAAACACTCCAGCAAACAATCCCCCCTGAAACACCCCAGCACACAATCCCCCCTCCCCTGAAACACCCCAGCGCATAATCCCCCTCCCCCTAAAACACCCCAGCACACACTCCCTCCTCCCCCTGAAACACCCCAGCACATAATCCACTTTCCCCCAGAAACACCACAGCACACAATTCCCCATTTCCCCTGAAACACCTCAGCACACAATCTCCCCTCTCCCTGAAACACCCCAGCACACAATCCTCCTTTCCGCCCGAAACACCCCAGCACACAATCCCGTAGTGCGTAGAGGGGAGGAGTGCATAGAAGGGAAGAGTGCGTAGAAGAGATGAGTGCGTAGAAGGGACGAGTGCGTAGAAGGGACAAGTGCGTAGAAGAGACGAGTGCGTAGAAGTGACGAGTATGTAGAAGGGACGAGTGCGTAGAAGGGACGAGTGCGTAGAAGGGATGAGTGTGTAAAAAGGACGAGTGCATAGAAAGGTCAAGTGCATAGAGGGGTCAAGTGCGTAGAGGGGTCGACTGCGTAGAGGGGTCGAGTGCGCAGAGGGGTCGAGTGCGCAGAGGGGTCGAGTACGTAGAGGGGTCGAGTGAGTAGAGGGGATGAGTGCATAGAGGGGATGAGTGCGTAGAGGGGATGAATGCTTAGAGGAGATGAGTGCGTAGAGGGATGAGTGTGTAGAGGACATGAGTGCGTAGAAGGGATGAGTGCGTAGAAGGGATGAGTGCGTAGAGGGAATGAGTGCGTAGAGAGGATGAGTACATCGAGGGGATGAGTGCGTAGAGGGGATGAGTGCGTAGAGGGGATGAGTGCATAGAAGGGATGAGTGCGTAGAGGGGATGAGTGCGCAGAGGGGATGAGTGCGTAGAGGGGATGAGTGCATATATGCTGGATGAATGTGTATACGGCGGTTGAGTGCATATACGGCCGATGAGCGCGCATACGGCCGATGAGTGGATAGAGCGGAAGAGTGGATAGAGCGGATGATTGTATATGACCTGATGACTTTATAGGGCAGATGAATTGATTGAGTTGATAGAGTGGACGAGCAAATAAGGGTACACTGAAGATGAGTGTACATAACGGATAAAGCCATAGAACAGGTGAGTATAGAGATGAATATATGTGCTTAAAGCGGATGAGTGCGGGGGGCAGATGAGTGCGTAGAGGGGATGAGTGCGTAAAGGGGATGCGTGCCTAGAGGGGATGAGTGCCTAGAGGGGATGAGTGCATAGAAGGGATGAGTGTGTTGAGGGGATGAGTGCGTAAAACAGGTGAATGTATATTACATGTGAAGGACAGACAAGAGTACATGCGTGGGGCCGACTGGAGTGCGCAGAGCAGACTCGAGTGCGAGGGAGGAGCCGGAATGCATGAGTGCGTGGAACAGACCAGGGTGTATCGAGGAGACCGCGATGCATGAGTGGATAGGAGTGCATGAAACGGACTGGAGCGTATAGAAGTGATGTATATAGTATGGTTGAATACAGAGAACGTTTGAAAGACCATACAACCCACCATATCACATCACCACGCTTACTCTCTCCTTTATATCACCACTCATCTAGAACACAGAGATACTATGACACCATTCGGTATAACTGTTCTCATACCAACATCCGCCGCTCACTCCACATCATTCTAAGTAAACAATGCTGGTTACTCACCCCCCAGCCAGGCGTTCTCCTAAGGCCTAACACAGCCACCTCCGCTCTGGATAAATCCTGCCAGAACGAACACATACTCCTGATCTCTCAACCACCACACCTACCGCTAAGAAGCAGATATTACACTGATACTGCACGAGCTGCACACATACCCGGTGCCCACATGCACCTTTTTGACTCTCTCTACTCTCTCTACTGATCTGAACTTCGGTTCCCAAGGGCGTTCAACCTACCAGCGCCTTCAGACCATACCAATGGTATATAAGGCTCTATATAAATGCAAAATAACAATAACAATAACTCCAGATCTGTGTTCACCGCTGTGCATTCGTTTTACGCTGCTGTGACCCATACAACTGTTCTTGATGGCCCATGACCTCCTCCACAAGTATAGCAAGTTCTTGATCAAAAAACTTCCAAGGCTGACTTGCCCCTGGTACGCTCCTGCAACATTTTTCATGATTTTCAAGAGTGGATGGCTTACAGGGGCTGCTATTTCCAAATTGGCTGCTGCTTTATTTCCCGTTCTTGCAGTGACCCATTTCCCGCTACACTATTAGCGTGGTGGCTGAACGGTAGTACAATTTGCGCTGGATTTTCGGGTTCGCAGCCACTTTACCCGCCGGACGCTATTTGCGTTAACGCCAAGGCCGTGTGAGCATGCATGCCAACTCCTGATCTGGTATTGTTTATGCCACACATCACGGCGCTAACGCAAATATCGCTTGGCGGATATTACGCCGGGAATACCGCCAAACTCTAGATGAGGCAGTCTAGACTTCAAGGCACTATATTCTACTCTGCCTTGTCAAGCCAATGCTAGTAGCCACCAAATGTGCATTATGCGATTGATTGTCAATCTCAGCAATTTCAAAGGCTTGGGGGAGGCGGGGAGCAATGTTACCATTTGTTTTCATGGGAGACGAACATGAAGGTGCTAACATGATAGACGGGGCCAAGTAAATGGCAAAGCCTGTGATGGCTGGCCTACAATCATCAACATACTTTGGTTCATTAAAAGGCCAGTAATAAAGTTAATGCCTTGGCATAGGCTCCACATCAAATGTGAATGCACCACTTTGCTGTAAGTGCTGTCAGAGGCAGAAAGACAATAGAATTCAAGTGTGGGATGCATAGTCCTTGGGGCTGGGCGGTCAGAATAACAACAGACAAACGTGTGTTTCACCTCCTTCTCAGTGGCTTAACACAAGATGTGGGGGCCCCCCTGCGAGCCATGCTGAGGGGGCCCCCTATGCAGCAACAAATCAAGGGTCACGCCACACTCTGGGCCAGCCTAGATTATCACACTTGCGCAACACGCACAAACGTGCTGCTGAACGGATATGCCACACACTGCACTAGGAGAAAGATATACATATGTGTTTTAATATAACAAATGGCACACTGTCTGAGAAAAATTGGCTAAAAAGCCAGAGTGTTTGCAATTGTTTTGTAGGGTAACACCAATCCAATAGATGCAAGTCACCAACAGAGCAGCACAGGAACATTAAAGGTTTGCTATTAAAAATGCCATGCCACAATGAACACATGTCCAACTGGCTGCACAAGGCAGACCAGTTTCGACATGTAATAACAATATAGTAAAGCTTCCAAGGCCACATTTAGACATATCTAGACTGGTTGCACCAAAATGGCAGTCGAAGCAATAACACTCATCAAGAATAGAACACACATTCAAGCCTGTGTCTCTGTGGCCTCTAACAACACGGCCAAACTCTTTAAAATCTGAAAAGAATTGGTCAATCCTGTTGAGGTCTTTACATCTCCTGTTCCCTCCCAGGTCCTCTGTATGGCTCTGTCATCTCACTTCTACGCTAAAACTCAGGACATCCTGTCCTCCATCTCCTCTTCCTCTCCCTCTTCCTCTCTCGGCTCTCCTTTGGCCATCTCTACCTCTCTTCCTCCTTTCTCCTCTTTCTCTCTGACAACACCTGACGAGGTTTCTAGACAAGTCTGATCTATGAAAGTGTCATCCAAACAGGTGCTCTCCTGCTCCACCAGAACCATCAAGAACCATATTGACACCCTCACTCCGACCTTGACCGATTTCTGTAATCACTCTTTCCCCTCTGCCGTTAAGCACTCCCTTATGCACGCACTCTTCAAGAAGCTTTCTGCTGATCCTGCCTGACCGGCAAACTATCGCCCAATCTCCATCACCCCTTTCCTGGGCAAACTGTTGAAAAAGTTGCCCATCTGCCAGCTTACTCTCCACCCGGAATCTCTTGGTTGTCTCCATGACCATCACTCTGGCTTCAGTTCCAGAGACACGGAAACTGCTGTGAAGTTCTGCTCTCTAACCTTGATTCCAGCATTCCTTCTGTCCTCATCCTCCTTGATCTTTCCTGTGCTTTCGACACAGTCAACCATGCCATCCTGATCAATCCTGATCAATCGACTCCACGAGAACCTGGACATCACTGATCAGGCCCTTGAGTGGCTGACCTCCATCCTCTTGGACTGTCCCTCCCAGGTCCAACTTGGTCCCTTTCTCCCAGCTCCATCCTCTCACTCTGGTTTTTCAACCTCTAAGTGGCCCCTGATCTCTACATTCTCCTCTAACTTTCAGTGTTATGTAGATGACACTCCGCTTTCCTTCAGGCTCCCCTCAGACTCCTCTCATCTCTCGCTCATTCCCGACTGTCTATCCGCGATTCTGGATTGGTGTGCCTCCAACTATCTCTGCCTTAATGTCAGAAAGATGGAGATCCTTCTCATTTTGACTCCTGCCCCTGATTTCCCTCTCTCACTCTAGCCGCCTGCCTTGGGCCCTCTTCCTTCACTTTCCTGTGAGGCAAACAACACTGGTGTCATCTTTGACTCCACTCTCTTTCTCTCCTCACATCTCAGACGTTGCCAAGAAGTCCCACTACCAGCTGCTCCTCCTCAAAGGGACTCTTCCCTTGCTCGCTTTCCCCCAGAAGCTCACTGTCTGCAGAGCCCTGTTTCTCTCTAGGCTGGACAACTGCAACAGCCTCTTTCTCAATCTGCCTTTCTCTACTATCCAGGCCCTGCAACTAATCCAGAAAAGGACTGCAAGACTTATCCTTGGCCTCAAGCACATGGATCGTATCTCTCCAGCCCTGAAATCTCTCCACTGGCTCCCAGTTGCTGCAAGTATCAAGTTCAAGACCCTTTGCATTGTCCACAAGGCTTTCTGGGCCCAGGGCCCGCACTACATCCAACACTCTCTTCCAAAATATCTTCCTTCTCAAGCCCTTCACTCAGCTACCTACAACTCTCTAAGGGTTAGACGCTTCTCCAGGAAGAGAGTGGGGGGTAGATCTCTCTCCTCTACAGGTGCCTCCCTCTGTAATAGCCTCCCTGCCCCTCTCAAGCTTTAGCAGACCACCTGAAGTTCTGGAAGCAGCTCAAAACTTTCCTCTTCTCCTCTGCTTTCTCGCTCTTCCTCCCCTGCTGGCCTACCTGACCTACCTGTCTGCTGTACCGACTGGTTGCTTGGCTACCCTCAGAGTCTCACTGAGTCGAGACTCTTTCTTGATCAGTCACCCTTGCACTGCCTCTGGTCCTACCATGCACTTAGGGGCTGTAACTGTAACCGTACAGTCCCTTGTTCTCCTTGCACTACCCAGAGCTGTGCTGCCCTGACAGCACTCAGAGCATTGCTGCACTGTTTTTCCCCTCCCCTCTCCCTTGCACTTCCCCCATCGCTTTCCCCTTGTGCTTCTCGTTATCGCACTTGTACGATCTGAATGACACAAGGCCTAGTAAGATCGTTTGTCTTGTCCTCCCTCTATCTTCCATCCCTTGTCTTGTCGCACCTAGAAACACTTGTGTGCAGGTGTGTTATAAATGACTTATATCATATCATTTGATCACAGATGCCCAGAAAAATATACAATACTGCAGTAAGAAACGGCTGACTGGCACCACCCAAATGGCAGTCTAGCCAGGTAATTCACTTAGCAGGACTGCTTTATCATAAATGCCCCATTAAAAAAAAGTCATACCAAACTGAGGAATGACTAGACTGGCTGCACCAAAATGCCTCTCTAGCCACTAATACCACATATAATCCTGCTTAGTATGGACATGGACAGCCATTATAATTTTCTGTATAATCCTGCCCTCCCACACATCCCCTCTCCCTCCCACCCCAACCTCCAAAATCACCTTGCCCCAGAGCTTACGGTTGAGGCTCCTTGCCTCATAGGTAAGTACTGGGATGAGGAAGAGTGGGACTAGGAGTAATGAAGATTACAGGTAGCTAAATCAAGCATTACTTCCGTGTACCTCTACCTCATCCCAGTACTTGTGTATGATGCAGAGTGCCTTATACACAAGTGCTGTCTCATACACACTGGGACGAGGAAGAATAGGGCTAGGAGTAATGAAGATTACCAATAAGTAATCCAGGCATTAAACACAAGTATTGGTGCAACACCATTGAGTTGACTGGGATTCAGCACTCCCACCCCCCTGAAATGTTGGGCTATGTTGACCAGACTTGGCTGACCTTCAGAGCAGTTGCCAGACAGAAAAGGACACAGATGTTAAACGGCACCTGGGTTTCTCTGTTAACAAGAACCCACCAATTACTAACATAAAGCAATTCACTGTTAGCATCTGCATTCAAATGCCAAATTTTTTAGGCAATTGAAATCGTGATGTGGGTTTAATACTTGCATGCCAGGGGAGTGATTGGAAGGGTAGAGAGGGAACAGGAGACTGCTCATTCTCACATCAGTCCATAAGTGGGTGCTTTAAACCTTAAAGGAGAGAGTTAACTCCTTGTAACATTAAAGCTGCACAAGAATAGTCTCATAAAAATGCATAAAGAAATTAGATGATCCAAACAAATAAGTTTGCCCCTCCCCCACCGCCCATGAAGTTGGCACCCCTCCCAACATTTGAAGGGTTAGCCCCCGAAATGTAGGTTTTGTTGCGCCCCTGAACGCAAGCACACACACCATTCACCATACACACACACGCACACCCAGCCATCCATACATTTAAGTGTGCATTCTTTCACCATACTGGCACACCCAGGCAGCCACCCATAACATTATGTGTGCACCCTTTCACCACACAGGCACACACACCCAGGCACCCACCCATACATTTAAGTGTGCACCCTTTCAGCATACACTCACACAGGCAGCCACCTATACATTTAAGTGTGACCCCTTTCACCATACAGGCACACCCAGGCAGCCGCCCGTATATTAAAGTGTGCACCCTTTCACCATACACTCGCACAGGCAGCCACCTATACATTTAAGTGTGAACCCTTTCAACATACACTCACACACGCACACATCATGGGGTTGAGGGGAGCCCTAACACTTAAAAAAGAAATTGGGCCTCATTACAACTATGCCGGACTGTAAACAACGGTGCTGGTAAGCTCACCAGCACTGTTGTTTCTGGCCTTGCATATTACAGCTCTGCGGGCGGTTGGTGTCCTGCCTGGCAGGTCAGACCTGTCGGGCAGAAGGGCACCCACCCGCATAGTTTTCACTGAAGCACCGGCACTGCTATTAACATTGCCGGTGCTTCTATGGTCCCCATTCCCATAGAGTCCGATAGGACTTTATGGAAATGGGGACTTACCATTTGCCGGCGCCTGACTTCCCAGACCGCCGGGGTTGTAATCCCTCGGTGTTAACGGGAAGGCGGGTGCCGGTAAATCATTACAGGCCTGGCGGCAACCTGCTGGTAGCATTGGCACGGTTGCCGCCAAACCTGTAATGAGGCCCATCGCTTCTTTTTGAAGTCACTCTGACTTAATAAAGAAAGTATTTCTGTTATAGAAATAATTTCTTTATAAATGCAGAGGGAATTCAAAAAGAAAAACAAAATATTTTTTTTTTCTACAAGTGGGGGCCTCTCCCAGGACATGAGTTGGCGGGGCCCCCTGCACTGCGGGGCCTGCGGGGGCCCCTGTTACGCCAGTGCGGTCCTTCTCCAAGAACAGTGCTGAATATTTTGCCAGTGGGAGGATGTGAGGAATGTACACTGTACTGTGATATGGAACAATGCAAACACATGCTAATACTGCTAAAGTATTACACAGATTGTCTTGTACTGTCATCCTTGTTTGAAATGTTAGTCAACACTCAATGTACGTTTGCTCCAATACATGACCAATTACAGTTGGCTCAAATATTGAAGTTCAAGCATGCCTTTTGGGTTTGTAGGCTGTAGTTAACCGTTATAAATTGCGGGCTGATGCTGAGGGAAAAAAGGCAGTGGTGTCAACGAGCTGTAAGAGAAGTGTTATTGCTAGGACTGGTAGTTGGTAATTCTCATCCATTTGGTTTTAGTGCAGGTCGTTGTGGCATATTTCACGGATTTCTCCCCTGAACCACAGAGATAAGTGGCATCGGTCGTGCTGCAGCTGTAGTTAATGATGTAATTGCCTGCCCCACAAACATGCAATGCTTCCATGCTTTAATATATATATATATACACATCATATGGTGACACTAGTCGCCATAATTATTTTTTTTGTACATTTGTAAGGCACTCATGCAACAAGTAAATTGTGTTCAAAGCACCTATAGTTTAGGTGAAACCTATCATCCATAGGAAATGTGAAAAATTCTAAATCTAATAATTTTTTAGCCATAGGACCGATCAGCTCAACATTTTACAAACAAGGTGTGTGGCCCGGGCCTCCAAAACTGAAAAATGGTATGCAAATCTGCGCTAAATTTCCAAAAATGGTTGCGTTTTTCACTTTTGCATTTGTTTTTCCATAGTGAAACGTCCACATTTTGCTCAAACACACAGCACAAACCTCTGGATGGATTTTCGCCAAATGAGAAACAAGCTGGGCACAAATCACTCAAAGAACTAAGGGAAACTTGTTCCGGTTCGAAGGAACGGTGAGGTGCACCATTGGGGGCCCTCTCAAGACTTAATAGTCAATACTGATTCTCAGTATGACGGTTCATATTTAATGGTCCATGTTGTTACATGATGTTATATATGCCAAATTTTCCAATAAAAGAAGTTACAAAAAAAAAAAGAAAATCCTTTGTTTGTTTGGCATAAATATGTCCAGTATTTATTTTGAAATTGGGTGCAGAGCAGTGGTGTCCCTGAATCCAAAAAGTTAGTTATATCTTACATAATGCATTGCAAGCCCAAAGGCTTTCATTTCCGAAAATCGTCTGTTATGCCTTGCGAGATTCAAGCTTTCAATTCATTTTGGCAAACTGCCCTAAAATGATATAATGGGTGTGAGTAGGGAAGTTCTGAGGCTGGGTGCATGTGGGCAGGGTATGCAAGGATGATCTGTGAAGAATTGGTGATTGGGGATAGTGTATCTTATTTTAGCATATTTTTCTGAGAACTGAATCTTGAGTGGCAAAAGAAAAGAGTAAATACTTAAAACTAGAATATACTGAGATGTGGCAATCACAGTGATTGCTAGTTAGGCAGAGAGGAGTACTTTACACAAATTTAGGAAGACATCTGTGATTTTAATATAAAAAAATTATAGGAATTGCTTCCTAAATTAACCTAAAATGTGAGGAAGGGAGCAACTAGTGGGCTATTAGTGTTTTCAGAACTTGGATTTCTTTAACACGATTTAATAAACTGAATTAGTTTTTTAAACATGCGTAACTAAAGTTCAAGTGGTTGTAATGTTTGTTTACATTAGACTTTGTTTGGACTGGATGAGCACATCACGTGATCTAACTTTGAAGATGTAGCTCATCATGTCATCGGGGAATATCGCTCCATTCCCAACCTCCCTCTTCCTCATCACAGTACCTAATCAGTAATCCTACCTCAACCCCTACATCCCTCTTCCTCGTTCTACTACTCAATTGTAATCTTGCCTATGCTCTCACATCCGTCATCCTAGTCTCAATACCCAATAGTCATCTGTACATAGCACATATTACATACAATCATTCCCAACCAAAGTAGTTGGTACTCACTTATCAACCTCTGATTAATGAAAGGCAGAGTTGGCCTTGCCAGGATTTGAACCTGCTACCTGCAAATCATGCATAGATCGCAGCAGCGCCAGCAAGCGCTCAACCTGCTGGTCTATATTACTGAAGTAAGCTAGGAGGAGCAAGCAGTTCCTTCCTTCTTCCCTCCCATCATCAACACTCCCATATCCATCCCTTAATTCCTCTTGATTTTCTTCTTTCTTTTTTCTTTTGTTCCTTTTTTCTTGCTTCCCCTTCCATTCTCTCCCTCTTCATGGGGATCTTTCCTCTCCTCCTTTCCTTCCTCTCTAACACTGTTTCCTTCCTGTCTCCCTAACATCTTTCCTCTTAACTTTCCCCTATCCTCCTGCCCTCCTTGTTTTTGTCTTGTCTACCATTCCTCCGTATTTCTTACCTTCCTCACTCTCTGTAGTTCCTACCCCATTGTTATATTGAAAAATAGCATTTAAAGATAAATTATTGTGCATGGGTCCACAGGCTACGGTGCACTAGAGTCAAGTCCAATGGTGGGCTCTGCAGCATTCTTGACTCACAGCTGATATCAAAGGGCAGCTGCATCACCAAACCCTTAGTCGAGACAGCATGGGAGTGTGATAAATACATGTTCAGATAGAAGCATTTAATCTAACCATGCATAAACCCCACATCTGGGTCTGTCTAGGTATAGCTCTCTCACAGGATTAGGGGCCAGGATTTACAATGCTTGTATGTGTTGTCTAGTCCTGTGGGTAAGTTGCCAGGAAAGGGTGATGTCCGCCAGCATCCAGTTTCAACTATGACTTAACAATGACACAATTCACTACAACCATGGTGCCACCACACACCTCATGCTGCGCAGAAAATACCCAATCTAAATCAATGCCACACTACGGGTACCACCTCCCCATTTATACCCAATTCTACAGTCTGTGAACCATCCCTTGTTAAATCAGGGTAATGCACCTAAACTACCGAGCTACGATTGCTGGCTGAAATATTAGGAAACCCTGTCCTCAGCCACCACATGATGCTTATACCAGTGTGACACAGTGTGCTGCAGAAATGGTACTAGCGATAACTTGGCTTTAGATCACTGTATTTAGACGCTCTCACTTTCCACAACTTTGCGTTTTCTGTTCAAAACCCTGAGCAAACATGCCCTACACCAGAAAACACATATTCAAAGGAAACATGGTGCAATAAACCTTATGGTCCTTGGGCTGCATCCCAGGCACACAAATGGCCCGAGAAAACAGGCCTTGATGCAACTTCAGAAAGGGTCATCAATGCACCGATTGAATCTGAACCATACACAGCCTCTGGGGGGCCTGTAACAAAACTCCCAATGCACAGGGAAGCACGGAGAAAACATTGTTTCATATCATTTTGTGTATTGGGGTTCAGCTGTGCAAGTTCACAGGCACAATAAAAGTATGATCTGTACATTCAACCAAACACCCAATATATATTAAAGCAGACTGTTTGAAATAAAGCAAGCGATTAGATGCCAGAGACCATGACTAACGCTGGAATAAACAAAACAGAGCTTTTAAGAAAGAATAATGATCGTACCCCTCAGGTATCAGCAAATGTAACTGTCTGCCAGAACAAATGTCATTTTTATTTCACCCACCCTTGACCTGCAAAGGTAAGGAAGAAGCGGTGTGCAAGGCATTCTGGGAAATAGATTTTAAAATTAAATTCGTTTTGCTGATTGCCTTAACCCCCAAATTCTGGATATGCAGTGCATTCTGAAATACAATCCTAGGGTTTACAGAGCGCGACAGCTGTATGCTGCAAAGTTTGAAGGCAAGGTCAAACACTAGGCTCCAAAGTCAACAGTTTGGACTGAGAGTGAAAGGACCGCATTATGACAAATTATAGCGCACACCTTTGCTTGCCACACGTTATACCTAATGCAGAAATACAATTGACTGTGTCCTATAATTGTACACTGGAACTTAGAAAATCAGCTCTTACAAGAAGCACTATGCATAGGGCACTCCTAGTCAACGGGCATGCACAAAACAAACATACATGCAGCAATATTTACTACAGTTTAAGGGAAATTTCCATTTCTGTAAACAAAAATTATGAAGCTTTGTCCTGGCCTCTAGCGGTTTGTCCATGTTGAATTTCAGACATTTTTAGAAGATGATAAGAGCTTTCGCTCATGGGGTAAAAAGAGACATGTGGTGTGGGTGTAGTTTGTTCTCAGTCTTAGAGAACTTTCAGAGAGGCTCGATCATGACCTGATAAGTGTGACATAGATACGTACAATCTCACTGCATGAAGGAGCCAGCAGGTACGATAGCATAGACCCATGGCAGCCCAGGTCGAAACATAGAGCTTCCTGCACATATTTATTGTGACATTGGAGCCACCTAAATACTGTATCATCACCACTCCCTCCCAGGACCACCCAATTTAAACTTTTGCAATTAACCGCCTTCACCATGCTTTTTTAACACTGACAAACTAAGTAGCATCAAATGCCTTTACCACTGGGCAGCACTAAGTGTTTTCACCACAGAACACCATCATATTCACATTCTTTTAACATAAAGCAGCACTGACAGGAGCGTAGCACCTTTGACAGCAGCATAAACACCTTTTGCTGAGTAGCAGCACAGAGCAACATTCATGTTTTATACATTAAACTGCACGTTTGGTAACTGCGTCCTGACTTTGCCGCAGCAGACAAGCACTTCAGAACCAGTCCTGCCTGATTCACCTAAACTGTAGTCGGACCTCACCATTTGTAGATCCCTCCCACCGAGTAGCACACCAAAGATGTGAGGGCCTGGGCCCGGCCTGGGCTATCTTTAAATGAATAGACAAGTGCAGACTGTCTTGGACTTGCGACCAGAAACTCAGTGCCAACTAACAAGCATCAGTGGGGCTGCCTCCAACAAACCAACGGAGCTGCACCATAAATGCCTTATGCACAGATGAGCAACATGGACAGCCAGGTTCCTAAAACCCCCTGGGCCCACATTATGAGACATCAGATTCAATTGAGTACTTGGGGCCAGGCTTGATAGAATAGGGAGGGTGGAGACAGGAAGATAAAGGTAAAGGGGAATGGGAATTTGGAGCAGGTCGACACTTCAATTAGTAGAATGAAAGACTGCACAATGATACTATTTCCAAAACCTTCACATCAACCAGGATACCTAGGCCCTGCATGCCCCACCAGGACAGGACCTTTCACCTTTCCCTGCACCTGGTCTGTCCAAGGAAGCTCTTCCACGTGGGCCAAGTCCATACTACTTTAAGTGTGTTGTTCTGGCATTCATTCATGTTGACAATCCTGCACGCGCACATTTATGTACACACAAATGGGTCGTTTCAGGATTCAGTGTTCCCCTCGCCAATGGTGCACTTTTGTAAGGACTAGGACTACTGCAAATAGTGGCACTCCACCGCTGTCTAGCCCACACTAAACCAGGTGTTGCAAGCAATGACCCACGCAGACCACAACACGGCTCTCTTCCGAACCTGCTCCGGATACAGCGCCAGGAACAGCATTGAGATTAAGTCATCTCATGCTCCCACCACCATATTCCATGGACGGGAGGGATGCTGCTGCCTGCAACAGGTGTTGAGAAAACCTGATCTTCATTCAAAAGACACTCCTTTAGTCTGATTAGAAATGTGATATTTTCTTTCATATTTGTTTTTGTATGTGCTGAAACATCCCCTTGTAGTTTGAGTGGTATGTGTTGTTAGTCATGCTGACACGATGATTGCACGGCTGTGACCCACACTGAGTGGCATTACTCTGCTCCTTTCTCGACTAACAGAGATAGTAAAAATTAATTACAAACACTTCACTTGACTGTTCTTGTTCAAAGTGACTGCCTCTTCTCCGACTCCCGACCCCTGCTGGCCCATTTAATTTTATGTTTTTATTACTTATTGTGTGTAACCCACGTGCACAAATTCTGTCTCCAGAGCCTCTCAGTTGCAGTTTACGGCTGGGCCAGGCAGCTCGAATAGACCCCTCATTATTGTCGGGTGTGCTTTGCTTGAGGCCTGCTCCCTCCTGTGTCATCAACCCTTCCTTTTGAATATCTGTGCATTGTGTTGGGTGTGGCACCCAGCAACACACCAAAGCGCATGACGGCCCACGCGTCTTGAGCATGATTGCTGCCACTGCCAGCCTGCTACATAGCAACAGGCCCCTGACCCTGCCCTGACAGGATGAGGCTCAAGAGTCATCCCTGAGTCAGCCCTGCCCTGCCCCCCACCCAAGGCAGCCAAAAGCAAATTTGATGTAGAGCCCACCCCCTACGACAGGAATTGTTGGCATTCTCAAAGAGAACGTGAAGCTGCTTGCCTGGCGCCAAGCCAGTGGATGGCTGGGGCACTGGCATCCCCTTGACTCATGCTATTGGTGCATCATCAAAGCAAAGTTAACACTTACTAAGTGTTAACTTTTCCTTGATGATATTCTCTGACACTGTGTGCATTCTAATCATAAATACATCCGTTTGCTGCTTTGCGGCAAGCTGGCGGCAGGCTGTGTGAGGCAACGTAACAAGTACAACTTCAGTTACAACTTCAGCACCGTGGATATTGATGTGGCTCATAAAACCGGCCAAAGTCCATTTTGATTCTGCCAGTGGCAGAATAGCAGATAGGCCAGTCCTCCCCTGTACCCAACAGTAATCTTACCTTTATCCCCACATCCCTCATCCTCATCACAGTCCCCAACTACCCCAACCTCACTCTTCCTTGTCACCATCCGCCATCACCCCAACTCACTCTTCCTTCTCACAGTCCCCTTTTAACCCCACCACACTCTTCCTCATTACAGTGCCCCATTTTCCTCCACCTCACTCTTCCTCATCACAGTACCTGGCTAGCCACCTTCTTCGATATCAGGTAATATTATCCCCACCAAGAATATCGCCATATATATGGTTGTGGGGTAAGGCCATAGGTGATATTATTAGTGGGGATAATTTATGGAGTTATTGGGACTGGGGGTTGCAGGGCTGTCCCACAATCCATCCAAAAAATGATGGGAGTTGCAGTAGTGTCCCCCGCAGGTTCCATGGCTTAAAATTGCCGCAAAAATATGTCGATATTATTGCGGGGATATTAACACATGGAACCCACTCTTCTTCATCACAGTCCCCCACTACCCCACCTCACTCTCTCTCATCATAGTCCTTCATTATTTCCACCTCACTCTTCCTCGTCACAGTACTCAAATAGTTGTCACTAGCATTACCCCCACATCACACTTTTTTCTCCTAATACCTAATTAGTAAACCTACCTTTAACATCACCTCCCTTTTTCTTGCCCCAGTACCCAATAGTAATCATTGTCATTACCCACACATATCTCTTCCTGTTACCAGTACACCTATAGTACTTCTTGTCATTCACCACCACATCCCTTGTCCTATTACTCAATGGTAATACATATCATTACCCCATCTCACTCTTCCTCATCACAGTCCCCCACTACTCCCACTTCAATCTTGCTCATCACTGCCCCCTCTAACTTCAACCTTACTCTTCTTCGTCACTGTCTCTCAATTACCCCACCTCACTCTTCCTCATCACAGTCCTACATGGCCCACCTCACTCTTCCTCATTACAGTCTGCCACTCCCCCAACATACTCTTCCTAATCTAAGTACCCCCATTAGCCCCACCTCCCTATTCCGTGTCCCAGTACCACCCCAGTAATCATAGCTTTACAGCTACCTCACTGTTCTTTGTCCCAGTACTACATCTGCAATCCGTTGCATTACCCCCAAATCCCTCTTCTTCATCCCAGTACAGCAATAGTAATCCACTGCATTATACCATATCACTCTTCCTTGTCCCAGTACACTATTAGTAATCCATTTGTATCTAGTGGAAAAATACTTGATAATCCCGATGTTGCGTAGCTGAAGAACACATATTAATAACAAATGATCTGACATCAGTAACGTTATTAATAAAAGGCAGAATTACAGATGGTGGGAGATAAGACATAACAAAACACTTGACATTCAGAGAATAAACTTTCTTTAAATGACAGATAAGTTGAATAAGTACAGTGCAACAACATCCTTGATATTCAGTGAAACAACTTCAGTTGAAGCACCATTAAATGGAAACAATCTGATGCAAAAAATCCTTGTAATTCAGTGAAAGAAACGTTAGTACAAGGCAAGCAGTTCTGAAAACAGAATGTTGAAAAAAATATCTTTTTACTTAATGCAAATGTTCTACATTATGGGTCTTTTTTGGAGTCTATTTGAGCGATAATTGAGGTGTTAAAGACGGGCGTAACATAGTTATGCCTGCCTCAACGCCCCCATTCATGATCCAGGGGATTTTATTATAGTTTTTGAAGGTGTAGGGTGGGGGTTGAACGGGAGTTATACTGCCGCCTCACGTTTGCCATCCACCTTGTAAAAAAACTTGGTTTTATGCCAGCAAGACCTTTCATTGAACCAATGCTTTCCTATGGAATACATAGGCTTTTTGCACCAGCAAAAAGCAGGTGCTTTCCATGGGAAATCATTGTAAATGTTGCTTTCCATGAATACATGGAAGGCAGTGTTTACTCTATTTGCACTGCAAAACATAAGTGTAAAAAGATGCTTCCGCCGTGTCTTCACACTTCTCATTTGTACTTCTCAGTGACGTAAGTTGACCAGGGACCTGTTAGCATGTTAGTGCAATTTACTATATAATTATTCTGGGGATTCTTTATTTCCATGCACAAATTGAACCAGTCTTTTTTGTAATTTTATATCTGAGTTTTCTGTTACTTTTCCAATTCATATTTCTTTAAGTATTTTGCAGTATTCAACATATTCACTTTGCCTCAATATTTCAGTTAATTCAAAGTCTGAGAAATAACTGTTACATATATATAACCTTGTGTGAAAAATCCAGGGAGTTCGTCCACTCTCCCCAAGGGGGAGCCACCGCCTCCGGAACTAGGAAGGTGAGCAGGCTAGACTTAACAGCCGTAGCTGACAGGGAAAGCAGGATCTCACTGAGGGTGACTCTACTTTAAGTCAGGCAATGCCTACATAGGGATTTATGTTGTCCTCCCATGTCCCAAGAAACTAACAGCTTTATTGGTAATATGGGAGTTAAGCTTTGTGATAACTGGCAACTGTATACACAACTAGCTGGTGTGGTTTCTGACCCCTTTCAGGCACCATGCACACCTAAAGATAGACCAGAGAATTGAAACAGTCCCTTGTTGCAGGAAAAATAAATCTCCAACCAGCTTTGAGGTTGGAGACGAGAACTGCTATTGGAGCAGCAGAGACAGAAAACCTCCTCTTGGGAGGAATAGCAGAAGACCAGAAGCACAGACTCAGCATGCCAAATTAAGGAGAGGACAAGCCCCGGAACGTATCAGCCCGGCTGGGAAGCTTCCCGTGAAAGGCCTAGTCCTGGAGATCCTCGAGCGGAGGAGGGCTCCCAAGTAGGAATAAACTGCAGTCAGAAGCAGACGCGGGAGCACCACAGTACGGCAGCGGGAAGTGAGCCAGTGCTCCAAACCATGCGATTACAGAGGAAGAAGACAGGGAATAGAAGCAACATTACCCTACTGGAACGACTGCCTGGAGAAGCACCGCTCAGGAATAGAAGGTATGCAGTCGTTCCAGGGAACTGGGTGGTGGGCAGAAAAGCCACAGGAGGACCCAAGGTGGGGTGAGAGACTGACCCCAAGATGGTGTGAAAGCCAGACCCAAAAGAGCTGGGTGAAAGGAACCAGACGCAAAGGTGGGGTGAAAGACAGCATACCCTGAGATGGTGTGAAATAAACCAGATGCCTAGGCAGGGTGAGAGACCGACCCCAAAGCATGGTGATAAACCAACACCAAGGTGGGGTGAAAAACAGACCCCAATGTGGGGTGAAAGAAAGACCCTAAGGCTGGGTGAAAGAAAGCAAACTCTGAGGCGGGGTGAAAGAAATTAGACCCCAAGGTGGGGTGAGAGACGGTGTCCAGTCAAAAAGTTGAATAAAACAAGTCGACTTGCAAAAATATCGAAAAAAGAAATGTAAAAAAAAAAAACAAATGTGTTTTTTTTTATTTATATTTTTTTTGGGCTTTAGCTGGTAAAAATAAACGGGGGGATGTGGGGGGAACCCCCCCATTAAAACAAAAAAAAATTGTAATTCAATGTTTTTCATTCGACTTTTTGACTATAAACCGAGAGACCTACCTCAAGGTGGGGTGAGAGACGGTGTCCAGTCAAAAAGTTGAATAAAACAAGTCGACTTGCAAAAATATCGAAAAAAGAAATGTAAAAAAAAAAAACAAATGTGTTTTTTTTTATTTATATTTTTTTTGGGCTTTAGCTGGTAAAAATAAACGGGGGGATGTGGGGGGAACCCCCCCATTAAAACAAAAAAAAATTGTAATTCAATGTTTTTCATTCGACTTTTTGACTATAAACCGAGAGACCTACCTCAAGGTGGGGTGAGAAACTAACCCCAAGGTGATGTGAAGAATGGGCCCAGAGACATGATAAAAGACAGACCACAAGGTGGGGTGAAAGAAAGCAAACTGCAAAGTGGTGTGAAAGAAGCCAGACCTCAGATGGGGTGAGAGCCAGACCCCAAGGCAGGATGAAAGAAACCAGACTCCAAGCCCGGGTGAAGACAGACAACAATGTAGGGTGAAAGAGGCCAAAGATGGGTGAGACATATACCCCAAGATGGGGTGAGGAACCCAAGACCCCAGGGAGTGGTAACAACCAGGAGATAACTAATTGGAGTGAGTACAGCATGATTTTTGGTTGGGGAACCTCTGGAAAATACCTGGTGCGGACGTACACACCACGAGGCACCAAAAAGATGAACGCAGACCAGAGACTGCGACAGAGTCTATGTGTATCCCAAGAAAAACAGAGAGGGAGAGATTCAATCCCAAAGAAAGGAGCCCCTGGTATTTTGAAAAAGCGACATTACGGTGGGAGTCAGAGACCAACCACCATCACTTTGCTTGGTTGACGGGCCTTATTGTACCGTTGACAAGAGTTAGGTTATTTTCTTTATATCAATTGGTAGGGACAGAAGTCAGGCCAGAATAGGTTTCTGGATGCCGGACTTGGGTTATTTTGTAAGACATGCTGATGAGCACTCTTTCAGATTTCTTTTCTTTAGATTAGGGCCAAGCGATTTAGGGACAGTTTAGGTTTTGAGAGATTCAAAATCTAGAAAGTTTTAACCAAGATGCAATCTTGTGTGTTTCCTGATTCTGATTTACCACAATTGCTCCTGATAGTTTTAACACTATCTTTTGTTATAATCATTTTATTAACAAGTTTACACTCATGTTAAGTGTTACATATAACAAAAAGTGGTAATATTATCACATTTTCGAAGACAAATAAAAGCAAGCATAATGCTGGAATCCATGATGCCTTTGTCATTTACTAATACTTTTATGTTTTTTTCAAAATGTCAGCAACTTCTTTAGCAGATTCTGCATGGAGTTTTTCATATTGAAATTATGTATCATGTACTACTGATAGTTTATGTAGTGTTATACCACCATGTAATAAGTAGGAACAACAGTAGGAGCTGTTGTAACATGCTTAAAGGAGTATTACATGTATCATACAAATGTAGATATACTTGTAATTAAAACATGTTTTCTTGGATCTGCTTCTTCACTAACATACAAAAGTTTAGTTTGAAAGATAACACACGCACACAGATGAATTTCTTATAAATGTGTGTGATCACTATTACCAAAAAAGTAATGGAATACATCTTTTTGTATGTTCTTTTTACAATAAGATGTTTATTTGTTAGTTATTTGTTAATTAGAAAACAGTTTACTTTATTTTGCAAAACTGGGTTTTTGTCAGGGTTTGGAATTGTGCAGGTATCCTACTTGTCAATAAAGTTGCTTAATGTTTTTGAAGTATCTTTTTCTCCAAATCAAGGAGCACCTTCAACACATAAAACCATATCCATATGAGGTGCTCCACGAGATCGGAAATCATTTCTCCAGAGGCAATGTGCAGCATCGTGTAATGGTGGACATTGTGGGTTTAGAATAAAGTTTAACATGGCCAGGAAGCCATGCAAATGTCTAGACATGTCTACTCGATGAAGAAGAGAAAGGTTATCTGGTTTTAAAGAATTAATGTTATGCTTCTTTTAAAAAGTGTGATCGTTTTTCCTATGCATCCTCTGCACAAATTAAAGTTACAAACCATGTTGGTGCTCCAAGGTTCCACAACATACAATTCCATTCAGCTAAATGCCTATACCAGTGTTCTCTTGTGCATCACTTAAATGAGAGTTTAAATCACTGGAATCCATCCTGCTGATCCAAATACGAAGCCTAAATTGTAAGTAATAAATGTAGCCATTATTCTGGTTAACAAACTATGATTAAAGAATCAAATTGCGGTTGTCTCAATATCATGTGTTTTCCTTATAATGAAAATTAAACATATGCTCTACCTTCTATCATTCCCACATCAAATCTCGATGATGAGCTCTTTTGTCTCCTCCTGCCTCAACAACAGCATCCAATTGTGTTTGATATATATATATATATATATATATATATATATATATATATATATATATATATATATATATATATATATATATATATACATATTCAGTGAAAAAACTTTGTTAAAGCAACGTTATGGTTAAGTTGCGCTACTAAAAACCTATGAAATTCAGTGAAAAAACTTTGTTAAAGGGACGTTATGGTTCAAAGTAAAACCGAAAAACCCCTGAAATTCAGCAGTTATGGTAAGATAAGCAACCATAACTCGCGCCACCGTGCACTGCTAACACTAACACCCAGGACATCAAAGATGACATCACAAATGTTATACTTTTATACTTTTATCTTGTACTCTGCACACAATGCTATCTTTCTCCATTAGTAGCTCAGTATACTACATAGAATCCCATAATACAATGCTATTTATATCAATGCATCGTTCAAAGCACTAATAACGGTATGATATTTATTGCAATATCCTTGACACTTTTTTCGGAACATTATAATAAAAATCCCTAGTACACAAATTCCATGAAAAGTACATACACATGTGATG
This sequence comes from Ambystoma mexicanum, assembly GCF_040938575.1. Lineage (NCBI taxonomy): Eukaryota > Metazoa > Chordata > Amphibia > Caudata > Ambystomatidae > Ambystoma > Ambystoma mexicanum. Next base: position 322,163,442 of record NC_090930.1, read on the forward strand.
TCATCAGTGATTTCATCAATGACATTTGCGATGTCATCTTTGATGTCCTGGGTGTTAGTCTTAGCAGTGCATGGTGGTGGCGCGAGTTATTTTTCATAGCTTACCATAACTTGCTATTTTCAGGGGTCTTTCAGCTGTACTTAGAACCATAACGTCCTTTAAACAAACTTTTTTTAATATCACGCAAACAATATACAAACATGGCGTGCAAAAACCAACTTCTACAGATGGCTTTACACAGAATGTTGCAAAGTAAAAATTTATGCTCGTTCACAGTGAAGGTCAGCTGCTTCCATTTTTTTCTCGGGCCCCGGAGAGGCTCACAAAGCAGACTATAAGGTTGTATTGTGTTTTGACCTTGACAGACAGAGATTGTGATGAAAGACTTCTCTTGAAGGAGTGTTGCTAAAACGTAAGAGAAGATAAAGATGAAATTTCTGAAACGAAACCACTTTTATATATTATATCACTATGCGAAAGATCGTTGGCACACGCGGAGTCGTATTTTGGGACTGCACCACTCGTAGACAATGGAAATTGCAATTGTACTGTAAGTAACCCTTTAGATTACTTTATACCAAATATAATTACAATAGCGTAGCATTAAAGACCGCTGAAGTTGAACTTGTTCGTTGAAAGTGGCAAAAAAAATTTCTACCGCGCACTATCACCGCCGAATTGATCCCCTGTCGTTTAGAGGGCTCTGAAAAAGGCAGACAAAACAGGGTGGGTTAATAGAAATAATTTAACTGGTCTATAGGCGGTCAAGCGCTCTACTCGCTGTGCCACTTCACTGTAGCCTGTCAAGTGGCACAGCGAGTACAGCGCTCGCTTTGACATCCGAGCACAGCTTGCTAACGCAAGTTTGAATCCCGGCAAGGCGAAACTCAGCCTTTCATCCTTCCGTGGTCGATAAATGAGCACCACACACCGTGGTTAATAATAAGCACCGCTTACATACCTCACGGTTCTTAGCGCTATATGAATGGGAAAATATTATTATTTTATTATTAACATACTCTGTTGCACCATCTTCGATAGCAAATAGTTTCACGCCCTAATAAATAAAATGATGATTTTTAATGAAGATCGGCTGGTGAGACTAATTTATGTTTTTTAAAACAGGTACGTGGCCCCATTTTGTCTATGTCACGATTTACAGACTCCAGCGGATGGGGTCTTCAACTGCCAGGTGCAAGTCCAAATATGCAACTTCATGACCCTCACCATTTTATGGGACAATCGCCAAGGACCAATATGCCCTTACGCAGTACTAGCGGCTACAAACAACATACCAACCAATAGAGTGGTCTAATGGCTCGTTGTTGGAGCAACCTTCCGATTATCAGAGCGACTATTTACTGCTTTTATCATAAAACAACAGCCTATCTACCGCAAAGGAACAACGCGTGGCTCCAAATAAACTTTTCCTGATCGACAACAGAGACAATAGCAAATCGCTGAATATTCACTAAACATTTCATGTGAAATAAATGTACTTTACCAAATGTACAATCCTGCTGTTTACTTTTAAACCACAGTTTCATATTCCGAATTGTGGCGCACTGAGTTGTAAGCTGATCTAACACTCTCTGTACCGCAAAGGAACATCGCGTATCTCAACATGAACTTTTGCGGATCGACAACAAAGACAAATGCAAATTGCTGAATATTCTCTAAACATTTGATGTCAAATAAATGTACTTTACAACATTTACAATCTTGCTCTTTGCTTTTAAATCACAGTTTCATATTCCGAATTGTGGCGCGCTGTGTTGTGACATAATGTGTGTTGTCTTCCGGGTTCTGTGTAAAGTCGCGTAGTACTGGAGACGACTGGGCGCGTTTGATTACGCACCCTGTAACGTCACGGAGAGAGGCGGGGAATATGAATGCTTTGATAATATCAGGCTTAGGGGCGGGAGATATGATTTAGTGTCGCAAAAGCAAGTCAGCCAGGTCAACAGCGCCAGTCATAGGATTATCACATAATGTCGGCGCACACCAGCCGGATTTATCGTTTCTTTAGTGGACAAAAAGTCGGTTGACGCCCCTAGGAAATTGTACTATTAGCGAACAAAAGGAGTGCTCTTAAAACACTTTCACCCTGACAACGAACAATACAAACAACGTTCTCAGAACACCCCCATTTTGTGTAATTGCAACCATTTCGGGACACTGCGAGTGTTCTTAGAACACATTCAACTAGACAGATTACAATACGGACAGCGTCCTGAGGACACCCCCAGTTTGTATATTTACGAACAATTAAGTACACCGCGAGTGTTCATAGCTCATTTTTACCTTCCTTGCGAACAAAAATGACACATACTCCGTCCTCTAAACACCCCACCATTTAGTTTATTTACAAAATGTCAGAACAGGCGTGTTCTCCGCGGACAAATCGAACGCAACAAAAAGGTCTAGCACATAAAAAAACAAAACATTGAACCTATCTCATACTCCCCCACCCTCCCCAAACACTCTTACACACCAACACACGGCACTAAATACAATTTTTTATCCACGTTTCACTGCGCTGTACGCGGTCGACTGCGAATACAAGATGGCGGGCGCCACAGAAAATCTGACGCGCTCCACGCCCCTCGCCGTCCAATCAGCGAACACGTCGCATGTCCACGGACATGACGCAAGCCCATGGGCCAATCGGGGTGCTGTCCGCGGATCGAACAGGGAAGTCCGTCCACGAAGCGAACGCAGATATCACTAATTTTTTTGCCTTACATTTTGGTCATTTTTAAAAAAACTACTGGACAGATTTACACCAAATTTACAAAAGCACGCTTTTGGGACCAGGCCGCCGCTCCTGCCGCAAATTTGGTGTAAATCCGTCCAGCGGTTCGGGCTGTAGCCGTGCGCAAAGTTTTTTCCCATTCAGTCTATGGGAAAAAAAAAAGTTTTGAGACCCCCCCTATAACTTTCCCCCCCCCTGGACGAATCCTCACCAAGCTTTGCAAAAAAATTCAGAGTGACCCAACTACTTTTTTTGCAAAGTTTGGTGAGGATCCGTCCAGGGAGAGCGAAGTTATAAGCCGCCCAAAAAGTGCTCTTCCTATGGAAACAGCAACTTAACCATAACTACATGGCCACTACCGTGGCCATGTAATATATATATATATATATATATATATATATATATATATATATATATATATATATATATATATATATATATATATATATGCTATTCTAATAAAATGGTTGATGGAATTTTGGTAGGAAAAAACTTCTCAATCACTTGTTAGACACATTCTGTGATAAGATTACATTGTCGAGTATATTATTATCCTATTTATCAGACTTCACAGGCATTTCCGTAGTTTTAGTTCACATGTAATCTATCAGTGCATACATGACGGCTCATGTTCAAAGAAACTCCCAAAACATTGACAACAGGATGTTCGATCTCCTTGTCCTTTTGCAAGAGAAAACGTTGTATACCATAGGAGGAGGCTTCATGACGACTCTGAACTGATCTGGTCGGCCTTCTATAAAAATTATGTTTGATTATTCCATTTGTACATTGTTTAACTAAAATGCATTTTCCCCCCCATTGTGGTCTATTTTATTAGCCCTTTCCTAATGTTCTTCCCTGGAGTGTGTGTGTTTGGCTCAAAATATAAGCGGGTTGTGAAGGTTTTTTCTTGTCTGTATTAGTTATTTTGGTTTATACTACATAATGATATACCTACGTTAACTTTGGTTAAAAGTAATAGGAACCCTACAATGGCATGAATGCTGTAATATATTCTTCAATATAATCTGTTAAACTAATTTAAGAAAAATAAAGCATGTCCCTCTGAAAGTGTATGTTGAAGAGTACTTACTCATCTTTCATTTCACAATTTCATACATGATGTCATAATTTATTTCTTTTCTGGGGCCTCCCTCTGGAACAGCCTCCCTGCCTCCCTGGAACTTGAGGAGAACCCTCTCTGGTTCCAGAAGCACCTCAAAACTTTTCTGTTTTCTTCTGCTTTTTCTCGTCCTCTCCCCTACTGACCTCCTGGCTGAAACTGCAACTGTTACTTGGTCACCCTCTGATCTCGGGCCCAGGTCCCTCCCCCGCCAGTCTCACACACCTGCACTGCCAGCCTGGCAACTGCCGCAGTTGAGGACTGTTTCTGTATCCCTACAGTCCCACTACCAGCACTTGACACCTGATTTCGGCACACACCTTTGCACTTGCCACCTGCTGGCCGTTACTTTTACTTATTGTTACTATTCTATTACGATGTACTGTACTTTCCCATCCCCCTCCCCTGCACTTTCTCCTTCCCCCATCCCATGCACTTGCGCGATCTGAATGACACTTGGCCTAGTAGGATCGTTATCTGTCCTCCCTTCGTTCCCCCTCCCTTGCCTCGTCATGCCTTGAAAAACTTGTGTACAGGCGCGTTATAAATTCCATATCATATCATATCTTATCAATGTATTCCATCATTTGTGAAGACACCTGTGATATTATTGTTGGTGTCATGAAAAGCACAGAACAGTGGCTGAGATATGGGTGCGCTAGGATTAGGAGCCATAACTGCCAATGTATTGCGATGAATGAAGATTTAGGGCCCTATCTAATGTCACAGGTACATATATATTTAAAATATGCAGCTCACAGCGAGTGCTTCCTTTTGTAGTCCTCTGCCGTTCCTAACCTGAACGCTAAGGTCTGGGATAACATGAATGACATTTCTCCACTGAGATTTTACAAATCACTGCATATACCCCACCACCACACACCACCACTACACAAAAAATATGTAAAAGAATACATAATCCAGCATCATTTGCCTTAGTAAACCAAAGGGAAACTATGATGAACAATAAATATGAAGTATTTTAGTAAAACCAAAAATAGCTTATGTAAATGAATTTAGTACTGAAATGTACAAACATCTATTTATGAAAACAACTTTGATTATCAGTAAAGGGCACGGGAACTATGGTAGATGCTGCACTATAATAAAACACAACATCAACATCACCCTTTACAGAGCACACTGGCAAGTGCATCTATAATCACAGCCCAACCCCAAACACCGCAGCAAAGTGAAACCATGAATAGCTAAAGAATCCAGAAGAAGATGCCCACTCCACATGAAGCTGTCCTGGCAACAGGAAGCAAATGGCATACCCATTCACAACAGGAGTAGCCTCACACCAGTGTGCTGCATATTTAAAGGCCTCTGATGCTATTGAAAAGAGAAGTGGGAGAAGGTAGTTTAGACAGAGGGTGCTCTTTACAGCTTGAGGAAGGTTCCACCATCTTTTTTTCTCAGCCTCTGTCTTTCCTTCCGTCCCCTTTACTTCCTTTAGCACACAACACTTTGGGTGTGATGTCAGAATACAAAGTCCACTTGGTCTAAAAACAAGGATTAGACCTTGTGAGGAACCTGAGGCGTCCTCACTTCTTTTCCGCTGCTATCCTATTCTCGGGTAGCCTAGGAAAGGCCGTCGCTTTTGGATCCTAACTCTGGAGGTGGATATATGAGGGAGGATCACCTGGGTGAAGTAGGCTTGGAGAGTGGAGAAAGGACGTCCTTAGGTGAGACATGGTATCCTCCATTTCCCTTTCACAACAAACCCTCCATCCCTCAAGCCTTTATAGGCTTTTGTCAGCCCTTCCATGTTCTTCCCCTAAAAGACTCCCCAAACCACACTAGTATGCTACAGGGATGAAGAAGAGGACAACTAGAACAACTCATCCTCACTTTATTAATGCAGACACATATCTATCCAAACCAGCTACTGAGACGAGGAGGAGGACAACACGAGTAAAGCAGGACTACCACTTTAGTGGTGAACAGTCTAGTCCTTTCAGGAATAAGCACGGAGGCAGGAGCTTTAAAAGCCGGAATCAAGATGGAAACAGAGTCAGCTGTGGGGGAACGCCCACAAACTGCTTGGTGCAGGCAGACCTCTCTTGTGTAACAGTGTGGCAGGTGGAACGCTCGAGACTCGTGAAAAAGTGCAGAGTCTGTGCAGCCGGAAGCAAAGGTACAGGAATCTGGAGGCCGGTGGCAAGCCATAGTAAGATTTTAACTCTTGGGGAACGAAACTCCTTTGTTGTTTTGAAAGCTGGAAGATTTGAAATCATGGGGAATGGAAACCCTGTGCTTTATGAGCTTTTCTGCACGCGGGGAAGCGGAAGCTGATTACAAGCCAAGAGCTAGAAGAAGCTCTGAACTTTATTTTAAACACTGTTCATTTTTTTATTTTTTTTATTGTCATCATTTGGTTTTTACATGCAAAACCTTTCAGCCACCTTATCACATTTGTATTTCAGAATTTACATTTCAAACAAAAAATTGACGTTTCCATAAAAGTCTTTCATTATTCTCTTTTTTCACCACTTCTGATTTCTCTAATATCATTGTCAAACATGTCCCTTAGAAATTTCGCAAGTGCCAGAATGAGTGTAATCCCCTGTCCTCTCAAGAGCTCTAACCACCAATCTGTGTATGTTTTTTCAACATATTTTTTTAATGTCTGTCATGTGACTTTTTCGTTTGTGTTCCAAACCTGGGCAGAACATAATTAAGTGTTTTAGTGTTTCCACTATGTCTGGGTTCTTGATTTTTGTCCTTTGACTCAACCTCAAATTTAATATTTCTCCTGTAGGAAAGAGGTTTAGCCTGAATCATAGATATTGGCCTCGAAATGTCCAGTTTTGAAATTGCTTCAAATAATGTGGTAGAGTATTTAATTTTTGACTTTCCATAAATGATTTACCATAATATTTGAGACTCTGGCGCTCATCTTGTGTTCTTATCCAGTCCGCTCTGTATAATTTCATTTTCATCTTTATTTGTTCTGGATTCTCAAATAATGTTGCCTCTGTTTCACCCAGGTTGGTAATTATGGCTTGACAGATTTTCTTCCATTCTGTTAATGTGACATCCGCTTCGTTCATCATTGCTTCCTTAAGGACTATGAAGCCTCCTATACTAGGGGCCTACAAGCATTTACGATTCAGTGCTATCGTTTTCCATGTGACTATCGTCTCTAGAGCTGTCAAGCCTAGTTCCATTCTTAGTGCTTGCATTGGTATGCTTATTGGTACTCTCATTATTCTCTTCCCATACATACCTTCAATAACCGTCCAGTTTTCCTGTTTGAATGTAAATACAGTTTCTGCTATATATGTCAATATGGGTACTACTTTTAATCTATAAAACTCGATCAGCGGTTTGATTGTAAATCCACAATACTTCTTCATTAAGATTTTCCCCTGGTTTGCCAGACTCTTCACTTTTGCTTTCAGCATTAATAGCCTTTGTTCATCTGTATTCGAGGTATTTAATAGTACTCCCAAATACGTAAATGCTGCAACTTGAGGAATCCTTTTTCCTTTCTCTAAACACCATTGTTCTGGATTTTTGTGGATTAATCTTTAACTCATTGCATTGCGTGTATTTTTGCAAGGCTTTGAGTTGTCGTTGCAGTCCCACTGGCGTTTGGTCCAGCAGGACTATGTCATCAGCAAAGAGTAATTGTTGTATTTTCTTTTCTCCAATATTCGGAGGGAAGCATCTGATCTTATTGAATGCATTTTCTATGTCCTAGATGAAGTTGTAGAATAGGCCTGCTGCATGGGGACAGCCTTGCTTTAATCCTTTATTTGTTTTAATGCTTTTTGTCAATATCCCAGTTCGATATAATCATATCTGTACCTCAGTATTGGAGTATAGCTATTGGATCGCCTCTAGTATTGGTGCTGGGCAACTCCATGTCACTAGTTTCTTCCGTAGTTTATGACAATCTATTGTGTGGAGTACTTCAGTGAGATCAATGAAAGTGATGTATATTCTTTTCTCTTTTTCTCTCTGTTCTTGTGCTTTTAGTATATTAATTATGAATATATTTAATGATGTGCCAATTCCTTTGGTAAAGCCACTTTGCCACAAATTGTGGTGATTCCCTTCTTTGCTCCAGTCATTCCGTCTTTTTTTAGACTTGGGCTGCAAATACCTTGCCCACCACATCTAGTGCGATGGGCCTATAGTTGCGTGGATCAGATCGTATACCTTTTTTCGAAAATAGGTATGATGATTGCAAGCTTCCAACTTCTCGGCACTTCTTGCTTTTTGATAATATGTAAGAATAGAACATATAAAACCCCGGCCCATTCTGATGGATTTTCTTTCAACTGGGCGTTTGTCAAGCCATCATTGCCTGCTGCTCTTGACTTATTTAGTTTTATTATTGATTCAAATATTGTCTGCTGTTCCACTCTTAGTTCATTCCAATTTCCAGTTTTGTTCTCCTGTTGTTTATCTTCTTCCAGATTTGTGTCATAAAATTTGGAGAAGTGACTAATCCATTCCTTAGCAGATATTGGATTTATGAAGATAGCCTCTTGCGGGGTGTCCATATTATTAATATATGACCATATTTCAGTTGTATTTTTTTCTTAATGTTATATGACATTTGTTCAGCATCAATATGTTGGATCCTATTTTTATGTTTTTTTTGTGCCAATTTCTGTATTTTTGTTGAATCTTTTTGGCTGCGCTTTTTCGTAGGTGATCATCTAGCTGTTTTAATTCTCTATGTTTATGTCTAAAGTGTGTTTTATTCATCAGTGATCTCCTTGTCTCAAATGCCAACAGCAATACTGTGTAATCCGCTGCACCCAGTGTTTTCATGCTATGATGTTTCATTATTGCAGCTTCTAGGTTTTTTCTAAATGTTTGATCTGTTTTTTAGTTAGTCTCAATCTATGTCGCCCTGGCACCACTCCGGGGTCTATGTTGTATATCTGCATCTCAGTTTAATTTTTGCAACACCAGGTCACTTTTAGCAAATTATGGTCACTTTTTGTTTTTACTACCACTTCCATCATAATTTGTTGTCTCACCATGTTGTCTGGAACAAAAATCTAATCCAAGATCTGTCCCTTTTTCCTTCCTCTCGATATTGTCATCCCAGTTTTGTTTTCGACCCTGTTGTCTGTTAGGAGATAGATGTTTCTTGATGTCATGGTTCTTTTCCATTTCAACCCTCTTTGGTTCACAGTTTTTAGAGCCACTGGGTCATCATAAGTCTTGTATCCATCTTTACTCCAACAATTGGCATTAAGATCTCCACAGACCAAGAAGTATGGATTTTCCAATTTCTGTCTTTGTTTGTCAATTTGTGTTGCCACTTGTTCCGGAAAGTCCTATAGCTCCTTTTTGGCCGGATTCCAGTATACATTTATTAGTACTACTGTAATCTGATCGTTTTTTTATTCCTGTGCTCAGTTTTCCTACAATTATTTGTATATGTGGATTGGGATTCTTTATTTCCACTATTGTCATTTGGGCAGACTTTTTAATTATTGTCAGTAAACCTGATGAAGGTCGTCCTCTCTGCCCCTTTATTGCTGGGTTGAGATAAGTTGTATATCCTTCCACCAGGTGGGGGTCTGTCAACCAGGATTCTTGCATGCATGTGAAATCACATGCTCCATCAATTTGGTTTTGCGTCTGAAATAAATCTGTAAATCCCCTTGTGTTCCAACTTGCCAGCGATGTCCTTGCCTTCAAACATACCTTTACACTCTATGGTGGGCTACACGCCCTGCCAACTATCTCCAGTTGTCTTCAGTCCCTTCTTCCTGTTGGCTCTGTCCTGTTTTTGCTTCCTTTGCATTTAAACTATATTGCACCATGTCCTTATCATCCTCTGACCTTTTATTTGTATTACTACATTTCTGACTATTAGTTTTCCATCTTTGTGTTTGGTCCTGTTTTACTTCTTCTCTCAGTTGGTCTAAGTCAAATCCCATAGGTCTTATGTTTCCAGCCTCTTTTAATAGCATATGTTTTATTAGGGAGCTTGCTATGTGGATGTTTACTCTATCCATTTGTTCATCATTTAGAAATTCAATGGCAGTTAGATCATTACTTGTTAGTAGTCTCAGGGCTGGCAGATGATAGAACAATCTCAGTACATTTGCCCTGTTAAGTATTAATCCATCTTTTGTTGGAACCATTCTTTCTAGCCTAAGCCGCACGTCAGCATTATCAAATTCTTCCATGTTCTCATCCATCTGCTTCTCTGACTAAGTGCTTAAACTTTTTTTTGTTGGTGATTCTTAAAGGTGATATGATGTACGTATCCTGCATGACACTTCCTTTTTATTTCGGACTCTTTAAATGTATTGTCTTCATTCCGCCGAAATCTTTCTTTTTCCTCTGGTAATTCTATGATTTTGATTTGCACCCGTGGCTTATCCATCACCTGATCTTTCACTTTTATTTGTTGTGTCAAGTCCTTCAAATATTCTCTTCTTTCTTCTCTCGAAGTTTGTGTTGGTTTATTATTTGGATTTGTGTTTTCCTTTTGTTTTTGCATCGAATGCTTTGGGCCTTTTGGCCCCCCTTTCCACTCTGGTTTTCTACTGTGTTGTGTTTCCTCATCACTGTCTGATGAGACAGGCTCACAAGATGAGTCCTCTTCTGACAATGATGTTGTCTGTGACTGTTCTGACATTGTTATTGAGTAGGTTGATAAGTTCATTAAGTCGGTCTGTGAATCCTCAGCTGTTGGTATACTTTTCTCTTCCTTCTCCGTGTCATCTACTTTCTCTACCACGTTCCTAATTTTTTTTGTGTTTGTATCAATTTGCATATTTCTTGGCAGCTTGATATTTTTAACGAAGCACTTATTTCCATTCAATATTCGTTTTACCTCTCCCTTCATATTCGTCATTTTCTTACTTTGCCATAATTTGTCTTTATTTCCAACTTGGGTCTTCAATTGAGTCCTATTAGTGTTACTTAACAATTTGGCATTACATCGTGGGACTTCTACAGTTGTCTTGTTGGAATTTGCAAATATAGGGCATATCTTCACTATTGTTTCACCTTGGGTTAGGTCTATTTTTTGATTGGTATCAGCACATGCCACAACCGGATTGTTTTTTTCATCCGATATTTCTGGCAGATCATCTGGCCTCTTCGTCTTCAGTGTTTTGGGACCCCCTGACGCGTGTACAATAGTTCTTTCATCAAGCAATGGTTGACTTTTATCCTTGCATATCTTGGTCTCTGTTGTTTCTTCATGTACTGCTCATTGCAGTTTCAAACTCAGTGGTTTCCATATATTTTTTCTCTTTGAAGATGTCACTGCGAGTGTCTGCTCACCCTGCAACCATTCATGCTTTCTTTTTTGATATGTCAGTGTCTGTTGTTTCTCCCCATTTATTCTAATGGGACTTAATTTCTCCAGTCGCTGTTTTTCTGCATTCAATTGGCTCACATTTGTATTACCATGCCCTTTTTCTGTGTTTTTTTGCTTGCCTTTCCATTATATGGCATTTGCGTTCCTAATTCCTACATGTTACATTTACTGTTCGGGCTTTTGCAACTTTGATTGCCTTTCTCGGAAGCTCTACTTGTTTTTCTCAGACTGTCAGGTATTTTTTTCTCCTGACGTTACCGACAGTCTGTTTTGCATAATGTTAATATGCATTCCTGTACACGTTGCAATCTCGACCGCCACATTGAATGGGATTGGTGGTCGGAACCTGCACTCTAAATGGGTAGGTATGGGTACGTCTTTATGAGACCTGTAACAAGTCTCGTACCACGGAACTTCACTGTTACTACTTGTGTTACTTGTATTACTTGTGTTAATCTCCCCCTTGTCAGTGCTTACTGTGCCTTCTATGTTTTGCACATCGGTGTCTACGTTAATTTCAGCCTTGAATACATTGTCATCTTCATTTGTAATGTCACTTGTAATGTCAATCGTAACAGGGCTTACCTCTTCACAGCTAGATTGCGGAATATTCACGCCCTGAAAGCTGGTTTTCTGCTGCATCGAGCTCTGCGGCTGGGAGTCTTCGGAATCGCCCTCCTCCACCATTCTGATGTATCAGTTGCTACTCTCGGTCAATCAGTTTGCTGGTATTATAGGCTATGTTGTTCCCTGAGGGTCAATCAAATCAGCTGGAATAAGAAGGGTTTGCTCAGCCTCACCCCCTCTGCCTTTCTCATGACACTAGGACAGCTGCACGCAATAACGGTGGAGGCCTACATGACAGGGTCTGTCAATGCGGCTCAAAGGAAATGCTTCCCGCAGTCATCGCTCATTTAGACCTCCCACAGAATGACAGCCTCAACACTTGAAGATCACCTGGAGATCACTTTCGCTTCACTTTTCATTTGGCGTTCTGCGGCGGAATAGGGTTTATAAATCCTTGCAGCAGCCACTCCTTCTCAGTGAAAATAGTAATCAGACTGCAAACTGCAAACACAAATGTAGTAAATGGCTCCAGTCACCTGGAGATCACTTTTGCTTCACTTTCCACTATTCATTTTGATGCTGACATCCCTACACCTTGTAAATAGTCGCTTTGTAGGCAAGTATAGTTTTTGGACACAGACAGATAATTATTTTGGACTTCCTTACACAGGCTATCATAAGTTTTCTTTAGGTAGGGAAATCCCACTTTATAAAAGGGCATTACTCCATCCCACCTTTTGAGTTAATAGAACTTTGTTAAACCAACTTGAACATGGTGTCTGTGTCTGACTCATGATGCCTTCTCACCCTTAAAGCAGGCTAGCATTAATAAAATCGCATTTGGGCTTTTGCCTTTAAAAGATGGGGTCTCCCACTCCTTATTTGAATCATCTTTAGACTTCAAACCTTCAAGAAGTTTTCGCTGGAACCAGTAGGGAGAGCAGTTCCATCCAAAGTCCTCTGGTTTTGAGTTGAAGATGGGGGTTCCAATGCAAGCTCTGTCCCCTCAGCATCCACAAAAACTACTGGCAGCTACACTAGTCACACTATTGCAAGGGTCTCACCATGTTGAAGGACAACTGAACCTATCTGCCTGCCTCCTCCAGGTTTAGGAGACAGAGAAAAGGACCCATCTTGCCCTTGGGAATGTGGAGTGGGACTCACAACTCTTGATAGCCAAGACAGTGAGGATTCCAAAAATGTTACCATCAAACTGCTGCTAGTCTTGATTTGAACGTGTTTGACCCAGATTGAGCCGCCATGACCCCGCAGAGCTGCCTTCGGCATTAGCTGATCTTTGAACCTCTCGCCATCAAAAACCGTGTTGTCAGGAAGTACTGCTACATTTGTACTGCTCAAACTGGCATTTGATCCTCCTGCTTCTTCATCACAGAATGAGCTGCAGATCGAACAGACCCTGGAGTTCTTCCTGAACTGTGCCCTTTGAACCCTTGCATCGAACTGACTCACCTAAGCCTCCACTCATCAACTAGTTTTCCATTGAACCTCAAACTAATCTTAGTAATCTCCAGAATCCACTTTGCTTGAGTTACCATTTCGACCTACAGACTTCTTCAGTTCAAACCGCTTTGACATTCACTTGCCTTTGGACCTCCAGGACTGCCGGAATTTCAAACCGCATCAAACTGCTGAACAGGATTGAGAAGCTTTGTTGACCATTGTCAACCCACCAAGACATTGCAAAGATATTATTGACTGATATCTGCCCTCATGGTCCATTCTAGGCTCTAGAAACTGGCTTGGTGGCATTAATACCTTTTAGCAACTAAAGAACATATACTTTGAACAGTGTTGTTTATACTGCCTTTTCACCCACTGTCTCATCACCACAGTGCTGCATCTTGAATATTCTGTGTTCTTTTTACAAGGGTGGGTTTTTACAGTGTTTTCTACTCGGTTATCATTGTATACTGTGTGTGTACATGGTGTGTTTAATAAAAGTATACAAATTTTATACTACCTTGATTAGATATTCCTTTATTTTAACATAATAACTATTTTACCAGTGTAAAAAGGACCTTCTGTAGGAAACTAAACAAATGGGATTGGTGTAGCAACTACTCCCAATTAGCAAAATGAAAAGACTGCTCAGCTGTGAATACTGTGACCCCACACATTTGGAAAATCCCAAAGGTGCTGTGTTAAGTGCCCACATTAAGGAATACGACATATGCGCATCATGATGCGCTGTAATCTAAAGCCACTACAGTCTATTTGGGGAGCTAGATGGGGCCTGGCAGTAGAAGAGAGTTGTTGTCGAATTTGCTTCTGCCCCACCAACCTGTAGACCGCAGGACATGTCTTCACTAGCTGTCCCCAATTTGGTCCCTTGTATACGACCTCCCTGGGAAAGCTAGTCCACGAGTATGAGAGCATAACATCCATAGATTTCTGGAACTACTGCCTTGACACAGGCACTATATCCACACACGTGGTGCTCTATCAGGTTTGGACAAGCATTGAGATCTTGTTAGGAAACCCCAAGGACACCACAATCTTGTAGGGCTACATGGTGTCCATCATGAAGTTTATGACGCTCTGAAAGCAATACTGTAATTTGGGGGAAAAGCCTACATGGCATATACATTGTGCTGATCTCTATTAATTAAGTGCTTATATGTGTATTGCCTCCCTGTTTGTCTTGCCTTTTTTGTCAAATTTTTCAGGCTGGATTATTAATTTAACCGTGTTATTTATTTATGTATTCAACTGTGATTATTTATATGTATTGTGCATGGAAATTAATGTTAATGTATTTTATGAAAAGTTCTGAATGGAACTAAAACATAATAAATAAATAAAAAAGCATTCATTTATTTTGGACTGTTATCCTATGCTGTTTGGGTTGCTACTGAACCAAATTCAAACCCCTCTTGAGAGTATAGCCTTTCCTCGTCCCGCGTTACTACAAAAGGTAAAGGAGGTATTTCTTGTAGAAGTGTGAGGGATGTGTAGGCAATTTAGCCTCTACTATTCCTTGTATTCCTGCAGAGTAGAAGTCAATTTGTCAAATGCCGGTCTCCAGATTTTATCAAAAAGTGTGAGGCATTAGGTTTATTGTCAAAAACCATGCCCAGTAAGCATCGAGCAGGAACGTGGCTTGTGATTTCTTTTGTCCATAATTCAAGTCTTCGATAACACAATGGACACAAAGGGGATGAACAATGGCATTGCTAGGATACAGAGGGAAGATCTTGATAACCTACTCCCAAGCACTGACAGAAGTATTGTATTTTCAAGGGTAATTTTATGGACTTTTTGAGATATTCCTCTTGTCTGAACGAATCAAAAGAGTACTTCTTCTATGGAAAGGCTAGAACTTAACTGAAATACTATTAGCTGTACAGAGTTTTCATGAAAAAGCAGAGAGACAGAAAGAAAACACTGAGGCAAAATGAATGGCCTTATGAATTCAGTAGCTAGAACACATTCAAGGAAGTGTGAGGCACATAGCGCTAACTTCAGATGAAAGTGGTATGGAAGAGGAAGATATTATGGGCAGAATTTCAATGGGTTATGTGATATACACAACACACATGATTGTAGAACGCCTCTCAGTTACTTGATGTTCATTCTGCCCAGGTAGCTAAATTAGTAGCACTAACTCATGCTTGTATCCAGGCCAGAGAGGAATCTGTTAAAATGTATTCTGATTCGAGGCATATACACGGTGTGGGACACGATTTTGGTATCCTCTGGAAACAGAGGGAATATTCGACGGCTGGTATAATACAACCTATGTTTCTGTTCTGTTCAATGCTCTCCTGCTTATATCTATTATATATTATAAGTAGCCATAATTAAATGCTTTTGCATTGATATGCCACAACGTCTGACAGCTCGTAAATCAGCCAGAAATGTGGCCCTTACAGACCCTGTCTCCAAACAATTTCTCTGTCTGTCTGGATAAAGAGGCACTGCAAGTGCCAGCTGCTGTACTCTTTCATTCACCAGAAACAGAATATTTTGATTAACGAAGAATACACCAGAGGAAATCAGGTCTTCAGCCCTGTTTGCGAAGACCCTATCAGGTCCTTTTCACTACAGAGATAGTTCTAAATTGTCAGGGGCCTCCGGCTTGAGTCCATGCCTTCAACTGCTAGTGAGTCTTACCATCACCGGAAGCATCTGGAATGACTGAAATGCCCTCTCTGTCTGAACGTCTGGTCGGTACTGTAGTAGGAACGCCAGCCAGCTCCTCCATGACTTCCACTGTGCAAGTATAAGGGAATACTCAGAAGAATTATTAATACAGTCAAGAAAGTGAAAACACAGAGAATTCTAATAAACACGCAGAGAGGAACCACAGACAACATAATCTAAAAAGGTTTTAGTAATATAAAAACACAAGACAAACAGCTGTTAGAAAATACATTACACACCAACTACTGTTAGACAAAGACTAGTGCGGCCAAAATAGATTACACTACAATATTAGAAAAAATGGACGTCACATACCACTGTCTCCATGATGACAGCATTTAATCCCTTTGCCACTGAAGACAATGACAATGGCAAAGCCAGCAAGACAGCAATGACTGGACAAATCACTTCAACTCTTTATGGTACTACATTCCCCCAGATGACACCATGACAAGACATACACCAAAAGGAAGCAAGACAAATGCAATAACAACAGCAATGCTCACATCAATCAATCACCAGAGCTGCTAATGTTGCCACATGACCATTGACAGTAACTTTGATAAGACAGACACCCCAAAAGTGCTGTTCAATTGAGCAACAGTTAGTGGTTCTGTGGGACTACTTTGATGTGTTTGCAATCCACCGAAAAGAAAGATCTCCGAGAATATCCTTTCATAATGAGATCCATTTCAAACCACTTAATAAATCGGCATTACAGCATTTATAAGAGCCATCTTACTAATACAAGCAAACTCCTACACAACACCAAATACATAGACAATTGAAACTACTACACACAGCACAGGACTGAACAAAGAAATCCTTCTCATGAAACCCCAAAAAGCAGAACAAACGACCAAACATTTGGAAAAAGGAAACAACACGAGAGTGTCAAAAAGACCTATAACAAAACACCATTCCCAAATGGGTGATTCATGTGCCTACAAGCAGAATTTGATGATTAAATGTAGAGTTTGGAATTCTTCAAAATTAATCAAACACATCATAATGGTAGAAGGAACTTAAACAAAAGGAAGAAAAGCTTGAAAATTGATAAGGAGAAACATGCAAAATATTTGCAAAGATCTGATGGTAATATTACAAATTAAGTTATGTGTACAGATCTGGTCAGATCAATATGAATGTGTTCAGTTCACCTTGTGATACAAAATCGATTTTTCACTGCATTTGTACCAATGTGTTTGTTCTTTTCTGTACTCCGATTGAACGGTGCGAAACAAAAATTGATAACACGTAAATCCAATGTTATTCTTTGGGAAATTTTAAATTAACACCAGCATTACGTCCATGCCTTTAACTTTGTATCCTACAATAATACAACTTTTCTCCAAGAATATACCTCTTTACAGGATATCACCATGTTCTTCTCTTATTCTCTTGATCATCTTCCTGCTCTCCACATTCCCTCTTTCTTTTCCCACTTCCACATCAACATATTTTAAACAGAAGACAGAAAATCAACAATACTTAAAAGCATTATCCATAAATCACCTCCAATATGAGCATACATTTCTTAACCTCAGGTATTTTTACATGTAAAAGTACACAAGTTGGCCCAATATCCGGCCCCAACAATTAATGAATACGATGTTTGCCTGGATCTGTCTAACTTCAAGCCACCCTTACCTACAATAAAAAATATAAAACATGTTTCACCCTGAATATTCTGAACCACTCTGTCCCCTAAGCCTTAGAACTCATATAAATAAAGTGAAGAATATTTACACCAGCGCACCTCACCTAAAAAATCAACCAATTTTCAAATGATTTAAAACCATGAAAATTCACCAATCTACAAATGCACACTCCAAAGAAGCATGTTGTTTACCCATATTTCTGTATCTATTACATAATTCAGAACAAGATGATCAACCATAAGATATTTTACATCCATTGCAAATGGTGGCAATAAAAGAATGTGATTGGGCATATTGCATCAATTTCTTTTTTTGCTTTTTCATCATCCTGATACCATCTATCATATGAACCTTTAGTTACTATAAACACCCATTGATTCTAAATATGTAGGTAATGCAATGTAAATCGGTTTTCTTTAGCACACATTTGATGGCCTCATTATGTGCAACTCTGTAAGAAAATGAGAAAAGCTGAGATGTCAATGGCATCGAGTGAAAAGCTGGTATGAAAAGAAAGGAGTTGATGAATGCAGGCCGTCTGAGTCCTGAGAGCAGGCATATTTCAATGTGTTTAGTGGCATTGACAGTTCAGTATTATTTTATCTGGAGGAGAAAGGCCATGATCCAATATACGACAGTGTTGCTAGACTGTTTGTGTCATAGAGAGAAAGATGTGAGCTTTGGCATGGCTATTTCATTGTTAGTGGGGTATTAGTAGGCATAGCGTTTCTGGGTGTGAGGCTCTCTTTGTGGGCATTGCAAGGTGGTAGGAGATGGAAAGATGAGTTTGTTATTAAGGAAAGGAGAAGGCACTTGGGATTAGTCAGAGATTGAACTAATTTGAATTCCAGTCTCTTGACTCATGAGTGGTGTTTTTTGCCATCTTATTCTTTCTCCATCTTCATCAAGATTTCTTACAGTACCAAGTTCAGTTTTTAGGTAAGATCAGTGGACACGGCACAGTCTGTGTCACATTTCTTGATTGGGAATTTTCACACAGGAGTATGACATGTATTTATGAGACTAACCAGAATGGGTCCCATCTCAGTATTATCCTGGTTTTCAGGGTTCTTGGTGTGTGGCGCTTATTTTTTTAGCAAGGTGTTTGAAACAGTTAAACGTAGTGCCTGAGTGTTTATGTGTGGTGAGCCTTTTTGTCTGAGCTTGGGGGGCTGTTGAATGACAATCGTCCTGCATGCTTCTATTTGGTATGGCCTTTAAAGGTGCTAGTATATCAATTGCCGTATTCTGAATTGGAAGACTTTTTAGGGATTTTATGGAGATTGAGTGGTCTTCCTCTTCCTCTGTGGATAGATGCATCAGGGTTAGGTTCCAGAGATCAGTTTACAAAAAAGAGAATGAAAATTCCCTGTGACATTGCCGGTTGGAACTTGGCACAGCTAAGGTCACGTTACTAGACCAAAGCACTTTGGTCAGCTTGTAGCGGAAGAATGTCCTCTTAACTTTCTATAACTTAAGTTTATTGACTATATATAGATGTATGAAAGATAATAGTGATGTAGTCAAAGGAACTCACACCTTTCATAACTTCAAAAGTATCCGGAATACATATAATTAATTCTACAGAATATCTGTAAAATAACCTGGATGCTGTAATTGGGACCTAAGACTGTACATTCATAACACACATTTAAAGCTGTCTAAATGTTTGTTACATGAAAAATTGAACAGCACTCTAAACAATCGACAATGTTTAATAGGGTTACAATAAATGTGTTAACAAATACCAACGTTAAGGTCAGAGTCAGACAGGTGTGTTGCTAGGTGTGGAAAAGATTTGGGGCTACGCTAATGTCGGCACTGTCTGACCTCGGGGCTAGCCAGTATTTTGGGTGTAGCCCCAGAGCTACTATCCATTTCTTCAACAGAAATACCCAGGGCTGTAGCCCCCGACGACCCCCATAGCGATGCCTCTGTGGTCAGACAGTCACAAAAGCTGGAGGATTTTTCTGTTTTTTGTTTTATTTTTTAAATTGTCTATAGGTTTAGATTGTGTAGTGTCATGAGAATTCATAGCAAGGGTTAGGAAGCGAGATCTACTCATGTCTTACACTTATCAGAGGAATTTCAGGGTGGTATCTTGGAATGTGAATGGTGCGAATTGTGTTGTCAAGAAAAAGGTGATTTTGGGTAAATTGAGGGAGATGGGGGCGGATGTCGCAATGCTTCAGAAGACCCATCTGTTGGATACAGATGTTGATAAATGGAAAAAGGAGTGGGTCAGTGATGTTTATTGTTCGTCTTTCACTACTAATTCCAGGGGTGTGTGTATTCTGTTTAGGAGGAATCTGCCGGTCACTGCGGTGAAGTGTGTGAAGGATGCAGATGGGAGAGTTGTTTGTGTCACTGCGAATATTCAGGATGTTCCGTATTGTTTCTGCAATATATATGCTCCGAATGGGGGTGATGGTAGTTTTTTTGTAGCTCTGGCACAGCGGTTACATGATATGCATGCAATCAATGTTACTGTGGGAGGGGACTTTAATGTTGTTCTGGAACCTGAACTTGATAAAAGTATGGGGGATGCAGACAGTGCTAACAATGCCGACAGATCAAAATTCTTAATAGAGTGTTTTGGACTCCCCAAAGACTTTATGCGAGAGGGATGATTGCTTCAGAGGCTTGTTGGAGATGTAAACATGCAGTAGGTTCCTTTGAACACATGATCTGGGAGTGTTATGAACTGAGGACATTTTGGAGGAAAGTCACTGAGAAGATTAATGAGGTTTTATTGTTGCAGGAAGATTTTGACTACAATACTATCATCTTGGGTGAGGATGATAAAGTAGAAGATCTCATTTATTTGCATAAATGTTGGTTCTTCAGGGCTGCAAATTCAGCGAAGAAAATTGTTTTGAGAAAATGGAAATGTGATGAGAGGCCCGACCTACTCAGAATGGGTGGAGGACTTGAGGCAGGTTTCCAGGATTGAGAAGGTTATTCTTCGCAGAAACAAAAAACTGAAATTGTCTGATCAAATGTGGGTGGATTTTTGGAAGGAATATAATGAGGGGTTGGTCTGTTTTTTACATTGACATTGCTTTCGGTTAAGGTTGGGGTGGGTAGTGGGTGTGTGGATTAGTGGTGATGAATTCAAAGTTATGATGCTGATATGTTATGTATGATTTTATGTAAACTCCAATAAACTTAATAATGAAAAAACAAAGGCTGGTAATCTAGCATTATGTAAACCTTAACATACCTTCTATAATATAAACCCTAAATAGTGCAACATTTGCACCTGTGTATCTCTTATGCACATCCATCAGAACAAACTGTAACAAAAAAGAGATTTAAAAAAACTATTAAGGAGATTTTACATTCACTTATGTTGTACACATGAACTAAAATATACCACATTCTTTCACAACACTACGGTTTCATTAATAAACATTCCTAACATTCACCTTGAACATGAATTAGAACACTCACTTACAACATTTACCAGTTTAGACCCACACATACTTTTACCACCAACATAACAATACCTGTCATACTAGATACCAATGACCAGTTATCCTCTGCTGATGAAAATCCAAATAAAAGAACATCACAACACGTTACAGATATAACACCGTGTGCACAGGAATATCAAATTAAGAAAAAGGGGCTCCAACGTTTTGGTTTCGTGCATTGCGTAGCAGAATGAGTGAATTCAACTTAACGTTGACATTAGCAACGTTTGTGAGGTTTACATGTGTTTATAGAGGTAGAAGCATCTCCTGTTTAAACTGTGTGCATCTGTACACACAACCGTATATATTCAATAGGCGCCTGAATCATATAAAGTAGTACAGTGATAAGAGCACTCAATATGTCTCATGCCATGCCACAGCCATGCACACCCATATATATTCAATAGGCGCTGGAATCATATAAAGTGATACAATGATAAGAGCACTCAACATGTCTCTTGCCATTCCACGGCGATGCCTTCAATGGCCTGAGCAGATTGTAATAGGAGTGTGATGCGGCTCAGTGAATTTAACAACCTCATGAAGATAAACGTTTCCGTTCTGTGGGCCTATTCTCGCCACAATACATTTAACGCCAACAATCCACTGAGAACTAAATTCCTGCAACGCTTTGCATCATATTAACATGTTTTTCTCACAACATGAAATTGCACTTCAAGCAAGAAGTAATGTTTCTGCCTCCAATTGCACATTTTTTATTACAGCAAATAAATAGAAGTAAACAAACTATTATCGTTAGCATTATTCACAAGGACAAATGCCTAACTCATTTTAGGATGGAGAATAAATAACCGAATGACTTTGACTTATCCAATTTCACATTAAGTTTGCCAGGGTGTCCACTGAACAGCAGGAATGTATGTTAATGAGATAAATACAACAACAACAATATGAAAGTAAATACGATATACAACCTTCCAACTAAAACTGCTGAATACATCTTTGGCATCATTAATGACGTTTGCTTTTCATAAAAATATGGTCGAGAATGATAGATTATAATAACAGTCATAAGATTATAAGGACAAATGCATTTCCTTAAAATCTTATGATTGATATTTAAATACCAGACATACCTAGGAGCCATAGTTTTAAAAGAGACCATTTAAATATGTACATAAAAAGTGCACTTACCTACTTTTCTATTTGCTTATTTTCCCATGGAAGATGGCACTTATAGTCTGACCTTACCTTCATTCTGTCACCTGAACTCAAGGTGGTTTGTTCTCCTTGCAAAGTCATTTCTTGGGGATAGTTACAAAATCACAGTTATGATAATCAACATTGGGCCACCAAATACTTTGGTAAATCACCAAGCATGGGTCAGTAAATTTAATTATGGAAATCACTCAATGCCAGGCAATAGAGAAATCAGATGCTTCTGAATGTGGTAATTCCACATGGAGGGAACAGTGCATATCTGCTCTGAAAGGAGGCTGTGTTGAGGTGATGTAAACTGTGGACATTTCTTCTAGACAGCACACTGTTGGCCTCTTCAAGACACTCTTTCCAACAGGATGGAACTCAGGTGTGAGAAGCGACCATGGCTCCGCCAACACTTTACTATTATGCCCTGAGGGATATCCTGCATGGGGCGGGACCAGACATAGCCCCATTCCAAAAGGAACCTCCTCCTTTCTAGTGCGTTCATGGAGGGTGTGATCTTTAGGTCAGGAAAAGAGATGAAATGGGTTTTTATTCCAATGTGTGCTGTTTGCACCAGGTGGTTTCAAACAACACTATTCCTTATCCTCCTAAATGCCTGAAAGTAATATTGTCTGTTCTTCATTCTACTCTCCGCTAGTAGGTACTATAGAACATATCTCCTTTATGATTAAGTTCCAAGTGTGTGAAGAGACACAAAAGACATGCCCCAACCTCTATTTTCTTAACCTTTTAATTGTAACAGAAATCAACTGCTTGAATGTAGGACATCCAACAGCACTATGATGACATAGCCATGCACTTTATATGCAACAGTTAAGGCTTGCACAGGAAGTGAAAGGACTGCACAGCTAAAAGATTAAACGAGAGACAGACAGTAACAACTGTTCCTCTAATGGGTTGGAGGGGAAGACACTTTACTTTGCATGTTATCAAAAAAACACTTTCCTGATATCAGATAATCAATGAGAGAATCACATTTTAATATAATGGGCTAAATGACAAATGTCAGTGCTCTTACCCCATTCCTATAGCTGAGGAAGACCACAAACGCTGTACTGTCGGGGCCCACCAGCCACTACAGTGAGGTACTTGGTGGCTGATATCCACCATGATTGATGAATTAGACACAATCTGGTAGTTGACCAGAGTAAGGTTTCTTCCACCTCTCCTCTAGCCCGGACCCATATTTCATTAGGAGACATGCAAAGCCAACCTTCTACCATGAGGTGCAAACAATACCATGCAATGAAAGGTGATACCTGCAAAATAGAAATTAGTGTCAGCTTTTACCACCAGGGAGCACTGTTGAAGAGCCATGGTATAAGCAACACCCAAACCAAAGGATCAATCTAGGGTAATCCAATGGTCATCAGGAGTTCACATATAGATTCCCTAAATACAAGTGTAACCTTGAAAGTGCCTGGTCCTGGTGCAACGTATAGTCTGGAAATTTGCACGATTTGACCTAAACAAAGGACCTTCATCCAGACCGACTTGAGAATCACTGCGGAACTCATTACAAGTACAGCGGTGCAGGTTAAATGTGGTGGTATTACCGTATACCGTTGCATTACCGCACCATCAAAATAGGAGTTGGATAGAAACTTGGAGGATTCACCTCCAGCTACCAGCTGGAGGTAAATTTGCCAACTTTCCACCCGATTTTGGTGGAATTACTGTGGCGGAATTACTGCCATGCTAACTCCACCAAAATCCCCCATTGGGTCCAATGGACTCAAATAAATGCTGACTAAAACCCACTACTGCCACTTGTGATCTGGCGATGATACCGCTGGACCGATTGTCAGTAACAATAATACCATTTTATGGTATCTGTACAGATTTAACGCCCAGATACCAGCAAACTCGTAATGAGGCCCCTTAAGAGAACATATGAGAGATTAACACCAAAATCAGGAGTTGCTTATATTTAGGGTCCTGTGAGGAAGGCATGGCATCGAGCAATAAACACAAACAAAATGGATGCTAGTTTCGAAAACCTTTATTTACTAATTAGAATGGGATGGTAGAATTCCTAACTGGCCCTAACTCTAAAATGGGAGTAATCTCGACCATTAAACAAGATCAAATACGTCAAAGACAATCTGGTCAAAATAAAAAGGCCTATTCTAAGAAAACCTAACCTTCCCTCCTTCTCCAGATAACAAATATGTTAAGGGAATAATAAAAGGAAAATAGTGTGTCAAAATGAAACATCAGAATGGCTTCAGTACCAACTCCCTTCCCCAGGTTCAACCCCACTGTTATGACTTGAGGTCCACGTAGATTATAGTGCCTCCATCCCCAAGCACCAATCAGCGAAGAGCTATACTATTCGCTGATCGGTTATTGGGGCTGCAGGATAAAGGCAGGAACAGGATGCACCGGGTCCCGGATGGCTGAAAGGAAAGGCAGGGGTTAGAATGCAGTTATTGTAGGAATATAATGAACAAAGGCAAATAGGATCATAAGCGACACCTACCCCAAGGATAACTGGTGCTAACGTGGGACCTAACTGTTCCCACTTACGGGAGTGGACAGCAGGATGCAGGCAGGCAGTCAAGGTTGCTGTGAATGGAGGAGCACTGGAATCCAATATGGTAGCACCAGAACAATATCAGGAGTCACAATCCAATAGTCCCAAAGCAAACAAATCCAAAGGTTAAACGAGGTAGCAGTCCAGCAAGGGAGTCCAAGAAAAAAAAAATAGAGAATGTAAGGTACGGGGGCAAGTCCAAAAAGCAATCCAAGGTATGCAAAGCAGGGTCAAAATCCGTGAAATCCAACAGAAGTTTCCAAGAATTGCCACTAGCCGCTAAGAAAAACAGCTGAGAAGCACTGAGGAGTAAAATGATGCTCATTTTAAATGTATTTCCGTTTCACGTGACTGCCCACCTGGTCACGTGACCGCTTCATATAGTTCTTCTGGGTCACGTGACCGCTAACTGGTTCACGTGACCCTTTACTGTGGAGCATCAGCTTTGCAAGGTGCCTGTGAAGCCGGAGGGCACACCTGCTCCCCCGCAGGCACAAAGGCAAACCCCAGGACAGATGGGGGAAGAGGCGCCAGGAATGCCACGAGGGGCAGGGCGCCAACGCGGAAGAAGACCACGGTCCATGAGAGCGCCTGGGCTGTGGCAGTGAAGGTAAGGAGGTAGGGGCTTGCGAAGGCATGACACCCACAGGGTCTAGAAAGTCTCTTACTAAACAAAGGATAGGTGGATGGCACAGTTCTATCAGTCTTGCATACTTTGGCTTACTGGTACAGTTCAGCAGTTACATTTTAGGCTTTTGACTTCTGGTAGTTCAATCACTTCCTTAGGATTCACCCCCCTTGCCATCAATACTCAGTGCATATGCTCTCAATTTCTCAAAGTTCAGTACAGGCTTCCCTCTGCCGGGCTAGAGACTGTCTGGATTCACTTTATGACACAATTTCTCACTGTTCAGCACACGCTTCCTCCAGGCAGGCTCGAGCCTGTCTTGTTCTTTGTGGGGGATCACTTCCCCATGTTTTATCTAAGATGCCTTTCAGTGTTGAAGACTTTTGAAACTGCAAGGAATTTACATAGATTTCTGCATGACCACTTCAACCTCTCTTTCAATATTCCTTCAATTCACAAACTTCTCTTTCAGCACCAATGCCTCTTGGTACTTGTAGTTCTTATTCTCTTTAACTTGCCTTCTTGACCTTTTCCAAAGTTCTTATATTTAACTTTTGCCCTCTAGGAATATTTCATAATTCACATATTTATTTTGTGTCTTATTCAACTTTCTTTCCTTTGATCTCTGCTTGTAATATCTTTCAAAGGTTCATAACATTTCATTTCATAACATTTCACACGGACTTTGGAATGTGCGACTTCCTCTTGCAGGACCACTCTACTACTTTGTTTCTTTTAACAATTGCCCTCTTCATTTTTGTTTTATCGGCACACATGCAACTTTCAAATCACAGTCACGTTCCCTTTAACATCAACTGGACTTTTGTTGCCCTCGATAACTCACTGGGTTGTGTTAAATTAATTTCTTTAATCTTTTCCCTGCAGCTCAATCCGTTACCAACGCCTCCTCCCCAACTCTGCCATTCACCTGGGAGGGTTGCGGGCCGTTTCCTTGCACCATGAAGGTTTCTTTCCTGCGCTCACTCGGCTCTGCTTTGCGGCTTCCCAAAAGCTTGTAAATCGTGCATTCCAACTCCCACAGCCTGGAAGATGTGAGATCTTTGAGTTCGTGCCCAGCCTCACTCAAAGTGTGTCTGTGGGCGTCACATTTTATTTTCACAGGGAGTTTTAACAAATGGCAGGTGTACATTATTAGAGCTACATGCCTGACCCTGCCCGGCCTCATTGCATGGACAGGGCCAATGCAAGTCAGGGGAGGTAATCCATCTGACCTCATTCCTCATCTTCCTTGGTGCATTACTTTTGTCAAGACAAAGTGGGGAGATATTATGGGAGTTGTAGTTTCCAATAAAATAAACTTGGATAGGGGTTAAATGGGTTGTGGAAAAAGGGTAGTAGCATGTCTCACCATTGGGTGCTACTCCCCGAGGACCCCCTACCCAGGTGATCCTCCCTTGCTTGTCCACCCCCAGAGTTGTGATCCAAAAGTGATGTCCTTTGTCTGGCCACCTGGGTACGGGATCCCCAGGGACTAGGTTGTGAAACACCCTCTGGATTGTCACAGTCTGGAGTAGTTATGGCAACAACACATAGCAGGTAACGTTTGGGTAACCCAAATATGCAATAATCTGTATATAGATAGTTATTTTTGGTATATTGGAGGTGACAAGACTGGTCGCATGGATTGGATCAATAAAGGCGTTGGCTCCATTTCCTCACAAGAACAATCATTTCTAGTGTCAAGGGTGCCTGAAATCCAAGAGAACATTTCAACAGAAGAATGTTCTGCAGCACAAAGATTGAGCTCTGTCTTTGAAGTACTTTTGTGATTGTGACAATAGCAGAGAAAGATCTGAGATACAGGATCATTTCATTGTTGAAAGTCATGGGTCACAATATAGTGCTGAACAGAATGTCAAAGAAGTTAAAGTGACAAATATTTGTACCCAGGAATTTCAACATTCTTTTATGGACTTGCATATTCACATCTAAAACAGGAACATTTGGATTTTGGTCAAGACAGTGGCCATACGCATTTTTAATATACAATTATCTATAGGAGTACTGTGCTAGCTGTCACATTTGCAAGCAGACATCAGACGTCAACATACCTAATGCAGGTCTACAAATATTCCCATTAATGAGGTATCATTTAATCTGAAAAGTCATCAACACAAGGTGCTAGGGTGCTGCACCAACTATTTGGTTCCAAAAATGAATTTGGTGGCACACAATCAATGTTTTTTTCATTTGCATTATGGAGCAGGGCCTGCACTCACTCCATAATGCAAATTTAGTGTTTGCATTTTCAAAGACCTTATTCATAATTAGAATTGTTAACATACAAAGGCTGCTGTTGTTCCTAACACCCTACTGAGCATTATGCATTGGCCAGGGCTGGGGGATTTCAGCACCCATGGCCTAAATGATGCAGAGCACTCTGAAAGGCATTATGGAGTCCTATCCATCATTGCGAGATTGTCCTCCATAGGCTCTGGAAGACCAGCACCCTGGATGACAAACAAGGCCTTTTTTGCCTCTGCCTCTTCCTGCTTCAGGCAAGGGGTTGAATTCAGAAGGCTGACTGCACCCCTTCTAGATTTTTCAGTCATGTAAGGGAGGGGTTAAGGGAGACCGCTGACACCATGCATTGACACTGTGTCAGAGCTTGGAGAGATTTTGCACCAAAGGGAGAATATGTAACACCTGCGGCCCATGTAATATTTTGTAAAAAAAGAAATGTATATGCATATATATGTGTGTGAATGTGTGTGCCTGTGTGTGTGCATGTGTGGGCATGCGCGCGTGTGTGTCTCAGGCGATACAGAAACAGTAAGAAGGAGTTGCCTGGCCTACCATGTTACAGGGTGGATCCTAATCTTACTGGCATATGCCTTTTAAGATGTACTAGTTGCCTGTGCCACATTCCCCACCTTCAATGCCTTTCAACAAGTCACCATGAATGGACCAATAAGCTGTGGCAAGCCACCGGTGATAATTATGTCACAAAGACTCCTGTCAGACAGTTTGCAAAGTCCATGTGTGGTTCATGTAATTGACACATCATTCTTAATGATGAGTACTACGTTGCCTAACGTGTCTGGTGAAGTGACAATCATACTGTCTGACCAGGCCCTGCATGCAACACCACCAGATGTTTAGTGATGGGATGAGATAGAGGGATGAGTGGGCAAAGTCTTATGTGAAGCCTTAAGTCAACTAATCTACGCCCCTGAAATGTGTCCCACACGCAGATCCACAAACCATCAATGGACTCATCAATGAGGCTTTTCGAACATCACCCTCATGGCCCTGCACTGTTACCCATTTTTAAATCCAGCAGCACCTTCTACAGGGCAGTCAGCCTGCAGTCAGACAGATGTCTCAACTACATAGGCTGCATCTCAGTAGGCCCATCACACACCAGAAGTGAGGCTATTAGTAGACTCTTCTCAGCTGGAACATCAATGTAAAAGCCAGCAGACAGGCCTTTCCAGCCTATGTTGAAAAACACTTGTACCTCTATCAGCACACCACACTGTACAGTCACAGTTTGTGCAACAACATTTGAGCCTCACCTACAGAGAAAAGTTAATCCATGACACCAGACTCTTTACATCTTCGACTCACCACCCTACCAGAGGCAGTGTGAGCAGCTTCCCCCTGTAACCTCCCCTTGTAGCAGTGAATCACTTGATGAGCATATACCGGCCAACCCTCCTCTGCAACCTCACACCTCATGTATGCCGCTGCTACCCTAAACATGTCCATCTCCCTATCATCATGATGTTCTCCATGGCTTCCAGTAATCAATTTAACCCATAGGCCCTTTAGGAGAGGTGGCGCTCTTTAGGATGGATGGGGATGCAGATCTTACTCTCGCACCAAAAATCAGACCGACTGAGGAAGTTGGAAAAACACAACTGGTTTTATTTGCAATTGTCTAAAACAGGGAGTACAATGGGTGTCAACGAACAACCCACAACATAAGTCTCAACGATTCATATGAAAAAACACATATTTATAACAAATATTTGTCATATGTGACACCATACTTCATGACAAAATAAGCAAAAACCTACGAGGGTTTATGATAGGCTTAAGGGGAACATCTAGGTATATTTTCTATATGATCACACAGAATCCAAATATGATCATCACCAACAATGCTCCAAGGAACTTGAAGATATTCGCCATGCATTCTGGAACCCATGAGAAGATTGACGCAAACCAGCTGTCATCTGCAATATCTTTTACTTCATCTTCCATCTTGATGTGCAAGTTCATCAGCATCATTATGGCCTCTGTCAAGGTCCCATTCTCTTCATCGTGAGAAGGTATGAATTCTCCGATTTTGGTGCAAACACCTCCATCCATAGCTGTAATGATATCCAGGACATATCTATTCTGAAGAGTCATCAGTCTTATGGCTCATAGTTCTTCCTTGATAGTGTTGACTCCCTTTATGGTACTGTTGATCGTCTGCAGGAGCTGCCATCTGGTAATTTGTAACCATTTTGTATTCACCATTGTCTGGATCCCTGGCATGAAGATTCTTGTGAATACTGCCGAAGTCTGACTGAACAGCCTGTGTTCATACGGAATAGAATCAAAGGTACTCTGCCTTTCCTCTCCTTCCCCCAGAGGCTCATGGTATCCCAAGCTCTGGTTCTCTCTAGCTTGGACTATTGCAACAGCCTCTTTCTAAATCTACCTGCCTCTACTCTCTGCCCTCTGCAACTAATCCAGAACAGGCCTCAAGCCCAGGGATCGTATCTCTCCAGCTCTGAAATCTCTCCATTGGCTCCCAGTGGATGCAAGGATTAAATTCAAAACCCTCTGCATTGTCCACAAGGCATTCTGGGGCCTGGGTCCAAAATACCTTCAGCTGTCCCTCTGCAAATACCTCCCCTCTTGAGCTCTTCGCTCCTCTACCTCCAACTCCCTCATGGTCAGTTGTTTTCCAAAGAAATGTGCTGGGGGTAGATCTCTGTCTTCAACTGGGGCCTCCCTCTGTAACAGCCTCCATGCCATTCTACAACTTGAGGAGAACCATCTCCGGGAGCACCTCAAGACCTTCCTCTTTTCTTCTGCCTTCGCTCCCCCTCTCCCCTGCTGATCTGTCCTCCGGGCCCAGGTTCCTGCTCACCCTGCCACCCTCCTGCACTTACTCCAGGCCACCCCTTGCACTGAGGTCTGTATATGTACCCATACAGCCCCCCTTTTTCTTCCTGCACTTATCAGACCTACCCTGTCTGCTGCCTTAAACCTAGCACTTGCAAATTGCTGGCTGCTCTACCACGGTTTGTTGCCTTTATAATGTATTTATTGTTATTTATCTGTTTCTCCTCTGCTTCGCACTTTCCACTTCTCTCCCCTTCCATGCACTTTACCCCTCCCCCTCTCCCATGCACTTGCGCATTCTCAATGTCACTGGGCCTAGTAAGATCGCTGTTTTGTTCTACCCTGTTCCCCTCCCTTGCCTTGTCGCACTCTGAAACACTTGTGTACGAGCACGATAGAAATAAAATACCAATATCAATATCAATACTATCAATTTAGCTGAAAAGTAGTTCTTCCTCTTGGTTCGATTGAGACATTCAACTGATCTTCTCTTTCTCAGGTGAGAATCTGCTTCAGTAGTGGCTCATTATCACTACTGTTCCATGCTTTATTCCTGGTACATTGCAGATTCAACTGCACTGTTGATTCTCTCCAACATTTCTTGTGCCATTGTTTCTGAAGCATAGCTCTGCACTAGCCAGAGGCACTGTCTGCAATAGGCCTCCTTTGTCATCAACCCAGGTCAGCAACTTTGCAAGCTTCGGCCAGAGAGGTTTGCATCCCTTCGCCACACGATCTATAGCCGACTGAGGATGTCCTG
The DNA here is from genome assembly GCF_040938575.1 of Ambystoma mexicanum. NCBI lineage: Eukaryota > Metazoa > Chordata > Amphibia > Caudata > Ambystomatidae > Ambystoma > Ambystoma mexicanum. The sequence goes on from NC_090930.1 coordinate 322,194,697, forward strand.
TTACTGCCACTGCTCTACATACAACTATGCCTTCTGTCCATCTGGAGAAAGTACTGTGCCCCAGATTTGCATCTGGCCTCTCTCTTTGCATCTTCATATTTCTTCATCATTCTTTACTTGACAATTGAGCTTTTTATTTATTTCCCATCTGATTCCTGCTCCCTTAATCTGAGGCTGTTTGTATCTTATCACATGATCTCTAGTGTGTGGTCTCGCTATTGTCTTCAAATCTTGCACATAATCATCTTCTTATGGAGCTGTCCATTCAGTCAGCCACACCAAGGATGCTGTTCGACCCTGGAACTGAGTTCTTGTATGGCAGAGAGCAAGGTGAGTCAGGCAATGAGCTGTCTGGACTGCTATTTGTATAGCTATGAATATCTTGGAATTCCCCATAGCATAAGGTAGGAGAGCAAAAACATAACAACGCTCCTCAGAGGTCCCTTTTCCCACCTCTCAAATGTGCTGTACTGTCTAGATAATTATTTAACTCATAATCATCTTCCCTTGTGCTTCTCTTGTGTCTCCCCATTGCAAGGTGAGCTCAGGCATAATGATCATGGAGTATATCAAAAATGGACCTTCCTACATGGGGAATCAAAGGAACACTTGTCAGAGAAGTTAGTGATTTTACATGTGTCACTGGTATCGGGATAATCACATATGGCCTTGGTCTCCTTGAAACAGACAATTCTGCATGGGTCACTAGAGTGGGCAGAATCAAAGGCATTCTACCTTACTACTTCTACCTTACTTGGACCAATGAAATAAACAATATGGACTAGCAAAATCATAAATACAATAATAAATGATAATTAAGCATGCATATATTATGCACCAATACATGAGACCCCACCACTTTGGATTGTCCACACAAAGTTGGAACTGCATTATTTTCGACAGTCCACAGTGTGCCTGTGTACTACTTTTAAGGAAAGAAAAAAACTTTTTAATCAGGCAACCTTATTAAATTCTTAGGTAGCTGTAGGGTCTGTTCAATTATAACCTCAAGTAACCTTCTAATTGCAGGGCTATTTTTAGGATCTTGCAGGAACACACAAATATTAGTACTAAACCAAACAAGAGCAGGATAGGCTTGGTGTATGTATATAAAGACATGGGGAAGTAGTCTATGGGTATCGACATCGGACAGAACCATGGGCTTAACCAAATAGAAACTCAGTGAGGAATGAATCAGGAAACTGCTCACTTTTCCAGTCGTCAAACTCAAATTCTAGATTTGGCATATTTAGCACTTCAACACTTTCTAAAATCCAATTAAAAGGATCCTGTGGCTCAAGAACTTTTACTTACACTCCTGCTAAAATATGTATTAAGAGTGTCCGGGGTGAGCCACAGTCCAAATGCATACTTGCATTTATTTAATCATCAATCTTAGCATCCTTCTTCCTCGTCATCGTTTGAGTCTGAACGTACTGAACTACTTCCGAATCAACGGTTGGGGTGCATCAATCTCACCAGCATACGGTTTCACGTTGCCCAAGTGAATCCAGACGAGCCTTTCTTGGACATTTACTGCTGAGGGCGTAATGTTCTCAACAATGAACGGTCCACCAAAACGGGGCTCGTGCCACTTCCTCGTGAAGGTGCGCACTAGGATTGCATCTCCAATGAATAATTTAGGTACTGGTAATAATTCATTAAGTCTGGTTGCTGAAGGTCTTCATCTGTGTCCTGAGACCGACACCCCTTGCGCTTGAGTTGATCTGAAATGACAAAGATATAAGCGGTCATACAAGCCAAATATGCACGTAACTAATTTCCTAACAATTCTGAAGTCTTCTGGGCATCACTTTGCTTCTCGATGAAGGAGACAATGCTGTTCTCAATTGTCTCCCTGTCACTAGCTCGTGGGGTGTGAGGTCGTGGTCCGACCCAGACTGATTTCTTAATGCATATAATGCAAGGGGCAGGCAATACAGCCATCCCTTTTTCAATGTTAACTTCAATTTAGCAATTTTTTCTTTGAGAATACAGTTGAGTCTCTCACACATCCCGTTTGCTTGTGGGTGATAAGCAGAACAAAACATGTGTTTTATGCTAAGCAATAGGCTAATCTGTTCAGATAATTAATTAACCAAATGGGGCCCATTGTCGGATCTCAGCACCTCACATACTCCCCATCTAGGAAAGACTTCTCGGACTAAAAACTTTGCAGCACAAGTGGTATTAGGGTGTGTACATGGACCTGCTTCGATCCATCTTGAAAAGGGGCACACCACCACTATTATATACCTATATCCACTACATACTTGCAGCATTATAACATAGTCAATATGTAAATGCTAAAAAGGACCATTTGGTTGAGGAATAACTCCTCTGATTGTTCGCAATGTGTGTCCAGCAGTAAACCTTTGACATAAGATGCAATTTACTACATAAAATGCAATGTGCTCTAACAGCTTTGGTACAAACCAGTCTTCTGCAATAGCTGCTGCAAGGCTTTCCCTAGTTACATGCACAGGGTAGTGCAGCTGTTCAAGCACTACCCTTAACAAGGCTACAGGCATCACTGGCTTTCCAGTGCTGTCCTGTTGCTACAATGCTTCAGAGGGGGATAAGGAACATCACCTTTTTTCCATAATTCCTGCTCTTCCTGTGGAGCACTTCCTTGAACTTCCATCAACTGTGTTCTTGATAAATGATTAAACCCTTCAGTTACAATGATAATTTATCTACTTTCTCTTTAACATTTGGAGCATCAAAACTTGAAATATCTGGTGAATATGCAACCCTTTTAGCCTCTTCGTCTGCAGCTTAATTCCCACGAGAGATAAATCCAATAATGCTGCGTGTTGCACTGGAGTGCCATCCGCTCGGAGGTAACCCCTCCTTTTCCAACATGATAGCCCTGCGTGCGTGGTTGACTTCACATAGGCAGAGTCACTGTACACTATCACTTCCTGCCCTTCATGTTTCTCGAGCGCGACAATAAGTGCCACTAATTCTGCTGCTTGTGGCGAAAAGTTAGCCTTACCATAGCTGAACCTGAATGCCTTTCCCCATCAGTTTGATACATTTTTGAAGACCGGTCAATAAAGAGAACCTCCCCTCCTGCTAGTGCATTCTCCTTTACTCTTGGGATATCATTGCAGAACTCCTCGTAGTTGGAGCAATCATGCGCCTGTTTACCAAGTACCACAGGCTTGGCTGCAAACCTGGCAGGGTTCACTATTTTACACCTGACTATTTTGATTGCTGGATTCGATATAACTACCTCGTATGTGGAAGCCTTATGAGATGTTAGTGTACCCTTTCTTTTTCTAAAATGCGGTAAACAAAGCAAGTTCAACAAACAACATCATAGAACACGCCATCACAATGCTGGTAGACTTCTCAATGGTGAACGTGGCTGCTGACAGCGATTCGCAAGGAAAGTACCGTCTCATAACTCGATCTAAAATCCCACTGTATTATTCTAGAGGTTTGTACCCCAATGTAGTCCTCTGTGTAAACGCTTCTGTCATAACTATCCCATTTGTATGAGAAAATAAAAATAACTCCTCAGAATAGTTGGGAATTCCTAAAACTGGAGCTGTACACATTTCTTTCTTTAATTCTTCAAACCCTCCCTCCATTTCCTCAGCCCATTCTATTTTTTTCCTTATTCACTTGTGCTTTCTTCAGAGCCTGCAAAAGGGGTCTTGTATATGAACTATAATCAACTACCCATGCTCTAACATAGTTGCACAATCCCAAAAACTGCTGCATTTGTTTTATCGTGTTCGGTTTAGCTTTCATAATCACCTCAGCTCTTTCAGGTGTAAGTTTCTTCTACTCGCATCTTGCCTGCACTCATCTTCTGTTGTGCTACAAACCAAAATATCATCTACGTACTGCAGTGCAACACTTTGCAAATCAATATTGCTTAGGTCCATCTGCAGGATCCTATTAAAGTTCGATGGAGATTCACAGTACCCTTTGAGCAAACGAGTGCTCTTCAGCTTAGTCTGATAAAACGTAAATGATGTAAGGTCTTGAGAATCCTTTTGCAACGGGATTGAGAAAAACGCATGTTTCAAGTCAATCGCTGTGAAATATCATGCATCTGTGGGGATACTACATAGTATCGTCGCCGGATTCGGAACTAAGGAAACTCTGCCTCTAAAATATGGTTAATTTGTCTCATGTCCTGAATTAGTCTCCATGATCCCCCTTTCGATTTCTTCACAGGGTACACCGTGGTATTGCACTGTGATTCTGATGTCACTAAGATACCCTGTTCCATCAGGGCTGATATAGTCTTTAAAATACCCTCATCCGCCTCTCGAGACATTGGGTACTGTCTTGCTCGAGGTAAAATTGCTCCTGGCTTCAGCTTAATCTTAACCTCCCATAGCCCTTTCAATAGGCCTAGATCAAAGGGGCCTGTAGTTTACAAAGAGTGTGGCACTTTTTCCAAATCTTCATCAAAAAATGCTGGATGCTACCGCACTATCATCATTGGCTATGGGACTTCCCTTTTCTCTATTCTGATCCAATATGTAATACTCATCTCGAATATTACTTCATCATCTGATGGATCATCTCTGAACATATCCTCGTCAGTGACATCAGTCAATCTATACCCTTCCCCAATAGCAATCAATGTTCTCCATGGCCTGCCCTTGTCATCGGTTCCTTCGAGCATAGCCAATTCCCCTTGCACTATGGCTGCAGTTGACCCTAGGGGAATAGTTTGTCCCCCCTCTTCGTCCATAGGTATCTGTGGCCTGAACAAAAACTCATCAGGTATTCTCCTAATCTTTCCCACTAGGCCGTGTAGCCATGTCAACAAAATGTGTACCCCATAAAGAAAGACTTCTGGCTCTAATGGCATTCCTCACAGAGCCATTTTCCCTGTAAATGACAATATAAATTAGCCCATGTTTAGATAACATATCCCCGGAGTGGAACACACTATGCCTTCATCAGTGAAAGAAATTGTCATATTTAACTTTGTCATTAAATTGCAGCCCAGAATATTAACCATGGTGTGCCCTTAATACAATAATGAAACAGACATGTCACAATCTCCTATAGAAACTGGTAAATAATTAGTGAAAGGAACTGTGCTTGTAGCCCCAGAGAAACCTTGCACATTCATTGCAGTTCTCAAAATTGGATATTTGCCCTCTCATATACATGAACGAGTAGCCCCAGTGTCTACTAAAAAAGAAAAAGATTTGCCTCCTATGGTAACATCAAACCTTGGTTCCTCTTAGGGGTTTGGTGTCAACGATAGTACTGAACACATCAATTCTCCCTGTGACCTGTCCTGTTTTGGGTACATACATATCCTGGTGCCTGTAAAAGGACTTCCTCCCACCATAGTAACACCCCCTACTTTAGGTGTCAATAATTGTCCCATATTTACATTCTGCTGACAGCCCTTGCGGTGGATTCAATGGTGCTTGCTGTGTTTGCAATGCCTGTTATATTTGCGGTGCTTGTGCTTGATAAACTATCTGATCTTGGGCAAACCTTCCCCTATTTTGTGAACTATATGCTGGAGGATAAGCTGTCCCCCCTCTTGAGAATTGCCCATTCTGTACATGCCCTTGGCTCCCACATGTTCGTACAATGTGCCCTGTCATTCCACATGTCCCACATATAGGAGGAGCTCTTCTGATTAGCCCCCCTTGGTTGAATCCCCCTTGCACATTCTGATTATCATTCTGCATATTCTGAAACTCACCTTGGTTATTTTGAAAACCACCCTGGTTATTCTGAAATCCACTGCTTCCTCTGTAGCCCATTCCTCTGCCTCTCAGCACAAACCCATTCCCTTCTTGATCCATCTGGCATTGGTTATTCACCTGTGATGTACCCACTTCTTTCTGCATTCCCAGTTCCATTCCACTTGTCAATACCGCCCCTTCTAAGGCATACTTCGACAATTTCTTCTGATCTAACTTGGCTTCCTCAAGTTTTGTAGCATCTTCCTTTGTCTTATTTTTCCCGGTGTAACAGCCGGCAGTGATGTGCTCTAGTCAACTGTATCTCTGCCCATGGCTTTGTTTCCATTCCCACTAATTTCCTGAGCTGTCTCTGTACCTGATCTGGCAATTCTTGACACAAAATGTAGTAAAATACTGGTACTGATTTCCCCCATGGCTCCTTTGTTTCCAAAAATGAAGCGTTCCTGAATACTTTGAATGTAAGCAAGCAGATCTTCGTCATCTTTCATCTAACGTGCCATAATCACACCCATATCTGACGTATCAGGATACTGTACACTGAGCGTTCTCCAGACATATGCTCTACTATTATTAAATGGTGCTCCGTCATGTGCTGTGTTCTGTGCCGTCACACATGAATAACCTGTTCTCGTCCGAAAATATCATCAGCCCTCTCCCCAAGGATGGCTGCTAGGAGACCCTTAATGTCCTCCTGTCATATTTCCTAGCTCATAAATCCATTTCCCCACCCCAGCCGTTAAACCGGGGAGTATGCACTTTAAATGATCCTCAATCCATTTGTGGCCAGTGAATATACTGAGGTCTGGTCCCTCCTTTCTGCAATAAATGGAATTGTGTGAACCAAAATCCACAATCTGCTCCTATCATCTGCCAATCCATTGTGGGGACTATGGTTCCTGATCGCCTTCTACCTGGCAATGACCTCAGCTTGTTCACATATGGTGATGTCTTTCCCTACCCACGGAAGGTTTCTCTCTCTTCGTCTGATATATCTAGTCCCCAACAAGTATGGCTTTCATCCCCATCACCCTCACTTAAAGTCAGCCTGTCCAAAGACAAGGCTCTATGTTCGAGACTAAATGGGTTTCTTTCTTTGCTTCGTGATTGCAGGACTAGTGATAGTTCTCCCTTCCATCGGCTTCCGAATCTGCTGCTTTCCCTTAGGTCTTCATAGGCTTTATCGATCCTATCCCTGATGCATCCTATGTCAGAATTCCCCTCTAGGGTTCTCCTAAATGTTCCTGCCATTGCTCCATGCGATGAGAGGAACTTCTCTGTGTGGCTCCATGATATTACTGGACTCGGTTCTGAATGCGATCAATGTCGCCTTTCCTCTGTCTTCTTTTTCGCTCAATTTCTTCATCTAATTCCCTTTGCTTTCTCGTTTCCTGTCTAACCCTTTCCTCTTCTTGTCTTTTCTCTTCCATTCTTTCATTTTCTCTATGTGCTTTTTCTTCGCTTTGTCTTTGCATTATTTTATTCCTTAATTGTTGTGCTTCCTCCTCTTCTCTCTTCTCTCTTCTTCTCTTGCCTGTCTCATTCTTCGATTGCTCTGTGTCTGTTATCATACTTCCTTTGCTCATCTGCCCTTTCTTCCTTCTTTTGCTGTTCCTCTTGATGCATCTGTTCTCATTTTTGTCCATTCTTTCTCTTATGCTCATCTTCTTTCAATCTTTTCTCTCGTTCCCTGTATTTTCAATCCTTTTCATCTTGATCATCCTTTTGCCTAATTTCCTTGATACTTTTCCCATCGAGCTTGAGCCCTTTCTTCCTTCTTTTGCTGTTCCTCTTGATGCATCTGTTCTTGTTTTTGCCTATTCTTTCTCTTAACCTTCTCTCATTTCCATTTTTTAATCTCTCGTTCTACGTCTGCAGATATATTTGGTTGTTCACTATTTTCCTCCTTGTCCTGTGCGACCTTAAAGATCTCCTCCTTTCTTTTAGTGCTTTCTGGACTATCGTCACTGCTATAGGCAGGCGGTTCATATATCCCCACTTTTAGTTCCCTAAATGGATATAATTCTTCATCTCCTGTACTATCGCCATTTACTTTAGGTGAGGTAACGGGAGCAGAAGGCTCAGCACCTTCCTCCCTATACTGATTAAGCATCCAGTCTTCAGGAGGCGGTTCTTCCCGTTCCTCTTGGTACATTTTCCAGAGCTTTAAACTAGCTATCCTTTTCTTTAATTTCTTTCTGTGTATACAGTGTGCAAGTATGTGGTCATGTGTTGCAAAACCGTCTTTGACAGCGATCCCCCTTGTGGCCATGACATGAACATTCTATCTGTGCTGCCCTTTACCTACTTCGCACTATACTGTTTGAACCTGGGTGTGTGCTTTGGCAGTGTCTTGCACAGGTGCATCAGTGGGGTAACATCTCCCACTGTGCCAAGTCTCAATTGACTGTCAATACTTACCATTGATTTACACAGATACATTTCAGAAAAATAACAAATATGAGCGTGCTCCAACTTCACCGCTCAAAGCCTCTACTTCTCAATTATCTCAGCCTATCTTTTTCACCCGGCGCCGAAAATGACAAGAAAATAGGTAACACATTTTTTATCTCTTCTTTAACCTCACAATTTACTCTTGTCACTCTTCGACTCTTCTTTTCAATTTCAAAATACTCAAACAAACAGACTGGTCGACTTTACATATATCTCACCATGGTACTCCTTTCCTCATAGCCCCTAAAATACCCTGATTGGAGTTTGAGTCATTCCGTATCATAAAACTGTTGATGTGCTGCATAAGTACCCCCTTGGGGTTTCAAAATAACTCCATCTAGACATGCCTTGAGGTAGGAAACCGGGCTCCACAGAACGCTCATTGTTCAAACACTTCTCATCATATACTAAACAAACCCCTGTTACCTTACTTATCCCCACAACCCCATTCTCTTACTTTGCCAGTTCCCTCAATCTACTCACCATTCGGTTTTCAGCTCAAGACTTTCGGGATCGTCCCCATCCTCCAACCGACCACAGTCGCCTTCAGTCCGCTCAGCGCCTGTGGAAACCAGGAGGGATTTCATCAAAGGGGGACCCGTCCCACCTGTAATGATTTTCTTGCAAGAATTCTGTATCGGCCGCTCTCCACAGGAAACCTCACGATCCTCCGTCTAGATGGTAGAGGGTGTCCTATTTTCAGAAAATTGTAAAGACCTACTAATCGCAGAGAATTACTGAACCATTCTCCTTCTACTACCACATTAACCCGTAGGCCCTTTAAGAGAGGTGAAGCTCTATAGGATGGATAGGGATGCAGATCTCACCCTCGCACAAATAATCAGACCGACTCAGGAAGTTGACAAAACAAACTGGTTTTAATTGCAATTGTCTAAAACAGGGAGTACAACGGGCGTCAACGGACAACCCACAGCATAAGTCTCAACCATTCATATGAAAAAACGTGTCATATGTGGTGTCATACTATGTGGCAAAATAAGCGAAAACCTATGGGGGTTATGATAGGATTAAGGGGAACATCTAGGTATATTTTTTTTCTATATAGGGATGGGTTGTGATTGGGTCTCTAAGGTCAGTTGGACAGCTATGCCCACCCCTAGTGCAAGTCATCTTCTGTGTCTTAAACATACACACCGTTTCATTGGCTTTCAAACCATAGGGCTCTTTACTATGTGGCCCTCTACAATTGGTTGGCACGCTAGTACCCTTTTGGAATATTCCACTCGTTAGCAGCAGGCAAGCTGGTATCCCAGGTGCTGGAGGGTTGGACTTGACCATGCCTCCCCACCCAATTAGCCCAACATTCATCATCACTCCTGCTGTCTGCTATTCAATTAGTCCTTTGAACTCGGCCTTGCAAAGGATCACCGTGCCTGAGAATAAAAGGAAGTTTGAGCATGGCCTTATCTTCTGGTCTCGGTGTAGCTTACCCAAATTCTATTTTCATCTGACCATGTGACAGGAGACCATGTTTTGAGCTCCTTCTTCGTATTTCACACTATTAAATTAATAAAACCTGGCACTTCTAGTGTTTTTCCAAAACACCTCAACAGGAGCCTGTCTTGCTTCTCACGGTCATTGTATCTCCTCAAATAGATGACCTGTTTCTTGGCTTGACACTGGGCCTTACAAGCCTTCTCGAATCTTCCTTCAGCATCAGCTGTTCTCTTGTACTGCGCCACACTTTCAGCCCTTTTATTCACAGGGTCCTAGCTTGCTAAAATGCGTTGTGGAAAATCCAGATTCTATACACACACACAGATATATATTGGCGGCACCGCCTGCAATCCTCTACGTATAGCCAGCCTTATGATTACTTACTCTGCTTGCATTACAGCATCTGTACAATTATAAAACGGCTTTGCATTTTCTTCAGTGCTCTTCGAACGTGCAATCTTCATTTTGCTCATGAAATGTTGCACAATTCTTTACTTTGCCATCAGATTCTATAAGGTCTATGTACTTTCTTCATTGGCATCTATTCTGGGTGTATCATTTCTGTTTCATGTGACGTCACCTGTCTTCTCTTTCATTCATCTTCACACTTCTTCAGGAATTTCCTTCAGAAGACTGTCATTTCTTCACTGGTACATTGTATAGGGTTTTCTCAATGAATACCTTGTTTCAATGACTCTTCGCAGTATAGGTACCATCACTGGAATTGCGAATGTTCCAATTTCCGGTTTCCAACATATAGGCAAAATGGGGGCAGGACTTTCGGTAGAGGCACTTGGCTCCTCCTCTACACAATGTTGACGCACTAAATACCTGTCGGGATTAGTCAGGCGAGTACAAAGGCAGCGAATATGGCAAGGGAAATATGCACTAAATCACACAGTGAATAGCTTTGAATTAAACTACGTGCACACAGGAACAACGACTCATGTATGCTAGAACCCAGGAGTGCAAATAGAGTGTGACAACAAAACCAATATATGAAAAGGGATGTGGGGTAAGCACCTGACCGCGAGGAAAGTCGGCAAGCGCCTTACCCCCAATTGCTGTTACAGGTACTGACAGCGCTAAACCCACGTGGAGGGCAAGCAATGACAGGATCTGTGAACTAACACTCTTGATGGTATTAAATAAGGGAACTAAAGAACTGTACTCACGAGGACGAGATAAACCTCTTGAATGTCAGCTAGCCCACGAATCCTGTTGATGAAACTGGGACCCAGAAAGGCTAGAACAGCAATGGGAGGAAAACTAAATACCTAAGTTGGAATAGTGATTACAAATTAGTGAGGAAAACATAAGCATTCACACAGGAGCTAGCTACAACCGCACACCACACCTAATAATCAAATGGGAAATAAATGCAGAAGTGCAATGGAAAACATGGAATGGATCCCAATAGAAAGTAAGGATCAGGAGCAGGGAAAAACAAAATAACCAATGCAAACTTCTCCCTACCCCTCCAAGGAAGAGACAGGAAGCTAATCTAAGAGGAAGGCTAAGGCATACGGGTTTACAGCAGCAAAGGACAGAGTCAAAGAAATATAGAACACAGACAAACTGGGCTGCATCTAAAAGGGGAAAGCACTGAGAAATGCTGCCTGCAAACAGAGGAAGACAAAAAGGGAATCAATTAGCGCATGAATCAGATTCAGGATGGAGGAACAAGAAAACAGGATCTAGGAACTAGGTACAAAGGCAAGGAACAAGGAACAAGGGACTAGTCACAACAGGAACACTGCAAACGATGACCAGCGCTGGACTGAAGTAAGACTGAGGCTTTTAAAGCTGCTTAACGAGCACACGCCTCAGGTGTGCTGATTGCTGCACCTGCAGCCACAGCTGTTGCCTATCCTCCACCCAACCTTGTCCTGCAAGGGTGGAGGTGGAGCAGTGGGCCAGGCATTCTGGGAAGCATAGTCATTTGGTTAAAGAAGCATGCTGGCTGCCAAAAACCTGGAATGGATCCGGAAGGGAAGTAGCTTGGAAAATAGGGATTTAGCGCTCCCAATTCATCACAGTACTGTAGCATAAGGTTCGGAGGAAAGGTCCAGTAGGGAATAAACCCCAAATCATGCCCCCAAGTGGTGGGAACGGGAGCGAAGGGAGCGAGTCGTGACAGTATACCCCCTCCTACGGCCGTCTTCGGGTGCCCGCCACCCGCACGAGACATCTTCTTTCCATGATGGGAGTGCTTTTTCTTTGGAGGTGGCACTGATGGAAATGGAGGCCTGTGGGCAAAGGCAGATGGACTTCCATGATAGGAGTGCTTTGTCTTTGGAGGTGGTACTGATGGAAACGGTGGCTTCTGGTGAGGAAGAGACTCATGGTTCGAAGAAAGGCATGAAGGACTTGCAGGACCTGAAGCAGAGTTGGAAGGTCCAGAAAGCTCAGTCACTGGGAGTGGACCCTCATAAGTCTTTGAGGAGGGAGGCAGGCTGTGCCTTAGACAATGGTAGAAGCCCTGTTAGCCTTTCTGCCGAGAGTGGACATGCGGGAGGTGAGGAAATTGCTGGCTTCAGGAAAGGTTTATGTTCAGCCATTAGAGGAGGTGGCGGCTGAGATAGAGGTTCAGATTTTCTTCTGTCATCCATCTGGGAAAAGGCTTGTGGTTGAAAGTGACTAAGGTTTGACTGCACATGTTCTACGCCTTGGAGACCTGAAAGTCCAATGGGTTGTACAAGGCTGGTACTCCTGGTGACAGTCGTGTAACCACCTTGTTGCACGTGGGATACAACAGCAGGGATGTTTGGCATACTGATAGGAGTGATAGACGCAGTACTTGGTATTTCAGGCACACTCGCAGAAGGAGCAATAACAGACACATTTTGAACTGCAGCAGTCATTCCCTTCCTTTGGCTACTAGCACCCAACTGGTGCTTCTTGGCGGAATTCTGTTGCACAAGTCCTGTAGGTAATACGCCGGTCTGCACCACCCCCTGTGCACACCCAGGTGAGTGGTTCTGACTCACCACTTGGTCCAGCTTGATGACTCTGAAGCGGGAGCTGGCAAAAGTCTCAAACTCTGATGCTGCATTTTTAGGAGGCTCTGATGCTAAAGTGAAGCAGTTGGGAGAATCGTCTTGTGGAAAAGGCAGGCATTCTGGTGCTCCTCCTGAAGCAAAAGAAAGGCAAGCTAGACGTTCATCGACAGTAAATGGTTGGGATTCAGGAGGAATCGCTGGAGCAGAAGAAAATACAGCAGGATCTGATGGTGTAGACAGGTATACCTCTGATATTGGCAGCGAGGCTAAGCAGGATACAGGCGTCTCATGAACTGAAGGCAAATACTCAGTATACTCCGGGACTGAAGACATGCACTTTTGATGGACTACCGGAGGCTCTAAAGCAAAAGGATGATCTGCAGGATGAGTCACTGTAGCTGGAGACAGGCAGGCCAGGGGAAACCTTGAGGCTGAGGGCATGCAAGCTGAAGCAATCTCGGTTGCTGGATACAAAAATGTCCAGGTCTTTGGGACTGGCTCTTGAGTAAATGGCAGACATGGCAGCGGTTCATTGGTTGAAGACACGTGTGCCAAAGATGACTGCAGGGCTGTGGATTGGATCATAGAAGAGTCAATGGTTGTAGGAGGACAGACAGAAGTCTCAGAAGTTGACAGACACATTGGTGGCTCAGGAATGGAGGGCACCTTTAGGGCAGTAGACTCCTTGGCACCAGTAACCAAAGACTGAGCTGTACCCTTGCAGTCCCTTTCTTTAGTGGGTGACACAGAGTCTCTTTCTTTGTAGAAGTCAAAATCAACCAGTGGAATCACCATAGTAAAGTCTCTGTTAATCAGGATTTCGTCAATTGTCCATTCCTCTGTTTTAGCTTCTGAAAGAGGCAGATTAACAATCAACAGTTCAGGAATCGCCTGCCGGTTTTTTGGTTCTGTATACTGTGGAATGAGTCCATCAGAACATGAAATCTCTACTGTCTTTGACTGTTCGTATTGATCAGAATTGGCAGAAGGAAGAGTGAACCCAGAGGTAACATCGTTTTCCACATCAGCTTTAACATCTACTTCAGTCTCAGCAGCTGTATCAAGAGCAGGGCCTAAGCCTACTGTAGTGACTGAATCTGTGTATGCCACCATTGTGGATTGTGTTTGGAAATCAGAAGCTTGTATGTGTGCTAGCTCAGAATTATGACAAACTGCTACACAGGAAATTTTAGGTAAAGGAGTGGCCTGTAAATCTTCAGCTAACTGCAATCCCTGACAAACAGCAGAACAATTGTTAGAAACTGTGCCCAGATTAAGCGCTGTGCTAGACGAAAGACCTTCACTCCCAATAGATCTAACATATTGACAAATATCATGGTTTACCAAAGTCTCTGCACTCAGGGGCTGAACAGTGTTCACTTCCTCAACATCCACAGATAAAGTCTGAGGTGTATTCAGTAAAGAGTGCAAGGTTTTATTCTCCTCTTGTAAAGAAATGAATTTTTGTCTTAACTCCTCAAGCTTAGCTTTTAGCATGCCCTGCATTAACTGTACATCACTATCAGTAGGCACAGGGGGAGGCATAGTGGCATCAGGGCTGGATCCTGCACTAGCAATCTGGATGTGCACCGATTGTACATTGTCCTCTACTGCTTGCAGGTTCTGTGATTTATAGTTTCTATAACCAACTTGGTCTGTGTTTCCCTTAAGCAAACTATTGACATTAGACCTCTTGGCATTAGGGACTACAGTATGTACCTGTGCAAAGGAGTATGCTTTAGACTGAGGGTAGAAAGGCTAAGGCTTGCGCTGACATAGAATCGGGATCAAAACAAAAGATAGAACTAGGATCAGGCAATGTAGGATGTGCCATCCTATGGGAAAAATACTTTGCACGTAAATGCCCATTCGTGACAAGGAGTTCATTTAAGTCAGGACTAGTGATTTGATTGTCACAGGTAAATGTAGGGGGTCAGGCGAGTACAAAGGCAGCGAATATGGCAAGGGAAATGTGCACTAAATCACACAGTGAATAGCTTCGAATTAAACTATGTGCACACAGGAACAACGACTCATGTATGCTAGAACCCGGGAGTGCAAATAGAGTGTGACAACAAAACCAATATATGAAAAGGGATGTGGGGTAAGCACCTGACCGCGAGGAAAGTCGGCAAGCGCCTTACCCCCAATTGCTGTTACAGGTACTGACAGCGCTAAACCCATGTGGAGGGCAAGCAATGACAGGATCTGTGAACTAACACTCTTGATGGTATTAAATAAGGGAACTAAAGAACTGTACTCACGAGGACGAGATAAACCTCTTGAATGTCAGCTAGCCCACGAATCCTGTTGATGAAACTGGGACCCAGAAAGGCTAGAACAGCAATGGGAGGAAAACTAAATACCTAAGTTGGAATAGTAATTACAAATTAGTGAGGAAAACATAAGCATTCACACAGGAGCTAGCTACAACCGCACACCACACCTAATAATCAAATGGGAAATAAATGCAGAAGTGCAATGGAAAACATGGAATGGATCCCAATAGAAAGTAAGGATCAGGAGCAGGGAAAAACGAAATAACCAATGCAAACTTCTCCCTACCCCTCCAAGGAAAAGACAGGAAGCTAATCTAAGAGGAGGGCTAAGGCATACGGGTTTACAGCAGCAAAGGACAGAGTCAAAGAAATATAGAACACAGACAAACTGGGCTGCATCTAAAAGGGGAAAGCACTGAGAAATGCTGCCTGCAAACAGAGGAAGACAAAAAGGGAATCAATTAGCGCATGAATCAGATTCAGGACGGAGGAACAAGAAAACAGGATCTAGGAACTAGGTACAAAGGCAAGGTACAAGGAACAAGGGACTAGTCACAACAGGAACACTGCAAACGATGACCAGCGCTGGACTGAAGTAAGACTGAGGCTTTTAAAGCTGCTTAACGAGCACACGCCTCAGGTGTGCTGATTGCTGCACCTGCAGCCACAGCTGTTGCCTATCCTCCACCCAACCTTGTCCTGCAAGGGTGGAGGTGGAGCAGTGGGCCAGGCATTCTGGGAAGCATAGTCATTTGGTTAAAGAAGCATGCTGGCTGCCAAAAACCTGGAATGGATCCGGAAGGGAAGTAGCTTGGAAAATAGGGATTTAGCACTCCCAATTCATCACAGCACTGTAGCATAAGGTTCGGAGGAAAGGTCCAGTAGGGAATAAACCCCAAATCATGTCCCCAAGTGGTGGGAACGGGAGCGAAGGGAGCGAGTCGTGACAATACCCAAATACATCAACCTGATGTATGTTCTCATACCCATAAATATCAACTAAGTTGTCAGTAAAAGCGACATAGCAGCTACATCCCACATAGCAACAGAGACACAAACGTTGTGCTCCTACATCGGCACTTCTCCATGAATGTGCAGCATAGTTCACTCATCATCAAAATGCAAACATGTAAAACACACAAATTGTGCTGCATGTCACTGAATCATCCCCTTACGTGGAATCTGAGAGTCTGGTGTGTTGAATACACATGCTTGATGGAGTGGCTACTTGAAAATAATCATGGCAAGATATGGCATGCAAGGCTCAAAGGACAGGAGACATGGCACCCAACAAATAAGGCAGTAATGTCCCTTCACCAGAAAACTTCAGGTGACTGACTACAGCTCACATGCTGCAGAGGTACAACCAACGCCCACAATCTATGATGTAAGACAACTCCCATCTTTGGTGACAGTGACAATCACCCATGCATGACCAGATTGGCGCTTTCATGGGAAAACCAACTCATGCCACACGGGCCACTGTTTTAATGCATAAGTCCACAGCCATGCTCATGCATGCCAGTGTACAGCCTTACCCCATGGCACTCCTGGTGTGCTGTGAATCCCTCACCACTTCCTCATTTGTGTTAGGAGAGCCAGCTACCAGCAGAAGGAATTGGGACTTGGAGTGAAAGAGAGGGGTCTGGGTGTATTAACCAGGGGGAGAGGGAGTTGGGGCCGGCTGTAAAAAAAAAATAATCTACACTCAATCCCTGTGCTTATAGTCAGCACGGGGCAGGAAAAAGGGGGCGGCAACAGGTGGTGGGTGTGGGGGGACATGGGCAATGAAATCTCTTGCCCAGTTCATTGTGAAGACCCATCCTGTGGAGAATGCAGCAATGGGCACTCTGACCAAGCAAGGCCAAAGCCCGGTGCTCATTGACCACAACCCCTCATGAGAGGGATGCATGCATGAGTGGGCCAATGGCAAGTAGGTCCTGATGACCTTCTTTGCGAGTGGCCACCATGTCAGCATGCATTCTCACCCTTGAGGCCTTCATCTGCATGTTGAGAGTATCCTTCAAGGAGAACATCCATAGCCAGTGGCGCTCCTTTGAGGACTCCATTTTCAAATTCAGAATTACCCTCAAGTCAGACATCTCCTGCTTGCAGGGATTGCTTCAAGGGAGAGTCCTACTCACAAATGGCCTCACGCAATAGCTGGATTTCGGAAGTCACTGTGGCATTAGAAGAGATGACATTCTCAGCCAGGCGATGATTGTCCCTGCCCATCTCATGCAATACCTAGCCCTGTTAAGCACTTGCACACAACAATTCCTCCTCCCACTCAAGGTGTCCAGCAGGCACATTTCCCAGATGTGTGCGTGGCCTACCAAGCCAGGATGAGACAGTCCGGCCCTGTCTCAGTGAACGCACTAACAAAAATAAGGGTACCTGTCAACCCAAAGATCCTTCAGGTAAACAATATGATCATATTCAAAAAATGGATCTTGGTAGTGATGTTGGATTGACACACTGTACATAAAGTTCTCTTACCCAATTTTTCTTTCGGCAATTGGATCACAAACTAAAAACGCAAGAATACTGTACAAACTCAATCCTGTCTAGGACATCTATTATATTCCATATTTCATACCCACTCGTACTAACACGCATACATCTTACACCAATGTTTCTGATACACAGGAAAGATCAATTCCCATTGAGGTCTTTCTTGCACCCTATACACTATAATACATTCTTTATTTTGTACCCTTATTTCCTAATGGTGTGCAAATAAGTCCAATAATATTCTCTGATAGACTATGTCTACATATGTTTCGGTCGATTCTAGGCAAAAAAGTATGGCCCACAGTCAGTCTTCTTAAACTTCTTCAGGACAACAAGCGAGAGTGACCGTGTCCTCACTCTCGTGATAAATATCGGTGAACGATGTCTTCGACAGCTTTACAGTTTTATTCTACCATAAACAAGCATATAAACAACCATTCATAATCCAACCTCAGTTCTTTGCTTCGGCACATTCCAATTATGCATGGCAACTGTAAATGATTGTGATGACTCTCAATAGCCTCCAATTTATAGATGATGGGTGTGGTGCAAGACCTAGGGATAAATCCCAAGAGTTCGAAAGAGCAGAATTTCCAAGATAAAACGGGCTAGCACCCGAATAATCAAAGGCGCAGCACGTGAGGTATCCTATAAAACAATGAAGCCCAGAGTCAACCTACGTATCCATAGATATGGACAAACCACCCCCAGGCGTACAAATAACCTAGACGGCAGGACCTACTTGCTCCTGATGTCTGTACGTTTCTCGCTGTTGTATAACATCTATCTTGTTCTGCTGCTTGCACACTAGATCATCACATTAGTGTGTGCACAACTCCTAACATGGCACCCACCTGAAAAACAGTGTGATGCAACTCATTATACACATAGGTTCCAGAATAATATGCCTATCAGCCTGCATGGCCAACACGTCATGCCCAATATACAGTCTAATCCTATGTATTACAGTTGTAAAAAACTCACACTCAATGGGGTTTCTAGTTGGCAAACAATTCCTGGGGAATGATAGTGAGATCAACAGTTCTGTCATCAAACCATGTGTGCACATCCAAGCCACCATATTTTCATAATGTCAACATCTCACCCATATATGCTGATGTCATTGGCTAGCTAAACATGTGTGACACAGTCTCCACAAAATAAATATTCTTGTTCACCCGGTTCACATCGGTGGCTCAATAGGGCAAAACCGATGTGCTCCTCCGGCCATGTGTCAGAGCACATGGGACTCAGGCTGCATGGCTATCGCGACCTCAGTTGCTCACATATGCCAGCTATTCCAAGTCTCTGCATTAGCACCTTCCTGCCCGGGCTGTTAAACTTTCCTATATTTCTTAGTCATTATCATACATGTCTGTATACGATACTGTGGCATGACCATATTGCAACTCAAATGCCAGATATTGCATTAAATAGGGGACTTATTTGCATCTCATCTTGCTTCCAACGCGAAAAACTTGTTACATCCAAACAGGACACCGCAGAGGACCGTCCTACTTATAGAGCCTGTCTCAAACAATGGACAAAGAAAGGGGACTACTGCTCTAGGTATAGCTTTTTACTAATCGAGACGACAGGAAGTATCAGCCCACCAATGGGACACCGGCCACAGTGCTGGCATCAGAGTGTCATAAATTAAATAATGCCTAATCCAACAGGCGATATTCACAGTGTGCATATCGCTGTGAAATCATTGCAACGTAGAATACATGATGAGCATACTGCCGACTCATGTACCCTTATCGAATCAGCCACAGTGAATATGTACAACAATCAATGTTGATAAATATGGCAGATATATCCCACCATCTATATTGACGCTGAAGTCCCCATATGCTGTAATGTATTTATCCACCAGGGCACTTACCTGAGCAGGAATAGTTATCCTCCTGCTCAGGTAAGTTATCCTCCTATTCCATTCTACGGTGATGTTCATGCCATGTTTTACTGTGTCAAGGGAATAAATCCAACGTTGTTCTAGTTTATGTAACATCAAGCTCATGTCACCTCCACGGGACGGGGCCCTGATTGTTTGCAACAAAAAAAATCTGATGTTGTTTTCAGTATGATTGGCCATCATAAAGTATTCAACCAGTGGCTTATCCTTCACCTTGTTCCTCATACAAGATCTGTGTTCAGAAATTCTCATGCGTATCTGCCTTATCATTTTTCCCACACATATGTATGCGTATGGGCATAAAATGATCTATATCGCATTTTTTGTGACTCAATTCGTGTGTCCCTTTAAAGTCTATTTGATATTGCCATGTTCAAATATATGTCTTGTCTCAGTATAGGGACAAGTGGCACAATGGCCACACTTATAGTGGCCATTGACTGGCCATAAACCCCAATGGTTTATCACTGTCTGTTCGCTTTGTTTTTCCACATACGTATGTGCCAGTTTCTGCCTCGGATTATAGTTTCTTTTGAAGGCAAACATCAGCTTTTTCTCTAGGCTCCCTGTTGTTTCACTAGATGCCAGATCTTATTAATGCTCTTTTTGATGGCATTGTTAATGGAGAAAAAGTCGAAACACATATTAATCGGTTCTTAGCAGATTTGTCTCTCCCTGTAAGACATAGCTTGCGGTGCGTGTTCAAAGCCCACTTCAGTGAACGCACTGTCATGGGCTGGCAGTCTTCATAGATCCCATGCCCATCACCCTCCAATGCTGCTTCCAGTACGGGAGAGGGCAATGTTGCAGACACAGTAGCCACACATTTTGAAGGGCTCTCCACTGGCAGGGGCATTGTCTCCTGTCTCTCCTCCTCAGATTCAGCAGCCTCAAGAAAACTAAGGAGCAGCATAGGACCAAGCTTGCTGACTGCTGGTCCTTCCACCATGTACCTCACTATGCCCACAACATCAGATTTGGCAGCATCCTCCAATTAAGAGTCTGCCGGCCTGATGAGGATAGCCTGAAACAGGAGGGGGTTTTCACCAGGCACAGCACCCTGGGTTGCACTGATGTTTGTTTGTGGCTCCTCTTCCTTCTGCTCCCCCGCCACCTCCTGTGCTTCGTCATCACCTAAACAAAGTCAGAAAAAAATAGTAATAGGCCTATCCAGCTAAAGGTGTAAGCATCAAATCAAATACATGCAGACATAATGACCCAGCTACACATGTATCAGACATTTCAACTGGCCATTCAGTCATGTTCAACATCAATGTCTCCCTTAGCAGAAGCACTGTGCTCCCTCTATTAGGCCATATTTGACATACATGATGGTTGTGTAATACTTTTGAGGTATTCATTGAACTTGAACATGCCTGAAAAGTCTGCACAATGTCCTGGGAGGCCATTGACTGAGCTTTGGAGACATCGACGTAAGATTCCCTAAGAAGTTGTAATGAGCATTATGAAAAAGGCAGTTCCTGGGTCGGATAAATAATCCAGTTAATTGGAAGTACCCCAATGCGTAAAAACACATTCAGTTATAAATTCATCTTTTATATTGAGTTTAAAAATATTTTCCATAAAGTTCAACATTAAATCTTTTCTTCTTTGTACAAACATCTCAGATTATCAACATATACTCCATAAAAAGGTGTTTATTTCAAGACACAGGCAATAATTTATGTCCAATGTATTTCAGTCCCTGGACCATCTTCAGGGACCAAATTCTGCCTGTTGTGACATATTCTGTACACAGTAATTCTTATTGAATTTCCTATAAGCCACTGGCTCACAGATTTATCTTCAAATCCTCTGTTGTTGTCATATTTTGTACTCCTCTGAAATTTGTATTCTTTTTCTACAGAGTTTCAAAACTTCATTTTAGCCATCTGGCAAATGTCAGTCACAGTGGAAATTGAAGAAGGTGTTTTAATTCAAACAGAATACGTCACAAACGTGTTTTTACGCACAGGGTCCTTCCAATTTCCTGGGTTACCCAACACAGGAGCCACCTTTTTCATAATGTCTATACCCCACAGTGCATGTGAGGTTGTTTTGGTAATAGGGCCACAGATTTGATTAACATTATATAATTTAATCAATTTTGTAAAGAAACAAGCGGTGCCCACTCACCCAGGCATTTCACTTACACTTGTATAGTGAGCATTAGCCACTGACACACACTACAGGCAGCTCATGATTGTATATCAACAAGACAAATGACTCATGCAGGGCACCACCTTTATACTGTTGTCGATTATGTAATTTCCATATGGGAGAGTTCATGCACTGCACCATGTGAAAGCACAGCAATGACTAGGGGCACATCACAGAGCACAGTGTGCCTGATATCAACTGCTAACACTGTACACAGTGAAAGGGGCGTACGTAATTACACTTGTACAATGCACCATTACACATTGCGGTTGAGAGTGTGTGTGTGAGTCCTGCCCTTTTCATGAAACACACACCATTGTCATCTGCAGATGTGGAAGGCACTGGTTCCTAATATGCAATACAGAATTCCAACATCAAGGCTTTGATTGGAGGAGTATGTGACCCCTCCACCATACACTTTTGTGATAGGGCCATGTAATATGGGACTTCATGAGTACTGTATGATATTTCTGAGTCCTTCATGATATCCACTCAATCATATTTGGTGATACTTAGCGTTACACATATTCTACAACTGACATTTCATCCATGCATGAACTTTTGGTGACAGCATCCCCAGCACCCCTTCTCCATATTGCCCATGGACATGTTTCTAGCTGTAAATGCTCACCTGCATCTCAACCATTTCTGAGGAACAACGACATGGACATTATCAGTGTGCACTTGCATAGACACCTAAGTATGGCCTGCCTTTCGTGCATTGGATACTGCTCAGCCCAGCGCTACCCCTTGCCAATACACTTGTGTACTTGCATGATGCGACATAGCTGTGTGCACCACAACATGCCATCCGCAGCCTGCGCCCACTACTGTTACTGTGCATTTGTTACCAGGGCTGCCTCGCGGGTACCCCTGACCACCTTTCGCCCTCCATTACCCACGTGCATGGACTACTGTATTACTTGGCTCAAAATGCTAAACTTACTTTTCCCCCTATAGCCATCCTCTATTAACCGTTGTACTGCACTGTGCCATAACTTTAAACTGCCTAGCGGACACCATTCTGTTTGTGCTATTTCTACTGTTTTGCTTTGTGCCATAACTTAAAACTGCCTAGAGCCCACCATTTTCTTCATGCTCTTGCTACTGTCTGCTTTGTGTTAACCTGCAAATCTCACTTGGCACCCCCTTTGTCATCCTATACTTCATTGCATTATTTGTGCCAAACCCAAACTCCCTAGTGTCCCTTTATCATCTCTCTGCACTTCTGGCACTCTCCCCAGCCATACACCCAGCGCCAGATCACGCAACCTACCACAGGCTCAACTGTTCCTCCCCGAGACATACTATCCTTCTAGTTGACCCCCTTTAGCCTAGCCCACCTATCCCCACTAAACGTCAAGCACAACCCAAATACACTCTTAGCATAGCCGCCTCTGCTTAACAGGCCTAGCCTAGCCATAAATCTTAGTTTTGTATGCCTAGTGACCTAACTACGCACTGCAATATTAACTAACATCTATTCCACAAATCCTCCCCAACCCGACCATGGCCCATACTCTACCCTGCACTGCAGGCACATTCGCCTGATTGGGCAATGGCCTTACACACCTAGGATGTCCACGCCACCACCCTCTCCCATGCCCTACCCCCATTCCTACCCACACTCCCTACCTTCCCAACTTCCGCCACGCAAGCCACACCATCCTCCCCTACCACCCTCTCCAAAACCACCAGCCCCACTGACCAACCTTACCCCACCCTCCCTTGTCTATGCCAACACAGAAGCGCTCACCTTAGTTCTAGAACTTTTACAAACTTGACCCCCCCTCACCACCCAGCTTAGGGACAACCTGACAAGGATGATAATTAGCTTGCACACACAGAAGCTCACCCACCCCTCTAACACAGCTGTTGCCAAACTGCCCATAGAACTCCCCTCACCTGCAACCCACCTTGTGACCAATATTTCACAGCCATCACTACCTACTTGTGTGCCTGCAGCTCCGCCTACAGCATTGTAAGAGGTCAAGCCAGATGTACCTGCTCCCTTGACCCATGGGATAACTATACTGCCCACCCAGAAGCATAGAAGAGATGCCCCCAACACTAAACCTGACTCATTACCTGACACCGTAAGCACCCCCACCACCACAACTGCCGACCCGCCTTTAAGCGTCACAACCAAGCCAGAACCCCACACTACTACCCCAAGCAACATGTCACATCAACCACTCAACTGCGTCCTCATCAATGCATGGTCGCTCCCGGCACACGCCCTTGACATTTAAGACCTCATCATCACCAACAATCTTGACCTCTTAGTTATTAACGAAACCTGGCTCCACGAAACCTATGGCCCAACACTGCTGCTTGCCATCCCTCCTGGCTACACCATCTTTAGACAGGATCACTCCCTCTGCAAAGGTGGATGAGTCGCCGTTCTTGCAAAAGATTCTATTCCTATTAGAAAGGTGGAAAAAACACCTGAAAACAACAGTGACCACCTACTCCTCAAGCCTAACCCATCCCCTAATTGCACCATTTCCCTTCATATAGTGTACTGTCTTCCAGGGCCCGCAACAGACTTTCAAGCCTCTCTGACCGATTTCCTCACAGACAACCTAGAAAAAACTACCGAGACCATCCTTCCAGGCGACCTCAACCTGGGCCTGAACGACCAGAAAGATCTGCCAGCAGAAACTCTGAACAAAGCACTTAAAACACTAGGGTTCCAACACGTTAGCTCATACTCCACCCATATCAATGGGTGAACCCTTGACTGGATAGCTCAGCACATTTGCCATATCAGCACAAAGACTAACCTACCCCTGCCCTCGACTGACCATCACGCCATCCTCTTTGAGATCACCACAATTAAGACAGCACACCGACCCAGAGCACCCATTCCATCAGCTCTTACTAGAAGTGCCTGCCAACTGACCAAAGAGAGACTCCTCCCTCACCTCGCAGTCCCTGCCCTAAGACCACCCTTCTCTAAAGACCCTGAAGCAGTAATCCAAACATTCAACACTATCATCACCCAAGCCATAGATACCATTGCTCCACTCACTCGCAGAAAAGCTATACGTGCCAAGCACGCCAATGCCTGATTCAGCCCGACCTCCTTGAGCTGCACTCCAAAAAAAGGGAACCACTCTCCACATGGAAAGCTAACCCTTGCGATTCAACTAAAAGTGAATTCAACAAATTGGTTAAAATATATAAAACAGCCATCATCAAAGCAAAAGCAACCTCATTCAACACTAGGATAGATTCAGCGAGCTCCAACACCAAAGAGATCCTCTCCATATTCAGGGAGCTAGAATCACATATCCTTCCCTCCCAACTCATCGACAAAGAACAAGCTTGGTACAATTGCATCCAAGATGCCATGCTCAACAAACTCGACCTGCTACACAGCAAAATCCAAGCCAGCCAGCAGGCACTTAACTACCAAGCACCCCACACCTGCACCTCTGATAACTCCAACACTGACACATCTGAAAACTCAAACTCACTGCTATTCTCCTTTAGAAAAGTCACCAAAAATGAAGTCCCAGCACTTATGAAATCCATCAAAACATCTAATTGCAAAGAGGACATCTGCCCAGCCCCACTCATCAAAGAATGCATCTCCACTTACTGCCTTCATCAATGCTTCTTTTTCAAACAGCATAATCCCAGCCTGCCTCAAGGAGGAATGGGTGCACTCTATTTTAAAGAAACCATTGCTTAACCCATCTGTAACAGGTTACTACAAGCCCATCACCACGGTCCTCTTTGTCCTCAAGATAATAGACAAAGCAGAATACCTGCAAGTCCAGCAGTTCCTGGAAACCAACAACCTTCTCAGTCTCCAGCAGTCAGATTGCCACCCTGGTCACGGATATGAAACAGCCTTACTTGACCTAAAAAACCAAATAGACGACATCAGAGACTCTGGCAAACCAGCCCTGTTACTCCTCCTTGACCTCTCAGCGGTCTTCGATCTCGTCGACCACCAAACCCTTTGTCAACACCTGTCAACCTCTGCACAATTCTCACCCAATTGCACAACATGGATGACCTCATTTCTCAAAGGTAGAATTATGAGAGTCTACTCTGACTTAGTTTCTGCTCTCCCCAGCACCATTCACAGTGGAGTACCTCAGGGATCATGCATATCACCTACCTTCTACAACATTCTCACCAGGTCCCTGTTCCGTATCTGTGATTCACGAGGCATCACATATACAAACTACGTTGGTGATACACCGATCCTTCTAACACTTACAGGCAAATACAAAGTCGATTCCAAAACACTTAATTCCGTCTACACCGCCACCCAAACTTGGATGGCCCAAAACTGGCTATGTCTCAATGGAGACAAAACGGAACTACTTCTAGTTGCGTCTCCTAAAATACTAAAAAAACATTTGACAACCAATACACTGCCTTTACAATTGATAACATACTAATCCCAGTCTCCCAGTCTGTAAAAACCTTGGGCATCTACTTGGGCTCCAACCTCTCCATGATGAAACAGGTCATCATTTGCCTCATCCTGTGGCTACTATTCCAAACATATCACCGTCGCCAGACACTGCCTGATGAAGGATAACTACCCGACGATAGCCAGAGCTATAATAGGATCCCGTCTAGTTTACTGTAATACCCTCCTGGCTGGTACAACAAAGAATATTAATAAAGTACAAACTGTACAAAATAACGCAATCCATGTGCTATTCAAAATCCCAGAAGAGACCACATCTTAGCCACCAGGAAACAAGCCCACTGGCTACCTGTAAAGGAACATGTTCTATTCAAAACACTATCCCTCACTTACAAGTGCTACCACCACGCAACACTCCAATACCTCTCTCAGAGAATCACTAGACCAACTACTGAAAGACTGACAAGAACCCCATAAACCAACCTTCTCATAGTTGCCAAGGTCAATAGAGTACGGGCAGGTGGCTCCAGCTTCCCATTTATTGCAGCAACCCAATGGAATGTCCTTCCTCCCAGGCATAGAAATATCTCATCACACCTAGCCTGCCGCAAGGAAATCAAAACACACCTATTTATCTGATCCCCCTAATACTCACACATCTCTGCCCTAGGATTGTACTTCCTCAATGAATGTAATTTACCATTTATGTACCATGTATCATTTTCCTGCAACATTTTCCAAACTACCATGTATTCTCTATTCCTCATACTCCTGTAACCTCTTCCAGACTATGTACAACTTGAGTACCCTCCATGTAACTCTTCACAACATTGCTATGCCTAATGTAATCATTAAGCAATGCTGTGATCATGTAACCAAGCTAACCTGATGTAACAGTGCCTCGATGCCTATGGGCTGCAAGTGCGCTATACAAATAAATAAAATAAATAAATAAATTGACACTCTGAAAGTAGATTGAACATGATATGACTATTGTGTCTGTTGGCAACATTAGAGATAAAGTGAATAACAATACCCCTGCTACTTTTCACTGACATTGTACATCTTCCTAGTTCATTGTCTGACTGGAGCAGTGAATTAATTACTCAGATATCATCCCCTGCTAAGTGTGATGTCATGTGAGTGCACGTAGCATTGCAAGTGCTCTCTACAGAGGCATGACAGTGAGTATGTGTGCAGTTACATGTGCCATGCAGATGTCATCCACATATTGTTGTGTTGCCACATCATCATATTTGCCAGTAAGGAGTGGCTAAATGGCAATGACTAACAGGCACAGTCATAAAGCATCCAATGTCCACACTGCATATCATGTGGACTGATTTCCCTTGGATCTTTTTCTGGATTGGATATGGCTGGAAGAGAATTACTCAGGACAATGTCAATATTATCAGTCACACATGTCACTTACCTGATGTTGGATGAAGGTGTCCATGACTCCCACACCAACCACCGGCTCACTTGTGATGAGGACACAGGTTACTTCTTTGAGTGGAGTGAGCTCCTCAACATGTGATGTAACGCCATCACTAGCCTCAGCAGAGGCCACATTGCAGCCAAGCTTCTTCTTGGCATGCTCTGTAAGGTTGTCTAGCCTCTTGTGTACTTCCGCCACTGTGTGCCTCTCCACCAAACAGGCATTTATCTTATTAGTGACCTCCTTCCACTTCTTCCACCGGTGAGTAACTGAAAGAGTGCTGCCAGCCCAAGTGTACAGGTCTACATGATGCTCACCCACATAATCAGTGAGTATAAGCAAACTCCTCTTTGGTTAAGTGCTTCTTCCTGCTTGGCCCCTTCTCAGGAATGTGTGGCTGTTTCTGGGTTCTGGGATGTTATGTGGCCTCTCCACTTCTAGCTCCACTTCTAGCTCTACTGTCCCTCTGCTGTAGTGGTGCCTTCTTATCACGTGTTGGTACTGGTGCCCTCTTCCCACATCTGACTGGTGGGCCCTTCTTCTTACCTGGCCCCCCATCTCTGTCAGATCCCCTATCACTCATGATAGGTGTAATGTACATGATTGTGCAAAAATCCAGCAATATTCACTTTGCGTGTCTCAAATGCAAGGTGCACTGTGTTGCTCGTCATGTCTTAAAAGCAAAATGCGCTTGCCTGTTGCACATTAGGAATAAGCGGTGCAAAGGTACTTTGCGCATGCTCCCCCTATTCGTAGTGTACAAATTTGAATTGTGCATGTGCATGGTGTTCAGCGGATGCAGTGTAGCACATGGAAACTACACACTAATGGTCTTTCCTCCAAATAACAGCCAATGCTGCCTCATTGAGCTCCCACTTAGACCTGTGCCTTATTTGTCTGGCTGATTTCTGGTTTCGTGTGCCTACACCTACTTTTGTTTGCCATCTCTCAGCACCATCTCCTTCTGTGTGGCATTCTGTCACTGGTTGCTGACCACTGCCACTGCCTTGGAGTGCCTGATTCAACTCTACTGACTGTCCCTGTGTGTACCTTAGCAGACTCTGTGATCACCTCATCTGCTTCAATTGGTCAACAGCATCTCCTTTGTTACATTGCAGCTCCTCTGTATGGGTGCAATCAATACCTTGTCTTACCCCAGCAGCCTCAGCTGCACCATGGCTGCCACCTCTTCCAGCACACCCAAGGTTGGAAGGCTGAGGGCTGTCAACCTCTGTGCATCAGAAGTTGGTATCTAGGTAAACAGTTCCTGAAACAATTTCAGCCCGTCTTGCATCTAGAGAAGCAGCTTGGGGGCCACTGGATGTTGTAGGATCTGGAAAGAGATAGTGGCTGCTGGCAATTTGGAGGGGGTGGCAGTCTGTACCCCAGACAATATCAAGCATAGCTGGGATCGCATTCGGAGCCAGATAAAGGTGAGGGCGGCTATTAAGGCAGGTACATACTTGCGAAGGTGCTTTCCCAGATGTTGCAGATGGCAGGGATATGCGAGTATTGGTAAGCCAATAGCTTTACCTGCCAACATTGACTTACTTAGAGAATAATATTGTTTGACGACTGTCAATATGTGCTACCATGTCAGATTTGTTGTCCCTTCTTAACTTGCGTGTCCATTTGTATGACATTACCATTCCACAAGAGATGTGGGTTGGAGGCAATATGAGGGGTTATATATCCTGTAGAGCAGTTCTTATTTGTGGGATATATTGACCCACTCAACAGCATTTCCCCTCATCACTAAGCTGCATTTGCGCAAGAAACAGCAACCTGGATGCGCTGGCTCCTGAGCGCACTAAGACCTCAAAACTGCATTATGGCAGCAACAAAAAAATGGATGCACCATCCTGCCTAGCACACGTCAGGCAAAATGGAACAAGGGGACACCCTGAAAAAGTATGCCAGTGTGTTCTGAAACCTATCAATGGAATCAAGTGAAAAAGCAGCGTTCCATTGCAGTAAAAGCCAAAAATCCCCTTCAAAATGAAACATTTTCACCCTTTAAAAATGCTGCGTTGATGTTAATTCCATATGTTTATTCTGAAACCACTGTGAGTAAAAAGGCAGAGTCATGCCCAGGGTATTTTACTGTGCTTCACCCAAACCAGGCATAATTCCTTAGTGACAGGCCCAGTCAAACCAGCTCTGATAGAAATTAATAAGCTACTTCATTTTCCCTCGCGCGGTAACACGCGTTTATTTCTTTCCGAATGTATCGAGGCTCAGCAGTTCAAAGAGACTTTAACTCTCTGAGCCAAGTCAGTGGCAAATGTATGTATGTTTTAGATAAAACTCCTGCTTCAAGGAAATGACTACAGCTGCAAAGATAGTGTGGGCAGCTGAGGCAGCTGCTAACCAAATTTAAAGAAAGAAATGCTAGCAGCTTTTTACACATGTGGAAAATGGGCTTTGCTGACTGAAAAAAAATGGCCTGTTTAAAAATAAATTGTGAAGAAAAGCCTGCTTACTTAACAATGTAAAGGGATTATGTTAGTGGTGATAATGCACACATCTTCTTTCACAGGTTTGTTTAATTCAGGACCCAAAATAAGAAGTGAAAGAGTTTAAAACACATGGGCTGGATTAGAAAGCTCTCAGAAAAAAACAGTCATTCCAGTTGCCAGCCATGAAACTTCCGCAAGGAAGGGAGACACACCATACATCCAGGACACGGAAGTGAAAATTGCCATCTTGAAAAACTTTTAATGGGCTAGGACAAAGTAAGTTCACACGCTCGTCAGACATTCGTCTGTGCTCCAGGCTTGGACAATAGAAGTCCTGGCACACTAACCTGTCAAGTGTAAGGGGCAATAAAACCTTCAATTAAGATGGGAAACCTTGCCTTGAAGGAAATGATAGTTGCTTGCAGTTGGAGGAAGACAAAAAGGGGGATCTAGTAACAATGACTGCCTTTTGGTTTCAAAGACTATTATATAAAGAAACGTTAACGACTTTTTATCTCTGCAGCAAGAATTAGTAAAAATGTAAAAAGTTTGAATTTTCAAATCTAATTTTATGTGCTTTCTTTTAAAACTTGGTAGAACTCATTGCCGCCTGGGGACCAGAAGTTACAAAATATGACAGATTCCAAGGAAAGTATAAATGTTGCAAACATAACATTGTTTACATACATCTCTGGGGACAATTTGCATCTGTGTATAAAATTGTGGAATTTTAGGCCAAATCTTTAATGTGTAAAATTGCCAAAATGTATTAGAAGGTGAAACAAGGTCATGCAGACTGGAGGATTGGACTGATCTGTGCTGCAAATCATATGTAACCTATGTGTATAAATTGCCGATAGATTGCAATAGTAGAAATGTATGTTTTTGGCAAATCAAATTTTTCTGTAAATTAAATGTGGGAGTTTTTAGACATTGTAAATCTCACCTCATAAACCTGACATCCTTCCCATGGAAATCCAACCAGTTGAGAGCAAAGCAGAGACAGGTAGACCCTGTCCAATCCACGTAGTTTAGGGGTGTGCGTAGTTAACCCTGCCCAGCCTCTACCTTGATGATGTCATTTTCCACTACAAATAAGGGTCCCTGACAAGACCCTGGACACACACCCACACACTCTCTTCCTGATTTTCCTGCACCAGCATCCTGTACCTGTCATCTATCCAGACTCCAGATCCCAACTACAAGGCCAAGCCTTGCTGATCCTGCTCCAGCAAGGCCTCAAATTATGAAAACCACTAACCTTCCATTAACCAGGAGAAAACTGTGGTACTTTTGGCATCCTGAACCAGCTTGGCTTGCCACCACTCACTGCATGCCGCTGCCATCCTGCTACCCTGATGAACTATTTTATCCAGTAACCGGAATCGCCAGTCCAAAAGTACTACCCGGTAACCAGTCCATGACCAGCTGATCCTGTCCCACTAATTTTGTCCTGCTGTCCTTTCTTAGACCAGATCCGTGTGGTGACCAGAGCGCTAACTGTCCAGAATCCAAAAACTAAAAAGTGGACTGTGAGTATCAAAGGGGACCATAGAAAACCATAGTATACCTTGCCTTGCCTTGTCCTTAGTTCTCCTCTCTAAGTCATCCTATCCTTATCCTGATAACTTATAATATTGTCACAATCATGCTTGCAACCCTGCCTTTGATGCCTAGTGTCAGCGCTGATTTCCTCTTCATTTTTGTTTTGCATAGAACATAAGCCATTAGCGAATTTGATTAAATAAATTAATTTTCCATGAAGGAAACGGGGTACACCACGTGAAGGGTTACAACAGCCGCGTAACTGTGGAGATTCATGGGTGCCGTTTTCTTTTCCTTAGTCATTGAATCCAGTTTAAGTCAAATTTGCAATCCATTTTAAAGCTGCTTTTCTGTTTTTCACTATTCTATTTTCCTAAAAAGCACCTCACTCTATCTTGCCTAACTCTCTCACTTTTCCAGCTAGATACATAATTTCACTTCCATATTGTACCTTTTATCCATAGCTACACCCCAATACAAAAACAATAAAATATTTCACCCGTTTCTATTAAAAACCGTTTTGGTAATTTCACACGGGAATTGCAAAAGTTTGCTTGTTTTCCAACGTGTCATTTGCTGCAAACATGTTTTAAAACCTGCCACTCATTTTCAAACTGTATGCTCTTGGTTATACATTGTTTGTGATTGTTTGTACTTCTACATGGTTGCTGTAGTGAGGAATAGTATTTGTTTCAAGGTTTTTGCGCACATTCATAAATTCATTCATCCATTTCCGAGTGTCATTTATAGTACTGCCAGGGTTTAAAATCCGTTTTTCTCTCTTGTTTGGGTATGGAAGGTCCGATTTCAATTCTGTTTTCCATTTGTCATTCCTGATTACCTGCTGCTTCTGTTTATCCACTATTCTTTGTGGGTTGAGGCACCATTGCAGGGGGAAATTATATCTCAAGTGCTATCTTACCTAAAATCTAAAAGTGCTCCTATTCCCTGGTGTTTTGTAGATGTGTCAATAGAAGGTGAAACTAAGTGCATTGCTTACATTCCTATTGTTAATATCACTGCATTGGTGATTGCTGCCCCATATTATAAAGTGCATTGTTTCTTTTAATTTTCAAATAAATATTATATTTTACCAACCAGCCTGGTTCAGGGTCCATTGAGACTCGGGGTATTTGAAAAGGGTGTGTGATATTTATTTATTTATTTGCATTTGTATAGCGCACATGCGGCCCAGAGGCATCGTGGCGCTTGTTACATGAAGTGTATAAGCATTTTCAATTGGCAGTTCACATGTGACCGAGAGGTCTCTTAGTTACTGGTACAAAATTCAGCAGCAATACATACACAGTATTACAGCAGTAATACATGCAGACAGTTTAGTCAGACATAGGATGCAGTTGAATGGTATTAGAAGAAGAGTTGTGTTTATATATAAGTGGTGTACCATCTCAATATTGAATCTAATCTAAAATATAAGCATTTTCGTTGCGCGCTGCATACTGGGCTGAGACTAAGGTGTGCGTCGCCTGATTGAAAGCCTTAACAGATTCAATGGGCTGCCTTCCTCCTTCCATGAGGACTATTTCACGAGAGTGGCAAAGAATGCATGTCTAACACCCCGAGCATCCTTCCAACATTTGTAGGGAAGATGAGTGTGGGTATAAGGGTGCTTGAAGCTCAACATGTGCAGCAGATGATTGCGTGGAGATACCATAACAAGTGCCTCCAGATCAAGTAAGTCATTAATTTTTCCAATGTGTTCATCATGGGAGAAACAGCTGTGAAGATTTTGATTATGGCCGCCGGTGTACAAGGATGAGTAGGGGTGAAATGTCCCACTCAGCCCTCACACTTCTACAAACCAAGACACAACGCAATCATGAGACTTAAACAGGGACAATGAAGAGTTAAACCTCATTTTCCTTTTGCAGTTATGCAGGCTGAGGGAAGGCTGTACTCTCAAGAAGGGCATGAAGGTGAACCAGTAGTGACCCAAACAGCACAGTATCACAGTCCAAAATAAAGGGAATCTCCAATCAATGTTTAATATTAAAATATAATCACATTAATACATCCATCTGTAAGCAAAACGAATAGTGATTACTAGATAAAATCCCACACCAAAGGTAAGAACAAAGAAGATGGGTGGTCAGTAAGGTACTACCATGAAAAGGGTATTAGTTTGAACACAGGAGTGATCGTGACCTAACTAGCCTCTGGAGTACAAATGGGCCATGTTAGCAGCTAAGTTTCACATTACCTATCAGTTCTTGGTGGGCTGATGCATCAGAACTGGGCTAAAATGCTGATCCGGCTCATTTGGGCACATCGGATCGTGGAGGACCTGCCATCAAGCGGGGGTCGAACAGGGGTGAATGTGGGTGCTCTGTGCGTTCAAACAGTGGCGGTTCAAGTGATGCAGGTTGGGCAGTTTCAAGTGCACTTTAATGAAGGCCAGGCCACTTTCAGAGGTTGGAAAGTGATGCTCCAGTGGTTTGAGTCACGGGCGACAGTTGTGAAGTGATGCTCAAGGGTGCGTTAATGTGCAAGCAATGAGGAGGCAGTTCTTAGCCTAGCAGGCCCAAGTCGTGGTGTGACCTCGGGTTAGAGTCAGAGAGTGACCCTCTGGTTACCCTCTGGTTATCCAGTTCATGTTCTGACATTGAGCAGACACTTCAGACCTGGCCAGTGATGTGCTTGGCAAGGACACAATTCAATGTTGAACTAGATACACTTCAGTGCAATGGTTTGGCTGGTTAGAGGAACGTAAATACCAGCACCTGCACCTTCCCTATTGTTCGGGATGCAGGGAATACGGAGCAACCAGTTTGCTACGAGGGAACAGGGAGCATCGGCTGATGCACCTCTGGGTTGCTGTGAGGCCTTTGCAAAGGACTCAAGAACAGGATGCTCCACTTCAGGGTCTGCTGTTCTGGCTCAGAAGATCTGTTGTAGATTGGTTGGTCCTGGTCCACAGCAGTAGTCACTCCCGATCTTCTCTGTGAGTGTTTAGGGGACAGATCTTTCTCCTGCTATGGATGGTTCTATC
Organism: Ambystoma mexicanum; assembly: GCF_040938575.1. NCBI lineage: Eukaryota > Metazoa > Chordata > Amphibia > Caudata > Ambystomatidae > Ambystoma > Ambystoma mexicanum. The sequence goes on from NC_090930.1 coordinate 322,229,029, forward strand.
TTCACCTCTGGTGGAGGGCTTTGGACAGTGCAACTGTCCCAAGAGTTGTCCAGGTGAGAATCTTTTGAACAACTATTCAGCCTTTACACATTATTTATCAGATTAAAAGAACACTGCATAACCATTACCCTTGAGAACGGGGAAGGCAATTTAGTCAGGTAGGTACTTCTTTCACCCAGTTTTATGTGTTCGGCGGCAATGTTACAAGAAATGTTCATGTTTTAATGCTATCACAAGTCTCACACCAGTCCCATCTTCCACCATTCCTTTTACATTTCCCAGCAATGCTTAGATTGTACCATGCAAAACTTTTACTAAATGATTCATAAAGTGAGTTTCGGTGAAGCCATTTACAATTTTGAAATATTGTCAATCTCCTCCATAAAACATGAATATTGAGGGGGTTCAGTCCCAGCTCAAATCAACTCAATCCTACTGAAAGACAATTAGGGAGACCTAGTACATATCGCAATATAAGCCATTTAATTTTAGAAAAATCCTATCCCAACAACTCATGGTGAATTTCCACTCCATATAAAAGTGCTGGAATTACCTTCCCTTCATAGAATTTTATGAGTGGTTCAGTGAGAATTTCCCATATCGTTTGTCAAGTACTTGATTTAATTTGCATGTACAAATGCCTGGCCTTTTCTTTCAGTAGGTCCACCCATCAAGTACTATTTGCCCTTTTAGAGATCAAAGGACCCAGGTACTTAAGTTTGTTGACAATCTCAATCTTATTGCCATGCAAGCGCGACTTATGACCCAATTTTGTACTTTTGTTAAATTGGATGATCTTGGTCTTAGTAGTGTTTATGACCAGATCGTTCTCTTGCATATAATTCTGAAAAGCAGTCAATAACCTTTTCAATGCAATTTCTGATGCGTCAAGCAAAAATATGTCATGCGGATAAGAAAGACAGCACATTTATACTCCATTTACCTTAGGCGGAAAAAAGGCAGACACTACTAAGGCATCTACCATGCCCGCAGTATACAAATTGTATACCATGGGAGCAAGGATACAGCCCTGCCTAAGCCCGCTACTTGTCTCAATAAAATATGAGACGTAGCCTAATGAATTTAATCTCACTTGCAACTTGGTGCCTGAGTGTGATTCAACCAAAATACTTATCAAAGTCCAACAATAATCCAATACTGGCCATAAAGACTGACCAGAACGGCTTTTTTACAAACAGTTGTATTTCATCGATTATTCAACCATTCTGAATGTTTCCAATACCTTTACGAAACCCGTTCTAAAATCGATTAAAGATGTTTTTCTCAATTGCCCACTCACACAAGATAAGGGAAGACTTTTTTTTGCATCCGCATCGAGAAGCACAATGGGCCTGTAATTTGCCAGCACCACTTTTGCACTCTCCTTATAAATTCGTACTATTGTAGACCACTAAGAAGCAGAGTGGAGACTCAAGTATAAAGGACACATCTAGTATAATTGACATATTTTCTTAAAATGCTAAAGAAACTTTGTGACATAGGTGCAATGTTAGAAAGGGGTCTGCCCCCAGACAAAAAGAGAAACAGCAACATTGTATAGGCAAACGATTCTGTCTTGAACCCAAGTGCACACTATTAAGAAAGAACCCAAGAGGCTCAAAAATCAAGTCCAGTAAATTATAGAAATTAATGATGCATACAACACAGACTAACATAATTAATTGTAATGCTGAGTCTTGACACTTAGTAAATAATGTATGCATAGGGTTTCTAAAGAAATGCTCTTCCAGAGCAAACAATACATATATTCATTTGAATGGCAAAATAAAACACACAGCAATTAAAGACACTGTAAAGAGTGTAGACCAGGCGTCTCCCGGCTATCCAAGAAAAATACAAAAGTTATCTAAAAGAAGAGCACACTGTGCAAGAAAAATAACAGCTTTATGGAACAGTCGACTGGGAAAACCAACAGCTCCATGCACCTGAACTGTAATATATTCTCAAGGGCTAGACAATTTTTACAAGGAGATCTCGAATTAGCATAATTGGTTAATCATTACTGTCGTATCGTGCTTGCTGTGAATGCAGGTACTAGGGAATGCATGAGAGAATGTTGGTGCGCCTGAGAGAATGTTTGGTTGTGTAGGAATGCCTGTCAGGAAGGATCCTGAGTATTTGAATTGGAGAGGCTCAGCCTGGGTGATGGAACCCAGCGGTTCATGTTTCCCATCCTCGTCGACAGTGTAATAACCAAAGCGCCTTAGTCACCTTGAGTTGGTTCCACAAGTTAGCTTTATTCCAGTTACACTTAAGATGGTAAACATGGTAAAGCTTACTTGTGGAACCAACCCAAGATGACCAAGGAGCTTTGATTATTACAGTTGCAAATATGGGGATGTGCTAATATATAATTGGTGGGTGGTCATCACAGGACCCCTATAGGTTCATAATCATTCCTGATGGATAAACACATTTCCTGGAATATCACCCTCAACACTCCTTCATGAAGTCATGAAGCTTAAACGTCCATCCCCTCAATCACATTATTATCTCTGTACTGCTGGTCGAAATAAAAATTCTGCGGGCAGTCAAAACATGTCATCCTTAATCTGTGGCACACATCCCAACCAAACTTGTACTCAAAACAAAAATAGTTGTGGGTGCAATGGTACCCCTCGCAGAGTGGTGTGTTCACAAAATGCTTGTATGAGTGCAGCAACTGGTTTGTAATAAATTCCTGGTTTGAAGCACACAATGCCCTTCTCTGTGAAAGAAAAAGTCATATTCAATTTGCTCTTAATATCTCTGCCTAATATGTTGATGGGCATGTCCTTTGAATATAACAGGGGTGCTACAATTTGATGTGTGCCTAAGGTAAGAGGCAACTCTTCAGTTATAGAAATGGTTACTATAGCCCCAGAGAATCACTGCATGTTTATTACTTTGTCAAACAGGGGAAAGGTACCCTCCTTAATTACCTCAGGGTCCTCCTCTAGGTCTGTAGTCACTGAAAGGGCTGAAAGGAGTGCACACATCAGGGCTCTCTGTGAGCTGGTCTATTGGGTATTTGTAGTAGACCCCAACAATGTAAATGAGGTTCCCCCAAACACTGCCGTCCCTGTGTAGTGGGGTATTACATTCTGGGCTTACAAGTTGCTGTCTCACTGCTGTGTCAGTGCGTGTGATTGCGAATGTGCCTGTAGGGCGTTTGGTTGCCACTTCTGGGGCTACTGCTGTGGTTGTGAAACTGTCTGTGGTACTTGGGAAACCACAGTTCGCTTCAGCATTCCCAAAAATGGTGCTTGTATCTGCATGGGCTGTATCTGTTGCTGTGGTATTTGCATATGAGACTGCAGGGTCTACATGGGGGTTTGGTACACTAGGACCCAACCTGGCCACAGTGTCTGCGGCACACTTCTACTTTCCTGTGCATTGTGTCCCATCTGGCCACAAAGAAAACATGACCCCCATACTCCTTGGTGTTGGCCCTCCATATCCGCCTCCATCCCCCTTCCTCTCAGTGAATACCTCCTCCCTTGTTGAATAAAATCCACGCTGCTAACCAGACCCCGTTGTGAATAAAACCCTCCCTGCGGGTTGAACCCTCCAGGTTGAGCGTACCCTCCCAACTGTGTATAATAACCTTGCGGTTGCTCATTTCCTACAGGTTCTGGTGTCTGGGCAATCCCTATAGATGCTTGTGGCTGGACCATTCCCGTGAGTTCTCCCTCTCCCTGGTTTGCAAGGTCTGTCCATCCTGGTGTGATGGTCATTAATACTACTCCTTAAAGTCTGAGTTTTACTAACTTTTTCTGTACCATTTCACTCCAACGTTTACCACATTATCTGTGGAGTCCTTATCTTTCTCTTGCTGTGCTTTACAGAAGCCAAATTACATCATGCTGTACTGACAGAGAAGCGCCTATTAATTTTGAATATTTTAGATAGCGGTGCAGCTGCCTCGGTGGTGTTTCACAATTTTGTTTGTGGACCTTCACCTTTAAGGCTAGAAAGCCCTCTGAGGCGGGCTGTGTGAAGAACCTGATGGTGTCATCACTCCTTTCCCAGATGTAGCCTTTCCACATGTGGCCAGGGAACACCAGCAGCTACCTAATCCTGATCCTGGGGGTGGCTATTTGAGGGAGGATGGCATGGGGGGGGGCAACCCTCAGGGGGTGAAGCAACATCATTGAGTGAGACATGGTATCCCCCATTCCACTTTTGGAATACCCTTTCAATATCTTGTGCCCTCATGTTATATTGTGGCTGTAAGCCTCAATATTCCCCAACACTTAATCATGGAACTCTTAAACGCCATGCAGTGTTGTCAGTGACAAAGACTGAAATGAGGAAGAGAGCAACCGGAGTGTAGATTTGTCAGCTAGACTGAAGTGAACGGTCAAGCTGTAGAATGAATCTGATTGGCTCCAGAATGGCTCCCTTCACTACCGTGGGAGTTCATAGATGGAACAGAGAAGCTTTATCGAAAGCTGGTGAGACACTGAAGTGAGAACCGAGGCACAGGAGCTTTGGGACGGCGAGAGAAGCCTGAGCGATACGCAGTCAGCCGCCAGCCACAGAGATATGCCACTCAAAGTGGAGGGATGAAGCAGAATCTGAGAAGGACCGGAGCAGGGTTGGAGAAGTCAATGGAGCCATCCTAAAGATGGTGAGCCCACAGTGGAAGGTTGGGCCCCAGGAAGGAGTTGTAGAAGGCATTCCAGATCCCTAACTAGAATAGGAGACAAACATCCCTATGGATTACAACACAAATTGAGTTTCATAAGTCCCTGTATTTGGGGAGATAAACATACACCAATGATAAGAGGAACTTTGGGAAAAGTAGATAACCTCAGATTTTGAAAGTAAATGGACATATGAGAAAACCTGGCCAGAGAGTATAAGAACATTCTAGGTTTTTGTTAGTTGGGAGAACCTGGCATGACAGTATGCCAGGTGTTTAGTGAGATGAGAGAACCTTGCAGGAGAGTATTCCAGGCGATTCGGGTTTCTTATGTCAGTGTTACCAAGGGTAGAGCTCCAAGTATCCTTTTTTTTTTTTTTTTAAATTTCTTTATTGGTTTTACAACATCAGAAAAATCAATCATTAATCAGTGCTATATTCGTAGACCTGAACAGCAGGTCTTAACTATCCCAACCACCCCGTCCCTCCCCCCCCCACCGAGACCCCATTGGAACTCTCAAGAGAAAGCGTCTTAGGCTCGTATCTCGTCAGGGCCACTTGGACTGTTCGGGGTGCTATCCAGTGACACTGGGTGGAGTAATGGTGTCGTTAAAGCCACCCATCGGTTCAAATCTGCGCTAGAGTCCAGTCTCTGTGTTTGGATTGCCGTTTCCCAAGCCGCCGTCTCTGCAGCTATCCATTTTTTGAGGTCATTCCACCAGAGGGCCCTGTTCGGTCCCCTTGCGCTCTTCCAGCTCATGGCGATACGTCTTTTCGCTGTTATATATGCCAAGTCCTTGAGTTTATTTAGGGGCTTGTTCTTGCTGGTCCGTCGGTAGCTTCCCAATATACAGGCTGCCGGCTCATCGGTCACCAGCTCGATCTCAGCGGTCGCCATTTTTTCCCCCACGCCGCTCCAGAACTGCTGAACTGTCGGGCAGCTCCAGAACATGTGGGTCATTCCCGCCCTAGGCTCATGGCATTTGGGGCATGTTTGAATTGTGGCTCCCTTGAAGTTCGATATAACTTCGGGCGTGAGGTAGGCTCTGCTGGTGACATATAGTTGTATGAGTTGGAGGCGGGCATTCCTAGAGATTGCCTTGTGGTAGTGTGTTATTCTCCCCCATGATTTGTTCTCAAATTCGATCCCCAATTCGCTCTCCCATCTGCCCTTGCTTTTCAATACGTCATTTGTCGTGCTCTGCAGGAGAGTTTCGTATATTCTGGAGGTTTCATGGCCTCCTTCAGCAGCGTTTAGCAACAGTTCGATAGCCTCGTTTTCCTGAAACCGATTGGCGGCCTCCGGCCATCTCTCCTTTAGGGCTGTCATTACTGCTCCATATAGCAGGAACTGACCCGGTGGCAGGCCAGTGGATTCGCAGAGGTCGCCGAAAGCCACAAATTCTTGCTCTTGGATGAGGTCCCCGAGCACTGCTACACCATATGGTTCCCACAGCGTGCGTGTGTCGGCGTGACCCCATGAGGATTTCGCCATGACAGCTGCGATGGGGATCTGTGGGGAATACGGGTCCGCTACCCCTATTGCCTTGCAAGCCCTTCTCCAAAGCTGAGTCCCAAGTTTGATCAGGTAAGGGAGGCGTTGCGTGTTTCCCCATCTAACCCAGAGTAGGTCCCTGAGTAGCAATCTCGGCAGGGCTGGCTGGAGGAGTCTAGTGTCAGCGGTGGTCTCATCTGCCATCCAGTGCATTACGTGCCTTAATTGGCTAGCCAGGAAGTACAGCTCAAAGTTGGGGATTTTTAGTCCCCCCTTCTCGTAAGGCCTCTGAAGAATGTCTAGTGCCACCCTGTGCCTGCCACCCTGCCACAGAAATCCTCTGCAGAGCTTGGACAGATCTCTAAAGAAGGTAGAGGGGATGTTAAAGGGTACATTGGTAAAGCAGTGCAGTAGGCGTGGGAGCGCCACCATCTTGAGGAGACCCGCTCGCCCGGCCACTGAAAGTGGGAGCTTCCCCCAGAACCCCATGGATTTCTCTAGCGCGTCCTTTGCTCTGACCGTATTAAGAATGTGTTCAGTGTTTGGGTGGCGATGGATGGTGATCCCCAGGTATCTAAAGGACGTGGCTTGCCATTGGAGGGCTAGCGGAGGCAGGGAGCCATACTCCTCACTGTGGAGAGCAGCTAGGGGGTAGAGACAGGACTTGTCTTTATTTATCTGTATGCCCGTAAGTGTGTGGAAGCAGTCCAGTGTCTCTAGGATGTAGGGCAGGCGGAGCTCGGGATCATGCAGGTAGAGCAGCATATCATCTGCGTACATAGAAATAAGGTGTGATACCCCATCTAGCTTGATGCCTCCGTCCCCGTACTCCTGGCGGAGGTACGCGGCCACCGGTTCTGCAGCTATGATGTAGAGCATGGGGGACAGGGGGCATCCTTGCCGTGTACCTCTGTGGAGGGGCCATTTACCGGAGTAGGTCCTGTTAGTACGGACCCTGGCAGTGGGGCGAGTGTAAAGCAATTGGGTCCATTTAAGGAAGGCAGGTCCAACCCCCATCTTGACCATGGTGGCGTACAACCAATCCCATCTGATCGAATCAAAGGCCTTAGTGGCGTCGAGAGATGCCACAGCGTACTTCTGGGGCTTCCCTTCGGTGCTATGTATGATGTGGTGCAATCTACGTAAATTTTCGGTGATGGAGCGTCCTGGCACGTATCCCGTCTGGTCTTGGTGGATCAGAAGGGGGAGTGCTCTGCGCAATCTGCTTGCTAATAGTGCCGCGAGTATTTTGCTATCGACATTTAACATAGAGAGCGGTCTATATGCTCCACACTCCATCCCATCTTTGCCAGGCTTTAGTATAGGAATTATTATTGCCTCGCTCATAGAATCCGGGAGGGTGCCCCGCTCAAAGGCCTCGTTGTATACCTGTGCGAGCAAGGGGGCGAGGGTCTCCTCATATGTCTTATAAAATTCCCCGGGGAGGCCGTCCATACCCGGCGTTTTACCCGAGGGTAGTGTTCTGATTATAGCCTTCACCTCGTCAGGTGTAATGGGGTTGTCTAGGGCTTCCGTCATCTGTGGATCCAATCTGGGTAACTGTATGCAGTCTAGGGCGTCTTCGATTCCGGTGGCCGACGAAAGGGGGGTCTGGGAGTAGAGGTCGCGGTAAAACTCGGAGAAAACCTCATTGATCTCTGCCTGTGTGTGCACAGTGCCGCCATCAGGTTTACGCACGTGACAGATAGGGGCGCTGGGGGTCTCTCTTTTATATAGCCAGGCAAGGAGTTTGCCAGGTTTGTCTCCTAGGGCGTGTGACCTTTCAACGTGCTTAGTGTAACTCAGTCTCCCGAGTGTCTCCCAGTGGGTCAGACAGGCCTGTCGCAGTTGAATCATTTCTCGCAGGCTCTCGGGGGTTACGTCCGCTTTGCTTTCTAGCTCGCCCAGTTTCCCCTCTGCCTCCGCCAGGGAGTTCGCGACAGTTCTCTGGGCTCCCCCCACCGCCATCAGCATGTCCCCTCTCATGACCACCTTATATGCCTCCCACGCGGTACCAATGCTGTCTACGCTACCCAGGTTAACCCGCCAGTATTCATCTGTGCTGTTCTGTATGTGGTCCCGGAAGGCTACATCTAGCAGGGCCTCAGCTCGTAGTCTCCACGTGGGAACCAGGGGTCTAGGCGGGTGCATCTCCCATGTGACCATTAAGGGGGAGTGGTCCGACAGGACCCTAGGCAGGTACTGTGCATCGCTGAAAGTGGCCTGCCATTCGCAACTGACCAACATGTAGTCCAGCCTAGTGTAGACTTTGTGTGGTGGGGAGTAGAAAGAGTACTCACGCTTCTCCGGGCCCAGCTCCCTTCACAGATCACAGAGCGAGAGTTGAGTCATTAGCTTAAGCAACACTTTGGCTGGGGGGGACGGGCGGGAGTGTTTGGCATCAGATCTGTCCCTGAGCGGGTCGAGGGTGCAATTGTGGTCCCCACCCCAGATCACCGTGGAATTTGCGTGAGGGCCTAGTCTGGTGTATAGGGAATGGAAGAAGGGGGTGGCATCATGGTTTGGGGCATAGGTGCTAACCAGGCACAGCTCCCTCCCCTCCGCTGTACCCCGCACCAGGGCCATCCTACCTTCATCATCCGTCTTGGTGTCCGTTATCCTGAAAGGGACGGTCGGGTCTATCCATATCAAAACCCCCCTTGCGTATGAAGAGTAGGAGGATCCAATCAGGGTCCCTCGCCATGTCTTGGCCAGGGCTTTCAGTTTCTCCTCTGTTAAATGTGTTTCCTGGATCATGGCAATCCTGACTTTACAGCGCCTTAAGTATGTGTGTATCCTGCGTTGTTTCACGTAACTGTTCATGCCTCTGACGTTCCACGTCATTATTTTAATCGTTCCGGCCATGGGCATGGTTGGGTCCAATGCTCCCCCATTGTCTCGGGCGGGGGTTTAGTTGGCAATGTATCTGTGATAAGGATGTCCTGGGGTCTCGGCGTTTCCCTTTCAAAGTCCCAACGTGGGTGCAACTCCTCTGCGATTCCCTCCCCCCCAATAAACTTCCCAAACAAAAAACTGGTCTAACGGAGGGAACCCCGTCATGACTGTCCCGTTTCCGCTCCTTAGGACCAAACATGGCCGTCGGGTGCCCTACGGGCGGGTAAACGTACCCTAAAAGAGGAATAGAACTCCAGGGGGTTGAGGGAGCTGGTGCTTCGGTGTTCCGCGTGGTATGATCCGTTCAGTTGCTTGTAGGGCGCGATTCCGTGTCGTTGTGCATCTGTGGAAGAGCTCTTTTCATTATAGTTACGATGGGTGGTTCAGTTCTGCTTACGTCTCTTATCTTCGATATCTGGCAGTTGTTGCTCGTCCATCCAGTCACGAGCGAGTGCCGGGGTGTCGAACAGGAGGGCCCTGTTGTTGTGTAGCACCTTTAGCCTGGAGGGGTACAGGAGCATGTATTTCACCCCGGCCGCTTTCAATCTAGCCTTAGTGTATATGAACTGGGCCCTGTTCATCTGTACTTGGAACGTGTAATCCGGGTAGATCGCAATCTTGGCCGAGTTCCTCTGGATCTGTCCTCCCGAGCGCGAGAAGGCCAGGATGACCTCGCGGTCTCTGTAATTTAGCACCTTCGCTATCATAGGCCTGGGTGGGGCGCCCGGTGGCGGTTTCTTAGCGAGTGATCTGTGGGCCCTCTCTATGGTGAATCCCTGTGAAAGTTTCCCCGCTCCGATCTCTTGTAGCAGGAGATTTTCTACGTAGTCGGTGGGGTCTGAGCCCTCTATACCTTCAGGTAGGCCTAGCAGCCGGATGTTATTTCGGCGGGCCCTCCCTTCGGCCTCCTCCGCCCTGTCTTCTAGATTCTTAACTCTCTGCCGTAGGCCGTCTACATCATGCAGGAGTTGGGCCTTTGCTTCAGTATTTTCTCGTACCTGGGTCTCCAGCGTCTCGGTCCTGTCCGCTAGCGCACGGACGTCTTGGCGCAGGAGCCCCAGGTCGATGGCCACGGCATCTATCTTGTTCACTATCGTTGCTTGGAATGAAGCGATGGCCTCCATAAGTTGGGTGTTGCTGGGTTCGGTCGGCGCCGCGGCGGGGCCCGGGTCCTTATTAGCCGTTGTTGCTTCGGGGCACCCAGGGGCTGCATACACATCCAGGGTGGACTGTCACTGTTTAGATTTGGCTCCCCTGCCCGTAGATCTGTCCAGGCTGGCCATGCCTACAAGTCCCTGGCGGGAGGGCCGCGCGCCTGTGTTCTTCCCTCGCCTCAGCGGGCGGGCCCGGTTCACTCTTCAGTCCCCGTCGGACCCCACCGCGGGGCCGCTATGCCTGCCCTCGCAGGGACCGTCTCGAACCCAGCGAGGCCTCCCTCGATCTTCCTCCGGAGCCTCTTCTCTCTCACTTGCGATGGGGACCCGTCCCCTTCGCGGATCTCTAGGCCAGCGCGGGGCTCCGCGGGCTTAGCAGGAGGCGGCCGCCATCTTGGTCTCAGATTACGCCGTTGTTCGCAAGCCGCGTTTGGGTCTTTTAGGGCCGCGATTTCCTTGTGTGAGAAGTCCAAGGGCCTCCTGCAGGCTTCCACCACTCCTTCGATGTTTCTGCGGGCTCAGGTGTAGCTTAAGTGTCCCGTAAAGCAGCTTATCGATGTCCTTCGAGCGGAGCTCACCGGAGACGCGTCCACTCTACATGGCGGTTAGCCACGCCCCCGAGCTCCAAGTATCCTTATGTCTGGACTGCACTGCTTGCAACAGGTGGAGGGACGACTGTAACACCTTGCCAGTCAGCTAGAACCAACGTGCAAGAAAACGAGTCTCCCCACAATTGTGCGCTCAGTGCCTGTGTTTATCTAGGATTAGTTACACTTAGGATTGTGTGTTGTCAAACTCTTTTTATTTTCAATGGTCAGAAATATTGCATCTTATCCTGTGTAACAAAGGCGTTTAAGTATGTGACGTGTGTGTGTCATTCTTAACATGTTACATACAATGGGTGTGCAAATCCAACATTAACCTTTGGTGCACATGCTTTTGTGTTTCGCCAATCAAATGGCGTTCTCTAGGCTCATGTTCTGACAATCTTCTGCTAAATACAGCAATATTCTTATTGGAATGTCGTTGTGTTAGTTCCTGTTACTTATCCTATGCTGTATTCGAACCATTCCTTCATAAGTACAGCATATTTATCATACTGGTATCAAACATTAACGGTCAGTAAACATTAGTACTTCATTAATACATTGTTTCAAAATGTTTCCATCTGTGGAAGAGAGCGGAGAGAAGAAATTAACGTTGTACATGTGACATTGTATTTGATTCTGGTTTACATGGGTAAACTCTATTGGTTACCTTACAATATATTGGTGGTTACCATATTTGTGCCTCGGTTTGTTGTGCATATTTCCATGGTACTGATGATTGGTGTGCAATGGGGCTTCCAATGGGGTTTGGACGTGGTTACTGGGTGTGGATGATGTGAGGAGCTGGGCGATATTCTTGTGAGCGGATTAATATCTGGTTGTTTGTGCGAGATGTGGCTGGGCTCAAAAAGTCCTTTGGTGAAATGACAGTGGGTCCCTGTCCATGGTTTGATAATACATTGATTGTTTGGGGTTACCTGTATTGCATTTGAGTAATACTAAATAACTGGCAGTGATGCCAGTCAACTGTATATTTACTGACTCTCTTTGTTACAGAGGATTACTGGCATCAATATCTGTGAACATAAAGTAAGGCATCCTTCATGCGACGGAATCGCAGCAGATTAATTGTGCATCAAACTAATTAGTTCACTGTTTTCATGAATTATCACTGCCGTTAGCCTCCTGAATTTTTATCTCTGTGCGGGCGGAAGTGCCCTCTGTTATTTTCTTACTGCAGGTAAATTTGAGTATACCAGATGCTTTGTGAGTCTGGGACACACATCCAAATTATACCAAAGGACTATGTGAGATAACCTTGCAGGAGAGTGTACCAGGTGTTATGTGAGTCACAGAATCTGAAGCAATATACACGCCTCAGGATTTTGAATTGCATTTGAGGTATTTTGAAAAGAGAATACCAAGAAAGATTCATGCCCTTACAATTTCTAACTGCATTGATGTGGAAAAGACATGGGGAAGGGAGTCATTTTTGCTGGAGTGTTGCAACACTAAGAGCAAGTGGTTATCCTTTTGGGCTACAAAGAACTTGATTTTCCTTTGCTGGAGAGAAACTTGAGGTAGGGAGAAGTTCCCTGGAACTGTGAACATTATCCAGTTGGAATGTTTTTTGGATTTACATCTTTTTTTTAACTTGAACATTGGTGCACTTTTCAAGCCAAGACAATACCCTTAACACCTTAGAGTTACTTTTAGAATGAGAGAGCCAGGATATGATTTCTGACACAGGACACTTTTGCTTTGGACTTCTTGACACAGGGTAGGCCCTTAGTTTGTGGTTGAGGTAGGGTAATACCTCCCAGACTAGGCACAGTGAGGCATTCTCTAACTCCTTTATTATTTAAATACAAGTTTATAGCAATCACCATGAGTCCTCTGTGTCCATGTCTCATTCCTGGTTCCTCACACCTGGTTCAATGACACTTGCACGGAGGGCAAGGGATTACTTCTTGAAACTCTTAAATCCCCCCTGAGGTCCAAAAGAGAAATCATTCAGTCTAGAGCCCATTATCATACAACTTTGGATGGGTGAAAAATTGAGCTTGAAGAGGCAGCTTGCGATGGTCTACTGGAGGTGGTCTCTTCGATTAACTCCATGAAATTTTGGGATTGCGTGGTGGCAAGACAACCCTATAAATGGTTGGAAAGTGGCCAGGAATCATACGTAGATGCTAGCGCATGGGTTAACCATTGTTCCACTCTGTACCGGAGCCCCAAGTAGGTGTGTGAAGAGTGTGTTATTAGCTTGAGCTTCACCCTTAAGGAGGCGGCCACTGCCATTGGTCAGCAAGTTCACAATTGTGCTCCAGGTCAGGATGCCATCTTGACTGACCTTTATCAAGATCTTATTGATTTTTGAGCACCATTGTTAACGATTTTTTAAATGCCATTCTTAAATCTGATTTGTTTCCTGCTTTCATGGAATCACACTATTATATTCCCCATTTTTAAAAAGGGGGCTTGTGCCAGTCTGATATCTTATTGGCCCATTTCACTGCTGGGTACCTCCTTTAAAATGTTCAGCAGAGTTCATTTGGGTCGGCTCAAGGCATGGATTACCACCAATTCTATCCTCTCGTCCATACCACTGGGGTTTCAACCAGGGGTGTGTACAATTGACCAGGTCAACAATTTGTACCAGATTGTTGCACATTCTGTTTTTCTCAAAGGAGAGCCTATCTTCCTTGCCTTCATGGACCCGAGAACGGCCTTTGGTAAAGTTAATAGGGCGAAGTTGTGGGGCGTGCTCAGGTCCATGAATTGACCAATGGAGATTCTGTATATGTTACAGGCTATTCAAAGGGGAAGCAGGCATGTGTTTGCTATGGGACAGCTGGCCAATGCACAGAATGTTTCAATGTGAACTTGGGGGTTTGGCAGGGTTGTGTTTTGGCCCAGTAATTTTTACTCTGTATATAAACGAGCTGCATGAGGCCCAGGTGGATAATCCTAAAAATGGGTGGAAGCGCATTTCCAATTTTGACCAGTGCATACAACACAATACTTATGGCTCGTACTCTAATAGCATTGTAAAAACGGATTCAGGTTTACACTAACTTTCTGAACAACCTGGACCTTAAGATTAACACTTCCAGGTCTGCTGTGATGGCCTGTGTGAGAGGCAGAAAGGTAGTCAAGATTAACCTGATGTTATGAAATGGGACTGCAATCCCAAGGGTTCAGGAATTTTATTATTTGGAGGTTTGATTGTCTTCCTCAGTAACAGGTTCAACCCACAATCAGAAGCAAACAATTGATTCAGTTACAAACACCAGCACTTTTTTCTTTTTACACTTTGCTATCTGTTTCACTTGAAAATCTCTACAGGACTCTGGTCAGTGGTAATATTAGAGACCAGCGTGAGTCATTAGAACTCCAAGTTAATGAAAATCGATCTTTATCTGCCATTAGCTCAGCCCAAAACTTTACAACCTTGCGTTGTTTGGAGCTACAAAAGAATAGACAGATGGCTGATTACAAGAGCAACATTCAGCTGTCTGATGCTGAAGGCAAATACATCTAGTTGGCATGGCCTCACTGTCTCCTAAGTATTGCCCTTTGTATAGGGACCATGTTGAAGACATTTTGCATTTGGTGATGTTTTGCCTGCCTTATCAACATATTAGACAAGTCACAATTCTTCCTTTTCTCAGGCATTTTAACTTAACTCAATATCGGCCAGCTCTATTTTATCTGCTCACGTCTGATTCTCTGTACGCAACCTGGGCTTTTAACAATTTTTTCAGGAAGGCTATATTTGCTAGGAAATCTGCAATCGGTAATCAATTGTAAAATGAATGTTTGCTTTTGTCTTGATGTTTACTTGTTTTTACATTTTATTGTAATTGTTAGTTAATGTGTTTTATAGTTTTACATTATGGATATTTTATTGTAATTATCATGTAATCTGGATGTTGTACGTTTTGCTTCTGTGTTTGTTTAATGGATAATAATTTGAATAAGCATCATGAACTGAACTAAAAAGTGTACATCCTTGTAATCTCTGTGTTGTGAAACCTGATAATTAAATTACATATTCATATGGATTACATGAAGCTCTTGAATTACTACAGTTTTTTATAATCTGCAAGATGTCTTCAACCTCAAAATTCAATTTGCACACCAAAGGGGACTCGCACATGAATTCCAGTGTGACAGCAGATGGAGCACATAACTGAAAATAATGCGCAATCCAGGTTGCTTCCAATATGGGATTTTCCTGGAAAATCTCTTGCCTCTCTTTTTTCAACCCTGCTAATGCCCCAAAAATCCTATCAAATTTAGTCGGTAGGGCAGTTAACATTAACTCTGCATCTTTTTGTTCTAGATTACATCTCAAAGTCTGGATTTTATTCTTATAATTCTGACAAATTTCATGCAGGGTTTCCATTTTAAGTAAATCCGAGAGACCACTCTTTTTAACACACGAGATCTGGCTTCCCATCATTTTTTTGTAAACCATTGAAGCTATGAGGTCTCTGAGTTAAAGAAAAGGCCTAATAAGTGCATGGTTTTGAATAATACTTTTAAGAAATGTGGTAAAGGGGAAGAGAGAATAGGTCACTTAAGCTCAACAGAGGTTGAGTCAAACGTTTCACTAATTATTAAATATAGACATCGGAAAAGGGTGCAGCCTAATAGTTCTTACTCGATTATCTTCTTCAATATGTGTAACTACCTTTGCTTTCATGATCTTGTACATATTCACCACATAGGCCTTAAGCATATTATGGTCGCTCAGATCGGAAGGCATTAAATCAAAATATGTACGCATTTTAAGCATCCTTTCTGATGAGTAAATATAATACATTTTCAATGATTGGGAGGTTCTGTGCCAGATCTTCTCTCCCCCAATATCCCATTTCTTACCTAAATTTTAGACAGACTTCAGGAGGGGCATGGGAGCGGATGCAAATGGTCTTGTTATCAATGGCCTCATAGAACGGGCAGACCCAAGCGAGCGGACCCATTGTACGTTGCATGTGTTGATCTGTTCATGGCCTTTGATAGGGTGGACATAGATCGATTGTGGCCAAACTTAGAAGCTGGAAATTTTCCAGAGTTTCTGTTGTCCATCTTGGTACACATTCATATAGGCACCAAGTTCAGAGTTAGATTGGACAAGTACAGGACTGTCTCTGGCGAAATTCCAACACCACGGGATCTGAGGCAGGGGTGTGTTTTAGCCCCTGTCTCTTTGACTTTTATATTTGAGATCTGGCTACATTCTTGAAAACTGTTTCTTTTGTTTCTCTGAAAATTGGTAAAGAAAATTGCTCATGGCTATTTTATGCTGACGATGTTCTTCTTATGAATAGAACACAAGTGGGCTTGCAACGACTTTTACATTGTTTTAATGATTATGCCACCAGGAACAAACTAACAGTGAATTTGTCTAAAACTAATATTTTATGTTTAATTAAACAGGTTTGAGGCATCCCAGATGTACCTGGATGTTAGGTGGTAACATTCTTTCCATCACACAAGCTATCAAATATCTGGGTTATATATTGTTGAGAGCAATCCACAGAGTCATCTTGCATAACAGGCTAATGGCGAGAGGAGCACAATTTGGAGTACGAATGCGCTGTGTTGCCCAGAAATGTTGTTGTTTTACACTTACTCCTTTAGTTTCCTTTTATAATCTTAAAGCACTCTCGGTGGTTCCATGTGTTAGTATCCCTGCAAAAATATCGCCATACAAAAATATCACCATATTTTTGCGGCAATATTAAGGTATGGAACCTGCGGGGGACACCCCCACAACCCCCATATTATTTTAAAGGGAACGTGGCACCCCCTCAACCCTTGCTCCCAAAAACCCCAAATATTATCCCCACTAAAAATATCACCTATGGCCGTTCCCAATGACCATATATACAGCAATGTTTTTGGTGGGGATAATATTACCTGATACCCTCCAGGCTCTACTCTCTGGTCTGCCGATCAATTCATTTTCAGAAGCATTTGATTATAATAAGTTAGAGGTGAAGAGTAAGGAGGAAGGCATTATCGTTGCCTAATTGCATACCTATTGTTTTTAAAAGGTATGAACTTGGCTTATTGTCTAAGTGTCATATAACTATTGCACTGTATAGGAAACTAATATTAGCTACTTCTGACACTTAAATGATGTGAGGCATTGATTACAGAGAACATAACATTATATCTATTGATAAACAATCCAATAGTTGCAAAAAAAGAAATGTTATGATGCCGATAGGTGTGCTACATGTGATAAGAGGCAATCCTAGAAGCTGTTCAGTGACTTGTATATGGAAAATAAACATAGAGACACCCTTCCTGGTTCTCTTTCCCAATGCCCTGAAGGGCGCTTCATGAGGACAATTTTGAGAATAAGGTTAATAAACCTTATTCAAACAAGTGAAATTGTATTTATTAGAAGGAAGACCCCATATAAATTATGTAGTTTCTGTAAAAATGTGGTTGAGTATTTGAAACATTTATTACACAGCCCACGGTAGTGGCTGTGTAGTTATGGTTAAGTTGCTAATCCCATAGGAAGAGGACTTTTTGGGCGGCTTATAACTTCACTTCCCCTGGACGAATCCTCACCAAACTTTGCAAAAAAGTATACGGCCCACTGCAAATTTTGGTGAGGTTTGTTCCAGGGGGGGGGCAAAGTTATAGGCGGGTCCCAAAATATTTTTTTCCCCATAGACATAATAGGAAAAAACTTTGCGCATGCCTACAGCTCAAACCACTGGACAGATTTCCACCAAATTGCGGCAGGAGCGGCGGCTTAGTCCCGAAAGCGTACTTTTGTTAATTTGGTGTAAATCCTTGAAGTAGTTTTTTTTTTTTAAATGGCCAAAACATAAGGAAAAACAATTAGTGATATCTATGTTCGCTCCGCGGACACACTTCCCTGTTCACCCCATGGACAGGACACCGATTGGCTAAAAGATGCACCATATCCGTGGACACGCGATGTGCGTCAAACTGTTTCAATATGCACACCATCTTGGATAGTGCCAACAGCACGGTGGCAACAGAGGCAAAATGCAATTTTGGGGAGTGTGTTGGTGTGCAGAAGTGCTTGGGGAGGGTTGTGGAGTAAGAGATGGGTCAAATGCTATATTTGTTTAGGTGGCAGGTGTCCCTGATGTGTTCGCCATGTCCGCGGACTCTGCGGCTGTCCGCAGACATAATAAATGCAGTAGTGGCTATTTTACTTTAGTATGATGTTGGTTTTGGGTTGTTAGTAGAGGATTGATTGTAATTAATATCCCCCATAAGCAGCCCACATACCGCAGTCAAAATATTTGGTAGCATAGGTGTGTTATGCTGCGGTGGATGTGGCCAGGGCCTAGAGTCATACCATGTACGTCCAGTTTACCTGTGGAGCAAATTTCAATTATTGGTTGCATTTCTTTTTTCAACATTGTTTCATTGAATTTTGAACAGCTTGCAAGAATTGGCATCAAGGACATACAATTGACATTTTTGTGTGCTAATTGTTCCATGACATCATTAGCACATGATTTAAGGCCATAGAGTGCATGGATGTGCCTGGTGTTTAATATTGCTTGTGCTTCTTGAGATAGTACACCAACTCTAATACTTTTTAAAATGTTGGCGTATGTGAGGTCTGCAGACTGGCACACGTTTTCTTTTAATTCCCTGTATTGGAAATGTTGCCAAAGGTTGACATTTCCTATGCTGCCAAGAGTTTTACGGTACAGTTTGTGCCCTAAGGTTTTGAAAATAGGTTCAGCTTTCACTGGTGTCAATTGAAGATCTCCGAAAATAATAATGTGTTGTCCTCCAAAGAGCTGTTCGTAGTCTGTTTTGAGGTCCTCTTGTAATCTGAGGTGAATCAAAGCTAAAATTATGTTGGAGACCACACTTACCTCATCTATTAGCAGCATTTTAATTTGTTTGAAAACTCTGCTTAGTTCCATTGCAGCTTCTGTGGAAAATGTGTAATAATCTAATTTGTTTTGGTGTCTGGAAGGAGTAGTAATTGGTGTAAAGTGACACCACCTATGTTGTAGGCAACTAAACCTGTGGGGGCAGTTACAACAGCTGACAGTTTGTTGTTTGTCAATTGTTGGAGGAACTTGCTGATGATTTTGATTAAGAATGCTTTGCCTGAACCTGCTTCACCACTCACGTATAGCAGTATAGGTGTGTAGTCTTAGCAGGTACAGTTTATATGTTCATGTTCCACACCATGTTCAATTTGTTTTGTTATTTCTTGGAAACGGCTATGCTGCTCATTGTTCAGTTGTGATGTCAGTACAGCGTAGTCTTCTGTAGCTTGTTCATACTGACACATGGTGTTTTCTACTTCTATCATGGCTTATGTGCCTCATTTACTATCAGTGGCTGTCTAAGTGGTTCTTGGCTTCTTGTTTCAGAAGGTTGACTACTGTCAGGAGTGTCCACTTGTAGGTGGAGCCTGGAGTTCTTCTTTGTGTTGCTGTTCATTGTGCAACATTGTTTCGTACTGTGTAAAGTTGACATCTGTTATAGTGCTTTCATTTGCTTTGAAAGTGTCTTCATAGGAGTCATACGTATCCAGTAACTCTTCTTCTTTTCTCCATGGTTTAAAAAGTTGTAGCAGGCAGTGTCAGTTTGGCCCCTCAGCTTTTCTGCCTGTTGCCGGGCCGAAATCATCCCCATGGAGTGGAAGAAAAAAATAGAAAAAAAATAATCATTTTTTTCTTCAAAAAGCCTTTCATCCTTCTTAGGTCCATAAATGAATACCAGCACAGGTTGGGTGCCATTGTATGCATATTTGTTCTATTAAAAATAACTTAAGCGTAAATGCTATACAATAACATAATAACATTTGGCCTTGGACGTCTGTTTGGAGTCCCAGTAATTTAGTGTACTTGGGAACAATACTATTTGATGCCACTTCCTGTTTGGTCAAGGGGTGAAAGGACATTTTCATTGGTTTCCAGGATGTCACTTTGGGATGGGGTCAAATGATATCACTTCCGGTGATGTCATCAGAGGTTAAGGGTCATGAGGCGAAGGGTCAGCCACTCTTTTGAGGCGAGGGGTGGGCCACTTTTTTTGGGCGACCGGGCCTATTTCTTGTCCCAGTCCGACCCTGGTAGCAGGGACATGTAATACAGTTCTTTATGTTGAGGAGTTTTTAATGGCAATTTGATATGGCTAATTAAGCTGCGTTTGCTAAGTTTTGCTAAGCTACCTTCACAATTTACCACTCTGTATCTACCTTTCTTTTCATCTGGTTTAACATTATTTTTGTATGTGAAGTTTTGGGCTACATGGTAGAGACACATGGGGGGTCATGCCGAGGTTGGAGGTAAGGGAAAAACGATGCCGGTAAAGGATTACCGGCATCGCTTACCGCTCCGGGCTATTCCAACCTAAGACCCTGCTATTGGCGGCACCGTTAATAACGGTGCCTCTAATAGTGGCATGAGCGTGGCAGGCGGCCAACATACAGGCAATACCGGCATGCCGCTAATGGGAGGAAATCATAAGTCAGGCGGACAAGCAAATACCAGCATCATAAAGGCGCTAATAGGGGATACCGTCATGCCTGTAACACCGGCATCTCAAACCAACTTTAAAATGATATGTGCAGTGGTCCCAACTGCCACAAATGCACACTATCAGCACAGGTGGAGGAAATGGAGTCTGGGCCAGAACAAAAGGAGCACACCCACACACCACACCCCTTCCCACACCAAGATGATTCCAATAGTAGTAGCAATACTGGAACTGGAGGACATGCTTGCATTGCAACACCAGAAACAACAACAACAGCAACAGCAGGCACCACAGAGGAGACGCAGGAGGAGAAGGAGTGTGAGACAGGCCCTGCATGCCACACCAGTGCAGCCAACAGTACCACGCAGGCAGCCCCCAATCTCTTGCATCAGAGCCAGTCCTTTCAACCTAACCCCGGAGCAGATCCACACCCTGTACCGTATGGACCGGGACACCATCACCACCATCGTGGACATGATAGACAACGACATTGTCAGCCTCATTGAAATACGCACCGCCATCCCCCCTCTACTGAAGGTGGCGTTGGTGCTCCACTTCCTTGCCACAGGCACCTACCAGCACACAGTGGGGCACATGCATGGCATATCACAACCCTTATTTTCTCGCATTCTGAACTAAGTGCTGGATGCCCTTCTCAAGCACACAAGGGACTACACGGACTCCCCAGGAAATTCTTGATACCAAAGTCGGCTTCCATGCACATGCAGGCATGCCAAATTGTATAGGTGCCCTCGACTACACCCACGTGTAGGTGGTGGTCCCGAATGCCGTGGAGGTGGTGTACCGCAACCACAAGCAATACCACTCCATCAATGTGCAGATGGTATGTGACGCCAGCAAGATCATAACACATTGTTGTGCCCGATATCCCGGATCAACGCATGACTCTATGTTCCTGCAAAACTCCACGCTACCATGTTACATGGAGCGACATGCCGGACAACGTGTCTGGCTGCTTGGTAAGTTGCATGACAGGCATATGACACTGATTTGGTGGGAGAGATGCACACACCACCATGGTGTCAATGTTCATATGACAGCATGATGTGCACATCACTAAACACTGGTCCCCAAAATATCCCTAACAGAACATGACATCAGATCCCATAGGACAGAAGTAAGGTCGACACCTATCACAACATGACAAACAGTAAACCCCCCCACATCCCACTAAATGTACACCACTCATCAGCGGACCTCACTTGCCATAACACCATCCAGCAACATGCAGTGAATATGCACTATGTTGCGGTCTCTAGCAAATCACCACACAGGACAAGCATCCATGGGAGTGCATTGAACCAAACCACAAAGGGAATCAACTGTCTGTCACAGGGCCACCACAACCACAGGAATGCAGCATGTCACCATGGCAAAAATCAGCGCTGAATGCCTAACATTGCAGAGCCTACTGCCAACGCTTCCAGTCAGCAATTCCTACAGAAGACAACACATGTTGGGGTGAGTCCCATGCCTCGCTGACATGGTCTAAGCCTGTGCAGGTCGAAGAGAGGGACGGCATGAGTGATGGTTTGATTGGCATCATGCATACATTTGTATAATTGTTCATGTACACAATAGAGGGTAATAGGCAGATGAGTTTGGATGATCACGTTGCTTGCTACATGGGTGGGTAATGCAGGCATACGTCAGGGTCACTCATGTTGGGGCAGATGTATGGTATGTGTCATGCATATTTCTTTGGGCCTGCATGCAGTGTGACTTATGCCATTAACATTTTAGTGTGGTTTGTGTGAGGTATGGCATTGCCTTGCTGCAGGCATCTGCATGTGTCTGTGCTGCGTACGACAACTATGCTGGCAATGTGTGTGCATTGGGCCACGGCTTGCTTCTTTAGAGAGACATATTGGTGGACTATCATCAGACTCTGCATTATAGTACTCACCTCCGTCTGCAGATGACGTGGCCCAATTAAGCTGCGTTTGCTAAGTTTTGCTAAGCTACCTTCACAATTTACCACTCTGTATCTACCTTTCTTTTCATCTGGTTTAACATTATTTTTGTATGTGAAGTTTTGGGCTACATGGTAGAGACACATGGGGGGTCATGCCGAGGTTGGAGGTAAGGGAAAAACGATGCCGGTAAAGGATTACCGGCATCGCTTACCGCTCCGGGCTATTCCAACCTAAGACCCTGCTATTGGCGGCACCGTTAATAACGGTGCCTCTAATAGTGGCATGAGCGTGGCAGGCGGCCAACATACAGGCAATACCGGCATGCCGCTAATGGGAGGAAATCATAAGTCAGGCGGACAAGCAAATACCAGCATCATAAAGGCGCTAATAGGGGATACCGTCATGCCTGTAACACCGGCATCTCAAACCAACTTTAAAATGATATGTGCAGTGGTCCCAACTGCCACAAATGCACACTATCAGCACATGTGGAGGAAATGGAGTCTGGGCCAGAACAAAAGGAGCACACCCACACACCACACCCCTTCCCACACCAAGATGATTCCAATAGTAGTAGCAATACTGGAACTGGAGGACATGCTTGCATTGCAACACCAGAAACAACAACAACAGCAACAGCAGGCACCACAGAGGAGACGCAGGAGGAGAAGGAGTGTGAGACAGGCCCTGCATGCCACACCAGTGCAGCCAACAGTACCACGCAGGCAGCCCCCAATCTCTTGCATCAGAGCCAGTCCTTTCAACCTAACCCCGGAGCAGATCCACACCCTGTACCGTATGGACCGGGACACCATCACCACCATCGTGGACATGATAGACAACGACATTGTCAGCCTCATTGAAATACGCACCGCCATCCCCCCTCTACTGAAGGTGGCGTTGGTGCTCCACTTCCTTGCCACAGGCACCTACCAGCACACAGTGGGGCACATGCATGGCATATCACAACCCTTATTTTCTCGCATTCTGAACTAAGTGCTGGATGCCCTTCTCAAGCACACAAGGGACTACACGGACTCCCCAGGAAATTCTTGATACCAAAGTCGGCTTCCATGCACATGCAGGCATGCCAAATTGTATAGGTGCCCTCGACTACACCCACGTGTAGGTGGTGGTCCCGAATGCCATGGAGGTGGTGTACCGCAACCACAAGCAATACCACTCCATCAATGTGCAGATGGTATGTGACGCCAGCAAGATCATAACACATTGTTGTGCCCGATATCCCGGATCAACGCATGACTCTATGTTCCTGCAAAACTCCACGCTACCATGTTACATGAAGCGACATGCCGGACAACGTGTCTGGCTGCTTGGTAAGTTGCATGACAGGCATATGACACTGATTTGGTGGGAGAGATGCACACACCACCATGGTGTCAATGTTCATATGACAGCATGATGTGCACATCACTAAACACTGGTCCCCAAAATATCCCTAACAGAACATGACATCAGATCCCATAGGACAGAAGTAAGGTCGACACCTATCACAACATGACAAACAGTAAACCCCCCCACATCCCACTAAATGTACACCACTCATCAGCGGACCTCACTTGCCATAACACCATCCAGCAACATGCAGTGAATATGCACTATGTTGCGGTCTCTAGCAAATCACCACACAGGACAAGCATCCATGGGAGTGCATTGAACCAAACCACAAAGGGAATCAACTGTCTGTCACAGGGCCACCACAACCACAGGAATGCAGCATGTCACCATGGCAAAAATCAGCGCTGAATGCCTAACATTGCAGAGCCTACTGCCAACGCTTCCAGTCAGCAATTCCTACAGAAGACAACACATCACAAATTAGACACGAACACAACTGTATGCGTACACGATGCACGTGCAACAAGACGGCAGTGCACACCATGTATCATCTTGAAGATGCAACCCACACCATTAGTCCATGGGACAGGCCACAATGAGGGTGTGCATACAACCAGGGACATGTGCATGTGACTAATGATAATCTGCAGGCATGTGTGACTACTGCAGCTGTCCATCATGATTCAACTGACATGTACCTTTTGTTGCCTCCTATGCAGGTGACAGTGGCTATCCCTTGAAGCCGTGGCTCCTCACCCCTGTCCGAAACCCAGAGAACAGGCACAAGGAGGACTACTATCATTCCCACACCCATACTCGTGTGGTCATTGAGCAGGCATTTGGCCTGTTGAAGACACGATTTTGCTGCCTTAGCCGGTCGGGTGGGGCACTCCTCTACAGGCATGAGAAGGTGGCCAAGATCATCATGGCATGTGTAATTCTGAACAATATGTGTATCCGATGGAACGTGCCCCTGCCCCCTGACATTGAACTGCTACCACCTGGTGATGATGAAGGGGGTGAAGAAGATGTGGCTGCACATCATTGCGGTGCTGATGCACAGTAGGGACATGCTGTGCCTCAGTCAGTGATAGCACAATATTTCTGACACACATGGCTGCAGAGGGTGACATGACAGTTTGACAGAGGGCACTGGGTGTGGGAGTACATGTACACTATGCACTGTATATGAATAAATGACACATGCACAATGATGAATGTCCACTCACCCCCTCTGCCTCCCCCAAAACTCCCCAACACACCCTCACCCCCTCTCGCTCCCCCCAAAACTCCCCAACACACCCTCACCCCACTCCCTCCAAAACTCCCCCACACATATCCAAATAAGTGTCCATTGCTTTCATCAGGCTTGCTGGTCTACATCCTGCCACTCCCTGCACCTGGTGGCGGCATGTCTGGGTGGCACGGGGTGCACGCCGACCGGCGCAGTCGGCTGGTCTGTGTTGAGCTGGAGGACGATGGTGTGGCCGCCTGCACCATCTGGGGTGCTGGATGTTCAACTTCCATAGGATCAGCGATGCGGCTGAGGACCTGCCGCAGGGCAGATACCTCCTCGCAAAGACTACTTGTATTTTCTGCAAAGATCTTGCCCAGAGAAGCGGTGTTATCGGAAATTATCTCGCCCAGAGAGGTGGTGTTTTCACACCACTCCTGCCGTGCTTGGGCATTGTCATTCACAAATTGATGCATAAGGGCAGTCATCTCCTCATGCTGCTGCGGCCCCACCGGGACACCTGTGGAGGTGGAGGGTGCTTGGGTGTCATGTTCAACTTCTATGGGCTCCACTATGGGACTCATGGCCCCTTGGTTATACTCCCCCCAGACTGCTACAGGGTGGTGGCGTGGTCAGACTCTAAAGATGTGATCTGGGGGGATGGTGCTGGACTTGGTGTGCGGGACAGTTCGGAGGAGTCGTCCTCCACAGTCACCCACACCTCTTACTGTGCCTCCTCCTCATCCAGGGGAGCTATGGCTGCTACCTCCCCACCTGAACTGGACTCTGCTGAGTGTGGAGCTTCAGCTGTGTCCTGTGGCAGTGTGACAGGGGTTGCAGCTTCCGTTTCGATGGCCCTTGGGGGCACCAGTGCCATGGCATCTGGAGGTGGTTTCCTTGGTGGTGCATGGTGGGCCTTGTGTTGGGTCTTTGAGGTTGAAGGCCTGTTGGCCTCATCCCAGGCCCTCTTCCAGGGTGTGGTTGTCTGTTGGGGTGAGTCCCATGCCTCGCTGACATGGTCTAAGCCTGTGCAGGTCGAAGAGAGGGACGGCATGAGTGATGGTTTGATTGGCATCATGCATACATTTGTATAATTGTTCATGTACACAATAGAGGGTAATAGGCAGATGAGTTTGGATGATCACGTTGCTTGCTACATGGGTGGGTAATGCAGGCATACGTCAGGGTCACTCATGTTGGGGCAGATGTATGGTATGTGTCATGCATATTTCTTTGGGCCTGCATGCAGTGTGACTTATGCCATTAACATTTTAGTGTGGTTTGTGTGAGGTATGGCATTGCCTTGCTGCAGGCATCTGCATGTGTCTGTGCTGCGTACGACAACTATGCTGGCAATGTGTGTGCATTGGGCCACGGCTTGCTTCTTTAGAGAGACATATTGGTGGACTATCATCAGACTCTGCATTATAGTACTCACCTCCGTCTGCAGATGACGTGGCCCAACACTCCATGCCTCCCACGCCTTCAATGGCCTCCTTGCCGATCAGGCTTGCGCATATGTTCTCCCACCGGGACAGCTTTATGGGAGAGCTTGCTCCTCCACCAGTTTACATGGCCTGGTTCCTGTTGGCTGAGAGTATGTTGCGGACTCGCAGGCGCAAGTCATCCCACCTCTTCCTGCAGTCCTTGGTTGTGCGGGGGGGTGTTGCCAACTGGGCTTACATTTTGTGCCACTAGTGCCCTGATCTCCTTCTTTCTGATTATGGCCTCCCTCTTGAGGCTCTGGGCAAACATGACATCTGCATGGTCTTCCAGGGTCTCTGCGAGCATGATTAATTCATCTTCATTAAAGCACTCCTTGCGCTGGCGGGAGGCTCCCTTTTTTAACAGCCTTGGGCATTGTGGTGGTGCTGTGGATAGGATTTCACACAACTATAGGTCCTGGATGATGAGGATGGCAATGGATTGTGTTTGTAAAGATGGCGCTGTGCTCTTTCCCGTTCCTGTGCAATGACGCTACTTCTGGTTCCGCTTATTTACGGTCACCGTTATTAGCAGTCACCGCTAATAGTGGTCACTGCTAATAGCGCTGACCGCTAATACCGACTTGCTTCATGCCGGTAGTACAATCTGCGCTTTACTTGATGGTGCTAAGGCCCTTTTTGGGGACTTTAGCGACATGCCGGTAATGTTGTTACCGGCATGGTGCAAAGCTCGTGCCCACGAGGTCGTAATAGCCCTCTATTAGCGGTCTCTGACCTACATGGACACAGTATTTACTCCATGCCGGAAAGGGCAGTTACTTACCTCCAAACTTGGAATTACCCCCATGGTTTCCAAAGTGGTACTCCTGTTTGAGTAGTATGTGTCCAGTAAATTGTTTTTCAAAATGTCTTGGCTATTGGGATCATTTTTGGCTATTGTTTCATGTCCTCATATGATTTGAGAACACTTTTTCTAGATTTAGCAGGACCAAGCCTTAGCCATACTATAGTGTCAAATTGTCCATACAAGGCAGTACCGGTTAAACAGTCTGCAGCTTCATAGCAGCCACATTCTCTATGAGAGAGCATTTTTATGCCTAACATGTACAATTTCTGTGATAGTGTTTTGTCAGATGATATGTCATCCCAGAGGTCCTGAAGCTCTGTTTTTATGCTTTGGTTAAGTAGGCTGTGACATATTGAGCAACTGCAGTGGAATTGTCTGCAATGTACTGCACATCTATGTTTGCATTTCATAGGAGGGCAATGATTGCATTATAATCATTGATGTATTTTGATTCTTCTGTTCTTTTTATGTAATATGTGTTCTTAGGTGATGTACCTTTGACACTATGTCTAACTGAAGACATGAAGTAGTTTACTTGACCTGTTGCTGAAACTGGTCTAGGGAAACCAAAGCAGCATTTGGTGTAGTATTTCCCTTTTTTAAATATTTGCAACAACAATATGTCACACATTTGTGTCTTTGAAATTGTAAACTGTGTGCATGAAGGTCCCTATGTGTTGTTTGTGAAGGGATTTCACAAGTCACATATTTTTGGATGAACTGCAAAACAGTGGCATCACTGTCCTGACCAAATTTAAGAGCATCTTTAATCCATAAAAGCATGTGGATGTGTGGTGCTCCTCTGGCTTGGTATTCTTTTCTCCAAAAGAAGTGTTGACCTTCTCCGAGGGGAGGAACAGTTTATTACAAATAAAGTGTAGCATAGTAATGTAGCGATGAAGAAAATATCTTGATACATTTACAGGATCTAGAGAGCAGAGTTCTCCTGGTGTTTTTATATCTATATTTGTTTTATTTATGTTTGCTATGCGTAGCAAATCTTGTAAATCTTCCCATGCATATTCTGCACAACTTATTGTAACAAACCAAGTGGGTGGGCCAAGGTTTCTTATAATACAGCGTACATCTCTGTGACGCCGGAAATAGTATTCTTTTGTACCATGCATGTTTGCTAAAAGAGTTGTGATGCTTGACTGTAAAACCTCACCTTTTTCTTGCACTTTTTGTAATAATTACATAGCTGACATATTTTGAAAATGGGTACCTGATTTTAATAGGTGTGCAACTACGTAGCATAGAGTTGCTAGTTCACTTTCAAAGAGAAGGTGGAATGTGTATTCCACATTTTATCTGAATCTGGGGTCGTCAGAATACAGTCATAGAGAGCGATATTCTGATGTTGTAATCTGTGTTGGTCTATCATAGTACCTTCCTCCTTTTCCAGTAGGAAAGAGTAAAAGAAAGGCCCGTGCTTCTATACATTTTTCCATATGCTGATTGGAGATCCTTTGGCTTATCGCATTTGGTATGTTTCCAGTGCATCATCTATAGTGTCTTTAGAGTGTAAAGGATGAATTGTGTAATGGTCTAAAATATTGGATTCTGTAGCAGGATTAAGAAGTTCAAATTTACCAGTTTCTGGTGACTCTTGAATTATTTCAATGGTTTCTCTCAGGTTTTCTTCAATATTAATGTATTTGTAGTATTCATTGTTGTTTTTTAGATATTGCATGACTTGTCTAAATTTATGTAAGTCCACAAGTTGTTGCCAATTTGTTTTGTCTTTTGTAGGTACGCCATTTGCTAAGACAATTACAGATTGATCTATTGCCCATTGTACCTCTAGCGTGTGTACATTTTCTTTGAGATCTAATGGTTAATAAACTACTTTGGCACAAATGCCTATGACTAATTCAGAGGGTGGTAATTTTGCTGTTTTTGTTTGGAGGCGTATTATTGCTTGAAATGGGTGCACTGTATGAATTATGGTGCACTCATATACATTTAGTTGTTGCAGGGGTTTTGGTAGTGGGAATAATTCCAAGTTATTTGTGAAAGCACGTGAAGGTATTTGGTTGTTGTCAAGTTTTGCAGTGCAATAATTGCAAAGTATTAAGGGGTCAGTAATGTCATATTTGTTTTCTGCTATAAGGTAGAGAGCTAATTGGAACCATTTGAAATCATCATTGTCCTCTATTTTGTACATGCTGTCTATAGTTTTTGTGGTACTTTTATAAGAAGCCCTGCGGAAACACACACACACATGGTTTGGTACTTCAGCGGAGATACTTCTAAACTTTAGTATTTCTTTTTTGTATGTGTTTAATAGAAGGTTGCTATTTGTTTAGTAGTTGCTAGTTTGTTGTACATCTATTGTATTTTGTAAGTGGCTGTCAATTCCAATTTTTTTTCTCTGGATATGGTCTATTCCTTCGAGTAGTTGTTTGGCTGTACCATGTAGAAGATTGTTATTTAAATTGGCTGGTGCTAAATCAGGACTTTTAGCATAGAAGAGTTTTTGGATCAGATTTCTTATAGTTGAATGATGTGTTGATATCATTTTGATATGATGGAAGGTTCTTTTGCAAATAGGTCCTGAAATGCAGGCTAATGAATGTCCTTGTAGTCCTGTGTATTATCGCACTGGACAGGCATCCATATTTTGTAGTAGTTTCCTTTTCATTTTGTTTTTGCTTTTTATATACTGATTGAGGAACTGACATAAAGATTTGAAAGATTTGTTGGCAATGTTACACATTGATGTGCATGTCCATGTGTAGACTGGAAGTTTTGGTTGAGTAGAATGGGGAGGTGGCTGAAACACGTGTATGGGGTTGCTGTTGGTACTCTTGTTCAGAGAGGAATTGCCATAGCATTTCGCTGCTGGACTGCCCATGTGGGCTGGACAAAGACTGATATGCAAATGGATATTTCCCATCTGTGAAAGGTACAGTGAGCAAAAAATATGTGCTGCAAACTCTCACCTCAGAACAGGTTATCATGCCATGTTCTCTCTGGAGAGGAGCGCCTGCTACATTTTGTGAAATATGTGTAAAGAACTTGGGGTTGGTCTCCCTAAATTACCTGGGGGCAACCAAACGTGGTCTCCCTGCTCAATGTTCTCAGAGAGGCACAGCTTCACCTCACTGATGAGGCCCAACAAGGCTGAAACATGTGTATGGGGTTGCTGTCGGTACTCTCGTTCAGAGAGGAATTGCCATAGCATTTCGGTGCTGGACTGCCCATGTGGGCGGGACAAAGACTGATATGCAAATGGATATTTCCCATCTGTGAAAGGTACAGTGAGCAAAAGCCATGTGCTGCAAACTCTCACCTCAGAACAGGTTATCAACCATGCTCTCTCTGAGGAGTAGTGCCTGCTACCTTTTGTGAAATACGTGTAAAGAACTTGGGGTTGGTCACCCTAAGTTACCTGGGGGCAACCAGACATGGTCTCCCTGCTCACTGTACTCAGAGAGGCACAGCTTCACCTCACTGATGAGGCCCAACAAGGCTGAAACATGTGTATGTGGTTGCTGTCGGTACTCTTGTTCAGAGAGGAATTGCCATAGCATTTCGGTGCTGGACTGCCATGTGGGCGGGACAAAGACTGATATGCAAATGATTATTTCCCATCTGTGAAAGGTACAGTGAGCAAAAGGCATGTGCTGCAAACTCTCCCCTCAGAACAGGTTATCATGCCATGTTCTCTCTGGAGAGGAGTGCATGCTACCTTTTGTGAAATATGTGTAAAGAACTTGGGGTTGGTCACCCTAAGTTACCTGGGGGCAACCAGAGGTGGTCTCCCTGCTCACTGTACTCAGAGAGGCACATCTTCACCTCACTGATGAGGCCCAGCAAGGCTGAAACATGTGTATGGGGTTGCTGTCGGTACTCTTGCTCAGAGAGGAATTGCCGTAGCATTTTGGTGCTGGACTGCCCATGTGGGCGGGACAAAGACTGATATGCAAATGGATATTTCCCATCTGTGAAAGGTACAGTGAGCAAAAGGCATGTGCTGCAAACTCTCACCTCAGAACAGGTTATCATGCCATGTTCTCTCTGGAGAGGAGCGCCTGCTACCTTTTGTGAAATATGTGTAAAGAACTTGGGGTTGGTCAACGTAAGTTACCTGGGGGCAACCAGACATGGTCTCCCTGGTCACTGTACTCAAAGAGGCACAGCTTCACCTCACTGATGAGGCCCAACAAGGCTGAGACACGTGTATGGGGTTGCTATCGGTACTCTTTTTCAGAGAGAAATTGCCATAGAATTTCGGTGCTGGACTGCCCATGTGGGCGGGACAAAGTCTATTATGCAAATTCATATTTCCCATCTGTGAAAGGTACAGTGAGCAAAAGCCATGTGCTGCAAACTCTCACCTCAGAACAGGTTATCATGCCATGTTCTCTCTGGAGAGGAGTGCCTGCTACCTTTTGTGAAATACGTGTAAAGAACTTGGGGTTGGTCACACTAAGTTACCTGGGAGCAACCAGACATGGTCTCCCTGCTCACTGTACTCAGAAAGGCACAGCTTCACCTCACTGATGAGGCCCAACAAGGCTGAAACATGTGTATGGGGTTGCTGTCGGTACTCTTGTTCAGAGAGGAATTGCCATAGTATTTCGGTGCTGGACTGCCCATGTGGGCGGGACAAAGACTGATATGCAAATGGTTATTTCCCGTCTGTGAAAGGTACAGTGAGCAAAAGGCATGTGCTGCAAACTCTCACCTCAGAACAGGTTATGATGCCATGTTCTCTCTGGAGAGGAGCGCCTGCTACCTTTTGTGAAATATGTGTAAAGAGGTTTTTGCGGTTGGTCACCCTATGTTACCTGGGGGCAACCAAACGTGGTCTCCCTGCTCACTGTACTCAGAGAGGCACAGCTTCACCTCACTGATGAGGCCCAACAAGGCTGAAACACGTGTATGGGGTTGCTGTCGGTACTCTTGTTCAGAGAGGAATTGCCATAGCATTTTGGTGCTGGACTGCCCATGTGGGCGGGACAAAGACTGATATGCAAATGGATATTTCCCATCTGTGAAAGGTACAGTGAGCAAAAGGCATGTGCTGCAAACTCTCACCTCAGAACAGGTTATCATGCCATGTTCTCTCTGGAGAGGAGCGCCTGCTACCTTTTGTGAAATATGTGTAAAGAGCTTGGGGTTGGTCAACCTAAGTTACCTGGGGGCAACCAAACGTGGTCTCCCTGCTCACTGTACTCAGAGAGGCACAGCTTCACCTCACTGATGAGGCCCAACAAGGCTGAAACACGTGTATGGGGTTGCTGTCGGTAATCTTGTTCAGAGAGGAATTGCCAAACCTTTTCGGTGCTGGACTGCCTATGTGGGCGGGACAAAGACTGTTATGCAAATGGTTATTTCCCGTCTGTGAAAGGTACAGTGAGCAAAAGGCATGTGCTGCAAACTCTCACCTCAGAACAGGTTATGATGCCATGTTCTCTCTGGAGAGGAGCGCCTGCTACCTTTTGTGAAATATGTGTAAAGAGGTTTTTGCGGTTGGTCACCCTATGTTACCTGGGGGCAACCAAACGTGGTCTCCTTGCTCACTGTACTCAGAGAGGCACAGCTTCACCTCACTGATGAGGCCCAACAAGGCTGAAACACGTGTATGGGGTTGCTGTCGGTACTCTTGTTCAGAGAGGAATTGCCGTAGCATTTTGGTGCTGGACTGCCCATGTGGGCGGGACAAAGACTGATATGCAAATGGATATTTCCCATCTGTGAAAGGTACAGTGAGCAAAAGGCATGTGCTGCAAACTCTCACCTCAGAACAGGTTATCATGCCATGTTCTCTCTGGAGAGGAGCGCCTGCTACCTTTTGTGAAATATGTGTAAAGAACTTGGGGTTGGTCAACCTAAGTTACCTGGGGCAACCAAACGTGGTCTCCCTGCTCACTGTACTCAGAGAGGCACAGCTTCACCTCACTGATGAGGCCCAACAAGGCTGAAACACGTGTATGGGGTTGCTGTCGGTGCTCTTGTTCAGAGAGGAATTGCCAAACCTTTTCGGTGCTGGACTGCCTATGTGGGCGGGACAAAGACTGATATGCAAATGGTTATTTCCCATCTGTGAAAGGTACAGTGAGCAAAAGGCATGTGCTGCAAACTGTCACATCAGAACAGGTTATGATGCCATGTTCTCTCTGGAGAGGAGCGCCTGCTACTTTTTGTGAAATATGTGTAAAGAGGTTTTTGCGGTTGGTCACCCTATGTTACCTGGGGCAACCAAACGTGGTCTCCCTGCTCACTGTACTCGGAGAGGCACAGCTTCACCTCACTGATGAGGCCCAACAAGGCTGAAACACGTGTATGGGGTTGCTGTTGGTACTCTTTTTCAGAGAGGAATTGCCATAGCATTTTGGTGCTGGACTGCCCATGTGGGCCGGACAAAGACTGATATGCAAATGGTTATTTCCCATCTGTGAAAGGTACAGTGAGCAAAAGGCATGTGCTGCAAACTCTCACCTCACAACAGGTTATCATGCCATGTTCTCTCTGGAGAGGAGCGCCTGATACCTTTTGTGAAATATGTGTAAAGAACTTGAGGTTGGTCAGTTACATGGGGGCAACCAGACGTGGTCTCCCTGCTCACTGTACTCAGAGAGGCACTGCTTCACCTCTCTGATGAGGCCCAACAAGGCTGAAACATGTGTATGGGATTGCTGTTGGTACTCTTTTTCAGAGAGGAATTGCCATAGCATTTTGGTGCTGGACTGCCCATGTGGGCGGGACAAAGACTGATATGCAAATGGATATTTCCCATATGTGAAAGGTACAGTGAGCAAAAGGCATGTGCTGCAAACTCTTACCTCAGAACAGGTTATCATGCCATGTTCTCTCTGGAGAGGAGTGCCTGCTACCTTTTGTGAAATATGTGTAAAGAACTTGGGGTTGGTCACCCTAAATTATCTGGGGGCAACCACACATGGTCTCCCTGCTCACTGTACTCAAAGAGGCACAGCTTCACCTCACTGAGGCGGCCCAACAAGGCTGAAACACGTGTATGGGGTTGCTGTCCGTACTTTTGTTCAGAGAGGAATTGCCATAGCATTTTGGTGCTGGACTGTCCGTGTGGGCGGGACAAAGACTGATATGCAAATGGATATTTCCCATCTGTGAAAGGTACAGTGAGCAAAAGGCATGTGCTGCAAACTCTCACCTCAGAAGGAGAGGAGCGCGTGCTACCTTTTGTGAAGAATGGGGAGGTGATACTGAGTTTTCTGGGGATATTTTTGTGAGCAGAGTTTCTTGTTCCATAATGGTGCTATTAAGGTTTTCATAATTTCATCCACTGCTATGTATTGCAATTGGGTTTGTTTGGTTTTGTTTATATGCTTCTTCATTAAAATATAGTTCTGTGGTCGTGGTGTGATTCCATTGACCTCCACAGATGTTTAAGAAGCTATTTTTGGTGATATTCCGTTTATTGAGAAGTCTTTTTTGTAGTTTAATAGTTAGTTATTTTAGTGGTTTCATCCTGTTTAAAACTAAAATAAATAACCTCCTTTTGAGAAGGATTGCACTGTCTACGAGAGCTTCTACGATTAATTTTCTATGGTAGGTTTTAAGGGTTGTGCATGATTTCTCTCCTGTTTTTAAAAGGTTCTGAAGGACTCTTTGGCAGAACATTGTTTGGAAAACTTTTTTTTGTATGCTTACTTGCCACTACATCAAGATTTATAGGTGCAGTGTTAGCAGTAGTGGTAGCTGAAGTCTTGTTAATCACCTTCTGTTTGGTTTTACATTTTGATAGAGGAGGGTAAGTTTCTGTACTGGAATCTTGTTTTGTTTCACTTAATGATTCTATTAGCTGTTTTGTTTGAACTTTTTGTACAAAATCTGCTAGCGATGGAGGCTTATTTTGGACACTTTTATTTTGATTTGCTCTACTTCTGCATTGCTTTCTACAGAGTTGCTTTTTGGTAGGTATTCTTTGGGGTCTGTTGGAGGAAAAAGAAAGTGTGGGTTGGGCTGTTGTGCAGTGTATGCGTGCTTTATGCATGAGTGTCTGAGTATGATGGTAAGGATGATTGTGGAGGTGTGTGATTGTGCAATGGGTAGCTACATCAAGTTGGTAAGGCTATTCTTGTATTTGTGTTTTACTACACTGGGCTTCAAATAATATAAATTATGGAACTGGTAAGGGGAAGCACTAATACTCCATCTAATGGTAAAGGGTTAATATATGTGTTTCTTCTAAAATACTAAAATGTTAGTGTGTTTGAGTAACAGTTAGAGCATTATTTTAGTTTTGTACTTACCTTTTTATGGAAAGAGTAGGTTTCTTCTAAGTATTTGTTCATACTTCAGATGCTGCTGCTATTAGTAGTAAGCGTATAGAGCACACTGTTTTTTTTTAATGTTATATTAATGGATGTTAAGAGATAGAATAAATAATCATATGCATTTTTTGCTATTTTTACAGGGTAATTGGCAGAGATTGGACATAAAAGCATTCAATGTATGGCTTTGTGAAGGTGTGGGAAATAAAGCAGAAGGATTTCATATAGAGGCAGTGGTGTTGTTTGATCTGGGAGCCTTTCTAATGATATTGTCTGCGTGTGTGCTTGAATGAAGATGTATGTACTCATCCTGGCTGTGTGTCATTTTATTATACACTGGACAGTTTTTTTCGTAATTATCCTGTTATTTTTCCCATCTTATAATATTAAACAATATTTTTTTTAGATATGTGTGTGTGTAAACAAAAATTGGAGGGCTGAAAGGTTTGCAATTGACACTTCATCATAGCAGATGGGAGAAATGACAGTAAGTTCATTTTACATTTTATACAGGGTAAGTGGCAGTTACTCTGTTCATATTTTTATTTATTTTATTTTACATTTTTAAAGCACTAACACAGCTCACAGGCATCGAGGCGCTGATACAGGAATGTTTGTTTTTCAGTTGCGTAATTATTTTGTCTTAGTTGCATATTTATAACGCGCTTAAATACCCAGAGGTTTCTAAGTGCGGACCCAGGGGTCGAATCTGTGTTGCTTCGTGCCGTTTTGCTTTCAAGGCGCACACGTTTCCGCTAAGATATGCTCCCGGGATGCATTTTATTACTAGAAGAGGTGTATATGTACTGTGTAGAAAATATTCATACCTGTAGTCTGTGTTCATGCGTGTGGATGTGCATGAATCTGCAAGTAGAAATCTTGGTGAGTTTTATAGTAGTTGTTGCTGTAGGTCCTTGGCAGTCACAGCCGAAATTGTACTGAGAGTGATCAATAGTATATATAAAGTGCTGATCTGTGATGACAGAGTTAGATGTACAGCTCATGGATGTGATTGGTGGATGATTGTGTGACTGCTTAACAGTAGCCAATGAGGAAGTGGTGCAGGGAGTGCAGTGGAAAGGGTAGCAGGGCTGCCCCAGTGTTACTTACACACTCCACAGACAGTGTGGTTGTTCGCAGACAGGACATGCCACATCCAGGTTTTCCGAGCATGAAGTGGGAGTGTATTTTGAGGATTAGCCAATCAGGTGTTGAAGTTCTGATTCTTATTGAGAGGGGTTGTGTGAAGTGAAGATGGCAGATGTGCAGAAAGTCAGGGTGTTGCTGGTTGGAGATATGTTTATGAATGGTTTGGAGCAGTATGCTAAATCTAAGAATGTGGCTAACCATTTTGACACAAAAGGAGTGGATGTGGTGTGGAGCACTGTGCCTGATTTGAATTTGCAGCCAATTCTAGTAGTTTGTCAGGATATGGCTAGGTTTCATAGACCACATGTAGTTGTCCTACACTGTGGTGCTGTGTTTTTGGGCTATGTCAGTGCCCCTACTTTGTTTCAAGATCTGCAAAACTTGGTTCAGGCAATCATGAAATTCCTTGCAAATGCCAAGGTTATTTTTTCTGCTTTGTTACCTAGAGCAGTATGGGACAATAGTTTTGTTTTTTATCCTCAGCAAAATATCGCTAGGTGTGCAATTAACCGAGGCATGTTTGCGTTCATGCTTAGAGCTGGTATGTTCTTTTGTATTAATGAGAACATTGATTCTGATAATGTTGTTTATTTCAAAGAAGATGGCATTTCTTTATTTTTTATCGGAAATGCCATGCTGTTTGGAACATAAGGGTTGCTTTGGAGATGCTAATGTGAAGAATTTTGGAGGAAAATAATAAGAAAAAAACCATGAAAAGAAATAGAAAATAAAATTTGTTTCTGAAGCATCTGCAAAAAAACCCCAAAAAATGTCTCTTTTCAGAGCCAAACTCAAAGGGGAAATGGGGCACACTTGTTAAATTTTCATTCCCCATGCTCAGATTTTTCGATTTGTCCGCGGACAGCGCAGTTGTTCGCGGACAGCACGTATTACATACAGGGATTTTGGGGTTGAGAGGCATGCAAATGAGACTGAGCAGAGCAAGGGATTGGTCAATAAGGTTTACTGGGTATGTTGTATAAGAAGAGAGTTTGTCAGTAGGTCTTTTTCCTGAGAGAAGAGCAGATAGTTATGGCTGTGTGTTTCAGAAAGCATATTGTTTGGATTTTGCGAGATTCATGGATACATTGGTAGGAGTTGCATGCAGATCGCTGTGGAGTGGCTGCACATCTTGGATTCTCTCATGTGGAAGTACACTGGCATGGAGTGCGTGGAATGAAGTGGGTGGATTTGGTACCACTCTGTGCTTCTTTGGAGACACAGCGTCATCCAGACATTAATATTATTAATTGTGGGGGGCACAGTTTAGGACATGTGTCTGGAATCTCTTTGCAATTTGAAATGAAAGAAGGACTTGGGAAGTCATGGACATGTATCGAAACGCCAGAGTAATTTTTTCCTGTATTGCCCAGAGACAAATGTGGCTGCGTTCTTTTTCATTTGGTCCATAAATGGAGAAAGCACGGTGCAATGTTAACAAGGCTGTTTGTGCCTGTTTGAAAGATTTTGGTATGTCCTCTTTTCAGAATAAAAACATTATGTTTTATAGCACACACATTTTTTGCAGAGATGGAGTACATCTTATTTATGCCGGCAATCAGATTTTTCTGTAAAATATACAAAATGCATTGCCACCTTTTTTGGAATTACAGCAATCCCTTTTGCCATAGGTGTTGACCATTTGAAGTTTTTGAAACACAAAAAAACACCACAAAAAGGCTCTTTTCAGAGCCACCACTTCCTCCCAGAGAAAAGTGCAATGGTTGTGACAGGGCAGCACTGCACAGAATTTAGATGTCCGCGAACTTCTGAAAATGCACAAGGGCCTGCACTATTTATTTGTCACTTCTGTTTTTAAACTGTGAAAGGCGGCTCTGAAAGGAGCCTTTGTTTTTTTTGTTGCTTTTGTTGTTTTATATTTTTTGGGTTTTTTTAAACACGACACACAAGGGAAGGAGGGGAAAGGAGGGTTAAGAAAGGGCAGGTGGAGAGAGGAAGATGTAGGGTGGGCCTTATTCAGGTAGGTTGCAGACCTTCTGAAGCAGTCCGAAGGTTCTCCCCCCTGCAGAGTACTGCATCGCAGTACATGCACAATATTGTGACCCTCAAAAGGTAAGTGTCAACAGCATCATGAATGGCCTGTGAGGCAGCTGGAGGGATGCACTGTCCCATAGGAGTGTCTTTTGTGGTGAAAGGAGTGAAAATGAAGGATACTGCCGAGGAACTCAACCTACTACGTTTATCGCAAGGTACAACCTTACCAATAGCCCACAGTGCAATGACTTTAGGTGTCGCTTCATTGATGTAGTATCAAAGCTATACGAACCAGGCTTGCCACGACTTGCACTGAGTGCAGATCACCTTGTTTGCTTGAACTTTTGGCTTTCCATCAACGGTGATAAATAACCACCACACCCAAGACTCACAATGAGTGCTAGTAGTAGGGACTTCCACTACCTCATCCTCTTCATCCGTCTCCTCTGTATCCTCACGCCTGTTCCCATGTGCAGGCCCTTGGGGACAGGGTGGGGGTGCTGATGCAGAGGTAGTAGCAGCATAAGCCGTTTGGGATGCCATCTGGAAGGTTAATAACCAGGAACTAGAAACCAGGAACCAAGAACAGCAACCTGCACAATTGTCCTGTTGTAAATCTTGGAAATCCAACAGCAGAATGAGCATCAGCTCTGGGGTGTGGCCTTTTATAGGGGGGCTGGGAGCACTTTGCGAACACCTGTGCTGTCCCAGGACACGTCGAACACCAACAACGGGCTCAAAAAGTTCCAAAAAGTATGTAGATTGGCAGGGACATTGTCTAGGACATGTGCAATGGTGAACTTTTACTGTAAAATACCTGTCCTTGCTCAAAAAAGCATTTTTTAAATGTTCGGGGCCCGGACAGTGTCTGCAAATAATATCACGCGCTCAGCGTGGGTGCGGTCACATGATGACGTTGTGGACACATTCGCAAATGCGACGGCTGCTGGCAGGACACCAAATGCGCAGTGACGGTTGTGCGCATGTGCGCGGGTGTTCTACGGACGGTGTTGGGGTCCCCGAACTAATTAAAAGTGCGACACACATGCGGCGGACAGTTGCAGAGAGGCGCAATGTTCGTAGGACCCAAGTGTTTGTTGTGCATGTGTGCCGGTGTTCTATGAACAATGTTGAAGTTTCCGAATAAGATAAATGTGCGTCAAAACTTTGCGGACAGGCGGACGGGATATGTGTTCTAAGGATATATTCATTCTGGTTGCGGACATTACGAACAGCGGGGGTGTTATTAAGACACCCCCATTTTGGGTGATTGCAGAGAGGCGGACTTCTTGTCTGTTCTAAGGACACCTCCATTTTAATTACGGACAGTGCGAACAGGTATATTGTCCTTAGGACAGCCTCTTTTGGGTTTATTGCGGACAAGTGGACATACTGTGTGTTCTGAGGACATCACCATTTATATTGCAAACAGTACGAACAGGTATATTATCCTTAGGACACCCCCATTTTGGTTAACTATGGACAGGCGGACATCTTGTGTGTACTAAGGACACCTCCATCTTAATTATGGACAGTACAAACAGGTATAGTGTCCTTAGGACACCCCTTGTTGGTTAATTGAGGACACCCCGGACAGCCGCGCTGTCCGCGGACACCCTGACTGCCTTTAAAAAATAAAAAATAAGACATGGGCATATACTAAGAACACACTTATAATGTTATTATTGTTTAACAGTAGAAAAATTAGGAAAGAGAGTGGGAAGCAGAAACTGAAATAAATACAGGGGAATTAGGGGTTTGGACATGATGTATGGGGCGGAGGAAGGGATGGAAGTCTCATTGTACCGTTTTTCTGGGTGGGGGGGGTTTGGGGATAGATGTCTGGGACATGGAGAGGGGGAACAGGTACATGTGGGACAGTGGTATTTAATATTTTATTTAATTTGGTTTACAACAATACTTTCTTTCAGTTGATTGAAGTGTTGCATTAACAAATCCATTTTTAGTTCCGTTTGTTTCAGAGGATCTTCTAATATCTCTTTTGGTATATTATTTTTATAGGTTGTCTGGTCTGTTAAAAAGAATGTGATAAGTACACATAAAGTAATGGTTATTAATTGGCTCATATAGAGAAATGTTGTATCTACCATTATTATCAGTCTCTTCACTCATTTCATCTCGTGGGAAATTTTCTTTACAAATGTTTGCTGTTAATGCTGTGTAAGTATGCTCTTGCTTCTTTCTGTGCAGTTTCTGTGAGGTAATTCAGTTGGAGGCATATTTATTTTGTTTTGGTATATATGCTACTTCAATGGATGGGTGGTGTTTTGCATATACAGTTTCCACTTCTTATTTATTATTAAATGTAATATATTTATGTGGTGCTTTTTGAACATGTTTGGTGGTTTTATTGTATGTATCAATAATGTAAGATACACTCTGAGTTTTTGGATAGTGCTAATGGTGACCGTGTCCGCCCACGGACATTTGCATGGTCCGCGGACATCAAAATCATTAGCAGGGCAGGGGGTTTAGTATATTCTATGTTATATAGATGTAAGGTAAGAGAGTCTTAGTAAACATTTATCACATTTCCATTATCTATATTTATATTCAGTGAAAAAAACATTGTTAAAGGGACATTATGGTTAAGTTGCGCTGCTAAAAATCTATGAAATTCAGTGAAAAAAAACTTTGTTAAAAGGACATTATGGTTCCAAGTAAAACTGAAAAACCCCTGAAATTCGCCAGTTATGGTAATCTAAGCAACCATAACTTGCGCTACCACTGTGCACTGTTAAGACTAACACCCAGGACATCAAAGATGACATCACAAATGTCATTGATGACATCACTGATGACATCACATGTGCATTTACTTTTCATGAACAGTCTGTTCAAGGGATTTTTATTGTAATATTGTCATGAGTTTCCCACGCATGCCCTTGGCGGCTATGGAGCGCTTGGAGGCTGCGCCATCATTAGAATGTTCCACCTATAGTTCCTTCACTTCCTTGTGGTTCTCTCTAGTCTTTTGTGTCTGTTTTCTCTATTCTGTATTTAGCCACGCCCCTTTGCGCCGCTCGGTGCGTTGCAACCCTATGCTTTTCGCTCTTAGGTTAACACGGTAGTGATTTCTCTTGTCCCTGTGTTTCTTCCTGCCTTTTCTGCTACTTTAATGAGTGTGGGGTCTCTCTAGGTCTCTGCTAGGGTCTCGCCCCGGTTCCCGCTCGTTTTCCTGTTTTGGTCTCTCACTCCCTGCTCGACTGTTTTTTCGTGGCTTCGTTCTGTCCCTTTTTTCTTCTTCACTTTCTTTCCTCACTCCTCTGGACTCCCCTCCAGTATTGGAATATCTTCTTACCCTTCCTGGTACGCTATTGCTCTTTGTTACCTGGGTAGCCTTTCTGCTCCGAGTCACTGATTGTGCTGCAGGGGATCTGGCTTCCCCATGTTCAGCGGTGCTGTGTTCATTCCAGCCCCAGTACCGGATTCACCCTGCAGTGCGGGTATCCGTTACACCTTTCTGGTTTCGCCTTACCTGTGGAGTCGACCTTCCAAGAACTACCACTAAAAGACTGTCCATACTACCATCCAGAGAAACTTTGCCAACTTTGACTGCAATCTACACGCCAAACCGATTAAGAAGTTTTTTTGCCTTGTGCTTTTTTCCTCTTGATGGCGCTCGTGGAAGGGGTCCCTTGCTGGCCCTGTTTGTATGGGCGGCAGAGTGGCTTCCATCCATGGGAAGCTGTACCTCTACAAAAAAAGAAACCTCGACAAAAGGGAGAAGAAACAACAGAAATCAGTCTCCGCAGGCACAGGTGAGGAGGAGGGGGATCTGGTGTTCAGTGACTATGTTGAAGAAGATTCCGCATTTGGGAAATGTTGATAAAAAAGTGTCAAGGATCATTAGAATAAATGTCATGAGGTCATGAGGTTCGTAGTGCATTAAGCAATGCATTGATATAAATAGCATTCTATTATGAAGTTCTTTCCAGTATACTAAGATACTCATGTAGAACCATAGGCATTGTGTGCACATACATAATGGAGGTGTAATATTAATAATCTTACCATGTGGAATAGTGAAATGATAAAAGCTTTCTTATTAGAGTTTAGCATACTGTGAAACATTTAATAAGTACCTAATAAAACCCACTTACTACATAATTGCATATTTGCAAACAAAACACAAACAGACAACACCACATACAAATATGAGCATATACAGGGAGAATGAAGAAAACAAAAAAACAGCAGTATTACCAGACAATCTTCATAACCTAACTGATTATCTTCATGCATAGAAATGGTTGCTCTGCTTCAAAACTACTACTTCGCTATGTATAACTATCACATAATGTGAGTAGACCCTAAGGAAAGTAGTGTGAGTACAATGTACACAAGTATGAGCATATCCAGGTAAAGTACAGTAATAAAAAAACAGCAGAACTATAAAAAAAAATGTTGATACCCTTACTGATCATCCTCATACATAGAAAGCATTGTTGTCTTCCAAGTCTGTGCTTTCCCCTATGTATATGTTTCATATGCTGTGAGTGACCCGTAAATTAATTACTGTAAGAACTTATTTGAAGTGTAAGTCTACAAATGTAGTACTTTTTGAATTTTTAGTTCCTGACTGTTACTGGCCTACATATGTCAGTAAAGGAAGCAAGTGGGAGCCAGATATGTGATGTCATCAGTGATGTCATCAATGACATTTGTGATGTCATCTTTGATTTCCTTTGTGTTAGTCTTAGCAGTGCACGGTGGCAGCGCAAGTTATGGTTGCTTAGCTTACCATAACTGGCAAATTTCAGGGGTTTTTCGGTTTTACTTGGAATCATAACGTCCCTTTAACAAAGTTTTTTTCACTGAATTTATATATGGCTGAATTTTATGACACAAAAGAGAATTGTATTTTTTTTAATTTGTGCATGATGCTTCGTATCTTAGTGAATTCTCTTTTTGGTATAGATTTTCAAAAGGTAATTCAACAACATTATTAATCACAACTGTGTCTTTTCTTAACAATTTGAATTTGTCAGAGGTTTTCTAAATACGTTATTCTAAGTGTGAGAACATTCATAATACAATTTTATCAATGTGGAAAGATTATATCTAGAGATTTTAAATAGGGATTTAATGTAAACATTATTTTATTTTATATTTTTTTGTTATTGAATGAGACGTAATTTGGGAAACATTGATGAGTTTGGTTGTGAGTTGTTTCTTTGAATACGTTTTTTTAAAACTAATTCAATAAGCAATTGATAAATAATACCACTCCTTAAATAGTTGACCACATAGCTGTTCAAACATTTCCTGGAACAGCACCCTCAACACCCCTATATGACGTCAAGACCCTTAAGCATCCCTTCCCTCAATTACATCATTATCTACTGACCTGCAGAAACTCTGGCATGCCATTGGTTGGC
Organism: Ambystoma mexicanum; assembly: GCF_040938575.1. NCBI lineage: Eukaryota > Metazoa > Chordata > Amphibia > Caudata > Ambystomatidae > Ambystoma > Ambystoma mexicanum. The sequence continues at coordinate 322,272,920 of NC_090930.1, forward strand.
ATCCATTAAGGTACAGGTTGATAGATCCTCAATTCAGATTGGACCCCTTCGATGGAGAGAGCGCAAGTCGTAGCATCCCACTGAATTTATCCAATGGAATTATGCGGGAACAGCAGCAAGGTCGGGGCATTATTACAGTCTCTGCAACACCATATCCCAGTCCCCTGATCAGCTGTTAAGGCCCTATCGCGCTCCGGGCCACATGCCTCTCTCTTAACGGGTAGACATTGGCAGCCGCTTTGCATGCGCCGATACATGGTGTCCATAGTGCGGAGGCCGGTGGAACAGCGCCTTGTCTCCGTTCCCTCAGAATATCAGCATGCACATCTTTGGAAGAGCTGGCTTCCATTAGCTTCCATTATGAGACAAAATGAATCACTTGAAACATCTTTGCCCTATCCAAGACGGTCCCATACCGAAATTGCCCGTGGGAAAGTTCCTAATGACTTGCAATTATTATCACATGGTTTCCTTAGGATATAAAAGGGCAGTCCAGGAACATTTCTGTGTCTTGCAAACATTTGAATACAGAAATGCCATGATGACCCTTACTGTAGGTAATTGGAATTATTTTCTTGTTTTGGATTGTATTTACAGTATTATCCAGTGTGTCTCAAACACCAGATATCCCATGGGGACTTGAAGGTTACAGTCTAGACTTTGAGCATTTAAGTACTGTTATATCTAAAAGGTGGTTTCTATCTTTAAGGGACATAAGAATAAGTGTCAGATTATTTTCCTATTCTCACCCATATTCAGTCCCTGGTCCAGGTTATCACAAACCCATAGAGAGGCGCATTAAATAGACGCCTCCACCCCAGGAGACAGAGTTGGCCATGTGTTTGATTACTACTCATCTACTCATTATTCTATAGGTGAGTTTCTTTTCCTGGCATTATCTTCTGTGGTTCCCAGAGAAGATCCTGTTCTCAGACACCAATGTACAGAGGGTAAGCTTAGTTTTGACATTGGCTCCCCTCTTCCGTCACCCCCTGCACCTGCTCACTCCTCATCTCCTCTATTGCATTGTGGCAGCTATAGATAGAAAAATCTGTGCCAGACACTGTTGGTGAAACTGAATTGCCCCTATTTAATTCTCTTTTGCTATTGTGCTCGCTGCATGGGCCCTTGGTGCTCAGAGCAATGACCATAAATTATGGTGTGGGACTTCGCCTGGTTTTCGGATGCTGTTCTCTTCCCATGAGAAACATTTCCTTCTGCATCAATTAATTACCTACTGTGGACTACTTGGTGTCTCACCCTTAGTGCGCTGATCTACCATTTCTGCAAGTGTGAGCAGAATGTCAGTTTCACAGTGAGCTGCAGCATTTCAAAACAACAAAAAAATTGCTTCTGTCTAGTCTGCCCTGGGCCTACTAAAATATGGGCAAACTGTTATTTATTAATATACCCAACCCTTAAACTAATTTCACTTCTAAGTTACATAAAAGAAAATCATAAGTATATTACTATTACTGCATGTATTTTTTACATCGCAACAGCTGTGCTTACCTATCCCTAGTTACCTACTAATAAAAATGCATATAATTTCTGTGTTTTCGTACATGTTCTTTCCTTGGCCATCATCCTACTCCCGGGTCTCGGGTCTGCACACGCAGAAATTCTTCTTCTTGTCTTGCTTCTGGATCAGCAACGCTGGGAGGGAAGGTCCCACCTTTATAAATCTTCATGTCGTTTAGGTGCAACCAAGCTCTTCTTCCTTGAATCTTAGAAGCTGAAGGGGACACTTCTTCAACACAGAATAGGCCATTAAAGCGAGGCTCATACCACTTCCTAGTGATATTTGTGATCAGCACTAGTCCCCAACATATGAATTAGGTGGTGGTAATAGTTCCCTTGGATTAGTTGCCAAATGATCTTCTTCTGTATTCTTAGACCACCCCCCCTGATGCTTGACTTGATCTGAAATGAAGTAAAATACTGGTAGTCATACATGTCAAATAAACATGCATCTCATCACCTAAAGTTTTGGCTACACTCTGGGCATCATTCCTAATCCTAGAAGGGGTGTAAGGAGTGTTCTCATTCAATGCCCTGTAACTACCTCATGCGCGATGAGGTGGTAGTCCGATCCTGGTTGATTCCAAAGGGCTTATAAGGCCAGGGGTAGACAATACAGCCATCCCCTTTTCAAAGTCAATTCAATCTTGGCAATCCTTTCTTTTAGGAGGCCGTTGAGTCTCTCACATCTACTGTTCACTTGCGGTTGATACACAGAAGAGAATTTGTGCTTTATATTTAATAAAAGCACTATTTGTTTGAATAGCTCATTGACAAAATGTGGCCCATTCTCAGATCTTACTTTGCGCACTAAAAACATCACTGCACAAGTGGCATCAGGGTGTGTACTGTAGGGGAAGATTGGTCCAAAAGACCCCCCTCGCCTACATCCCCTCCCCCGGTGAGGGCCATGGCTCATCAGGCGTCCCCTCCTTACCACCAGGGCCCAGGTGGTGGATGGCTCACCTGCTGAAGACATTGCCCACACATATTGAATTTAGCTAGGCCTCAGAAACCATTTAGTCTAATAAAGATGGTGTGAGCTCGGCGCACTGCAGCGCGGCCCCCACCTTTGGAGAGTTTCAATTATCCCTGTGGCCGCAGCTCCCTGGCAGATCCACTGTGAGCCCGTTCCCACGAACAAGACGGACATGAGCTAGTGTAAGATACCAACACTGTAACACTTCACCTTCCGCAGTGTATTGCTGCTCCCAGCATGACCCGGCCAGCAGAGCCTGGGTGGGAAGAGAACTGTAAAATGGCCCTCAGATAAAAGCAAAAGTTCCCAAATACTAATGACAAAACTACCTGCGATGGACGCATTTTCTCCACAAACCTCTTTGACTAAAAAACCTGTAAAATGTATAGATATGGCAGAATGCATGTTCATGTGGCATTAGCAATGAAGCACCCACACCACGGCAGTTATGTACAAATAGTGAAAGCGTCCCGGGGGATTATTTGTTATGCGTATCATTGAAAAGTTTACACCCCACGGTCCCGTGCCATAACCGAACTAATGCTGCTAGAGTGCAGAGAAAAGACAAATGCAACCATATAGAGGGCTCATGTAAAGGGCGCACGAGAATGCACCCTTCATGTGTTTACGTCCAAGTCCCTTATGTGCCACTACCGTCACGAACGGTAGCAAGTCGTTTTCTATGTGCTCCACCAACCTCACTACTACCTCACTTACTGCAACTGTATATGCATATAACAAAATGTTGTAGTTGTTAAAACATAGTGTACAAATAAGGTGCTCAGACTGGCTATATTTGAGAGGCATTAGCAAAGTTAAAATGTAAGCTTTGGAATGATTCAATGAGTATTGTATAGTATTCGAATGTTTATGATGCTTTCACCTAAAATCGGCAACACACGAGGAAGATACCTCTGTGAATATATGCAAGGCCATTCCCCCTCCCTCCCTGCGAAGCCTGCCAGACGAGAGAGCAGAGGCCCGCGCCGTGCTGCTCCACCTCACCCAACTAGGCTGGAGCCACTTCAAAGATTTGCAGTTCCCTCTGCAGCACCCAAGGCCACGGCCCGCCACCTGCATTATTTACAGCCCAGCAGTAAACCTCCGCCTGAATACACAAACCCAGAGGCGCCCTCGCTTAAACCCCACAACCCACCGGCATCCAACATTACAGCAACACATTCATAACGACTTCTAACAAGACAGGAGGACATGTACCGCCTGTCCCATGCCCTGAGACCTAGCCCCACGACCTATGGTACCCGGTCAACAGGACACTGGTAACCATGTACCGATGAATCGCCATCAAACCCCTCTCAAGGTGCATTCCTCCTGTGTTGCATTAACCTGTAGAATAACCTATTAGAAGATTTACTAAAGAAGATAATATTTCAAAAGACTGAATGACTGCGGTGTGCATGGCCTAGGGCAAAGAAGTCAGGAAAAGACATTCATCTCTGACACTGGCCACAGTGGCGCAACGACACCGCCTGGATGAACCCAGCTGACCCGCCAGGCACAGCCCATCCCACGAGGGTGACCAGTGACGTCCTCCAGCCAAGACCAACCACATCACAGCAGCACCTATAGCTAGTCGTCGCCACCCAATACCATTGAACTTGTGCCCCCTATAGTGTGTAGGTTTTTATGACGTTTTTTGTAAATATATACGCCTGTCTTTGCTATTGTCAGATAGAGCGCTCTCGGAGTTTGCAGAGTTCTTTGCATGCCCTATTCTGATTGATAAACTCCCATTTACGCTCACCCGCACTTTGTCTTGGCCTTATTCCCATTCTGGGAGAGTGCATCATTGTCTCTCATTGCGGGGAGGATCGTGCTGGTTGGGGACGCTTGCCTTCAGTGGTGACCCCAAAAGCGTGATTATTATTTTCTCCCAACATATCCCTACCGTCTTCTTTGGCACGAAAATCTCCGGTCGAAATGGGATACGCACGGTGCGCCGGCTCCGGGAGGCTGCCCGCCAACGGCGACCGGTACGCTTAGAAGTGCGCACTCAACAGAGAGAGGGTACGGGATCCCGATTGAAAAATCCCCTTTGAGTACCGCTCGCCGGGGCTGACTGTTGAGCGTACGGCAGCACTGCCTGGACGGACCCAGTTTTGGAGACTCTCGGTTCAAGACGGGCATGTGAGTATTGAGTGCGAGCGATCACAAAGGGAGTAGAGGAGGAGATTTAGGACAGGGAACAAGGCGGGGTAAAAAGGGGCACGTTGGGTCTACTAAGGACCATCTTAAACTTCCTTTGCTTTTTCTTTGCATATGGCCATTGGGATTAAGAGGTGAATAAGAGATAAAAGTGACGGGAACCTAGCTCCGAGAGGGGGTGGAAGGCGGCGCCGCATAGTGCTATCTTGACTAGTACTGGGAATATATGAAGAAGTAGAAAATGAGATAAAGGTGTCTGGCAAAGGGAGACACGGAGAATATATTAGTGACTGCTATTCTTTCTATTCTTTTCTTTAGGTTTACGGGAAAAATAAAAGTGGGTTAGTACACAACCAAAGAGACAAACTAAAAAGAAAGAGAGCTTTACTCTAAAATTAAGGGGCAAACCCAGATGTATACATACATATAACTGTATAAGACGGACAGGGACAGCTGGTTAGGGAGGAAAGGGTGGACAAACTGAACTGTGAATAGAGTGCTACATAGGGGTGTGTGAACATTGTATGTGTCAGGACATAATTTGGTGTAATGTTTGTGTAAAAGTGGTCAGAAATGTATAACCATTGAGTGGTCATGGTAAGTGAGACCAGACGAAGTACCGTAAAGACAAGAGTAAGTGGTGAAGAGAGTGTGTACCTTTTTGATTTGTGGGGTAACAGTGTTGAGATTACTGATGGTTTGCTCTTGTACGTGCCCCCAAAGAGGATAGAATAGAGGCGGTGCGCAGCCAATCTTATGGTGTGCAGGCAGAGGGAGGAACACGAAGGTCCCCACGATTCAGTAAGACATAAAATACACTGACTCACATGGTGATACGTTTATATTGAGATATCGAGATACATAGAGATACATAAGTACCAGGTGGGCACAAAGCATGGGGGCAGAAACACCCTTATCACATATTTGCAAAAACCTACCTGGGTACGCAGAACGGATTAAGAAATATCATGACCAATGGATCACAGAGTTGAAGGGGGAGGGGTTGTCTCAGATATGGCCCGAAGGCGGTTCATTTGACAAGAGTGTCTTAGATATGGTAGCCACATGTATTTTTTTGAAATACAAGGGGAAGCAGTTGCATAATAGGAGAGAAATATTAGACCTCTGGAGACTGTTTGAAGAGATACCGCCGCCTAAGGCAAGGGAATTAGATCCTGATCTACCATCTACCACTGATATTCCACTAATGATACAAAAAGATGATAAGGTTTTGCCAGAGGAAGAGCCACCGATAGAAGTAACCAGTGCCCGCAGAGGGATACAGTGACCCTACTTATGTGCCCCCACCGACAACTGTCACAACGTAAGGGCCAACAGCACCCCCTCCATACGAGAGTCATAGGGAGCGAGCTCAGGTGAGCACACCAAGGGTGGACATAGAAAAACTAACAGACGATCTAGAATCAAGGCTCTCCATAGCGAAAGACGAGCTCTCGAGGATAAAAAGCATATGTGAGCGGACCGCACTTAATGCAGCCAGATCAGAGCATGCGTCTAGAGAGCAGAGCGAGAGTAGAACATTTGAAGAAGGGTGGAAAAAAGGCGACATACTGTTCAGAATCCAGGAAGAACCAACCCGAATAATTGAACTAGAGGCAAGAGAGGGATGTACTGACAATGAAGAGAGGCCTATAGGAGACAGGGAGGAGCTACTATGTGATATAAGGGATGATTTGGAAGAAAGCGACAGGTTGAGTATGGCAATGGGAGGGGGAAGCGAAGGGTTGGATGGTGCATGCTCAATGAGGACACTGGATGATGAGTGGATGGGGTGATTAAGGAACCGGGTGGGAAAAATGGCATCATTAGGAAATTCAGGAGTGAAGGCGGGTACAGATACGACAACGAAGGGAAAGTTGCAGCTCCCGTTAATACATAGGGGAGGAGGGAGGCCGAATTACTTACCCTGGGCTCAGATGGATAGGGCCAACTTACTAAAGTTATTGCCCCTGTTATCCGGAGGGGCGAGCAAGTGGATATATGCCTTTGAGAAACACACAGACGGGGTACCGCTAGCAATAGGGGATGTGAAGAGCTTGCTTGTATCAGCAGTGGGGGATCAGGCCGACAGAGTATGGGTCAAGGCTGGTTTCCCAGGAGTAACATTAGACTGCGATCACCATGATGGGGCATCCTTTAACACAGTGCGTGCAAGGGTGTGGGATGCTTTGCGGGAAACATTTCCAGATACCCCATACTTACAGTCAGTAATGCAGTGTACAATGAATGACGGGGAAGATGCTATGGATTACATTTTTCAGGTCCAAGAGATGTGGCGAGCAGAAACGGGCACGCCCTGGTATCAATCAACATCGTTATTTTACTTCATTATAAAGAGGGGGCTCCCAAAAGAGGTGCAAAAGGCGCTCGACAAGATAGCAGGTATTGAAGCGAAAGGATGGCCTGAGATTCAGAGCATAATAGTGCACCACTGTAAGCGAATAAAAGAAAGGGAGAAGGAGGTGGCGCAGAAAAGATTGGCAGACGAAGCAAAACTAGTGCAAACAAAGTTGGCGAAGGTCGCAGCAGCAGTAGCCGCGCTCCCACACAGCAGGGAGGGAGAGGAGGAAGAGGAGGGGCTGGTAGCAATACAAGGAAGGATGGCAACTTATTGGGCAGGAGCAGGACAGCGGCAGTGGAACGAGCAGGAGCAGGGCGGAGGTCCGCAGTGGCAAGAGTGGGCCCCTCGAGGGGGACGAGGTTGGTACAGGGGCCGAAGAGGAGGTGGACAAGGGTACGGGGGAATGGGAGGAAATGGATGGCAGGGTCCCAGAGGTGCGCAAGGGAGTTGTTGGAACTGCGGGAGGTGGGGACATTACTCTAGGGAGTGCAGAAGCAGACCAAACAGCGGATTTCCAGAGGTAGAACATTATGGCCATCCCCATCCAGGGAGCCCATATGGTCTCCCAATGGGACAACAACAAAGAAACGCAGGGCAGGGGTAAAATGAGCAACAACAGGGACACCAATACAGAACACAGAATCACCCAAAAAACAATGACACTATGCACTACACACCAGGCAACACTTTCGCGACAACAGCAAACGGAGCCCCAGCACCAGCCCCTATAGTGGCGTGTCAGTGGTTTCAGGGAGCATGTTCAACCAAGGGGGGGCGATGAGACACCCCGCTTAGGACAGCCCACAGAGAACACTTGCGTGTCCAGTTCTATCTACCACCTACGATGCAGCAGAGGAACCATTGGTAGGGGCGCAGATAGGAGACAAGCAGTTCATATTCATGGTGGATTCGGGAGCGGAGAAATCATGTATTAGGGAGGGCCGGTTCCCGTTATCTAACCGGAAGTTAGAGATGCAGGGGTTCTCTGGGGCTGTAATTGAAGTTCCTTATACAGAAGCATTGGATGTAACGGTAGGAGGTAAAACTGTAAAAACGCCCTTACTGTATTATGAACATTCGCCAATAAATTTGCTAGGGAGGGATCTTCTTAGCAAACTTAATATGATGATATCAGTTACTGAGAGAGTTATAGTATGTTCAACCCCAGGAATATGCCCATTACGTGTAATGCTGGTAGTACAGGCTCACACAACCGCACCAGAAATACGTGGTTTGCCAGTGGACGAGAGAATGTTTATTGAAGGACTAAAGACGCTGGCCCTCATAGTTCCTGAGCTAAAAAGAATGGATTGGAGAATACCGGCGGAGTTCCTCTTCCGCCCAATAGTGCACCCTGACATGGCACCAGGATCAGTGGTATCATTAGACTTGCACGCTGTACAGGTATCTGCGAAAAGGATCTCTGTGAATGGAATGGATATAGAAGGATGTGAGTGGCGTACAGTACTCTGCACCAATGCCAATATTGCCCTGAGAGACTTAACTGATGAGGATCTCTTTTCAGATTTGGAAGGGGGTGGTGAAATCGTAATGGAAATAGCAATGCCCTGTGACATTTTGATTCAGGCTAGAGAAATTCCTGTCCAGCTGATGGCAGTGGTGGGAGCACCACCGTCATTCTTCGATGATGACATGAGGCTAGTACCAAATAATTTGTGGACAACAGGCCCCCATGACGTAGGGTTGTTGCATGGAGTACAACCAGTGATAATAAAGCTCAAACAAGGAGCAATTTTACCCCGAGTGAAACAATATCCATTGTCCCGTGAAGCTGAAGAAGGGATAAAAGAGACAATAAATGCACTACCAGCACAAGGGATAATAGTGCCTTCAAACTCCCCATGTAACACATGCATTTACCCAATTAAAAAAGCAAAGGGAGGGTCTTGGAGGATGATCCAGGATTTACGCCCCCTAAATGATGTAATAAAGAAAGAGTTCCCTTTGGTCCCGAACCCTGCATCAATATTATGCAGCATCCCAAAAACGGCATCACATTTCACGGTGGTCGATTTGAAAAATGCATTTTTCTCCATCCCCTTCGCTGAAGAGAACAGATACCTGACAGTATTTACACTAGGGGGGAAGAGATATGAACATTGTAGATTACCACAGGGATACTGTGAGAGCCCGAGCATATTCAACCGCATACTACATGAAGGTTTAGGAAACTTATCAGTTGAGAGCACAATTATTCAGTACGTAGACGATTTACTCGTCTGTGCACAGAATGAAGAAACATGCCGAAAAGATTCGATAGCACTCATGACCCTGTTGGCTAATAAGGGGATCAAAATTAGACAAGGAAAAGCTACAATATTGCCTGACAGAAGTTCTACACTTGGGACAGCTAATATCAAAAGATGGAAAAAGAATAATACCCGACAGGGTAGAAGCAATAAGATCAGTAAGAGAACCCACAGCAGTGAAGGAGATGCAGAAATTCTTGCAAATGTGCAACTATTGCCGAGCATGGATATTAGATTATGCAGCATACACGAGACCCTTACTGCAAGCGCTCAAGGAGGCCCAACAGGAGAACAAGAAACTAGAATGGTCAGAAGAAATGAGCGCATCATTCAAATCATTAAAAGAGTTGATTTCAAGCGCTCCAGTGCTAGCAAATCCTGATTATGGACGCAAATTTTACCTGTTCTCACACTGTAAGGGGACACTCATGACAGCTGTACTGACACAAAAGACGTCCCTAGGACACAAACCGCTTACTATAGTGGCACTTTGGACGCTGTGATACAAGGACATTTCGCGTGCGAGCAATCACTCGCTGCAGCCGCATTCGCAATTGAGAAAAGTGCCACAATAGTAATGGGATGCCCGGTGACATTGTTTGTGGAGCATTCATTATTTGCAATACTCAAAAGGTCAAAGAGTACACTGACCACACAGCGGGCAACCGCCTATGAAATAATATTGTCCAGCGCCAATATCCATGTGGTGCGATGCAGGACAGTGAATCCGGCAACATTCATTACAGAATGCCCTGACCGAGCGAGAAGTGTACTTTGTAGACAGATCAGCATCAATTGACGTGGACACAGGAGAAAAACATGTGGGTATGGCAGTGGTGAGATTAGAAGACGGTGAGTATGAGACACTAGTGCAGTACCGCCTTCTGTCACATTTCTCAGCACAAGCAGCAGAACTCATTGCCCTAATAGAAGCATTGCACGCAGCTAAAGGGTGCGCGGTGACAATTTACACGGATTCAGCTTATATGACAACAACAGTACATGGAGGTCTGGCCAGATGGGGGTGGAGGGGGTTTCGACGAGCAGATGGGACTCCAGTGCAACATGCAGAATTACTGAAGGAGTTAATTGAAGCCCTACAAGATCCCACAATGGTAGCAATAGTGAAGTGCCAAGCACATACGTCCAACACAGACGTTGTGTCTTTGGGAAACGCGGCTGCCAAAGAAGCCTCATACTTTGAGAAATGTGAAGCAGGGGAGTACATGCTACAGCACAAGACAAACGAGGAGCTTCAAGAAGGGTACAATACAATGCCTATATCACAAATACTAGAGTTACAGGAAGGAGCAAGTGCAGATGAAAAGGTGATGTGGGTGAAACGAGGGTGCAGCCAATCAGCAACAGACTTACTGTGGCAACAAAATAACTCAGGAAAAGTGGTAATGCCAGTAAAATTATTAGAAATAGCGTTTCAACAACTACACTTCCCAGCACACAACACGAAACAACACATTGCAGCAGAGATACAGGAAGAGTGGTTCGTGCCCTGTCTTCAGGAGCACTTATCTACATTGACATTGGAATGCACAACATGCCAGATATACAGTTCAGGAATGACATTATGCACACTAAGGGGAACAATTCCAAAACCGATTGGGCCATTCAGAGAGCTACATATTGACTACGCGGACATGGGAGAAAGGTGTAATGGGGCACGTTACATGATTGTGGTTGTGTTCCCATTTTCAAGATGGGTGGAAGCAGGCCCATGTGCACGACCTGATGCTAAAAGCGCTGCGAAATTCCTAGTGAGAGAAGTATTTCCGCACTGGGGAATTTGTGACGTGATTCGCTCAGACAATGGCACTCACTTTGTAAACAAACTCTTCAAGGAAGTAACGACACTATTGGGAATAAAGCATAAGTTGTGCTCGATTTATCATCCTCAAAGTAAGGGCGTAGAAAAGATGAACGGCCTGTTAAAAGGAAGGTTATCGAAACTATGCTTTTCATTAAAAAAGAACTGGATTTACTGTTTACCCCTTGCACTGTTTGAAATGAGAAATCAGCCAAGCAAGGACCACCATTTGTCCCCGCACGAAATCGTGACCGGGAGACGAATGCACACAGCACACTCCCCACTGCGCGAACACTCAGATGCACACAGAAGCGCTGCGATATTGGGAGATGAGTTCACAGACTACTTGGAAAAATTAACAAGGGCAGCGCGCGCAATATCAAATCAGCTTTCACCACCGTTCACGAGAGAAGAGGGGAACACAACAGGGTCAGTTGCGGAGCCTGAAGCCCAGATACAACTGATGCCGGGTGAATTCATTTATGTCCGGAGCTTTGTGCGCCGGTGGAATGCACCACGGTTCCATGGCCCATACGAAGTGGTATTTTGCACACCTACGGCTGTAAAAGTGAAGGGCCTAAAATATTGGATACATCTGACGATGTACGAAGAGCATATAATAATGTGCAGGAAGAGGTGGATGAGGGGGCACAGACAACAGCAAACAATGCAAATGAAAAGAATGAGTGAATATGAACTTGTGCGTGGCAGAAATGCACCTGATTGAGAAAGTTGCTGACAAGTATAATTACATTTAAGGGTATTTAAAAAAAAATAAAAAATAAAAATGTTTGTGAACTTATATGTAAATAATGATGTGATAAAAATATGTAGTGTCTACTCCCTTGTCTGTGCATCCCCAACCCTACTGCCCTACCCGCTTCCATTCCCTTTCAATATATACTGGCACTGGTAGTGCCAACAAAATGTTTACATGCATGCACTTAATGCACTTTTATATCTCAAACAGGAGCTACCATGGCATCTAACCGGCAGCCTGCAACGGATAGATTTATTAGATATAGAGAATTGTTAGCTGAGAGATGCAGATATTCGTATGAGTGTGGATTGTCTGTGTGCATTACATTGTTTTTTACAATCATGTTTGGCCTGGTTACATATTGGTTCATAGCGTTCATCTCTATCGAGATGAACGAGGGGGGAGGGATTAACAGCACTAATGTGACCAATGCGACATCAAGTGTAAATAATAAAGAAGGTGATTTTTTGGTATGGGACGGAACTAAACTTGTATGGGGATATTATACCACACCATCCAATGCTGTCATCTCGAAAAATGAAGGGCTGCAGGGAGAAATGCAAAACAACACAGTGTCTCCACCAAAAATATCTAATTACAATGCCCGCAGTTTAAATGATCGAAACCCCTCTGCCATATCCTGGTTGTATAACACCCCCACCAGCCAGCCTGCCCCCATAGCCAAAAACACACTGTCAGATAACATAAAGGGCCTCATTACGACCCAGGCAGTAAGTTACCGCCTGGGCCGTGACTTTACCACCATGGCGTAAACTACGTTTACGCCATGGTGGTTGGCGGACTTATCGCCCCATTCCGACCTTGGCGGGGCGGTAAGTCCCCAATCCCCATTTACCCTTCCCCATTCCCATTTTTGCCCCATAGGGCATAATGGGAGTGGGGAAGGCGTTAATTACGCCACCGTAAATTACGGTGGCGTAATTAACTCCATGGTCCCTTAGCGCCATGGATTTTAACACCCGCTAAAAGCAGGTGTTAAAAGCACCATGGCGCTAGGGGAACTCGTAATTGGCGGTAAGGGGTCGGCGCAGCTAACGCTGGCGTTAACCCCTTACCGCCAGGGTCGTAATGAGGCCCAAAGGAAGAAAATGAAAAAATGACAGCAACGCATGAAATATTATATGCTGATTGGGCAAAGGGGGGCGGGAAAGAGAAAGAGGGGCCCACTTTGTCCATCGCCCATGAAGCCGGGAAGTACATTAGGAACAGAATTAACAGACGAAAAAGGGAGGTGGGGAGGATGAAGTATGATGAGTATTATGGGTTAGGACTAGATAAAATGGAAGACCCGCGACACCCCACCAGACAAATAAATGGTATGCGGATATGAGTGCAACAGCTAAACAAACAACAAATGAGAGCTGTTATGTCTGCTCCCTCATTCCCCATGCTTCAGGCACGCCCAAAGTATTGTTACCCAAAGAGTTGCCTATTGTAGATGCCCAATGTCTCCTTCATCTCACGTTGTGCAGAATTAAGAACACCTTCCAGGCACATGAAGTTACTTTTAGAATGCTGCAGAACGAGAAAACCTGCTATCCAAAGACAGTAGGAGTGGTATGTCTGGAAGAACCATTTTTTATAATACAAGGGACACATTTTCAGACAACAAGTGGAAGGACGAAGAAGTAATGTGTAAGGCTGAAGCGCTGAGGGGTGTGGCACCAGAGAAGTTGCAATGGATAGAAGAAACGTGCACACCAGTATGGAAAGAACACATTTCAACACTAACTTGGGTAACAGCCATTGAAAAACCCTTCAGGCTGCAGAAGGAAATAGACTATGAGCTGTGTTTTAAAGGAGAGGAGAAAGCCTCCATGGGGACAAACAAGAACTGTAACAAGACCCTCACCATCCCAGATTTAAGAAAAGGGACAGCGGACCTGATGGACACGTATTGGGTATGTGGCAACCAGGCATACCTGCACCTCCCGCAATCATGGAGTGGCAGCTGCTCGATGGCCACTCTGCACTCAGCACTAATGGTAATCCCGGAAAGCCACATTGATGGGAGCAAAAGGACGCGAGAAAACACCCAACAGAGTGCGGCCCAGCCAACTGCAGAGTCACAAATCTATGTCCTGTCTTCCGGGAACAAGGAAGAGGTGCTGTCCCGAAACAGACGAACATCGAACTACATATCAAAGGCATCGTCAGAGTTGCTGGCACAGATCCCAGACAGGTATCGATTATTTAGCTAGGCAGAAACATTCTTCGCCTCACTCATCCCAAGTATCCAGGCACGAGCAAACGCAAAATGGCTCCAGATAACACGTTGGGAGTTGATCCAGCTGGCAAATGACACTGAAGAAGGGTTCAATGTAATAAAAGTGGAACTAAGATCATTACGGCTGATGACCATGCAAAACAGGTATGTCTTGGACCTGTTGACAGCGATGGATGGAGGTGTTTGCCGAAAAATCAGAAGTGCCTGCTGCACTTTTGTACGTTCCGAAGATGCAGACAACGGCTCCCTGTCCCATGTGATCGAAGGAGTACATAACCTAGGAGAAAGAATGAGAATGGAAGGTGGAGCGGAAGAAAGCACTTGGTTCCACAATATTTTCTCCTGGGTTCCATCATGGCTGGGAATGAATGTGAAATTTTTGATGTGGTGTGGTGTTCCTCCTCTTTATTTTTTGCCTGTGCCAGGTGGGTCTTCGATGTTGTGCTAACGCAGTACCGAATGGTGCAATGATGATGGTGACAATGGGCAACACCCGTGGTACAACACAAGCCATGAAGGAAGTGCAGGTACAAACAGGAACTGATGACACCACAAGATATCAGCTAGTGCCTAGGTATCACGACAAGGACATAGTAGATAAACTGTGGCATACTACCATTAGAGAGCCCCGTATACTAGAATGGTACAAGGAGATATGGGTAGACTTGGAAGGAGAGACTGGATGTATATACCTGACTTGTACCCCAGATGAATATGCTAGGAGAGGTGAGAGCTTAAGGGGGGTGTGCAGAGCATGGATGCCCATAAAAGGCACACCTGCATGGGATGACGCAATAATTGACGAGGAAGAGTGCAGGAGATTGGAGGATTTAAAGAATTCGTTACTTAAGTAACGAAAGGGGGGAAATGTAGGGGAGGATTGGTCCAAAAGACCCCCCTCGCCTACATCCCCTCCCCCGGTGAGGGCCATGGCTCATCAGGCGTCCCCTCCTTACCACCAGGGCCCAGGTGGTGGATGGCTCACCTGCTGAAGACATTGCCCACACATATTGAATTTAGCTAGGCCTCAGAAACCATTTAGTCTAATAAAGATGGTGTGAGCTCGACGCACTGCAGCGCGGCCCCCACCTTTGGAGAGTTTCAATTATCCCTGTGGCCGCAGCTCCCTGGCAGATCCACTGTGAGCCCGTTCCCACGAACAAGACGGACATGAGCTAGTGTAAGATACCAACACTGTAACACTTCACCTTCCGCAGTGTATCGCTGCTCCCAGCATGACCCTGCCAGCAGAGCCTGGGTCGGAAGAGAACTGTAAAATGGCCCTCGGATAAAAGCAAAAATTCCCAAATACTAATCACAAAACTACCTGCGATGGACGCATTTTCTCCACAAACCTCTTTAACTAAAAAACCTGCAAAATGTATAGATATGGCAGAATGCATGTTCATATGGCATTAGCAATGAAGCACCCACACCACGGCAGTTATGTACAAATAGTGAAAGCATCCCAGGGGATTATTTGTTATGCGTATCATTGAAAAGTTTACACCCCACGGTCCCGCACCATAACCGAACTAATGCTGCTAGAGTGCAGAGAAAAGACAAATGCAACCATATAGAGGGCTCATGTAAAGGGGGCGCGAGAATGCACCCTTCATGTGTGTACGTCCAAGCCCCTTGTGTGCCACTACCGTCACGTACGGTAGCGAGTCATTTCTATGCGCTCCACCAACCTCACTACTACCTCACTTACTGCAACTGTATATGCATATAACAAAATGTTGTAGTTGTTAAAACAAAGTGTACAAATAATATGCTCGGACTGGCTATATTTGAGAGGCATTAGCAAAGTTAAAATGTAAGCTTTGGAATGATTCAATGAGTATTGTATAGTATTCGAATGTTTATGATGCTTTCACCTAAAATCGGCAACACACGAGGAAGATACCTTTGTGAATATATGCAAGACCATTCCCCCTCCCTCCCTGCGAAGCCTGCCAGACGAGAGAGCAGAGGCCCGCGCCACGCTGCTCCACCTCCCCCAACTAGGCTGGAGCCGCTTCAAAGATTTGTAGTTCTCTCTGCAGCACCCAAGGCCACGGCCTGCCGACTGCATTATTTACAGCCCAGCAGTAAACCTCTGCCTGAATACACAAATCCAGAGGCGCCCTCTCTTAAACCCCACAACCCACCTGATCACCTTAGGTTAATGGCCCCTGTAAAATTAGGACACCCAATATTATGGCAACATTACAGCAACACATTCATAACGACTTCTAACAAGACAGGAGGACATGTACCGCCTGTCCCATGCCCTGAGACCTAGCCCCACCACCTATGGTACCCGGTCAACAGGACACTGGTAACCATGTACTGATGAATCACCATCAAACCCCTCTCAAGGTGCATTCCTCCTGTGTTGCATTAACCTGTAGAATAACCTATTGGAAGATTTACTAAAGAAGTAATATTGCAAAAGACTGAATGACTGCAGTGTGCATGGCCTAGGGCAAATAAGTCAGGAAAAGACATTCATCTCTGACACTGGCCACAGTGGCGCAACGACACCGCCCGGATGAACCCAGCTGACCCGCCAGGCCCAGCCATCCCACGAGGCTGACCAGTGACGTCCTCCAGCCAAGACCAACCACATCACAGCAGCACCTATAGCTAGTCGTCGCCACCCAATCCCATTGAACTTGTGCCCCCTATAGTGTGTAGGTTTTTATGACGTTTTTTGAAAATATATACGCCTGTCTTTGCTATTGTCAGACAGAGCGCTCTCGGAGTTTGCAGAGTTCTTTGCATGCCCTATTCTGATTGATAAACTCCCATTTATGCTCACCCGCACTTTGTCTTGGCCTTATTCCCATTCTGGGAGAGTGCATCATTGTCTCTCATTGCGGGGAGGATCGTGCTGGTTGGGGACGCTTGCTTTCAGTACACAGACCTGCCTTGATCCACCTAGTGATGGGACACACCACAAATTATAAATACCTATACTCATTACCTGTCTGAAGCATATCAATTTAGTCAATATCTAAATGCTGAAATGGAGCATTTGGTTGAGGTATTACTCCTCTAATCATTCTCAGTGTATGCCCAGCAGTAAACCTTTGATACACAATGCAATTCACCATAAACAGTGCCATGTCTTCCAAAGAAATTACAAGTTCATCCTTCACGGATGCCAGGCACCGCTGTAAACACGACGACACTTCAGCCTGATCAAGATCTAAACGAATCAGGATCTAAGTGTCGTTGGCATATGAATAGCACCAGATGCCGAAGGAGCGGATGAGACACACAATGGCAGATGTAAATATTGAAGAAAATAGGAGACAAGGCAGAGCCTTGAGGGACACCACAGAGAAGATAGAACACAGTAGAGAGAAATGGGGGAAGTGGAACGGTCTGGGTTCTGTAGGCAAGGAATGAGGTAAACTAGGTGCACCTGGCCTAAAATTCCGACCTGAGCCAGGCGGTCAAGCAGGATGGGGTGGTCCATGGTGTTAAATGCTGCTGACAGGTCTAATAAAATCAGAGCACCAACCCCTCCTGCATCAATGAATCTGCCCATGTCGTCAAGAACTGAGACCTGGACACTCTCTGTCCCCGACCAGGCCTAAATCCCGATTGGGCAAGGTTCGAAGAGCCCTGTTAATTCCACATAGGATGACAACATGCGAGAGACTAGTGACTCAAGAAGTTTCATAAGAAACAGTAGTAGTGAGATAGGACGATAGTTCCAGGGCATCAGAGGGTCAAGCAAAGGTTTCTTAAGTAAAGGGATCACTGTGGCAGCCTTAAGTTCAAACAGGATATTGCCTGACTGACATGAGTTATTAATCGCACCCGTAATCTCACACAGCAGCTCTGGGGAGATTTCCTTCATGACGGCAAGAGGAATAGCATCTGAAGGCGGCCCGGACCTAATGCACTGAATAGCGATGAGAACAGCTAACTCAGTAAACTGCGGAAAGGAAGACATAGCTCTCAACCATTTGTCTCGCAAAGGCGGGTGAAATCACCCTATTTTGTTTTTTGGTTTTTGGCGGGTCAGACGCCCATTGGAATGAATGGACGTACAGGAGGCTTGGCGGGTGAGTCAGCCCTTTGCAAGGCGGGTGACACCCGCCAAAAGTGGGTGAGTTGAGAGCTATGGGAAGACCAGCCATTTGAGACTGTCTGGCTCATAGGAGCAAGTGTTTCAATCACAGTAATAGGAACAGTTGTTGTAGTAGCCTTTGCTATATTAGTACGTATCGTCTCAATTTTTGTAATAAATATATTCAACATTTTAACTTATTCAATACATATTTTGTTGTTGCAATACCTTTTTTGTCCACTTGGTGTCGCTGTTTTGTCATTTTTTTCAATTTGGATGACTTGCATGCATATCAGCCATATCAGCCATTTTGGATTTCTTTGGTCTGGGTTAAAGCTGCATTTCTGTGGAGTTCCTGACTTTTTTTTGGTTTTTGGATTGTTCATTTGGAATTTTTTGGATATTTGATTGTTTTCCCGGGGTGTGTCTTGGAGCATTTATGGCTTTTTTAACATTTTCGTTGCTTGGATTCTTGTTCTTTCGGTTCCCCCTGGATGGATTGCACTCCTTTGGATTAGATTGTGGATGTTTGGATTTCTCGTGTTTTCGAGTATGCAGTGGTAAGTCTATATTCATTTTTTCTAACAGCAATACTGTTTAAGTATGTAAGTTGTACTTGTTTAATTGAAGGACAGCATACATTCCTTTATTCTTTGTTGGGTGTCGCAATATTGTTTTAGCTGCTTTTGTGTTTTTCCTCGCAAGATTACTTGTGCAATTTGCATTTCTTGATGACTTTGTGCCTTTTTAAGATGTTTGATAAAGCACCATAAATTTGGATTGCAGTTTTTTGAAAGATTGATTTATCCCATTGTGCCATCCTTCTAATGTATTATTCGTTTTGGCAATTTTCTTTATTACTGCAGTGTAACAATTCCATATTTTCTTGTCAAATCGTGTCCTTCTTCGTGTTCCGCTTTGCGTTAATTGGCCAAAATAATCTAAAAGTGGGTCAAAATAATGTTCATTTAAAAAAAAAATCAGTTTGGGTTAAATGTTCATAATATTCCTGTTGACCACCTATGCGACCATGCAAAAATATCCCGTACAGTAGCCTGATCCAGTGGAAAATAGGGTAAACTCTATAGCAAATGTAAAGCCTAAAATGTAACATTACTATAGACTCATTAGCAAATGTAACGTTTTGAAAAACCCACAAAGATGGCCACACCGGGGCCCAAATAAAGATTGTGGCCCTGGTAACCCCTCTGATAGGCTAGCCATGTGAGATTCCTTGGTGGAGCCACCCAGCATAGCTTGCACCACTTCAGACGTGGATCAGGCAAGAAGTGCCGCACTTATATACACACCGTCACTCGTTGCGAAGAGGATTGGGGGCTTCGAGAACGGTTGCACCTATGTAACAAGAACGACTGAGGGAATGAACATTCCGCTCTGCGTTGTTTTAGAAAAACAACGGAGCAAGCGGAAATAATTTACCTTTAACAAAATGCACCGGAACCCAACACAGAAAATGGGTTCTGGCACAGGGGTGTTTTGGCACTTTAAGATACAAAAACCGAGTGGGGCACTGTAAGAAATGCAAAATTCACACACATTTAAGTGGCATCTGCCAAACAGACACCATTTGATATGTTGTCTGAAAATGTACACGTATTTAAGTGGCATCTGAGCAGGCAATATCTGCCAAACAGACACCATTTGATACGTTGTCTGAAAACGAATGCAGATGGGTTATTGATCCCACACAGCTCTGTGGTGATAGAATTGGACCCTTAACCAACCAGACAGAGACAGACACTTGCCATCTTCGAATATTATCACGCATTGACATGGACAAGGCGCTCATAAGGTAACTTCCTCACTTGGTTAAAACAAGTAAAGATGTGAAAAGTGGAGTCATTCATAAAGAGTGGAGACCTCTCTGAGAGGCCTGTGGTAGGCCGGAAGTCTGCTGGGATGTGGTGTGTGCCCGACACATGTGTGAGGGAGGGGGGCATAAAAATAAATGCCTTTGAACAACAAATTGGTTCTAGTAATTGTGCCTACAGCAGAAATGTGTCCCCTTGAGAAAACCCCATCTAAAATCAGGTCACTGTTTGACTTAAGTCCGTAGGTTGGGCTGGGTGCCCCACCATACCTGACCGATGGATGACTAATGGTTTAAGCAATAAAGGATTTGGTCCTGAAGAAGATGACTGTAACAACAGGTCATCAAAACCGTTCGACCAGAGAATATGCAAATATCTCTATGTCACGTGAGATACATGCTTGAGAGCGACAACTATGAATGACAAGTGTATATATGACACCAGATTAGTTTTAGTGTTACTTGTATCTATTGTAAATTACCACTAAGATATAACAATAGAAATTGCAGAAAATACCAGTTGAACGTATAAAAGCAGTCCATGTATCAAACACAAAGGACTTTCTTAAATGAGACAGTGTCACTTTCACCCGTTTAAAAAATCCCAAAAACTTTTTTATGTAGATCCAGCACACCTCACAGAGGGTTAATATATGACATGGCAATATACCATTTACAGAATACTTCCATGTGAACTGCTCCGGCACCTCCTCAGTCATGGGCCTGGCTCCCAGATTGTTTTTTAGTACAAACACGGTTCTCATTGTGGTGCTAGGGTAAATTTACCTTTCTCCTTATTCTGGGCGCTACACCATCACAATCTAGGCTTAGAACATCACAGAACATCACAGAGGTATAGGGTGTTCTTCAGTGAGGATCAGGATCAGGGAACACAATGAAAGTGTTCACATAAACTTTTAGAAAAACAATGACTTTGCACCTGTTTCTGTTTTGTGTGATAACGTAACGTAGATATAACAGGTAGGTCCATATCCCCATACAAGGTGTATAAAGAAAATAGTTTATGACCCTGATTTTTTGGATTGTGCATAATAGTCCTCAACATGATTCACAGGTACAAAGGCTAAAGCAAAAAGTAATTTAATATTGTGTTGAAATTCCAAATCATCTAAATACCGAGTTTGCATACCATTTTATTGCATATTGCACCACACTGATTGAGTAAAATGAAAAGAAAAAAAAACTGAATTCTACATGATGGAAACATGTCATTTAGTGCCTTGATTTGCTGAAATTCAAAATCTAAAACTATAATTTCCGGTGCACTGGGGGTGATTTTATCATGTATAAATTGATACATTTGCTCATATCGTTCCACAGATGATTTTGATGGTATAAGTGTAAAGCTTAAAGGTACTAAAGTGTCTTCTAAAATTCTGTGTATTGTGTAAAACTGGGCGAAGGGTTTCGGGCATACTTTAAATGTTTTGTCAGCATGCCATTGCTTTGCTGTTTTCAAATACTCTATATTTTTTCATGTTCTGAATATTAGCATTCTGTGTTCCTTATTTTCTGTATCTAATAGTAAAACGTTTTCATTTGTGGCTGTCAACAACATTTCTGGTGTTATTTTTATATCCTGAAAGCGTTTACGAGCAGTTGGAAAAAATGTGTTTTGATTTGCGTGTGTTTACACATTTGACGTTGCAAAAGTTTCATATTTGCCATTTATCACGTGGCAGATCTTTGCATACATGTTTAACTATTGACCCACTTGGCTCGTCTTCATTGCACTCCACAAGAGCCTTAATTTCTATAACTTTCTTTTTAATTAGCACTTTTGTGCTGTTCGGTAGGTGGTTGTGTGCAACTTCATGCACTAGATTCTCTCCATAAATTACTGCTCTTTCCTTGTATTACTTGATGTGGTATTCAGCACATTTCCAGTACATTCTGTCATTGTTTTGCCTTTCTCTGTTTAGTGTGAATCCTTTTAAAACCTGTTGTTTTTTTCCTTTCTTGGATATTATATATTCCAGAGTTTCGCTCATCAAGTCGCACTCTAAAATGATTGGAAAGTATGTTTTACTAAGCAAAATTGTTTTTCACAATCATGTTAATTTGTCTAATCAGCATTTTACGGTTCTAATTATCGATCTTTCACTGCATTTTTAGGGTTTCAAACTGAGCCACGTATCTCTAAAGCGTTGTTCTGTTTTCGCAAGTCAATCTCCATCAGCACTCTCATTAGCCAAGTCTCTGTAGTACAATCACGGGTCCTTTTCTCAGTGATCTCGATGCATTATCGATATTGGGATTTTTCATTAAACTTGTTTTGGTATATAAACCGTTTTCATTTTGTTAATAGCAATTCGATAAACATTTTTTCGGTATATATTTTTCAGTAAAACATACTTTCAATATGTGATTTTTGATATAAAGACATGTAGCCATTGGGGAGATGGGTAAAGTGTGGACATGCAGAACTGGGTGACATGGGTGTGATGCATTTTGGTACCTGTGGTGCATGTAATGTGCATGTCCATCTGTGCCCAGAATGTGATGATGTGTCCTTCCATTTACTCATGTGCCACATGCCAATCATGGTCTCCCACTCTTGCACGCAGTTTATGTCCATACATTTCCTTGTTGCCTGCTGCATGTGCGTGACGTTGTTTCCGGAGCGCCAAGCTTGTAATGAAGTCCAATGTGTCACGTATTAGAGGGCTAGCTGTACCGCTTCAGTTTGTGTCTGTATTTGTCTCATTTTGATAGGCTCATTCTCACTCTCTATAGAAACAGAAGGCTCATTAGAGCATGTCAGAACAGTCGTGGCTGGTGAATTTGAAAGATGGTGGGGCATACATTTCCCCAGGGGAATCTGGGAGCGAGTGCGCAGCATGCAAGCCCACGGCACCCAAGGCTGGTGTGAGGGGTTCTCCCTCACACATTTTTTTAAAAAATGGCTTCCAATGTTTGCAATTTACTGTCCAAACCCTCCAAAATATGTCATAAAAGCATTAGGGCTTACATACTAATGGTGGTACATTATTCTTACATGTGCAAGTGTGATGGTGTAGTTTACAACATCTTGCATTGTGAATAGCTGGTACCATGGTGTATGCATAAAGCCATTAATTATATAGATAGTCAGTAATGATGAAGAAATATCATTTTGTCATGCTTTAGGCATTCATCCTCTTACTCAGGTGGGATTTCAGAGTTCTAAAGAATACCCGAGCCTCATGCGCAGTAACTCTCACAAAATCATCCAGTTTTTCAATGATCTCAAAGCATCTATGGAGGGTGTCGCTAGGCTGATATATGGCTTCTACTACCCAAACATGGTAGCTCCAGCGAGTGCAAGATGTTCTTGGAAGTCTTTTATCTGATACCTCATCTAGAACTTCAGTTATTCTTGGAGAAAGAGAAAAATAATTACAGGAGCCAGAGATATAAGTAAAGAAAATTCAAGCTTATGATATTTTTGAAACAGCTGTTCCATGATGAGGTTAAGCTGGTCTGCATAGCAATGTACATAATGAGCATGTGGATACCCTTCAGCTGCTTTCTTTTGGACTCCACCAGACCCGCCTCATTACACTTGCACCATCATATGTTTTCACAATTACTTTTTTGTGGCATTCTTCAGGGAATACTTTGTCCAAAGTGTCCATTATGACAGTCACAATGGTCTGCACACTAGAGTCTTTCAGATGAGTAAATCCATAAAACCTTTCAACAATTCTGTATCGGTCATCAATGTAGCGATAGACTAGCACAGACTGAGTCTTAGTGGAAACATCAGTTGTATCATCTGACTGAATAGCCACATAATCTGTGCATTTTAACTGCTCTGTTTTTGAAGTGCCCTTAAGTACTGTTGCATTCTTTAAATGCAGTTGCATTGTACTGTCTATGCTGGATACGAAAAAAATACACCAGGCCTCTGAAAACACCAGGATTCAAAGAATCTTCACTTTCATCCTGACCACGTAAAGCCAATTCAAATGCACTGCAAAAATGCACACAGTCGATTAACTTTGTGCAAGATGTATCGGTTTTTATCCACATCCTCATTATGCTTCATCATGCTCCGGCTATAGGCATCATCCAACTGTGTTGCAATGTTTACACTTACCAACATGCGCATCTGTAATAAATTCTCGATATGAGATTTGCATGATTCATGTCTCTTGCTTGTTTCTGACAAATGCTTTAAGTCAGTGACTCCGGTTTTTGTCCATGCAGTTTCGCCCCCAAACAGCAGGCAGGGGAAGCAGAACAAGGACCCCTTAGCAACACTACCAGTGAGTCATGTCTTCTTTTCATACCAAACCATGGAAAATGTGCGTGTGTAGCCCTTTCCCCTATTTTAATCCGACTGTTCAATTTTTAAATCTAGCTGATTAGGCCCTAGTCACTTCACCTTCAGTTTTTCACTGTGTGCGAGTCCAGAAAATGGTTCTGTTTGTAATTGATCCACCAAATTCATTTTCAGCAAGAGTGACACCTGTTAATATGCAAAGTATTCTGTACATATTTATATGGGATCATGTAGTATTTGTTCAACAGTATTCTCTTTCATAACACAGACGTAGAATTTGTCGGTACTGGGCACCGAGAACATCTGCAATTAATACCCAACTCAGTTGTACTTGTCATTGACCAGAACAGCTGAGTTGGATCTAATTGCAGATGTTATCTGCATGAGTTAACATACATGCCCATTAGCAACTGTGACACCAGCCAGTATTCAAGCTTGTTTGGCACATGTGTGCTTATAGAAGAAATGATCATCAGGTACGTTGCAAAAGACACCCTAATCCTGTCCTTGTAAAATCAGTTTCCAAATGGACAATACGTTTGCTTCTGTTTCACCCATATGCACGGTTTTCTGAATTATATGTCTTATGACTTTCCATGTTTGCATGCCACCCTCTCAGCTGGCCATATATACCCTTCTTTTGTCTGTATTGTTCATCGGATTTTTCCACCACTAAAAACACAGGCTTCTTTCCTCATTTTATTTTAAAGCCGAGCACCCATAAGACTTGTGGTAGCTCTCCTGACCTTTTGTTCTGGAGAATGGTCAGTGCAATTAACTATCCGAAAGGTGCATTATGCAGGCTGAAGTCTGATGTTTTTTGTTCCGCAATTCACCTTGACTGGTTGGATTGGTTCATGAAAGGTGTTTTGGATGGTCTGTAAAGAGAAATCGATTGACTGATCTGAGAATGGGCAACATAGGCTGAGTGCAGTATGCAAATGGTTTCAGATGTGAAAGAGAAAGTTATCTGCTTAGATGCCCCCACACAAGTAAGTTTGCCTTTCCCCCAAATTCTCTGAAGTTACCTCTCCTTGCACAGCTAGGGAGAAATGGCATATGAGGGACAGACGTCTTGTAGGTGTTGCTTGGTTATTTATCCACCCACTGACTGACCATAGTTTCTTTTTTATGGTGGTACTTATCTACATGTGATATGCTTGTTGTTTAAATTCCAAAATCTGCTGCTTTTGCCCAAATGTACACATGTCACCAGTGGTGAGGATGCAGTTAAATACTTTCCCTGGCTCACTGGGTAATCCATAATAAGGAACCTGTATATTTGCACAAATATTACCCATTCTCAACTCTCTGATCTACTTGTATTCATCTTAAGAACAGAGTTCTGGAGGGTTCCTGGCTCGTTAGTGGTGACATTGTGCTCTAGTAAAAACATTAATGCAGTCTGGGAGCTGAAGTCCTCATTAACCTCGAAAGAATACATTCTACGTAGGACTGTGTAAGTGATGACCCTAATGATATGGAGTATTATTCAACCACTGTAGTTAAGTCCCAGACTCAGAACACATGGAGTCGCAGCAAGGCAATATCAATCCCTTGGGGGGAACCTAGCTACCTGGGCAATACAGGAAGTGATGCCAGAAGACTTGAATTCACCACAAAGCAATGCCAATCCCTATTGGTTAACAGGGATTTACTGGGCTCCATGGCATATACAGGAATTGATGGCAGAAGACTTGAATTTACCAAAAAGCAGTTACACTACCTATTAGTTAATGGGGGTGTACCTGGCTACTTGGGATATACAGGAAGTGATGTCAGAAGACATGAAGTCACAGCAAGGCAATTCCAATCCCCTTTATTTAACGAGGGTGTACCTGGCTTGCTGGGATATGTTTTCTTGATGAGCTATGCAGCGTGTTTTCACTTGCACCACACAGTGGATGGCAACTGCTAAAGGAGGACACATTGAAGCGCAACACAGCAATTAAAATTGCATGTTTTACCAACATATGTGCACATGTAGCTCATGAAAGTGGACACACCTTTTGTAAATCGAGTTCTACGCATTTAGACCCTGGATTATAGCAAATGAGCTCCCAAATCATAATACCCTAATTAGACATGTGATCGGATAGTGTTTCTTTGGAAACTGGAGTACTCACCTGCCAATGTGGACCACCGTAAAACCTCCCTTGACTGGAATATGCAAAATTGTTAAAGATGAATTCATGGAGTGTATGGTGGTGTTTTTCTGCATCAGCAAGGTCCTCATGTGGCTGGACTCCAGAGGAGGACCAGGCCAGCCCAGAATCCTGGGCTGGGCTGGCCTGGCCTAGTCCTACTATGGAGTCCAGAGTCAATCGGGGAGACGGAGTGTAGTCCTGGGCTACTGTGCACAGTGCCTCAGTGCACAGCAACCCGCGTCCTGCCCACGGCCAGCCACCCAACCTTCACCAGGAATGCTGGTGAAGGCCAGCGGGCACAATGGTCGGTGGGCACGAGCCACACTCGCACTACTTCCAGAAGACTGAGACACTGAAGGGCAATAAGGGTACAAGAGAAGCAGACACCGGGGAGGGAGTGTCTGGGGCCTGGTGCTCACTAGAGGAAGCACTTCTGACCCACTAGAGAATGCTCCAGTTTGACTCAGGGTGCTGTTCCCAGGTGACAGAATCCCCTTAGCTGGTCTACGAAAGCTTATGGCCAGCCAGCTTTGCTAGTTCAGGAATACTGTTCCCTGGCAAAAGCATGGTGCTAGAAGGGGGACTCTCACCCTTTAGCCCAGTGGCCATCTTGAGAGCAGCAATGCTAACTTCTTCATGAGTCTACAGCATGGAGTAGTCAGTGAGGATGAAACAGAGAATGAGAACAAACAGCAAAAGGAAAGTACTCGCCATTGCAAACATGACAGCCATCATAAAAATAGTCTGCCCATAAATCAAACTGAAGAGCCTTATACAAGGCATGCACAATAATGAATCAGTCCTTACACAAGATGGTATCAGCCTTCATGGATGGCCTGCAAAGTCAGCCACCACTTACATATTAATACTGCAGCCTTCACAACAACAGCTCCCAGGTATACATTAATACTTTAATCTTTACAATTAAAGCATAGAAAACCCAGGAATATTACCCATTGCTCATGAGATGCTTTCATTTGATATGGTATTGTGTTGATGCCTACTTGCTCTTCCAAGCACCTACAGACATTGCACCAAGCTTCATACTGCACTTTCAACCTTTTGAGTCTCCAAAGATTGTGAAGTCAAATGTTTTGTAATGTGCTTCCATTTAAGCCACTAGAGTGACCATGCTATTTTTTGGGACAATGATAAGGGTTTGCTGGGAAAGTGATCCCACTGAAGTCGGTATGAAAGTGGAAGACAGCTCTTATAAGGTGTTGAAGGAAGGAAAGACATCCTCTGCCTCCCTCAACATGTCATTCCACAATTTCAGCCAAGCGATTTCTGCTCAGTGTTTTGGGCAAAACCTAGATTGTTGTCACAGTTTGAAAGTAGATGTGGGTCTGTTGTGAAGGGGTTACACAAACACACACCTTCCCAAAGAGGTTTTCTAGCTCACACTAGAAGGTACAATTTAGCAGCAGGAATAAGGAATAGAGCGCTGAGGATTAATGTGAAAAGTCGACTAGTCTGTCTGTTTATATGTCTGATCCAAGGTGTCAAAGAATGACGATTTTGTAAAAAAGGTTGAAAAAGTCAGAAATATAGTCTAGCTAGAAAAGTTGTCGGTACCAATTTATAAGCTAGGCTGAAGACATTGAGAACTTGGAGGTTTTGGGCAGCGATTTGTTGGAGCGCGCTCATATTTGTTGTTTTTATAAATGTATTTGTTATAAAGCACCGGTAAGTATTGACAGTGAATAGAGACTTGTCACAATGGAAATTGTTACTCCTTTGATGCATTTGTGAATAACATTACCAAAACACATGTCCAAGCTCAAACAGTATAGTGCGGAATGGGTTAAAGGCACGGCAGATAATATGTTCATGCCGTGACCACAAGGGGGATATTTGGCAAAGGCGGTATTGCGACACATGACCACATACTTACACGCTGCGTACACAGGAAAGAAATTAGAAAAAAGGCTAGCTATTTTTGAGATTTGGAAAATGTTTCCAGGAGAGAGGATATGCCACCTGAGGATTGGATGCTTAATCAGTGTAAGGAGGAAGGTGTTCAGCCTTCTGTTCCCCTTGCCTCGCCGGAGATAAAAAGTGTCAGTACAGAAAGGAGAGGATTGTATCCATTAAAGGAACTAAAAACGGTGACAGGGTATAGTAATCTGATATATGAACCACATGCTTATAACAGTGACGATAGTCCAGAGGACACTAGGAGGAAAGAAGTGTTAAGGATTTTAAAGGGGCGTCACACTCCAGACCAGGACTGTTTATACTAGCCAGGGATGCAGCGCCCAATCAAAACGCTTTTAAATTTATGAATTTGGATTCAGCTTTCAGAAGGCAGCCGACCCGTCTCACACCCCCCTTAACGTGCACCCTGTGTCACAATGGACCATGAACCAGGCATTGTGTAATGATAGAATATTTATTTATTTTTAATGATGAATAAAATCAAACACATTCAATGTAGGGCAGCAATCACTGGTGTGGTGATCATTACACAGGAAAATGATAGAATGCACTTAGCTTAACCTTCTAGCATAAGGTATACAATGCACAATAGAAAGAAAGCAAGATTACTTTTAGAGTAGTGCTTTTAAATGGCACCAAAGTTAAGCATTCCCCCTGCAACACTCCCTCAAACCTCTGTTAACCAAATTTTGTGTGGGTGGAAAGGGGTAGCAAGGAGTCAGTATACTATGCAAATATCGGATTGAAAATCCCACTTACCACCCCTGAATGGGAGGTAAAAATCGGATTGAGCTCCCTCGGAAAATTAACAAAATGGCACTCGGAATTACTAAACAGTTAGTTTACATGTGTACATGTGTGGCTGAATGGATAAGGCAAGAATGTGTCTGACTGTGTCAAAGAAGCAAGAAAACTTGCAAGCTACAAGGCAATGTACTAAACAACGTGCATACAGTGTAGAAAAACGACATTGGAAGGAAACACAGTGCAGAAAGAATCACACGTGGCACAATTGCAATTGGTACGTTTCACAGGTTTAAAATAGCAAAACGGCTTGGAAAATGAGCTACACAGACAAAATCGAAATGCTAAGGTCAAAGGCACATAGCAGGTATGATATGAAAGTGAAAGGGTGATTCTGGATGGAGGACAGTTTGAGATTCTTTTTTTTTTTAATATGTTTATTTTAAACCAAGGCAAGGTAACAAGTTTACAGCAAATGCAACACATAGCATGACATTTATTTCTTCCCCTCAATGTCCCCCCTCCCGAAACCCCACCCACCCAAACCGCCGGCTAGTTTCTCAAACACTTGTGCTTCAGACTGTCCACCTTGTTTTGTGTATCTCCTTTCAGGTGGCATTGTGGTACCCCAGGACTCGCCTGGCGCCAGTGGGCTTAAAGGTCAGAATGGGAAATCTCTGGTCATATTCCAACATTGGGGCCCAAATGTTCTGAAAGCGATGGAGGATTCTGGCTTTTGCTGCTGTCACCTTTTCAGCAATCAAGATGTCCCATAGCTTTCCCCACCATTGGATCATCGAGCGGCCCTCCGGGGCTTTCCAGAAGTAGGCGATCACTATTTTCCCCGCCAGGAGGCATTGGGTTAGTAGTTTAGCTTTGTTTCCCGAGCGCGGTTATGTCCCTGGGCCCGGAGTCCCCAGAAGAAAGGGCCCAGGGTCGAAAGGGAGTGGGGTCCGGGTGATTTGTTTGATGACCATCAGGCATTGTTTCCAAAACTGTTGGGCCTTCGGGCATGCCCATCACATGTGGAAGAAGGAGCCTGCCTGGCTGCATCCCCTCCAACAGAGAGGGTCAAGGGAGTGGTTCATGTGGTGAACCCTGAGCAGAGAGTAGTACCAGCGCAGTAAGATTTTATACGCGCATTCTCAATTGGTGACGCAGGTAGATGCTGTATGAGTTTGTGACCAGATGTCCACCCAGGCTTGATTCTCCAATGGGCTGCACAAGTCTGCCTCCCACTGAGCCATAGCCCGGGTCCTTGTGGTCAGGAAGTCTTCCGAAAAGCGTCTGTATAGAGTAGATATTCTTCCTCGAGATGGGAGGTCCTTGAGGGTTAGTTCAAGGGCTGTGAGAGGGCACGTGGGACAGTTTGAGATTCTTAAAGGGAAAGAAAAAATCGGCTTTCTAAAATTAAAAACTCACAGGCAACTCGGTTTTGTTAGAACAAGGATTTATTCTACTGCAACTCTATTTTTAATGGCTAGATTGTTAAAGAAAGACAAAGTGCGCAAGGAGGTTACTTGCAAGGTCAGCGTATCCACACCGCGTTCAGCTCTATATGGGAATTATTTAAATTATTTAAAATAGTACTAAGGACTTACACAAGGACTGAAATTATTCGGAAAGAATTGCGCTAACACATGGAGATTAACACAGATTTTCCTAAGGACAGGATACACAGAGGATTCTGATAATTATTAGGATTTACTAGGGTATTTATAGGATTTCTATTGGATTGCAAATAATACCAGGTAACAAAGCAAGGGATGCAGTCAGTGTGTGTTTACTGCGGAAGGGAAATACTTAAAACAAGCACTTAACTGGAATAGTTTGAGCAGCCAGCCGGGTCTCGGGACATGGGACAAAGATCTTGTCACTTGGGCTACAGCTGGGCTCTCCTCTAGGGACACAGTGGGACAACCAGAGTCTGGTCTCAGTACAGAGCAGGGTGCATCAGCTGGGCAAAGCAGGATAATCCCAGTAGGGCTCAACAGCCTTCTCCCCTTTTTTCCTGATCATTTGGGATTTTTGTAGGGTTTAATTCTGGATTAGAGGTTCAGCCTGGATAAGAGGTTGTGGCTGATCTGCTATCAGCTACCCCTGGCCTGGCACTGGAATCTGGAATTTTTCAGTGTGAATGTGGAATGTCTGGATCTCTGGATATTGAGTTGGATTTTTGAATCTTGGATTTTTGAATGTCCTGACTGTCTGTATGCCTCCACCTTATATAGACCGGATGAAATCAGAAGATTTTTACTATGTGGGCAGTACTAAGCTAGACATACCTCAAAATCAGATAGGTTAGCCTGTAACTGTTGCTGCCTCCCTGTAAGCAGATTGGACTGAAGGAAGTGACTCAGTTTTAGTATGTGTGTTTTCATGAGGTGCTTTGTTCTACCAAAGTTACTTTTGCCAAAATGGGTTATGGAGCAAAACACTTATATTTACAAATGTCATCATCAGGAAAATTAGATAAGCAGATTCCCTATTTCACAAGGGACATTTCTGTCCAAACACCAACTTTGTGCGATATTGCTTTGTTCTGCTGGCAATCTTTCGCCATTTCCATGGAAAATATTTCACCTAAAATTCTACAATTGTCTACATATAATACATATTATCACTGGGCATATTTTCATTAAGTTGGAAAACTGTACCATGTACGCTTTCCCCAGAAATTACATTTTACTGACATTTGCATCCACCACATGCCACAAAAACACACATAATCTTATTTTAATGGTGCCAAAGTTACATTAAAACCATTGTAATTTCCCTTTGCTGCGTCTTTCGGTTACTGAAATAAATACTTTGATATCAAAAGTCCTTTAAATCAAATGGATGGCATTTGTCACTGGAGGGCAGTCCTTAGGATTTCCCCAGTTATCCTACCCCCACTGTGTCAGCTCTGGGCAGCAGGGCTAACATAGCAACCTTTCATTCTGGCAGATGCAGCTGAAGAGAAGTGTCACCAGGAATTTACACTTGCCTATGACAAGGCGAGTTCCCCTGATCCATTGATCCTGGCTGGAGAAATGCCAGGAAGTCTGACGAGGTCACAATTGCCCACACCTTGGCGAATTCATAGTTTGTGGGGGAGATTTCTGTCCCAGGAAGGTTTAGTGCATTTGAATTTCCTGCCCAGGCCCCTTTATTCTGCTGTTTTCAAACACACATTTTTTTTTCTTTCATAATTTCTTTCACAGAAACAAAGTCTTTAGTAAATAAGTATAACATACACTTAAACCACCCCGATTCCACACAAATAATGCTGTTTCTGTGTGAATATTGGGATGATTTCACATTTTAGCTTTAAAAGTGTCCTTTCATTATTTTTGCTAAGCAAAGTACCATGGGTTCATTTTACTTTCCTTAGTCATTTACAAATGCAATTTTCCTCCCATCTTCATTCTGCACATTTCCATAGCCCTAGTCAATTTCTTATAAACAGGAATCTGTCCAAGTAAAGGGTTCTTTGAAACTGTCATAAGCAAAGGGAGAGAGATAGAGCTTCTTGTGAAGCGTTTGCCTGTGTTATTTTGTTGCAAAAGTAAAAAGCTTGGCGTATGACCTGGAGTGAATTTCTCTACTATTTCACAGATCTGACTTGACAGATCATGACTTTCAGGGAGGACTGTCCACTTTTGCTGGTGTATCATCTGAAGATAGATGGGCATGAATGTGTCTGATCAGCAACCAAACTGTGTAATGTTGAAAAGAAGGAAATAGCATCAGTGCACAGTCATTTTAAACACCAAACATGTTCTCTTTCAGTTAGAAATCTTAAGCTTCGAGCATAGCAGCGCTGCACCAGGCTGCTTTTGAATTCTTCTTTTTGGTGCACATGAAGAAAATACATGCAGCAATTCTCGGGGTGTTCTATGTTTCATCTCGCCCCATATGTGCTCAACAGAGCCAGCGCAGCCATTATTTTTGTAACTGCAAAACATAGTTTGTTGGTGTAGGGGAGTTCTGCTGGGCTGGTAAATGTACCCCACAGAATACCCCCCCCCTGCTTTCCTGGGACATCTTGTTGAGGGAGAGTAGGGCAAAGTGGGGTTCATCGGGTAGAGTTATTCTATCAATGGGGAGTGTTACGCTATGATCCTCCCTTCGTCTTTCGTTGGAGAGTGTGGAGCGATACCCCCTTTCCTTCGGTCTTTCATTGGAGGGTATGGAGCGACACCCCCTTTCCTTCCTTCCCCTTCCAGGTCTCCGGGGAGGTACTCATCGTTCTAAGAGGCAATGGAATTAGTTCTCTAATAGGAGATAAAGACAGGTTTTAGAGTCGTTCACTGACAGTCTTCCAGGAAGGTTGACATCAATGGCACAAACCATACATTTACATTTATTAAAGTACTTGTTCAATATCAGCAAACCATTCTTAACAAAAGACATGATTGAACTTTACAACAGTTTCATTACATATTTTTGCAATGACACTGAAGAAAAGTACTCCCTGTTAGATAGATATGCCTATGGACATACCTATTCCCTTCTGCTTTTTCTTTTTCTTGCTTCTTATTCTCCAGGTGTTTCCTCTATTTGACTTTCCTGGGGCCCCTCAATAAGCTGCAAAGTTTGTCTGGGGTGACAACTTTTTAACTGGTTAATGTGGACCCATTTCTCTTCTGACAGCTCTCCTTTGGGGATGCGGATTCTGTAGGCGACAGGTGATACTTTGTCTACAATTTCAAAAGGGCCAGGCCAGGAGGGGAGACATTTTCTCTCCTTAGTCTTGTTCCTCTGAAAATCATACAAGTAGACCCTGTCTCCTACTTGGTATTCCTTTTTGGTTGTTTTTAAATCATATTGAGTGTTCATACCCTCTGATGATTTCTCCAGATTTCTCCAGATTCCGCTGAGCGTACGCAAAAGCATGCTAAAGGTGTTTTCTTAGATTCTCAACATATTCATAAGTTGTGGAGGCTTTTAGCAGTGTCTGCTCTTGTGTTCTATAGAGCAGATGCTGAGATAGCACCATTTTTCACCCGGCCATTAGCTCAAATTGAGACATTTTGGTCGCAGAAGATGGTGTAGATGTGATGGCCATCAGGACGAACGGTAATTGGATGGCCCAACTGGGCCCAGAATCTGCCACAAACTTTTCTAGAATGCTCACAATGGTTTTATTGTACCTCTCAACTCCACAAGACACCCCTTCAAATATTGATCTAGGTCCTGTCCCATGTGTGGCCAGTATGCAACCTCCCGCAAGATTTCTAGATTAGTGTGAAACCCCTGATGACCGTCTGTGGCCGCGTCATGGGCGTGACTTAGCATCAGGCTTCGGAATGAGTTAGGTACCACCCACCTGTCATATCCAGAGATGGATCTCCTTACCAACAAACTGTATTGGATTCTGAACATTTTGGGACATTTCATCAACACCCTGAGGTCCTCTTCCCCAATGTAATCAGTTTCCGTCAGAGGAAAGATTTCAGGGTCCTCAATGTGTTGGTAAAATGTTCCAATAATTGGATCCCCTTTTTGTGTGTGATTAAATCAGAATCTGGGGCCTCTTTACTCCACTGGGCAGTTGAGAGTTCATTTTGAGCATTTTTCTGGGACCTGGTGACAGCAGTGAACTGGATTTCCCGCAACAGGGACTCAATTTGAAGGATATCCCCCTGGATGGCTCCGGTTTTGGCCAGCTGATCAGCCAGGTCGTTTCCATTTTTGTCTCACCCCTTATTCTGGAATGACACTTAATCTTCTTCCAAAAGATGGTCATCTCATTAGAGGTGGCCAGATCATCAATATTTTGTATGACCTTGCCATGTTTAAGTGGTTTGTTATTTGCACACGGCATGCCTCTAGTACTCCAATTGATCAGGTGCTCCACGAACCCTTTACGGACATAATCTGAATCAATGATTATGACCAGTTTGTGGAGTTGGTGTTGCACGGCAGTGAGGATGGCCTGATGAACTGCCATCAACTCTGCCACCTGACTACTGCAAGGACCGATTTTGTACCCAACAGAGGGTTCCGTGGCATCATTCGCCCAGGCATTCCCAACACCGGCTACCAGTTCCTTTTCCACATTGTCAACATGGTAGGAGCACCTATCCACATAAACTGTGGGCATCCACTCGCACTTCAGAGACTTTTGGTATCATCACGACTTTGGCAGTAACCCTTAAATCCAGCAGTCGCGCTATTAACGCCTGATTTAAGGGTCCGCCAAATCAGGGCTTCGGCGGATTTCACCCAGCTCTGAGCTGGGGAGAAATCCGCCAAATATTCACGCTATTACCACCTGCGGGAAATCCACCGGCTGTAAGAGCACGAAAATTCCCCATTGAGCCCAATGGGAATGGGGCATTCCCGAATGGGCTCAATGGGAAATGGGGATTAACATTGCCGCCAAACTCATGATCTGGTGCTATTAGCGCTGGGGAGTTTGGCGGTAGGGCTAATACTGCCGGCGGTAGTACCGCCGGTGGTAACGCCCAAGTCGTGATGAGGCCCTTTGTGTGGAGAATTCAGGTACGCCTCCATGTTGTCCTGGGTTTTGAGACTTTCGTCCTTGAGACAGTTTTCTCTGGCACAATCATGCAAGTCAGCAGGACCTTGCGCAACAGGACTCTTCGTGTTTTGGCCATATCTGACCTCCACAGGAAAGCCTTGTATGGATTGAATCCAGGAGGTAATTCTGGAATTACTCACATTTCCTGCCCAGATTCTGTCACTTTGGATGTATTGCAAAGGCTGGTGTGAAGTCTCTACTATGATGCGCTCCCACTAGATGAACAGGTAGTACTTTTTCAATGCCCACACCATTGCCAGGAGTGCCTTTTCACAATCGTTGAAGTTTTTCTCCACAGAGGATGAAGTCTTGCTTGCATAGGAGATGACTTTATTGACCTTATGCTTTTGGTATAATACTGCTGTCAAGCATGTATGTGAGAACCTCTCGCCAAGAAGAGCTCCTTGTTTTTGACAGGGTACGTTAGACAAGGCACTTGTGAGAGACTTCTTTTGAGTTGTTTTACTGCATCAGCTTGTTCTGGACCGCACTCCCACTTGACCCCCCTTCAACAGATGGACCAGGGGTCTTGTGACTTCTGCATAATCCTCAATGAATTTCCTACTGTAATTAGTCAGTCCAAGAAGGCTTCTTAGCTCACGCAGAGTTGTGGGGTCTTTCAGTTTTAGTAGTGCTTCCACTTTCTTCTCCTGGGGACAGAGACCCTTGGGAGTTATTTCATGTCCCAAGAAGTTGACACGGGTCCTGCACCACTGTGCCTTCTGGAAGGACAGTTTTGCTCCAGCAACCCTCAACTGGGTCAGAACATAGCGGATTTCTGCTATGTGTTCCACCACAGTTGAGCTTTTAATCAGGACATCATCCACATAGGCCAGGTTACCTCTTTCACCCAAGTCCGGTATGGCCTTGTGTAGGAAGATGTTGAATTCCTTGCCGGAGTGCATGTATCCGAAGGGAGTCCGGGTCCATGTGTACTGCTGCCCCCGAAGGTAAAGGCCAGCTTGTACTGGTCCTCCCTACTGACTGGCACGGTCCAATATCCATTTGTCAGGTCAATAGTGGTGTATGCCTTTGACTCCTGGATCTCGGCCAGCCCCTAGTCATTGTAGGGAAGAGGCCATCAGGACATGTGGACCGGTTTCTTCAGCTCCCTAAAGTCTGCGCAAAGTCTCCATTGGCCATTTAGTTTTAAAATCCCCAGCACTGGATTATTAAAGGTGCTGTGGACTGGACGAATTGTGCCACGGGACTCTAGGTTTTTGATTATTACTTTCAGGGACTCCATAGATGTGAGAGGCAAGCAATACAACACAGGAGTCATCCCAGGGTCCGTGAAAATTGAAGTAGTATGTATCTCGGTTCGAGTCCACAGCACAGATTTCTTGTAAATCTAAGAACATCTGTTTCAGCTTTTGCTTTTGCTCCTCAGTCTCACAGGCATCAGCAAGGTTGACCCGCTCTTCAGTCATTTGCCTGAAGCCTGGAAAGACTTCAGGTTTCGTGATCTCAGCGGCCTCTTCCAGCTGTGTGGAGAGAACTCTGGTGAGAGTGCTGACCTGGACAGAGGGTTTCAGATTACCTCATCCTTCCTGATGTCACAGGTCAATTCTTCCTCCCTGAAAGGGCAGGAAGAGTACATCAGGAAATTCTCAGCTTGCTGGGTGAAGATCCTGTCCAGTGGTATGTCATTGTCATAGAAGTCAGAGGGCATTGGTCCTATCAGTTCATTTCCTAGATCCATGGAAAAATGTTGATGATCAACCGCCATTCCAACAATGGTGCCTGTGCCCAGAGTGATACTCCTGAGGTCGCTGTTATCGACCACTATTGGAATGGTGTTGTGTTCTACATTGACTTATGATGTTGGGTTTAACCCCAACCCCTGCTGTTGAAGATGGACATTGAGGTGTACATATGCATCTGAATTTTGAAGTTTCTGTCCTCTTTTAATTTTTAAGTCAAGTGGGAATTGTCGGGTCCATCCTGGGATGGTAACCTCTTCTCCAATTAGAATTTCAACCACATACGGCAGCGATTGAGCTGACCAAAATGCCTTTTCAGAATCATCAAAGCCCATGGGATTGCCCCCCCAGTCGGGACCAGGCCTTGTAATTTATAAGGTCCAAATTAATCACAAACCAATTGAGAATGTCACTGCCTCAATAGCATCCATCAGGGACATCTCGCACAACCCAACAATTATGCACTATGCTTTTATCACCTATGGAAATTGGGAGTTTCCGGGCCCATTTCCCAATTATCAGTCAATTTAAATGTGGAAATGGTTGGATCTTTTGGGAGTTTCCTGAACATGGTTTCGCTGATGAAGCTCTTTCGGTTGTTCAAGCACACTCTCGCGAGAACAGGCTCCTTCCCCTCATTTAACTGAATAGGGAGGAACAATTGATCTCTTATTTTTTGAATATCAGCTAAGCTTTGAGCTGGTTTTTCATCACTTTTGACTATTGGATTTGGATTTTCAGATTGGGAATTGTTATAACATTTCAAAGTATTTCCTTCCAGTGTGGAATGCCACTTGAAACTGGAAGGAAGGTTGATTTTCAGGAATGGAGAGGAGTTCTCATCACCAGTTTGTTGCCCTACAGCAATTACTGTAATGTCAGGTATTTGTGATTATTCTGGAAATGAAAGTCAATTTGATCAGATTTTTGTTCAACCATGTGGCATGTGCCATTCAAACTAAAATGGTTGACACTTTGTTTTAATTTCATTGGTTGGTTAGTCTGAGTCTATAGGGGGAGACACCTTCCGGAGGAGGTCATTACCTAATCGACATGTGGTCCCCTCTGTAGTCAAGACTATGACCGGGTGCTTCACCTTATGTCGCCCAATTTTAATTTCCAGATCTGCAGTCCGCTCGACGGGAATTTCATTCCCGTCAAAGTTCTGGAGTTGTCAAGGAAGAGGGGTGAGAGGGATCTGGTATCTCTCCCCCCTTCCTGAATTTAGCTGCTCAAAGGCCCTTTTTGACAGAAGAGTAGCTTTGGATCCAGGGTCCACCAGTGCTGAAAATGCACATTGCCCTTGCACTCAGACGTAGGCGCAGAATCTACCTTCTTCCCCCTCCAATGGGCACAGGTAATGGGCATTTTGGGCATGCTGCATGGTCAATTTCTTTATTTTGTACTCCGAAACGGTGGGGTTTTGGACAGTTTTCTGTGCCGTAGTCTGGAAATCTGTAACAAAAATTTGGCATCCTGAAATATGTGGGATTTTGGGAATCCCTCTTTTCCCTTAGCTCTGTGCTGCCCCCTCTTACCTGATGGCTGTCACTAGAACCAGTTTGTAGTTTTTTTCTCTGAATGACAATTCTGGAATTCAGGGGTGAGTGATTCTGAATCAGTCCCCACAGCTGCCCGGACTAAATGCTGGTCTCTTGGGAGGAATTCCCCAGTCCCTAAAGGAGAAGATTTTTTTCCCATCATGATTTGATTTTGATTTTGAGTATTTTTTATGCACACCAAGCAGACTAAACTGCCTTTGGGCGCAGGTGTTAACCATGATTCAACCTTTGACTGAGCGAAAGCTGCTGTAGACCATATCGCTTTGGCTCACTTAAATAAGAAGGTTTTTAATACCTTTCTGAAGCCTTCTAGCGATGGACATGACCAGATGGCAGTTGGTTACTGGTTCCATAGCTTTGAGGCAAACACAGAAAACGTCCTATCAGCCTTCGATATCTGTTTAACCCGGGGTATACCCATCCTCGGGTATATCATCCTCCAAGGATTCTTCCCCTTCAAACTGGAGGACACTGATTTCCTCCACAAAATGGCTCTTTTTGATTTGCTTGTTTCTCCTACCCGCCCTCTGTTCCCTGGGTTGCAGATTTTCAGGGGTAAGAGATTTAGTTCCGGTTCCGTGGTATCCAGGGGCTTTTCATGGGTGAGGAAGGATGCTCCCTCTAGGGCTTTTCACCCCCCTTCCTCCTGTGCCTCCTCCTCTGAAACCAGTGAGTTGTCGGGGTTCTCTCCCTGTCATTGTTCTGGGATGTCAGACACTTGGTTTAAGGGGTTCTGGGCCGCCATGTTCATCTGAGGATTCTGCTGAGCCCTCAACATGTGACTCAGATCCTGTGTGAGGTTCTGGACCTGGCGCTCCAGTTCGGACACCCGTTTCAGTTGGTACAGGGGTATTTGCTCAAACCTAGGTTGTTTTCAGGAAGGGTAACTATCCCTTCTCCCGGAGTTGCCTGGGTACTGGGGATTCCCTTGGTTACCCTCCACCCTTGGCCTCCCCTCTCCCGGATTGGGAGGTCTGGACTCCTGAAATCCAGGAGAGAAAGGAAGGTTGCCCTGCAGGCTGGGGTTTGGAAGGTACCGGCGAAAGAAACTTAACCCAGGATTTTGGAGGATTACTGGCCTCCTGAGGGAAGTTGGGAGGGAAGTTTCCTGAGGCAGTACTCACCTCGTTGGATCCCCCCTTGGGCTGGCAGAGCCCACACGTACCCCAAGATAGGTCTATTGCCCTTATATCTAGGACTGATATAATTTGCAGAGTTAGAGGTTACATTGGTGGGGTTACCTACCTGACTACCCCCTGCTGCTGATTGATCAGAAGGCCTTTTTTGACTCTGATGTGCCTGGTTTTGAGAAGGTGCATTTTTAGCCCCCCCCCCATTTCTAGGTCCAAAATGGGGACCTCTGCCACCTTAGCAGCAGCGGGTGGGGTTTTTTGTTTTATTTTTGCTTTCTGAAGGTTTCTGGAAATCATAGATCCGGGTAGCCTGCTCTATTACCCAGTCCAGGGACCTGTTGTCATGAAAATCCCTTACCAGCTGGGTCATTATATGTTTTGGGAGCGCATGAAAATAGGCGGTTATAAATTCGATACTATAACTGCGCACCCGCTTGGCGTTTGTCCAAAGGCACGTTTTAGCTCCTGCGCAAATTCGCTTGGGGCCTGATCCTCTCCGCACTGCAGATTGTAGGCCACTTTGGGAGCCTCCTGGGGGTTTCTGTGGGCGGAAAAGTGCTTCAAGATGGCCACCTATTAGGTGGACCACCTTGAATGGTTTAGGTCTGTCTAACAGTCCAGCAATGAAGCTGGAGTACTCCGGAGAGAGAGCATCCAATTGGCATAGTCTATACAGTTCTGGATATTTTTGATGTTAAAAGAGTCCATCATGTGTTCATATAGCTCCAGATGCTCCCAGACAGAATATTTTGCATTTTTATGATATTGGGTTATACAATTCCTTATAGCCTTAATCTGCCTAAAGGGGTCTTTCACTAGAGCTCTCTTTTGTTTATTTGCCTTCTTTTGCCAATCTCTGTTGCTTTGATCTGGTAAGTAGCTCTCACAATGGTGGGGCTTAGTTTCTTCTGCCCTGTGGCACACAGGAGAGTAGTCGTATGACTCCTCTCTGCTTGCAGGATTAGTTGAGGATCCC
Organism: Ambystoma mexicanum; assembly: GCF_040938575.1. NCBI lineage: Eukaryota > Metazoa > Chordata > Amphibia > Caudata > Ambystomatidae > Ambystoma > Ambystoma mexicanum. The sequence continues at coordinate 322,313,971 of NC_090930.1, forward strand.
CCCACTGCCCTGAATGGGTAGAGGTTTTTAAAATGCTCTTTTGGGGCCTCAATTCACGCACTTTTTGTTCTGCAAAGCGAACCAAACGGTCCCTTTGGAGATGAGGCTTCTGCAGGTCTAGCGCCCTGAGTTTCTCCTCATAGGAGGCTTCCTGGTGAGAGACATCACCCATAATATTTTTGAATCGGTACAGGGATGCCCGTCCATCAATCTCTGATGGGTGGTGGCATGCCTGTTCAATCATGCTAGGCCTATTTAATTCTGACTGCCTTACCGTTTTGGGCTCAGGTAAACCTGTACACTTGAAGTGAGCAGTGTCTTGAGTATATAAGGGGTCAATGGTTTTGAGGCCCTTAGTACAAAGGGAATCACACTGTGATCGGTGGTGGCCCTTTTCCTAATTGTTTGGGGTCCCTCAAGTTTTGATTTAATCTGGCACACTCTTTTTATAACCTACCTAGTTTCTCCTTCTCAGTCCCTACCTCTTGATAGTAGGCAAAGGTCTGACCCTTTTGCTCCGCTATCAAGGCTTGACTGGCCTCTATTACCTGCACTTGAGCTGCCACCTGCTTATGGAGTCCATTGTTCTCCTCACAGAGGGCCTCATGGTCTTTTTGTGCTGCCTGTATGGCCTGGGAACACTGAGACAATGTCTGTTGCAGGAGGTGAACCTCCTTTCTCTGCACATTTTGAGCCTCTACGGTGTGCTCTAACTCAAGTTCCATTTGTCTGCTATGTCCCATTAATTTTTTGCATTCTTCTTTCATGCAAGTCAGTCCCTGAAGGTCTGACTCCCTTTTCTCCAGATCAGTTTTTAATTTGCGCACTTCCTGACATAGGGCTTCTTTTTCTTGATACAGGGTGCCAACCTGTTCAGTCAGGTCAGCCCCTTTTGTTGCCTTATGGCGCCTAACTTATGGCTCTTCATCAAATTCTGATTGAAAGTGGAGTTCTTTAATAATTAATTTATTATTTTCCTCTTCCAATTTTTTTTATCTGATTTTGTAACGTAATTATCTACTCTGAGCAGGCGTTATTATATGTCACTTGTTTTAATTTTAGTTGACTCTCTTTTAGGGAATCAAACTTTTCCTGACATTTGACTTTTAATGCATCTAATCGGGTCTCTTGCTCTGAATTATTTTGTTGTTGTAGAGCCAAGTCCTCTTTTAGCTGATTGATGTAGTTTCAGAATTCTACCTCAGAATCTTTGCTCTTTTTCAATTTCTCTTCTTCTTGTTTTAATTCAGTCTGGATTTGTTTGAGAGCCCAGACTGGATTTGTGCAATGGTTTTATTTTCTTCATATTTTTCCTCCATAACTCCCATGTGGAGATATAGGTAGGCTGTGATTCTGCCCATTTTAATCTGCTCCTCTTTAATTTTCAGAGTCATATTCAACTCGCTCAAGGCTTGATGAAATAGGCCACCTTCTTGCTTCACATCCATGTTCATGTCGGTGACCATTTGCATCATTTCTCCTAGCCAGGCCTCCTCATCTTGCTGTGCCCATTCCCCTCTGACAAATAATGTGTGCAGAAGCTGCTGCCTAGCCATGTTTATCCCTACTGTGGCCATTATGAAGAGTGTTATTATTTATATAAGGTTAAACCTGTATTCTGTTGTTTTTTGTCTAGTTCAGGGTTGATTTTACTTTATTCTTAAACACAGGCCTGATACTTAGGGTCTAAGTTTTGGGAAGGCGCTTTTACAGTGTAGCGAACAGAAACAGTGGTGCTTACGTATAGGGTTAAATGTAAAAAAGTAGATAGGTTTCTTTAGATAGAAATTAATTCATAAAATTTAGGTGCGGGGGTGGAACTGAGGTCCTGGCACAAGACCCCTACATAAAACAAGAAAAAAGAGACGATTCAACCTGGGAATCCTCCCGTCCCCTGCACACTGTCAAATGTTGGCAAAAGTCAATTACTCAAATGTTTAGAAAAAGTGTATAGAAAATGTAAAATACATCCCCATACTGCATTGTCCCAGACAGTACTCCTTGCACATGCAATCACCTATTGGTATTCAGAACTGGTCTTTCAAGACTGGCATGCCCCAGACACCATCATATTTGCCCTTCCTTCCACCCACATCACCATTTCCAACTAGCCTAGATCATGCCCACAATCTTAGCTCCACCACAACGTTCCTCAATAGAGGGCCTACATCCTTGAATCATACAGCAGACCACTCGCTCACCCCTAAGATCTCAGCAGATATTAAAACAAACCCCATTGATGGAATCGATAGGACTCTTCGCCTAAGATCACGTATTGAACTACTCAATGTTCACCACACCCCCTGCTTCCAAATATCCAACTCCAATGACCCCAGTCAAAATAAAAATATGAGACACACACTTCCTTGACCCCTAACAGAACCCGAATGCCCCTCAGCCTCTGACACCCAAGACTGTTACTACAGTTGAACAAAGACACCTTCTAGCCTCAAAAGTGCCCTCATCAACGCATGGTCTCTAGGAGCTCATGCTATGGAAATTGAAGACCTAATCACTGAACAAAATCTAAATCTACTGATAATCACAGAATCCTGGCTTCACCAAGCCCTGGGACCTCTACTCGCTCTGGCCATACTGCCCGACTATAACATATTCAGATCTGATAGAACTCACACCACAGGAGGTGGCGTAGCCATCATAGCTAGGAGCAATCTACAACTTAGATCTAGTCCCATCGAAGACGTCTTAGGTTACAAACTTCTGCTAGTTAAACTTGCCATGAATGAGAAAACCATGATCAACATTGTAGTGATATATAGAACACCAAGCTACAATAGTCACCCTGAAACCGACATTCCACTACTTCTTACACCTCTCATCAAACGCAATACGAAATGCATTATCCTTGGATACCTGAATCTAGGGTTCAACGATGACCAAGACCACAAAGCTGCAACCCTACACTTAGCACTCAAAGACATTAACTTTACCCAACTGGTGAATGCGCCCACACATGTCAAGGGCAGAATCCTGGACTGGATACTGTCACTTGACACCAGCCTAACCAATGATTCAATCACCACCCCTTGGCTAGATGGACTATTTCTGCATACATTTCACCTTCATGAGTGTTTGTTTGTATGTTTGTTTGTTTGTTTGTTTTATTATTTATAATGCGCGGATATACCGGGGGGTATCAAGGCGCAGCACTTACAAGGATATGCAAAGTTTAGTTACAGGTATAAAATGTACATGTTGGCAATGGAAGTATATACAGAGCATAACGAGGAGAACAAGCAATATATACAATATAAACATGAGTACAAAGTGGGCGCACAAGGTTGCACAGTGTGCGGGTAGCATGAGTGAAAACCTTGGCACCTAGCTATCTTGGTGGTCCCTCGTTTTCAACCATGAAACTAGCATGGATCGGAATTTCAAGTAGGGCATGTCTGCTCTAAGGTTGGGAGGCAAGGAGTTCCAGAGTCTGGCTGCTTTTACTGGAAAACTGTTACCTCCTATGGTGGCAAGTATGAAATTTGGGACAGAGAGGCAGTCTTTGTATGCAGTTCTGAGGGGTCTCGAGGATGTTTGTCTATGGAACCTGTTGATCAAATAGATCGGGCGGCATTGTTAAGAGATTTGTGGGTTAGAGATGCTGTTTTTAGGAGGATTTTGTCTCTAGTGGATAGCCAGTTGTTCTGTTGGCTGATTCCTGAGATGTGCTCTCTTCTAGGGATGAGGATGCGTGAGGAGCCCCGTCCTGCTAAGACTAAAACAATGCACACTTTCGAAACCAGAAATCCCCGAAAACTCACCGTAGAGAACTTCGCCCCTATCCTTAACGAAACTCTTGAAACTAACTCAGTAACCAGCAGCAACCCAAGTATCATTGCTGACTACTACCACAAATGCCTCACCCTTACCCTGAATCTGTTGGTTGTCTTCATGTCCATCACTCTGGCTTCAGAGCTTCCAGAAGCACAGAAACTGCTCTCCCGAACAGCCGTGAAGACCTGCTCTCCAACCTTGACTCTAACACTCCCTGTGTCCTCATCTTGCTTGATCTCTCTTCTGCCTTTGACACTGTCCACCATGCCATCCTGCTCAATCGTCTCTGTGATAACCTGGGTATCACCAGTCAGGCCCTGGTGTGGCTGACTTCTTTCCTCTCTGAATGACCCTCACAGGTCCAACTTGGGTCCTTCCTCTCTGCTATCATTTTCTCTACCTGTGGTGTTCCCCAGGAACCTCTCTCTCTGGCTGTTCAACCATTACCTGGCACTTCTTGCCCACCGCATTAGTGTCCCTCCCCTGCCAGTCTCACATACCTGCACTGCCTGCCTGGCAAACCACGCTCTTGGGGACTGTTTCTGTATCCCTACGGTTCCCCCTACCAGCACTTGAAATCTAATGTATGCACTTACCCTTGCACTTGCCACTTGTTGGCTGTTACTTTTACTTAGTGTTAATGTCTATTCCCATGTACTGCACTGTCCCTGCCCCCATCCCGTGCACTTGCGCGATCTGAATTACACCTGGCCTATTAGGATCGCTGTCTGTCCTCCATTTGTTCCCCTCCCTTGCCTCGTCGCACCTTGAAACACTTGTTTATAGGCGCCTTATAAATACCATATCATATCATATCATATGGGCGAAGTAACGTCCATTGCAACTAAAACGCGTCGAACTAACAAATAGAACCATTTCTGGTTTGACGAAGAACTAGATTCCCTGAGAAGAACCAAACACTCCCTTGAACACACCCATATCAAACATCCCACCCCCGAATCCGCAAAAGCATTCAAGGACACCAACAGAATCTATAAAACAGCCATCAACTCCCACAAAGCTAACACATACAACACACGTATCAGTAACGCCTCATCAGATTCCAAAGAACTCTTCTCTATTCTTAGAGAATTAGAAAATCCCACTCCAATCACAACCCCTACCAATTCTAGCAAAGAATGGCGTTCCACCATTCAAGACGCACTCTCTGCTAAAATTGCTCTGCTACAAAACAAAATCTCTACCAAAAGACTGTTATTAGCGGATTAAAACACCTTAATCACCAACCCACTTGCCACCCCCACTGAAAATCCAAACCCCCTATTCCACTTCATCCGGGTCACCCAAGAACTGGTGCTCGACACTATCTCCAAACTTAAGGCCTCCAACTGTAAAGGAGATAGCGTCCCAGCTAAATAAGTGAAAGCATGTGCATCCACCCTCAACCCCACCAGTACTAACTTTGTCAATTCCTCCTTCAACACTAATGCAGTCCCAGCCAGAGTTAAAGAAGCCTGGGTCACCCCACTTCTAAAAACAAAACCTACACTGGATCCCACAAATTATCGGCCAATAACAACAGTCCCTTTCTTGCTTAAACTCATAGACAAAATAGCATACACACAAATTCAATCACATCTCGAACAGAAACAGCTCCTAGGAACTAGACAATGAGGCTTCAGGCCAAATCATAGCACAGAAACGGCCCTCATGGATCTCAAAATCCAGATGGACACTATCAGAGATTCAGGGAAACTCTGTATTCTCTTGCTGGTAGACCTCTCTGCAGCATTCGACCTCGTGGATCACGATAATCTGTGCACATCACTAGCCAATGACTTCAACTTCTCCAATGACACCACTTTATGAGTGAAATCTTTTCTGGCTGAACGAACCTCTAGAGTGACCATAGGCAAGGAAGCTGCTGATCCCATACCAGTACCCATAGGAGTACCACAGGGTTCATGCCACTTCCCAACACTCTATAATGCCTACAAAAAACTCCTATTCTCTACTGTAGACGATATGGGTGTCATCTACACCAACTTTGCAGATGACACTCAGATCCTCATACCTATCTCAGGGAACTACGACCTTGATACTTTAACCATTAACAAAATATACGCCATCATCCAAAACTGGATGGCGCTGAATAGCCTCTGTCTCAATGATGAGAAGACAGAAGTTCTCATTGTGGGATCACCAACTAAAATAGCTACCCTTCATCCTGATTACGCTTCTATTAATATTGATGGCACTCTGATCCCAGTTCCCAAGCAAGTAAAAACATTAGGTGTATACCAAGATGCTACCCTGACTATGACCAAACATATCAGCATTCTGTCTTCATCCACGGATAATACATCCAAATTTATCGCAGTCTACAATTCCTGACACAGACCAACTGCCTCACCCTGGCTAGAGCCCTGGTATTATCTAACCTGGACTCTAGCAATGTGCTGCTACTAGGGATTTCCAACACCAACCTCAGCAGATTGCAATTTATGCAAAATAAAGCTTTAAGGGCAGCATTAGGGATAAAAACATGCAATCACATCTCCAAGATCAGGAAGGATGCTCACCGGCTACCCATCAAAGCCAGAATTATCTTTAAAACTCTATGCATTGCGCTCAAATGTCTTGCCAAAAAAGCCACAACTTATCTTAACAACAGAAAAAAGAAAAAATTAGAACACTGAGATGTAATGACAGTCAATATTTAGTGTCACTCCGCGTCAACAATACTAGAGCAGGGGGCAGCAGCTTTCATGTCCGAGCACCTAAACACTGGAACTCCCTCCCAATCAACATCAAAAAACAGACTTCTTTCCCCGGCTTGTCTGTAACCACGCCGTGATACCCCAGGGTCTGGGTGTGTAACAAATGAAAAAATAAAAAATAAAAAATAATAATAATTACATAACGCAAGGTTTTTTTTAGAAAAGTATACGTTTTTGTATATTTTTGAATTAACAGGTGCAAAGATGAACATGAAGTATACAGATGGAAGCAAACAAAATAGTCCCTTTTCTGCGGCGACGCATTTCGAGGAGTAAATCCTCTTCTTCCAAGGCCAGTACGGACTGTTGAGAAGAAATTGAACAAAAGATTCAATCAACTAATTGTCAATAAAGAATCACTAAAAGATACTCATTGCAATGTAGTTATATCTAAATTTCATTTTAGAATACATAAATTGGAGTAACACAGCTTCTAACCACAAAAAGTATCCTACCTTTCCTGGGTTAGACTGCTGTGTGAAGCTGTCATGGGTGGAAACACTTATCTTAATCCGGCAACAAGCCTGCACTGTGTTAAGGATTTTAAAGGGGCGTCACACTCCAGGCCAGGACTCTTTATAATGGCCAGGGATGCAGCGTACAATCAAAACGCTTTTACATTTTTGAATGTGGATTCAGCTTTGAGAAGGCAGCCAACCCGTCTCACACCCCCCTTAACGTACAACCTGTGTCACAATGGCCATGAACCACGCCGGTGTGTAATGATAGAATATGTATTTATTTGTAAAGATGAATAAAATCAAGCACATTCAATATAGGGCAACAATCACCAGGGAAATGATACAATGCACTTAGTTTAACATTATAGCATAAGATATACAATGCACAATTGAAAGAAAGCAAGATTACTTTTAGAGTAGTGCATTCCCCCTGCAACACTTCCTCAAATCTCTGTTAACCACAATTGTGGGTGGAAAGGGGTAGCAAGGACTCAGGTATACTATGCAAACATCAGATTGAAAATCTGAGTTATCACCCCTGAATGGGAGGAACAAAATTGGATTGAGCCCCTTTGAAAAATTTGCAAAATGGCAGTCGGAATTACTAAACAGTTGTTATACATGTGCGGTTGAATGGCTAAGGCAAAAATGTGTATGGCACAGTGCAGCAAGAATCACACGTGGCACAATTGCAATTGTTACGTTTCACCGGTTTAAAATAGCAAAACAGCTTGGAAAAAGAGCTAAACAGACAAAATCAGAATGCGGTTTTAATGCTAAGGTACAAAGGCACGTAGCAGGTATGGTATGAAAGTAAAAGGGAGATTCTGGATGGAGGACAGTAAGGGATTCTTAAAGGGAAAGGAAAAATCGGCTTTCTAAAATGAAACACTTTCACAGGCAACTCGGTTTTGTTAGAACAAGGATTTATTCTACTGCAACTATATTTTTAATGGCTAGATTGTTAAAGAAAGAAGGGTTTACCGGTACCGGTATTTTACCGGTACCGGTAAACCCTTACCGCCTTACTACGAGGTCCCTTTGCGGGTTGGTGAATTTAACGCCTGTTTTTTGCTGGCGTTAAAAACCAACCCGCAAAGGGACCAGGGAGCTAATTACAGTACCACAATTTGCTGCACCATAATTAGCGCCTTCCCCATTCCCATAGAGTCCTATGGGGCAAAAATGGGAATGGGGAAGGGCAATGGGGGAAAGGGGAATTACCACCCCACCAACCTTGGAATAGGGCAGTAATTCCCCTTTCCACAAAGGCGGTGCCGGTATTTTACCGGCATGGACCAAGGTGCTAACAGCACCTTGGTCCACCGCCATCCGTGTAATGAGGCCCACAGTGCGCAAGAAGGTTACTTGCAAGGTCAACCTATCCACGCCACATTCAGCTCTATATGGGAATTATTTAAGTTATTTAAAATAGTACTAAGGACTTACACAAAGACTGAAATGATTTGGAAAGCATTGCGCTAACACATGGAGATTAACACAGATTTTCCTAAGGACAGGATACACAAAGGATTCTGACAATTTTAAGGATTTACTAGGGTATTTATAGGATTTCTATGGGATTGCACATAATACCAGGTAACAAAGCAAGGGATGCAGTTTTTGGTTTTGGTTACTGGAGAAGGGAAATACAATAAGCACTTGACTGGAATAGTTTGGACAGCCAGCCGGGCCTCGGGACATGGGACAAAGATCTGGTCACTTGGTAAACAGCTGGGCACTCTCGAGAGACACAGCGGGGCGACTGTGGTCTGGCCTCAGTAGACAGCGGGCGCATCAGCTGGGCAAACCAGGTAGCTGGGCAAAGCAGTTAGCTTGGCAAAGCAGTATAATCTCATAAATGTTCAACAGCCTTCTCCCCTTTTCCCCTGAATTATTGGGATTTTTGTAGGGTCTAATTCTGGATTAGAGGTTCAGCCTGGGTAAGAGGTTTTGGCTGGATCTGCTCTCAGTTACCCAAGGCCTGGCAGTGGAATCTGGAATCTTGCAGGGTGAATGTGGAATGTCCGGATCTATGGATGCTGAGTTGGATTTTTGAATCTTGGATTTTTGAATGTCCTGACTGTCTGTATGTCTCCACATTATATAGACCGGATGACATCAGAAGATTTTTACTATCTGGGCAGAACTAAGCTAGACATACCTTGAAATTGCATAGGTCAGCCTGTAACTGTCGCTGCCTCACTGTAAGCAGACTGGACTGAAGGAAGTGACTCAATTTTAGTGTGTGTGTTTTTATGAGGTGCTTTGTTCTACCGTAGTTACTTTTGCCAAAATGAGTTATGGAGCAAAACACTTATATTTACAAATGTCATCATCAGGAAAATTAGATAAGCAGATTCCCTATTTCACAAGGGACATTTCTGTCCAAACACCAACTTTGTGCGATATTGCTTTGTTCTGCTGGCAATCTTTCTCCATTTCCATGGAAAACATTTCACCTACAATTCTACAATTGTCTACATATATACATATTATTACTGGGCATATTTTCATTAAGTTGGAAAACTGTACCATGTAGCCTTTCCCCAGAAGTGACATTGTATTGGCGTTTGCGTCCACCACATGTCAGAAAAACAAACATTGGGCCTCATTACAGGTAGGGTGGTCCGGGAATAACAGTGGGGGTAAACCCACTGCCACTGTTAATTCCGACCGCCGATCCCAAGTCCTGCAGGCGGGAGGTGGCGTTCACGCCAGGTCAGACCTGGCGGGTTTACCACTGCCCGCCTGCAGGCGGACGAGGAAACACCGGCACCATCCCTAATGGGGATTTAAACCATTCCGCCTCCGGAATTCCTGGGACACCGGGGTTGTAATGCCCCGGTAATCCTGGGAATCACGGAGGTGGAATGGTAATACGAGTCCGACGGTAACCAGGTGGTTTTACCACCTCGGTTACCGCCGGACTCGTAATGAGGCCCATTGTCTTATTTTAATGGTGCCAAAGTTACATTAAAACCATCCTAATTTCCCATTACTGTGTCTTTAGGTGACTGAAATAAATAGTTTGATATCAAAAATCCTTTAAATCAAACAGATGGCATCTGTCACTAGAGGGTGGTCCTTAAGATTTCCCCAGTCATCCTACCCCCTCTGTGTCAGCTCTGGGCAGCAGGGCTACCATAGCAACCTTTCATTCTGGCAGCTGAAGAGAGGTGTCACCAGGAATTCACACTTGCCTCTGACAAGGCCAGTTCCCCTGATCCACTGTTCCTGGTTGGGGAAAAGCCAGGAAGTCTGAAGAGGTCACACATTCCCACACCATGACCCATTCATAGTTTGTGGGGGAGATTCCTGTCCCAGGAAGGTTTAGTGCCATTTGAATTTCCTGCCCAGGCCCCTTTATTCTGCTGTTTTCAAACACACATTTTTTTCTTTCTTACTTTTTTTCACAGAAACCAATTCTTTAGTAAATAAGTATAATATACACTTAACCCACCCCAGTTCCACACAAATAATGCTGTTTCTGTGTGGATATTGGGATGATTTCATATTTTAGCTTTAAAAGTGTCCTTTCATTGTTTTTGCAAAGCAAAGTAACACAGGTTAATATTACTTGTCATTTACATATGTGATTTTCCTTGCATCTTCATTCTGCACATTTCCATAGCCCTGGTCAATTTCCTATACACAGGAATCTGTTCCAGTAAAGGGTTCTTTGGAACTGACATAGGCAAAGGGAGAGAGAGAGCTTTTTGTGAAGAGTTTGCCTGTGTTATTTTGTTGCAAAGGTAAAACACTTGGTGTACGGCCTGAAGTAAATTTCTCTGCTATTTCATAGATTTTACTTGACACACAATGCCTTTCAGGGAGGACTGCCCTCCTTTGCTGGTGTATAACCTGAAGATGGATGGGCATGAATGTGTCCGATCCGCAACTAAACTGTTTAATGTTGAAAAGATGGAAATAGCATCAGTGCACAGTCATCTTCAACACAGAACATTTTCTCTTTCAGTTAGAAATCTTGAGCTTTCAGCATAGCAGCGCTGCACACGGCTGCTTTTGAATTCTTCTTTCTGGTGCACATGAAGAAAATAACTGCAGCAATTCTCAGAGTGTTCTATGTTTCATCTCGCCCCATATGTGCTCAACAGATCCAGCGCAGCCATTGTTTTTGTAACTGCAAAACACAGTTCGGTGGTGCAGGGAATTTCTGCTGGGTTGGTTAATGTACCCCACAGAAGACACCTTTAAGGTCGTACCAAACAGGGAACAGAAAAGTGAGTGACCGAATATATCAACAGAGATAGAATAGGAAATTAAAAGATGGAAGGGAGAAAAGGATGACGCTGATGAGGTAAAGCTCGTACAGAACAAATGAATGGGAGGACAGATATTGCTTAAACTAGATTGGAAAAGTATCAAGGAAGTTAGGCAAAGGGAAGATCAAGATGGAAAAGATAGGAAAGACAAAGAACGAGAAAAAAGATTACAAGAAGATGAGCGAAAAATGAAAAGCTGACACCGGCGAGAACTTCTGTATCAAGAAGAGCAGAAGAAGAAAGTGCACAAAAACAATGGAAGCATGATAACAGACAGAGGGCAAGTGAAGAACGGGATAGACAGGACAGACAGAAAGAAAGAAGAAGAGGAATTGCAGAAATGAAGAGATAACAGGATTCAGATGTGAAAAGAAGAGGAAGAAAGAAGAGCATGAAATGAGAAAGAAAGAGGAAAGAGGAAGATGAAGAATTAGAACGAAAAAGGAGACAGCGAGAATGCGAGATTAATCACATTCAGAATGAATTAATGGAGCCAAGACCAGTGATACAATGGAGTAATATAGAAGAGTTCCTCCAATTACAGGGAGCAATGCCAGGACTATCTGAGGTTATATTAGATGAGGATTTCGATACAAGGAACATTGGAGATAGGATTGATAAGGTCTATCAGGATTTAAGAGAAGGAGGAGAATCACGAACTCGTGGAAAGGGAAATCGATCGATAATCTCCCAATCACAAGGTGAAGAGGGAAGCTCACTTTGTTTTGAGCATAGAGCCTGTCTTTAAGCAAGCTAACTTTAGATAAAGGTGAAGGAGAAGAAAGCCATACTAGTTGAGGACTAGACATGTCCGATGAAGAGATGAAGAGAGGGAATCCTTCAGTGGGTAGAGAAAAAGTATGTGTGCCCCCAGAGGAGGCTTACAAGCAGACAAGGGAGTAAGATGGTCTGATTTAGAATGACCTAAGGATAGGACACTAGATCCTATTGCATGCCCACAGCACCCTAAAGGACGATTGTATAGTGAAAAGGGAGAATCGGCACCTTAAGAAAATCGGTTAAGGTCTCTGCCAGGAAGACGTTGATCAGGAGCTATTGTTCCTACCATGGATAGACAGACGATGGGAGCGGATTGCGAAATAGGATTTTATGCAATTCCCCCTGTTAGAAAAAGGAGGGGCGAGACCACAGTATATTCCATGGCCGCAGATGGACAAGGAAAATTTAAGGTGTAAACTTCCCAGATTAACGGCGGTTGTGAGAAAATGGATTTAAGAGTTAGAGAAAATGACCGGAGGAAACAGCTTAGCAATAGGGGATATTAAGGGTCTTTTAGCAGCTATTCTTGGGGAAAGAGCAGATGACATTTGGACAAGAGCAGGCTATTCGAGTGTCACAGCACAAATCACGGTGCACAATTGAGCACCATTTAATAACTGCAAGGCATATGTTTGGAGGGCCTTTACAGTACAAATTCCTGATGTATCAGATATGGGTGCGATTATGACACGAAAAATGAAAGAAGATGATGATCCACTTGCTTACATTTAGGACATTCAAGAACGCTGGTCTCTTAAAACGCGCAAGCCATGGAGTAAAACAGTGGTGGTATTTTACCACGTTTTGTGTCAGGGGCTGCCTGAGCCAGAACAAAGGCAGCTCAAAAACTGAGGCTGCTGATATCAATCCGAAAGGCATCCGCCGAAACTGATGTAACCCTTCACTTGATGATATGCAGGTGTTAAATCCAACGTCAAAAAAATATTGGCTGGACCTATTGTAGAAATCAATTCCTGTATATTTGGTAGTGGATGCCTTTCCAGGATAATACACTTGCTCAACATTCTCATGTCGATGCACAACCTAATCTTTCCTGAGCTTTTCTTGACTACCACCATTGGTGACACCCATTCAGAAGCATCTATGCATTCAATTATCCCTTGATCCTCCAAATGTTTTAGTTCAAGTTTAACTTCTTCTCTAAGTGATAGTGGTATATTGCATAGTTTCTGAGCAACTAGTCCAGTGCCTGATTTGAGCAAAATGTGATGGGTTACTCATTTTACACATCCCATAGCATTTTCTTTGAATATTTCATCTTGGATTTTCTCCAAACTCTCCATATCTTCCGCTAATAGCACTGAATCACTCGTGTTGGGATCCAAACAAACTTTTAAAAGTCAACAACAAAGATGTCCCATTCTTTGAAACATAGATGCAACCTTCCGCCTGTCTTCCATTCAAAATTAATACTGCACTGAACCAACCTATCAACTCTATTTCTGCTCCACCATACGCCCTTGGTTTGATATCTACCTCATTCAGATATTCTGGTCTGCAACTCCTCCATATTTCTTCTGAAATCAACAAATATTTGGCTCATGAGTCTACCATCATCCCTACGGGATGTCCATTCACTTCAATGGTTGCTCTTGGGCTATCAATTTCTTCGCCTTCACCTGAAACCATAAAGACATATTCTTCTTCCTTATCTTCATAGTCACCACAAACCCAGTTTGTGTTTGATGATCCTCGCTTGCCTCTACAACACCTGGCAAAATGACCTCTTCCTCTGCAGTTTCTGCAGATAATCTTCAACGCAGGACATGTCACACTACTTGCGCAATGTGACGGGCTCCCACATCTATAGCAAGTTCTTGCCAGAGCCCTCACTCTTCCTCTCTGTGCATATCAACCTCTATTTTGGTGGTCTACTTCTTTTCATCTATTTCTGTAAAGGACATCTCTCTTTTCAGACCTTGACCTGTTTTCAAACCTTGTATTCCTATCCATTAGACGGTAGGTGTTTGCTCCTTTGAGCTCATTTTCAATAGCTGCAACTATATTTTCCACAACTGGTTGTACAGCACTGACCACTGCCTTGGTCGACATTTCTTTTAGTCTGCTTTCTAAAGTCTTCACACATTTTTCTGTATGTTCTACTTCTTTAGCCATTTAAACTTCATCTAATGAGGGATCATCCTCCGCCCACAGTTTTTCTCTGACTTTACTGCTCCCACACTCGAACATGAACTGATCTCTCATCCTTTCTTCCAGCTGTTGATCAAATTTACATGTTCTTGCTAACTTTCTCAATGCTGAAACATACTGTTCCACTGAGTCACCCTCTTCTTGAACTCTCTTCCCAAATTTGTATCTCTCCAGAATTGTACTGATTTTTTTCATAATGTTTGTTCAATTTTTGAATTGCTTTCTCATATTCATTCATGTTACCACTTTCACCTGCTGGAAAATATGGCAAATCTTCATACTTCTCTTGACCAGCTGGTCCGAGACAGTGTAGCAATAATGATTTCCTTCTTTCTACACTGTATTTGGTTCCACACACCACACTGGCATATTTTTCAAATACTTTGAGCCACCTTTTCCAAGACAATATGGGTTCTCCTATATCAGGCATGAACATTTGAGGGGCTGGTACACCATGCATGGACATGTCTCCACTGCCTCTGTGAGCCGTGTTGCCTTATTCTTGCTTTTAATGTTATTTCTATGTGATGTGTGGTATTATCTGAATTTCTCCCTTGCACTGTACTTGTTGTCATCCACTGAATAAGAATAATGACTAGTAATTGCTTACTGCTAATTTGCAAATGTATCCAGTAATTCTGTTATCGACGTACTGCTGCGAGTATGAGGGTGATCTAATTTTGATTTTCATAAGTACTGCTGTGAGGATGAGGATGATCGTATGATGATTACCCAATATTTCAATAATGTACTGCTGCAAGTATGAAGAGGAGCGTGTGATGAATACCCCTTAATTGGTAGATGCCTGACTTTAATGTACTGCTGCGGGTGTGAAGAGGAACGTGTGATGATTACCCCTTAATTGGTAGATCCCTGACCTTATGATGGCCGGTGAGTCAGTTGACGCGTGATTTGCTTATCAGTGCTGTCGATTACAAAACTTTACTTATTCAATATGCATGCGCGCAATCATTTCTACTTCTTTTCCTTTTATTTTGATGGCACCTTTCATCATACATTGCTGCGTCCCTACCTGTAGTCAGCCGGAGATCCTTCTCAACAGCCGTGGAACTTCCTCGTCGCTACTGAAGTAGGGGCTCAAGCAGGTAAGTAAATGGGACATATTTTAATTGTCATATTATTATATTGGGAGGGTAACAGTAGTAGCTTTATAACGGTTCTTATTATTACACTATGTAAACATAACTATTTCTAAAGGGTGTAACATGGAGTGGGGAATGGGCGCATCCTTCATCGGCTTCTTCGTCTTCCTCTCTCTAACCATCATTCTCCCTCCCTCCGTGTGTTCCATTCCTCGCGTCTCTCTCTCTCTCTCTCTCTCTCTCTCTCTCTCTCTCTCTCTCTCGCCTCCAGCTATCTCGTGCTTCCATTGATCCAGATGCTACAGTGTTACAGTGGTAGGAGGAAATCCTTTCAAAGGTACAGGTGTATATATGTATCCACAATAGGACAGCTCACAGGGTGACTTGATGTGTTCAGTACTATCAGTGACACCAGACCTCCAAGAGGAACCAAGAGTTGATGTGACGATAGTAGGCAAACCCTTTTCATTTTTAGTTGACACTGGGGCTAACCATTCATTTATACGAGAGGGAAAATACCCAATGACGGGAAATGCCATGAATGCTCAAGGATTCTCTGGAGACTGATGAATTGCCAGTCTCCATAGGAGAATTTGATATGTCTGTTCCAATATTGTATTCACGGCAGACGCCAGTTAATATTTTGGGAAGAGACTTCATGACAAAACTTAACATGATGATTTCCTTTACTGATGAAGGTATAGTGTGCTCCACTCCTGGGATACACTATATGAACGTGGGTGAATTTATATTGGCATTTACAGGGCAGGTGGCTCTGTGAGGTGTGCCAATAGAAGCCAAAGTTTTCCTCTATGGGGTCTGCATTCTGTTAACATGGCTACCTGGTTTAGTGGGAAAAATTATGAGGATACCTGATGAATTTCTGTTCAGGCCACAGGTACCTATGGAAGAATAGGGGGGACAGACAATCCCTTTAGAATTAGATGCAACCATAATACAAGGGAAAATGGCAATGCTTGAAGGCACAAATGACAAGGGTAAATCATAGTGAACAATAATTGCCATTGGGGAAGAGTGCAGATTGACTGACATCACTGACAATGACATGTTTAGAGATGATCTATCAGATGATGAAGTGGCATTCTTCAAGAGCATTACGTATTGGATCAGTATAGACAAAAGGGAGATTCCACAGTGCGTGGCAATAATGTGACAGCGCCCAGCATTATTTGATGAAGACTTGGAGAAAGTGCTAAGAGTTTTATGGGCTACAAGCCCATGTGATGTAAGCATGTTGAAAGGAGTAGCAGAGGTCAAAATAAAGCTGAAACCAGGAGCAATTTTACCTCGAGTGAGGCAATTTCCAATGTCGCAAGAGGCAGATGAGGGCATTTGTGAAACTATAGCAGCATTGATGAACCAAGGTGTTCTGGTACCGTCAGAGCCATTGTGTAATACAGCGGTGTACCCTGTGAAGAAATTAAATGGAGGGTCGTGGAGATTCATACAAGACATGAGACTGATTAACTAGATTGTAGAGTCCGAGTTTCCTTTAGTTCCAAACCCGGCGACAATACTATGTAGTATCCCATTGGAAGCACAATATTTTATGGTGATTGATTTGAAAAATGCATTTTTCTCAATTCCTTGAACACACACTCACAAAACTTAACTTCCTTTATGTTTTGCCAAATTCAACTGAAACATACTAGGCTGCCCCATGGGTACTGAGAGTCCACATCAATCTTTAACAGAGTCCTGCAGATGGACCTCAGCAATATTGATTTGAAAAGCACTGTGATACAGTACGTGGATGACATTCTGATTTGTAGCCTGAGAGAAGATAAGTGTAGAAAAGACCTGATTCAATTAATACTAAAAAGGGGGAGTGGGCAGAAAAGCCGGGCGGAACACTGCGCTTGCACAATGAAATGGACACTCAGAAAGCAGCAAGTGACTGGGAGTTGTGGATATGTTGCCCTAATACTCCACGGTAATAATAAACTAAAGAGCGTTTTCCAGTCTCGCTGCGCCAACTCAGAGTAGATAGACCCTGCTTAAATTGCAGATTTATTAAATGAAACAGTGTACAGCCTGACACGTGTTTCGAGCAGTCCTTGCTCTTCCTCTGAGGCTAATATGTATTAAATATAAAGTATAATCCAACAAAAACAAAAATATAGCACAAAAGAAAAATAAATTAAAAGAAAAATATTTTTCATAGTCGCAATAGAGTTAAATGTAAATGGCATAATATGAGCAATTGCATCCGAGTGGGGCAGTCGGTGTAACAAAACCAAATGAAGAGGTAATTCCCCAGATAATCGGCACAATTATGTAAAAGATGTTATTTGACAAAACATATTTTCAATTTTAAAATCAACCAAACAGAATACGTGCATGGGTACACCTAATTGTGATTTCATAGCCAATATTCATATAAATGAAGAAGTTGTAAATACCGTAGATTTGATGCATTGCAGATGTGAAAGAAACCAAGGATCAATTGAGTTGTTTCATCATAGGAAGAAGAAACATATAAGAGAGAGAAGGAATGGAAACAGAGCGACAACACTTTCATTACTCCAATCAATATGATGATCCTAGAGTGGCACAAGAAAGGAGTCCTATCCGATACAGAAAGACAATTCATAATAGCAGATGGCCCTACCATGCCTACAATCTATTTTTTACCTAAGATACACAAGGAGTATACTGATATACCTGAAGGCAGGCCAATTGTCAGTGGAGGAGGGGGTGTGTTGGAACCTGTCTCTTTATATATTAATGAATGCCTGTTACCTGCAATGCTTACCACACCGGCATACATAACAGACACAATGCATGTACTACAAATCTTACATGATCTAGCATTCCAACCCAATTTACTAATGGTCACCTTAGATGTTAAATCACTGTACACATCGATTAAACATGACATGGCCATCCAAAGTGAAGACTTCATTTTTCGTCAAGCCTCTGCTTCACTCTATGTGCATATCGAAATGCTCAAACAACTCCTGTTATTCACAATGAAAAACAATGTTTTCCTTATCATTGATACGTATTACAAGCAATGTATAGGTAGCGCTATGGGTGCCAGTTTTGCACCAGCACTAGCCAATATTACTATGCACTACTTAGAGCAGGAATTTGTTTTCTCCAGTCATGCATTCAAATCATTCATTTATCTTTGGAAACATCACATTGATGATGTATTCATGCTCTGGACAGGTAACACGGAACAACTTCTCTCATTTGTTAATCAACTCAACTCCAATACATGGGGTATCCAATTCACCTGCTCTTCCAGCTATAGTACTATCGACTTCTTAGAACTTACCATTTCAAATACAGACTGTGGCTTTACAATCAAAACCTTTGGACAAAGCACTTCGGTGAACTCAGTCCTGCATGCAGGCAGTTAAGAAACAAGTCATCTTTAACATACCTAAGGGAGAGCTAATCAGAGCTCGACGGAAGTGCACATCCCTTCAGTACTTTGATTCAGAAAGTTATCTTATCCAGGCCAGATTTACACAAAGAGGCTATAATGGTAAACAAAAAAGGTCAGCAAATACAAGAGGGATGCTTTACTTCAACCAAAAACTGGAGCTACAAGAGAAGGTCCTAACAAGATTCGGCTCATCACTAGATATAATAAGGATAGCCATTCACTTTATACCATTATGAAAAGACATTGGCACCTATTACATCTGGATGTGGACATAACTAATTGGATAGACCCTTTCCCTAATTTCACCTGTAGCAAAGGAATCACGCTAAAGAATATACTTAGCCCATCCTTCATGCGTAACCAAGAACGCTGATCAACTTGGCTTAGCCAAGATCAGTTTAAAGGCTTTCGCGAATGCAGTCGCTACTCGATGTGCCCTTATGCTCTCGAAACCACAAAAGTCCTGTTCAACCCAGGACAGGTCCACCGGATTGACACCTTTATAAATTGTAACACTAAATGTACTGTATATTGCATTATCTGTGTTTGCAATAAGAAGTACATCGACAGCATTATTAGACCCCTCAAGATTCGAATTAGAGAACATCTGTCCACCATAGCTAACCAAGATGCAAAATTTCCGCTAGCCAGCCACTGGCAGAAACACCGCCAATTGGACCTTAAACAAAATATTAGATTTGTAGGACTTGCTAAAGCAACGCTACCCCCACGAGGGGGCAACCTGACTATGATACTTCGTAGGCTTGAAGCAAGACTTATATGCCAATATAGGACTGTATACTGTGGCCTTAATTCAGACCATGGGCCTCATTACGACCCAGGCGCTAATGGGTTAACGGTGCCGTAAAAGGCTGCGGCGCCGTTAACCTATTAGCGCCTAATTATGAGGTCCCTTTGCGGGACCCGACCTTAACGGCTGATTTTTCCAGCCGTTAAAGTAGAGTGCTGCAAAGGGACCTTGGTGCTAAGTACGGTGCCGCAATTTGCGTACTTAGCGCCTTCCCCATTCCCATTGAGCCCTATGGGGCAAAAATGGGAATGGGGAAGGGCCCATGGTGGATGGGGAATTACCGCCCCGCCAACCTTGGAATGGGGCGGTAATTCCGCCATTCACCATGGCGGACCCCGGCATGGACCATGGTGCTAATAGCACCATGGTTTAGCGCCGGGGTCGTAATGAGGCCCCATGATATAGCTGTCTTCCTATAATACACTAACCATGCTTTGAGCGTTTAGCAACTAACAGCTATCCACACCTCTTCTTTTTCTTTCTTATCTCAGCATTTTAGCCACATGCCAGATTGAATTTGTGCCTCTGATTAAGTGCGATGACTTGCACATGCACGCATGTAAGTAGTCAATCTGCCTGTAGACATACAGGTATACTTTGATAGAAAAGGCAATGGAAACTCAGTGCCAAATAACCTCAATTAGGATGACATGCGCAACATCGCTTTCTAATCTTTCAGGACTAGCCCTGTTCTCTACCTCTCCAATCACATTACATTACACTGGCCAAATTGGCGTGTGCCTTATTGAATATAGCTCTTAATACATTTTTCTGTACTCTTCTCAGCGCCACTCAGCTATTCTTAATATATGTGTTCAAGGGACTAATTTTTATTAACTTTTCACTACGTGCCCTGCTATCTGTGTGAGCACATCTCACACGTATTTTAGGTATAGCCCTAACTTAACATTTGGGATTTCTCCCCTCCTGTTTCAACTCTAACTGCCTAATTTACAGAGTTGAACCCACTCAATCACTTTCAATAATGACAGTCCACAATTCGGCACTGCGGATTTTTCATTTAACATAAGCAGTTTAAACACCATTCCAAGATTGCGGCCCACATACAAGACCTTTTGGGCTGTTCCACACACACCAAGTAGCACGCGTTAATATATACAAGTCAGACCGGCGCTCGTGTGGGGACTAGCCGCTTTCAAAGCAGACCATCAGGGTAAGACATTTTCCACGGTCCCTTGGACGGCTGCCAAACCACAGATGTCCTTTTATCTGTCATCCTTAGAGGCAGTAACACGGCAGATGTACCAAAAGTGTATAATTGGTTTTGTTTATTATATTTTTTTCTTCTCTCACACTATTGGGATTTCGCACACCTCTGCAACACGCACAGTCGGGCTTTATATACATAAGAATGCCGCAACTGCGAGGAATTTAAAAAAGGTACGCGTTATCTTTTGGATTATTTCTGTATTAACCTTGATTACTAATGCTAAGCCATTGAACTTGGCTATTGCTAATATTTGAACGTATGTTTGTATTTTAATCAAACATTGCACTATTGCAGCTTAACTACATTAACTCATGACTGACCACACCAGAATTCTCTTCGACACAAGGAACCCAAGTTTATCTAAAAAGTATATTAATACATGACTATCAAATCAAACTCTATAGTTTTCATCATTCTTAATTTGGTCAATGTTATTACATTGGTTGGATTAATGAGTGTTGTTGCTCTGTTTCCATTCTTTCTCTCTCTTATATTTTTCTTCTTCCTATGATGAAACAACTCAATTGATCTTTGGTTTCTTTCACATCTGCAATGCATCAAATCTACAGTATTTACAACTTCTTCATTTATATGAATATTGGCTATGAAATCACAATTAGGTGTACCAATGCACGCATGCTGTTTGGTTGATTTTAAAATTGAAAATGTGTTTTGTCAAATAACATCTTTTACATAATTGTGCCAATTAACTGGGGAATTACCTCTTCATTTGGTTATGTTACACTGCCTGCCCCACTCGGATGCAATTGCTCATATTATGCCATTTACATTTAACTCTATTGCCACTATGAAAAATATTTTTCTTTTAATTAATTTTCCTTTTGTGCTATATTTTTGTTTTTTGTTAGATTATACTTTATATTTAATACATGTTAGCCTCAGAGGGAGAGCAAGGACTGCTCGAAACACGTGTCAGGCTGTACACCATCTCATTTAATAAATCTGCAACTTAAGCAGTGTCTATCTACTCTTTGTGTTGGCGCAGCAAGACTGGAAAATGTTCTTTAGTCTGATTCCATTAATGACTAGCCTTGCAGACAAGGGATACAGAGTAGACAAGGAGATGTTGCAGTATTGTCAAGAAGAAGTGTTGTTCATAGGTCAGTTGATCTCACATAAGGGTAAAAAGATGATACCTGAAAGGGCTGAAGCCATCATGAAAACTGTCAAATGACAAACGATAAAGCAGATGCAATGATTCTTGTGATTGTGCAATTATGTTAGAGCGTGGGTATTTGACTACAGCTCATATACAAGACCCCTTTTGCCGACTTTGAAAAAATCACAGGTGAATAAGGAAAAAATAGAATGGATTGAGAAAGGATAGCAAGGATTTGAAGAGTTAAAAAAAGCAATTTGTACAGCTCCTGTTTTAGGAATCCCCAACTATGCAGAGGAATTCTTATTTGCACACACTGATGGGACATTAATGATTGCAGTGCTAACACAGAGTACTACTTTGGGTATAAACCTCTGCCATATTACAGTGGGATGTTAGACCCACCAATGAAAGGGCATTTTCCATGTGAACAGTCATTGGCTGCCACCACGTTCATGATTGTAAAGTCTGGAAGCATTGTAATGGGTTGTTCCATGACACTTTTTGTAGAGCATGCTTTGTTTGCCATTTTGGAAAAACCTAAGGGTACATTGACATCTCAGAGTACTTCTTGTATGAAGTTATTATATCTAATCCAGTGATTAAAATTGTCAGATGCAAGGTGGTGATCCCTGCCACATTTGTAGCTAAGTATGTTCAAATAGGTATAAACAGTCCCTATAATAACATCCTACTCTACTGACAGGGATATCAATATGTATAATACAATAAAGAGTAAGATAACATGTCTTGTTTTACTTACATCCAACCCCCTTTACACAGGAACTCTATAAGGTTTTCCGGCATCACTAGTCCTGAAAAAATGGACCGTCTGCTATGATTGATTAAAAAATGTGTATAACAAATTTTTATTCAAATAATTCGAACTGAATTTAAACATAAAACACTACCCTCACCTAACACAGTGTACTAAACACTAAAAAACAGTTACTAAAACATGAAATACAAAGTTCACTTATTTGCATGACACAAAAGATATCACATAACATAACACAAAAAAATCTCAATGTGTCTCTAAAACAACAACCATCCCAACATGTTTCTGTTCTTCACTGCCCAGTTCGGGCGAACATTCTTCAGGGGAATTTTTTTTAAAAAAAGCATCCACTAATCTCTTCAACACCGTGCTGAAAGGGTAGATTCAAACTTCTATACAGGCAAAGGAAGGAAAGAACCTCCGAGCCTGTAAGAGTAAAAGGAAAAACTAATGAGTTCCAAAAAGAGGGAAAGGAAGTACTACAAAATGTAGAAAAAGAACATGGCATAGAGGTTATGTCACACTCACACGGGTCCCAACAGGGCACCCACAAATTTACCTTTAAATGGTGAAACTTCAAAGCGCGTCACAGGATGACAAATTCGCTGGTTTCTCGCCAAATGAGAGACCACTACTTCACGAAAGCGTCATAGTCCGCTAAAGTATCGCCACACCTAAATGAGACAGAACCAATACACAGAGACCACATGCTCTGTTATATCCAGAAAGGGGCTTCAAAATGCAATTACACATGAAAACAGGGCTCCAAATATCATAAAATAAATTACCTTCACAGATGTAGGGATCAAGACTGTAACAAGCAAAGCAGCAATCAACGTGTTTGCAAAGGAGAAATCCACACAGTCAAGCCGTAAAGTATCAATCTGGAAAACAATGGATGCATGGCAATGAACACCATATGTCTGGCATCACCCTTCAACATGTACCGATGGGAGTGCTTTTATTTCACCCTCGTGATTAAGACTAAGTGCCCGTACAATATATAGAATGCAGAAAAAACTTCCATGCTGTCCATCCTACACAACGTGGGAAACCCATGGCAAAAGATAACCAAACTACCCCACGCGTACAGGAAGGGAATGTACCGGCAGTGGGAAAATGATCACACACAGAACCACAATGCTAATGACTCACCTGTACACTCAGAGGGATTAAATCACTCTAATGGCAGCTTCCAAACGCACACAGCCAACACTGAATTCAGTGAAACCAAAAACTGCTGCACACTAACAGTACGTCTATGGTCGTGCGGCAACACAAAGAAAGGACTACACTACTCAGTGTAGGAAGGAAAGTCCATCAAAAGGAAGGGCCATGTTGGAACGGACCCGGCAACATAGAAAAAGGACTACACTACTCAGTGTTGGAAAAAAAAGTCCATCAAAGGGAAGGGCCATATTGGAACGGACCTGAAGCCTACTGGTGTAGAACAGATTAGTGGACACCACGAGCACTAAACAGGTGTTTTTTAAAACAATGATATGCTGGCACCAACACAATATGGTATATGCATCTCACACTGTCAAAAATCATACTTGGCTGACCAAATGCCAATCAATGCTTTCGTTGAGACCTAGCACATTACTCTGTAATTTAAAAATAATTTTTTGCTCTACATTCAATAATTTTCGATCCGTTTCAATTTTGGTATGTCCATGCACCTTTTTCAAAATCAGCCATGTGAAATCATTAAAACCATGTTTCTTTTCAATAAAGTGTTTGACAAGGGGAGCAGTAATCACCTGGTTTTTGAGACAGCTGCGATGTTCCACCATTCGAACTTTACATTGCCTATTCGTTTTTCCCACATAATGTAGGCCACACGGGCAAGTGATTAAATATACAACATTGGCTGTGTTACAATTTGTCATTTCACTGAAGACCCACTTTACATCAGGTAGAATTTGCAATACTCTAGTTTGTTTTGTTTGTCCACACATGCTGCGATTCCCACATGGAAAATGTCCTTTCACTTCAGGCATACCCCACAGTCTAGTTTGTCTAACCTGTGGAGTTCGCATTTCTGTCACATCATTTCTGATTAGAATATTCCGTAGATTCTGACTTTTTCTAAACGCCACTAAAGGAGGCAACACTTCTTTACCACAATAGACTTTCTTCCAAGTTTTCATCACAATGGTTTTGATTTTATAGGACAAATTCGAAAAAGTGTTAACAAAAACAGTGCCAATCTTTTTAGTAGTCTTGTTACTTTTCTCCAGCAATGCCTCGCGATTGTTATTGTAGGCTCTTTTTGAAGCATTTCTTATTACTCTAGACGGATAACCCTTGGCCAACAGTTTGTTGGTCAATACATCTGCACTTTGAGCAAAATCATCTTTTAGACTACTGTTACGCTTCAGCCTCAAAAATTGTCCGAATGGCAAATTATTCTTTAAATGTTTGGCATGATGGCTGTTGAAGTGTAATAAAGAGTTCCTATCAGTGGTCTTATTGTAGGGCTTCACTTTCAAAAAACCATTGTGATGAAAAATGGTAATGTCTAAAAAATGGGTCTCCAAATCACATATAGACCCAGTAAATTTCAAAAACCGGTTTTGTTGGTTGAGCCATGTCACAAAACTATCAGCCTCTTCTCTTGAGCCATCCCATACAATCAGTATATCATCTATATACCTCAGCCACTTCCTCAAATGATGGATAAAGGGGTTGGTGGCTGGGTATATCACTGCTTTTTCAAAATACTCGACGTAGAGATTAGCTAAATTGGGAGCCATGGCAGCACCCATAGCAGTACCCTCAATCTGTTGAAAAAAAGTACCTTGAAATTGAAAAAAGTTTTGGGTCAAGGCAAACTCCGTACACCACAAAATAAATGCATTGCTCACAGGATGACCATCCTCTCTATTCATCAACACTTCTTCAACCACCTCTAGTGTGGCTCTTTGGGGTATCACAGTGTACAAAGATTGAATATCCAAGCCTATCAGTAGAGAATGGCCCGGAATAAACTCTATGCTTTCTATTTTGTTAATAGCATCAGTGGTGTCTCTCAAATAACTTTTCATTTTCAAAACAGATGGTCTTAGATAAAAGTCTGCAAATTTGGACAAGGGTTCCAAAATTGAATTAACACCAGATACTATGGGTCTGCCAGGGGGATCAACAAGTCTCTTATGTACTTTGGGCAAGATGTAAAAAACAGGTACCCTTCCGTGATCCCTAATTAGAAATTCACATTCCTGCTTACTGATCATTTCAGCGTCAAACGCTGAAGTCACTTTTTCTTTGATAATATTCATAAGTTTAGCAGAGGGGTCATTAGCAAGTCTCAAATAGCTCACATTATCTGATAGTAGTCTTTCACATTCTCTTACATAATCACTACGATTCATCAACACAATAGCTCCTCCAATAGCTCCTCCCTTATCCGCTTGTCTGATAATCAAGTTATTATCTTTTGCTAACTTTAGTGCCAATGCTTTTTGTAGCCTACTAAAGTTAGAGTTGCGAGACTTTTCACTGGATTCTAACTTGAGAACCTCTGCCAAAACCTGTCTTTCAAAGACAATGGATTCGGCGGTATGGGAATGACTAGGAGCACAGACTAGTGATGCCGGAAAACCTTATAGAGTTCCTGTGTAAAGGGGGTTGGATGTAAGTAAAACAAGACGTGTTATCTTACTCTTTATTGTATTATACATTTGTAGCTGAACCAGTGGCAGAGGGTGAGCATGTACATGATTGTGCGAATTATGAGGAGTTCTACGATAGCGTACCACGCATTAAGGAAAATGCGCTGCCAGGAGGGGAGATTCTCTTTATTGCTGGTTCTTCAAAAATTGATCAGACATGTGGGGAAAAGCATTCTGGCACAGCTGTAGTGAGGCATAGAGCAAACAGTGAATTTGAGAATGTGGCAAGTGCAAGACTACTGTCTCATTTTTCAGCACAAGCGGCAGAATTAGTAGCACTTATTGCGGTGCTTAAAAAACACAAAGGACAGGAAGTGAGGATATATGGTGACTCCGCCTATGTGACATCGACTGCACACACAGGGCTAGTGCATTGGAAAAGAAGGGGCAACCTCTGAGTGGATGGCACTCCAGAGCAACACACATCCTTATTCAATAGGCTTATTAAAGAACTACAACTCCCATGTATCCATGGCGGTCGTTAAATGCACAGCGCATACTAAGCAAGCTGACTTTATCTCTTGTGGAAAGGAAGCTGCAGACGCAGAAGCAAACAGAAAAGAAGTTGCATATGAACCAGTTATTTCAAGTTCTGAAGACCCAAATGTTAAACAAAAGGTAGTTAAAATGATGGTGGTGAACGAAGACGGTAACCATTTCCCGAGGGCCCCGTTAATGGATATTCAAGGCAGTGTACCACAGGAAGAGCAAGAATTGGGAAAACAAAGGGGGTGTTCTTTATCCCCCGCAGAAGCATCATGGCGTTAGGACAGTACCAGAAAGGCGGTGATGGCAGTAGCATTATTAAAGGTAGCACTTGAACATATGCACTACCCAGCAAATGTAACTAGAGACTGTCTTGCTGCAGCTATTGCAGAAGACTGGTTCGTACTGAACCTGTTAGAGCATGTTGCATTTTATGTAGAACAATTATAGGGGTGATTACTCGACTGAATCATCCATTTCAGCATTTACATATTAATTATGTTGACATGCTGCAAGTATAAAGTGGATATGGGTATCTGATAGTGGTGGTGTGTCTCTTCTCTAAGTGGAACAAAGCAGGTCCTTGTACACACCCTGATGCTGCCTGATGTGCAGCAAAGTTTTAGTATGTGAAGTCTTTCCAAGATGGGGAGTGTGTGAAGTGCTGAGATCCGATAATGGGACACATTTTGTTAATGAAGTAAAAGAAGAAATAGGATTGTTATTAAATATTAAACACAAGTTTTC
Organism: Ambystoma mexicanum; assembly: GCF_040938575.1. Lineage (NCBI taxonomy): Eukaryota > Metazoa > Chordata > Amphibia > Caudata > Ambystomatidae > Ambystoma > Ambystoma mexicanum. The sequence goes on from NC_090930.1 coordinate 322,341,574, forward strand.
TTCTGCTTATCACCCACAAGCAAACGGCATATATGAAGGACTTATGGCCTTCTAAAGGAGAGAGTTGCTAAGCTAAAATTGACACTGAAGAAGGATGGCTATATTGCCTACACTTAGTTTTATATGCCTTGAGGAATTAGCCTGGATCGGACCATCACCTCACACCCCAGGAACTAGTGACAGGGAGATGAATGAAAATGCCTTTGACTCCTCCATGGAGGAGCAGAAGTGATGCCCAGAGGTCTGCAAAACTGTTAGGAAATGAATTAAATGAATATTTGACATGTATGACCGCTAATATCTCTGTCATTTCAGATCAACTCAAGCGCAAGCGGAGTCGGTCTCAGGACACAAATGAAGACCATTCAGCAGTTAGAATTTGTGATCTATTACCAGCACCAAAATTGTTTGTTGGAGACATTGTGCTGATTCGCAATTTCACTAGGAAGTGGCACAAACCTAGGTTCGTGGGGCAGTACATTGTGGAAAATGTTACCCCTTCTGCAGTAAAGGTTCAATGCAGAAGAGCCTGGATTTATCTCAATGATGTTAAAATTTACAGTGGAAAGGCCAATGTACCGCCAATGATCGATTCAAAAGCAAGACAAGAAGAATTTCAGCCTGTGCAGACTCGATCGATGAGGAGGAAGAAGGACGATAAACCAATGGATTGACTGAGAGGTGCAAATGTGCACTTGGACTCTGGCTCCCTTGAACACTCCTTATAGATATTTTAGCAGGCGTGCAAATCTATTTTTGAACCAAAAGAGTTATTTGAAAATGAACTTTAGACAGTTGTTGACATATTGTAGATATGATTAAGCGGCAGCACCTAATAAGGAATTGGAAGCGTAACCAGTATGCCGATTCTTTTCGTACAATGCAACTGTTTGGTTGAACCCATGGTTTTGACAAATGACGATGCACAGAGAATTTTATTTGCTGTTTTTGTATATATTTTGACCTTATCCTGCTATTGTTGAATATAGCGTTAGCATACCTATTTTTCTGCATGATCCAAAAAATGGCCCTGCGATAAGAAGGCTGCTTACAGCAATAATTGTACAGATTCTGCAGTTACCTGATTTAGTGGAATTGCCTGATTAAGATGTTTTTTTCCTTCCTTAAAGGTAGTATACAGGCATGATGAGGAAACTTGAAAATAGCACCATTTCATAGAAGGAACAAGCTCAAGAAAAACCAGAATGGCACAAATGGTGTGGATTAATATTGTAGTGTATAATATATGCATGTACATTGTCTATTTTCGTTTTTCTGTTTCTTCTTGTTCACACCTTTTACATTATTGGTTCAGGAACAGTGGAAGCTCCTTTGGTTCTCCCTACTTTAGGAACGTGTGCAGGCTTGTCCATTTTAGACGAGCATAGGTCTCAAGTGCTTTCTGCCCAAAGCAGAGCTGCTATGGAGTTTTTTCCATGGGATGCAACCATTATGTTAGGAAGAAGCAAGAGAAATGCAGAGGAAGATGATAATGTCATTAACACATATTTAGATAGTTCTGCACACTTGGGTATTAACATGTGGTATCAACACATGAAAAAGGTGGGTGAAATAACATTTAAGGAGGGTTGCTACGTCTGCTCTCTCATACCTTATGCCATGAGTACTGTTCAAACTTTAATTTCTAGAGAACTATCAGAGTATGATGCCAGATGTCTCGTTCACCTTGCTGCAGTCAATGACGCAAGGTCAGTTTCAAGGACATTAGGCCACTTTGCGATGGAGATCGAAATGGTCATTTATGATCCAGGATGATGATATCAAGACTACACAGATGGAGAAGGAGCCTGCATGGAAGAGCATGATGCTCACATACCCTAGGGCAGGACAGAATGAAGCAGTTGTAGCAGAAATTAAGAGAATGGACTGTCCAGTCCAGATAAAGATGAATGGGCCTGGACGCCTGGATGCTGGGAAAAAACACAAATGCTAGTCTATGGACAAGTAAGGACTGAAGAAGAATGGGAAGGAGGATATGTACAAGAAGTACAAAAGTTAAATGACAACTTTTTAAAATCATGGGCCGAACATGCCAAGCTGCTGACATGGGTAGAAGATGAATTAGGACCAATGTTTGTAATCTCACTGACAAATGCGACATTGTGTTTCCAGCGAAAAGGGAGAAGACATCTGGGAGATAACTCAGGTTTTAAGACCATAGTTGATGTTTCTGGTATGGGAGCAGGAACAGCGTTTCTAATGGATCAGTATTGGGCATATGGACCTAGAAAAGTTACCTGAATATTGGTGAATTTCCAAAGGCAGATACTCATTTGAGGAGAAGGAGATCACTTGGGTTCCTCAACCGAACAAGGAGAGACAATTACTTTTCTGCAAAATCAATAGAAGCTTTTGAAGCTATTCTATACGAGCACAGGCTGCTCAACAAGACTGCCTCAATATTCACAACTATCTTTTTGCCCGGGATCCAGACGATGGCAAATGCCAAATGGCTACAGATTACCAGATGGGAACTTTTGAAGACAATTAACACCACCATCAAGGGATTCAATGCGATCAAGGGGGAATTGAGAGCCATAAGATTGATGACTCTCCAGAACAGATATGTCCTTGATATGATCACAGCAATGGATGGAAGTGTTTGTGGCAAAATTGGGCCATCATGTTGCACATTCTTACCTTCTCATGATGACGAGAATGGAACCTTAACGGAGACCATAACGTTGCTGACAAAGTTACATAACATGATGGAAGCCGAGACAGAAGATATCGCAGATGATAGCTGGTTTGCGTCCATCTTCTCATGGGTTCCACAATGGATGGCGCACATCTTCAAGCTCATGGGAGCCATACTTGTGATGATGATGTTTGGATTCTTTGTAATCAGGATGATAATTACACAATGGAATAAGACAACAAAGAAAGTAGGAATGAAGGTCATCATCGATGTTGAATCAGGATTTGAATCCAAGGAATTGACAGATTAAGAAATCAGAACTACATAAAGACCAGTATTTAAGAACCACAGGGAACGAAGTTTCTGCATCCAAGAAACCACAGGAATTATGTGGGACAATGGATTTACTGCAGTCCAAATGGCCGATACAGCCTTATGACCTGGTGTGTTGATGAGCACGTAAAATCAGCAGGATCTCTGAAAGGAGTAGTGAAAATGTGGACTCTGAAGAAGCACTTTTTCAAGAAAGGATGTCGAAATGCTGAAGCTGATAAAGGAGTGGTCGATGAATCGACCAGAGGGGTGAGTGTAGAGGAGCAGCTGAATGCCTCTACAGGCTCTATATTATATCTATACACTCCTATTCTGCCTATATGTTGAAAACCAGAAAATGCGACACGTGCAATGCCAGTAATGAAACCTATACCGCAAAGACTCTTTGAAACAAGGTATCCATTGAGAAGATCCTATGAGAAATACCAGCAAAAGGTTGATGATCTCTTGAGAAAAGCGCGCAAAGAAGTGTGAAGATGTGAGCAGGAGAAGCTGGTGACGACATGAAGAATGAGTGTGACACACTGAGAAGGATGACCAGAGAAGAGAATGCATAGGTGATATAGAATCTGATGGTGAAGTAAAGAATCAAGAAGACTTTCATGTGCGCAACGTAGATTGCACGAGTATGAAGAACACTGAAGAAAATGTAAGCCATTCAATAACTGTACAGATGCTGTAGCACAAGAAGCCAAAGTATTCATAAGGCTGGCTATACGTAGTATATAGACTGCAGGCAGTGCTGTAAACATATATGTAGATATAGTTCTGGACATTCCATGTTATATTTTAGTAAGTGAGTCTCCATGAAGGAAGATGGATTTGAAGCTACGTGTGTCGCAGCAACGAATAGGCTTAAATTCAAATCAAAATCAGAAAGGCTGTCTGGCTTGATGTCAAAGACTGGAAGCAGCCTAGAATTGGTTATCATGATATATCTACAAACACCTTAAACCTTGTATATATTGCTGATGTAAGATATCTGCATCATTTGTATATACCCCTCTTGTACTCTACGCCTGCAAATAGGTACCATCTGTATATACCTTCTTGTAATTAACCGCGTGTATGTAGATTTTATACCTTGCTGTTGTAACTAAGCTTTGCAAATACTTGTAACTGCTGCGCCCTGTTACCCCCGGGTATGATGCGCATTATAAATAATAAAACAAACAAACAAACAGCGTGCGAAGATCAGTACACGTGAGAAGCCAAGGCACATCTTATTAAAGTTGCAAAGAAGGAACACCATGGATGCCAAGTTTCTTCATTAAAGATGAATAAATGCTATAATATTGGCAAATTCACGATCTCTGATCAAGTGAGTTGAGGATGAAAATAAATGAAGAGTATGGTGCACCGGACTGAAGATAGCAAGTGCTCGCACTCCCATATATTCCCAGAGATGATGAGCTACTGCAAGGTCAAGTTCAAAGACAATGTGAATGGCAACCGGCATGAGCGATGAGAAATGGTAGTCTAATTGGGTGGAAAGATAAGGTTGAGTCCACCCACCAGCACCTGGGGTACCAGCTTAGATGCTGCTAGAGTCTTGAATCTTCCAGAAGGGTACATGCATGCTAACCAATTACAGAGAGCCGTCTAATGAAGAGCCTAATAGTTTAAGAAGCAATGAGGTGTTGTGTTTCTAAATATTGTTGAAGATGTCTTGCACGAAAGGAGGGCATGAGTGGCCCACCTGTTTGTAGAGACCAAATCATAGTCCCAGCCCCTATAGAAGTATACTTAGATGTTCCCCTTGAGATAACCACAATCCCATGTAGGTTTTCTTAATTTGCCATGTAATATGATGTCATGAATGACGTGTCTCTGCTATAAAGATGAGATTTTTTATAATAGTTGTTGAGGTCATGCTTTGCGACGTCCGTTTAATCCCGTTGTACTCCCTGTTTTAGATAATTGTTAATAAAACAGTGTTATTTGCAAACTTACTCTCTCAGTCTTTTTGCATAGTTTGAGAAGTTATTCTCGGTCCCATCCATAGTACAACATGTTACCTTGAGTAAAAGGGCCTAAGGGTTCAATAGTAGTTTAGTAGGGGTGAAGTAGGAGAAATGTTCCTCTGCTCCATTGCAGGGCACTGCAGCACTCACCTTCACAATAGACCTGTCACACACATACACAAACACACACTGATTACAATGTTCACTGTACAAAACCTACTGGTTTTGCCTTATTCGCTATGAATTAATTTGCATTGCATTATTCCACCACAAATGGCCATTACTGTAATATGTCTGTTAGTATCAATCTCCCTCATACATTAGCAAGTATTTCTACATACAATAAATGACATACACCAAGCCCTATTCTCGAGGTACCTTGGACTCCAGAGGAGGACTAGCCCGGCCCAGCCCAGAGTTCTGGGCTGGGCCGGCCTAGTCCTCCTCTGGAGTCCAGAGTCACTCGGGAGGACAGAGAGCGGTCCTGGGCTGCTGTGCACAGTGCTCCGTGTCTCAGAGCACTGTGCACAGCAGCCCGAGTCCTGCCCGTGGCCCACAGCACAGTGAGCCACAGTCACAACAATGGTCAGTGGGCGCAATTCATGACACTTGGACTGGATCTCACAGTGAGTTGTAGGCCGAGTACCGTGGCCCGAAGCCACCATTAAAAGTTAAGTAAACTCTTAGTCTTCACCATGCGGCATGAATCATGCAGCATGTTGAAGACTAAGGGTTTACTTAATTTAACTTAATAACTAATTACCAGCACAGCATGCAAGCCCAAAACTACCTTGGAGACTGGAGCTGGCAACGGACAGTCACCTTCGGTTAGGGCAGGCTGCAGCAGCAGGCAGCCAATGTGGATGGGCCTAGTTGGGCAACTGGGTGTGAGAAGTCCACCACCACACCAGCAAGAGGGCTACAAAGTAAAGAAAGAACGAGAAGAAGGTCAGGCACACTGTGTGTCCATGACCTGACTCCACCCACACACAAATTGCCTTTGGCTGTCAAACAGCCAATGACAATCCACAACCTACCTTTTACTATGCTGCATGGCCTGCTAGCACAGGAGGTAGGAGAAGACAGAGGACTGAGACTCTAGTGAGCTGTTTGTACAATACCAATAGTGCTGGGCCACCCCTCCAGTGCCCCTACCAGCCTCCTGAATGAGAGGATGGTTACGTAGAGTGCATGGAGCTACGAGCTCCACGCACTCTACATGGCAAAAATGTCTGTAAATCGGGACTCATTGGGACTGACAATGAGGGAGGATGTTATGATGGTAAGCTAAAGCCTAACATTGGAAGTATTTTATGTAAGTTCTAGTTCACATCTATGTTGCGCATAAGCTCCACTATGAGCTCACATAATTCTAAGAATGTGCGTGTGGAATGTTTTGACTTAGATTGTAGAGGGCCAGTTGAGTTGGGGCTTCTGCTCTGACCAGGCCTGCTGTCGCTTATTTAAGAATAAATTCAAAGTGTGCATTACTGCTGTCTGGAGCCCTTTGATTTCCTCAGAGGAGTACCCGGCAGCCCACTGGGTAAGTGAGGGATTATGGGGTCAAGCAAGGCAGAAGACCACTGTTTGACTGGCAGGTTCTACGCCAGATTGAATGTCTTTTTATTGCTTGGGCCGTTCCACTGCCACCAAGTCAATCTTTTCTTGAATTTCATTTAAAATAAAATTGACGTCATCATTAATTAATTTGTTCACTTTTGCTAGTGGATTTAGCACCAAGTGAAGAGCTGACAATGATGGTAAAGACAATACTTCCTTAGATGGGTTCACCAGATGGCAGGGGTGAGGTGAAGGAGTATATTCCGAACAAGAATCACGTGATGGCATAATCCCTTCCTCGCTCTGAATTCGAAACAACAACAGAAAAGATGACAGTGCTCCCAAGGATGGACTTGAAATGTGACGCTGAGGCAAAGCAGGAGACTCTGATTTACACAGAGATGATACACCCTCTAATGCCTGGGCCTGATGACAAACAGCCACACCTGCTGGTTCCAATGGCAATATGGGCAGAGAGGGTCAAACTCAAACCGGCGCATTGCCTTCACTCGCACATCTATGCTTGAAGAAGTCGCTAATGCACCTTTGAATGTTCATGGTGGTTACCGTATAGTCTCTGACATTCTGTTCATGCTCAGCCTGGGAAATCGATAAGTTCCTATTACCTGAAGTGGAAGGACCTGAGCAGTTCAAGATCCTCGGGACAAACATCCTGGTGGGGTCGTGGGTACTATAGGTGCAGGTTCACCACAGACGGTATTGCTTCTAAGAAAGTACATTGAATGCACATACCTAGAGTGCAGTGGTCGAAGTGTAAAAAAAAAGTTATGGAACCATGTTCCCTCTGAACTGTCCCCTTTTCTGCCCACTCCCTCCATACCCACTGTCATCCTCTGCCCCCATTCAAACCCCATGTCTGGGTCCTTCCTTGCCTCTACCCCACCCGGCAACATTGGGCCTCATTATGACAATGGCGGCAGCCATGCCGCGGCACGGCTGCTGCTGGAGTCATGAAATTACTGGCACCCGACAATGGGCAATTACTGGGGCATTCCGGCCCCGCCGGACCTGGTAATTGCCCATTGCTGGTTGAAGGTAATAATTACTCCCAAAGCCCATTTGAGCCCCATCTGACTCAATGGGAATGGGGAGGCTGGATGCACCGCACCATTCGGGAATGGTGCCGGTGCATCCGACATGGTCTGCTCGCGGGTGCTGGCTCACCCGTCAGGTCAGACGTGGCAGGCGGGAAGGCACCTGCAAGCAGAAATCGTAGTTTTCTGGTCTGATAACAACTGTGCCGGTAGCTCACCAGCACCTGTTGTTACCGCACTGGCAAACTTGTAATGAGGCCCATTGTGTTGTGTTACTAAAACTGAAGAAAACACAATGAAAGAAAAGGCATTTAAATGACATCCACTAGTGTGTCATTGTCCCACTCAGCATGCACCTTCATGCAGCCTCACCTTCAACGTCCTCAGTTCACACCTCTTAAAGAACATGGCCAGCCACAGACACATCCCTCCCATTGCCTGCAGACTAATCTGAGCCTAAAGCCATTCATAGAAGATTGCGATCGAGCTGGGTGTTTTGGCTGTTGGGAATGGGTTTTGTATCCCAAACAGCCTATTGAAATAAATAATGCTCTTCCAGCACATGCGAGGTAGCGCAGTACAATATTGCACTCAGGGCTCAAGTCGAGGGTACACGCGGGTGAACGCAGTCCCCCCACTTATTTCAGAGGGTGGACTCAGTCCCCCCCAGCTAAAATGAGAAGCATTGAATGTCCTCTTTGAATTTATGAATTAATGCCAACCTCGGGGTTGAACCACAGTCGTCAGGTTTGCAGCCAGACACTTCACCGCTGCACTATATAACCTGATGAAAAATAACGAACTAAAGGTGAAATGTTGTGATTCGGTACTGCAGGTTCCAGGGAAAAAACGTGCACAACTTTAAACATTTTCAAAAACACTATTAGAAAATAATATCCTCTTGGTTTTGTGGGTGTGTGTTGATTTTATGAAAGGCAAATGCCATTGGTCCTGTGCAATTCGGGTGGTTATGCAAAGCCAATTTAATGATATGTGCATTTTTCACCTTGATATGCTAATTTCTGGTGACATCACATGCCATTGCATTTGTTGATGAGCCTCGCACTTTAATTTTTAGGACTTGACCCCTGATTTCACTGTCTTGATATCAGCAGCCGCTGAGGTTCGAGTGCCCAATGGACAAGACATGCAGTATTTTTAAAAACGGTATGGAACGGTAATGTGGGTGGCATAAAGTAAGGGAGCATCATACTTTTTAGATCTCCCCCACCTTGACCTCTGCTTAAGTTCCCTAATGCACCAAACTGCCCCATCTTGAGTCAACTGCAGTTAACTGAACTCGCAGCACCCCATTGCGTGCAGAGTTTTCATGATTGAGGCGGCCCGCCTCTGGTCACCCGGGCGGGCCACAAGTCATGTCCGGCCCACACGACAGAGCACAGAGATGCTGCGTCCAAACAGCGTATTTTGGGCAAGGACCACCCTGCAGTGCCTGGATCACCGGCACATGGATTGCCAGTTTGGGGATCACACCAGCAATGATGGCCCAGTCACTGGGGACACCCAGGTAGGGCCGCGAACCAGGCCGCAACCACGCGGCAATGGACCCCAGAAGAAACACACAGACATGAGTTGCCGCTTCCTGGGGCTCTGCTGCACTGCCTTGTCTCCCCTCCTCATTGGCTTTCCTCCTTGCCACTTGCCAACAGCTGCTACCTCCTCGAGCTTGACCCACTGCATGGGGGCCTCCAGCTTGAGGTGGTGTCTGGATGAGTCCATGACTGATGCCCGCACCTCTGCCAATTCCTGGGCACGGCCCAGGTCTAGTATCCAGTCGAGGGTCAGTGCTGGGTCTCTGAGGACTTGCTTAAGCAGCTTTGAGGAGCTGCAGCCATAGATGATCTGCGCTCTGATCTCGTCTTCCTCAAAGTTTCCCAAGTCACAGGACAGTGCAATCCTGTGCAGCTTCCCATAGAAAGCATCGAGGCTCTCCCCTTCCTCCTGCCTCGCGCACCTCATCCTGAACCGTTCATAGTCCCTGTTGACCATGAGACAGAAGTATTTGTTCAAGGCTGAGATGGCTGCAGCATATGACTGATTTGCAGGCTTTAGTGCCTTAAATAGCCTCTGAATAGCAAATCCTGCGGAGTACAGGCGTGTTGGGCGTTTGGCTGCGCCCTTGATCTCCACCGCTTCAAAGTATAGCTCCAGGTTCTCAACCCAGGCTGTCCATCGGGGCCCCAAACTGGCAGGCAAGCCCAGCGTGTCAAAGTGATGGAGTGGCGCGAGCTGACGTCAACATACACCTTTGTTGTCATCTGTCATGATGACCACTGGGTTGGTACCAGATGTGTCTATGGCAGGTGAGTCTTAGGGTACTGTGTGCTTTTTTATACGCCATTGAGGGCGAACAAGCACTCCCCCAGGGAGTCACCACCCTTGGGGTCCAGTATTTGGTTGGTATGGGTGGTACAGACACCGTCACTTGGCCGTTCTGTGCCGAGGTCCCAGAGGGCGCACAAGCACTCCTTGTGGAGCTGCTACCCCGTGGGAATGCTGGGGCAAGATTGGGCAAGCTTGGACAGGTTATTGACACCCTGTGCCCTCCCTGACTGGTGGGTCATCAGGTCCTGTAGCACTGTCCAGGGAAGGATTCCCCTCCTGCTTGTTGTTACACCAATACAAAGTTGTGACCAAGCTGGAGACTAAGAAACATCACAAATGTCTTCCTTCCTCTTCTCGATTGCCCGTTGTTCTTGGGCTTCTTTGGACTCCCACTGCTGGAGCCTGCTGCCTCGTATCGTCCCGAGGGACTCACTGCAGTGGCCCGGATCCACAGGCCATGCTCCTTTTAATTGTCCTGGGGCTCGCAATGAGACCCCACCCCTTTTCCCAGGTCGGCACTCGGCCCAGGGCAAAGGTTTCTCCACGCAGCCCGGGTCTTGATGGGCAGCGTGCTCTGCTTGCGTGCCTTCAGATAGTGGGCTCCGCCCCTTTTCCTTTGTCCTGGGGGCATGCTCTGTCACACGGTCCTGACGGCGGTTCCTTCGTTTTGCAGCTACCGCCCCAGATGGTGTCTCCCTTCTCAGAAGGTGGAGGCACCCTGCGCAGGCACCCGGCATCCGGCACCCAGGTCCCTCGCCATGCGGCTGACGCTGCTTCCTTTCCACGCGGGACCGGCAGAGGGTTGGCTCCGCCCCCTTCCTTTGTTGCTGTGACACGCGATGCTCTGGCCACGCCCTTTACAGGCCGCGCTTCAGTTTCCCTCACAGCGCCATGAGACTGGCACAGCAGCCAGCCTCCAGACAAGCTTGGCTGCTCCATGGGCATCAGACGGCCCGCACAAACCCTTGCACAATACCCTGAGCCACCCGCGGCTCTGTCACTTTGTGGTTACAGCCGCCTTCTCCTCTCTCTGCAGCTGACACCGCAACACACACTGCGGGCTACCGGCGGTCCCCACACGACTGTGTGTGGGCCCCCCAGACCGCCTCGTCGCCAATGTGGCAGCCGGCTCCGGTCACCGGGGCGGGCCACAAGTCATGTCGGGCTCACCCGACACATCACAGTCCATGCAGCGTACTGTGGGCAGGGACCACCCTGCAGCGCCCGGATCACTGGCGCATGGATTGCCAGTTTGGGGATCACCCCAGCAATGATGGCCCAGTCAATGGGGACACCCAGGTAGGGCCGCAAACCAGACCATTACCACGCGGCAATGGACCCCAGAAGAAACACACAGACACGAGTTGCCACTTCCTGGGGCTCTGCTGCACTGCCTTGTGCGTGCCAGCAGAGCACCTTTTATTAGAGAGGCGTCATGACTTTGGGCCTCATCACGAGTCTGGCGGTAACCCTTAAAAGCGGCGGTAGCGCTATTACCGCCGCATTTAAGGGACCGCCAGATCATGGCTTTGCGGATTTCCCCCCAGCTCCGCGGCAAAATTGCTGATTTTCGGCACGATTACTGCCAGCGGGAAATCCACCGGCAGTAATAGCGCACATTTTCGCCATTGGGCCCAATGGGGAATGAAGAATTCCAAATGGGCCCAATGGGGAATAGGCAATAACAATTCCGCCAAACCCGTGATCTGGCGCTAATAGCGCCGGGGGGTTTGGCGGTAGGGCTATTAGCGCAAGCGATAATAGCGGCGGCGTTACCGCCCAACTCGTGATGAGGCCCATAGTCATGACGCTCTCTCGCATCCAGCCACTAGACCAACACTCAACAATGATGTGGGTGCCCTGAATATACGATGCTGGCTGCTTTGCATAAAAACAAAGTGCATTTTGGGAACATAAGAATGACCACAAATGTATCATATATGTTTTTGATAGTAATTAAATCATGCATTCCTTCTGAGCATAAAATGCTCGCTGGATATGGTGCTCATTTCATCGGTCAGAATACTTCAACATGACAGTAAAATGTGTGGAAAGCACGACACTTATATACAGCTGTAAACCGTTTATTTGTTTGAATTTCGGCTGTCCAGGTGAGGAAAGAATGACTTTCAGATGCAGCTTGGAAGAGTGTTGCATATAGTGCTGCACGCATTAAGACTGCAAACGCACAGCGTTCAGGAGACAGACATCTTCCTGAGCTTAGGGTGTTTGGGCATCTATTCGCCATCAAACAATTTTTACCAGTCTTGTTCCAGCCCAATTCCTTCCCTGCATGCAACTGACGGCCTGAATGTTGCCCGCTTTCTATATGCATGCATTAAAAGCTTGAAGAACTTTAAACTTCGTCCTATGCCATTATCATAACATCTGCCTATTTGTTCAGCAACTCTAGACGATAAATATGCTAACACCGTAGACAGTTTCAAAGCAAAACAAATGGGTGAACACCTTCAAACTCACAACTCAGACAATTTTATACTACTTTTCTAGTGTCAGTTTAGCAGCACTTGTGTCCAAGCGAAGACATTATTTTGGGAACTAAAACTAACTGTGATAAATATTTAATGTGGACGGACGCCTGAGTGGCCTGTGGAAATACTGAGACGTACAGATGTTAATTGAGAGAAATATGAACACTTGCCTTCTTTGGTTGGCAGGAGTCACTTGCCACTTGTAAAGACGCTTTAAACATTATTTTTAGCCCAGGAAAATTAACATTTCCACTTAGAAAGTACATTGACTAACAGAACTTGAAATACTGTTGTGAGGACAGCATGTTCTGGCATTACTGGAAGGCAAAGATGAAATGGAAAACAGATTTATAGGTAAGTTGCAATGCTTTTTAGGACACTAAAAAAATTGTTTTCTGGAATGAACGTCTGCAAAACATGTTTGTCTAAGCTGAAATGGAAAGCCGATGTGCATTTTGAAACCTTGCATAACCCTTTGGAACAGACCTGTGGGATAAGGAGAGAAGGGAGGATAATGCACATAGACATCTCACCCAGGGATGGACTTGCCTATAGGGACCTCTGGAGATTTCTCGCTAGGCCTCTGCACCCTGTACCTCTTATGTGTGATAACCTATTTTATTTCCAAATGTTCTCATAGGAAAAGGGTAGGGCTTGCTGTGTCGCGATTTATTACGCAGTCACACTCAACTCAGGGAGCTCATTCCCCCCCAATGAATGTGGCGGCCAACAAATCACTATGATTTTGATTCAGGTTCTATTTGGTAAGGCCTCCAACCCGTCACACACCCCAACCACAACAAATACCCGGTGCAACAATGAACTAGGAACCAGGCCGGTGTGTAGTAAGAATAGAGATGTATTAATTTATTTCAACCAAATTTGACAGACTAACCTCAGTCACCAATGCTGTGGGAACACAAGACCAAAAACCTCTTCCATAATGGCACCCACAGCTTTCTTTTCAAATCACCCAGCAATGTAGAAAAAAAAACAATTCCAGAGACACAGTGATTGCTGATTTGGTTATAATACCTTTCTCCCAGCAACCCTCACCCTCCAAACATCAATTAGACATGGCCCCTTGAATTGAAGGCCAGTGGCAGAGAGTGGGAACACAATGTCAAAATCGTTTTTTGGGGTTCTGATAAAAATGAACTGTTTGGAAAAGGGATTCAAGAGGAAAAATCGTTTTTTTCTACTTATTATCACAGATGTAATTTGAGGGACAAAAAAGCAATGGGGAAATGTGTTTTGCCACACCTAAAAAGGACAGGCATGGCTTTGTGGTTTGGGTCAGAGCATAATGGGAAGAAAGGGGCAATGTTGTTTTTCCCACCACTCATGCAAAGAAAATACAAGGCTTCACACTTCTGATCTACAATGCAGGGGATCAATGGGGAATTGTGTTTTGAACCCTGCACACTTACTTGGGAACAAGGTTTTGGGATTAATTCTTTTGGCAAATCTTTATGTCTATACCGGATCAAAACACACTAGCTTGTTAGTTTGAATGCTACCAAAGCGCATCCCTTGATTTCTATAGGGGAATTAATTGATTTACTTTAATTAAATATGCTAAGGATCTACAAGAAAACAGGATATCTTGCTTTGGGGAAATAACTAAACCAATGCTTGAAAATACAGGGCCTACACAATCTATGGCTTTGGGGATAGTTTTACTTACAGTAGAGGCCTTGTAATGAGCATCAGTGAACAGCAGGGCACCTCTGGGACAGCAATGGTGTCAGTCAAGGATGGTCTCCTCTAAATCCTCGAAGGGGTGCCAACCAGCTTCTTTGTCTCCTGGTCCCTGTCTCCAATGCAAGATTTGAGGCCTCTCTGCTTGGATCTCCCGAAATAAGTGGAAATGCCCAGTTCTAATGCAAACCGGTTTACTTATAGGGCAAATTACATCACAAATGTCATGCCAGGAATTTATAGCAAATGGTAAGAAAAGGAAACAGCACTAACCTGGACTTTCTGCAGTCTGTGAAGATGCGAGAATCCTCCTGGTAGCCCTGCACCCTCCCGCTAAGGATATCAAGGAAGACATAGGTTTTCCAGGGAAACCCTCTGAGTAATAAAACCCTGAGAATCTGTAGCTGCAGGAATAAGATGTTTTCTGCTTACAAGTTGATTAGGGTACCTATGATCTCATGGATATGAATGCCGGACCAGGTAGTCTGCTACAGGACCAGGACACTGTAAAGAGAAGGAGCCAGGTTAAAGGGTGTCTGTACAATCCCAGATAATTTCTGAAGTGACTAAATATTACCATTTGGATCATTGGGAAAACATAAGGGTAGTGCTTGTAGTCCTGTCTTTGTCAAAATATGAGCAGGAACATAGAAGTGGTAAGTAAGAAGTCTGTAGTTGGAGGTTGAGAGCAAGAGAGAATACTCTTATGATTAGAGGGAGCCACAACAGATGAGGAGATGTCATTGTATGCAGTAACCTACCAGACGGCATGGACCCCAGAGACGGCTAAGGTGAGTGTCTGTGTGCAACGAGGATTTGATCAGAGAGGTGGCTGCACCATCAGCTGGACACCAAGTAATCGGCATGGAGTGTTCTGTGCAGCTGGCGGGATAATGCTGAGAACTTTCTGTAAAGGGAAGGCAGGCGAGACATTAGTAAATCTGAACATACGAAGCTGGGTCACCAAGGAAAAGGATACGCTACATTCATACCCAGTACTTAACTGTTAGAAGGGAAAGGTTGAATGAAGCGCGAATGGCGCGGCTGTGCATTAGCAATCTGAAACAAAGAATCTGGGTTAAAATAGACAAATAGGAACAGAACAAGTAGGAAAGATAGGAGTAACTAGAAATGCAAACTCATGATGCGTTGGCTAAGAGGAGTAGCTACACATCGGTTCCCTCAGCGAGGCTCAGTTTCGCTCCTGGCAGCTCCAGAGTTATTGGCCGAAACCACGGAATGACTCTGAGAGGCTGAAACGGACTTTGCGCTTCTACTCACCATCTTGGGGGAAACACAGACCAATCCAGAAATACACAGCCAGCGCTGCCACACGGACCATCAGTGCCTCATGACAACAAACTTGTCATGAGTCCTGCAAAAGTGATTGGTTGGTTTTCTCTATCCACTTCCCACCTGTGTGCTATTAAAACAAGGAGATGAGGGGTGTGACTTAGGAAAGCTGTGGGAGGAGAAAGCTTTGTCATCCCAAACTGAAATGTGGTCTCGGCCTGTTTCAACTTTAAAAATCTATCAAGATGGCAAGTACCCTAATTTTTCAAATCTTTACATGTATGAATATATTTTTAAGAACTACATTTTAAGGCAAGTCGGATGATGCTAATCTGAAGTCGGCTCGCCCTTCCTATGCAGAGATAAGGTTTTTCCTCATTTACTCAAGAGCCGTATCAGTGAAAAAGATGCCACTCCATAGTTCCCATGTTCATTATGTCCTTCACACCCTTTTTATGCAGTAGCATGTATTTTTCTAATGACTAAACTCCAGCCATTTCCTTGGTTCTCTTAAGTTGCATGTGATCAACCAGAGAAAGTTGCATGTTTATGTTCACCCTCCCTTATTGGCCTTGTATTGGCCCTGGCTGCAACACTAATGGACATTTTATGGGAATTGTGACCTCAAGGTCACTTCTGCTGAAAGAACAGGCATGTCCTTATCTGTGTCCACTGTTGTTTAAATCTAAGCAGTGTATTTCTTTCTATATTTTTAAGCCATGGCCCTGATTGATGGTTGACAGCCAGACCTCCCTCTCCTGAACAGCAGAGGAAAGGTCTTGGAGGTAACGTCTCATATTTAGGAAAAATGACCGGCTGTATGCAACACTCTACAATCAATGGCTTTTAAACTCACACACAAGGCATTTACATGACATTTTATAAGGCACCTGGGCCTTATATCCATTTGAAATGTACTTTGTTAATCTTACACTTGCAAAATAAATGAGTATCCCTTCTGAACTTTCCATATGTATAAGGCAGTTATATGAGGAAACCATGTTCAAACTCTGAATGCCCAGTGAGCACTTCTCTTAGCATATTGTTGTTTGGATGAGGGAAAAAGGAAGTTCTTTTATTTCTTATAATTGCAATAGGCTTGGTTTCAATTAAGATTTGGGGATCATAGTCTGTCCTGATACATTCTGGTTTCACCATCACCGTCTTGTAGACAATGTTGGATTTTACTTTTATGGACTTCATTGATTCATGGTGCGTCACCCTTTCTCAACTCTCATGCTGGACTTCCATTGCATCTTGTACTCATGGTGGCCCTGAATCATGCTGTTCCCATCTAATCGTGTAACCTGGCTTGCAACATTATGTATTACTACTAACTTCTGCAATTGTATTCACTCTCCCCTGTTCCTGGACCTAGTATGCTTGCAACCTCGTCGGTCTCCTCCCCGTCCCCCTCACTTGTTTTTTTTCGTTCCACCTCCAGCAATATCTGAAATGTTGTCAGGCCTAGTACGATTGTCACTTGTTTTGTTCCTCCTTTCCATTTCTGCACCCCTCTCCCTCACCTTTTTGTTTTTTTCCAGCTCTACCAGAAATGTCGTCAGGCCTAGTACGGTAGTGGCCTGTCTGTTTCCATTTCCTTCCCACTCTCCCCTCCCTTCCTTATGTATGTCTTAGCTCTTACACTATCTGAAATGTCGTCAGACCGAGTATGATAGTTAATTTCACATCCTTTCTGTAAAAATGTCATTGTATTTTACCTTGTTCCCTCCCTTGCCTTGAAGCGCTTTGAAACACATTGTCTATAGGCGCAATATAAATAAACTATCATATCATATCATGTTGCATAAAGATATGGTACACACTGCTGGCAGTTTCTTTAAGTAAAAGTGCAGCTCTCCATGGATTTAGTGAAACAGCATTTTCAGCCACATGCTTTTCTTTTCCTTGCTGAAATGCATTACGCATATCTTCGCACTTTTGAGATTCAAGCCCACTTTCTTTCCTTTGAGATTTAGAAAAGTTTTTGGTACAATAGGCCTCATGTCTGACATCACCATTTCTGTGCTGGCCTTATACTTCAATGGGATTTCACAAATCACTCTGGCATCTTTATTTCCGGCATTCAGGGGCTATATTTCATCCACATGTCCCCCCACCTGACTCTTTGATTCCAGTGAGACAGAGAGAAGAGCAAGGATAGAATAGGGTTTCCATTTTCCTTGAGCATGTCCACTCTGTTCCCTGTCCTGAGGGATGGGCACTCTGACCTGTACTCCACTCTTTTTGGGTTTTGGTCCTGGACTCCTACCTTTCTGGTAGCTCCACCTCCGGCTGTAGAGGCAGGGAATTATTTAATCTGCCTAGAATAAAAGAGACGTTAAATATTTATACAGTACTAATTTCCCCTGTATTATTAATGTACAAATTAACAACAAAACAACAAAATACACATTACTTTTCACTTGGCAGCTACAATTCAGAAAATGACAATTACTCTTGGTACATTCCTGATAATCATAAGTTGTTCTACTGCCTGTAAATGTGTGATTTTCTCCATCCGGGTTCCCATTCATTACTTTTATTCTTCAGATGGTTCCTGGGCTCCACCCTCACTGGGTTCTTCAATTAGTCACAAAGTCTGTTTGGGATGACAGTTTTTCAACTGATTGATATGAACCCGTATGAACCAGTTTCTCTTCCATCAATTCTCCTTTAGGGATGCAGATCTTATAGGCGACAGGTGAGATGTTATCAACAATTTCAAAAGCACTGCGCCAAGAAGGGAGGAACTTCTGCTCTTTGGTTTGGTTCCTTTGGAAATTATAAAGGTAGACCCTGTCTCCTACTTTGTACTCTTTCTTGGTGGTCTTTAAGTCGTAGTGGGTTTTCATCCCCCTGCCAACTTTTCTAAATTTTGCTGAGCGTGAGCAACACCGCACTGAAGTTTTTTTCGTACATTTTCAATGTACTCATGAGTCGTGGACACGTTGATCAGGGTCTGCTCTTGAGTTCTGTAGAGCAGATGCTGAGGTAGCACTCTTTTTCGTCCAGTTATGAGCTCGAATGGAGAACTATTTATTGCAGAAGATGATGTAGACCTCATGGCCATCATGACAAGCAGTAATTGATTGCCCCAACTAGGTCGAGAGTCTATCACAAACTTCTTCAAGATGCCGACAATTGTTTTATTGTACCACTCGACACTGGGTGGTAGGCAATGTGGAGTTTTCACTTTATCCTAAGTATCTCCCACATATTTGTCATCACCTTGCTGGTAAAATGACTTCCTTAGTCCCACTCAATCCTTTGGGGAAGGCAAAAAGGAGAGAAGATGTGATTGATCATTAGGGCGGCAGCTGTTTCCACCTTGGAATTTGGGGCCGGAAGACATTCCACCCACTTGGTAAACAAGCATGTCACGGTCAACATGTATTTGTTTCCTCTAGAAGAGCGAATCACTGGCCTGATGAAATAATCTTGCAAATCCGACCAAGGCAGTGTCATTCTCCTTTTCTGTAGGGGAGCATGGTGTGTGAGGGAACTTGGCTGAAACTGAGCACACAAAAACACCCCTTAAGTATAGGTCGAGGTCCTGACCCATGTGTGGCCAGTATGCAAGATGTCTAAAGTTGTATGAAACACCCTATGACCAGCAGTGACTGCGTCATGGGTATGACTTAACATCAGGCTTTGGAATGAGGTATGTACTTCCCACTGGTCAGATGCAGATATGGATCTCCATACCAACAAACCGTCTTGGATTCAGAACATTTTGGAAAACTTCATCAACACCCAGAGATCCTCTTTCCTGTTATAATCGGATTCTGTCAGAGGAAAATTCACAGGGTCTTCAATATGTTGATAACATTTCCCAATAAATGGATACTCTTTTTGTGCTGTAATCAAATCAGTATCTGGGGTTTCTTTACTTACTGGGCAGTTGAGAGTTCATTTTGGGCATGTGTTTGGGACCTAGTGACAGCAGTGACTTGGATTTCCCCCATCAAGGATTTGGTTTCTATGAGATCCCCGTGGATAGGTCTGGTTTCGACCAAATGGTCAGCCAAGTTATTTACAGTTTTGTCTGGTCCCTCTATTTTGGAGTGACCTCTGATCTTTTTCCTACAGATGGTAATTTCATTAGCAGTGACTAGATCCTCAATTGCGTGGATTCATTTCCCCTGCTTGAGCGGTTTGTTATTCACACAAAGCATGCCTATATTTTTCCAATTAATAGGTACTCCACAAACCCATTTCTGACACAATCTGAATTAGTGATTATGAACAGTTCTTAGAGTTGGTGTTGCATGGCAGTGAGGATGGCCGATGTACTGCCATCAACTCTGCCACCTGACTACTTCCGGGACCTATTTTGTACCCAGCAGAGGGCTCTAGGGCATCATTCACCCAGCAAATTCCAATGCCAGCCACTAGTTCTTTTTTCCTGAGATTATCAGCATGGGAGGAGCACCCATTCACATACACTGTGGGCATCCTCTAACACTTGTCTTCCTCATAGACTTTGTGTGGGCAAGTAAGGTACGCCTCCATATTGTCTTTGGTCTTTAGACCTTCGTCCTCGAGACAGTTCTCTTGAGCACAGTCATGCAAGTCAGCCAAACTTTACGCTAGGGGACTCTCCTTGTTTTGGCCATATATGACCTCCACAGGAAATCCAGGAAGTAATTCACGCTCCCTGTTCAGATTCGGTCACTTTGGAGATACCGTTGCCAGGAGTGCCTTTTCGCAATCGTTGAATTTTTCCTCCACAGAGGACAAAGTCTTGCTCGCGTACAAGATTACTTTGTTGACCCTGTCATGCTTTTGGTATAATACTGCTGTTAAGCAAGTATTTGAGAACACTGTCTCCAAAAATTCCTTGTTCTTTATGGTGTAAGCCAAACAAGGCACTTGGGAAAGGCTTCTCTTTAGATGTTTTACTGCCTCAGATTGTTCAGGACCCCACTCCCACTTGACCACGGCCTTTAATAAATGGACCAAGGGTCGCATGACCTCTGGGTAGTCCTCTATGAACTTTGTACTATAATTCATGAGTCCAAGAAGGCTTCTTGGTTCACGCAGGGTAGTAGGGTCTTTCAATTTCAATAATGCTTCTAGCTTTTTCGCCTGGGGACTCAGACCCTCAGGGGTGATTTCATGCCCTAAGAAGTTCACATGGGTCTTACACCACTGTGCCTTCTGAAAGGAAAGTTTAGCTCTGGCTTTCTGCAACTGGGTCATAAATAGCGTATTTCAGCTATACGTTCCTCCACAGTTGAGCTCTTGATTAAGACATCATCTACATAGGCTAGGTTTCCCCTTTCACCCAAGTCGGGCATGGCCTTATGTAGGAAGATATTACATTTGTTTCCAGAGTTGATGTATCCAAAGGTTGTTTGGGTCCACGTGTACTGCTGCCCCCGAAGGTAAAGGCAAGCTTTTACTGGTCTACTTTTCCTTCCTACTCGCGGGTACGGTCCAGTAACCGTTGGACAGCTCAATTGCTATAATACACCTTTGACCCTTGAATCTGGGCCAGTCCCTGATCAATGTAGGGAAGGGTGCATCATGACATGTGGATCCATTTATTTAACTCCCTAAGGTCTGCGCAAAGTCTCCTTTGGCCATTGGGTTTGAGTATCCCCAGTACCGGGTTGTTAAAGGTACTGTGGACTGGACAAATTATCCCACAGGATTCTAAGTTTTTAGTTATCTCTGTGAGTGACTCCATAGACGTGAGAAGCAACCGGTATTTCTTCACAAACAATGGAGCCATCTCAGGGTCCATTTATATGGAGGATGAATGTATCTCTGTGCGACCACAGTCGTATAAATCAAAGATATCTGGAAAATCCAAAAACACCTGTTTCAGCTTCTGCTTTTGCTCCTCGGTCTCACGGGAATCAGCAAGATTGATTAATTCTTTGACCATCTGCTTAAAGCCTGGAAAGAGCTTGGTTTTGGCAATTTCTGTGGTATCCTCCAGTTGGGTGGAGAGATCTCTTGTTATGGTGTTAGCCTGCACATGAAGTTTCAAGGATGGGAGTTAATCACTGTAAACTTGAAATACCGACTCATTCCATCCTGATGTCACAGGTCTCCTCTTCCTCACCATAAGGGCAGGAGGAGGACACCAAGAAATTCCCCCCTTGCAGGTTGAAAATATTTTGCAGAGGGATATTGTTGTCAAAATTGTGACAGTCATTTGGAATTGGTCCGAGAGCTCATTACCTAAGTCAATAGAATAATGTTGGGATTTCCAATAAAGGTGTCTGCACCCAAATTGATTCTTCTAGGGTCGCTCTTATCCACCAACATTCGAATGGTGCTATGTTCTATGTCAACTAGGGCCATCGGATGCAAATACAAACTGTTGGAGGTGATGATTCAAATTTTTCAGCACCCTTGTTTTTGAGGTCCTGTCCTCGCTTAATTTTTAGGGGAATTGTAAATTGTCGCACATGTCCTGGGATGGTGACCTCTTCTCCCATTTGAGCTTCAACCACATACGGTAGCAATTGAGCGGACCAAAATGCTTTCTCAGTGTTATCAAAGCCCATGGGGTTATCCCCCAGTCAGGACTAGGCTTTGTAATTAATTAGGTCCAAATTAATTGAGAATCGATTGAGAATGTCACTGCCTAAGTAAAAGGTGGAGGGGACATCTCTCACAACCCAACAATTATGTTCTATGCTTTTGTCACCAATGGAAATTCTTAGCATGCATCTGCTAGTCAGGAGATGTTTGGAATTTTGAGTTTCGAAGGCCCATTTCCCTCTTACAAATCAACTTAAATGTGGCAATGGTCTGATCTTTTGGGAGTTTCCTGAATAATGCTTTGCTGTTGAAACATCTTCTGTTATTCAGGCATAACCTGGCAAGAATAGGCTCCCTCCACAATTTACCTGAATGGGGAAAAACAGCTGTTAAACCTTTATCTGGATGTCGGTCGAACTGTGAACTGGTTTTTCATCCTCTTTTATCATGTGATTTAGGTTTTCTTCAGATTGTGGATTGGTATACAACTTTAGAGTATTTCCTTCCATTGTGAAATGCCACTTAAAACTGGGAGGGAGGTTAATTTTCAAAAGCGGAGAAGGGTTCCCATCACCAGTTTGTTCTCCTGCAGAGACGAGCGTGATGTCTGGGACTTGATTGTTCCTAATGTGGAATGCTATTTGGTCGGACTGTTGTTAATGCCATTTGAACTCACATAATTTGTACTTTGTTTTAATTTGATTAGCTGGTTAGTCTGAGTACAGAGGACCTTGTTCACGCAGTCAATCAGGGGTGATTCCCCAGTAGACAATGTGCACCCTCTGGAGTGACGACTATCACAGGGTGTTTGTCCCATCTTGGCAGTTCATCTTTTCATATTGAACTCCAACATGGTGGGATATTTGCACCCAGATATCTTATGGAATTGGGAAGTCTGCTTTTTCCCATGATTCTTCACTGTCCCCCTTTTCCTGGAGACAGTTACCCAAACCTGTTTTGGGGAGGATCCCTAATTGCTTTGACGGTCATCTAAGTGACATTGTTGGTGCTCTTGGTCAGTCTCCATACTTATCCAGTCTAAATCAGTGTCTTCTGGGAGCCATTTTTTTCATTTGGGAGTGATCCATCTATCCCTGAAAGAGAAGATTTTCTGGGATCATGCAGGCTTCCTCCACAAAGTGGGTTCTCTTTTGCTCTTGATTTCTCCTACTTACCCTCTGTTCCCTAGGTTCCAGCTTTTTGGGGCTAGAAGATTTTTGTTTAGGTTCAGAGGTTTCCAGGGGTTTTGTTCTGGTGAGAAAGGAAGCTTCCACTTCCCCCCCGACCCCCTCCTCTGGAACCTGTTGGTTGTCAGAGGTTTCTTCCCGTCATTGCTCCGGGGCCCCATACTTGGGTGTTGAGCTGTTCTGGGCAGAAATTTCCATTTGAGGGCTCTGTTGATCCGTCAACATGCGACCCAGGTCTTGTGTTAAATGTTGGACCTCGCGTTCGAGTTGAGATATCCTTTCTGGTTGGTAGGGGGGTCTCGATTCATACCTTTGTTGCTCCTGGAAAGGGTAGCTGTCCCTTCTCCCTGTAAGTGATTTGAATCCGGCACACCCCCGAGTCAAGCCCAGCATATAGTGCACAATTGAAACCCTTATTTATTTTTATCTATAAGTTCAATATTCTGAACGATATACCTCTTGTATCACACCCTTCTCCTGGAAACCCCCCCCCCCCGGTCACACTGAACCAGGAATCAGGCTAGTTTACAAAGGTAAATATTTATTTATGTATTTAAAATGTAATCACAATATATTTTAATCGGTAAACAACAATCACCAATGGGGTGACAGAACACTGAATGATATCTTTAATACACTATGAATCAATTAATAAGCACAATAATAAATGCAGCACAGAAAAGAATACTTTTGAATGGGTGTAGAACAGATGGCACTATGGTTGGGAATTCCCCCTGCAACACCCCTCAACCCCCCAATAGGCAATGTAAAGAGATGGGAGGAGAGAGCAGGTATTCAGGAATAGCACAAATCAAAGAGAATATCAGTCCCACCTTCCCCCTTCAAACACAAGAGAAACACGGAATTGACTTTGCAGCTGTCAGAATGGCTTTGAAATTGTCTTTGGAATTTACTGAGCAAGAACACCTAGGGCCTCATCACGACCTTGGCGGTATTAGCGCGGGGGCTATTAGCACGATCGCCATAGCCCCCGGCGCTAATAGCGCGGGATCACGAGTTGGGCGGACTTCGAAGTCCCCATTCCCCATTGAGCCCATTCAGGAATGCCCCATTCCCCATTGGGCTCAATGGGGACATTTTGCACTCATACCGCCGGCGGATTTTCCGCTGGCGGTATGAGCGTGAATTTTCAGTGGATTTCACACCAGCTCAGAGCTGGGTTGAAATCCGCTGAGGCCCTGATTCGGTGGACCGTTAAATCCGGCGGTAATAGTGCTACCGCTGGATTTAAGGGTTACCGCCGAGGTCGTGATGAGGCCCCAAATGTGGTAAAAAATACTTAAATTGTGATAAATTCCTATGGGAGCTGCTTTGAACAGTTGCACACAATCACCAGCAATGGTTTAGTCAAAAGAAAGCAATGGAAATCTCAAAGTCCAAGTCGGAAACAATTTAAAGCTATTTCACACGTGTAAAATTTCTCAGAATGTAAAATCGTGGCAAACTTTTCCTTACGCGATATTCACTATAACGGGAGAATCACACTGTTTTGCAATGAGGTTTTGGATTCTATGGATAGATAAGGATGTTAGGTACAAGTTGGAGTTGGAATTCTGTTTCTATCCTAAAAACAAAGGGAGTTATAGAGGTTTTAGTAAAGGTCATTTTTGTAAAATAGGCATGTGAATGGAAAACAGAAATGCACTTTAAAAATGACAGGTGGGTTGATTACAATAGATTATGACTATGAAAAAGCGAATGCCACAAATGGATCTTACAGTCATGTGATCAGCGTAACCCGCCTGTTGTGGATACTCTACTTCTTCAGATGAGAAAAGAGTCAGCGCAAAGCTAGTTCTAGCAACACTATGGTTCTGAATTAAAATTGGGATGGGTTTGAGATGGGGATAAGACAATGCAAATATACTAGGGGTCACAGTTATTCCTATTAATACTCACAGGATAAGTTATTAAATTGGACCGTCAGTTCTGGTCATGGATTGGATCTGGTCTAGGAAGAACAGGACACCAGGCATGGGATTGGGTCAGCTAGGCTGGTCACTGGATTTGCACAGGATCAGCCCTCCTAGTCGATGGATATTTCAATCAGCTTGATAGCGAGTTCCACAGGCAAGCCTAGTGGTAGCACACCAGAGAATTTCAGGATACTAGATCAAAAGGCCTTCTCACACCACAGCGCTTCGCTGGGTTGCAAGAATAAGTTTGAAGATTTAGGCCTTGTACAAAGTCAATAGTTCTCCACTGCTTGCAAGAGTTGTGGCATCTGGATCTGGAAAGATGTTAAAGCTGGATGTAGAATGCTGGATCAGAGTGCTTCGCCAGAATCAGGAAAGTGAGTGGATCTGTGAGTCCGTATGTGTTGTCAGCTGTCTCTATTTATCCTTTAAAATGACATCACAAAATGGGTGTATGGACCGGCTTAGCTAAGCTTGCCCCTGTGAGCTGGGATCGGGTCAAAACTTCATCTCCGCCTTGCATTTGAGTGATTGGATCAAGGCCGGGTGATGTCACATTTTATGGTCTGCTTTACAGTCCCTTTAGCTACTGGTCTCAATATCGGATTTTATACTAAATACACATTTCTACATTGGTCACTTTTACACAAATCACACACAAAGATGCTATATTTTATGTAGCATCTGTTCTTCAAAATCCTGCAGCTGTGGGTTCCTGGTTCAACTTTCTACAGAATGTTGTCCTTTTTGCTGTGAACACACTTTCCAAACTTTATGCAAATTTCCACAAATGTGTGTTTAACATAGGAATGTGTGTGTACATTTTCACAATTCTAGGATTCATACATTTCACATAAAACCACATATATTGCCATTCCTGTCCTGAACATGTTACACGGTTCTGCCGCCTCTTAAAATGTGCAGCCAAAAATTAGACTAACAGATATGTCCTTGGTATATTTTTCACCATTTTGAATCATGAGTTATGAGTCTTTAAAAAATGTTCTTTGTTCATGCTTAACAGCAAATGGTACGCCCCTTTTGCTCTCCCTGGAGTCTAGGAACATCCCCCTCCTTGTTTGTTCCTTCCAGGAGCCATTTACGACCC
Source organism: Ambystoma mexicanum (assembly GCF_040938575.1). Taxonomy (NCBI): domain Eukaryota; kingdom Metazoa; phylum Chordata; class Amphibia; order Caudata; family Ambystomatidae; genus Ambystoma; species Ambystoma mexicanum. Next base: position 322,367,710 of record NC_090930.1, read on the forward strand.
TTTCACACATCCGTTTCCTGGGCTCAAGGGCCTGCTATTGTTCATTCTCTTTCTGTAGACAAGAGTCTGGGTTAACCCACAATTAGCACCTCCCCGTGGGTTTCTCCTGAGGGGAAGGCCCTCCTCTTGGGAGGAACCTGTGTGTCCACTTCCAAAGGGTTGCAGCTCAGCCAAGCTAATTTATTCTTAATCAAAACCAGGAAAAACCACATTTGTTGCATCAAACATAAACACATTATTTTCTCAGCTTTAACTCTGTGAGATAAAAAGCAACTGAGATCTGTATTCTTTTTAGCCACAATCCTTTTTATGTTTGCTGATCTGGCAGACTTTTTAGTTTAGATCACTTTAAAGTTTCATCAGTAACTCATCTGACAGCTGTCAATCTGGTAGCCCAGGGTACTGCACCCAGATTCTGACAGGGGCTGGCAGTTTACATACAATCCAGTTTTTCTGAAGAATGTTTTGCTCTTCTTTTAGGAATTTGTATGTTTGCAATGCTTCATTAGATTACATGAACTTTAGCACCAGGCAGGATTTAGGATGTTAAGAAGTGTTGAATTATAGGCATTTTGGAGTTTTTAGCACCAAAGCAAATGTCATTTGTAGGTACATTTTGGAGTTTTATTTACAAAGTGCTGCTTCTCTCTCTGCACTCTGTTTGCTGGTCACGGAACCCACTGGCACATATTCTGCAGTGTGTGCTCTATTCCACCACACATGCACCATGGGGGGCAGGTTGTGCATCCATATTTTTGTGTGCTTGAGAACGCGGTTTTTGTAGGTTTTAGGTGCGCACAAGAGTTTTGCCGCCATTGTTGCAGTTCCTTGCACCATAAGTATTAGAGTGATACCGCATAGCACAGCAAAGTGGGTCAATACATCCACACATCCCACAATAGCTTTGGTATTGAGAGTTTCCCTGATAACCCTCCATCCTTGGTCTCCCTTCTCCCTGATTTGGGAATCGATTGTCCTTTAAGCTGGGAGAGAGAGGAGGGCTGTTCTGAAAATTAGGGTTTGAAGGGTATCTGGGAAAGAAACTTAGGTTGTGGGGTAGAGTATTTCTTCCCTCCTGAGGGAAGTTTTGAGGTTGTTTTCCTGGGGCAGCAGTACTTATCTGATTGCCCCCCCCTTGTGCCAGGGGAGTCCATACATACCCCAAGATGGGTCTGTTACCCTTTCATCTAGGGCTAATGTAGGTGGCAGCATCCGATGGAGCATTGGTTGGATACCCTGCCTGGCTACAACCTAATTAGGTTGGATCAGAAGGTCTCCTCTGCCTCTCATTCTGCTTATTAGTGTTAGAGGGAGGAGCATGTTTAGGCCCCCTCATTTCCATGTCCAATATGGGGATATTATTCACCTCTGTCACCTTTTCAGCAGCTGGTGTGGTTGATGGTTTGGGTTTTTTAGTATTATTTTTGTTTTCAGAGGGATTTTGTACTTCATAAAGCTAGGTGGCCTGTTCTATCACCCAATCCAGAGTCCTACGTTCACGGAAGTTCCTTACCAGTTGGGTCATAACGTATTTCGCAAGCGCATGGAAGTAAGTGTTAATGAAATCCCAGCAAATTTGTGTTCACCAACCTAGAGGTCTCGGCAAATGCCTGCTTCAGCCCTTGCACAAACTCTCTAGATGCTTGGTCTTCCCCACACTGCAGGTTGTAGGCCACTTTGCAGGCCTACTGAGGGGTTCCTGTGAATGGAGAAATGCTTGAAGATAGCTGCCTTATAGGTGGACCATCTTTGGTGATCTTGGGCCTACAGGCCTGCAAAGAGGCTGGAGTATTCCAGGGAGAATGTCCAGTTGACGCACTCCATGGAATTTTGATCATTCTTCAAACCAAATGACATCATCCTTCGGTCATAAAGTTCTAGATGCTCCCATACTGAGTATTTGGAATTTTTGTGGTAGGGAGTCATAAAGTTCAGTATGGCCTTTATTTGCCAAATTGGGTCTTTCACAAGACTTCTCTTCTGTTTTGCAGACTTTATTTTCCACTGCACCTGAGTCCACTCACCCTCTGGCTCAGAGCTAATACTATTGGTGGTCCACTCCCTGTCCACCAGGCGCTCCCTACCTCTATGAGACTGGGATTCCCTCCCAGAATGACAACGTCTGGTCTCTTCTCCGCTGTGGTACTGTGGGCTCTCAGGGTCACTTCCCTTGGGCTGCCCTTTTCACATGTGTGAGTTCTCATCTTCCTCATCCCTTCTTCTGGGTATGGTGGAGAATTCCCCCAACCTGACTAAATGTATGATAGTTTTTGAAATACTCTTTTGAGGCTTGGACTCTGGTTCTTTTCTTCCTGCAAAGCAGACCAGGTGGTCCCTTTGTAACTTTAGTTTCTGCCAGTCTAACTGATATTTTCATCATAGGAGCCCTCCTGGTCAGAAGTACATGCTAGGGTATTTTTAAATCTGGGTAGAGATGAATACCCATCAATATCTGATAAGGACTGGCCTTCCGGCTCAGTTGGACTAGGCCTGGTTGAGTCCAGCTTCCTCGTGTTTCCCTGTTCTTGAAAACTGGTAGGAAAGTTGGCAGCACCCTGTGCATATAATTTGGTGAGTTGGCTTGAGGTTCCTGGTAAGGAGGTCATCACTCCATGATCGGAGGGTGCCTTTCCATACTCTAACTGGTCCCAGTGCCTCAAAGTCTGTTTGTAATTGGCTATTTCCTTTTCCAAACTCTCAAATTTCTCAGCCCCTATCGCTTGGTGATATATAGAGCCCTGAGCTTTCAATTCTGATACCAGTGTGTGAGTAGCTTCTAGCACTTTATTTTGTGCCAATACTTGGTCACTGAGTTCCTTGTTATCCTCACAAAGTGACTCATTTTCCATCTGTGAGGCTTGTGTTGTATGGGCATATTCAGACCTCTTCTTTTGGAGGAGGCTAATCTCCTTCTTTTGTGCACTTGTGGCCTGTGTTGCCTGCTCTATGTTAAACTCTGCTTGCCTCAAATGTTCCATTAATTTTTCATTTTCTATCCTCATGTCAGTCAGTTTCTGAAAACATAACTCACTTTTCTCCATGTCGTCCTTAACTGACACACTTTCTGAAACAGGGCACTTTTCTCCTGACACAATTTGCTATTCTCTTCCCTGAGCTGCTCTCTGTTGTTTCAGAGTGTTCAGATTGTACCATATCTGATCAAATTCCACCTGGGAATTAACATCCCTCATGATCAACTGGCTATTTTCATTTTTCAGTTGTTTAATCTGCGTTTGAAATGCAAAAATGTCCTCTAAGCAGGCTCTGTTGTGAACTACCTGCTGACTTAATTTGTGTTGACTCACTCAGGTTTTCAACACCTTCTAGATACTCCTCTTTCAGTGCAGAAAATGGAGCCTCTTGCTCTAAATTCACTTGTGTCATTGACTCATCTTTTAGCTTCTGAATAATGTTTATTAATTTAAGCTCTGAATTTTGGCTCTGTTGCGCCTTTTCTTCTAATTTTTTCAACTCTCTCTGTGCTTGATCCAAAAGCACAGACTGGTTTTGCACAGAGGAGAGGCTACACTATCCTGGTATCTTTCTTGTATTATCATCATATGGAAGTGCATATATGCTGTGAGCTGAGCCATTTTAATTTGCTCGTCTCTGCTTGTATGTGTCATATAAAAGTCTGACGGGCCTGGTGTAACAGCCCATTATCTGCCACACATCAACATTTGCAGAGGTAACCTCCTGCATCATTCTAGCTTGCCACAATTCATGCTCCTGTTCTATCCATTCACCTTTAATAAACACTTTGGATAGAAGGTGCTTCTTGGCCATATTGATTTCTACGGTGCTCACTCTGAAATGTGTTCTGCACTTCACATGCTCTCTATAGAGGGGCAACATCTCAACCCTGTTCCTGCTTAGTTTGTACTCACAGTGACAACTCAAATCATCACTGTTTTATCTGTACACTGCCCTGAAACCCAGGGCACAGGTCTGAATGGTGCCTTCACAATGCAACACAACTTTCCATCCACTGAAATGCAATTACACCTAAATGAATAGTTTAATGCTACTAAACTATCATGAGTGGAAACTCTGTAGCAATCCCAGATGAGTCCCCAGTTTTGACGCAGTTTATTACACGGTCACATTGAACTCAGGGGGTTCCTTCCCCCCAATGAATGTTGCGCACAACAAATCACTGTGATTTTGATTCAGGTTTTATTTGGTAAGGCCTCCACCCCATCTCTCCCCCAACCCCAACAAATACCCAGTGCTACAATAGACTAGGAACCAGGCCGGTGTATAGTAAGAATATAGATTACTTTTTATTTAAGTCAAATTTGACAAACAGACTAACATCAGCCAACAATGCTTTGGCAACACAAGAACAAAAATGACTTCCATATTGGCACCAACACAGAGATAATACTGAGATATGCAGTCACAATTTCCCACAGCTTTCTTTTCAAATCACCTACCAATACAGAAAAAAAAGAACAATTCAAGGCACACAGTGATTGCTGATTTGGTTATAATACTTTTCTCCCAGCAACCCCACCCTCCAAACATCAATTAGACTTGGCCCCTCTGAATTGAAGGCCAGTGGCAGAGAGTGGGAACACAATGTCAAAATCGTTTTTCGGGGGTTCTGATAAAAATGAACTCTTTGGAAAAGGGATTCAAAGGAAAAACAGTTTTCTCTACTTATTACCACAGATGCAATATGAGGGACAGAAAAGCAATGTGAACATTTGTTTTGCCGCACCTGAAAAGGACAGGCAGGGCGTTGTGGTTTGGGTTAGAGCACAATGGGCACAAAGCGGCAATGTTGTTTTTCCCACCACTCATGCAAAGGAAATACAGGGCTTCACACTTCTGATCTACAATGCAGGGGATCAATGGGGAATTTATTTTTGCACCCGGCACACTCACTTGGAAACAGGGTATTGGTATTAATTCTTTTGGCAAATCTTTATCTATACACTGGCTCAAATCACACTGGGAAGAGCTTGTTAGTTTTGAATGCCAACAAAACACATCCAGGGATTTCTAGAGGGGAATTAATTGATTTACTTTAATTAAATATGCTAAGGATCTATACAGACAAACAGCATATTTAGTTATGGGGAAACAACTAAAACAATGCTTGTAAATGCAGGTCATATACAATCTATGGCTTTGGGGATAGTTTTACTTTCAGGAGAGGCTTTGTAATGAGCATCAGGGAACAGCAGGGCACATCTGGGACTGCAAGGGTGTCAGTCAAGGATAGTCGCCTCTGAATCCTTCAAGGGGTCCCAGTCAGCTTCTATGTCTGCTGGTCCCTGTCTCCAATGCAGGATTTGGGGCCCCTCTGCTTGGATGTTTCTCGCAAACTTTCATCAGCAGGTTACCTCACAGACTAAGTGGAAAAAGCCCAGCTCTAATGCAAACTGGTTTACTTATAGGGAAAATGACATCACCAATTTATCATGATTCCCGCAAAAGGGATTGGTTGGTTTTCTCTACCCACCTACCACCTGTGTGCTAATAGGACAAGGAGATGAGGGGTGTGAGTTGTGAAAGCTGTGGGAGGAGAAAGCTTTGTCATCCCAAACTGACATGCGGGCTCAGCCTGTTTCAACTCTAAAAATCTATCAAAATGGCAAGTACCCTAATTTTTAAAATCTTTACATGTATGAATGTATTTTTAAGCACTCCATTTTAAGGCAAATCAGATGATGCCAATCTGAAGTTGGCACACCCTTCTTATGCAGAGATATGGTTTTGCTTCATTTACTCAGGAGGCGTATCAGTTTAAAATATACCACTTCATAGTTCCCATGTTAATTTTTCCCTTCACCCTCGCACCAACTTTTGAATCTCTCGGAATCAAGTTAGTTATGTTTATCACACCAAAATGTTTTGGCATGGTTCAAAGGGGATTACTGTCTCCTTTAATAAAATTCTGGAATGACCATTGTGGCATATACTCTGCCCTTTTTATGCAATAATATGTATTTGTCTATTAACTAAATTCCAGCCTTTTCCTTTGTTCTCTTAAATCGCATGTGATCAACCAGAGGCTGGCTCATGTTTATGTTTGCTCCTTCCTTCTTGGCCTTGAAATGACCCTGGCTGCAACACTAATGGATATTTTATGGGAATTGTGACCTTAAGGTCACTTCTGCTGAAAGAACAGGCATGGCCTTATCTGTTTCCACCGTGGTTTAAATCTAAGCAGTTTATTTATTTCTATATTTTTGAGCAATAGCCCTGATTGATGGTTGACAACCAGATCTCCCTCTCCAGGACAGCAGAAGAAAGATCTTGGAGATTACGTTTAATCTTTAGGAGAAATGACCGGCTGTATGTACAATTCTGCAAGTAATGGCTTTTAAACTCACACACAATGCATTTTATATGACATTTTATAAGGCACCTGGGCCTTATATCCATATGTAATGTATTTCTTTAACCTCACAGTTACAAAATGCATGATTATCCCTTCTGGATTGTCCATGTGTATAGGCAGTTATATGAGGAAACCATGTTCAAACTCTGAAAGTCTAGTGAGCACTTCTCTTAGCATACTGTCATTTGGATGAGGGAAAAAGGATGTTCTTTTATTTCTTATAATTGCAAGAAGCTTGGTTTCAATTAAGATTTTGGGATCACAGTCTCATGTTGCATAAAGATATTGTACACGCTGGTGTCTGTCTCTTTAAGTAAAAGTGCAGCTCTCCGTGGATTTAGTAAAACAGCATTTTCAGCCATGTCTTTCATTCCCTTGATGAAATGCTTTGTGCATACCTTTGCGCCTTTGAGATTCAAACCCACTGTTTTTCCTTTAAGATTTAGACCTGTTTCTGGTTCAATAGGCCTCATGTCTGACATCACCATTTCTGTGCTGGCCTTATACTTCAATGGGACTTCACAAATCACTATGGCCTCTTTATTTCTGGCATTCAGGGACTATATTTCACCTCACAGGAGGAAATGTGTAATATGGAGCCACTTTGAACATTATTTCTAGGGCCTCTTCTGATTCCCAGTCCACCATGATTTTACAAGACCGCCTCTCACCATATCCACTTCCAGTTTAAGCCTTTGCTTTGTGCAAGAAATCAACTCCAGAGGTTAAACATGATAGAATTTGTCAAGCTCTAAATTTCTGAAAGAATGGAATCTAAACTCCACTCATAAAATAACCAACACAACTTTTATTCAATGTTAATGACTCCAACGGTGGCAAAAATACAATAATTAGGCTTCAGACTATCCCCAAGGACTGAATATGATCAGTAGCTACGAAATGCTGAAAAACCTGTATTAGAACAAAGCTGCTGCTCGACCTCCTATTCTACCTCTCATCATCTTATGGCACCATTGATCACATGTTCTTGCTCCAATTTCTGAAACTCTGCAGCAACAGTATTGGTGGCTCCCGAAGCTCATGATCAGGTCAAGCACTCACCTCCCAGCAGGAAGCAACATCCACAAAACTGTTTTACATAGCCCAAGTAACCTCTGTGCTTGTATGACTGGCAGGCCTTCTGAGCCTATATTCAGATGGTAGACCGCCACTTAATACTGCTGCCTGTGGAGGGGGTGCAAGCCCATCCAAACAAATGCCAAAGATCTGTCCACTGCACCCTTTACTCTAGGCATTCATCTTAAATTGTGTTCAGCTATGTTAAGGTCATTAACTAGGCCTGGGAGGATCTGCAGCTTCTCCTGCCACAAGCAAGACAATCAGGATCACACAACACCATTGGTGACACCAAGACAGGATTGGGCCGAAATCTGCCCCAAGCAGATAACAACATCCACAAAGCATTTTTTCGGAACCAAAGTCTTCACTTGCTGCACTGATCGGCAGGTCTTTTGTCCCCATGATTGGATGATGGTCATTCAACTAGTCATGTTGCTTGAGGTTGCTGATTCAGGTCATTTCCATGATGGCACATTGTAAAGACTGGAGGGGGGTGTCTGTACTTATGCTCTCTATATGCTAGAGGCGAGGCACAGAGGACCCCAGCCAAGATTCTCTATTCGGTAGCTATGGTCGAGCAATCAAGGCCTAGCTTCTCAGGAGGTGATGCAGGCTGGTTCTTAAGTACAGTGTAGTCCCCAGTCCCCCTCAAAGGAATGTCCACACATTGTGTTAGTCAAAACACAGTCTTTATATAATTTATATTCAAGGTGATGTACACTATCACAATAACTCACGTTGTGCTCAGAAAATCAACAATGGTAAATATATACAGTTCTAAAGTGGTACCACAATTATTATCAGATCTCATTAAAGTGCATCAGCTATACTGTCAAAATGCCACACAGATCAATAAAGAGGAAACCAGCAGTAGAGAGGGGAAGGAAAGCAAGATGGTAGAACAATTGGCAGAATACTGGCCTTTACCAACTAGGCACAATTCTGTGTGGAGATCCCCCCACCTGGGCAGCCTGTAAAGCAAAGATGTAAAACAAGCCCAGTCCATATATTGTTCTACGAGTCTTATTTCCCTCTACAATAGTTCTACAACCCCAATGTACCTGGAATTGTTGCGTTTGTTGATGGGAAATCTGTAAGCGATATTCAATCAACACTACAGCCAAGTCAATGCCTAGTCTGGGATGCTGAGGAAAACCCTTATTAATGTATTGTTATGTCTAGTTCAGTACTCTGGATGACCACCCTTGTATAACACCCCCCTCTTAGAATCCCCCTGACGCCACTGAGCCAAGAAGTAGGTTTGTTTTGCAAATTAAAAGGTTTATTTGAGGATTTAAACAATATATATATCACACTTTATAATAAAATAATATCTGATAGTACACTTAGACATATGATGTTGATCAACAATGGGTAATCTGGCGCTAGCACACTTCTTTACAATCAATGAGGAGTTAGTATAGGATGGATAAAGTAGCAAACATACTTTTATGGTTTCAAATGAATTGAATGAAAATGCAGAAACTAACTGATATGGTTTCACAAGATATCATATGTTCACTTTTCCCCTGGTGGCAATTCACCCCCCCCTTATATGCAATGCAAGGAGATGGAAGTAACACACACAGTTCTCAGGAATGCAATCAAATATAATACGAAATTCAATTCCCACCCCAGCAAGCTTAGAGAAAACAGGTATGAGTTTTAAAACACAGGCCTAAGTGCTTTGAATGTGGTGGCATTGAAGTGGGAAATATGCTGAAAATGCTTTTAATTCCCTTTAGGAGGTTCAGGGTGAGTGAGAGATACTTGGGATGAGCTCAGGCTCACTTTAGCAATGATTCAGGGATGGTTATTAAGAGGCAAACAAATTTTTAGCAAAGGAAAGCAAAAAGCTGCTATCTTTTTACAGGTAAAGAAATCAGGCCAAATCGCAAATCGCGGCAACATTCGCGAGTGCGTGAATCGCGATTAGGGCACAAGTATAAGTTCTTAGGTTCGTTGGAAAGCTTAGATTCTAAGCTTTCAGATGAAAGTTAAATTTCGTTCCTAGCCCAAACGGTTCCAGAGATACGGACGATTAAATAAAGGTAGTTTTTCGGATTTAAAGTTAACTCAAAATGACAGGTGACAGCTTGCAGCTGCAGAATTGACAGGTGACAGTTGTGCAGCTTTAAAAATGACAGATGACACGATTTCTAGGAGGCAGTTCTACTTAGGTTAAAATAGTTTGGATTAGATTATTTTAACTAAGAGATTGGTTCTGCACAGTTCTGCTAGGTACTCACAATATAAATTTGAACTAGGCCTCGTCACGGATCTGGTCAACACGTCCGGCTGCGGTTCTGTCAGCTCGGCGGGTCAATCAGGCACCGGTTCTGCTCACAGCGATCTGGGTCAGCTCTGCTCTGCTGGTGTAGCCTCTCTGGATTCCGCGGCCTCTGGTTCTGGATACTGCTCTGCTTTCCGGTCCGGATCAAGTGAATTCTGGATGTAACACTGCTTTCTGGGTACTGGCAAGAGTTCTTGGCAAAAGAATTCAGACAGCTCGCCCGGCTGTGGAATAGTTTGCAAATGATTTTAAGGATGCTGAGGCCTGCTGAGAAGAGTTCTCAGTTTGTGGGTTTAGGCCCTTGCTTTAAATTCTGAAGTAAAGTTCTGGTCTTTGGAGATTGATGGATTTGAAGTCTGGATCTCTGGATGTGAAGTCGTCGGTCAGCATGCTCCGCAGCAAATGGAATTGAATGTCTCTACCTGTCCCAGCAGTCTCTTTTTATGTGTTTTGAAAATGGGTGTGTGCCTGGGCCTAGCTAAGCCTGCCCCTCTCTACTTGTCATTGGCCCAATTCTCCCCTCTCCTATGATTGGGGGAAGGAAATGGATTGTCATCATGATGAGGTCTGTTTATGGGTCAGAGGATCCTCCCCTGGTCAGTATGCCCACAAATCTATATTTGATTCAAATACATCTTTCCCAGATATACAATTTGTTGAAATTACATGTACACATTATATATTCCTTATGGTCCATGCTTGTCCGCCTCTGATCTTCCTGGGGCTTGCATTCAAAAATGACAACATTTTGCGCTTTTTAACTGGTTTTGCAATATCGGACATTTACCCAAAATTACACACATGTGCGCAAGGAGTATGGACATTAATTGATGAAGTGTCAGATTTTTAACATGCAGACATTTGGAGTGAGACCCTATTTTCCTCTAGCAACCCCCCAGAATACACCACAGGGTCCTAACGCCTCTCAAAATGTTCACAGAAAAATCACAAAAATAATGATATTACTTATATAATTCTGACAAGTCCGCACTATGAGTTATCTATCTTTTTAAAATTATGCCCTGGTTAAAAAGGGGTGTGGCTTCCCACATCACAGGGTGGATTAACTGGTTTATCCACTTCCCCCAAGCTCAGCTGCTAGCAGAGGCACTGCCCCTCCCAGTTTCCCCTAAGAGGAAGCCACTTTACGACACCCCCAATATAACATTTGCCTGAGTCAAGGGAGTTGCATTGTTCTGTTCCTTCCAGTTCCCAGGTGCTCCACCCCTAATCTAATCAGAGAGGTGACAACTCCTTTTGGCAAGGGGCAGCAGGATGCAGCTAGGCCTGGGAAGAGTGGCTGAACAGGTTTCTCCTATCGGGAGTAGTTGTCAGGCAGAATCCAGTTTCACTAAGCCAGGTTTCAGCTAAATGTCACTTTTTGTTCCCAGTTTTGTACATTCAAATCAAACTGACAATTTGTACCTATACATTAAATAATTACTTCCTTCAAGTCATTTCAGAATATGGTTTTACATTCTTCCACCTCTTAGCAAGTCTTTCCTTGGTCTGGTTTTGTTTCATTTGTTCAGTTTTACACAAAAGTCTGGTGGTTTTAAAACGCCGGCTTTCTGATAGTGGTGAGTACTGGTAATGCAACCATTTTTGGGATTAAGAAAATGAATTCCCCACAGTTCTGAGTTGCTTTTTTGGCAATCAGCATTGCCATTCCCAATGGTTTCAGGCTACTGTGTGTGTAGCCCAATGGTGGTTTTAGGCAGTGCCCTCCTGTGCTCACAACATAGGCAAAAATGGGTGGCAGCCTATTCTTCATGTTTTCCTTGTGCACTCTCTGGGGAGTTCTGGCCATCATGATGTTTTCCATGCCAGTACTGCACAGTTTTATGGTAGGGCTTGTATGCATGGGTAAAAACATCCCACAAATCGACGGCCCTTCTTGAGTGCCCTCCTTTTAAGGAAGGAGTCACGGGTCGTCGAACGTCCGACGGAGAACGGGGTGAACTACGTCAGTGAATTGGCAGCTTTGCTCCTAGCAGTGCTCGTTGACGACGGAGCGTTGGCATCCTGCAAGGAAGAGGCGTGCGGGGCACCTCGGTGACGGTAGTTCTGGACCGCAAAGAGATGTTGAAGAACTGTGACCCAGCAAGTGCATCGAGTCGTCGGCATCTCTGTGGTCTTTAGGTGGCGGGAAACCCACCGGCGGATGCTCCTCGGCGTGTCGACGGTCGGGCCTTCTCCAGCTGGATAAAGTGGCCAGCGATGCAGACGAGAGTGCCCTTGGATCAAATTAAGTTCTTTGGCAAACGGGAGCACGGTGGCTCCAGTCGGCGACAGCGGTCGTCGACAGAGGTGGTCAACAGTCCGGGCGCTTCTCTTTGGGATTCTGCGGCAGTCCCCATCTCCGGTCGGCAGCCTGTCATAGGTCTGTCTACCAGGGAGCTTTGGCAAAGATCAGCTGGTGCACAATGGTCCCTCGTAGCTCGGGAAGAGGGCGCCTTACCAGGTCCTCTCTGGGTCAGTCCTTGGAGACACAGCAGCTTTCAGATTGATGAAGGAGAGCAACAGTAATTCTTCTCTTCCAGCAGCGCTTCAAGGTTAAGCTTCAGTTTCACTCCAGTTACTCTTCAGCTTCTGAACACGAATTCTAGCAGTGAGAGGCCTCCAGATATACTGGTTGATCTCCCATTCATTCTGATGGGTCACATGCAGGCAACGAATCGGTCAAAAGGGGATTCATGCAGGCAGGCAGCCAATCAGGTGCATAGTGCATTCAGGTCATTCACTTCTTTCCAGACACTCACAACAAGTTATGTGTATTGGGACAAGTACCCAGCCATTCAACACTCCACACTGCATTCATAACAGTTTCGGGCAGGGCTGTCTCAGTCATTGTGTCAAACACCAGATACTGGACACCCACAACACAGAATGCGTATTCGTCACACACTCCATTCACCCAGGTCCCACCCACAGGGTGTACCCACAACATACAGTCACTGGGAAGGCTCCAGCCAGTCTGGCCTGGACTTCACAACAACACCATATATGGAACTTCCACCCAACAGCCGGTCAGGGGGAAGGTACAGAGTCAGGGCTTCCCAGGACTTTGGGAAAACAAGGTAATAGGCAATAGAAAGCAAGAGGCCACAGGGGCCATCTTGTCTCCTATCAGGAATCAACTGATTCCAATGGCAGGGCCTGGGTATCCCAAAATGGAGGATACTCGGGGCACCTGTCAAATTCAGCATGGAGCTGCCACCAGCCCATACCCTGCTCTGTGGCCCACACTCAGGAGCCCAAAAACATACACTAGGGGCACAGTGTTGTACCCCCCCAGGGGTGCCATGGGTGCCATAAGGGTGCCATAAGGGTATCCCATGGGTCTGTACACCAAACCAAAAGAGAGAGCTGCACCACCAGGAGTCCCACATGAACTCCTGTGCGGAAAGAGAGAACACACAATAAAAAGCAGTAAAGGACAAGGATACGGAGGCCCTGTCCCTCCGATGCATTTCCAGCATCACACACGTGATCTGCCAAATTTTTCTTGTACTCCGTGTTTCCATCTAAAATGGCAGTCGGCTCAAAAATGACCCTTACCTAGGCTTAGGATGATCTGCAGCTTCTCCTAGTACAAGGATGCAAGCCAGGATCACACCATCACCATTGGCAACTACAGGACCTTGTAATCAGGCTGAGCACCCACTCCCCCCAAGCAGGAAGCAAAATACACAAAAATGTGCTGATGAAGCAAAGTCCCACCATTCCCTTCTGGGCATCAGGATGTATGTCCACATGGTCAGGTATTAGTGTTTCACATACTACTGCAGTCTGAGGATGGTGAAGAAGGGTAGTTATACACCAGACCCATAGTGCTCAGCCGCACACTGTAAGTTCTCTCCAAGGTACTTAGTAGGATTCAGCTCTTCCCTTATTCAAACCTTCCCATTCTCACAATCACTAACTTAATGTACGGTCTGAAGCCCCTACATCAGAACCTAAGACCCCTCTTAGCCTCCCCTCCTGTTCCTACTTTTAGCAGTCTTCCAACACACTGGCAGGCAAATAATAAGACAACCTCAATGGGAGACAACTATTCAACGCATCTTCAGTCTTCTCACTCTGCTCCACAGAACAACATAGACACAGCCCTCATATATAAGTGTTGGGATGTGAATTGGCTACTGCATACATATTTACCCTTTTAGTAACATCCATGCACCCCCAGGGTGCTGCTGCTATTTGACCTGGTGCACTGTAGAACCAAGAGGGAATCAGGTAGCCAGACACTGTGGCAGACAGGGTGTTAGCAGGAGAGGGGGAGAGGGCAGGAAGAGGAGAAAAGGAGGGTCTTGCAGAGCTTCTGGAACTTAAGAAGATCTGGCTCAAGGCTAAGAGGGGCAGGGAAACCGTTCCAGGGGGTGGCTCTTGCGGAGGAGAGAGATCTATCCCCACTCTCTGCTTAGAGAAGCGTCTAATCTGCAGAGGGTTGGAGCTAGAAGACCGAAGGGCTCTAACAGGGAGGTATTTAAGAAGAGAGAGCTGGATGTAGCAGGGCCCAGGCCCCCAGAAGGTCTTGTGGATGATGCAAAGGGCCTTTAATTTGATCCTATCAGCAACCGGGAGACAGTGGAGAGATTTCAGGCTGAAGAGATGCAGTCAAGGATAAGTCTTACAGTCCTATTCTGAATTAGTTGAAGGGGCAAAGGGAGGATAAAGGAAGATTGAGGAAGAGGCTTTTGCAGGAATCCAGCCTAGAGAGGACCAGAGCTCTGGAGATATTGAATTTCTTAGTGAAGGAGATGAACGGGAGGATGCCTCTGAGGAGGTGCAGCTGATAGTGGGCCATCTTGACAAGGTCCACGATGTGAGGAGAGAAGGATAGAGAAGAGTCAAAGCTGACACCAAGGTTTTTTGCCTCACAAGATTGTGAGGGGACCCCTAGAGGGCAGCCAGAGGGTAGGATACATATATCGGGGAGTAAGATGGGAGAAATGAAAATGGAGGAGGAAGCACGAAAATAAGTAACCAGAATCCAAGCACAAACTGTACATGCCAAGAGATCTAAAACTCGTGTTGTGTAATCAGCTAGTACAAGTGTATTACTCCACGTTCGAAAATATGACCAAGAAAAGAAAATTCCCACAGTTGGTGCTGAACAGAAAGATACCACTGGAAGCAAGAAGTACACAGTTTCATTGAGCAGCATGAGTAGTGTGAAGGATTTTGATATTGAGGCCATTTGCAGACAGTTGATCCTTGGACAGCTAGACCACTTCTATAGCCCGAAATGAACCACAGAAGAAAAGCTATACTTATAAGTGTATCAACCAACCGCCCATACAGAGGGACGTGAAGAAGGAAGAGTGGCCACATGAATCATCAGCAGGGTAGTAAGTAGGGTAAGAAAAATGGCAGGAGCTTGATGGAGAAAATGGAGCCATATAGTCATGATGAGAGGTACATGTAACAGGGCCATCATAAACAAGCTGATCACAATGAGGAGAATGGACACAGACCTCCTTGACAGGGTGGATAGGAGGCGGAGACAAACACCAGACACAAACACTCCTAGTGGGGTATGGATAGACAGAGAAATGGCTTTCAGGCGACCTTGATTTGAAAAATCAGACCCTCTCATTTTACTCTTTTTTTGATAAAGAACATTAGTTTGGTTTTTCAACCCTCCAATTTAATAATTTGAAGAGCAAGTAGAGCAAAGATCGTGCAATGGGGAACGAAAGTGAAAAATAGATTGCTTTGTATATGCCATGTTCAATGAAAATGCAGTAAATCGCTGTGCCAGCAGGACAGTGTACTTTCCAGTTTGATTTTTGGACTGCTTGACAGCTTCAATATCGCTGCCTTTTTATAGAGGACTCAGGAATAACAATAGCAGAACACTGATTGAGCTGTACAAATTCACAGGACCGAACTATTTACTGAGGCTAATAATCCTTCTAATGATAAATGTGGTCTCCTCCATCTGACACTTCAGGAAGGACTTCAAGGCACTACTCTTCTATTGCTGATTGCTCCATTCTACTCTGATTCTCCCCTCTGGGCCCCAGCTCCCCTGCTGCTCCGATCCAGCTGAACTACAGAGCTACCTCTGCAACCATACAAGTAACGCTCGTCATTCATCCCCTGTGTATAGTGCTCAGTTGCTTCCCATCATCCCCTGTTTAAAGTGCTCAGTTGCTTCCCATCATCCCATGTGTATAGTGCTCAGTTTCTTCCCATCATCTCCTGTGTATAGTGCACCGTTGCTTCCCATCATCCGCTGTGTACAGTGCTCAGTTTCTTCCCATCATCTCCTATGTATAGTGCTCAGTTGCTTCCCATCATCCCCTGTGTACAGTGCTGAGTTGCTTCCCATCATCCCCCGTGTATAGTGCTCAGTTGCTTCCCATCATCCCCTGTGTACAGTGCTGAGTTGCTTCCCATCATCCCCTGTGTATAGTTCTGAGTTGCTTCCCATCATCCCATGTGTATAGTGCTCAGTTGCTTCCCATCATCCCCAGTGTATAGTGCTCAGTTGCTTTCTTGCTTACCATCATCCACTGTGTACAGTGCTCAGTTGCTTCCCATCATACCCTGTGTATAGTGGTCAGTTGCTTCCCATCATCCCCTGTGTACAGTGCTCAGTTGCTTCCCATCATCCCATGTACAGTGCTGTGTTGCTTCCCATCATCCCCTGTGTATAGTGCTGAGTTGCTTCCCCTCATCCCATGTGTATAGTGCTCAGTTGCTTCCCATCGTCCCCAGTGTATAGTGCTCAGTTGCTTTCTTGCTTCCCATCATCCGCTGTGTACAGTGCTCAGTTGCTTCCAATCATTCCCTGTGTATACTGCTCAGTTGATTCCCATCATCCCCTGTGTACAGTGCTCAGTTGCTTCCCATCATCTCCTGTGTACAGTGCTGAGTTGCTTCCCATCGTCCCCTGTGTATAATGCTGAGTTGCTTCCCATCATCCCATGTGTATAGTGCTCAGTTGCTTCCCATCATCCCGAATGTATAGTGATCAGTTGCTTATTTGCTTCCCATCATCCACTGTGTGCAGTGCTCAGTTGCTTCCCATCATCCCCTGTGTACAGTGCTGAGTTACTTCCCAACACCCCCTGTGTATAGTGCTAAATTGCTTCCCATCATTCCCTGTGTATAGTCCTCAGTTGCTTTCTTGCTTCCAATCAACCCCTGTGTATAGTTCTGAGTTGCTTCCCATCATCCCATGTGTATAGTGCTCAGTTGCTTCCCATCATCCCCAGTGTATAGTGCTCAGTTGCTTTCTTGCTTACCATCATATCCTGTGTATAGTGCTCAGTTGCTTCCCATCATCCTGTGTACAGTGTTGAGTTGCTTCCCATCATCCCGTGTATAGTGCTGAGTTGCTTCCCATCATCCCCAGTGTATAGTGCTCAGTTGCTTTCTTGCTTCCCATCATCCCCTGTGTGCAGTGCTCAGTTGCTTCCCATCATCCTGTGTACAGTGCTGAGTTGCTTCCCATCATCCCATGTGCATAGTGCTCAGTTGCTTCCCATCATCCCGTGTGCAGTGCTCAGTTGCTTCCCATCATCCCCTGTGTATAGTGCTGAGCTGCTTTCCATCATCCCATGTGTATAGTGCTCAGTTGCTTCCCATCATCCTGAGTGTATAGTGATCAGTTGCTTATTTGCTTCCCATCATTCACTGTGAACAGTGCTCAGTTGCTTCGCATCATCCCCTGTGTACAGTGCTGAGTTACTTCCCATCATTCCCTGTGTATAGTGCTAAATTGCTTCCCATCATTCCCTGTGTATAGCGCTCAGTTGCTTTCTTGCTTCCCATCATCCCCTGTGTGCAGTGCTCAGTTGCTTCCCATCATCCCCTGTGTATAGCGCTCAGTTGCTTTCTTGCTTCCCATCATCCCCAGTGTGCAGTGCTCAGTTGCTTCCCATCATCCCCTGTGTATAGTGCTGAGTTGCTTCCCATCATCCCCTGTGTACAGTGCTGAGTTGTTTCCCATCATCCCCTTTGTATAGTGCTCAGTTGCTTCCCAGATAGGTCTGTACTTTACAGATTCATTCATGCATACATAGATATTGACGTAACATATATAAATGCATTATTTGTCCCTTCTTATAGAGTGAAATGTTTAGGCAGTGGGTAAAAGGAGACGGGGGCCCGGGGGATCCAGAGAATGACAGAGATATAACAACATATAACTATGTTTTTTTAAAAGACCAGTTTTTTGTTTTGGCTATCCAACGTATTGATCCAAACCAATGCAGCTCAAAGGAAAGTCTATGACCAACATGTGTCGGGTAGGTCCCCCACACTAAAACCGTTTATGGTTTTGAGCTTTTCAGAGATCTGAAAGCAAGTTTCAGAGGAGGTGGTAAAAAGCTGTATTGCCTTCAACATTACCAGTAAGTTCACCAACTTGCACCTCTTGTTGATGAGAGGGGAGGAGAATTCCATGGCCAGTTGTGTTAAATGTCCAGAGTGGAATTCCTGCACCTCATGAACCCCCATACTGCTTCATCTGAACGAACACATGTATGCTGGGTCCTTACTAGTACAGGCAGAGGTCGGGTGTGGCTGCACATGCTGATACTATTGAGAGTCATGAGTCCAGCCTGACTTTCATGTCAATGTGGTTGGCAGATTTCCATCCTCTAGATGGGACCACTTGCACAGGAAAGAGGCCTCATCTCAGTTGCATTGGTTTGATCAGCGGACACGGCATGATTGCACGTGTGCAAGCATGTCCGGAGTAGTGTGGTCGGGGCACCCTGTATGTTTAGCCTCTATGGTGGCATAAGCCACACGTACTGCATTGGATCACACCTGTGTGTGCGGCTTGTACTATCAACCCAACAGTACAGGGGGGGCTATGTCTAAATCTCGGTTTGTAGTGCATCTATTGGGGGGGACTGAGGAGTGAACTTGCTTCATCGGTGTGAGAGACTGCAAATGTACACCTTACACAACATGAAATCTGCAATGATGCCCAAGGGGAGCTTTATTGTGCCCGGTGCCTGGAGTGACCACTTGCATCCAGTGATGTCTGTGCCAGGTCCATGATACAGTAAAGAGTGGAGTTCTTAAACACGTGATTTGCAATTCATTTAATGAATGGTATTTTCAAAGATTGGCCGAGCTCTCAACTTCTAATAGAAAGTGCGTGCTCTCCACAATCAAAACATTAAATAATATATGTTACTACCCCCTAAAATAAATTGTGAACACTAACAGCAAAAAATATACGTCTGCATACTACAAACCCCCTAAAAGGTGAAAACTCCAGCAAATAAAACAAACAATACCCCCGCCTCCCTGCCTCCGTGGTACAATGAGAGGAACAGCTGCATCAGCCATCTTGGAGTTCACAGTATGATGGTAAGAAAGAAAGTGGGAACGAATCATGAGAATGGCCGGAAGAGTGTGTATGCTTCTGTGAAATAGGTGCATTGGAAATATGCTGTCAAATAGTGTGGAATAAATATCAAAACGTGTGAGCTTGTGGACATTTCCGAGATTGCAAACGGCAATGACAGCTATTGCACATGAACAATGTGGAATGCCTCACATTTACATGCCGTGGAAACCATCGCCTGTACCTGAATGCAGCCTTGTGTTACACCGAAGCAATTATATAAATCAACATCGGGGCGGTTTGAACAATCCTTGTCTAAAAAACGGAGAAATTAAAACCAACGTTATTGTGTTCCCCTTTAAACCAGGAACACGTGTCCCTTGAGTCAAGACGTTCATTTCTCAAACCGAGCTAATCTCACCCTCTGGCAGAGAAACCGATGAAAGAATGCTTGTAATGCATGTGTGTTTCTAAGTTGCGTCTGCAATCTGTCGCACCCATTTCCATCTGTGCTAATGTCCCAGGTCATGCCAGGAGGCTTGAATCATTTCATTCTGCTATGTTGCCAAACATATTCTATGGCCAATAGTTAAACACTGATAATGACTGGCGAGGAGATGGCGGAACGGCTATTCGAACAACTAGCCAGTCCATGCTATGATACACTTAGCGAGAATAAGAGCAGCGTTCTGAGCACATTGCACAGTCAGAACTGCCTGCCTGACATTTACAGCCTACACTTATTTCAATACTGGGACATACTAATGAGAGTTTAACATCTTTACCCACTCCATCTGCGACTATATGTTTTAATTGTGTTCTTCCACAAATGGAAATACATCATTATTGATGCTAATAGGACCTTTATGTAGCATGATGAATATATAATTGACTCTATTTTAAACAAAGCAAACTAATTAGGCTGAATATGTCCTGGAGATAAATTACTTATTTTTTAATGAGTTTTCGTTCTGAGCCTTTTGAGTAATTACTTTTGCTAATTTTCAGTTCATTTAGAGAGAAGTGTCAAGTCGTGTAGCATTTTAAATCTATAGATGGTGTTTAACAAAATAAAAATCACATTCTATTAAAACTCATTTAATTATTTTCCATACATTTATTATCTTTCATTATTGTATTGCATCTGTGTCATATTCAAGAGTTCACATTTTACGATGGCATAATTTGTTGAAGTAGTTTATTGAAAACAAAACAGACATTTTCTCTGATTGGCATTTGTGTGCACGCAGATTTAGGGCCCGATTCATGGAACTTTGCACTGCTAACAAACACCCTGATTCACAGAGCGGTGCAAAGTATATCTTTGCAGTGCAAAGTGACTTTGCATTGACTTTGCACTCGTGAAAGGTGACTATGCACCAGTTAAATGTCACTTTGCACTGCGCAAAATATTCAATGAATCTGGCCCTTAGTGTAAATGTCAAGTGTAAATATCAATGGCATGAGGTGCGGCTTTCCCAGACTGTACACCTACCTTCACTTTGTATTTCACCTTATGATATAAAATTATATGATGTGGCATTTGTAACACGCCTGTACACAAGACGCGACGAGACAAGGAGGGGGAAACAAAGGGAGGACAAAATAACGATCTTACTAGGCCTTGTGTCATTCAGATCCTGCAAGTGCGGGGAAGAGGGAAGGGGAAGGGAGGAGTGCCAGGAAGGAGGGGAAGTGGGAAGTGCAGTTCACTAATAAGTGCAGACAGCAGGTGTCTCATAAGTGCAGAGAGAAGGGACTGTAGGGTTGCAGATACAGACCCTTAAGTGCTGGGGAGCCCGGAGGCAGTGCGAGGGCAACTGAACATGCAGGAGTCTGGGCCCGAGTTCAGAAGGTGACCAGGTGACCAGTCAGGTGCATCAGCATGGGGGGAGGAATTATAAGCGAAAAGAGAGGTCTTGAGTTGCTTCTGGAACCGGAGGTGGTTCTGCTCAAGTTTGAGAGAGGCAGGGAGGCTATTCCAGAGGGAGGCCCCATCCGAGGAGATAGATCTGCCTCCAGCTCCCTGCTTGGAGAAGTGTCTGACCTTCAGAGAGTTGTAGATGGATGAGCAGAGACCTTGAGAATGAAGATGTTTTGGAAGAGAAAGTTCGAGGTAGAACAGTCCCAGGCACCAGAAAGCCCTCTGGACAATGCAGAGGGTCTTGAACTTTCTCCTTGCAGCCACTGGGAGCCATTGAAGAGATTTGAAAGCTGGACAGATACGATCCCTAGGTTTGTGGCCAAGGACTATTCTCGCAGTCCTGTTCTGGATATGTTGTAAAAGTCGAAGAGTAGAGGCAGGACGATTTAGAAAGAGGCTGTTGCAATAGTCTAGACTAGAGAGAACCAGAGCTCTGGAAACAGTGAGCTTCTGGGGGAAGTGAGAAAAGGAAGAATACCTCTGAGGAAGTGCAGCTGAAAGTTTGACTTCTTAGAGACATCAGAGATGTGAGGAGAGAAGTAGAGGGTGGAGTCAAAGATGACACCAAGGTTCTAAACCTCACAGGAAGTAGCAGGAAGAGGGCCCCTAGTGGGCGTGCAGAGAGAGAGAGGAAAGGAGGGAGTGGGTGTCCCAATGAGGAGGATCTCAGTCTTAATGGCATTAAGGCAGAGACCATTGGTGGCACACCATTCCTGAATTGCAGCTAGACAGTCTGGTATGAGAGATGAAGCAGAGGTGGCTGAGAAAAGCTTGAAAGAGAGCTGAGTGTCATCCTCATAACATTGAAAAGTGGAGCAGAAAGTAGCGATACAGTGGACAAGAGGTGCCAGGTAGTGGTTGAAGAGCCAGGGAGAGAGGTTAGACCCCTGGGGAACACCACAAGTAGATAGAGAGATAAAAGAGTGGAAAGACCCCAGCTGGACCTGAGAGAATTGGTTGGTGAGAAAGCAGGTCAACTAGGACAGGGCCTGATCAGTAATGCCAAAGTTGTTGCTGAGACGATTGAGCAGGATGGCATGGTTGTGGTTGTCTGTGTCAAAAGCCGAAGATTGATTGAGGAGAATGAGGCCAAAAGGGAGATTAGATTCAAGATTGGAGAGCTAGTCTTCACAGGTGTTCAGGAGAGCATGTTCCATGCTTTTGGCAGCTCTGAAGCCAGACTGGTAGCCATGGAGGCAACCAACGGATGCAGTATGTTGATTAAGCTGAGAGATGGCCAGCTTTTCCAAGAGTTTGCCCAGAAAGGAGTGATGGGGATCGGGCAATAGTTAGCCAGAGAGGAAGGATCGGCTGAGTGCTTCTTTGGAAGGGTGTGCACAAGAGAGTGCTTGAGGGGGAGGGGAAATTCCAGTGGCAAATAAGTGATTGCAGAAATGGGCCTTGGCTGGAGCAAGGGTGTCAATGTGGTGCTTGATGGCTCTGGATGAGCATGAGAGAATCTGCTTTGGCGAGACTTTCATAGATCGGACTTGTCTAGAATCATTGTCAGGGGTGAACAGGGGAAAGGAGGAGAAAGGAGGAGGAGTGATGGCCTCAGATGGACCAGGAGTGGTAGTGGAGGAGGAAGAGGAGGTAGAGACAGATAGGGTGGACAGGATATCCTGAGTTTTAGTAGTGAAAGGAGAGGCCAAGGCCGTGGAAAGGGCCTGGGAGGGAATAGGAGAGGTAGAATTCTACAGCAGAATTGGCCAGCTACTTGCAGATTTGGAAAAGTTTGGCTGAGTTGTCAGATGCCACAGAGATGCAGGCTTGGACTTAGGCTCTCTTTTTAGGAAGGACAGAGAGTCTGTACTGCCTTTGGAGCAGGTGGCAGGCCAGGTTCTCAGGGAGTGCACCCAATGCCCTCCACTTCCTCTCTGTCACCCTACACTTGCGTTTGAGGGTGGCGAGGTCGGAATCGTACCAAGAGTTTCACTTGGATTTGGGCTTCAAGCAGATCCTCATGATAGGGGCAAGGACATCCATAGTGTTAGTGTAGAAAGGAGTCAAGTACCCACACCAAAAGCTCCACCGCCATGTTGCCTATATGTTGGGAACTGGAAATTGCAACACATGCCGTACCAATGAGAATGCATGTACTGCAAATAACTCTTGAAACAAGGTATCCATTGAGAAAACCCTATGTCCATTCAAGAAGATATGATTGCCTTTTGGACAAAGTCCTGGAAGAAGTGTGAGAATGATTGAGAAAGAAGACTGGTGATGTCATGCGGAGCAGAGCCGATGCACCCAGAAAAGATACACGAGGCAAAAGAACATAAACATTCTATAAGATCTGAAGAGAGGTGTTAAAGATGAGCAACATTTCAGGCTCGTGATGAAGAGGCTAATTTTGTTAAACCAATATTGATATCATGTGCTATTCTGCCATGTCCTATGCTATCCTGCCATGACCTAACTAACACAGGTATTGACTATACGTTAAAAATGGTATGTCCTCCTTCAAAACTATAACAAATGCAATATATAAATAACTGAATGCTATAGAAACGTTGAAGAAGATGCAAAATCAGTTTACGTTTACACACAATGTAGATTGACTGACGTCACTGATGAGGATATGTTTAAAGAAGACCCGTCAGATGATGAAGTAGTGTTCAAGATGAGCATTACATACTTGATAAGGACATAAAGACGAGAGGTTTCACAGAAAATGATGATAGTGCAGCAGTGCCCCGCATTTTTTGAGTTAGATATGGAGAAAGTGCCAATTTATATATGGACTACAGGCCCTTATGAGGTAGGCCTGTTAAAAGGAGTGGGAGAAGTTAGGATTAAGCTGAAGCCAGGAGCAATTTTACCTCTAGCAAGACATTATCCCATGTCTCGAGAGGCAGATGAGGGGATTTTTAAGACTATGTCAGCCATGAAGGATCAAGGCATCTTAGTGACATTAGAGTCACGATGTAATACCGCAGTGTACTCTGTCAAAACATCAAAACGAGGGGCATGGTGTTTAATTCAGGATATGAGGCTGATTAACCAGATTGTAGAGGCAGAATTTCCTTTAGTTTCTAATCCGGTGATGATACTATGTAGTATCCCGGTTTATGCACGATATTTCACCATGATTGACTTAAAAATGCATTCTTAATCCTGTTGCATAAAGCTTCCCAAGATCTTACATCTATTACATTTCATCAGACTAAGCTGAAAAGGACACGTTTGCTCCCGGGTTACTATGAGTCACCATCGATTTTCAATAGGGTCCTGCAGATGGACCTAAGCAATATCGATTTTCCAAGTGTTGTGCTGCAATACGTAGATGATATTTTGGTCAGAAGAAGAGTGCAGACGAGCCTCGATTCAGCTAATGAATATTCCAGCAGAAAAAGGATATAATATGGACAAAGAGAAATTGCAGCACTCCCAAGAGTAAGTGTTGTGCATAGGTCAGTTAATCTCACATGAAGGAAAGAAAGTTACACCTGAAATAGCTGCAGCAATTTTGAAAACATCAAAACTGCACACGATAAAGCAAATGCAACAGTTTCTAGGACTATGTAATTATGTCAGAGCATGGGTATTTGACTATAGTTCATACACAAGACCATTGTTGCAGGCCTTGAAGGCACAGGTGAATCAGGAAAAAAAATTGAATGGACTGAGGAAATGGAGGAAGGCTTTGATGAATTAAAAAAGGTAATATGCACAGGTACAGTTTTAGGAATTTCCAATTATTCTGAGGAGTTATTTTTATTCTTGACATGAATGGGACAGAAATGACAGCAGTACTCACGCAGAAAACTACTTTGGGTACAAACCCCTAGCATATTACAGTGGGATTTTGGACCCAGTAATGAGGGGTCACTTCCCTTTTGAACAATCTTTGGCTGCAGCCGTGCTCGCTATTGATAAGTCTGCCAGCACAGTGATGGGGTGTTCCATGACGTTATTTGTTGAGCATGCTTTGTTTGCTGTTCTGGCGAAACCCAAGGGTACACTGATGTCTCAAAGAGCTTCTACTTATGAGGTGGTTATATCAAATCCAGTAATTAAAATAGTCAGGTGTAAAATGGTGAACCCTGCCACGTTTGTAGCTGAACCACTGGCAGAGGATGAACAAGTGCATGATTGCTCAAATTATGAGGAATTTTATGATGAAATCCCGAGAGTTAAAGAAAATGCTTTAGCAGCTGGGTAGATTCTATTTATTCATGGTTCTTCAAGGATCGATCAAACTGATGGAGAAAGGCATTCAGGCTCTGCTGTGGTAAGACACATAGTCAATGGGGAATTTGAGGTAGTAGCAAGTGCGAGACTACCGTCTCATTTTTCAGCACAGGCTCCAGAATTGGTGGCGCTTATTGTCGCACTCGGGAATCATGCAGACCAGGAAGTCACAGTGTACAATGACTCTGCCTATTTGATGTCAACCATACATGTAGGGTTAGCACGTTGGAAAGGAGGGGGTACCTCCGAGTGGACGGCACTCAACAGCAACACGCAACCTTATTGGATAGGCTTATTAAAGAACTACAACTCCCAGTAGCCATCACAATAGTTCAGTGCACAGTGCACACTAAGAGAACAGACTTTATTTCACGTGGAAACCAAGCTGCAGATGAAGAGGCAAAAACGAATTGCATATTCTTCTGATATTTTTAATTTTGATACGCCTGATGTGAAAGAGAAAATGGTTGTGATGATGGTTGTGAATGAAATCTTTAATCACTTATCACAGGCACAGTTAATGGAAGTTCAAGGTGGAGCTTCACAGGAAGAGAAAGAACTGTGGATGCGGAGTGGGTGTTCTTTATCCCCTTCCGATGCATTGTGGCGACAAGACAGCACTGGTAAACCGGTGATGCCTGTAGCCTTTTTAAGGGTGGCGCTAGAACAGCTACACTATCCTGTGCATCTCACTAAGGAGAGCCTCGCAACAACCATTGCAGAGGACTGGGTCGTGCCGAACCTGTTAGAACACATTGCTTTTAATGTAGTAAATTGCATTGTATGTCAAACGTTTACTTCTGGGCACACGCTGCGAACATTCAGAGGAGTAATTCCTCAACCTTTTCAGCATTTACATATTGATTATCTTGACATGCTGCAGATCTGTAATGGATATACGTATATGATAGTGGTAGTGTGCCCCTTCTCAAGGTGGATCGAGGCTGGTCCATGCACACAACCTGATGCCACTTGCACTGCAAAGTTCTTAGTCCGAGAAGTATTTCCTAGATAGGAGTATGTGAGGTGCTGAGATCAGATAATGGCCCTAAGGAAGAACACCCTGTCCTTAACGGGGGTGCCTGTCCCTAGGTGGGCGTGTGTTGTAATGCCTATCTAATAGTGATAGAGGAGAGGACTAGCCATAACCTTCTATACTAGTGACATCCGTCTAGTTGAGGGCAACTAACACATAACAAAAATATTTGTATAACAAATATGGTAGGCAATTCCAAGTAGGTCTTATCAGCAGTATACACACAGAAACCACACTGAAATAATTCAAAGATAATCATCTGAATAGAAAGATCATCAAGCTGAATAAAGACCTCTCAGCTTTCACTCATGTGAAAGTATACCCCTATGTGGGCGAGGAATATTTTACCGAAGAGGCCAAACAAGCTAGGCATGACGCCGCCCAACTATGGTTTCAGAATCTACAACAGGGCGGCTCCAACTGATCTTGGAATAGCTCCAGCAGCAATTCCAGCAACAGCTTAGTTAACAACAATTGGCAGAAGAGACACGTGCAATTCAGTGGCACTAACCAAGGTACCCCCCCCTGCGGTTCCTTTTTTAGGCCAGCATTGGAGAGGACAGAACCACTCACGATGGCAGAACCACCTGCAACCGACTGTGGTCACACGCAGCCAAGGACAAGGACTAATACCATCACTCCTCCCTCACTGATTGTCAACCGATCAGAGCACTCCCTGACCATAGCTGAACAAGAGATCCTACAAAAAGGACTATCATTCATCCCTACAGCTCGGTACGATCCTTTTCAAACACGGGTTGAATGTACACAACTCATGCGCAAAATAAGACTTAAACAGTATTTTGCCAACCAGACATACGAAGACAGAGATGCGACGGGCCTACATCCTCCATCGCAGTTTTTGCCACCTCATTGTACCAACACTGCGGAATCAGTCACTTTTGAGCAAGCTGTGCTCAAGAAAATTACAGAATTTGAAACCAGTATCCCATTCATCAATAATAATTGCACTAAACCCCAACTTTCAGCTTTGACAGATACCAACTCAGCCATTACTATCAAACCAGCTGATAAGGGTGGGACTATTGTTATCATGGACAGTACCAACTACAACATCATGGTCAAGAACCTCCTTTGTGACAACGACAGCTACCACATACTATCTAGAGACCCAACATCGTCTCTTCAGGATCTCATAGCCCCAATCATCCATGAGGCCGAGGGATATACTAGTAGCCGTGAGGCTTCCTTTTTATCCCCGCCTCACCCCCGGATCCCAGCTATATATGCCTTACCCAAGATCCACAAGGGCATCGTCCCACCACCAGGGCACCCTGTTGTGTCTGGAATCAGTTAAGTTTTGGAACCCTAATCCCAGTTCGTAGATTTCTTCATCAAGGATCAGATTCCCAAAATGGCTAGTTACGTAAAAGATTGCATCAACATGCTAATTCTATTAGACACACTTCAGTACAATCCGGAAGAAGAATGGCTGGTGACGATCGACATAGAGTCCCTCTATACCTGTATACCCCAACAGGAGATGCTTGAGATGCTCAGGGGTCTATTGCACTCAGGCATTGAGCTACACAGAGTACCACCTGACTTCATCCATCAACTAGCGGAAATAGCATTGACTAGAAACTACTTCCTGTTCGAAAATACCTTCTATCAACAAATTTCAGGGACGGCGATGGGGGCCACCTTTGTACCCTGCCTCGCCAACCTTTATATTGACCTATTCGAACAACAACACATCTATCCTGATACCAAGCCATACCTTGCCCAACTGGCCGTGTGGCGTCGGTACATAGATGATATTTTTGTGATCTTCAAAGGGTGAGAACAGGAACTAGTCTCATTCCATACTTGGCTTAACTTACTGAATCCGCATCTGAAGTTCACCCTGGACAAAGACAAGCACAGGACCCACTTTCTCGACTTGGCCATTTCGCTGTCAATGGGAACCTGGTTTCATGTGTCTATAAGAAAACCACGGATAGGAATTCCCTCCTTTGCTACTCTAGTTACCACCCCAAAGCGCTCAAAGACAATCTCCCGTTCGGGCAGTTCCTACGGTACTGGAGGCTGTGTACACAAACTTCTGTATACACTACACAATCTAAACTACTCCATAACCAACTGGTAGAAAGGGGATACCCCAACAAGATCATTAAAGAGACTTACAAAAGAGCCAGAAACATTCCCAGGTCAGTTACTTTGCAACAACATGCCAAACAGGAGAACCCCACAGGTTTTACAGCAGTCTTCAGCTATTCGCCCCTCTTGAACGAAATGAAAAGGGAAGTTAAGAGACGGTGGCCCATCTTGAATAAAGGGAGCAGCAGTATACCAGTCCCGCGGTTTGCGCTAAAAAGATGACTTAACATGAGAGACAAAATAGTAAAAACCCTGACACACACTACACCCACAGGTGCATCCAACCAACGCACCCTTTGGAACACAGCACCTGCCAATGGACATGCCCCATGTGGCAACTGCTCCATGTGCATCCAGACCTCCAGGACCACCAAGATAGACATAGGGTGGCAGACTCCTTGGAGGCAGAATACATTCACTAATTGCAACTTTAAGGGTGTAATCTATATGATCACATGCCCCTTTAACCTAAGGTACATAGGCATGACCACCAGGCCAGTCTGCACATGCATGATTGAACAACGATCATGCATATGAATCAACAAGCTAACTGTTCCTCTAGTACCACACTTTGCAGCCGAGGGACACACTGCAGATAATTTCAAATGGACCATTATAGAGAAAATCACCCCACCCGTAACAGGGGACAACTTCCATAACATCCTATTCAGGCGTGAACAGATGTGGATTTTTAGACTTAACACCTGTTCCCAAGGCCTTAATGAAAACATTCAATGGCATGACCTAGCGGTTCTGACATAGGTCCCAACATTGCCCTGTTCGTTCCAAGGGTACCTTGTTTTAGCACGCAGCTGCATTTTTCTCCCGCATGCCACATTTTTATTGCTTGAGGCATTTCTTGCTTTTTCCTACTGGGTCACACTCCCACTCCTTCTCCACATTTGGGAGCCCCCCCCAGTGCCAGCTGTCCTCGCCACCCTCCACCAGCCCAGGACCCATTTCCTGTAACACTCACCTGGATTCCACGGGGGCGCCGAATGAAGCTGGACTGCTGCGGTCTCCACCAGTGTGACTCGTAGCGAAGTGATGATCGACTGCACTTGCCCACTCAGTTTCGTCTGCCTGGTCCGCAAGAGGATTTTCCTAGAAGCAGTAAAGGGAATTAGCCAACCGTGGTAGAAGGGTTAACACTAACACTATCTTCCCGAAAACTTCTAGTATTCCCCTTCGTAAAGCCTCACCTTATAGTTAGGAAGGATGAACTCTCCATCCTGCGTTTGGAGTGCAGGGGTGCATAGAACTTCAGTTACTTCACTGATCCGAAGGTATTTGGCAGTTCCAGACAATAATGACTCTGAGGTAAGTTGCGTATAAACCAAATGTATAGTTCTTTTAGAGTTCAAATGTCTGTTTATTCACTCATGCTCCTTTCATACCTTTCCCCATGCAGCGTGGTCCGAGAAGCGAGTTCGCCTCGATGGATGAAGGTAGCGCCTTGGTAAGAGTCAGTTTGCACCAAGCACTGTTTAGCAAGTAATATTGTCCCAAGTGCGATTAACCAAAGTGCTATTAATCAATAGTTCTTTATCTTGGTTGCAGGTACGGCGCCTTTGCTAAAATGTCGAGCGTAGAATGGTGACCAGCACTGCCTCGAGCGGTAATATGCCAAGTAAGTATCTTGTGGTAAGTAAGTGAATGCCTTTGGCGGATCCCCGGTCACCTTTTGTTTGTTCTTGTTTTTTCATATGCTGATGTTGCGAGCAGCGATTCAACGGGCACCGCGCTGGGTCGTGAAGATGCACTAATGATAGGTGAGTATGGCGCGGCGCTGCAGTTGGCAATGCAACGCAGTTGTTTTAAATGTTTTTCCCTTTCTCACAGGTGTGGCTGCTCGAGGAGAAGATGATGCCCAAATGGGAATCTTCCTGTTCTAACCTTCTCTCCTTCTTTCCTTTTCTCTAAGATCGGCTCCGGACACAAATGGGTGTAACTGTAGACTGAATACTGGACTGCAGACACGGTGAGCGTTACGCTGCTGAGATGCAGAATAACGCGAAGCATGTGCTGCTCTTCGGGCGTGGTTTAAATAGCATCAAAAAAGTAGTTTCCAGGTAAAGAGTTCCAGTACCACACCCAAGTAGTAAAATAGTTCCTAAAGGAAAGTAGTCCCTTCATGGCCTCATGATGGCCTGTATGTGAGTTCTTTGCAGGATGACCTGCACAATTTAAAGATGGCAATATGAGCCTGGCACCTACGGCACCAGGACTGAATGGATATAGCCCCTAGATGGGGTTTTGGGAATTCCTGGGTCTTCATGGATGCCTGTTCCCTGGATAGATGGATCTGTTCCGGATGTCTGGGGGCAGGCATTGTGACATTTCCTTCGTCCTTTCATTCTCTTTCTTCCCTCCCCTTCCCCAACCCACCTTCCCATGGCTGCCCAATTATGGTTTTTGAACGATGCACACACCCTTTGCATCACACGGTATGCTTATGACCAGAACCAGCTGCTCGATCGCGCTCCACACAGTTTTCGGGAGGCGATCGGGCTCATTGTCTGTAGTAACACACACACACTGCTCTCTTCTACACGTTGCCTTGATGCCCACCTGCATCAGAAGGACGCGAGCGTCCCCACGTTGCTGCCTTGTCTCTAAAGGTGATCGGGCTTCTTCCTGAAGCAGACGCCTTTCTGAGCTGTACAACACTGTACAGCAGCCGGCATCCATGAAGCCCTTTGGGGCACAACTGAATCATATTTACTGGGTGACCTGCAGCCTGCATTTTCTAGGCATTCTCTAGGCCTGGATACTTTGAACTCAATTGACCTCCACCCATAATGTTTTCCTGTTTCAGCCATTGGATTGACTCAACAATCAAGAGGCTCCCCTCCTCCCAGTGCCACCGTGCAGAAGTAACTGGATTTTCCCCAATAGGCACCATGTGGTTACCGTATTACAGACAGAGCATGCCTCCACCAGGGCTTGGGTTCTTAGCTCACCCTGTGATCAGCCGACCCCACCACCCCTTACCTTACCTTGATGATGAGTTCTACTTCACCAGTGATCAGGCACCAGTAATTTTCCTGTAACCACCTACCAATTTATTTGGTTTGTTCTCCTTTCCTCCACCTTGATGCAGGACCCCCCACCTCCCTATAGGCTAGTAGTATGTGCCTACAACCTCCTAATTCTTTGTTGTTCTTAACAACCCCCCCTCTTCTGTCTCCCCAACAGGAGACGCCTGACCATCGAGTTCAGCCATTCTGAACTTACTTATTTGCTTTGTTACTGCAATTACGGTCCTGATGAAGATGGCTCAACCAACGGATGCCATTGAAACCGGTCGACCCCTGTGGTCATGAGGGCTCTCATGACCCATAATAAATATCTCCAACAAGAGGAAAGAGATATTGTTATATAAATTACTCATTCACGCACTCACATGGACAGAGTGAGCAGGTTTTATAAGAGCCATTTTTAGCCCCCCAGCCTCTCGGCTGTCTTTTACCTTGCATTGTTTGTAGGCTGTTCCATTTTGAACTCATTGCTTTTCCTACTAATGCAACCCACGGGCGAGATTAAAGTTGATAAATAGTAAGAAATACAATGAGTTGACCTGCTCGCAGGTTGTTAAGATTCAGTTTAGGCAGCTACAGAATCTAATCCACAGTCCTGTATACTACTGATAAGACCTACTTGCAATTGCCTACCATATTTGTTAGACAAATATTTTTGTTGTGTGTTAGTTGCCCTCAACTAGACGGATGTCACTAGTATAGAAGGATAGGGCTAGTCCTCTCCTCTATCACTATTAGATGGGCGTTACAACACACGCCCACCTATGGACAGGCACCCCCATTTAGGACAGGGTGTTCTTCCTTAGGGTAAATTACGCATAGTTGGGTGGCCCTCCTTGCATCTTGAGTCTGAGCATTCATATACCTAGTTTTTTGACTTAAGAATACAGTTGAATTACTTATCTCCTACAAAGCCGTTGTTTTCGTGCTACCATATGTATCCTGTTAACGGTTAAAAGGACCACAACGGCTTGTCCGTGTCCATTAGCTTCCATTAGCTTACCCTGGTTGTTGAAACATTAGGTAATGGCCCCATTTTGTGAATGAGGTATTTAAGCAAATTAGCATTAAACACAAGTTTTCTCCTGATTATCACCTGCACGAGAACATGATAAGTGAGAGACTCAATTGTCTGCTCGAAGAGAGTTGAAATTAACATTAAAAAAGGGGTGGCTGCATTGTCTGCTCCTTGTATTATATACATTAATAAATCAGCCCGGCTCTGACCACCACCTCACACCGCACAAATTAGTCACAAGAAAGCAAATGAGAACACCTCTAACTCCTGCATCGAGTACTAGGAGTGATGCCCTGAAAACTGTAGAATTGTTAGGAGATGAGCTACATGCGTACTTAACATGTATGACGGCCAGTATCTCTGTCATTTCAGATCAAGTCAAGCGGATGGGGTGTCGGTTTCAGAACACAGATGAAGACCATACAGCAACCGGACCAAAAGAAATAGGTTTACATAAATGATTTGCTGGAGATAAGGTTTTAATCAGAAATTTCACATGAAAATGGCACAAGCCCCGTTTCAGCGGTCCTTTCGTTGTGGAGGACATTAATCCGTCAACAGTCAAAGTCCTAGGGAGACGAGCTTGGATACACCAAGGAGATGTGAAAGTCTATGCTGGAGAGGCCAGCTTACCCCCAACACATTCGGAAGCAAGTCAAGCAGAAGAAGTTGAGCACGTGCAGACTCAATCGATGACGAGGAAGAAGGACGCAGAGACTCCCCAGTAGACAGATGAACTGCATTTGGACTGTGGCCCCCCTGAGACACTCTTTGTAAGCTGCTAAGCAAGAAGTGAAAAAGCTATTGTTCTTGAGCCACAGGAGTTTGCTGACATTAGAATGTGTAGTGCAGAAGTAAAACAAAACATGGCAGATTTGGACTTTTTGTTCGACGACTGGAAGAGGGAGCAGTTCCCTTTTTAGTTTCTCACCGAGTTTCTCTTTGGAAGTGCAATGTTACTAACCGATGTTGATATACACAGACTACTTCTTGCTGTCTTAATATTTATACTCAGAGCTTACCCTGCTCTTGTTGGGAGGAGCACTGACATACGTGCTTTAGACCAGGATCTTAAGAATTGGCCGACTATTAAAAGTATATTGGCAGCAATTATAAGACAGATCAGACTATTGCCTGAACAACTTTCTGGATACACACATGGTCCTGTCTAACTATGATGCCCACAAACTACTTGCTATGATCTTTTACTATTTGCTTCATGTTCATCTGTTTTTTTGTTTGGTGAGACACCAACACTTTTGTGTTTATGCAAGATCCTATAAACCATCCAGCAATCGGCCAGTTACTTGTGGTAATCACAGGGCAAATTCAACAACTACAGGAGCATTTGACAAGTTTGCCTGAATAAAACAAGTTTTTCTTCCTTAAAAGTAGTCACAAGCAAACATTTGGTCCATAGAGCATATTGCAGGTCCAGAAAGTGAGTAGAGTCAACGACGAGAGGAAAGATATCGATGATGGATCCTCATGCATTGGTGCATAATATATGCCTTTTTCTACGTTTATCATTGTTTTTCTGATTCTGCTAATCCACACTGTGTATTTCATTGCTCCTAAGAAAGCAGTGGTTCCTCTAATCCTTCCCAATTCAGTCACTTTGGCAGAATTAGGCATTGTGAAAAAGCCAAGGCCTTATGTGATTGTCCCTACTCCAGTAACTCATGTGAAGACACCTAGTTCTGTGGCAATTGTCCCTAGAAATTTTTTTGTAGGAAGGACTCTTATAGATATCCTTAGTGAGTGCCAGGTACAGATTCTTAGAGGGAAACACAGAAAGATACCTAAGAGAAGTACGAGGGAGGATGATTATGAATTGAATAATTATTTAGATAGTACAGAACATTTGGGGAAAAACATGTGGTATCAGCACATGAAAGAGGTGGGACAGAGACCTTCTGAGGAGCATTGCTATGTATGTGCACTCCTGCCTTATGCTATGGGAAAGTCTAAGATATTCATATCTATCGAATTAGATGTTCAGACGGCTCATTGCCTTGCTCACCTTGCACTCTGCCATACAAGAGGTCAATGAACAGCCGTGAATGAAGGGAGGAGGAATCTGGTGGGAAGTAAACAGAAGACTCAATTGTCAAGGGAAGACTGAAGAAGAAATTTGAAGCTGCAAGGAAAGGCCAGATGCAGATCTGGGGAACAGTACTTTCTCCAGATGGAATAGAAGAAGGTGTAGTCATATGCAGAGCTGTGGCAGTAATTCATCATCGCAAACCAGTTATTGAACAAGTGGGAAATAGATGCAAACCTCTGTGGCCAATGCTTGCAAAACCTCTGACGTGGGTCGAAGACAAAGGAGGTCCTTTGCAGATAGTCCCTCTGGCTAGTGCAGAGCTATGTTTCAGAAAAAATGGCACGAGAAAAGTTGGAGAGAATCAACAGTGCAGACAAATCTTCAATGTACCAGGAATGAAGGAATGAAGGACGGGATAGTTGTCATGATGCCTACCCCCGGGGACCCAGACCAGGTCCAGCAACCCCAGAAGCAGGCATCAAGTTATTTTGAGCAAGCCCAAAAACCCCTGCTAGGGGCTGTTTGGGTGCGGTCCTGGCACCTATGGCGCCAGGCTCCTATGGAGAGTCAGTCCTGGCACCATAGGCGCCAGGCTCATAGAGTAGAACTTACCTGATGCAGACCATGCTGCAAGCTTACCTGATGCAGACCATGCTGCAAGAGCTCCAAGCCAAATGAGGCTTGGAATGGAAGGGACTATTTTACCTAGGGACTATTTTTTTACTTGGGCGGGGTGGGGAGGAATACTTACCTGGGACTACTTTAGAGGCTATTTAAACCACGACCGAAGAGCAGCACACGCTTCGCGTTATTCTGCATCCAGCAGCGTAACGCTCACCATGCCTGAAGTCTGCATCCAGTCTTCTGCCACGCCCGCCTCGAGTTTGGAGCTCCTAGAAAAAGGGAGAAAGAAGGAGAAAAGCTTAGAACAAGAACAATACCTTTGATCCTTACCTGAATTCCCGATCCATCACTCCTCCGAGCTGGAAGAAAGAAGTTATTTTATGCGCATCGCCTCGCCTGCTGCAGCGCCGCGCTGAACTCACCAGCCTTCACAGCATCTTCACATTCCACCGCATCCTCCTGCATGTTCCCGCCGCATTCCAGCACCTAAGGTATAGACAAGAACAGCAAGGTGAGCCAAGGGAACACACAGAGGAATATTAGTTACCCCCCCATAAGACTTACCTGATTTTACCACCGGGGGTACTATTCCTCTTCACGGGTCGGCACAGCTTCCACTGCATCTTCGCCGAACCCTGGCCCGTAAGGGGAAACAAAAGTACAGCAAGGTGAAACAAAGGGACTATCAAGGGGAACCCTCCTCACCACAATAGACTTACCTGATTTTACTGCCGGAGGTATTATTCCCCGAGACTTCATACTTTCTCTCAGCGCCTGAATAAGGGAGAAAGCAACAGGTTACATATTGACATTATTTATCGAACTGTGTTGGAAATACAACTCCTTACCAGAATATTACCGGTTGCCACGAGTAAGTCTTCACTAGGGTCAAGCTGCAATCTGCAAGGAATCGGACAAGAGTGAAAGTCAGGCATTTGAACTCTTACGAACTACATACTTATCGGAGTCAATATTGTTCTGGAACTCACCAATTCCTTCGAGCCAGTGAAGCAACTGGTTATCAACGCGCCCCTGCGCTCAATGCAGGATGGAGAGCACATCTTTTCAAACCATCAGAAGAATATTCCTACGGGCCAAGCAAACGAAGCTAGGTGGGCCAGTCCAGTCCGTCATCTCGGCCCCACGTGTCACATTGGTGGAGACCGCAGCTGTCCAGTTCAGAGCGACACCTCTGTGGGAGCCAGGTGAGCATAACAATAGTAGTGATAAAGGATTACTATTGGGCATGTGGATCCGGAGCTTACATGAAGCTGCCCAGAGATTGGGGAGGACTATGTTCTCTAGTGATTGTTCATGTTCCAGCGTTGGTGATTCCTAAAAGTGACTTGAACATTGGCGAGTTTCCAAATGCAGATGCTCACCTGAGGAATAAGAGATCTGCTGAGCTCTTGAATCAAATGAAGAGAGAGAACTATTTTGCAGCCAAATTGATAGAAGCTTTTGATGCCATTCCATATGAACACAGATTGTTCAGTCAGACTTCAGCAATATTCCCGAAAAACTTTCATGCCCAGGATCCAGGTGATGACGAATGCCAAATGGTTACAGATTACAAGGTGGGAGCTTCTTCAGATGATCAAAACCACCATGAAGGGTTTCTATGCTATCAAGGAGGAGCTGAGAGTCATAAAACTGATGACACTTCAGAAAAGATATGTCCTGGACATGATCACAGTTATGGATGGAGGTGTTTGTGGCAAAATCGGAGAATCATGTTGCAAGTTCATACCTTCTCACGATGAAGAGAATGGCACCTTAACAGAGGCCATAACGGTGTTCACAAACCTGCACGTCAAGATGGAAGATGAAGTGGAAGACATTGGTGATGACAGCTGGTTTGGGTCAATTGTCTCATGGGTTCCACAGTGGATGGCGAACATTTTCAAATTACTTGGAGCCCTGCTGCTGATGATCATGTTTGGATTTTGTATGATCAGGATAATAATTACACAATGCAAGAAGACTACAAAGAAAGCAGTAGAAATGAAGATTGTGATTGATGTCAGATCGGGATTTGAACCTAAAGAGCTGACAGGTGAAATCAGAAACTACGTAAAGGCCAGCATCCATACACCTGTGGGAACAAAGTTCCTGTATACAAAGAACCACAAGAAGTATGTGGGTAGATGGATCCACTGCAGTTTCCAATGGACAATGCATGCTTATGACCTGGAGTGTTGATGATCACGTGAAATCAGCAGGATGCATGAAAGGAGTCATAAAGATATGGGTCCCAAAGAAGCACTTCTTCATATGAGGATGTCTTGCTGTGAAGACTGATGAGAGAATGGTCGATGAATCACCCAGAAGGGGGAGTGTAGAGAAGGAGTCAAGTACCCCCACCAAAATCTCTGCCCCCATGTTGCCTATATTTTGGGAACCGGAAATTGTGACACGTGCCGTACCAGAGAAAATGTCTGTTCCGCAAAGAACTCGTGAAACAAGGTATCCATTGAGAAAACCCTATATGCATTCACAAAGATATGATGGCCTTTTGGACAAAGTCCCTGAAGAAATGTGAGAATGAGTAAGAAAGAAGACTGGTGACGTCATGCGGAGCACAGCTGACGCATCCAGAAAAGATGCACGATGCAAATGACATAAACATTTTATAAGATTTGAAGAGAAGGTGTTACAGATGATCAACATTTCGGGCTAGAGATGAAGATGGTCATTCTACAGAAAAGCTGAAGAAGATGCAAAATCAGTTTACACTTGTACATATGCAGTAACGCAAGTAGATAAAGTGATCTTAAGACTAGCTATGTAGTGAATAGTTGTATACATGCGCCAATGTAGATACAAGTATAAGGTTCCTCTACCTTGTTTATTTGATTTCTGTATATGTATGCATGGGCTGCAACCTGTAGGAGACCTGAGCAAAGGAGTCTGACACCTCACTGCATACATGTGCATACCAGGAGTACACAGGGGGATGGTGGATGGGCCCTACTATGGACCAAAGGGAGTTTCCTCCATATAGGAGACAGTTATCCCAGTGCCCCGGTTGAATAAACAGACAAAGTCTTGCTTTGTGTAACAAACGGAGACCGCTTTACTTCATATATATGTATGAGACCAAACAAATATTTGTCACACATAAGCCATATTACATTACTGAGCTCCTAATAGAGCCTCCTTCAGATAATACAGGAAAGTAACAATGTTCACCATATTCATTTCATCACATTTGGTATCGTTTCATTACAACTTTTCCATCTCAAGTTTTTTTTTCTTAGTGCATCCTGTGGGGCCTTTGGGACCCAATTCATTATCATTAGCTGAATAACTATTCATACATTTAAGTGTGGGCCCCTGGTAATTGGTGCATACACTTTGTTTAACTAAATATACACTTATTTAACACTGAGATCACTTGAGAAAATGTGCATTCACCTTTTGGTTAATAAATCTTCAAATATATCATGTAGGCCACATGAGAAAGTGCGCATTCACCTAAGGTACTTACTGCCTGATTCATGGAATTATTAGCAGCGAAATCGCAGATTTGCGCACCTTTCTGCCCGAAAATCCCCATACTTTAAACAGGGATTTTCGGGCAGAAAGGTGCGCAAATCTGTGATTTCGGCGCTAATAATTCCATGAATCAGGCAGTAAATATTCACATATATCATGTAGGTCACATGAGGAAGTGCGCATTCACCTTTGGTAAATCAATGTGCAAATATATCATGTAAGACACATGGGAAGTGCGTATTCACCTTTGGTAAATAAATATTCAAATATATCATGTATGTCACTTGAGGAAGTGCGCATTTACCTGCGGTACTAAATATTCACAAACATCATGTAGGTCACATGAGGGAGTGCACATTCACCTGAGGTACTAAATATTCACATATATCATGTAGGTCACATGAGGGAGTGCGCATTCACCTGAGGTACTAAATATTCACATATATCATGTAGGTCACATGAGGAAGTGCACATTCACATTTTGTAAATAAATATTCAAACAAGTGGCTAATAGAACTACCATTGAGAGGTACCACACTCACACCACCTTACGCCGAGCCACCCACTCAAGACACCGGGCCATAACGCCTCCTTAGCGCTGCGTTATGGAAGTGGCAACCCTCAGCGCCATCCCAGAGGGAATTATACAGTTCTGCCCCCAGAGTGGGTGACGTGTACCAACTATGGGGTGTGTCGAATCACTGTTCCCTTCAGAGCTGTCAGGTCACCAAAACCACGGATCAATCCCCACTATATCAACCAGGGCCTAGGACTGGCCACATAATCATCGAGAATGGTCCTTCCTGGGTCTGGACAGCCCAAAGGTCCCTATCCGGGCACCACCACGCCTTCTCCTCAGCGTCCCCACCAAAACCCGCCAAGCTCCCTTTCCTTGGAGCGCAGGCCCACTCCAGGCCTCTCTGCGTCCCGATGAGATAAGAGAGGAGGACTTTGTCATCCTTCAGGGCACTCCACGGCCCATGTGTAAGCCGGCAAGTGGCTCACACAGGGCTCAGGGTCCGTTCTTAATGTTTCCCTTTCCTACCTTACTCAGAATTCTTAGCGCACACACCGCCCCGCTCTCTTTTGCACGGTAGCAGTGGCTGGCCGGTAGAACACACCCACCAAAGCGCCCTTACTGTGGCCCCCGGCACACCCCTTCAACCCCGGGTGTGGGAGAGAGACTGGCTTCCGCCAGGCAGGCGGCCCAATGAGAGTGACCGGCAATGGAACACAGAGGGCCGGGATGCCCTCTAAGGCAGTCTCGAGCTCCTGTCTCCCTTTGCCACTTCCTTTAACTTTAACTTTAATCAATTTATATTGCGCAACTTTGAACCCTGTGGCGTGAGGGCGCAGACAACAAAAATACAAATACAACATAGGCAGCCTAAAACAGAGAGTTATAAGAGATTAGCTAAAGAGACAATACTACAATCGTAGGCGCGTCAAATAACAGAACACCTTAGAATATTAACTAGCATTGCAATGATCCTCTGGGAAATGGGATTAACAAGGTTTTACAGCATCATATAACAGGAAACCTTTGCAATATTAGCTTGCAACGCGCTGACCCTCTGGGAGTATATTTACACAGATTTAGAAATGCAGCGGGAACTGCCCCCACAACCAACTAGGAAACAGTCACAATTAGGTTGTGAACAACAGTTGTAGAGATCCATTCTGCACAAGATCACTAGGTCAGTCATTCTA
This sequence comes from Ambystoma mexicanum, assembly GCF_040938575.1. Taxonomy (NCBI): domain Eukaryota; kingdom Metazoa; phylum Chordata; class Amphibia; order Caudata; family Ambystomatidae; genus Ambystoma; species Ambystoma mexicanum. The sequence goes on from NC_090930.1 coordinate 322,407,967, forward strand.
ACTAACCCCGGGCCAGTTCTCTGTCGAAACCAAGTGAGAACTTTGTTGTGTAAAGCTTGTTTAGATTCTTTTCCTTCACTCTTAGGAATATTCATTATGACAATTTTCCTTTGGTACATGATTAAGTCCACCATACTCGAATCGTTTAGTTTATGCATCTGTGACTTTTTAAATTTAAAACTCCCTCGAGGTGCCTTCTTGGGTTTAACAGTAACCATTGCTGAATGTTTAGCTGCATATTGGATATGATTAGGTGCCAATGGGGTTAGTTCCAGTGGTGAGTCAGAGAGGACGACCTTGGGGCCCTTGCCTATCTCTTCAGTAAATAAAATGGACCCCTTGGATCCTAAGGAGAACTCACTAAGGAGATCAGTTTGCGTTTCTTGATCTATTGTTGCCCTTAGCAGGTTAACTTGGCAGACGTTGTCTGATTTGGGAGCCAATGCCAAGACAGTTGGTCCGAGATGTACGTATAGGTCAAGCACCCATTCTTTCAAATCATCCACCAGAGTACCCAAATCAAATGTGCTAGTGCATAAAAGAAGCTCTTTGGCGATGTAAGCCATAAGTAGGGGCCAGTGTTCTTCAAGTTGGGTAGACTCTCGGGGGAGGGCAGAGGGATGACTCCCCAGACTCCCCAGACACCACAACACCCATTTCACACCCTTGCTCTGCCCCTAGCAATCCCCTTCAGCCACTTATCTGTCGTGGGGACTCTCCAATGGTATCTGCAAGCAGGGGGGCCCGCGACAGCCCTGAGGTGAAATCACCTCACAGACAATCCCGCTCCCCCTGCTTGTGGAGCCTACCATAATTGTCCCAAGCCCTCTCTGCGCGCCAAAAGGAAAAACCCTTGCATGAACATACAATACTACGAGAGTGTAAATAAACATGAACAGCCATAACACTGTGACATAATTACCATGCTTAAAGAAAACTCACAGTAAATGCGGGTTTACACATAGGAATGTATAGAATCTGGATGTTCCATGATGCACTTTTAGCAAGATTGGAAACCCTGTGAGTGGAAAGGGTTTTCAGTGTGGCGCAGTTGGAAAATAACTGATGGCGGAGGTGAAATACAAGAAAGGTTTGCCCAGCACCAAGCAGTCGAGGCTACCGTGAGCCTGTTTGTCCTTCCAGTAGTTCCATGAATGTGAGAAAGAAACAAACTTCTGTTTGAGGTGAAATGGAGAAACACGGAAGGCGTCAAGAGTTCAGCATTTAATAGTGTTAAATGCAGCAAAGAGCTCAAAAACACGGTCTCCAGTCACATGGTCAGATCAAAATTGACATTGCTTCGAGCTACACCAAAACCAAGAAGATACTCCCTTTTATTCTCAGGCACAGAGAGCTTCTGCAAGGCCAAGTTCACAGCCTTTATTAACTGGAAGACTGCAAGAGTGATGACAGATGCTGGGCTAATTAGGAGGGGAGGTATGATCACGCCGACCCTCCCTGCACCTGGAGTGGTAGCCTGCATGCTGTTAGCGTGTGGAATATTCCAGAAGGGTACAAGGGTGCCAAACCAATAGTAGATGGCCATGTATCAAAGAGCCCTATAGTTTGTGTAACCAATAAAGTGTTGAGTATAAGTATGACACAGAAGATGACTTGCACATGGGATGGGCTTAGTTGCCCACCTGACAGTAGAGACCCAAGCACTTTCCCCATCCGTATGGAACATATACTTAGATGTTCCTTGTAAGCCTATCACATCCACAAGTAGGTTTTTTGTAGTTTGCCAAGTATTGCGGCGTCACTGATGATGAGTTTTTACTATAAAGTTGTGTTTTTTTAACATGTGTTGAGAGAAATCGAGTGAACGTCCATTGATGTCCGTTCTATCTCCCTGTTTTAGTTGATTGCAATTAAAACAGCACCACGTGTTGCCAACTTCCTGAGTCAGTTTGATTATTGATGTTTGAGTACATTCTGCATCTCCATCCATCTCTAAGTGTTGCTACCTCGTCTTAAAGGGCCCTAGGTCTATGGGTTCATTAGAGATAGAGAGATGAAGGTTAGAGAGGGCTGTGTCAGGGTGTGAGAAAACCAAAGGTGCAAGAGGAGGAGAGAAAGTAGTGTAGAAAGCCTCAACTGACACACACTTCCTGAGTCAGATGACTTAGAAGGTATGTGGCAGTGCTGGAGTCTGCTTGACCTGCTGGCAAGAGAGAGAAAGAGGTGGGATGAAAGGAGAAAGGGATCACTCCAAGAGAGAGGAGTGGTGAGAGGGTTAGGATCTGAGAGAGAAGGGGGGATCTGAGGAGATTAGAACATCCAGGGTCTGCCCTGCAGAGTGAGTTGTGCCAGAGGGAAGAATAGAGAGAGAGGGAGCGAAAGAGAATCACAGAGGTTGCAAAAGAGTCCTGAAGAAGGCTCTTACAAACTGTCATTAATCACTTACTGTAACTAGCGCTGTGATACCTGAGGGTTATGGGTGCTGCTAACAATGCAAAAATAACAATAACTAAATAAATAAATAAAGCGCAGAATGGTTGCATAAATGAGCAATTGGTATGATTTTTTATTCCATTGCTGGTCACTCGTTGGCCCCCTGTGTACCTAGACTAATGGGCCTGGATTACCTGGATGCATGAAACTTCATGAGATCTCGGGTTGTCGAGCTAACTAAAACAAATGTGTTCCTGTTAATGGTCATCTCTTAATTTTATTCTCCCCAATCTAAAGTAATAAAGAGAGCCACATACATACAAAACCCTAATGAGCTCAGTGCACATGACACTTATTTATTCATTTTGTTAATAAAGCGCACAGGCAACCCAGAGGCATTGAGGCACTGTTACATGTCCGGTAAGTGTCGCTTGTCCTGCACTTATCATGCGATACAGTAGTAATGAGAGTGTAGGATCAAAACAAGAACAACAGTATTGAGCAGCAGTATGATCATATATGTTATTATCGGCATACCATTGAACAGACACAGTTCTTTATTATGTGAAGAGCTGTGTTTTGCGTGCTTTGCGGAAAAGCCAGTAAGATTTCTCAGCTCTAAGGGAGGAAGGGAGGTTGTTCCACAGTTTTGCAGCAATGTATGGGAAGATTGAACCACCTTCTTTACATCTCTTGACTTTGGGCACAACTAGGCGGTCAGTGTAAGGGTACCTTTTAGGTCTGGTGGTAGGTGCCTTGGAGATTCTGTAGGTGAGGTAGGGGGGAGAAGTGTTGGATAGGTATTTGTGGGTGATTGAGAGTGTTTTAAATTTGATGCGCCCCTGTATGGGGTGCCAGTGTGCTTCTCTTCTAGCTTGAGAAATGTGATTTCTTTTTGGGATGTGGAGAGCCACTCTCAAGGCATTGTTTAGTACCACTTGTAATTTGTGTGTATTGTTTGCTGATGTACAAGTGAATAGGACATTACAGTAGTCAATCTTGGAGCCAATTATTGTGCAGGCAATAGTAAGGCAGTTTTCTTTGGTGAGGAAGGATCTGGCTGCATTTAGGACCTTGGTGGAGTAGGCGGCTGAAGCGGTAATGGAGCTTACTTGCCTTGACATGTTGAGAGAGGCGTCAAGGTAGACTCCTAAGGTCTTAACTATAGGTGAGACAGGAATTGTGTAGTTATCTATCTTGAAGGCAGAGTACTGTTTGTCCAGGGATTTCAGCGCATTTGGAGAGCCTACAATTTGAATGTCCGTCTTATCACTGTTAAGACAGAGGTGGGTGGCTGCCATCCATGCTTGTATGGTCGAGTAGATATTGTTGAGGGAGGTGGAGTCGGCTGAGTAGTTGCCTGATTGGGAATTAGGATTTCTGTATCATCGGCATAGTTTGTGTAGGCTATGCCTAATGAATCAAGGACGTTGAAAAAAGGGCCAGTGAAAATATTGTATAGAGTTGGAACAGTGCAGGACCCTTGCGGTACGCCAAAGGTGATTGGCGATGTTAAGGAATGTGCAGTGTTTCAAAAGACCCTCATGACGCTTCTTTCCAGAAAGGATGCAAACCAAGCAGTGGCAGGAGTGGAGAAGTTGGCGTGGGTGGTGAGGTGTTCACAAAGGATTTCGTGGTTAACCAAGTCAAAAGCCGTGGACAGGTCTAAGAGAAGGTGCAGTGCAGAATTACCTGTGTCTCAAATTTGTTCAAGTTGGGTTTTTAAATTGAGAAGGGCAGATTCTGTTCCATGGCCTGGGTGGAAATCTGATTGGCGCATCCCTAGAATTTTATTATCTTCCAAGAAGTGTTGGATCTGCAGATAGGCTGCACGGTCAAGAATTTTTAGTAGGAAGGGGACTGTGGTAATGGGCCTTTAGTTTGTTGGAATGTTGGGGTCAGGGGTGGTTTATTTTAGGAGAGGGAGGGCCCAGGCTTCTTTATGGCTGGCTGGGATGATACTGTTATCGAAGGACGCATTTATGAATGCAGTAATGATGAGTGCTAGTATATCAGCACTCTTGAATGAGAGTAGCAGGGCAGATGTCGCCTTTGCAGTTAGTGGGCTTTAGGCTTTTTATCAGTTTGAGGACTTCCATTTCAGAGAAATGTCTGAAGTGGAACTGTGTACATGTTTGTGTGATGGATGTTGTGAGGGGGGAGCAACCAGTGATGGTGGGGGTAGGGGATGGGTGCTGAATCGAGCTTGTTGAGTGATCATTTGAGCATTCAAGGTATTGATTTGGCCTAGTAATGCAGCCTGGATGTCGGAACACCATGATCTGTCTTTGGTAAGAGTGGTGGGAGGTGGGGCTGGTGCCTCAAGTTCTCTGTAAATATTGAAGGTTTCTTTTACATCAAAGTTAGTATTGCTGATTCGAGAGTTAAAAGAGTTGGGTTTTGCCGCAATGGTTGCAGATTTGTAGAGTTTGGCGATTGTGCTGAACTCAATTATGTTAGCGTCAGTTGGGTCCTTCATCCATGTTTGCTGGCCTTGTCGCTTCTGGAAGCACAGTTTGAGTAGGTCAGGTGTAAACCAGGAGTTAGAGTGTCTGGCTATGGTGTTTACTGTCTTAGAAAGTATGTGGGTGTATGAATCCACCATAGAGTTGGGGTTGGGTTCAAATGGTTGCTGGAGGGCAGGAGTGTTTAGTAATGGCGGGATGTTTCCTCTTGTGGGTTTTCTTGAGCTTCTTGTCATGCCTGGTGGAAGTAGATTAAGAGAGTTTGTGAGTTTGGTAGGCTGTGGGATGGCAAAATGGATGATGAAGTGATCCGACCATCGACAAGGGGTGGGTGCACTGGTGGTGATGTGGCCATTATGATCTGCGATCCAGTCAAATCCTAAAGCTTTCAGGATATTTAATTGGGTGACACCAAGTCTGGACTTGTTTACCAACCAGCTGAAAACAAGACCAGTTTTGGTGTCTTGGGCAGGTAAATCACAAAAAATCCACCTCACACTGTGGGACAAGATACAAACTGTTTTTCAACAAAGTATTTATTTCAGAATTAAAAACTTTCAAAAATAGAGTATATGAATCGGGAAACACAGGGGTTAATTGCAAGCAGGGGTTTGTCAATGTTGCTACTTACATGCTGCTGGGTCCCCTGCATGTAATTTCCAACCTTGTCAAGGTGGAGTGCAGAAGAAAAGAGTCGCATCAGGTGAAATCGCATTTACTCTTTACTTTTATATTCGGTCTTGTAAAAAAGAAAACACATCCATGTCAATTATGGTTAGCAGGCACATTTACCAATAATTTTTCTATGGAATCTGCCTGTTTTTTGCAGGTGCTAGAAGGAAGCTGACTTAATAGGAACCAATGTGTTTTAATGCTGTTCGAAAATCTCATGCAGGCAGAACACAAATATACTTTCAAGTAGGAGGAGTAAAGCATGACTGACATGTTAACTCCGCTTTGTGCCATTTCTCCAGCTTGAAATCAATTTAAAATGGGAAGGAGACATACATATATCTGTTCATGCTTGCATTTTGCACCTTCATTTGCCGCTCCATCCATTATAAAATGACCCACAGGGCTAGATGGTATGAAGTCGTTGTTAGTGCACACCTATATATCTTACATGGCCACAGTAGTGTATTTATGGTTAAGTTGCTGTTTCCATAGGAAGAGCACTTTTTGGGTGACTTATAACTCGGCTTCCCCTGGACGAATACTTACCAAAGTTTGCAAAAAAAGTATATGGGCCACTCTGAATTTTGGAAAGGATTCGTCAAGGGGGGGCCAAAGTTATAGGCGGGTTCCAAAACTTCTTTTTTTCCGATAGACTGAATGGGGCAAAAACTTTGCGCACGGCTACAGGCCAAACCACTGGACGGATTGTCATCAATTTTGCGGCAGGGGCAGGGGCTTGTTCCCCAAAGAGTGCTTTTGTACATTTTGTGATAATTCTTATTGTAGTTTCCTTTAAAATGATCAAAAAATAGCACTCTAAAAATTTGTGATATGTATGTCCGCTCCGCGGACCCACTTCCCTGTTCGCTCAGTGGAGAATATTTCTATTTGCTAATCCATGGCATGCTGTACGTCAAGATGTTGCGCCTTCACCCATTGGGTCTGCCGTAGCGTCAAGTGCATAGCATTCTTTTGATACGGGTGCCATGGTCACTTAGTTTTTGAGTTGTACACCGAAATCACCGCAAACAAACCCTTTTGGAACCTTGTGTCGAAAGGTAAGCATTACTTATAAGTGGCAGTAGAAAGTGAAACAGTACTTTAATCTTGTTACCACTATCGTACCGTGCACTGCAACTTGGTAGACAATGTAATACAACTATTTACTGCGTCTATGTAAGAAGCCAACATCAAAATTACTGCGGTTAGACTGGCGTCCTATATTTTGGAATGTGAGGCAGCCGACTGCACGGTTTCATAAACAGAGCGTGTCTGCACGTGGTCAGGAGAAACGGTTCCCATGAGTGACTGCTGATATGTAGTTGCAAAAAGAGAATGTATTTTCGGAGTGAAGGTCAATTCATCTCATTTCATTTTTTCAGTAGGTGCTCAGTATGGTTGTGGTTGCACCAAACCTCATAAGAGTCAATTGTTTTTCGACCCTGACGTACAGAGACCAGAGACAGAAAGAATGTAGGGAGTCACGGTTTGAGAAACATTCCTTTTGATAACTTATGCTTCAAAAAGGTTTGTGAGGCACATGAAATAGCAGTTTCCGTGAAAGTCTTCTAGCAAAGAACTACTGTGTGACTGCGGAGGTCAAAATGGAGCCCGTGCATATCATGATGTCATCAATGACATTTGTCATGTCATCTTTGATATTGTGGGTGTTAGTCTTAGCAGTGCACGGTGGTGGTGCGTGTTATGGTTGCTTAGCTGACATAAAAGAAAGAGTCTAAAGATGTGATGGCATCAATGACATGTGTTGTGGCATCTTTTATGTTTTGGGTGGTTGTGTGACTTTTAGAGTGCTGATGGGAAAAATGGGTGATTAGCCTACCATAACTTCTGAATTTCAGGGTTTTTTAGTTGTTACTTGTAATCATAAGGTGTTTTTGTACAAAATGTTTGTGCAGAATGGCATAGGTTTTTGATAGGGCAACTTAACCATAACGTGTCCCTTTAACAAAGTTTTTTTTGTAGTTATATATATATATATATATATATACACCCTCTAATACATTAAGTAACAAATTGAAGAAGTTTAGGTGCGGGGGAGGAATGCTGATCCTGACACGAGATATTAATATTGAAACAGGAAGTCCAGTCTATGGACTCTCCCGTCCCCCGCACACTTTAAAGCTGGTAATCAGCCAAACTTTTAAGGCAAAATGTGTATCTCTAATTCAAAACTCAATCAAATAACAAAGTCCAATTAATCAAATGACTGAAGGCAATTTGATTCCTGTTTCCTGCTGAGTCCAAACAGTCTAGGTTGAGCTTGACACGTTCTGGGGAAGGAACCCCTTCTTCAAGAGCAAATCATACTGAAAAGAAAAATCCAAACTAATATATAGCAATTGCAAAATGTCCAATGTATTTATATACACAATCTCAAACCTATTAATATTGTTTAACCATCACTCTCAATGCCATGCTCAAAAGAAAACAGATATTCCTACTGCTATAGCATTGAACCAACAAGTTGTGACCATGTGGTTGTCCTAATGGACATTATAGGTAAACTCTATTTCCTTGACTCCTCTCCCGTGTTAAATACCAGAACCATGCACACCGTGAGTGAACCTTATAGAAACCTGACAAGCAGAGACCTACCTGACTTCAGTCTCAATAGCTTAAAAAACAGAAATGCAGTATTTTCATATATCTATGGAATTCCAAAAACAATGAGGAACAATAAACATTAGTGTCTAGTACCATATCATCCTTAACGATCTAAAGTATGTTTTCAAAAGCTTAATCGCTTACCCTACCGGCTCATATTAGGGGAAATCCAAAAGGAAATCTTCAAATGCGTTTTGTATGCCATTTATTCAGAAATGTATCTGTTGCAACACCCTCTGAACAACCCCATCAGCTGCTGCATGGAAGAAGACCAATACTGAGGGATGGAAAGGCAAGGTATATCTTGTCACGTATAAGAAATTACCCAAATAAACCACCCGAGCCTAGACTCCTAACGTGGTATTGTACATTGGCCTGACCTGTTCAAAAGTTTATCTAACCTGTGAAAAAGAGTTCTCCTTTCAACAAACACCTCGCGTATGGAGCAAAACAAAACTCCACACCGTATATACTCTTTATTTCGAGAAGCCATCAGGAAACCGACGGTGAGTCACATGAGGGACTCAGTGGAAACATGACCCTATATAGCATGGCAAGGAATGAAACGGTAAAAAGCTTAACCCGGCACCATCTTGGGAGGCAGCGAGATGCCCATAAATACAGCCTTTCTCGATATGTTGGCTGTGGGTAAATACAGTCTTACTCTACAAATCCTGAATATTTAATTACTTGTTCTCATATCTGCTAACATTAAACATGCCACCGTTGTTGGTTCAATGTATATCTTACAATGTGAGCTTCATCAATCTGGTCATTTCTGTAAAGCCTAACTTCCGTTTCTACATTCAAGACCAATGACCTTCTGTGTAACATAACAATTCAAGATTGGTGAGTTACCTTAATTGTAGAATCTTTTCTGCGCGTCCACATATGCCACGGCACTGATTAGTGGATAATCATCATTCACATTATACACATTGTAACAAATATTAGATAGTCCAAATGTTGTCAGTAATCAGGTCTAGATCTACTAACTGCTATGCATGAAACCCAAGCAGTTACAATGTTCATCTCCAAAATATCACACAAACACAGGTCTAGCTTGTGCAGGTGTTTGCTGAATACATGCACCTTTGAGAATATTGATGCAAGGTACCAATTCTCAGTCATGTTATATTAATTAAAGCTAAACAATCAGAATATCCCAATTAATCTAATTAAAGATGTGGGACACACATACCATACATCATTTTGTTAGAGGTTCGCAGCTAAGTGCTCAGTAGTTACAGCATCCCCAGCAATATGATATGTAGATTTCGAATCATTGGACAGTCACAGCCAACATATTTAGGTGAAAAAGTTTAGACAAAATTCCTCATTTTACCCTCTAGGTTGCACTTTGTATAGGCTGTGTATCCAAAACATTTCTCTCTGTATTAGACGGAAGTTGAAATCGCCCAACCCTCCTTGGGGGCGTTTGACCACTTCTAACACCAAAAATGTATCTGGGCAATTGTATGGTTGTGTTCCTTAAAATGCCTAGCCAGAGGAGACTTGGGGTTATTGCATCTCACATTCAATTTGTGTTCTGTCCATCTCTCTGTGGCAGGTCTTGATGTCTGACCTATATATAGATGTCCACATGGACACTTGATCTCATATATCCCACCTAGTGTGAACAAGTGGCATGATCTTTAAGTGTGATCTTTGGACCCGTATCTGGGTGAGAAATGGTTTTACCCTTCAAAATGTTGTTACAATGATTACATGCAAGACAAGGGAATGTGCCCTTCTTACGAGTACTTAGTACTGTTTGTCCCTTGGAGGCATCTCAGCTCGAACCAAATTGTCTTTAAGGTTTGTACCCCTTTTAAGGGCCTTCATAGGTGGTCTCGGGAATAGCTTATGGAGTATGGGGCTATGTTGCAACATGCTCCAGTTGTTTTCAATAATGTTGCTGATTTGGAAGCCCTGTCTCGAGAACTTCAAAATGAATAGAAGTGGAATTTCACTTGTCTGTTGTTTGGGGCAAAGGAGGATGTCCTTTGGTACTAGTTCTGATCTAGATTTGGCGTCCTCCAAGACTTCCCCTGGATATCCTCTTTTCTTGAACTTTTTTATCAACACTGCACATTCTGTGTCTAACCCTTCTGGATCTGAAACAATTATTGACTATCAGGGAGACTCTTCATCATGGCTTTGGGGGTAAGCTCGAGTAATGTAGCAGATTATTCAGTTTGTGATAAATTGTAGTAGCTATCGTACCATCTTTGAGAGAGAGGCTCACATCTAAAAAATGCCATTTTGCCAAACCCACTTACAAGGTCAATTTGATGCGTGTGTGTACCTGGTTTAAGTTGTCAAATAAAGATAAGAGTTCTTGATGTGTACCACACCAAATCCCAAATATTTCGGCTATGTACCTCTTCCATAGTTGAATTTTGTTGGCCCACTGTGCCTGTTCTAGTTTAAACATTCTTTTAAAGTTATACATGAAAATGTTTGCATATACCAGGGTCATTACTGACCCCATCGATGTTTCTGATGCTTGTACAAAGTAAGAGCATTGTTATCTGAAGTAGTTCTTATACTAAATAATATTCAATAACTCCAAAATAAATTGCCTGTTACCTCTCACTATTCCTGAATTTAGCAGAAGCCACTCTACGGCTTCAAGGCCCTCTTTATATGGAATTGATGTGTATTAACTACACACATCTAGTGAGAAAAGTAAACAATCTGATGTTAATGCCTTAATTTCCTTAAGGCAAGTAAAGAAATCTGTAGTGTTCCTCAAATACGTGAGAATTTCCTGGACCAATGGTTGCAATATTTTGTTAACATAGATGGCCAGAGAATGGAACACGCTGTCAGTACCTGCCACAATTGTTTGGAATGATGGTTGAGTACAGTTGTGTATCTTTGGTAATCCATAGAACACGGGAGTGATGGGGAACCGATTATTGAGATCATTCTTAGTTTTCAGGCTGATCCAATCATATTTCAATGCTTTGTCTATTGTTTTGCCAATCAGTGTTTTTAATGTCATTGATCGGGTCATGATCAAATCTTATGTATGTCGACTCATCATTTTACAGTGTCGACAGCTCTCATTGTAAAATGATGTATCCATTACAATCATTACACCCACTTTGTCAGCTGGTTTTTTGGTCAGGTGTTCGTCCCTAGCTTTTTTTTCTACCTGCTCTAATTGTCTGTTTTTAATGTTGTAAGGGGCAACCCTCTGGTAGTTGATCTTCAATAATTCTGTTAACACTTTGTTCTCAAACATGTTACGGATCAAGTTCTGAATATGAGGTTCAAAAAGCTCTTTGGTCTCATTTCTAGGTTGTCATCAACATCTGTATGTCTTCCATCAGTGGTTGGGTTTCAAAAAAGATTTTTATTCGTATTTTGCACATACGTTTATGCAAATTAATTTTCTCCTCAAAAAGGGTAGTGTTGCACATGGGGACAAATGAAAGACCCAGATTTAGAATGTTCAATTGACCACTGGTAAGCACTTTACTCAATATTTTGATAACAATGTTTTCACTATCTATTTGTTTTTTTGTCTTAATGGTCTTCTTACCTCTCCTGGTTTTCCTCCTATGCCTAAAAAAGGCCAGATTCTGCTGCAGTTTACCTACAACCACACAGTCACAACCTGTTGGTTTACTGGTATATCAGTAGAAATGCTTGTATTCTCTAGAGCATGGCTTTGAGTGTGGTGGTTAAACATGTTTGTTTAACAATATTAATAGGTTTGAGATTGTGTATATACATATATTGGACATTTTGCAATTGTTATATATCAGTTTGGATATTTCTTTTCAGTATGATTTGCTCTTGAAGAGGGGGTACCTTCCCCGAAACGAGTCGAGCACAACCTATAGTTTGGCCTCTGCAGAAAACAGGAATCGATAAATTGCCTTCAGTCATTTCATTAATTGGACTGTGTCATTTGATTGAGTATTGAATTAGAGATACACATTTTGCATTACAAGTTTGGCTGATTACCAGCATTAAAGTGTGTGGGGACGGGAGAGTGCATAGACTGGACTTCTTGTTTCACTAGATAGTAAATTACACTGTTTACAAATACAGAATCAACCATGCATGCAATAGCAATGCTGTCTGCCTGTTTAAATATTGCTGTACTGCATGGACACTAGAAGTAACAATTTTATTGAACACAATGGAGGTCATTACGACCCAGGCGGTAAGTACACCAACTTTACCACGATGGTGTAAACTACGTTTACACCATGGTGAATGGCGGATTTACCGCCCCATTCCAAGGTGAGTGGGGCGGTAAATCCCCATTTCCCATTTACCCTTCCCCATTCCCATTTTTGCCCCATAGGGCATAATGGGAGTGGGGAAGGCGCTAATTACGGCACCGTAAATTGCGGTGCCGTAATTAGCACCAAGGCGGTTTAGCGCCATGGATTTTAACGCCTGCTAAAAGCAGCCGTTAAAATTGGAATCAGGCGTTAAGGGTTAACGACGGCATTAACCCTTAACGCCTGGGTCGTAATGACCTCCAATCACCTTTTTATACATTCTTAAAAGTCAAACCATATGTGAATTCTAGTTAGCATATTACAACATTCACAAAGACAAGTATCTTCGAATGTTTTACATATAGGCAAATAAAAGAGACCACATTGTAAAATATATGCAACACCAAGCAATTCATCTTGATGTATGTCTTTGTGTCTAAAGCACCTTGATTTCTGTTATGTTTCATAAGTTCGAGGACAACAAAGTGGTTTTAAAATCCTAAAATTATGTTTTATTTCATATACAAAATCTTGTCTAGCCCTTACTAAGAACAATACTTTAATATTTTTCTTTTTCACATCAAATAAAATTTCTACCACAGCCCTCTCTCTACGAAGTAAAAATAATCTTTTGTGGCATATTTATATCGTTCAAGTGCTCACCAACTGTTAAGTCTTGTAAGCCCGTGTTTAATCTATGATAAACAGGTGGCCACACAAATCACAGACGGGGGAATTCAATTATTACTATTATTCAACACAGGCAATTAACCCCCATTGCCAATTTGATTTTCAACAGATATAACAATCTGATCATACTAGGGTACTATTGTGTTACTTTCTTTGGAAAGGGATGACGTTGAAAACAAGAGAGTTGTGCTCACTGTCTGTTGAGGTCATTTGTGGATCCTTCTGTTGTAACAGATGTGCCAAAATGAAGATGAGGTACCAGCAACTAAATGCAGTAGGGGACAGCCCCCTCCCCCACTTAAAGTTAGACAGAGAAATTAGTATGGAATGATTTAGTATTATAAATGTGTGAAAATAGAACTCATAGGGTTAAAAGACATTAGTATTTTAAATGGTGTTATGTTTATAAAGTGAAAAATGATTTTATCATGGTTTAGTAAGCTGGCAAGGTATAAAATGCACATTATAAAAATTTGAGTAGGAAAATGGGGGTCATTACGACCCAGGCGTTAACCATGGCGCTATTAGCGCCATGGTTGATGCCGGAATCCGCCAAGGTGAATGGCGGAATTACCACCCCCATCACAAGGTTGGCGGGCGGTAATTCCCCATTCACCATTGGCCCTTCCCCATTCCCATTTTTGCCCCATAGGGCTCAATGGGAATGGGGAAGGCGGTAATTACGGTACCGCAAATTGCGGTACCGTAATTGCCTCCACGGTCCCTTTGTGGGCCCGTTCCTTAACGGCTGTTAAGGTAGGGACCGCAAAGGGACCTCGTAATTAGGCAGTAAGGGGTTAACGGCACCGCCACCTTTTACGGCGCCGTGAACCCCTTACCGCCTGGGTCATAATGAGGCCCAATGATTACGTTTTTTACTATACCAGACAGAAAAGAACTCTACCATCTGTGTAACCAACAACGCCTTTAACTGACAATCCCTTTAATTTGAACAACGAAGAAGTTCTGCAGAGCATGGTAGCATGAGTCAGTCCTGGAGTTGAAAAAGTCAAGGCCACAGTGCCCTGAAAAAAAAAGATAAGCATTCTGAAACCAGACACATAATGAACCTATGTCTGAGTGACTCACCAAGGAGCGCAGCTGCGTGACCATATTTGGGTAATGGGGCCGGAAAAATCCTAAGAATGGGTGCCAGAATGAATTTCAGTTTGAAGGTTTAAACAGATAAGAAACAATTGCCAGGTGCGCGAGTATAGTCAGCTGAGAGTTTGGCCTGGACATGTTTAGAAAAGGGAGGGGGTCCAACACTTTTGCTCTGAAAAGTATGAAAGGAAGCTCCTTTTTCAGCAGGCAACAGGGGTTTGTGTACTTGACAACAATGCTGTTTGTGTCAGTCTGGCGCGAATAAAACCTGAAGTCTTTTGTGAACCTGACTCTGTCTCCCTGCCTGATGCTTGAAGTACTTTTGTTGAAATGCTGGAGAGTCCCAGAGAGCACAAGAGAGCCCCAGAGGGTCCCAGAGAGTCCCAGAGAGCACCAGAGGGCCCCAGAATGCCCAGGAGAGCCTGGTGGAGTGGAGGAGGAGGAGAAAAGCAACATCGGCATCTTAACACCTTGAGAACACTCCATTGACCTGTTTCCCTATATCACCCTCTAGGATGGCATGCTGGCTCTTTTTGCAGGGCCTTGAATGATCTGGGATAGTAAAGAACTGGGATTTTGAATGGTCCTCTCCTGCAGGGTGATAGATCAGCCTTTGAGAGTTATAGTCCCTCTGTTCTGTTTAAATCCTGCCTGTGAGTCAGATTAGTGGTTTCATCTCCAAAATACCTGTCTTCCTCAGCTTTCTCCTTTTCCTTTCTTTGCTGTTTTTTAAAAACCATTTTATCATCAAAATATGTTTTCACTGCAGAGAAAGAACGTTCATCATTGGGCAATCATGCCCCTAATGAAAACCTCACCAGCATGTTGCTCTACCCTAATCATTTTACTACAGCTGGTGATTCAATATATATTATAGTTAAAAATAAATTGCTGGTGCACCTGTTGTGTTTAATGCTAATGTTGGCTGTGGCAACTGTTTTGTTAGCTGTCCCATGTGTGGAAATGTAAAAGAGGATGAAATTAATGTTATGTTTCTCCGTCGTGTTCTGGGGAACCCCAAACGAACATAGCCTCTACCACTGCCTAAATCATATTGATATCATGCTTTTAGCAATTGGTTTTTGTAAAAACCCAAAATGTAGCTCTAGGGTATTTGCTGTCTCAAGTCATCTCTTGAAAGCCTGGAGAAGCAGCAAAAGATATTGTAGATATTGTTGTCTTGAAATATTTTACTTACACACTGCCATTTTTTTTAATGATTTTTGTGCATTTTGCAGTGTTTTTTACTTTGAAATTTGGCTTTTGTGGGTTTAGTTGATTGTTTTTATTGCCAAACCTGAAAAATCCTGATGTTCCATTTGTAGCAAGTGATCTGTGCAAAACCCAAAAGAAATGATTTTAGGGCACTGACATAAATTAGCTTTTGAAGGCTTGGAAATGTTGCCAATATATACTGTAATTCTTTTTGTTTTATATTTCAACTTAATGCACATGCTCTTTGCATGAAGCTTGTACTCTTATGCTTTTTGTAATATTTTAGCCTGCAATCAGCTTTTATGGTTCAATGTAATTGAAATAAAGCATATTTACAAGCTAATGTCCTAACTAGTTAGTAATATCTGCATATTATATATTTATTTACTCATTATTCCGTGTGATACAGTTAATAAATAACTTTACACACTTCATCACCATAAAACATGTATACAAATTACATATGAAAACGTTGAAATACATAACCATTTAAGAAGCAAAAATGCACATTTACAAGATTCCTGCATTTTCCCAAATACAAGCCCTGATTTCCTACTCCATCATCTGGACTGAATAACAACATAGCAGTGACTGCCACTGTAATTTATGAGGCTCCAATTCACTTTTCCTCCCTATGTCTGCTCAAATTCTAATTGATAGATGCTGAGTTAAAAAGGGGAAATAAAAACAAGTGGATGACTGATAACTTTAATGGTAGATGGCCTAATATACAAAAAAGTGCCAAGTTCGCAAAAAGTAGTTAGTGCAAGCACGAGCATTGTGTTGCCCAAATGTAGTGTGCTGAGTGCTTGTTCAGGGTATTAAATGTGCACAGAAACCTGCAGCGCAAACAACATTTATGCCAGGCCCATGGAAAAGAAGTAATGAAGGATCAATCACCATTACTTCCACTCCTCTTCTGCGACTGACAAATCCATGCCCCAGCACCGCCACTAATCTGTCCCCAAACACCCTACATCAAGGCAGCACCCACAGGTCCTCACTCGTCCCAGTACCTACAGTAATCTGTGACCCAATACCCTTCATTAAGGCAGCACCCACAAGTCCTCCCTCATCACAGTACCTACACTAATCTGCACCTCAATACACTACATCAAGGCAGCACCCACAAGCCCTCCCTCCTCCCAGTACCTCCACTAATCTGCATCACTCTATGCCCACTCCTCTTCCATACAGTACTTGTCCAAACAAGGTGCTACATAACAATAATGCACCCCAAATACACATCACCCCAATACCAACTCTTACTCTTTCAGTGCATAGTGCTGCCAACAGGAATTTGATTAAATATTAAATGCCTGAGAAAATCCCCATTGACTCAGCTTGCTTGCAGAGGTCCATGATGAATCCCCAGTCAACCTTAGTGGACCACAGTCACTCCCATGTAATTTGGCAACAACACTCACTTGACAACAGCTCACTGGATGTTCCCTCCATACATCTTGCAGGTAGGACACACCAATTGGACTCTTACAGATGCACCACTCGTGTTGGCTGATGAACAGACAGAAATGTATGCTGGCACACACTCATGGCCTGTTGTGAAAAGGGTACAATCACATACCGAACATTAATGGATACCGAACACTCATTCACTGTCCCTTCAAGGTGACAAACAAGCTTGCAGGCCTTGTTCAGTATGATGGTGGTGTTAGTCTTACAATCTTTATAACTGCAACAACACTTGCCATATATGCCTGTTGAACACCCATGGTCAAATTCACTGTGAACCATTTACGTTCCTCAACTCCTCTGGCCTGTGTCTTCCATGAGTTACACATGGCAGACATCCTCCTCCAACAGGATCACTAGGAAGCAGCGCTGGTGAATCCAGGAAGGTTGCCTCATCCATGGCTTCCATTTCTGAGCTGCACAACAACATCCAACAATATTTTTTCTGCAGCTACACTTTGGTCCCTTGGCGTTCAGGTGACATTGTCCTCATTTGAGGTTAGTAGTCTAGTAAATCAAAGTGAGCCCACATCCTGACTCGTCATCCCCAATGCCACTAAGCTAAACTTGTCATGGAAGTGTGAGCACATCCACATGGACAAGCAAGTGCTAAAGAGCCACCCAAACTGCTATGGTAGCCTAAAGGAACACAATGTACAAGAATCTGAAATCTGGAGAAGTGAATCGGCAGAGGTGAATGGACAGTCTCCAGAAATCTCAAATATCCCAGCACTGGAGAACATCTGGCCACTGTGAGAAACCTGAAGGTGTATCACCTGCTGGTCGCCAGAGATCTGTCGTCCAGGTGGCCAGGACATGGCCATCACTATTGGATCCAGTTCCTGGGGTCAACCAGTGGAGGAGGATAACCTGGGCGAGGGGTCTTCGAGAAGTGGAAGTGGGACACTGAGGGTTGAGACGTGGTATCCCCTTCCCTGTAAAACCTTTCCCCATCCTACCCTGTAGGATACTTAGAAGCTCTACCCCTCCTTTCCTCACATGAACACGTTCTTACATGGTAACAGACAATGGACTAACACCAGAGTCGATTACCTGACATGTCCCAACACTCGGGTCAGGCAGAGTCAGACAATTAATAATAATCACGCACACCTGACAGCTCTTTACCGTCCCCAAAGGGATTAAAGACGGAGCACAAAAGCACACTTCGAGCAAGGCCAAACACACGAGGAGACAGCTACACCAAACCGGCCGTACAAAGGGAGATGAAAAGCGGTGAGACCTGGAAGGACACCGAATGGGAATTGCCCTTGCCCTTTTCAACTCAGACCCGTGAAGCCTCCAAAAGGGAAATCATAAGACCGGGAGTTAAAGCTGGTGTGCGGAGCAGCAGATGTCAATGGTACATGGAGGCCTCCTGCATTGATAACGCAGGCAGAGAGGCAAGCTGTCTAACGTGGTACTATCCTTGACTCCAGAGAACAAAGAAGCCAACGGGTTCAGCACAGCCAGTGTGTTGGAGGAAACTGGTAGTGTTGAGCCCAAGGTTGCAAGTAGCAACATTTTTGAACGCCAAGGAATTTACAAGAAGAACTTGTGTGTATGTTTGAACTTTAAAGAAAGCCCAGTTGAGGTCCAGCTGCAGAGAGGTCCGGCGTCATGTGGGCACTCAATTGAAAGGCTCTGACCGGACCTGGTTTTGATACTACAAGAACCAGAAGGCTCTAGGAAAGGGTGGCGTGAGACGTCAGAGTGGTCCTTCAAACGTCATGTTCAAACCTTTGTACAATCGAAAGTTTCTGATCTGATGCCAGAGGAAAGCTAGGGGAAGGGAACCCTGCTTTCCACTACGATTATGAACTGTGATAATTAGCAAATGTGAACCCAACAGCGGGATGCCCAAAGAGAGGTAGTAGAAGGAAAACCTTGCTTTCTGATGAAACTGAGCAAAACATAAATTGTGTTAGTAATACATGAACTGTGTTGAAGAAGGTGAACCCGATGGAGGGAGGCCGTTTGACAAGGAGGATCCGAGCCTGGCAGAGGGAGATTGTAGGGGCTAAGAGCAATCACCCAAGGTGGAAGATCATAGAGAAAACATTCTTTGTTACTTTGAATCAGCAAACCTTCCAAGGCAAGAGACTTTTGCAAGAAAGAGACTTAGGGGGTCATTACGAGTTGGGCGGTAAGGGTTAACGGTCACCGGTAATAATGCCGGTGCCAGTAAACCCTTATCGCCCTATTCCGAGGTCCCTTAGCGGCTCCCAGCAGGAACGGCTGGTCTAACCAGCCGTTCTCTGCGGGTCCCATTAAGGAACTTTGGAGCTAATAACCAGCCCGCAATTTGCGGGTCCGTTATTTGCGCCTTCCGCATTCCCATTGAGCCCTCTGGGGGCTCAAATGGGAATGGGGAATTGACAACTGAATGGTGACTTACCGGGTCCGCATAGCTCGGAATGTCCCGATAAGTCCCCATTCAGCCAGACCGGACCTGGACCCGGACCCGAGTTTGGAGGCAGCCATGGCACTAATATCGCCATGGCTACCACCAAACCCATAATGACCCCCTTAGCCTCCGAAAGGGGTTTAATATCGCTGAACTGAACTGTCAACCACATGCTGTCGAGGCCCAGGAGTGTGCTGTGCTCGAGAGTCCAGCCTTCTCCTGTGCCTCAAACGTGGGGAAGGGAGACCCAGTCATACCACCCTGACTTATCATTTTGTGAACACTTCTTTCTTTTTCTAGTGAACTTTATCCCACACTCTTTTTTGTAATTAGTAGTGAGGATTGGCAATATTTCTGTTTAGTATATGCCCTTTTTACTTGGCAAGACACCACTAGGACTGCCTTATTGTCGTAGTTTATGGTATTTGATGGTCGTAGCTTGCTTAAGGGCCTCATTACACGGTATGCGGTAAGGGTTTACCAGTACCTGTAAGGGCACCGGTACCGGTAAACCCTTACCGCCTTACTACGAGGTCCCTTTGCTGGACCCGACCTCAACAGCTGGTTTTAGAAGCCGTTAAGGAACGGGCCCGTAAAGGGACCTTGGTGCTAATTACGGTACCGTAATTTGCGGTACCGTAAATAGCTCCTTCCCCATTCCCATTGAGCCCTATGGGGGCAAAAATGGGAATGGGGAAGTGCCTTGGTGAATGGGGAATTACCGCCCCCCGCTCACCTTGGAGTAGGGCAGTAATTCCGCCATCCACCAAGGCGGACACGGTAAAATACTAATAGCGCCATGGTTACCACATACCGTGTAATGAGGCCCTAAATCTTAAAATTAGCTTTAGATTAGGAGTTTATCTCATCCATTATAAAGTTCAATAAACACCCTTGAACTTTGATCACTTGTGTCTGTCTTTACTGTTGCCACCATGAGTTCCTTACACCACCTAACAAGAAGAAGTACCCATCCTCAATAAAATAAGTACAGGAAGAAGTGGGGAATCTAGTTATTCGGTGCTCTGACTCCAATCAGTTATAATGATCGTCTAAATTAGACATCAAAAGAAAAAGAAAAAAAGGATAGGGATATAGTGTTTGCTGCAGGTTGGGTGGAAAAAGAAGGGCTACCCCTGGCCAACTTCTGATAGAACAATTCAGTTGGTCTTTTCCCTACTCCGCACTAAACTTTACTGAATTATACAAATCATCCCTGCTCTGGAAGTCAAAAATCATATGCACTAGTTTGCCTTGGAGCAGTTCATATTTATTTGTATGAAACATATGTGAAAAATACATATCCTTACTGAATAAAATAAGGTTGAAAGTAAGTACCACACATAGAAGTGGTTCTTAGCATAAGTGTGTTCAGTGTACAAAGTTAAATAAACAGTTACATTTGCATTCAAAACGATTTTGGGTAATATTTCTCCCATGAACCAAATTGCCAATTGTTTGCCTTATTAGACCCACATAAAGGCAAAACACTCCAACACTAAACCAATTGATCAAGCAAAAATAATTGCATATGAGATGTACACAAACACATTATTTCCCAAATGAATAACAACAAGGTGTGCACTCATAAAGTTGCCAACACGTGTTTCGACCCTCCGGGTCTACGTCAGGGCATAAGAAAGTATATATATGTGACCCCAAAGTACTTATGACTGATAGATATAGCTCCACAATCCTTATATCATGAATCTTCTGTCAAAAAAGTTCTTATCTAGGCATCTCTGGTATTTATACTGTATATGTCCTACACCAATATCATTATGAGAGAGAGAGGGAGGACAGGGGAGAAGGAAAAAGACACAGAGAAAGATATTAGCAACATGTCAGTGACTAAATGTGATTAATATGCATGATTCAATATTACTATTGTTATTATGTCTATCTTCATAACATTATTGTAATCTCTGAAGTGGAGTATGCAGGGGAGCCTGCGACGGCCCTAAGAATTGGCCCTCATTATTGACTTCACCTCCAGATAAGATTCACTACGATATGTGACGTTATTAAGTCGGTTGCTCGCTCAATATTATAGAATTCTGATAAGAAAATAAGTAAGTACCTTTCTCTTCTTGCTCTATGTGCATTATTTTGAACAAGGTGCTGATTATATGTTTGTTTGATTGAATGATTTGTTACATTTCCATGGATGGACCCTGTACATCTTTATTTTTCAGAGTGAGCTTGTCTGTATAAGAATCATATGATCAATTAATTGTATGGCACTATATTATTTGCTTGACTTGTGTCACTAGACAACTAATGGTAAAGACCAATGGCTTACCAAACTGGAAAACAGTCCGTGAGTGTTCTCATGAAAGTAAGTTGCTCTGCTGATTATTCGTGTAGCTGCGTTCAGTGCATTTGACCGCCACGTCTCTTGCGGTTCTAAGCTTCCATGTACTTTTGTCTTGATAAACTGCTCAAAAATACATGCGCATGATGCATGTTAGCAATACAACCCTGCTACTGACCTTAACATACATTCCTGTCCAACTAGACGCCCTGTTCAATTAAGGCTTACCTCTGTTACTGTGGGTGCTTTGTGCTGTGTGTTTAACCGCCATGTACCTTGCAGTTCTAAGTTTCCTTGCACTTTAACGGGGTAATTCATGGAATAAATGTGCGCCGAAAAGGGGAGCGCAAGCTTGAAAATCACAGCACACGTGTGCCAAAGCCGCGCATGCAGCCGTTGATCAATTCATGGAATGCGCTGTGCTAGTAAAAGCTGGGATGTGCACCAAATCCGTGGGTGGCGCACGGGGGCGCACACGTCACTAAGCGGCATGCGCTACGCGCACAGGGAAAGCACATATAGTATAGCGCACACAAGAAAAGTGGGTGGAACACAGGGCGTAACACGTGGAATGGAGAACAACACGTGAAAATGTGGGTGTTACAGGGGAAGTACAGGAGGTAAATGCTCGCAACGCCCACACGCGCGATAACAACGCGTATTCATGGAATCGAAAATGGGAAAGGCTTGCGCCAAAAAAGACGCACTAATCCGGAAACACGTACGCCAGCAGGAAGGAGGCGTAAGC
The DNA here is from genome assembly GCF_040938575.1 of Ambystoma mexicanum. Classification (NCBI taxonomy): domain Eukaryota; kingdom Metazoa; phylum Chordata; class Amphibia; order Caudata; family Ambystomatidae; genus Ambystoma; species Ambystoma mexicanum. The sequence continues at coordinate 322,430,324 of NC_090930.1, forward strand.
GGCCCCGCGCAGCATAAAAGTGTGCACAAACAACAAACAAGCTCAGACGCTACGATGAATATACTGTTCCTCGCAGCAGTGGTCGTGGGACACCGCAGGAGGAGGAGGATAGCCAGGCCCCGCATTTTTTTACCCAGGACCAGCCTTTTTGGGATGCCTGATGACCAGGTGTATGGGAGGTACAGGTTTCCACCACACATAATCCTAGACCTGGTGAGGGAGTGGGAGGATGACCTCACATCACCCACCCTGTGCTCGCAAGCACTGAGCCCCTTGCAAAAGGTCCTCAATGTACTGCACTTCTTGGCTACTGGTTCATTTCATCAGACAAGTGCCATAGTAGGGGGGTGTCACAGGCCACGCAGTCACGCTGCCTACACCAGGTGTTGGCCATCATGACTGCACGCCCCTCAGTCCGCAGGCACATATACATGCCCAGAACACCTGCAGAAAGGCAGGCTGTTGTCCAGCAATTTTACTGGGTGGCACACTTCCCCAAAGTCCTAGGTGCCATTGATTGCACCCATGTGGCTCTACGTCCACCCATGATAGTTTCATATTCAGAATGTCACCCCTAAAACGGGACCTGGAAGCTGGCCGGCATGAAGACACATGGCTAATTGGTGAGTATAAATGCCTCTGCACATGCATGCATGTCAGAAACTGAGAAATGGGAAAACCCCACCAATGACAACCATTATCACCTCCCCAGGAGACAGTGCCTACCCTCTGAGCACCTTCATGATGACGCATATTCGGAACCCCACCACACCACTCGAGATAAGATACAACACAGCCGATATTGCAACCTGGGCATAGTGGAGTGCATATTCGGAGTGCTCAAGTCACACTTTCGCTCCCTTGACTGCTCTGGTGAGCAGCTGCTATATGCGCCCCCAGTAGTGTGCAGGATCACAGTGGCAGCATGTGTCCTGCACAATGTTGCAACCCAGCGGGGCGTGCCAGTGGACATGGTGGTGCCCCCACATCCCCAACCACATGCACGGCCGCTGCGCATGGGAGGTGAAAGGGCACGTGGTGAGGCAGCCCAGGCCCAGCTTGTGGCAAATTACTTCACCTAAAATCCCACCCCTGCGGAGTGCACACAGGCCTGGCACATACCAGCTCACAATCAATGATGATGACAAAAGGGACAGTCAACTGTCACACCCATACCAGTCTGAGATTGTTCACCTGGAAGTGCTACATTGTGTACATCCCTAGCTACTCAAAGACACCCAATGCTGTGTCACAAAGAGGCACAAATTCATGCAGCATGAATGACTACCCCCTTGCAAAATACCACATGAAAATAGTGGCATGTCACCCAACACCTCCCCAACACACCATGGCATGGCATGCAATGTGAAAGCATCCAAATGAATGCACCACACATGACGCAAGTGTCACAAAGTGCACTGTCCTAAATGGAAACAGGCCACAGACAATTTACTCTCAATAATGAATAAAAAAACAACACACATGAACAAATACTTACCAGCAAGAGAAAACATCAGTACATGTTCAAACAGTGGCAATATATGAGAGTTAAAAATCAAAGTAGTGAAAGTGTCACAACCTCACTAAGGCAGCACATCGACCCCTTCCAACTGCAAAGTGTTGCTGAGAGGTAAATGTTTCAGTGTACTGCATACAACATGAACTGCATCTGCAAAGTAGACGGGCTTGTTAAGACATGAAGAAGGTACATGTATATAAGGAAAAAAGTCATGGATGTAGAACCATACATAAATCCACCATGCAGTGGAGATTTCTACAACAATACCCACTACGGATGTATACACAGTTTTGACTACAGACTGTCCACACAACTTATGGGAGCCCAATGTCACTGTGTAAGTTACTGTCACTTGGTCACACCATTTGCAAGCCCATGGAAAGGGGAAGCAGGAGGGGTGTGTGTGTCAGGAACCCAAGCATCTAACCCAAAGACAGGACAAGCCTGCATGTGCCCAGCTGGAATACCACACAAAGCACCACACTGTTTAAAGAACAAAATGGCCATGTGTGGACCGGGGGGGAGGCCACCCAGGAGGGACAAGGTACAGGGTGCACCCCAACACCCAAATGCGTGGATGTTGAGAAAAAACAAAAATACCTCCATGGGCTCATGGCCTGCACGGCTACGCTACAGTGGGAAGAATTGCCGTCGTTGTCCTCAGCCTCTGGTGGTACATTAGAAGGTGGCCGTGATATGGGAGGCAGACCACGCAAATCCCTGGCATGCTCCTCCATGGCAGAATCCGACACAAAGAGAGGGGGAAGTGTCCCAAAAGCAGTAATGGAAAGGGATTGTAAACTAAGCGAAACCAATAGGGTCCCTACTGCTATAAGTTCAATTGGAAAAATGCTTGTATAATGAGTTATTTAATTGGTGTACCAAAAAGGTATCACTGAACCACTCAAATTAGGCTACTGCAGACTACCTCATGGGTAGCACGCATTTCTTCCTGCATGGCCTCACGTGATGCCCGGATCTCCTGACGGGTTGCCTGGAGCTCAGCTGAGAGTGTGCGTGTCAGCTGCTCCAGCTGGCTGCTGTTCTGACCTTTTACTCTGGGACACCTCATGTTAAGCCAGAGAATTTCTGAGGGAGCTGTGTTCTAACCTCAGGGCTTCGCTGTGGGCCTGTGACTCTACAGATATGGCTGTGCGCAGAGTCTCCAGTCCAGCCCGTTGCTCCCTGTTGGACGCCAACATGTCCTCCCTGTGTGAGTGGCAAATGGTCCCTGTTGCCTGCTGCTGGAGCTCCATCTGCCTTTCAGGGGGTAGAATGGAAGTGGCCACCCTATCCATTGCCTGAGCCATCATTTCACACGATGCCCCCTGTTGTGCTGCTATAGTGTACATGGAGTTCTCCTACACAGTATTGCCTGGTGGCGCACGCCCACCGCATTGGCGGGCACCTCACCTGTTTGGGGCAAGGTGATGTGCACCTTGCTGTGCTGGCACTGCCTGAGGCTGCAGGACTGCATTCCTCCTTTGATCTGCTGGCCCAGGAACAGGAGCAAATATTGGACCCTTCATCCATAACCACCACAGGCGGACTTTCCAACACTGATTGCCCCATAGAGGGGTCTACCCCCGGTGCAGGTGGGTTGGACAGAACAGCATCCCTGCCAGAAACACTCACCTGTGACGGCACATATGTCTCAATGTCCGGTTCAGCACCTGATTCATAGAGGTCTCCGGAGGTGTACCCAGAGACACTCGTGGACAGTATGGTATGTAGGAGTAATGGGTTTTCACCCACCACCACCCCACATCCTCCACTGGTGCCTGGTTGTGGCTGTGAGTCCTCCTGGGTCTGCTCCATCTCCTCCTCCTCAACAGCATCAAGTGCCTCATCACCTGCAAAAACATAAAAGAAGAGTAATGAAAACAGGCATGAACACCATAGCCCACACACATAGGCATGACGAGGCAGACATCCAGTACATAAATGACACATGTCATACATGACAATAACTCTGGCATGCATGCACTGTTAATGAGTTGGAAGGGGAGGCAAAAAGCAGACAATGAGGACTCCAAGATGGAAAACCAACACATGTGCTGATTGCTGGATAGCACTGTCATCACACATTAGCCTGTGAGTGGTATGGACAATCCACATACATGACACATGCCAGCACACAGATGGCACGTAGCATAGCCATGGCAGATTTGACAAGGACACCCAGATGGTAGCAAATCAGTACTGGCACCCATCCATGTGAGATGGACATCATGAAATGAAACATGCAAAATAGTGTGAAAAAACATGCATGTGCCACACACTGCAACAAAGCCAGTGTTCACTGAAGCACTGATGGCAGGCACATGGATACATCAATGGTTGGTCACTTCGACATGAGACGATACAATTGTCATGTTCAACATTCAAACTGGGCCCCAAAATGATTGTGTGCAGGCCATGTGTAGGTGCACATTACTCTATCAGCCTGACTGTTCAAATCTTTCCCATAATAAGTCAAGAAATGTGTCTTATTGTGCGGTGTAATCTATGACTAAAGTATGTCACATTTGGGACAGTAGGCCACAAAAATGTGTACTACAAATGCAAAAAATGTAATAAATCAGGCATAATGAACAGGAAAACAGTATGAAGAATATTGTGGCAAGCGGACAGCTGAAGGCCAAGTGCAGTAATCATGTGCAAAAAGTGAACTGTGGTCAGAAGGGATACTGTAAAACGGAAACGCAAGTCTGGGGAATGGATTTGAGGGACCACATGGGTGACCCATAGCACTCATGACTAAACAGCCTCACCTGGCACTCAATCTGAACACATCACCCAAGCAACATACACATGGATTGCACACACATGCATGGTCACTCACCGGACATTGCTTCAAGATCTGGTAGGTCTCCCACGCATTGGATCTGATCCTCTGTAATGAATGCTCCAGCAACAGACTCATGTTCAGTGAGTTGTTCCTCCTATGGTGGAGACCCACCACCAGTCACCAGAGTAGAGGCATGATTTGAAGCCAGCTTGTTCTTTGCTCTGCGTTTCAGGTCATTCCACTGCTTAGAGCAATCATCAGCTGTGCGCTTCACAAATCCAAGGGAACTAATGTGGTCCTCGATGGTCTGCCAATGGGCCCTACGTTGAGCAGTCATAGTCTTGCACCCTGCAGTCACCACCATTTCGCGGCCATGGGCCGACACATAGCCCACAAATGCATCTAGTTCCGCATCATTGAAACTCGGTTTCCTTGATGTGCCGGAGTGGGTAGCTATGTCTGGGGTCCCAGCCTGTACCACAAGAGCACCCTTCTTCCTCTTGGAAGTTGGTGCGGACCCTGAGTGGCTTACGACGCTCTGGTTGGTAGGGGCAGAAGCGCAGGTGGACTGGGCACTGGAAGTAGCCAAAGGCACGATGACCAAAGTGTCTCACTGCAGGCATTGGCTGCTGGGTGATGTTGGCAGGACCAACCTCGGAGTGATGGACTTGGACAACACTGTCCCGGCTGGGAGACTCGGAGCTGAGGTGGATTGAGCTGCAGCTGCCCCTGCAGCTTCCTCACCCTGGCTACTTGGGGCAGCAGATGACATTGCTGCCCAGATCCACGTGGCCTGGTGACAGCAACTTCACCGCCACACGTGGCTTAGACTTGGTAACACGGAAGTCAGCCCTGGAGTCATCCTGTGCTGGTCGGTTTGGTTGACAATATGGGCCGGTTTAACAAGGCCTCAGCTGGGATGGTGTCAGCTACATCTCCCTGAACCATTGGGGGAGGAGGGCATAGGTGTCCCTGATTGGTCCTCCACACACTGGCCTCTTGGGCCACCCTGCACATCCTGGCCACGTCCCCTAACACGCCCACCTCTTTGAGGTCGGCCACCTTTGCCTCCCTTACTGCTTGGTCGCCTCCCAACCATGGCACTGATGTTGCTGTGCGTATGGGAGTTGAAGTAAACAATTGTCCTGGGCAATTGGGGTGAAAGGGGTAGGGTACTAGATGGAATACGTACCCTAGTGCTCTAGCAAGGCTGTCTGTGACCCCTGGGGGAAGATGATGGGTCACGCAAAGCACAGCCACCCCGAAAACAATATTTAACGTGCATGCAACCCCTGGTAGACCATGTGCGTGGAATGAAGAACCTGCACTATTCTGTGACAACCAGAAACACAGAAATAAGTGTTCGCGTGGTACACACAGCCTACAATGACCTCTGGATGGGTATGCGACACACGGGGGCAACCACAGTTGAAAAATACATGTGCGACTCACCGTCGTGCATGTATTTTTCCCGAAAAATAACAGGAAAAAGACTGGCGTGTGCGCGTTGGCAACAGCCCCGCCAAAAGAAGAATTGAACGCTGTCTGAGTATACAGGGAGTACGAACTGGAACCGTTAGGAAGTAATTGTGTGTGAACCGACAAGAAGTACAAGAATCACCCGCTTGCTCTCCACAAAAAGCACATACAAGAAAATGGCGTCCTACGTGTACCTTTTAACCCAGCCCACACGTGCAACATCACTTACGCGCCTACGCGCTAAGGCCCTTTCCTCCAATTGCACGCAGTGACACCCGGACCTGCAGTTTTTGCATGTGTACAATCAACATGCACCCGTGTTGAGGGACACGCCCTTGTGCATTACGTCACAGACGCGCTTACGTGCTAAGGGCCTTTCCTCGAATTACACGCTGATGTGCAGTTTTTTTCACGTGCCAAATCACTCTGTATCAAGCTGGCCGCACGACGACACACGGAACACCACGCTCCTGCCCTGAAGGCCATTTTCCTGCCCCCCAGAGCCCCGAGCAACCTCCCACGAGCCATCTGCTGCTGCCTGCCTGCCTGCTGCCACCGTGCCCTGCCATTTGGTGCCTGCACATCTGCCATCTGCAGGGGTCCAGTTGCAGTGACCACCCCTGCTGGAACATAAGACTCCCGACTGGTGTTCCATCACTCCACAGCCCAGCCCCAGGACCCAGTTGCCCACCCACACCTGCCTCGGGGGTTGCCATGTCCGACACAACACCTTCTGGCACCAGTGGCAACCCCCGGCCAGAGAGGCAGAGGGCTGCCAGCTTCACTTCCAAAGAAGTCGGCATCCTGGTGGAGCAAGTCCTGGGGCATTATGATGCCCTCTTCACACTATCGCGTGCCGACAAGGAAGGACGGAGGAGGATCTGGACAGACATAGTGGGTGCCATCAACGCGGAGGGGGTGGTCTCACCCCGAGACCTGAACCACGTCCAGAAGCGCTGGGAGGACTACAAGTCCAGGACCCTCACGAAGGCCCGGCGCCTCTTAGAGGCAGAGAATGCAGTGGGGCACCGGGGCCAGCTTACCAACCAGCAGATGAGAGTCCTGGAGCGCATTCGCCCAGTGCTTCACCACTCAGGATGCAGGCCCGTCTGGAGTCGAGCGGTAAGTGGCCATGCATTGCTGTATGAAACAGGGCATGTTGCAGTGTGCTGGCAGTCAGCTACTTGCCTGTATGTGTGACATTGGCCATGTATGGATTTGTGTGTGCAGGGACATCATGGTGCTGCATGTGAGACCAGTCATGCGTGAACCACATGGATGGTGCATGTGTTACATTGCTACATGTGGGGCAACATGCGGAATGCACACATTAATGCATGCCTGTCTCTGTTGTTGGACATGGATGGGGTGTGAGAGATGGGTGCTGCTGTCAAGGACATGTATGGTGTACAAGTCTATGTGTCTAAGTAGCGTGTGTGTGACTTGTAAACACCATGGATGCATGACACATGTCTGTGACTATGCTGCAATTCACTGAGGCAGCCTAGTCATCCTTGTCTCCACTGTGTCTGGGGTGTACGAGGCCAGATGGATGTAAGTACGGTGAAGTGTGTGCATGTGATCAGTATGAGCCATGATGCATATGAGTTTACAACCACCATTGTATGTTTCAACAGTTCTTTGGACATGAAAGCAAATATTCTTTGCATGCCCCATGCCTGTTACTGCATGTGTGTTGCCTGCACTGACCCATGTGTTGTGGAGGTACATGATGGAAGTGACGTTTGACAGTGCCACTCATGTGCTATTGCTTCCTGTCTAGGGGACTATTGTACAGTACCCTGATGCTTGTGTTCTATGTCTCCCTCTACACAGCGTCGAGTGAAGAAGAGGGCGGAGACGGCGCTGTGGAGCAAAGCGGCAGGGATGCCTCCACTGGCCGGCGACACAAGGCCCAGTCACCCTCCCAGGAATTACCATCATCCGGGAGCGAGGGGACTGGTGCTGTATCTGCCACTATGGCTGCAGCGGAAGGGGTGGGTGAGCCCCCACAGGGGGTTGCAACAGCGGAAGACGGTGTGGAGACATCCAGGTTGGTGGTTTCCACAGAGGAGGAGGAGGCCGCTACTGAGCCGCACATGGGGCCTGGTGGGGGTGGTACCACTGGTGCAAGTGGTGCAGTCCAGGGGCAGCGGCAGGAGGCAGCACAGGTCACCGTGGAGGGGCCTGTGCATGTCACTGTCCCTGACACTGTGACTGCACCACCATGCACCAGCAGGGATGCCCCATCCCAGGCCGATCCGCAGGTAGAGGGGAGGTCCACATCATCTGACACTCTACCTGCGGACGAGAGGACCTGTGACTGCATGGAGACCGTCCTGATTGGTGTCACGTTGCGCACGCGTGACATTCGTGATGATGTGCGTGCTTCCTGGGGGGAGCACACATGTCATCACGAAGAGCTGCGTGCCAATGTGGCCCAGTTGGGAGGGTCCTTGGTCGGGGTTTTCGTACATGTGTCGAGCACTCTGGCAGCCCTCTCCTCCTCTGCGTAGACTATGCGCCAGTCGTTCTCCATGCAGTCTTCCGGCCCAGATGCCACCAGGGCCCCCTGTGGATCTGCCCTGACCAACGCAGCCAGATCGGTAGATATCCCATCCCTGCCACAGCCGGGAGTCGGAGGTCCAGCTGGGGTGGACAACCCAGCAACTGGACCCCAACAGTTGGAGGATGTGCCGGCAGCATCGGGCAGGGCACGTGCACGACTACGCTGGTGGATTCCAGCAGCCTGGATGCCGTTGTGCTGGCAGAGGCAGGTGCGTCAGAGGCAGTGGCAGGCTCAACGTGGGATGCATCATGGCTCGGGGCCATCAACATCAGAGGGGCAGGCATCGGCCGGAGGGCAGGAGGACCCTGGAATGGGAGTGTCTTCCGTGTGGCAGCGGTTGGGTCAGCGGATTGATGCGGAGCGGCGGCGGGCGGAGGAGGCACGGCTCACTATGGTCAGGGCAGAAAACTGCATGCACAGGGTGGTGAGGCAGGCTGAGTGCCTCGAGGGAATTCGCAGGGAGTTGGAGGTGGACATGGCGGCATCCCTGAGAGACCTCAGGGCCAGGGAACAGGCCCGCCTCCAGGACTTTGAACAGGATTTCGATGATGCCCTGGCCCGGGAAATCAACTAGTGAGCCATAGGACTTGCCCACCGACATTGTATATTGTTAGTTAGTGTTAGGTTTCATTTATGTTTTTATTTCATTTGGGGTGCTTGGACTATGCCCCACCTTCTTGTTGATAGTTCTTTATTGGGTTGTCTTTTTGGTAGGTTTCGTTTCAATAGTTGAGCTCATGTCCCTGGATTTGTTATTTGTATATAGTTGAACAGTGGATTTATCATCATTTTTATTTTTTTTATTTCACCATGGAGCAATGGATTTTACTAATTTCTTTCCCTTTGGATTTGCTTTGTTGGACTGAGACTTTGGCCACATCTTCATTTGGATTTATTTGGATTCTGATTTCATATATTTTATTAATTTTGGGACATGCTGCATTTTATTTCTTATTTCCATTATTGTGTGTTTTCTTTTAATTCCCTTCATTTTGTGTTCAATACATTTTTGTTTCGTACTTCAATTTGTGTTTTTCTCTCATTGGTTTCATGCATGTCACAATACTTGCCATTTGGGTTGTGTCATGTAATGGGCATTTCAATGTGGGGTGGATGGAATACTTGGTTGGCTCTTTGGACAGGGGTGGCGTGCAGTGTGATTTGGGTGGCCATAAGGCCCATGATTGAGGATCATGATGACGTGTTGGGAGGACATGTGTCAGGACCTGCTGGCAGGTGCCGTCACTGCTGGGTGGGTGGGGGTGCAGGGGGACATGAGTCAGGGGCCTGCTGGCAGGTGCCTGTCACTGCTGGGTGGGTGGGGTGCAGGGGGACATGAGTCGGTGCCTGCTGGCAGGTGCCCGTCACCGCTGGGTGGGTGGGGGTATAGGGGGGCATGAGTCGGGGCCTGCTGGCAGGTGCCTGTCACTGCTCGGTGGGTGGGGGTACAGGGGGACATGAGTCGGGGCCTGCTGGCAGGTGCCCATCACTGCAGGGTGGGTGGGGTGCAGGGGGACATGAGTTGGTGCTCACTGGTGCATGGTGACATATGGGCTGGCTGGGGGGCATGCCCAGGGTGGATGGGCTACCTGCGGGGCATGCCCAAGGTGGATGGGCTGCCCGAGGGGCATGGCCAGGGGTGCAGGGTGGTCCCCTGTGGTGTGGGCTGCCTGCAGGGCCTGGGGAGGGGGGAGAAGCCACACCTGGGAGGACCCACACTGCCAATTCACATGTGAAACTCCACACGCACCCCTCAGAATACACGTACCCCGCTCGCCCAGCAAAATCGCGTGTGAAACTCCCCGCGCACCCCCAGAAATACATGTACCCCGCTCTCTCAGGGCCTATCACGTGTGATACTCCCCGCTCACCCCTTAGAATACACGTACCCCACTCGCACCAGGGCCTATCGCGTGTATAACTTCCCGCGCACCCCCAAAATACAGTACCCCGCTCGCACAAGGCCTATCGCGTGTGATACTCCCCACGCACCCCCAGAAATGCACGTACCCTGCTCGCCCAGCGAAATCGTGTGTGAAACTCCACGCGCACCCCTCAGAATACATGTACCCCGCTCTCCCAGCAAAATCGCATGTGAAACTCCCCACGCACCCCCAGCAATACACGTACCGCACTCGCACAGGCCCTATCGCGTGTGAAACTCCCCGCGCACCCCCAGAAATACAAGTACCCCGCTCTCTCAGGGCCTATCATGTGTGATACTCCCTCCGCACCCCTCAGAATACATCTACCCCACTCGCACCGGGGCCTATCGCGTGTATAACTTCCCACGCACCCCCAAAATACAGTACCCCGCTCGCACAAAGCCTATCGTGTGTGATACTCCCCAAGCACCCCCAGAAATACAGGTACCCTGCTCGCCCAGCAAAATCGCACGTTAAACTCCACGCGCACCCCTCAGAATACATGTACCCCGCTCTCCCAGCGAAATCCCGTGTGTAACTCCCCACACACCCCCGACAATACACGTACCCCACTCGCACAGGCCCCTATCGCATGTGAAACTTCCCGCACACCCCCAAGATACACATACCCAACTCACACAAGGCCTATCGTATGTGATACTCCCTGCACCCCCAGAAATACACGTACCCCGCTCGCCCAGCGAAATCATGTGTGAAACTCCACGCGCACCCCTCAGAATACACGTACCCCGCTCACCCACCGAAATCGCGTGTCGCGTGTAAAACTCCCAGCGCACCCCCACTCGCACAAGGCCTATCGCATGTGATGCTCCCCACGCACCCCTCAGAATACACGTATCCCGCTCGCACAAGGCCTATTCCGTGTGATACTCCCCATGCACCCCTCAGAATACACGTACCCCTCTCGCCCAAGGCCTATCACGTGTGATACTCCCTGCGCACCCCCAGAAATACACGTACCCCACTCGCACAAGGCCTATCTCGTGTATAACTTCCCACGCACCTCCAGAAATACATGTTCCCCGCTCGCACAAGGCCTATCGCGTGTGATACTCCCCGCGCACCCCTCAGAATACACAGACCCCGCTCGCCCAAGGCCTATCGCGTCTGAAACTTCCCACGCACCCCTCAGAATACACGTACCCCGTTCGCCCAAGGCCTATCGCGTGTGAAACTTCCTGCGCACCCCCAAATGCACTGTACTGGCCCTGTGACCTGGTGCAGGGTTAGCGCGGGCCTTTGCGCTGCATTGGGGATTTCAATGCCTTATCCTTGCGCAAGGGGCATCCTTGGGGGCGTAACTGGCGCTGCGAGATGTTCTCTGCGCCAGCACTCAAAATGGCTTTGATATTCCATGAATGCGCGGTGCGCCAGAATGCTGTTTAGCACACATCGCTGGCGCACGCTGGTGCACACTACCTCTCTGCGCTGCTCGCGTGTTCTGCCTCTGCGCTGAAATCTATTAATTACCCTGTTAGTCTTGAAAAACTGATCAAAATACATGCACATGTTGCGCATTAACAATACAGCACAATCTACTACTCTTCACATTACATTCCGATCCAACCAACGCAAGTTTTCCTGAAGACCTCATAGTTTGCTTCTGTTCGCATTGATATGGAGAGTTTATTCCAATTTTTTGCAGCAGAAGCGGGGAAGGATCTGCCGGATCCTCTAGCTCTTTTGATCTGTGGTATGATCAAGAGGTGTGAAGCACTAGAGGGCAGAGACCTGCTTGATGCATATTTTCTTACTGTTTGCTTCAGATATAGTGGGGCCCCTCCATTCACACACTTATGCGTAAGGGTCAGTGTCTTCAATTAAATTATATATTATAGCCAGTGAAGCTTCTTACGATACTGTGAGATGTGCTCTCTTTTGTTGCATTGAAAATTATTCTGACCGCATCGTTCTGGATTATCTTCAACTTTTGAATGTTCCCTTTGCCTACCCCAATCAATAAGGCATTTCAGTAATCCAAGCGGGGCACAATTATGGCCCAGACCAAAGTATCACAATTTTTGTGAGATACTGAAGAATTGATCTGTCGTACAATTTTTAGATGGTAATGTGCATTTTTAGTTACATATTTGACATGAGCATCTGCATTTAAAGATGCTTCAAAAATGATGCCCAGGGTTTTTACCCTTTCAACCACATTTTTTGTCGCAGGAGTCGACCATAAACTCAGTCTTAGAGCTGTTTAAACACATCCAGTTTTGTGTCATCCACTCCTGCATGACCGAGTAGATGTGGTTGAGTGTTTTGGTGTGCCTTTTGTGGTCCCCACTGAGTTCCATGACCAGTTGGACATCGTCTGCGTAATTTGCAAAATGGAAACCCACCCTTTCCAGATTGTCACACTGGATTTGTATAATGATATTGAAGAGTATTGGGGAAATACAGGCTCCTAGTAGTACTCCGTACTTAATTTCAACTGGCTCTGAACATACCGTGCTCCAGCATAGCTTTGATGTCCTTTGACCTAAAAAGGAGTCAATCCATGCTACAGCGTGTTTAGAACAGTTTCTAACTTTAGCTAAGGTTTCCAATAGTCTGGCGTGATCAAGAAGATCAAATGCCACCAAGAGATCCAGTAAGATGAGCAGGCCCATTTTCCCCTCATCCAAGTGACTTAACATTTAAGTTTGCAGATCTAGTAAAGCAGTTTCAGTACCATCATTCTGGCGGGAACCCGATTGTTTATTGTGAAACACTGAGGTAGATTCAAAATGGGTCTGCAGTTGTTTAGTGGCCACCTTATCTAGTATCTTTAAAAGGAAAGGGGCGTTTGTTAGTGGGCGTAGGTTTAAGGGATCCTTCGCACTAAGCCCAGGCTTTTTAACAATAGGAGTGACCACCACTTCCTTAATGGCAGTTGGCACACTGTTATGTGCAAAAAAGAGGCGTTTATAAAACTGAGAAATGGAGCAAAGATGTTATTATGCTTGAGGATGATTTTCGAGGGGAGGGTGTCCCTGATGCAAGTGGTGGGGCTGATATTAGCAAGCATGAGCAAGGTATCCGCCATAGTTATCTCTTAAAAGTTAAACTTTGCTATGATGCTATCTTCCTCTTTACAGGTCTCTCATTCTGGTTTTAAGGATGTCTTTTTGACCCCTTGTGCATTTAGAATTTTTTCACGGGCTCAAAGGACTTTATTTAGAAAATCCTTTTGTGCATTCTCGCAGTCTTCCTTATTGGGATTAATATCTTGGTTAAGAGCACCAGGTTTCTCCCAAGATCTATACAATTCAAAAAGCTTTTTGGTGCTATGTCCTGCTTGTTCAATGTGAGCATCATAGCATGTACATTTTGCTTCAAGAATCCTTTGGTTATAATTTCTTTCAGTGATTTTCCATTTGTCTCTATTTTCCACAGAGGAGTCTTTAGCACGTGCTCGCTCCACTTTCCTTTTGTCCTGTTTGAGAGTTTTTAAATCTTATGTATAACATTTTTGTTGGTTTGGGCAGTCTCTAATTATGCTTGTTTTAATTGGCACAAACGCTTCTATCAGTTGGGATATTCATAGTTTGTACCTTTCCGCTAATATGTCTGTGGAGTTGGAGTCCGAGGTTTCCATCATGATGGTTTGCATACATGTTTCCAAATCCCCTGCCTTATTGTTATTATAATATCGGTTTGAAATTTTCTTAGGTGGTCCACGAGTCAACTCCTTGGGTAAGGGCAGTACGATGGTACATTCTATTTTGCTATGGTCGGACCAGACACTTGGGTTAGTGGAAAGATTGCAGATTTCAACATTACGAGTTGCCACCCAATCAAGTATGTGGCCCGCAATGTGTGTTGGTTTATCGTTTTGAATAGTAAGTCCTGCATTGGTGAGATATTCTTCCAACTTTACAGCTTCCTTGTCTTTTGTATCTCCATGCTAACGGTTTAAATCACCCAATAATATGGTTGAAATATTAGGGCGATTTGAGGCATTAAGAATGGGTAAGAGGTCTCCATTAAATGTAGGCATGTCAATGGGAGGTCTATAAAGTAGATACAAAGTAATGCAGGAGTTTGCTGTCGTTTTGTTTTAGTACAAAGGGCTTCACATCCTGAATATTCAATTTGTGATAAAAAATATTCTCCTCCTTCATCAACCTTGACAACTCCAATGAGGTATCCATGATTTTGGGCCACTGTGTGGCAACATCCACTCACAAACACTCCTCGTTCAATCTCATCTATTGTATTTCTTCTAACGCTACCTGAAATCTCCCTTATACTCTCTTCCCTTCTCTATCCTCAGTGACTCTTCTACTGATGATGGCATTAACTTCCCTCCTTTACTCTTCTCCCCCACTCATCCTCTCTTTCCAAGTCCTTACGTTGTCATTGTCAGTTTTCTGTCCGTCTATTTTAAAAATGATTTGTCCTCCTATCCATTTGTCTGGTATCACTGCTGCTTCTTGTCCACCGCCCTTTATGCTTTTCACTCTTTCCAACTCTTCTTTTGCTTCTTTTACCTGCGCTTCTAAGCTATGTCTTTTATCGTGTTCTACGTGCTCCACTAATGTGTTATATTCCTTGTTATTGCCTTCTGGATTACTATGATCTGCTGCAGTTTGCAATGGATATAATCCTCACACGGTATGGTACGGAGGACATGGTTGATGGAGAGGAGGCAATGCAGGCTTCACACACCCCATCCTATTTGTACTTCCTTTTAAATCTGCCCCTCCTCAAACATTTTCCATAAATCGAGTATCCTTAGTCTGCTCTGTAATTTCTTTCACTTATTTTTCACATGTAAATACATGTGCATATTTTGCAGAAGATGCTTCGAATGTGTCCCTTCTAGGGGCCACGCTCAACCATTTTGTCAGCCGTATCTTTGACCCATTGCACAAGATATTTCAAAATGATTTGTTTATATTAGGTAAGTGACTTACACAAAAGAACAATACGGGTGTCTGCATTATAACAATAAAAACTAATTTTACCAATAATTTCAACAATCACTGTTTCAACACAGCTCTCAACGTTCTTCCCCTTTTTTCCCCTCACAATTCCCCATAATTTCAGTACAGTTACCCTTCTAATTTACACACTAATACATAATCTCAATCTATTCCATACCTACCTCCAACAATCCTAGCTTCTACTCTATCAACCCACAAAAAATACCTCTACTATCCTATGATATGCCAAAACAACATCAATGCAATCAACATCAATATATCTATTCTACACAGCTGTCTTGCCTTTATATGGGGTATCTCCTGTTATTTCTTACTGCCCCCGGAATGAGGCTGTTACTCTCTCTCTTCGATATTCTTTTAACTTAACAAAAAAGTAGCTTAACAACAGGTATTTTTTATTCACAGATATTCTCACACTCTTATGATTCCCGAGGTCCATCGGCTCTATCTGCCTACTTCTGCCCAGCCTGCCACCTGCGAGACCAGGCAGTATTTAACTGAAACTGGACTCCTGACCCCGTCTTTAGGTGCAGCCTCTAACTGCTCCATGCAGGCAGACTCCGCTGTCCGAGGGAGATGCAGCAAGGAATCATTGACCATCCATCAGACACTGGGTATTTTAGCAGTGGTTAAAATAGGCCCAAAGGTACCGGAAATACTCAATAAACGGAGTAACTCAAAGTGCACCAGAAAACCCAGCTTTATCCCAAACCAAACGGCCACTTGGAGAACATACAAAGGACAATCTCAAAATTGTGTTACAGACAACATCTTTTAACAGAGGAAATCATCTCAATTGATGTCATTGTTAGTACAATCACAACAACCTTCTATTCTCATACATGATTTGTTAGTAGAGTATAGGACATATGGATATCTATGCACGACCGCTTGTATGATTGGTCCTTTTACAGCTAATAACCCCTCCTAGGATCAACCCTCTACAGATAACACATATCAATGTAATGTGCCACTGGTTGGCATTCTACTACACTAGTCGATAAGAAGAACACGATTTTGTTGGTCGGCTGTTATCTGATTTTATATGATATTATTGGGAAATGTTATCTGGTGTGTTTCAGCTTACTAAGGAAAACTCCCCTCTGCGCACTGACCTTGGTGTCAGGGGCTCATCTGAGCATCATGAGGCCTGGAAACGTGTTTCAAGTGATTTTATGTCCGTGTAGAGTAACCCATCAATGCTCACATCAGATAGAATACAACCTACTAGGGAAAAAGGCCCAGCACACCTCTTGCATGGAGAACAAGGTTTATTCTCACAAAAATACAAATGTGTGCCAGCAATGACCTCTGCTGCCATGAAGCGCTCTGACAAAAACAGCATGAGCAATGGGTTTTAAAGATTCACAGCGTCACAAGTGATGTACATAACATAGGTTACAAATCCAAGTAGCTGGTTGGTACGACCCTATACACATATGGCCTGCCCCATATGGGATGCCAGGCGATTGGGCCCAGCATCTTCTGTCTTCTTCCACGTGGGATCTTCTTCTTTCACCATCCGACACAAAAGCTCTAATTGACAGTTTAGTTACACAATTCATTATTTCATACCTTTATAGTGCACCTGTTACCAAAGATATGAGTGAGGTGGCTATTTTCGAGGTCACAATAACTTCTCAGAACTACATGAACTCCTGCTTCTTTCCAGACACCCCAGCACCTCCACAACTTTCCCACCTGTGGCATACATGTGTTACCTTCTACCCTGGCACCTCGAAGCACAAATTACATGGACCAGTAGTGGAACACCCCGCCCCTACTCTCTGATTGTCCTGATCAATTGGCCACTCTCTAGTTTTATGGTCGGGGGTCATGGGCTGGTCAGTGTACTCAAATGTGTGTTTTGCCTCGGGTTTAGGGGTCTTGGGCCGCTATAATTTATAGATCTGGGTTGGTGACAGCCGAGAGCCTGCAAGCCCCTTCTTGTGGGATAGCTCTTTAAAGATCCATTCTGGAACTGGCTTGGCCTTGCAGTGCACATTCCTTCTAGGTTGCATGCACTACTGATAAGACACAATAAAACAAATGTTTTTGTGTGTGTGTCCCCAAGATATTAACCTTCTGTAGACGATCCAGGGCTGCGAACAAAAGAAGCCATGCAAACTCTTTTAACCCTCGGAACTGGATATAAACGTACTAACATAGCTATGGCACTAGGCCTCAATTTAAAAATGGCACCTAATTTCTAATTTCCTAATTTGAAGGTGGAGCTTCAATACACATTTGATACTAACACTGGACTCCGCTATACTTCAACTACAATCAGCTTCTATGAATGACCCACCCCCTCCATTCTCCAGATCCCCTATGGCATCCCCTTCTACAATCGCCTCGATCTGAATCGCCAAGGGGCCCACCTGTAAGGAAGGCATGGTATCAAACAGTAAGAAAGACACAAGTGATCACAGTTGAAGGGTGTTTATTGAACATCAATTGGGTTTGAAAAATGCCTATCTAATCTAATAAATCTAAACATGGGAGCAAGCTAGGACCATCAAATAATAATAATGCAGTCCTAGTAGAGTCTGTCAAAATAAAAGGGCCTATAATAATACACCTATTGCTACTCCTTACTTCTAAATACACATAGTGTGAGAAACAATGTTATGCAAAAGACAAGTGTTCAAGAAATGATATGACAGGATATTCAAGCCGTTGGCTTCCCTTCCCCATGTTTTCTGCACGGGAAAAGGTGGCACACTCGAGCTTAGTACACTCTCTGGCTTCTCTAGAACGAGGATGCAGTTCAAAATCTTCTATGGCAAAGTCTCTTTTCCATTCAAAGTCTCTTATTTCAGAGGGCCTGATGCAACACGACAACCATTAAAGTTCCTTTGTTCTTAGGATTTTACATATACAACTTCTCTGGCAATTTCTATTCACCCCGGATCATCCTCTGCCAGGCCCAGACCCAGACCCACTTTAACACAAAGCCTTCAATTGGTCTCCCTCTGCTGGGATCAGACCAAATTTATCTACTTTTCCAAACTTTCTTTACTTCATCAAAATCAAACACTTTCAATTGTGAGAGGGATTTTGCTCCACCCGTTGCAGGACCGCTTTGATTTACAATTACTCGTTCTGTTCTTGGTATAACCTTTTTCTCACTTTCACTTTTTTCACTTCTCTGCTGGGTACCTTACAGAGACCTTCCATTGAGCACCCATGCGGTGCCGGACTACTCTGTCAAAGGTATTTATCTTGTTTTTAAAGTTCAATCACTCATCAGCAGATCAACTTTACTTGAGTCGCTTATCACATGCCTTTTAACAATGTTTGTTCCAGCGCTTGCCATATAATGTTTCTGCTTGCAACCTTGGCTTCAACACAGACCGGTCTTGTATGGGTCTCTCTAACTCACCGGCTGTGTTGATTTCATGGGTACCGCTTTGTTCTTGGAGCCAAGGATGGTACCACAGTGGCTGTCATCTCTCCCCACCTTGATTAATGACACGGGAGGTCCCCGGGTTTCTCCGACACACAACGCAGGATTCTTCAGCCTGGTTTCCTGGTCTTATGCTTTCTACTCTTGAGACTTCTGGAAAGAAATGGTTAGTTGTCGAAAAGGTCAAGATAATTTCTCTCCTTGCTATCCCCTTCTGTTTAGCCGTCTTTCTCCTCTCCTTCAGCTGCAGTCTCGAAACTAGTTTAATGGAAGTCAGGTGTGAGTAATTGTCAGTAATTTCCTGACCTTGCCCGACCAATGCATTGGGACTTGTCAGGTGCATGGCTTGGGTGTTAGTCTGCTTTCTCCCAAAGTGGGCTCTCCATGTGAAAGTGTTCATGTTTGACGGGGGTAGAAGTGCTAAGTATACTACCTTCACCTTCACCAGAGGAGCAGGAGCTCCCCCGGACCCTGCAGGAGCAGTGGTCTCCCTTTCCTGGATCCATCCTGAATTGCCCTCGAATTCGGGTAAGCATCATTATTCCGTGCGAGATTCGTTTTTTCTCGCTGCTAATTGCACCACTGATCCGCCGACCTGCAAGAATATTTACACAGCCTGCATGTTTTAAAATTGATGCCAACAGCTGCTGTGTTTGCCCCTGCCACCATCAGCCACCACGAGGTTTTTACACTTCCAAGATGGCCGTTCGCCATGTCTCAAGGAACCCCAGTGCCTAACAGAGCACATCAGACTGTCCTCGCATCCGATTGACCATTGAGCCACCTTAAGCAGCCTATCACCAGCCGGTAGGCGAAGCCGGCCCACTCCCAGCAAGGCCCATGATAACAAGGCCAATACCTGTCTTCACCTGTCCCAGCCGTGGAGCAGACCCCCTCCTTCACCAGAGGAGCAGGAGCTCCCCCGGACCCTGCAGGAGCAGTGGTCTCCCTTTCCTGGATCCATCCTGAATTGCCCTCGAATTCGGGTAAGCATCATTATTTCGTGCGAGATTCGTTTTTTCTCGCTGCTAATTGCACCACTGATCCGCCGACCTGCAAGAATATTTACACAGCCTGCATGTTTTAAAATTGATGCCAACAGCTGCTGTGTTTACCCCTGCCAGCATCAGCCACCACGAGGTTTTTACACTTCCAAGATGGCCGCCCGCCATGTCTCAAGGAACCCCAGTGCCTAACAGAGCACAGCCGACTGTCCTCGCATCCGATTGGCCATTGAGCCACCTTAAGCAGCCTATCACCAGCCGGTAGGCGAAGCCGGCCCACTCCCAGCAAAGCCCAGGATAACAAGGCCAATACCTGTCTTCACCTGTCCCAGCCGTGGAGCAGACCCCCTCCTTCACCAGAGGAGCAGGAGCTCCCCCGGACCCTGCAGGAGCAGTGGTCTCCCTTTCCTGGATCCATCCTGAATTGCCCTCGAATTCGGGTAAGCATCATTATTCCGTGCGAGATTCGTTTTTTCTCGCTGTAATTGCACCACTGATCCGCCGACCTGCAAGAATATTTACACAGCCTGCATGTTTTAAAATTGATGCCAACAGCTGCTGTGTTTGCCCCTGCCACCATCAGCCACCACGAGGTTTTTACACTTCCAAGATGGCCGCCCGCCATGTCTCAAGGAACCCCAGTGCCTAACAGAGCACAGCCGACTGTCCTCGCATCCGATTGGCCTTTGAGCCACCTTAAGCAGCCTAGTACCAGCCGGTAGGATGAAGCCGGCCCACTCCCAGCAAGGCCCAGGATAACAAGGCCAATACCTGTCTTCACCTGTCCCAGCCGTGGAGCAGACCCCCTCCTTCACCAGAGGAGCAGGAGCTCCCCCGGACCCTGCAGGAGCAGTGGTCTCCCTTTCCTGGATCCATCCTGAATTGCCTTCGAATTCGGGTAAGCATCATTATTCTGTGCAAGATTCGTTTTTTCTCGCTGCTAATTGCACCACTGATCCGCCGACCTGCAAGAATATTTACACAGCCTGCATGTTTTAAAATTGATGCCAACAGCTGCTGTGTTTGCCCCTGCCACCATCAGCCACCACGAGGTTTTTACACTTCCAAGATGGCCGCCCGCCATGTCTCAAGGAACCCCAGTGCCTAACAGAGCACAGCCGACTGTCCTCGCATCCGATTGGCCATTGAGCCACCTTAAGCAGCCTATCACCAGCCGGTAGGCGAAGCCGGCCCACTCCCAGCAAGGCCCAGGATAACAAGGCCAATACCTGTCTTCACCTATCCCAGCCGTGGAGCAGACCCCCTCCTTCACCAGAGGAGCAGGAGCTCCCCCGGACCCTGCAGGAGCAGGACCCTGCAGGAGCAGTGGTCTCCCTTTCCTGGATCCATCCTGAATTGCCCTCGAATTCGGGTAATCATCATTATTCCGTGCGAGATTCGTTTTTTCTCGCTGCTAATTGCACCACTGATCCGCCGACCTGCAAGAATATTTACACAGCCTGCATGTTTTAAAATTGATGCCAACAGCTGCTGTGTTTGCCCCTGCCACCATCAGCCACCACGAGGTTTTTACACTTCCAAGATGGCCGCCCGCCATGTCTCAAGGAACCCCAGTGCCTAACAGAGCACAGCCGACTGTCCTCGCATCCGATTGGCCATTGAGCCACCTTAAGCAGCCTATCACCAGCCGGTAGGCAAAGCCGGTCCACTCCCAGCAAAGCCCAGGATAACAAGGCCAATACCTGTCTTCACCTGTCCCAGCCTTCCTCGCCATTCGCCCGGACACCCTGCCGGATTCCAGACCAACCACAACGGTAAACGCCACTTCCCTTACGCAGTCCGTGGATAAATTGAACTGCTTTGATTCTTGAAAAGGCTTTATTACCACAAACTTTCATAATGCCATTTCGTGCACTCATGCCTGATTGTATGATGTTTCTGTGCCCAAAGATACCTCGCACTGCATATATTGCTCCCCTTGCTCCTAATCCATGCACAGCATCAAGCGCAACTCCACACATACCTCTGTCATCCCCCCCTTCGCAGCCATTCTGTCGACAACGCCGCCCGTAGGTTTAGATTTGCAACGGTGCATCACTCTCTACTCTAAACACCACTTTACCATCATTTTTATGCTCTGCATGCTTGGCCGCACCTACCTCTCTACCCAACCTGTTCTACATGCTCTCCATTGAACTTCTGTATTGCCTTTACCACTAGCCTTACACTATGACACTCGCTAACTCTTGAACCTAGATGGCTGTACCTATTATTACCTCACCTTGCTATGGTCCCCCATGATCAATGTCTTGTGTACTGCCCGAGATTATAGTCTATAGACCTGAGCCATCTGCAGCCACTTATAGGATCCTGCTGCGATGCTACTGGCCTGCTATGCATACTCTCCAAGCCGCACTAGGTCAGCCCTCTCTGGGGTTATTTCTTTAATTGACCTTGCCGCAGCAACCTAATTTTGTTGTGCCTTAAGGTCACTTACAGACCACTCAATTGTGTTGTGCCTTAAGGTCACTTACAGACCACTCAATTGTGTTGTGCATTAAGGTTGCTTACAGACCATTTCAATTGTGTTGTGCATTAAGGTCGCCTACAGACCATTTCAATTGTGTTGTGCATTAAGGTTGCCTACAGACCATTTCAATTGTGTTGTGCATTAAGGTCGCTTACAGACCATTTCAATTGTGTTGTGCATTAAGGTTGCTTACAGACCATTTCAATTGTGTTGTGCATTAAGGTCGCTCACAGACCATTTCAATTGTGTTGTGCATTAAGGTTGCTTACAGACCATTTCAATTGTGTTGTGCATTAAGGTCGCTTACAGACCATTCAATTGTGTTGTGCATTAAGGTTGCTTACAGACCATTTCAATTGTGTTGTGCATTAAGGTTGCTCACAGACCATTTCAATTGTGTTGTGCATTAAGGTCGCTTACAGACCATTCAATTGTGTTGTGCATTAAGGTCGCTTACAGACCATTTCAATTGTGATGTGCATTAAGGTTGCTTACAGACCATTTCAATTGTGTTGTGCATTAAGGTTGCTCACAGACCATTTCAATTGTGTTGTGCATTAAGGTTGCTTACAGACCATTTCAATTGTGTTGTGCATTAAGGTCGCCTACAGACCATTCAATTGCAGGTTAAAATTGGATTTAGGGATATGTTTTTAATCGCTAAAATGGAACTTAGAACCTTGCTATGATTTTAGTTGCATTCTATAACTGCATACCTTTAGTGTAAAGCTGAATCTAGCTGTGCCTCGATTCGCATGCCGCAACTCCCTATCCTCAGGTTAATAGCGAAAGCTATATCTAACTGTGCTGCTATCTGCGCATGTACTTTCCAAAACCAAACATACTAAGTATCACTGCACTAGATAGTACAGCTAAGTTACCTCTCTACGCTGCCTCCCGCATCATATTAGTAGTATTATCACTCTCCTCCCTGACCATGCCTATTCCTCAACAAACCATTGGACCTATAGTAAACCAATATTAAGATGACACTACCACATACAGGGCCTGTAGTACCATAGACAGAAACCTCAAACTTCGTGCTCGCTTACCAAAATTGTACGAACTTCCAGCAAAGCAAATTGAACAAATCAACTTCCTAAAAATGAACATACTGCCGAAAACCACTGCAGAACACACTAGGAAAGCTCATATCCCTAAAAGACCCACACAAAAATGCTCCAAACCTACCATTATAGCAAGCACCATGCTCACTAAACATCACCTCAATGGTGCACTCATAAATGCTAGGTCCCTAGTCGCTCATGCTACAGAAATCTCAGATATTATTCTCGGACACCACCTAGACTTCCTAGCCATATCAGAATCATGGCTCCATGATGCAGCGGATCCCGCCCTCTCCTTAGCAGTTCCCGACAATTATACCATCATACGAGCTGACAGACACACCTCCCGAGGCGGGGGTCTAGCCATTATTGCCAAGATCAGTCTCGACATAAGAGTCTCCACATCCCCCATCACAAAATCTTGTGAATGCCTCTCGGTCAAAATGGCCACCGCCAGCTCCCAAACATTAAACATTGTCCTGCTCTACAGACCTCCTGGTTCTATTGGAACCTTTGTTGAGGACCTCTCCACCACCTTGTCCAACAATTTGAAAAACACCTCCCAAACCATAGTGCTAGGAGACCTCAACCTAGGCTACAATGATATTAAAGACACCCAGTCCACAGCCACTGCTCTGATCCTAAAAGAGCTGGGCTTTGCCCAAAGAGTCACCTGTCCCACTCATAATAAAGGTCACATCCTTGACTGGATAGCTGATCACAACTGTGGAGTAACCATTACAGACACTGTTCCCCAGATCTGGACGGACCACTTTCTTCTTCTATTTACAGTAGATACTAACTTAGCCACAGCCAAGCCCACACCTGCCCCTCCTATACCCACGAGGAACAAAAAGCTAATAACCACGGAAAAATTGTTACCAATCATACTACCCCAACTAAACTCGCTCCCAGCTAACACGGAGCCTGATATGCTAGTTGATCAATTCAATGAAACTATGAACTCAGCCCTTGATCACATAGCACCGCTCAAATTACGGACTAGTAAACCGAAAAAACATCTCAACTCATGGTTCACCCCCCACCTAAAAAATCTCAGGTTAACCAAAAGAAAACTAGAATCTAAATGGAGACTTACTCCTACAGTTGAAAACAAACTAAACCTTGCAAAGATATCATCCCAATACAAAAAAGATATCCTACTAGCCAAACAGGAAACATACAATACCAGAATATCCCAATCTAAATCAAGTGTCAGAGAACTGTTCAGTATCTTGAAAGAGCTGGAAACACCCATCATTCCCCAAGAAAACTGCACCAAGGACAAAAAATGGTGCTCAGACATTCAATCTGCCCTTATCAACAAAGTAGTCAACTTACAAACCAAAATCACCCTAAAAAAAGCATCTCTCACACCTCAGGACGCCCTAACCCCAGCACCTCTACTTAAAGCTAAACAAATAACACGTTTCTGCTCCTCCAAGGTTTCTACCATTGAAGTCGAAAAAGTGATCCTGGGACTTAAACCGTCCAACTGTAAAGGTGACCAATGCCCTGCCCAATTAATTAAGGATGCTGCAAGAGAATTATCGCCATTCATAGCTAAACTCATCAACTCATCCTTCACTACCGGCATTGTACCGAAAAATCTTAAAGAGTCGTGGGTCTTGCCACTCCTAAAGAAGCAAACCCTCGACCCTGCCATTCCTACCAATTTTAGGCCTATCACGACTGTGCCCTTTCTTCTAAAAATTTTAGACAAAGTGGCATACATGCAAATACAAAATTTCCTTGAATCCAACCACCTGCTCGGAACCCGCCAATCTGGATTCCGTCCCCAGCATGGTACAGAGACTGCCCTTATCGATCTCAAGGCCCAAATAGATCAATGTAGGGACAATGGCCAAGCAGCCTTACTCCTCTTGCTAGACCTCTCAGCAGCGTTCGATTTAGTCGACCATACAGTCTTATGCAGCCACCTAGACTCTGCTGCTCACTTCTCTAAAGAGGCCATATTATGGATCAAATCCTTCCTGAATAACCGTACCATGAGAGTCTTCTCTCCATCAGCCTCAGCTGACCGATCCCTATAACGTGCGGTGTACCCCAGGGATCTTGTGTATCACCAACCCTCTATAAAATTTTCACAAAGCCGCTCTTTGACGAAATGGATCATCTGGGCATCGCCTACACCAACTATGCAGACGATACCCAGATCCTCCTTCCGCTTTCAGGAGATTACGTTGTGGATCTGGCTTTAGTGAATAAAATTTACAGCATCGTTCAGGCATGGATGGCCACACACGGCTTATGCCTGAACGACGACAAAACTGAGCTCATAATCCTAGGCACCCCGACATACATAACTAAACTCAACACTGACTATGCCAGCTTCATTATCGATGGGAACAATATCAAAGTAGCAAAGGAAGTCAAGACCCTAGGCTTTTACCTTGACGCCACCTTAAACTTTGGCAAACAAGTCAACTCCCTAGCCTCTTCCACAGCATATACTTGCAAACTCATTAGAGCCAGCAAGCAATTCCTCTCTACAGACAGCTGCATCACGCTTGCCAGAGCCCTTATTCTGTCCAAACTGGACTACTGTAATGGTCTTTACATTGGGGCTAACAAACAGACTATCCAAAAAATCCAGGTCCTACAGAATAATGCCTTGAGAGCCGCGCTTAAGATCAACAGGAAAGAGCATATCTCCTCTATAAGAAGAGAATATAAATGGCTATCCACTCAGGACAAAATCCAACTTAAAATTGCCTCCCTTACTCACAAGTGCCTCAATAACATGGCACCACCCTACCTCATGGACAGGCTACACTTAAGAACTTCACTTAGACCAACAAGAATGGTCAATGCAAATTGCCTCTATGTCCCTCGCTTTAAACGTGCCACTATTGGAGGACATAGCTTCGCAGTCAAAGCAGCACAGCTTTGGAACTCCCTACCACATGACATAAGAGAACCCCAGCCCTTTGCGAAATTTAGGCAGAATTTGACCAAGTGGCTGAGAGCTAATGACATCTAACTAATCCGACCTGCTTGACCTGACTGTCCCTACTAGCTTTCCACCTGCATGCCCCAGTTCTGATACCACTTTCTGTATTTTACTCCATTGTATATTACTGTACCTATTCCACTGTATATCACCCCCACATTGTGAATATTCCTGTACCTTGATCACCTCCTGTCTCGACCTTGCTCCAGCCCTGCTCATTCTTGCTTATTGTATACTGCATTATGACCATGCACATGTACCTGCATATATTTTATTTATGGCAGAATGTATTATGTTTATGTAATTGTACCTGTAACAAAGCTGAGCATATTCTTGTCTTGTGTGCCCTGATGCTCCAGGGCCTGGCGCGCCCTACAAATAATAAACTAAATTAAACTAAACTACCTGGTAGGAATGGGTAAAGGTGTTACAGGGAAGGGTATACTGTGTCTCACCATCCGGCATCCCACTCCCACTCCCCGAAGCCCCTTCACCCAGGTGATTCTCCCGCACTGGTCCACCCCCAGGAACTGGATCCAAAAGCAATGACCGTGACCTGGCCACCTAGATGATAGATTCTCGGGACGATAGGGAGAAACACCTTCTGGTTTCTCACACACCCCTCCTTCATAACATTACCCCCTTTCATTCATTCTATACTAACAAACTCCCTTAACATTTTCTCAGCCTCCTCATACCTCCATATTCCTTTCTTAGATACCCACGCACTACATACCAAGCGCAAACGTTCTCCTGCTTGAGCATACTGCTCCGGGATGCATGTAAGATATATTCAACCCCCATCTCCAAGTAAACCCAGTGCTCTTCATAGTTTTCAGGGTCTGGGGGAGCCATAGTAACTGCTCCAGGTGGATGAATTATTTGCTCTATTCTCACCATGCAGGGCGTTTTTGGTTCATCTGCACCTGCCCATCTTTTGTACCACAACGGGCACTGCTTACGCCAATTGAAACAATCATCTTTTCACTATTAGGGACCACTTTACAACAGCATCGAAGTCCCAACTGGCATGTGCAGAAGGTCACCAACATGAACGCCACTACTGGCACTGGTATCTTCACAACTGCTCCAATCCATGACGGTGCCCATGAGAACAAATCATTGAACCAGTCATACCTATAAATCCCTGCTTCCGTCTGCATATTTTCTCTAAGTGTGTGCACGGCTTCTATTATTTTTGTGAGCGACCAGTTAGCAGCATCGTTTGGAGGCATGTATGTGCAGCAGGAGTCTCCTATTTACGTGGCTGTGGGTAGATTGAGCACATACCGATTCTGCAGCGTGATCAACCAGATGGCTTTTAGTTCAACTTTGATCCCATTGAAGCCGTGTTCAGTGTCATTGGCCAGCTGTATCAGTTCCAACCTGACA
The DNA here is from genome assembly GCF_040938575.1 of Ambystoma mexicanum. Classification (NCBI taxonomy): domain Eukaryota; kingdom Metazoa; phylum Chordata; class Amphibia; order Caudata; family Ambystomatidae; genus Ambystoma; species Ambystoma mexicanum. The sequence goes on from NC_090930.1 coordinate 322,457,899, forward strand.
ATTTGTAGTTATTTAGCTTTGGCTGCTATTTGTACACCCGGCAGTAACAGAGAAGCAAAACATTTCTCTTCTTTATTGTACAGTCTATATTGATCCCGTATTTCTTTAAGCAATTCGGCTGAGTTTTTTCACAGATAGTTGGACCTCCTTTTCCTTTTTAAAAGTATGTTCTCCTTTTTCTCTGGCAAGATCCGGAAGACAGGGGGCTGCAGTGGCAATGCAGAGGCGGTTGGCCCTTTTGGTGTCATGGGGTTAACCAGGCTTCCTAGTCTCATGATTAAATGTCATTCAGGGACCACAAGAAGAGCTGAGTGCAGCGTGGTCAGCAAGAATATGCCCCTCCATGATGGTAAGAGGTGCAGAAATGCCTATTGACCACATATTCAGTACATATCCATCACTGCTGCTGTTCCTTTCCTAACTTCTGGAATGTGTAATGTCACATTGCACATGCCGTTTGTCCCCACAGGGACAACTCTTGCATCATAGAAGCACAGTTGATGTTTTTCTTGTTTCTGCACCATCACTGGCTTCTCTTTTGCTTCAGTCCATGTCAGCTTTGCCATGTGCTTCCCCCAGTAGTCTTGACATGCTTCATTGATCCTCTGAATCAGTTCTTTTCTCTATCATATAAGTCCTCCTTGACCAACTCATGACTGTATCTTCCCACCAATTGGCCACAAACTTCACTCCTTCCAACTGCATGTATGGTCTTTGTAGGTAGAGTGAGCTTCTGGCATTACGGGCACACTGCTCTTCATCTGGGTACATCGTCACAAGGTGTATGCTGTAAGCTTGGAACGTGCTTTGCAATCTGCATCGTGCTAGATGTACAAGACATTGAGCATCCAATAACGGAACATCTTGCGTTATTAGCACCTTGGGGGCTCCTGACGTGTGTGATACTAAGGAGCATATATAACAACTCCTATTTAAACGTTGTTTCCCCACCAAGCTCATGTCCATGTACCAACTGTTACTCATCTCTGGATGGTGCAAATCCTTGATCATGTCAAAACCTAATCCTTTATATTTGTCATTTTTCTTTGTTCTAATTTGCCTTCTAAAATGTTTTAATATTTTAGCATATTGCGTCTGATAATGTACGTGTATTCATTTTTCGTGCCATCACATCCCCACTTTGGCGTATTGGTGTTAATGTACATCATTGTGTTATTTTCCCTATTCTGATATGTACACCAACCCCTAGTAAAACTCCCTCAGGTATACGCCCTTTTATATGTCCCAACCATATACAATTACATACTAAATTTAGTGCTAAACAAACATAAAAATGAAAAATATTTTCAATGTGAACTGAATCACGCACATATACATAGAAAGAACCATAGAATTATTATATCTCTTGTTGGCTCCACATTGGACATGTGGGGTGAAAATACAGCCCGAGAGTGACAGAGACTGAGAGGCCTTGCTAGGTCCCTGTTGTGAGAGTGAAGCTGGCTAATGTAGAGTCCCATTGAAATATAAAACCCAGTACAAAACAGTGATTTCCTACATAAGGCCTAGTGAAATGAAAATAAATGGGCATATTTCAACTCTAATAAAATTAACAGGTGCTCAAGTGAAAGTAAATCTACCTGAGAGCTTAAAACTGCTGGATATGCCCAATGAATAGGAAAAGACATGTGGGACTAGAAATGCTGTTTTCCTGAAATGTGAAAAGTTACAATTTCAACTTAAAGAGACAGATAGCGGCATGGGACATTGGCGTTCATTACACGGTAGGCGGAGGACCAAGGTGCTATTAGCACCTTGGTCCATGCCGGTAAAATACCGACACCGCCTTGGAGGAAAGGGGAATTACCGCCCTATTCCAAGGTTGGCAGGGCGGTAATTCCCCCTTCCCCCATTGCCCTTCCCCATTCCCATTTTTGCCCCATAGGGCTCTATGGGAATGGGGAAGGCGCTAATTAGGGTGCCGCAAATTTCAGTACTGTAATTAGCACCCTGGTCCCTTTGCGGGTTGGTTTTAAACACCTGCTAAACAGCAGGAGTTTAAGTACCAACCCGCGAAGGGACCTCGTAGTAAGGCGGTAAGGGTTTACCGGTACCGGTGCCCTTACCGGAACCGGTAAACCCTTACCGCCATCCATGTAATGAGGCCCATTGAGTTCTATACTGCACAAGATAATCCAAATGTAAGCCAAGCATTTTGCATTTGTTCATAATAGAAAGATGTATTTTCATCATATAAAATGACAACCTTTAAAGGGAAAGGCCTATTTAGTTTGGTGTAAAAAAGAACACTAGTTTCTATGTAAGTTTGACCTATGTGTGAATAATACCAAAAGTGAACATATATCTGTTTGAACAGTGTGTAAAGAAAAATTGTATTGTAAACTACATGTCCAGATTCAATGCTAAATGTTACATATAAACACATCTTGTCGATTTAAAACCTGTACTTTCCAAAGTATGGATGCAGGTTGTGCCTTTACACCGAAATGAAACTGCGACTTAAGGCCTTTGGCTCAGGCCCTCTAGGAGAAAACAGGCCTGGGTTTCATTTAAATGCAAAAGAAATATAGAGAATTAGATCGGAATTGTGGAGGATTCAGATTAGCCGGCCAGCAGAAATGACCTTTAAGGTCAGGCTTCCCCATTAACTGTGTATTAATGGCCCACAGAAATGACCTTTTTAGGGCTGACTCAACCTCAAGAAATGGCATTCAGAGCCATTAATGGATCTTCAAAGACTGTGTAGTAACAGCTGATAAACAGATGCTTGTGTCAGGCCACAGAAGAGAAATGAAAAAGGTGGGGACTATGTTTGAAACTATGAACATAGATTAACATTGTGCCACCTTTTCTTCAACAAAAAGAGAATTGTGTGTCACAGTGAGCTTATACCAGACTCATATTAAAGGGGATAAGAAGCCTGTCAGTACCATGGAAATACGAATTTGGTGTGATGTGTACAATTGAGTTATGAAGAACATTATCATTCTGGCCTTCTCATAATTCTGAGGAAATGGAAAGTTGCTGTGGTGATAGATTGTGAAATTAAGGTTTGAATCTTAAAGTGTCAGATTTGTAACTATTTGGGCTCAGAGCAAATTGTAAAAAATTATTGCTCTTCCCAGGAAGGGCGTGACGAAATTAGATAAGTATTTACTGACTCGCCATAAAATATATATATGTGCCTACAGTTATCTGAAAAATTAAGATAGCTGCCATGTTGTAAGATTTTAAGAACCAAACTGAAAAGGTAAACCAACCTGTCATTTTGGGATAATTAATCTTTTTCCTCGCTCAGCCTCCATCATCCACACCTCCCAACGCCTTGTTCTATCAGCAGGCAGTGGGCATATATGATGGGAGGGTGAAGCAGAGAGCTAGCCAATCCGTATTGTGGGAATTACTATAACATGTGAGTGGTGTCTGCCCTATAAGAGATCAATTTTCAATCTGAGAGGGACTCTTGACCTTTTCCACAGCTAGCAAAGAGTCAAGGAGAGCTACCAAGGCCATCAGGGTAAACCTTGCCAGGAGAACAGCTGTTTACCTTGAAAGACCTTAAACCTTGCATAGGAGCCAGAGACTGGGAAATCTAGAAGCTAGCTTGCCCTGCTATTGAGGACTGGGTGCTGGGGATTATCCTTGACCAAATCCTTTGAGCAGATCTGTGATGTCCTCAGATGAGCCCTGCTCTTCCCCTGGATGCCCCATAACCAAGGCCTCCCATTTAAGTAGATTAATCCAAATGCCAACAAAAGTGTTGGGGAGAATCTGCCAGCTTTAATCTCCATCTCGCATAGCTGGTAGGGGGGTGAAAGTGGGGAGACCCTTCGCACCTTGTATTAAATATAACTCAAATTAATTTTCCCATAGAAAACCACCCTATCCATTTAAATTGAATTCTGTTGGGAACTGCCTGCCTTAATCCTGTCCATTAAATTGTGGGGGAGGGGTGAAACTGTATAGACTCTTAGCACATTTAATTAAAGTTACATCAATTCATTCCTATATAGTAAAATCACGGGATGAGTGTTGTTAGAGTTTGAAACTGACAAAGTTCATGCCCAGTGTGTTAGAGCTGGTATAGACAGTAAGTACTTGGGTGACTATTTTTCCGAAACCCCCGACTTCTGTACTGAAGGGGGTGTCCTTAATTCCAAAAAGAAGTAATCCTAAAACTCTGCCTCTCAAGCAAATGTAGAGTGTGTAAAACAAATATTCTCATTCCTTTTAAACCAAAATCCCAAAGCATTCCAGTTCAGTTGTTTGAGTGGTGCACAACAGAATTTCCCATTGCCCTCCCACTATCTGTAGATTGCCTTCAAACCAAAGGGGTCATATCTGATTGATGCCAGGAGGGTGGTGGTTGCTTGGAGAAAAGAGCATGGTAAAAAACTAAGCACCAATGCGTGTTTTAAATGTTTATATGAGTACAATTACAAGAAATATGATGTAAAGTGATGACTGCCCATCTCTACATTGTAACAGTGTGTTTTAGTATCTTAAAGTCCATTAGAAATATAGGTAAGTCAATTGGTGCAAGTCATTGGAAATAGTGATATTGTGTATTGCCACAGCGAAGGTGACTGATGTTTGTGTTACTGTTCTATTAAACTTAAATAAATATATATTCTTACCATTCGCCGGCCTGGGCCTAGCTTATTTGTGGTAAAGACGGTATTTGTTGAGTGGTACTATATAGGTTGGAGGCCTCACTAAAGTTGAATCGGCAAAGCACTTTGTTGTGCATCACCTGGCTTGGTGGGGGGAGGAACTCCCTGAGTTGAGTGTGACCGCCCAATAAATTGTGACAAACATTAACAGTAGGCTCCTTGATAAGTAATTTCATTGACATTATGAAATAACAGAGAAAAAATAAATAATTATTAACAAAAACACTATTTACCCGAACCAGTGGGAAGATACTAAACCATAAATCAAAACATCATACAGTAAAAATAAACAATTTGCAAAATTGTGCGTGTAGTCAAGAGATATATATACATCTGGAGATTTGCTCTGCACATATATGTTCACTCTTAAATAGCAGCCCTCATGTATAACTGTCATGCTCGTTAGTGGGGTGTGCAGCATCAGGAGCTTTTCGGATATCAGAAAGGTGCACCCAATATCGAAGCTCCCATACCTTCACCGCAAATGGAGTGGCATAGACAACAGTAAAAGACCCATTGCATCTTGAATCACTCCGCCTGAGCACATAGTTCCTAATAAACACACGATCACCTGGTGACAATTGAACAGGCTGTGAAGTCGTCCAAGTAGATGCAGCGCTGGTCGATTTTTTAGAACTCCCTGGAGCTAGCTGTTGAGAAATAAGTATAATTGATCTAGTCAAAACAGGTAATCCTTAAATTCCTCACCCTGAACGGACGCTCCCGTGTGAGCATCAGAGGCGTTTGCATCCACCTGCCTTTTACCACCTCATATTATGACAAATGATGATCCTTCCAGGGCTGAATGTGCAAACTGAATAAAGCAAAAGGGAGACAGTGCACCCAGTATCTCTGAAGGGTGACACACAACGTAGAGAGTTTGCCTTTTAGCAATCCATTGATCCTCTCTACAAGTCCGTTGACCTGTGGGTGGTAAATTGTCCACATCCGATGCTTGATGCCTTGTAAAGCGGTCACCTGTATAAAAAGTTAATTAAAGAAATGGGTGCCATTGTCTGACTGCAGCACATTGCAAACACCCCAATGAGAAAACAACTCTCTCATTAAAAATTTGTCAGCACATTCAGCATCCAGATGTGCACAAGGACCTGCTTCAACCCACCAGGAGAACGGACATACCACAACAATCAAATATCTACACCAATTTCACTGCTCTCCCATGTCAGCAAAATCTATATGGAGCTCCTTAAATGTCCCAGTAGGAGGTAATACACCTCGTATTGTTTGTGGGGGGGTGTAACCAGTAGGGTGTGACCAGTACTGCAGGTTTAACATGTAATGCAATTCATCACCATTTAAGAAGAACTTCCTGGAGATTAGGAACAAACCAAGTCTCCTCTATATGTACAGCAATATGTTGCTTTGTCAAATGAGACTGATGATGCAACTGGTCGAAGGTGACCAGCAACAGTACATGTGGCATAACAACTTTACCCGTGCTTTCTTGTCGCCATGATAAATCAGTGGGGGGTTGTGTACACCCTCTTTCCTGCCCTAACTCCTTTTCCTCCTGGGGAGCTCATCCTTGTAATTCAATAATTTGTGCTATTGGAAGTGAAGTGTATGGGGCCAGCAACTGCTCTCATCTCCATGAAATGGGATACTTAGAAATGATAGGGACTGAAAAATATGCAGCCTGTTTGGCTGCCTCATCCACAGCGGCTTTGCCGAGTGAAACTGCATTTGTGTCATTAGCATGGGCGGTGTATTTCACCGCCACCATCATGGAGGGCTGGGAAAGGGCTTCAATCAGTTTATCCAATAGGGCTGCATGATGGTGTGGGGACCCATCAGCCCTTTTGAACCCTTTTCTTTTCCACCCTGCAATGCATGAGTTCGCCATTGTGGTGACATAGGCAGAACCAGAATAAATAGTTACCTGACACCACTGGAATGCTAGAAGTGCTTCAGTGAGCGCTATGAGCTCTGCTGCTTGAGCTAAAAATACATGGGCAGCCTTTTCTGTACCACTACCTCACACTCACCATCCAGTAGGTGACCAACTGCTGTAACCATATGTTTCAGGCCTGCCCCTTGCTTACCCATCAACAAAAGCAATTTCACCTCCTCAAGCGGGCTGTCTTTTGCTTTCGGTATGTCCCCCTCCTCCACCTCAGATGTTACACAGTCATGCCTACCCAGGTCTTCCTCCGTACAGAGTTCTGTCAGAAACAAAGCAGGGTTTACTCTTTTGCACAGCGCTATATGAATGTTTGGACTAGATAAGAAAGCCTTATACGTGGATCCTCGCTGTGTATTTAGCATTGATTTGGACTACTCTAGGATGGCAAACATTGCATGCTCCATGTATAATGTTACGGGACACCCCATGTTGATTGTGGAGCTTTTCTCAATTGCTAATGCGGCAACAGCAAGTGCATGCTTGCAATGGAATTGTCCATGCATTACTGAGTCTACAATTGGCCAATGGCTTACTGCCCATAGTGCTCTTCTGAGTGAGTACTGCCGCCAACATCTGACCATTTAAATGGGAGAACAAATACAATTCTTGGTGTAGACAGGGTTTACTAACACTGGGCAAGTGCACATTACCTCTTTAATTCCTTAAAGCTTGTGAACATGTTCTCTGTCCATGTTATGGTATGGTCTGTCTTTTGCGCTTCTTTAAGACCTTTCAGAAAGGGTCTAGTGAATGCAGCGTAATCTAGGATCCATGCTCGGCAATAATTTCACAGACTGAGAAACCTATGAATTTCTTGACAGTTTGTGGCTGGGGAGCACTACTCACTGATGCAGCACCTTCAGGTATTATTTTCTTTCCATGGACGGATATCAATTGTCCTAAGTAAAGAACTTCCTGGAGGCAGTTATCATTGTCTGAGCTCACCTGATGCTTGATTGGTGATTTAGGAGTCTTCGAAACAGGTCTTGGGGATCCCAGGTGAGTTGTGGATCATCTCTTTGGCTGGAGAGAGTGCCCGAATGAAGGGATGATCCTCTCTGGCCACCACCCCTTCTCCAAGATATAACAGGAAGGGATGGAAACCAGAGCGATCTCTGATGGAGAGGAAAAAACCCAGAAGAGGAAAAACCTCTTTGATTGAACGAGAATGGTGGATTGATTGCATCGGAAGGCTGGACAAACGGAGGTTGGAGGTTAGTTTTTCCACGAGAATGATAACCAATGGAAGGCAGAACAAAAGGAAGCAGACAAGACAGTATCAGAAAAACAGAGAGGCAGGACAAGAATAGGGAAGGCAGTACAAACAAGGATAGAAACAACTAGCGTACCAATGAATAGGCACAAATACCTGAGTTGCAACACAATAACCGGAGTTCATTGAATGTTTAAATGCTTTTCTTTTCCAGAATGGAATGAATGGATCATGTGAGAGTGTAGTGATGTCATGCATGGTGGAACGTGTGAAGGACGCAACGAGCAAGTTTCCAAAGTTGTCACAGCAACCAGTGGCCTCTGATGTGGTGAAAATGTTGGGAGCTGTACAGTGAGCATTGAGGTATGACAGTATAGCCTCCGAAAGGAGAAACCCACCTGGTTTGTCCGGATGAAGACAATGAAATCTACGGACTAGGGATGGAGCATGGATGTTCAATGCAGGTTCTCAATATCTATCACAGGGATCGTAGCCAAGACAATTGACCAAATACGAACCTCTTTATATTCCCAATTGTTATCCCGCACAACAGGAGGAGGTGGTGATATTTTACGAGAAACCAGAGATAGGTAAGGCTTCAACAAAGAGACTTGAAATGTCGGGTGGATGCGTTTCCAGGTAGGTGGAAGTTGAAGACTATAGGCCACATGATTGATTATTTTAGTGATATGAAAGGGTCTGTAGAATCTGGGGGTTAATTTAGAAGGGCATAGATGGTTAAGCAGAAACAGTGAGGATACCTAGACTTTGTCATCAACAGAATATTGAGAAGCGGGTGAACAATGACAATCAGCGTATTTCTTGATCCTCAGCTGGGCTTTGGTAAGGTTGGTCATAATATCTTGTGGGACCTTCTTCAGATCAGACACCCATATATCTACCGAGGATGCACTTGTAGGTTCAGGGGGATGAAATCCAAATGAAGAGTAGAATGGACTGTACTTATCAAGGAATGAGTCGAATTATTGTAGAAAAACTCTGTAACTGGTAACATAACAGACCAGTCGCGCTGAACAGAAGAAGAAAAGCATTGCAAATATTGTTCGAGGGTTTGATTAACCCCTCCCAGTTTCACCATTATTTTCTGGATGATACCCGGATGAAAGGGCTCTTTTTATTCCTTAGGGTTGGTGGAGAGAGGTCCAGAAGCAGAAAACATATTGAGTACCTCGATCTGATATGATAGTTTGAGGCAAGTCATGGAGTCTAAAAATGTCTGTTAGAAAGACTTTCGCATTTCCGTGTCTGTGGATATCTTTGGTATTGGGGAGAAATGTGCCATTCTAGAGAAAAGGTCCACAGTGACCATCATAGCACTATAACAATGTGAGGGTGGTAAATTCACAATAAAGTCTGTAGAAATGATCTGCCAAGGATATTCCAGGAGTTTGCGTTGTTGAAGAAGTCCCATGGGTTTTTGTGTAGAACGCTTTGCCTGGGCACAAGTGGAACAAGAACGAACATAGGTATCCATAGAAGAAGACTTCAAATGCCACCAGAAATTACAATGAATGGTACTAATTGTGGAAAGGATTCCGTTATGGCCAGCCACTAAGGAATCATAACATAACGAGAGTACTTGTTGGCAAAGATATTCAGTAGGGATGAAAAGACAGCGTCCACAAAACAAGTATCAATTTTTTGATCGCAGGCGAAGAGGTAAAGGCCCATCCTTCACACAAAAAGGCAATTCAGCATTTCTCAGTTGTACCTGGAATAGGAAAGGCTGGATGCCGAAGAGAAAATTTTACCCGGGCAGAATGGTAACAGGAGACATTGGACCGTTATCTAGTAAGTTGATTCTGCAAAAAAAGGCATTAGCCAGAGTTGGAATTGGTACTGAGCAAAGAAGTATGCCCATCGTGCTTGTCTGATATTAGAGCATTCCATATTCTGAAACGCGTGTAGATTCCTATGATCAGTCCATATTTCTAAGGTGGAACGAGAGCCAAGAAGAAGATGGAGCCACTCTAGACATGCTTCTTAGATGGCGAGTAACTCCTTTTCTAGGACTGTATAATTATTCTCACTACTTGAAAGAGTCTGGGGCAAGTAGGCTACCGGGTGTTCACAGAGATCATCCTTAAGGTGTTTCAGAACGATGCCTATGGCAAAATAGGATGCATCTATCTCCAAAATGAACAGACAAGTAGTATCCAGCAGGGAGATAATGGGAGTTTGAGTACATTTGGACTTCAGCTCTAAAAGAGCTTGTTCTGCATCAGAATTCCAAGAGAAAAGAGAACCCTTCTTCAGGGCTCGAGTGATGGGGAAAACGATCTTGGAAAAAAAGGGAACAAACTTTTTATAAGAATGGCTAAACCAAGTAATTGTTGTATCTGTTTTACCGACGTTGGTGATGGCCAATCCATAATTGTAGAAACTCTCTGGGATGCATTTAAATTCCGGAGCGGGAGATAACATAACCCAAGTAGTGAATGATGTCACAGTCAAATTGACACATCTCTGGTTTGGCCAGTAGTCGAATATCCCGAAGACGAGACAGAACTTCGGTGACATGAAGTGTGTGGTCTTCCAGGTTGTGAGAAAAAACAAGCATGTCTTCTAAATAGAAGATGACGTAAGGAAAAAGTATGTCTGAAAAAATCTGATCCACAAAGCACTGGAAGATGGCTGGTGCATTAATAAGGCCGAACGCCATCACCAAGGACGTATTGCGAGGAAATCTAGGTGACATGGGCAACAGAGGCGTGGGGAGGTTTTGTCAGAAAATGAGTTTCCAAAGGACACAATCTTTCTTTTTCTAATGAACAATGGCGAACACAGAACTCTGAGCCAAGAAACAGGGTTCCTGCATTCCAATGTATTAAGGGTTTGTGGAATCAAAGCCAAGGAAGTCCCAGAACAACAATAAAATGGGATACCTTGATAAGGTCAAAAGATAGCCGCTCAGTTTGTTTGGCAAGATCCGTTCTAATGAAGATAGTTCATTCTGTAAATAATCCAGATGACAAGGACTGAACGTCTATGCCTTCGAACGCTTGAACCTGTTCTTTAGGTTATCTAGGAATTCCATGGATATGGGCCCAAGAATCGTCCATGAAAAGACCTGCTGCTATTGAATCAACCAACTTTAAAACTCCTAGGTTAATGTTTGTTGGGAGAAACAGACTCACCGCCAGAACACACAAGGAAAGGAATACTGATCCGAAGAATAAAATAGCAGATTGGAGCTAATGTTCTGTTCCCATTCCACAGCCCCAATTAGGGACAAGAGCTTGCGTTGCCCTGTTTTCTTTGAGGTGCTATTGGACATTCTTGAACTATATGACCCTTTGAGCTGCAGTACATACAAAGGCGTTGCGACAAATCAGAGACTTCTTTCATTTGCGGATAACAGACCCCTTTCAGTGGCCAATTGCATAGGTTTGGGTTCCCTGAAATTGCTGATATTATAAGGAGAAGAATTAGGGTGTAACTTTAGAAGAGTCAGTCCATTCTTTCGATGTTCTGAGTAGCGTTCCAACAAATAAAGCGTTCCAACAAATAAAGTCTATTTGAAGAACGAGAGAGACCAAGGTGGAAAAGGAAGCAGGTTGCAGATCCCAGGCAAGTTTGTCTTTCAGATCCTCATGCAAACCTCTATGGTAAGGGGGAAAAAGGGCTTCTTCCGTCCAACCAGACTCCTTAGTCAGCTGTCTGAATTTAACAGTATATGACATCAAGTCCAAATTACCCTGGACAAAGTCAAGAAGTGTCTCTTGTAAACCTGGTCCGGTCTATCGAAGAGTGTTTTCAAGGCGATAATGAAACCTGGGTAATTGTCCTGTAAAGGGTTGTTGGTGTAGCCTATGAAATGGCTTTTCCTTGGCCAGTGTTATACAAAAGAAGTCAAAAGGTGAAATGGACTATGCATGTATCCAAAGGCGATCCTTATATATTTATCAACATTGGAGCTGGCCAAAGGGGATTCCTACTAATGGGATTCATGCTGTTATATCAACTCTTTCAGGGCGACATTCTCAGCCTTCAAGAGCTGAACTTTAGCAGTCAAGTCCTGCACAGCATGAATCACGTTCTGCATCAGTGCCATGTCCTAGAGATATGGTGGGCCTTGCAAACTGTCAGTGTATGAGCTCACCTGATGCTTGATAGGTGATGTAGGAGTCTTCGACAAAGGTCTTGGGGATCCCTGGCGAGTTGTGGATCACCTCTTCACCAAGGTATAACAGGAAAGGGTAGGAACCAGAGAGAACCTCTGATTTAGAGAAAAAAAAACAAAGGTGAAACTCATCTTTGATTGAACTAGAAGTCAGGTACAATGATGGATTGATTGCATAGGCAGGCTGGATGAACAGAGGTTGGAGGTTAGTTTTCCCAAGAGAATGATGACAAACGAGAGGCAGAACACAAGTTAGCAGACAAGGCAGGATCAGCAAAACAGAGAGACAGAACATGAGTAGGGAATGCAGATAACAAGGAATAGGCACAAATACCTTAGTTGCAACGCAATGACGAGAGTTCATTGAAGGCTTAAATGGAATGGAATGGAATTAATGTATTATGTGAGAGCGTGGTGACATCATACGTGGTGGAACGTCTGAAGGACGCTGTGAGAAGTTTCCAATGTTGCTCTGGCAACCAGTGGCCTCTGATGCAGTGAAAATGTTTGGAGCTGTACCGTGCATGTTAAGGTATGACTGCAGTATTATAACTTGGCCTTGTCCACCTTGTACCCTTTGTATGCAAACATCTGCAAAACTGTCCCTTTGGCAATGTTATTCACTGTCATTACATACTAGCACGTCATCCACATATTGAATAATAGTGGTAAGGACCTGGATATTACCCAAATTGGCATGTAGTATTCGGTTGAAGATACTGGGAGATTCACAGTACCCTTGTGGTAATCGTGTGTGCTCGTACGGCTTTCCGCCATGAGTAAACACAGTGAGATATTGAGAATCTGGGTGCAGGGGTATGGAAAAGAAGGCATTCTTGAAATCCACAACAGTGAAACGTGTTGCTTGTTTTGGGACACTGCACAAATTGGTCACAGGATTAGGAACTGCTGGAAATTATGCATGTACAGTGTCATTCAAGGTGCGGGAATCCTAGATCATTCTCCAACTTGACCCCTTCACCTTCTTTCTGAGGTGTATGGGCGTGTTACATTCGGAGCTGGAGGGCACCACAATCCCTTGATTTAGGGGTTGCAGAAATGGTATCTCGTATGCCCTCCTCTGTTTCTTTTAGGGTATTGTTTCACCTGTGGTAACACTGCAGCTGGTTTAAGTGGGTTGCAAATGAGTGCCACTCCCTGTAAGAATCCTACATCATGGGTACTACCTGTCCACAACCTCTGAGGAACATGTTCTATGGCATTTTCAGTGAAAGGGGACGCTGTTTTGCCTGACAACTCTGACTCTTGCAGATTCAGTAAAAGTATTGTCCCTGCCAGAAACTCTGGGCTAAAAATAGGTCTGAAGATAAAAACAGATGGTATCCACCAACACACTTTTAAAATCTGAGGCACTGGCGCAAGTAAAACCGTAATCCCATATACAAACATATCGGGATAAACAGGAATGCCGCAAACCACCACCTCCCCTCCTCTGACATGTATTATCACCATGGCAGACATTCCTGGGGTAAATCATTTTATTCCTCCATCTGTAAAGGAGATGGTCATGTTTTCTTAAGAGGCTGTGCCCTAACAAATGTAATGACAAGGTTTCCAAATATAGTAAAGGTGCATGCACCATTTTGCCTCCTATTTTGATAGATACATCTTTTGTAAAAGGAACCATTACCACAGCCCCATAGAAGCTCTACATATCGAGAGTTTCATCTGATAATGGTAAGTTTCCGTCACCAGTGCATGGGCACCTGTAAAACCTAAAAATGAATTGTTTATTTCCGATGTTAGCACCCACTAAGGGTTCCTCGTCTCGGTGGGTAGTCACAAACAGCACTGGGCACGCAAGAGCTTTCTGTTGGCTGTCCTAGGCAGGATATGTACTTGTACCTGGGAATGAAAAAGGGTTTCCTCCCAGGATACTCACTCCCTGATAATGTGTCACTGTCTCATTAGGAATGGCATTGCATCCGGGAGTTTGGGTGCCGTAGAATTGGTCTTGCAGTGCGACTTGTGTTGGGGTATTGGGCAGGGCAGGCAACTGTGTCTGAAGGGGTCGTAGTAGCAACTGTGTATACGCTTGGTGTATTTCATATGGTATGGACGTGGGCACCAGGGGCACAGGGAAGTATTGCTGCTGTGGTATTGACCCAGTGGGACTATATGGATTGTATCCCACTCCCATTCTACTTCAGCACTCCCTTGCAAAGTGACACATTTTTCCACATCACCAATGCTGAACTGGTCTGACTCCCCCTCTCGGTCCCATCCCTCCAAATCCACCTATGCCCCCTTTCCTTCTTGAAACCCCCCTCTTCCACGCTGCTGACCTCCTTGGTACCATTCAGGGTATTGTGACTGAGGCCAACTGTTCCATTGCCCTCCACTTGTCCAGAACCCCACTATTCTTCCATCCATTTGCGCTGCTGCCTGCTCTGCTGAGTCTGTTTGTGTAACTACCACTCTCGCCCCTTGAACTGCTATTTTTGATAATTTTTTCTGGACCAGTTATGCTTCCTCAGCCTGCAATCTTTTGACCATTTCTTTTTCTTCTTCTTTGATCCACTTACAGTGATGTATTATAATAGTCTGTATTTTGGCCCACACTTTCACCTCTATACCCACAATCTTATTGAGGCCATTGATGTGCACCCCATCATGTACATCATTGTCTATTTTAACTCCTGGATATCCAGCCTTAACCCAAACATACCCTGCCTGATCTCCCATGATTGCTAGAAGCAAAGTTTGTATATCTCCCACTGCTAAAGGGATCCTAGCTGTTTGTTTTTCAAATGCGTATTTCCATTTCCCAAACCTATCATGAGGGGCGGGAGTGCTTTAATCAGGTTGTTTTTTTTCATCTGGGCCCAAAGTACATACTGCACCCTCCCAGGGCCTTTGTGTAATAATGGCAACTGTGTGCCATTCCCCTGCTTGCCTTCTTCCCTTCACTTGCCTTTTTCCTTGCCACTGCTGCCCAATCAAATATGTTCCTCAACTGCGGGCCCAACAAGCTCTCTACTCGAGGGGTAACTGCTGGTGCTTCCTCTTCATCCTCTAATTCATGCACTGTATCCCACTTGTCCTCCCATAACTCTCTGTTTGTATCTCCATCCGATCCTATTGTCCCGTAGTCTAAACTCCCCACTCCTCGTTCATCACACTTCCCCTTCTCAATATGCACATCCTTGATCGTGGTGCTGTCTAATCTAAACAAAATGTCTACAGCCCTCCATTCGTCTAATCCAAACCCGGACTTACTCCCTTCTTCCCAGACTGCCCTCAACTGTGCCAATTCCGTTTGTGCTGCCTTCAATGTCTCTTCTGACTCCTTTTGTGGTTTCCTATCCATCAGTACAGCAGCGTTAGTACTCGTCTGATATGGGGGCGTAACACAGATGGGGTGGTGCTGTAGCTGATGGGGACACATACGTTGGATTGGTATATCCTGTGGTGGGAAGGGTTGGGTGAGATCCTACTGGGGGCAGAGGTGACTGCTTCTTCAAATACTGTGTTTACAGTCGTGGTTGGGCCTCTGTCACATTGGGATTTACATTCATCATTGTCCTTTATGTCCTCCACCATGTTCCATAATTCTAAAATCTCTTTCCTCCTTTGAAGCTTTTTACCTTTATACTTGGCAGCCAAAAATGTGTATATGTGCTCCAATATCCCTCTATTATTCGTACCCTGCTCTGGCCATTGGTGGAACATTCTCCCTTGTTTCTCCGCCACCCACTGCTTGTGATATTTCTCAATTGACTCCTTGTACAACTGCAATGCACTACACATGTACTCCAACAACGTAACTACCCCATGTTAAAAGCCTTATCTATGAAAATGTCCCCCCATACACAAAATACAGTTCATCTTAAGCGTTCCTACCAGTCCGTCACTGCCACTGCCCTGTCGCCTCCTACCCACACTCCCTTCTCTCACAATCACTTCACACACCCCCACGTATACTCTACCTACACACAACAGTCACACTACTTCTTCGACAGGCCTGACCTTGGCCCCGCTCCCTTTACAATACAAGTTATAACACTAAAACTACAAACAATAAACTAAAATAACAACCACTACTTCACGTTACTCCCCCACCCGAAATATATGGGGCACAGGAATTCGAGCTCTCGAATTATACAGAGCCCCTACTTTTGTATCCTCTTATCTTTTTTCAAATTATGGCACCATCTACTTCCCTAACTCGGAAAGGATTCCAGTTTTCCATTTCTCTTCTCATATAATAAAGAAAATCTAAAAATCTTTGCCACGCGGTCTTTACACACTACTCTTTTTAATCACACACCATTCCATCATACACTCTCACCCTCTCTGCTTCAACGTGCACAAACCCACACAACCTTTTCCTTGATTCCCCTGCTTCCCTCTCAGCGTCCTTCCCTGTTGTTGTAGCTTACAAGATGTGTACCTACATCTGCATGTCCACCCAAGCTCCTACGTCATGGGGTCCCTTTAACTGCCTGCACTGTCCTAGGAGCTGCGCCTCGCTCCAAAGAGCAGACAGGAATTCTGTCAAGAAGGCTCCTGTACACCATTAAGGTTTGTATGCTTGGGACTGGTCGCTGCAAGTGGGTGCAGCCCCTCCAGATGTGCAGTCTTGAATCCTCTGTCTCTTTGGAAAATCTGGGATCATGTTGGGGTTACCAAATTTGTAGAGTAACACCTCAACGTTTACACCAGAAAAAATACAACCCACTAGGGAAAAATGCCCAGCACACCTCTTGCAAACAGAACAAGGTGTATTCTCATAAAAATACAAACGCGTGCCAGCAAAGAACTCTGCTGCCGCGAAACGCTCTGACTAAAACTGCACAAGCAATGGGTTTTAAAGATACGCAGCGTCAGAAGTGACATACATCACATAGGTTACAAATCCAGGTGCGACTCTGTACACATATAGCGTGCCCCATATGGGATGCCAGGCGATTGGTCCCAGCATCTTCTGTCTCTCTTTTTCCACTTGGGGATATTCTTCTTTCTTCATCTGACAAAAGCTCTAATTGACAAATGTGTTACACAATTATTTCATAGCACTACAGTGCACCTGGTACCAAGGGCATTAGCGAGGCAGCTACTTTCGCGGTTGCAATAACTTCTCAGAACTATATGAACTCCGGCTCCTTTTCCAGACACTCCAGCACCTCCACAACTTTCCCACACATGGTATACATGTGTTACCTTCTCCCCTGGCAACTCGCAGCACAAATCACATGGACCAGTAGTGGGGGGCGGGCCATCCCTGATCTTCTTGATCGATTGACCACTCTACAGTTTTATGTCCGGGGGTCTTGGGTTGGTCAGTTTACTCAAATGTGTGTTGTATGGAGCTCGGGGATCTCGGGTCGCTATAACATATAGATCTGGACTGGCGAAGGCTTAGAGCCCTCATCCCCCTTCTTGTGGGATAGCTCTTTAAAGATCCAGTCCGGCCCTGTATTGGCCTTGCAGTGCACATTCCTTCTTGGATGCATGCACTACTGATAATACACAATAAAGAACGGTGTGTGTGTCCAAGATATTAACCTTCTGCAGACCTGCCAGGATTGCGAGCACAAGAACACATGAACACTCTTGGAACTGGATATAAACATACTAACATAGCTATGGCACTAGGCCTCAATTTAAAGATGGCATCCAATTTCTAAGGTGAAGCTTCATTACACACATGATACTAACACTGGAGTCCACTGTACTTTCTCCTTACCCCCTCCATTCTCCTAGCTCCCCTATGGCATCTCATCTACAATCGCCTCATCCTGAATCGCCAAGGGGCCTGGGACTTCTGCTTCTCCATCCCAACATCAGTCTGCAGTATTTCAGAATTGAGGCCTAGCAGAGTTTGGTGTAAGCAATGGCGGCACTTCTGTTCATTCACAGGCATTTGTTCTTTTCTTTGTGCCTTGCATATTAGTGTTCTTTATGTCTATGTGTAAGTATTCTTCATATGATATGATATGGCATTTGGAAGTGTTTCAAGGCGTGACGAGGCAAGGAAGGGGGAACCGAGGGAGGATAGAGACAACGATCTTAGTAGGCCAAGTGACATTGAGATCGAGCAAGTGCAAGTGTTCTTTGTGTCTACATGTGTCACCATTTCAAGATCCCTTGCCTATGTATGCAGCAAAATGCAATATACCTGTCACCCTAATTAAGTCTCACAATCTATTCTACACTCAACGGTAACTACATGGCTCATAGTGACTTGCCTCTTAGTGTTTTGCTAACAGCTTACTGAATCTTTCCCACATTATATTTTCATTCATGATGTGGAGCTGATGGATTGGGAACAAGTGGGGCTGTTGGGGCATGGCTAGTACAGCTGCAACTTTCATCTCCATCACCGTATGACCTAACCAGTCTCTCACCAGTCCCTAGGGCCCAAGTGAACCGTGGGGTCAGTTCAGTGTCACAGTACCTGTATTTGGTTCTTGGTGGGCTGGCGCCCCAGACCCGCATTGAATGTTGATGCAAGCTGATCAGGCTCAGTCGAGAACATAGGATCGCGAAGGCCCTGGCAGCAAGCAGGCATCAAGCAGGGGAGTGAATGCAGATGCTCAGTGTGGTTGAATGCTAGTGATTCGACTGCTGCAGGTCGGGGTGGTCCGAGGAACACGTCAACATTCTTCAACACTTCAATGGTTAGTCAGGCTTTAGCCACTGGCAGAGGTCTTCGAGTGATGCTCCAGCGGGTCAATTTGGCTAGCGGCAGTCGTGAAGTAGTGATCAAGGGGGTGTTGAGTTGCAAGCAATTGGGCAGCGGTTCTCAGGCTAGCTTGGATGAGCCATGTGGGAACCCCCTAATAGGGTTGGTGAATGACCCGTCAGAGATTCGGTTTAGTTTCCCGGGTTGAGCAAATGCTTCGGGCTTGGCAGTTGAGTGGCTCTGCTAGAACTCGATTCCCTGTCTTTGTGATGGAGGTGCAGTACAATCATTCGGCTGGTTGGAGGAATGCCTATACCATCATCAGAGCGACAGATTTGGTGCAGGTGAACAGAGAGCTTCCGCTGGTCTGGCCCTCCCGGTTGCTGTGAGACCATTTAGCTCTTCATTTATTACGGTAGAAACATACGTGTGGCATTTGCATTTAATTATTTTTTTTTATTGTGAATTATTTTATCAAACCTAGCACAATGCACACGCAAAACAACATGAGATACCAACCAACCAGATAAATCAAATCCATGTTTTAGAAGCATGTAAAAGGCAGTGTTGTAAATAAATCACTCAATGTGTATTGAAAGATGAGATCAAATAATAGTTTTAAAACTGTTAATTAAGCTATTTCAAAGCAGTTATCTGCCATCTTTAAAATTCTCTTTAAATGTTCAGTAATGTCTACTCTTAAAATTGCGGATGCTACATTACACTGAAAAGGCAGATTCTAAAAGTGTACCTGTTTCTGCGAGTGGCACTGACTCCCATCGTGGACATAATGTGATCATATTTTATGTTACAGTGTTTCGTGATGTGATTTGCTCCTTGCCGAGCTGCACTATATTAGATACTGCATTACACCAGATGGAGTTAGCATAACACAAAATTGTATTCTATTGCAGCGAGATCAACGCATGGTAACTGCCGTCATTTCTTCTGTTTCTTCTGTTACCCTGGGGGTGTGATTTACAGCACACGTGTCTCTGTGTGAGTCAGGGAGTATGGACACGCCAAACTTTGCAGGTACTTCCGGATGGAAGAAAGATACTTTCCATCACCCATGATCTAATCTGATAAATGGACAGGCTCTTCACGCCCTGACTCGTTATATTCTGACAATAAAGCTTTTGATCACAATATGAAAACGTCACGTGGATGGAAAAACAAATTGGGTGGTCAGATGATCGAGAAGGGAGTGTGCTTCATTGGCCAGGTCTCTGACTTGTTACATCGTGTCTATTCCATGTATGTTACAGTTGTTCTTCCCTCTTCTGGAAATTTGGCAAAACAAGTATCCGGCACTTTGAAGGAGTCAGATCGTCACCATTCGACTTAGACTGAGTCACCGAAAGAGCATAATTCATACTTTGGAGTTGTGACATAAAGAGAAGGTGCCATAGGTGCAGTTTAAGTGACAGTATTGTTAACACTACTTTGCAAAACGACCGAGTGCAGCATTTAAGGTTAGCATATGCCAGTGGACAGGGACAATGGTAGGATTTGTGTGCATGGGTTAATGAGTGGACTCAATGGGTTAATGAGTGGACTCACTAATGAGCTTGAGTCTGCGTTTTTCTGGGGGCCAGTGGACGGATGTATGCTTTCGGTATGTCCTCCTCCTCCACCTCAGATGTTACACAGTCATGCCTACCCAGGTCTTCCTCCGTACAGAGTTCTGTCAGAAACAAAGCAGGGTTTACTCTTTTGCACAGCGCTATATGAATGTTTGGACTAGATAAGAAAGCCTTATACGTGGATCCTCGCTGTGTATTTAGCATTGATTTGGACTACTCTAGGATGGCAAACATTGCATGCTCCATGTATAATGTTACGGGACACCCCATGTTGATTGTGGAGCTTTTCTCAATTGCTAATGCGGCAACAGCAAGTGCATGCTTGCAATGGAATTGTCCTTGCATTACTGAGTCTACAATTGGCCAATGGCTTACTGCCCATAGTGCTCTTCTGAGTGAGTACTGCCGCCAACATCTGACCATTTAAATGGGAGAACAAATACAATTCTTGGTGTAGACAGGGTTTACTAACACTGGGCAAGTGCACATGACCTCTTTAATTCCTTAAAGCTTGTGAGCATGTTCTCTGTCCATGTTATGGTATGGTCTGTCTTTTGCGCTTCTTTAAGACCTTTCAGAAAGGGTCTAGTGAATGCAGCGTAATTTAGGATCCATGCTCGGCAATAATTTCACAGACTGAGAAACCTATGAATTTCTTGACAGTTTGTGGCTGGGGAGCACTACACACTGATGCAGCACGTTCAGGTATTATTTTCTTTCCATGGACGGATATCAATTGTCCTAAGTAAAGAACTTCCTGGAGGCAGTTGTCATTGTCTGAGCTCACCTGATGCTTGATTGGTGATTTAGGAGTCTTCGAAACAGGTCTTGGGGATCCCAGGTGAGTTGTGGATCATCTCTTTGGCTGGAGAGAGTGCCCGAATGAAGGGATGATCCTCTCTGGCCACCACCCCTTCTCCAAGATATAACAGGAAGGGATGGAAACCAGAGCGATCTCTGATGGAGAGGAAAAAACCCAGAAGAGGAAAAACCTCTTTGATTGAACGAGAATGGTGGATTGATTGCATCGGAAGGCTGGACAAACGGAGGTTGGAGGTTAGTTTTCCCACGAGAATGATAACCAATGGGAGGCAGAACAAAAGGAAGCAGACAAGACAGTATCAGAAAAACAGAGAGGCAGGACAAGAATAGGGAAGGCAGTACAAACAAGGATAGAAACAACTAGCGTACCAATGAATAGGCACAAATACCTGAGTTGCAACACAATAACCGGAGTTCATTGAAGGTTTAAATGCTTTTCTTTTCCAGAATGGAATGAATGGATCATGTGAGAGTGTAGTGATGTCATGCATGGTGGAACGTGTGAAGGACGCAACGAGCAAGTTTCCAAAGTTGTCACAGCGACCAGTGGCCTCTGATGTGGTGAAAATGTTGGGAGCTGTACCGTGAGCATTGAGGTATGACAGTATAGCCTCCGAAAGGAGAAACCCACCTGGTTTGTCCGGATGAAGACAATGAAATCTACGGACTAGGGATGGAGCATGGATGTTCAATGCAGGTTCTCAATATCTATCACAGGGATCGTAGCCAAGACAATTGACCAAATACGAACCTCTTTATATTCCCAGTTGTTATTCCGCACAACAGGAGGAGGTGGTGATATTTTACGAGAAACCAGAGATAGGTAAGGCTTCAACAAAGAGACTTGAAATGTCGGGTGGATGCGTTTCCAGGTAGGTGGAAGTTGAAGACTATAGGCCACATGATTGATTATTTTAGTGATATGAAAGGGTCTGTAGAATCTGGGGGTTAATTTAGAAGGGCATAGATGTTTAAGCAGAAACAGTGAGGATACCTAGACTTTGTCATCAACAGAATATTGAGAAGTGGGTGAACAATGACAATCGGCGTATTTCTTGATCCTCAGCTGGGCTTTGGTAAGGTTGGTCATAGTATCTTGTGGGACCTTCTTCAGATCAGACACCCATATATCTACCGAGGATGCACTTGTAGGTTCAGGGGGATGAAATCCAAATGAAGAGTAGAATGGACTGTACTTATCAAGGAATGAGTCGAATTATTGTAGAAAAACTCTGTAACTGGTAACAAAACAGACCAGTCGCGCTGAACAGAAGAAGAAAAGCATTGCAAATATTGTTCGAGGGTTTGATTAACCCCTCCCAGTTTCACCATTATTTTCTGGATGATACCCGGATGAAAGGGCTCTTTTTATTCCTTAGGGTTGGTGGAGAGAGGTCCAGAAGCAGAAAACATATTGAGTACCTCGATCTGATATGATAGTTTGAGGCAAGTCATGGAGTCTAAAAATGTCTGTTAGAAAGACTTTCGCATTTCCGTGTCTGTGGATATCTTTGGTATTGGGGAGAAATGTGCCATTCTAGAGAAAAGATCCACAGTGACCATCAAAGCACTATAACCATGTGAGGGTGGTAAATTCACAATAAAGTCTGTAGAAATGATCTGCCAAGGATATTCCAGGAGTTTGCGTTGTTGAAGAAGTCCCATGGGTTTTTGTGTAGAACGCTTTGCCTGGGCACAAGTGGAACAAGAACGAACATAGGTATCCATAGAAGAAGACTTCAAATGCCACCAGAAATTACAATGAATGGTACTAATTGTGGAAAGGATTCCGTTATGGCCAGCCACTAAGGAATCATAACATAACGAGAGTACTTGTTGGCAAAGATATTCAGTAGGGATGAAAAGACAGCGTCCACAAAACAAGTATCAATTTTTTGATCGCAGGCGAAGAGGTAAAGGCCCATCCTTCACACAAAAAGGCAATTCAGCATTTCTCAGTTGTACCTGGAATAGGAAAGGCTGGATGCCGAAGAGAAAATTTTACCCGGGCAGAATGGTAACAGGAGACATTGGACCGTTATCTAGTAAGTTGATTCTGCAAAAAAAGGCATTAGCCAGAGTTGGAATTGGTACTGAGCAAAGAAGTATGCCCATCGTGCTTGTCTGATATTAGAGCATTCCATATTCTGAAACGCGTGTAGATTCCTATGATCAGTCCATATTTCTAAGGTGGAACGAGAGCCAAGAAGAAGATGGAGCCACTCTAGACATGCTTCTTAGATGGCGAGTAACTCCTTTTCTAGGACTGTATAATTATTCTCACTACTTGAAAGAGTCTGGGACAAGTAGGCTACCGGGTGTTCACAGAGATCATCCTTAAGGTGTTTCAGAACGATGCCTATGGCAAAATAGGATGCATCTATCTCCAAAATGAACAGACAAGTAGTATCCAGCAGGGAGATAGTGGGAGTTTGAGTACATTTGGACTTCAGCTCTAAAAGAGCTTGTTCTGCATCAGAATTCCAAGAGAAAAGAGAACCCTTCTTCAGGGCTCGAGTGATGGGGAAAACGATCTTGGAAAAAAAGGGAACAAACTTTTTATAAGAATGGCTAAACCAAGTAATTGTTGTATCTGTTTTACCGACGTTGGTGATGGCCAATCCATAATTGTAGAAACTCTCTGGGATGCATTTAAATTCCGGAGCGGGAGATAACATAACCCAAGTAGTGAATGATGTCACAGTCAAATTGACACATCTCTGGTTTGGCCAGTAGTCGAATATCCCGAAGACGAGACAGAACTTCGGTGACATGAAGTGTGTGGTCTTCCAGGTTGTGAGAAAAAACAAGCATGTCTTCTAAATAGAAGATGACGTAAGGAAAAAGTATGTCTGAAAAAATCTGATCCACAAAGCACTGGAAGATGGCTGGTGCATTAATAAGGCCGAACGCCATCACCAAGGACGTATTTCGAGGAAATCTGGGTGACATGGGCAACAGAGGCATGGGGAGGTTTTGTCAGAAAATGAGTTTCCAAAGGACACAATCTTTCTTTTTCTAATGAACAATGGCGAACACAGAACTCTGAGCCAAGAAACAGGGTTCCTGCATTCCAATGTATTACCCTTCCAATGTATTAAGGGTTTGTGGAATCAAAGCCAAGGAAGTCCCAGAACAACAATAAAATGGGATACCTTGATAAGGTCAAAAGATAGCCGCTCAGTTTGTTTGGCAAGATCCGTTCTAATGAAAATAGTTCATTCTGTAAATAATCCAGATGACAAGGACTGACCGTCTTTGCCTTCGAACGCTTGAACCTGTTCTTTAGGTTATCTAGGAATTCCATGGATATGGGCCCAAGAATCGTCCATGAAAAGACCTGCTGCTATTGAATCAACCAACTTTAAAACTCCTAGGTTAATGTTTGTTGGGAGAAACAGACTCACCGCCAGAACAAACAAGGAAAGGAATACTGATCCGAAGAATAAAATAGCAGATTGGAGCTAATGTTCTGTTCCCATTCCACAGCCCCAATTAGGGACAAGAGCTTGCGTTGCCCTGTTTTCTTTGAGGTGCTATTGGACATTCTTGAACTATATGACCCTTTGAGCTGCAGTACATACAAAGGCGTTGCGACAAATCAGAGACTTCTTTCATTTGCGGATAACAGACCCCTTTCAGTGGCCAATTGCATAGGTTTGGGTTCCCTGAAATTGCTGATATTATAAGGAGAAGACTTAGGCTGTAACTTTAGAAGAGTCAGTCCATTCTTACGATGTTCTGAGTAGCGTTCCAACAAATAAAGCGTTCCAACAAATAAAGTCTATTTGAAGAACGAGAGAGACCAAGGTGGAAAAGGAAGCAGGTTGCAGATCCCAGGCAAGTTTGTCTTTCAGATCCTCATGCAAACCTCTATGGTAAGGGGGAAAAAGGGCTTCTTCCGTCCAACCAGACTCCTTAGTCAGCTGTCTGAATTTAACAGTATATGACATCAAGTCCAAATTACCCTGGACAAAGTCAAGAAGTGTCTCTTGTAAACCTGGTCCGGTCTATCGAAGAGTGTTTTCAAGGCGATAATGAAACCTGGGTAATTGTCCTGCAAAGGGTTGTTGGTGTAGCCTATGAAATGGCTTTTCCTTGGCCAGTGTTATACAAAAGAAGTCAAAAGGTGAAATGGACTATGCATGTATCCAAAGGCGATCCTTATATATTTATCAACATTGGAGCTGGCCAAAGGGGATTCCTACTAATGGGATTCATGCTGTTATATCAACTCTTTCAGGGTGACATTCTCAGCCTTCAAGAGCTGAACTTTAGCAGTCAAGTCCTGCACAGCATGAATCACGTTCTGCATCAGTGCCATGTCCTAGAGATATGGTGGGCCTTGCAAGCTGTCAGTGTCTGAGCTCACCTGATGCTTGATAGGTGATGTAGGAGTCTTCGACAAAGGTCTTGGGGATCCCTGGCGAGTTGTGGATCACCTCTTCACCAAGGTATAACAGGAAAGGGTAGGAACCAGAGAGAACCTCTGATTTAGAGAAAAAAAAAACAAAGGTGAAACTCATCTTTGATTGAACTAGAAGTCAGGTACAATGGTGGAATGATTGCATAGGCAGGCTGGATGAACAGAGGTTGGAGGTTAGTTTTCCCAAGAGAATGATTACAAACGAGAGGCAGAACACAAGTTAGCAGACAAGGCAGGATCAGCAAAACAGAGAGACAGAACATGAGTAGGGAATGCAGATAACAAGGAATAGGCACAAATACCTTAGTTGCAACGCAATGACGAGAGTTCATTGAAGACTTAAATGGAATGGAATGGAATTAATGTATTATGTGAGAGCGTGGTGACATCATACATGGTGGAACGTCTGAAGGACCCTGTGAGAAGTTTCCAATGTTGCTCTGGCAACCAGTGGCCTCTGATGCAGTGAAAATGTTTGGAGCTGTACCGTGCATGTTAAGGTATG
Organism: Ambystoma mexicanum; assembly: GCF_040938575.1. Lineage (NCBI taxonomy): Eukaryota > Metazoa > Chordata > Amphibia > Caudata > Ambystomatidae > Ambystoma > Ambystoma mexicanum. Next base: position 322,483,823 of record NC_090930.1, read on the forward strand.
ACTGCAGTATTATAACTTGGCCTTGTCCACCTTGTACCCTTTGTATGCAAACATCTGCAAAACTGTCCCGTTGGCAATGTTATTCACTGTCACTACATACTAGCACGTCATCCACATATTGAATAATAGTGGTAAGGACCTGGATATTACCCAAATTGGCATGTAGTATTCGGTTGAAGATACTGGGAGATTCACAGTACCCTTGTGGTAATCGTGTGTGCTCGTACGGCTTTCCGCCATGAGTAAACACAGTGAGATATTGAGAATCTGGGTGCAGGGGTATGGAAAAGAAGGCATTCTTGAAATCCACAACAGTGAAACGTGTTGCTTGTTTTGGGACACTGCACAAATTGGTCACAGGATTAGGAATTGCTGGAAATTATGCATGTACAGTGTCATTCAAGGTGCGGGAATCCTAGATCATTCTCCAACTTGACCCCTTCACCTTCTTTATGAGGTGTATGGGCGTGTTACATTCGGAGCTGGAGGGCACCACAATCCCTTGATTTAGGGGTTGCAGAAATGGTATCTCGTATGCCCTCCTCTGTTTCTTTTAGGGTATTGTTTCACCTGTGGTAACACTGCAGCTGGTTTAAGTGGGTTGCAAATGAGTGCCACTCCCTGTAAGAATCCTACATCATGGGTACTACCTGTCCACAACCTCTGAGGAACATGTTCTATGGCATTTTCAGTGAAAGGGGACGCTGTTTTGCCTGAAAACTCTGACTCTTGCAGAATCAGTAAAAGTATTGTCCCTGCCAGAAACTCTGGGCTAAAAATAGGTCTGAAGATAAAAACAGATGGTATCCACCAACACACTTTTAAAATCTGAGGCACTGGCGCAAGTAAAACCGTAATCCCATATACAAACATATCGGGATAAACAGGAATGCCGCAAACCACCACCTCCCCTCCTCTGACATGTATTATCACCATGGCACACATTCCTGGGGTAAATCATTTTATTCCTCCATCTGTAAAGGAGATGGTCATGTTTTCTTAAGAGGTTGTGCCCTAACAAATGTAATGACAAGGTTTCCAAATATAGTAAAGGTGCATGCACCATTTTGCCTCCTATTTTGATAGATACATCTTTTGTAAAAAGAACCATTACCACAGCCCCATAGAAGCTCTACATGTCGAGAGTTTCATCTGATAATGGGAAGTTTCCGTCACCAGTGCATGGGCACCTGTAAAACCTAAAAATGAATTGTTTATTTCTGATGTCAGCACCCACTAAGGGTTCCTCGTCTCGGTGGGTAGTCACAAACAGCACTGGGCACGCAAGAGCTTTCTGTTGGCTGTCCTAGGCAGGATATGTACTTGTACCTGGGAACGAAAAAGGGTTTCCTCCCAGGATACTCACTCCCTGATAATGTGTCACTGTCTCATTAGGAATGGCATTGCATCCGGGAGTTTGGGTGCCGTAGAATTGGTCTTGCAGTGCGACTTGTGTTGGGGTATTGGGCAGGGCAGGCAACTGTGTCTGAAGGGGTCGTAGTAGCAACTGTGTATACGCTTGGTGTATTTCATATGGTATGGACGTGGGCACCAGGGGCACAGGGAAGTATTGCTGCTGTGGTATTGACCCAGTGGGACTATATGGATTGTATCCCACTCCCATTCTACTTCAGCACTCCCTTGCAAAGTGACACATTTTTCCACATCACCAATGCTGAACTGGTCTGACTCCCCCTCTCGGTCCCATCCCTCCAAATCCACCTATGCCCCCTTTCCTTCTTGAAACCCCCCTCTTCCACGCTGCTGACCTCCTTGGTACTATTCAGGGTATTGTGACTGAGGCCAACTGTTCCATTGCCCTCCACTTGTCCAGAACCCCACTATTCTTCCATCCGTTTTGCGCTGCTGCCTGCTCTGCTGAGTCTGTTTGTGTAACTACCACTCTCGCCCCTTGAACTGCTATTTTTGATAATTTTTTCTGGACCAGTTATGCTTCCTCAGCCTGCAATCTTTTGACCATTTCTTTTTCTTCTTCTTTGATCCACTTACAGTGATGTATTATAATAGTCTGTATTGTGGCCCACACTTTCACCTCTATACCCACAATCTTATTGAGGCCATTGATGTGCACCCCATCATGTACATCATTGTCTATTTTAACTCCTGGATATCCAGCCTTAACCCAAACATACCCTGTCTGATCTCCCATGATTGCTACAAGCAAAGTTTGTATATCTCCCACTGCTAAAGGGATCCTAGCTGTTTGTTTTTCAAATGCGTATTTCCATTTCCCAAACCTATCATGAGGGGCGGGAGTGCTTTAATCAGGTTGTTTTTTTTCATCTGGGCCCAAAGTACATACTGCACCCTCCCAGGGCCTTTGTGTAATAATGGCAACTGTGTGCCATTCCCCTGCTTGCCTTCTTCCCTTCACTTGCCTTTTTCCTTGTCACTGCTGCCCAATCAAATATGTTCCTCAACTGCGGGCCCAACAAGCTCTCTACTCGAGGGGTAACTGCTGGTGCTTCCTCTTCATCCTCTAATTCATGCACTGTATCCCACTTGTCCTCCCATAACTCTCTGTTTGTATCTCCATCCGATCCTATTGTCCCGTAGTCTAAACTCCCCACTCCTCGTTCATCACACTTCCCCTTCTCAATATGCACATCCTTGATCGTGGTGCTGTCTAATCTAAACAAAATGTCTACAGCCCTCCATTCGTCTAATCCAAACCCGGACTTACTCCCTTCTTCCCAGACTGCCCTCAACTGTGCCAATTCCGTTTGTGCTGCCTTCAATGTCTCTTCTGACTCCTTTTGTGGTTTCCTATCCATCAGTACAGCAGCGTTAGTACTCGTCTGATATGGGGGCGTAACACAGATGGGGTGGTGCTGTAGCTGATGGGGACACATACGTTGGATTGGTATATCCTGTGGTGGGAAGGGTTGGGTGAGATCCTACTGGGGGCAGAGGTGACTGCTTCTTCAAATACTGTGTTTACAGTCGTGTTGGGCCTCTGTCACATTGGGATTTACATTCATCATTGTCCACCCACTGCTTGTGATATTTCTCAATTGACTCCTTGTACAACTGCAATGCACTACACATGTACTCCAACAATGTAACTACCCCATGTTAAAAGCCTTATCTATGAAAATGTCCCCCCATATACAAAATACAGTTCATCTTAAGCGTTCCTACCAGTCCTTCACTGCCACTGCCCTGTCGCCTCCTACCCACACTCCCTTCTCTCACAATCACTTCACACACCCCCACGTATACTCTACCTACACACAACAGTCACACTACTTCTTCCACAGGCCTGACCTTGGCCCCGCTCCCTTTACAATACAAGTTATAACACTAAAACTACAAACAATAAACTAAAATAACAACCACTACTTCACGTTACTCCCCCACCCGAAATATATGGGGCACAGGAATTCGAGCTCTCGAATTATACAGAGCCTCTACTTTTGTATCCTCTTATCTTTTTTCAAATTATGGCACCATCTACTTCCCTAACTCGGAAAGGATTCCAGTTTTCCATTTCTCTTCTCATATAATAAAGAAAATCTAAAAATCTTTGCCACGCGGTCTTTACACACTACTCTTTTTAATCACACAACATTCCATCATACACTCTCACCCTCTCTGCTTCAACGTGCACAAACCCACACAACCTTTTCCCTGATTCCCCTGCTTCCCTCTCAGCGTCCTTCCCTGTTGTTGTAGCTTGCAAGATGTGTACCTACATCTGCATGTTCACCCAAGCTCCTACGTCATGGGGTCCCTTTAACTGCCTGCACTGTCCTAGGAGCTGCGCCTCGCTCCAAAGAGCAGACAGGAATTCTGTCAAGAAGGCTCCTGTACACCATTAAGGTTTGTATGCTTGGGACTGGTCGCTGCAAGTGGGTGCAGCCCCTCCAGATGTGCAGTCTTGAATCCTCTGTCTCTTTGAAAAATCTGGGATCATGTCGGGGTTACCAAATTTGTAGAGTAACACCTCAACGTTTACACCAGAAAAAATACAACCCACTAGGGAAAAATGCCCAGCACACCTCTTGCAAACAGAACAAGGTGTATTCTCATAAAAATACAAATGCGTGCCAGCAAAGAACTCTGCTGCCACGACACGCTCTGACTAAAACTGCACAAGCAATGGGTTTTAAAGATACGCAGCGTCAGAAGTGACATACATCACATAGGTTACAAATCCAGGTGCGACTCTGTACACATATAGCGTGCCCCATATGGGATGCCAGGCGATTGGTCCCAGCATCTTCTGTCTCTCTTTTTCCACTTGGGGATCTTCTTCTTTCGTCATCTGACAAAAGCTCTAATTGACAAATGTGTTGCACAATTATTTCATAGCACTACAGTGCACTTGGTACCAAGGGCATTAGCGAGGCAGCTACTTTCGCGGTTGCAATAACTTCTCAGAACTATATGAACTCCGGCTCCTTTTCCAGACACTCCGGCACTTCCACAACTTTCCCACACATGGTATAAATGTGTTACCTTCTCCCCTGGCAACTCGCAGCACAAATCACATGGACCAGTAGTGGGGGGCGGGCCATCCCTGATCTTCTTGATCGATTGACCACTCTACAGTTTTATGTCCGGGGGTCTTGGGTTGGTCAGTTTACTCAAATGTGTGTTGTATGGAGCTCGGGGATCTCGGGTCGCTATAACATATAGATCTGGACTGGCGAAGGCTTAGAGCCCTCATCCCCCTTCTTGTGGGATAGCTCTTTAAAGATCCAGTCCGGCCCTGTATTGGCCTTGCAGTGCACATTCCTTCTTGGATGCATGCACTACTGATAATACACAATAAAGAACTGTGTGTGTGTCCAAGATATTAACCTTCTGCAGACCTGCCAGGATTGCGAGCAAAAGAACACATGAACACTCTTGGAACTGGATATAAACATACTAACCTAGCTATGGCACTAGGCCTCAATTTAAAGATGGCATCCAATTTCTAAGGTGAAGCTTCATTACACACATGATACTAACACTGGAGTCCACTGTACTTTCTCCTTACCCCCTCCATTCTCCTAGCTCCCCTATGGCATCTCATCTACAATCGCCTCATCCTGAATCGCCAAGGTGCCTGGGACTTCTGCTTCTCCATCCCAACATCAGTCTGCAGTATTTCAGAATTGAGGCCTAGCAGAGTGTGGTGTAAGCAATGGCGGCACTTCTGTTCATTCACAGGCATTTGTTCTTTTCTTTGTGCCTTGCATATTAGTGTTCTTTATGTCTATGTGTAAGTATTCTTCATATGATATGATATGGCATTTGGAAGTGTTTCAAGGCGTGACGAGGCAAGGAAGGGGGAACCGAGGGAGGATAGAGACAACGATCTTAGTAGGCCAAGTGACATTGAGATCGAACAAGTGCAAGTGTTCTTTGTGTCTACATGTGTCACCATTTCAAGATCCCTTGCCTATGTATGCAGCAAAATGCAATATACCTGTCACCCTAATTAAGTCTCACAATCTATTCTACACTCAACGGTAACTACATGGCTCATAGTGACTTGCCTCTTAGTGTTTTGCTAACAGCTTACTGAATCTTTCCCACATTATATTTTCATTCATGATGTGGAGCTGATGGATTGGGAACAGGTGGGGCTGTTGGGGCATGGTTAGTACAGCTGCAACTTTCATCTCCATCACCGTATGACCTAACCAGTCTCTCACCAGTCCCTAGGGCCCAAGTGAACCGTGGGGTCAGTTCAGTGTCACAGTACCTGAATTTGGTTCTTGGTGGGCTGGCGCCCCAGACCCGCATTGAATGTTGATGCAAGCTGATCAGGCTCAGTCGAGAACATAGGATCGCGAAGGCCCTGGCAGCAAGCAGGCATCAAGCAGCGGAGTGAATGCAGATGCTCAGTGTGGTTGAATGGCAGTGATTCGACTGCTGCAGGTCGGGGCGGTCCGAGGAACACGTCAACATTCTTCAACACTTCAATGCTTAGTCAGGCTTTAGCCACTGGCAGAGGTCTTCGAGTGATGCTCCAGCGGGTCAATTTGGCTAGCGGCAGTCGTGAAGTAGTGATCAAGGGGGTGTTGAGTTGCAAGCAATTAGGCAGCGGTTCTCAGGCTAGCTTGGATGAGCCATGTGGGAACCCCCTGATAGGGTTGGTGAATGACCCGTCAGAGATTCGGTTTGGTTTCCCGGGTTTGGCAGTTGAGTGGCTCTGCTAGAACTCGATTCCCTGTCTTTGTGATGGAGGTGCAGTACAATCATTCGGCTGGTTGGAGGAATGCCTATACCATCATCAGAGCGACAGATTTGGTGCAGGTGAACAGAGAGCTTCCGCTGGTCTGGCCCTCCCGGTTGCTGTGAGACCATTTAGCTCTTCATTTATTACGGTAGAAACATACGTGTGGCATTTGCATTTAATTATTTTTTTTTATTGTGAATTATTTTATCAAACCTAGCACAATGCACACGCAAAACAACATGAGATACCAACCAACCAGATAAATCAAATCCATGTTTTAGAAGCATGTAAAAGGCAGTGTTGTAAATAAATCACTCAATGTGTATTGAAAGATGAGATCAAATAATAGTTTTAAAACTGTTAATTAAGCTATTTCAAAGCAGTTATCTGCCATCTTTAAAATTCTCTTTAAATGTTCAGTAATGTCTACTCTTAAAATTGCGGATGCTACATTACACTGAAAAGGCAGATTCTAAAAGTGTACCTGTTTCTGCGAGTGGCACTGACTCCCATCGTGGACATAATGTGATCATATTTTATGTTACAGTGTTTCGTGATGTGATTTGCTCCTTGCCGAGCTGCACTATATTAGATACTGCATCACACCAGATGGAGTTAGCATAACACAAAATTGTATTCTATTGCAGCGAGATCAACGCATGGTAACTGCCGTCATTTCTTCTGTTACCCTGGGGGTGTGATTTACAGCACACGTGTCTCTGTGTGAGTCAGGGAGTATGGACACGCCAAACTTTGCAGGTACTTCCGGATGGAAGAAAGATACTTTCCATCACCCATGATCTAATCTGATAAATGGACAGGCTCTTCACGCCCTGACTCGTTATATTCTGACAATAAAGCTTTTGATCACAATATGAAAACGTCACGTGGATGGAAAAACAAATTGGGTGGTCAGATGATCGAGAAGGGAGTGTGCTTCATTGGCCAGGTCTCTGACTTGTTACATCGTGTCTATTCCATGTATGTTACAGTTGTTCTTCCCTCTTCTGGAAATTTGGCAAAACAAGTATCCGGCACTTTGAAGGAGTCAGATCGTCACCATTCGACTTAGACTGAGTCACCGAAAGAGCATAATTCATACTTTGGAGTTGTGACATAAAGAGAAGGTGCCATAGGTGCAGTTTAAGTGACAGTATTGTTAACACTACTTTGCAAAACGACCGAGTGCAGCATTTAAGGTTAGCATATGCCAGTGGACAGGGACAATGGTAGGATTTGTGTGCATGGGTTAATGAGTGGACTCACTAATGAGCTTGAGTCTGCGTTTTTCTGGGGGCCAGTGGACGGATGTATGAATTTGTCCAGCAACTACATTATTTATTTTGGCTCACTACAATTCACTGGCTGCACAAATAGCCTACCAAAAAGTCATTTGAGGCAACATGCGTGCAGCCTTGCCACTGGCTGGCCATGTCATGAAGCTCCATCCCTTTGAAAACTGTGTTTAGGTTTACATGTGGTGACAGATTCAACACACCTATGGAACAAGGGCTGCTAGCATGGACTGCCAATTTCACAACATGATAAGGCTGGCAGCATGTAGAAGTTCCCAGGCACATGAACCCCCAGCTCCGATGTAAGGTCCAGGTCAGACTTCTGATCCAGCACAGGGAATAGCTCCTAGTTCCTCCTCTTTCTTGATGGCCAGGTTTCTTGTCCAGCTCGTCTTCTCCCTTCCTTTGGTCTGTATTCCTGACCCTTTTTTCTTTGCCCATCATTGGCCAGAGTCTCATCACTTTTCTAATGTAGGCCCCTCAGCCTTGACATTGTGTTCTTCCTCTACTCCTTTTCATTTTCTTTGGCCACCACCTCTACCGCTACTTTGCAGGGCTCAGACCTCATGGACTCCGACTTTATCCTCTAGTTTACTGTGTCCATTTGTCCGATTTTGCATATTCCTTTTCCTGTCATTAACACTCTAGGTTTTCTCTTCTCCTTTTCCACATGCTTGCTTTCTCCAACCCATCGTTGGTTGTAACTTCCTCTATGCACGTTTTCCTTTTTCTCCCACTTCTTGCAATATATGGGATCTTTTCCTTCGACTCTGGAAGACTCCCTTTTGGTGTATGTTTCTCTTCCTTGCTCCACTGTTCCATGTTCTCTCCATTCCTTTACTACTCTTTCGTCTCGTCTTCTCCTTTTAGCCTTTAAGTAAGGTTTCCTTTACCACTTTGTCTCCACTCATGGGCTCTGTTTTCATATTTTCCTTCCCTCTAACCCACGATTTCATTTGACACTCCTTCTGTTATTTACACCAATTTTATCTCCTGTTTCGTTCTTTCCCACCTCTCAACTTCTTCTCTTCTTTTTTCTCCCATATTTTGCTCTACCAACCAAAGTTTACATGTCGCCTTGATTCTCTTCACCTCCTAGCTCAACCTCAGTTCTTTCCTCTCTGAACTCCCTTCTTCTGTTCCCGACCATTTCCGTATGTTGTCCCTTCCTTTTTTCCCTTGCCTTCTTCCTTTCTTCTGCAAGTCAACTCTACTTTATTCAACCGTTTCCTTTCTCCACCCCTACTCGAGTCTGCCTCAAGACCTATTTCCCCCTTTGACTTACTTCCATACCTCGCTTTCCTCTCCACTTTTATCTTCCTGCGGCCTTTGATCTCGTCATAATCACTTTCTCACCAGGGAGCTGTGTCCGTTTGTGAATTCCTCCATTCCAGCTGCTGATCTCCCATCTCTGCTTGATGTTTTTAACTATATAGATGACTGTTTCTGATCTCCTTCTGCTCATTACCATTATCATGTCCTTCCAGTTTCTATTGCTTAGTTTAAGTCAATATATTTTTTAAACGCCGAAAGCCCCTTGGCATAAGGGCGCTGCATGAAGAGACAAATAAAACAGACAAGACTAGGACAAGAAAAACAGGAGGGAACCAAGGGGCGGAATCAGCAGGTCTAAGTGAATAGTCTGGTTTTCAGTTTTTTCCTAAAGATAGAATGATTATTTTCTTTCCGCAGACATTCTGGCAAGTCATTCCAGGAGAGTGCTCCAAGGACGGAAAAAGAGTGACCCATTCCCCGACATCTCCTAACACGTAGGATGGTCACGCAATGGGAGTCAGTGGACCAGAGGCTGCGCGTGGGCTTGTAGGTTTCCAATATTTCCTTCAAATAGAGTGGTGCATTTCCAAATAGGCATTTATGGCCCAGGAATAGTATTTTGAACAGAATCCTGGTGGAAACAGGCAGCCAATGACCTTGCTGCGTGCCTCAGGTATGGGATTGTTATAAGCAATGCTAAAAACAGATCGGACTGCATCATTTTGGACTTTTTGGAGCTTTCCTTATCAGTCCTTTCCTGCCCCACCCAGTGATGAATTACAATAATCCAATCTGGGTAGGACTATTGCGCAGACCAGTTTCTCATGGTTTTCCTGAGTTACCAATGGACAGACCTGTCTGGGGACTCTAGGGTAATAATGAGAGTGTTTTCCTATATGGTTGACATGAGCTTCCGCATTAAGTGAGGCCTTCATACAGATGCCCAGAGTTTTAAATCTATCAACGACAGGGACAAAGCCCCTGTCTACACTAAAACTATCATAGACCGGAACCAATTGTTCCCTGGCTTGTTTAGACCAGTAAACCATCAGCTCAGTCTTGGCTGCGTTCAAGCATAGCCAAATTATGGTCATCCGTTCTTTTATAAAAGTATAGATTCCGTCCAAATTCTCCTGGTCCACTTCGTGATCTCCCCTCAAATCCATGATCAACTGGAAATCATCGGCATAGGTTGTTCAAGAACACCTCACATTTTTCGATCTCCACACACAATTGTTGAATGAAGAGATTGAACATAGATGGGGAGAGGCAAGCCCCCTGTGGAACACCACAGTGGATAGGGGCGAAATCAGATGTTGCTTCCTCCCAGCAAACCCTAGAATTCCAGCCGCAGAGAAAAGAATCCTTCCATACTGTGGCTTCACACGAAAAGCGACCAGTTTTAGTCAGTGCCTTTAACAACCGTTTGTGATCGAAGAGATCAAAGGCAGCAGATAAATCCAAAAGTATCAGCAAGCCAGTTCCACTCCTTTCCAATGCGATTAACATATCAGTGTGTAAGCCAAGAAGAGCACTCTCAGTACCGTGTGATGCCTGGAAACTGGATTGCTTCTTATGAAGAAGTCCTCTACATTCCCAATGCTGCTGCCTCTGATGCTTGGCCATTTTATCAATACATTTCAATCGAAAAGGGGTGTTTGTTATTGGCCTGAGATTGGAGTGATCCTTGGGATCAAGACCTTGTTTCTTCAACAATGGGGTCACAACTAAACCTATGATGGCCGCTGGGACAATGCCCTGAGAAAATAAAGCATTAATAAATCTTCTGAAAAAAGGCACAAACAATTTGATATTTTCTGAAATAATTTTAGATGGGAGGAGATCCCCATGACAACTAGTTGCATGTATGTCCTTGGGGTAAACAACCTGGTTACTGGTCTTTGACCTTTGGGACTACTAGTTCTGGTTGTAATTCTGCACTTACCCCAGTCTCAACTGACTGGGTGTACTTGATCCTCCCCCTCCCTGTCACCCTTGATGCACTTGTTCAATCCGTATGCACTGCGCTTAAGATCATTTGTTCTGTTATCCCTTGTCTTCTCCCCTTAATTGCACTGTTAAAACTGCAGAATCGCTATCAGGCCTATATGCTGTATCACCAACTGTAAAATGTATTTCTTGCACACTTACTCTACCTATGCTGACTATTATCGTCTCAGAACTTCTCAGAGCGACTGCTGATTTTTTCCCCATGTTCCCACCCTCCTTGAGTGCTTTGAAACACTTGCCTGTGTATAGGCGCTATATAAATAAACAATACTATACCATACCATGTGGAGCAGATTCTGCTACGAGTAGTGGAAACTTTCTCTGCAAAGGCCTTCTAGATGTCGATACAGGCCTCACTATTGGGATTAAATGGGGGGTCAGAGCATTTGGTTTTTCCCAAGATTGAAATAGTTTAAATAATTCTTTCGTTTCTTTTCCTGCTTATGTTATTTGTTGGTTATAAAAAGGATTCTTTTATAGCCCGATATCTCCTTTGATTGGCTCAGGCTAAATGTGCAGCAGTCTTCTTGTAAGTTACATTGTTCAGAGGTAGGTCACTTCATGGTTAACACACACCCCGCCTTTATTCCCTTGCAATCTCCCTGGACTGGGTCCAACAAACCACCATCCATGCTCCCAATAATGGGCCACCTGCCCCCCTAGTTGCTTAACCTCTGCTTCCCAAAGGCCCAGCCCAGTACAATGTTCGCTGACAGTCCTAAATCCCTGGGAACATCAATGTGGTAACTGTTACTATTAGGCACATCACTTACCAATGCACACTGTGTTACTCAGTAATGGTCTCATGAGAGAAAGGTACATCTGCTGCAATGTTCTTTTTTTCTTCAGCTGTGCCCACATCTTCACTCATAATGCTCTCTGCACCCAGGCCTCTCCCTGAAAGAAACCATCAGTTCTGTGAGGCCAAATCCCGTTAATTTCCTCCTCACAGATAATAGAGGATACCAACTGAAGACATGGCTGATGATGTCACAGAACAACCCCATAACAAATGTGTAGAAGCAATACAACAGGACAAAACCAAAGAAGTGATGGCAACACAACAGGGTCCACATACTCACACATTAGATGCACCATCAATAGAGACACACTGGTATTCCTAATCAATGTTTCATTTTTCTGAACCAAGGTAGAAGATTAAGCCAAGAAACTGTTAAAGACTAGAAACAAAAAAGGTTTAATTGGTCTCATGTTACAGTGCACACCATGGCCACAGTTGGCCTCCTACCCATATCTGAACATCACATAATGCCAGTTCAGACGTCCCTCTGAACCAACTGCATAGAGCAAGGGTTTTAAACCTTTGGCTCTCCAGATCTTTCGGACTACAATTCCCATGAAATCTGGCTATTGACTCTGCTGGTTAGGTATGATGGAAGTTGTAGTCCAAAATATCTGGAGCACCAAAGGTTTCTGACACCTGGTATGGAGTCATAGAATAGCCAGAATCAGGGAATGGAACAATAACACCCCATGCACAGCCATTCACAGCTAAATAACACTGTTTAAAACATTCTCACATGTTCAGCTATTGACCTCATATAAACACAGGAAGAGTGGGCGACCTGACTAATCCTCTAGCTAGCTCTGATATAGACAACTCTGGGACTACGCTTTCCACCCATTGACCTGCTCTATGCATACACCACCTGTTCCGCAACTGTTTCTGCCCTTAAATCATTTGATACTATCAGGGGGTTGTCAGGAGAACGACTGGTTGTATCTTTTCCACTAACATGCCTGCGACACTGTCTCCATTCGCACATGCCCCTGTAAAGCGCGAAGGACTTGGGGAATCAGGTACTTTACCAAATGCCACAGACTAGACTGAATACATTTTCAATGCTTTCAGTGCTAAACTACACTACTATATATGGCAGACTCACCCTCACTGCTCGGGTGATGTGGCACTTCACAGACAAGAAGCTCATCAGTTACAGGGAGTTGCATTATTGTGTCTCCTAAATAATATTACTCCCTCCCCATATGTTGTATGACAGAGACTGCAGCTAAGGATGTGGTAAGGGGCAGAACAGTTAGAAGATATTATTTAGTACCAGAAAATGTTGATGCGGTACGCTGCGCATAGTGCACTGGCATGTGTTGAGTATTGTTAGATGCATATAGTTTGTATAAAGAGTAATTGTAGAATGCTGTAATAGAAGTTGGAACGTGTCTAGCGATCTGGAGTGGAATGTAGAGGGACGGCAGTAAGAAGATGTACATTAAAGGATATGGATTACTGATATTAGGCTCCAGCATAGTTTTATTATAATAGCTTGACATATAACAATGGCGACGAAGGGGAAACGTAACCGTTTAGAAAAAGAGACAGAAATACTGAGGCAGAGAAAGAAAGAAATGAAAGGAAAAAAACAGATACTGAATGAACAAGAATGTGAAACAAGAAGGAGATTGGAACAAATTGAAGAAAGGTAAGGTGCGGACACAGGTGTATAGTAGCCTATTATCAAAACGAAAGAAAAGGGGACATTCAGTATTATAAATAATATGCATGCGAGGTTGGGAAAGGCACTGCATCTTGCAAAATAGAATGGCAAACAGACTTACATAAAGCGCGAGCATTTCACTAAACTGCAGAAGACGCACGTATGAAAACACAGAGGGCGGTACTAGAGGAAAGTACCTAAAGGCATCAAAAACGTGCCGCCATATTGACAAATAGACGTATTTTAAAACACTCTCATAACAACACTGATACATGAGATAGGATCCGAAAGAAACAATGAAATGATATGAAATTGAAAGTTATGGAATTTTACAAACCGAGCAGAAAGAAAGCAATGAGGTTATAGTTTGTCAAAAATAAAAGTAAAACAAAGCAAAGGGAAATATTGGAGGTTCATGTAAAGTGAAAGAGAAATATTTAAGCAGCATTGGCAAATGAAAGAAAATGAAAATAAAAGGACAATAAAAGGCTGAAACAACAACACAAATTACAATACATGGGGCAACGCATCAATATAACCTACCGGAAGTCAGTCTCCATCAAAGACACACTAGTCACAAGTTTCATGGCACAGAAAAATGCAACTCAAATAGAACCCACGTGGTTGGACAAAAGAAATATTGTTTTTTCGAAATGCACCAAATGCAAAGCCTGCCAATTTGCACTGAACAAAACCAGTTTTACACATCCAATACTGGGACACGATGTTGAAGTCAAAATTAAAATCACATGCAATAATGCAATACTGAATTCGTGGTATATGTTTTAGTATGCTCATGCAATCTCTGGTATGTGGGCAGCACCATTGGCAAGTTAAAATTGAGAATTTAGCAACACATGCGTGCCATAAAAAACGTAGCTGCCTCATACCCTATGGCAGTACATTTTAGAGATGAACATCAGAGCAAATTGGACAGTTTTAGATTTTTTGGTGTGTATCATACTAAACTCAACCCACGTGGTGGTAATCGAGAGCTTGAACTGCGACAGATGGAGACACGTTGTATCTTAGACAAAACTAAAAAACCAGGAGGACATAACTTGGATGAAGAATAGTACACATTCCTTGGGACATAATTCGCCTTTAGCATTTGAACTCTGACACATTTTCTGTAGTTAATCACAGATGGCAATGCTTTGCTTAATTTGTTGATATCTGAGCATATTTTAATATTTTTCAAAATTCAAAAATCTTTTATATGTTTATTGACTTTTTTAATGAAAATTGCACAGCCTTTTTAGCTCTATTTTCTCTGATCTCTTTCCCTTTGTACTTTTCTTTCTCCTTTGTCTAAACTTCAGCCTCCATTTCTCGAAATTCTGGTTTTACTATAATTTATATTGTATACTGATTTCCAGTATTAATATATGTTTACAGCACTATGCACTTTATTAATCCATTTTCTGTCTATACAATCAATGAGTTTACTGACAATTAACCAATTGTCCGCATGTGAGGAACAATGATGAGCACTATGCACTTTAGAATTTTTTGGTTTTATTGATGTCTAATGTTTACAGCACTATGCACTTTAATGACAATCTCGAAAATGTTCGAGGAGTCTAAGTATCATGTTTCCTCTCTTCCCTTATACTTATGGGGCAATCTGTTAAAGAAGATCTCTCATTGAATCTGATACAGTACAGACAGATTAATGTCATGGCCAAAACAGATTGGGAAATCCAGGCTGCTCTTTTGAAAGTTAGTCAACAAGGCACACTGATGTCTGCTATACTGCATTGTATGTATATACTATTAGCGTTATAACACTTCAAAAACTGCCGGTTTACCATAAACCTGTTATTTTCATAACATCGACCATAGTGAGAATGATATTCAACACACTCCAAAGCGGCCGCCTGCAGTTCCACAAAGGAGAATACTTATGGATTGAGAAAAGGTGAAAGAGAAAAGAGACTAATTGTGTTGGGCAGAACCATAGAGTTCAAACCCTCTTTTCGATTGTATTTAAACACTGTGCAAAATACTCACTTATATATGTGTTAAAGCTGGATACGGCATAAGAATTTCGTGGCGGATGGTGGATTTATTTTGGGAGACAATTATTGACGCCCTGACAGCTCCGTGTGCCGTCCCTGTGTGGAAAAGTGAAATTACTTTTCCTTTTGTTTCAAATATATTTATATATATATATATATATATTGAAGAACAAGTTGAAGTGAAGTAGCCCACATCAAAGAAATAAACCTGCATGCAAAACAGTAAGCAAATACAGCAAGAGTGAAAAGAAGAAAAATTGATTGGATAACAAAATCAAAAGACTATAAATAAAACATTGGATAAAATGTCATCCGATAATGCAAATGGGGACTCGCACACATTCTACTCAAATTGTATCTGGGGTATCAGTGCCCATGAATCCAGTCAGTTATTTAAGGCGCCCACACCCTTTTAGTCTAGAACCTCAAGAAGATCAAGGTCAAAGATGGCAAGAGTGGCTAGATGAGTTTGAGCATTTCTTACGAGCAGTTGGAAATCAAAATGCAGTAAATAAATTGGATATATTTATAAATTTAGTTGGTAAAGACCTCAACAGTGTTAGTAAGACAAAATACACCAGAGGAGAAAATTACATATCAACTTCTGGCAAAAGCAATCAGCAGTAGGCTGGTAATTCCTCCCAACAAGGATTATGAAAGATATATATTCAACCAATGCACACAAGGTCTGAATGAACCCATTGCACAATTTGCATTAAGATTACAACGAAAGGCAGTATATTGTGACTTTGCAAATTACAATGATAATGAAGCAATATGATTACGAATAATTGAAGGATGTGTGTCATCTCAATTCAGGAAACATCTATTAAATAAAATGCTTCCATTGAAAGAAGTACTTGAATTAGCAAGAGTCTATGAGAGAGTTGATATACAGGTGGCGAACATAGAAAATCCAAAGAAACAGGGCTCTATTGATGCGATAGGACAAAAGATACCATGGTAGATGAGATATTCTAATGTGTCATCTGGAGCAGCACCTCGTCAGTATGGTTGGAACAATTTTTATAGGAGTCCGTTGGAAAGACAATGTCCTGCTATAGATCAATTATGTCTACGATGTGGACAGGAAAATCATTTTCAGACAATGTGCCGAGAAAGAGCAATGGCACCTATATATAGAACAAACACAGCAATGGTTTCAAACCATAGGTATGATAATCAAAGAGGTTTTGATGTAAGACCACTTCCAGAGAAAGAGGTGACAAGGTCAAGTGGACTAGCAGGAGCGACTCAACAGGTTCAACAACCAGGATTTGTAAGAGCAATGGATAATCTACAAATAGAAATCTCTGAGCACAGGGATCTGGAACAAGAACAAGCTGTGAAAGCGTATCCGGGTCAGAATCAGGAAGAAGTACAGATGGGAGATCCCTATGAAAACCAGCCAGTGGAGGAGTTTGTGAACAAAGATCAATATCAATATCAGGAGTATGATATAGTAAAGAGTATGTAAGACTGATATATGACAATGGAGATGACAAAGTGGACATAAAA
This sequence comes from Ambystoma mexicanum, assembly GCF_040938575.1. Taxonomy (NCBI): domain Eukaryota; kingdom Metazoa; phylum Chordata; class Amphibia; order Caudata; family Ambystomatidae; genus Ambystoma; species Ambystoma mexicanum. The sequence continues at coordinate 322,500,609 of NC_090930.1, forward strand.
GTTACTGTGAACCTAAGTGGACAAGATATACTGTTTCTAATGGACAATGGTGCAACAGTGAATGTAATGAGTGAAAGGTCATATGAAGGGATATCAGCATTATATCCTTTAAGACCATCAGGATCAAAAATATATCAATGGAGTGCTAAACAACCACCATTATAAAAAGGACAATTTCAATGTGATTTGATTCATGATGGACCATGCGTGCCAGTTGACATGCATGTTATAAGCACTTCAGCAGTAGTTAGATGTATCATTAGCTGCAAAACTGCCACATATTTACAACGGATTGATGTTATGTATAAACAATCAGAAAAGATACAAGGGGTGCCTTTGTAGCATCACAATGTGTGTGCTCTTGTGAAGGGGACATTGGACTTGTAAAAGATAAAAGAAAAGTTTCTGCAGTTATTTCAGGGTGTTGGAAAGCTAAAGGATAGTGTGATACATTTACATATTGATACATCAGTTTGTCCTGTTCCTCAACACCTCAGGCAAATAGGTTTTCATCTGCAGGCCAAAATGTCTCAGGATTTACAGCAACTAATTGACAATGACATAATTGAGAGAGTTGATGGCGGACCTAGGTCCGCCATGGGTATTGCCGTTGGTAGTGGTACCTAAAGCAGATGGTTGCCTTCGGTTATGTCTGGATATGAGAATTCCTAACACAGGAATACAGAGGGAGCAACATCCAGGGCCTAGTATTGAGGAGATGATAATTTGTTTGAATCAAGCCACCAGATTCACAAAATTGGATCTAAATCAAGGATATCATCAGCTGGTGATTGACCCCGATTCTCGACCCATAACCACGTTTACGACGCATGAGGGATTATTTAGATACAAAAGATTGAGGTTTGGCATTTCTTCTGCAACTGAGATATTCCAAGAGACGATAAGAAGACTTATTGCGCCAGTAAAGCATGCGTTTAATTATAGTGATATGGCGTGGATCAGAATCAACATGAGTAGGCACTGGAGCAGGTGTGCAAGATCCTTCAGGATAATGGGTCGACATTGAATGGTCCACAGAGTGAGGTGAAAAAGAATAGTTTAAGATTTTTTAGACATATATTCTCAGAAAATGGGATCAAGGCAGACCCAGAGAAAGTGAATACCATTCTAGGACTGGATCCTCCAAAGGATGTGGCTGAAGTGAGGTCATTTTTAGGAATAACTGGTTATAAGATATTGCCTAACTATGCAACAATTACTGATGCTTTGAGACAGTTGCTGAAGAGAGATGTGGCATTTCTATTGAGTGAAGAATGCAAACAAAGTTTTGAATTGATAAAAAAGGAACTAGCTAATGACAGTCAATTGGAATACTTCAATCCAAGATGGGAGACTGAAGTGACGGTGGATGCAAGCCCGGTGGGTCTGAGGGCCATTTTAGCGCAAGTGGAACCAGGAAAGGATAATGTCAGGCATATTGTGGCTTATGAAAGTAGAGCCTTAAGTCCTATTGAACAGGCATATTCACAGGCTGAAAGAGAAGGTTTGGCAGCAGTATGGGCTTGTGAGAAATGTAATCATTTTGTAATTGGAAGACCATTCACTTTGATTGCAGATCACCATGCTCTCCTGTCTCTATTTGGGAATCCCAGAGTTAAGATGCCTCCGTGGATTGAAAGATGGGGAATTTGTTTGCAGGAGTATGATTATCCAATCCGGCGGATTATTTATCTAAGCATCCAACAGAGATTTCTGAAAATAATATGTAGGTGGAGGCAGAAGAATATCCATCATATTTGTCACTTAATGCGTTACCATCGGCATTTACGAAAGAGGTGTTTATAAAACAAAGTAAAGAGGATCCTACCATTCAAATGGCAGTTCAAATTACCAAAGCTGGTAGATGGAAATGTTGGAGTAAAACTCAAGTCATAGAAGAAGGGGTGGATAGAAGAGATCTGGAGAAGTTAGCCAGAGTGAGCAGTGAACTATCAGCAACTGACCAAGGAGTACTGCTGAGAGGAAATAGATTAGTAGCTCCTAAAAGTTTGCGGAAAATACTTGTAATGCTGGCGCATAAAGGACATTGTGGAGTTGCAAATACAAAGAACATTCTTCGAAATCAAGTTTGGTTTCCCTACATGGATGTAATTGTTGAAGACACGTTACACCACTGTATTGCTTGTCAAGTGACTGCATCTGGAAAAAATTCTGAACTTCTTCAGATAGTGCCATTACCTGATGGGCCATGGAATAGAGTAGCTATTGATTTCTTTGGTCCGCTTGAAGGAGGAGGATATCTGCCAGTAGCTGTGGATGAATACTCCAGATTTCCATTGGTTAAGCTTATAGCATCTACTGCTTTCCATCATGGAGCAATAGTATTGGAAGAATTATTTAGTGAGGGGGTGTCCCATATGTGGTTAAAACTGATAATGGGCCACCATTTCAAGGGCATCAGTTTATTAAATTTACTGTAAACCTGAGGTTTAAACACCATAAGATCACACCATTGTAGCCACAAGCGAATGGCATGGTTGAGAGATTTTCTGAACACGATCAAGAGAACTCGACAGAAAGCGCTTGTGGATAATTTATCAATGCCTCAGGCAATATTTCAGATGTTGTGAAGTTATCGTAATACTACTCATGAGATGACTGGATATTCACCGTCTGAGTTGATGATTAGATATAAGCCACAAACCAGGTTTCCATAGATGAAGGACTATACACCTGCAGAGGTTGCAGAGATCAGGGAGAGGGATATGTTGAAAAGGAAAATGATTAAAGAATGGACTGATATGAACAGGAGGTCCAGTGACAGTAAATTGAAAGTGGGAGAGTCTGTTCTGGTGCAACAAAGGCAGCAAAGAAAATTAGATTCAAGATACAGACCATTGCCGTTCAAAATCAAGGTGATTAAAGGTCCCATGGTGACAGCTGTGGGAGATGACTGTGAGATAACAAGTAATGCTTCATTTTTTAGAAGACTATTTCAAGATGGTTTAGATGAAGTTGAGGATGGACATGTAGCAGATATACCTAAAAAAGAACTGGATTGACCTTTTTCTGATGACATTTCCGTAGGGTCTGTCGATGTTTCGGAAAGCTCTGGGTTGGTGGAGTCAGGATGTGATGTAATACTGAGCTACATGATGTAGTTCCAAGGAGTTGGCCTTGTAGGATGAGTCGAAGGCCAGCTCGTTTAATTGAGCAGATGTAATGTGAACCTGCTATACTGCAAGTACACCTTTATTTGTTCATTTATAAAGATAAACTGAGATAATAAGTAAGGGGGGGTTGTTGAGTATTGTTAGATGCATATAGTTTATATAAAGAGTAATTGTAGAATGCTGTAATAGAAGTGGGAACTGGTCTAGGGATCTGGAATGGAATGTAGAAGGAATGCAGTAAGAAGGTGTACATTAAAGGATATGGATCACTGATAGGAGGCTTCAGCATATTAATATTATAATAGATTGATATATAACAGCATGCTAAATCATACACATTCAAAAATGGGCTAGGCCCATTGATAAGTGCTGTGTGCAAAACCCGTTTTATAATGGGAAAACCCCATTGGAAAATGCTCTGTGAATAAGGATGTTAGGGTCCGATTCATGTAATATTTGCACGGTTAAAGTGTCTTTGCAGTGACACAAAAATACACTTTGGACATTTCCATGAATCAGGGTTTGTGTCAGCAGTGTAAAGTCACTTTGAACCAGGTAAATATTCCATGAATCGGGCCATATGTGCTTAACTTTGCAAATGTATCAAGCATTTCACTTGAAAACAACACATTGACATGGCTCTGTTATGATTCTAGGGCATGCTATACCAATATAGGAGATGCCTGGCTGAATTGACCCTGATGCATGTGGCAGCAATGTTACCCTCGCCGACACATTCTGATCTACACATTACACGTTTGTAAATTACTTTTTTACAGTTTTACCCTTTTCATTGATATATGATGCCTCAGAAAGTGGGTGTACAACTCTGACTTCAACCTTGTGTGCACATCTACAGAGCCATTTTCTGGTGCCTGGAAGGCACAATAGACTCATGTAAGCGCATGGTTGTACTATGGCTACATTCTGTTTCAAATGGCTTCCTTCATGTAATCTTTGTGTATTTACATTGATTTTAAATTGTCATATTAAAATTGTCATGTTTGTTTTCTGGACCGGAGATGGAGCCGGCAGGCGATAGGCAGCCCCCTCAAGGGCCGCGCGTTTTAATGCTTCCTCCCTTTGGTGAGCCTATTTTTCCACCACTTTCCACCACGCCTCTGGCCTAGTATGCTAGTCATTGTTGTAAGATCATTCAGAATCTTCAAGGCCTAAGAATGACGACTGTATTCCCTTGTTCCCTTCCCTCCTTGAATCGCTTTGAAGCACTTCACTTGTGTATAAGTGCTTTAAAAAGTAAACCCTGGTGAAGGAGAATTGTGGGCATTGTGGAAATTGGAGGTTAGATGGTGATTTAACTGGAGAGCTATTAGTCAAGCTGTTTCTTTTGCCTTCTATTTTAGTTTGGAGGGACGCTATTTTATCAGTTACGGCTTGTTGAATTTTGCAGCACCAAGCTGTATCCTTGGTGCAGTCAGAGGCGGGTGGAGCATGCAATTCCAGTTCTCTTAGGATAGTGAATAGCTCTTTAGATCTTGATTTGGTGTTGAGTATTCTATTGTTGTTGATTTCCTTTTTGGTGGTAAGGATGGCAGATTTGTAGGTGGCTGCTGCTGTAGAAAACAGTACCTTGTTGTGAGTGGAGGATACTTTACGCAGGTGGATTCTGCCGTTCTTTTTAGGTTTCTCAAAATCTTTAGTTCTGGTGTGAACCAGTTATTGAGGTGGGCAGTTGTTTTTTTTTTTTTTACTTTGGCTGGTGCGATGGTGTCAATGGGAGTTTTCAAGGTAGAGATCATCCAGTTCAGTAGGATCTAGATTCTTGTAGATGGTGTCGTCTAAGATGTTGTTGATTAGTGGGTATAGATTGGGTGGGGCTATGTTGCGGGTGTTCCTAGAGAGTGACGGGGGTGCGATGGTGGGGATGAGTGTTGTGGTTTCGTGGATAGCGAAGGATATGTAATGGTGGTCTGACCAGGCGATGGGCTTGTTATGAAGAATTTTTAATGAACAGTTCAGATCTGAAAGCCAATCTAGTGTGCGTCCTTTGGAATGAGTGGGCTCCGAAATTCTATGTTTGAAATCAAGTTGGGAGAGGGTTTTTTCGAGAGCTAGGGCGTTGGCATCCTTGGGGTCCTTGAACCCGAGGTTGAGGTCTCCAAGGTGTATGATGCGGGACCCTGGTTTTGTATTTGAAGAAAGTAGGCTTACGATGTCTTCCTCAAAGGAGGAGATGGGGCATGGGGGTCGGTAGACTAGGTGAAGGAGGATAGTTTGGGTTGCAGTAAGTGGGATTTATGCCGATAGCAGTTCTGCTGATGGTAGGCTGGTGAGGGTGGTGTCTCTAAGGCCTAGAGTAGTTCTGGCTATAATGATGAGGCCTCCTCCTTTACCTGAGGTTCTGTCGGATTTGACAATGGTGTATCCCTCGGGCAAGGCAAGGGCGAGGGCAGGGCCTGCTACCTGGTGGAGCCATGTTTCCATGATTTCAAGGAAATCAAGGCATTTTTCAGTGATCAGGTCTGCAATGTTGGGGGCATGGGCCACTAGCGAGCGCGCGTTGATCAACGCTCCTTTGCTGGAGTAGGGCTTTGCTGCACAGTTTGATTTGGGTGGGCTTGGTGCATTAGTGACTGAGATGTGAGTGGTGGTGGTGCCGGGCTGTTCACGTATCCTTGAGGGTACTGTAGGTTTGAGTGGTGGGGTGGCAGCCTACGGGGCTGCTTATGGGTGGTGAAGCGTGAGCCTAGCCTCCAGTTCCTTATGTTGACAGGGCATGGAACTAAAGGTATAGGATGGGTGGCGTAGCGATGGATCCATTCCAGAGGGCTGAGTGGATTGTTTGACTAGTCCCTTCCGTGAGAGTTGAAGGAGGGAGTGAGGCAATTGTTGGGTGGTGGGAGGGACTTGGCGGGAGTGGTGGAATGGATGAACGGGAGAATTGAGGCCATGGAGAGGGTGACTCGGAGAAGAGTTGCCATGAGGAGGGGACGTGCTAGTGTTAGTGAAGTCCTTTGGGCTGGTCAGGTGCTAAGGCAGTTACATATAGCAGGTTTAGGCTGATTGGACCTATTAGGCTTGGACTGGGTCTCGAGGGTGCAAGCTAGGCACAGTATAACATTTATATATGCATTTAGCAATGGCAAGGTAAAATAAACATACTAGCTAGGCACAGTATAACATTAGTATATGCATTTAGCAATGGCGAAGGTAAAGTAAGCATACACAGCAATGATGGACTTTTAGGCTAGGAGTGGAGCCTCAGGTTTACAGGGAGGAGATAGTAGGCTCGGCAGGACAAAACATATCGATCACATAAATTACGACAACGTGGCAGAGACAAAGGCCCTCATTACAACACTGGCGGTAACCCATGGCGCTATTAGCACCATGGTTGCTGCCGGTATTGTAACAAGTCTGCCAATGTTCAATGGGGAATTATCACCCCATTCCAAGGTTGGCTGGGCGGCAATTCCCCATTGAACATTGACCCTTCCCCATTCTCATTTTTGCCCCATAGGGCTCAATGGGACTGGTGAAGGCGGTAATTACGGTACCGCAAATTGTGGTACCGTAATTACCTCGAGAGTCCCTTTGCGGTTCCCTACTTTAACGCTATGGTCGGGTCCCGCAAAGGGACCTCGTAATTAGGCGCTAAGGGGTCAACGGCGCCGCAGCCTTTTACGGCGCTGTAATGACCCCCAAAGTGTTAGATTAAGTGCATAAATATGCATACGATTATAAACAAATGGGTACGGCTGAATTATGGATGGAGGGGAATTGCTAGGCAGTTTATGGCATAGTGGGAGGTGGGCAGGCTAGGCGCTGTGTGTTGGAATTGGTGGGTAGTACAAAAGCGCCTCACAGAATGCAGACGAGCGGGGACGTGACAGACTAGATATTCTGACGAGGATTCTTGCGCCGAGTGGGGAGCAGGTTAGCAGGATATAGCATGTTGTGCCGATGGTCGCTAGGCCGTCTCATATATAGGTCAGGTGGATTACAGGTATTAAACTGTAGATCCCTATAGAGGCATGGTCTGAGGGGTCTGGATCAAGTGGTGATTTATAATGAGTGTTGCATGGGACGGATGGTACTCACAGGCGACGGGAGAGGTCTTCTGATGCAGGTATGATGTCCGGAAGTCGATAATGATGGACAGCCGTTCACTGGGCTGGATATATGATGGTAGGAAGTCTCATAGGTTGAAAGACTAGTCGGGATGATTGTCATCGTTGTATGAACGGGGCTCAGATGGGCAGAGAGTCGTGGCACTGGGCAATGAACGTCCTGGACAGGCACGCCTTGCTGTGCACCTTGTTGGGGGCCGGCTCACACCTGCCGGTGCCCCAGGATAGGTGAAGTAGGCAACGAGGGGCCAAGCAGGTAGCCACTGAGGATTCCTGGGCTTGGGTCCGATGCAGTGATTCAGGTGGCCATTTTGGAATGGCCTTACACAAATATAGCACGGTCGGAAGATTTGTAGGTTTGCAGGTATTTAGCTTGCTGGTGCAGGATGCTGTAAGTTGGGCACATGGTATGAAATACTGTGCACACTTGAATCATGAAGATGATTTGCAGCAAGGGTAATGCAGATGCGCTCCGCGGCCGCACGCTTACCTAAGCATTGCTGATGGTGCGGATGTTGTTGGTGAGCTGCTCCGGGAGAAAGGAGGTATGTCCCTCTTGTTCTAGAACCATTAAGGACAACATCTTCTCCCTCGCTCCTGCTCTTGCTGACTTCTGCAACCACTCTCTAGCATCTGGCTCTTTCCCCTCTTCTCTCAAGCACTCCCTTGTGCACTCCCTCATAAAAAAGCCTTCATCCGACCCATCATGTCCAGCTAACTACCACCCTATCTCTACTACACCCTTCCTTGGGAAACTCCTGGAGAAGATGGTCTTCCCCAATTAGCAAAACACACTGATCTCGTTGGCTGTTTACATAATCGTCAATCTGGATTATGAGCATCCAGAGGCCGGGAAACTGCTCTCCTGAACACTTGTGAAGAACTGCTAGCAAATCTTGACTCTAACTCTCCTGCTTTTCTCATTCTCCTTGCCCTCTCTTCCACATTTGACACAGTCAACCATTCTATCCTCATAAAGTGCTGTTCCCCAGGGCTCTATCCTTTCACCTTGGCTTTTCAACATCTACTTTGCAACTCTTGCTCATCTGATCTCTGTTCTTCTATCCTTATTTCCACAACTCTTCTTCAAGTTCCCCTCTTCCTCCTCCTCTTCCTCCATCATCATCTCTAACTGCTTGTTTGCTATTCAGCCTTGGTGCACCACCAATGATGTCTGCCATAAGACCGAGATCCTTTTTTATCGGGAAACCTGCTCCCCGCTTTTCTCCTACACTCTGGCTCTACTCTATGGGCTCACCATCCTCTCCTTCCACTGAGGCCAGAAACCTTGGGGTCATCTTCGACTCCTCGCTTTCCTTTACTCCTCACATCTTGGAACTTGCCAAAAAGTCCCACTTTCAACTTCACCTCTTTAGTGGCATTCTCCCTTTCCTCGCATTCCTCCATCCAGAATTTCAATGTCTCTAGAGCTCTGGTCCTCTCCATGCTAGACTACTATAATAGCAGCTTTCTTAATCTGCCTCTCTCTTCTCAGCAACCCTCCAGAATAGGGCTGTACGATGTATCCTTGGCCTCAAGCCCTGGGAGTGTATCTCTCCAGCCTTAAAATCTCTCCACCGGTTCCGGGTTGCCACAAGGATGAAATTTAAGAGACTCTGCAGCATCCACAAAGCTGTCTGAGGTCTGGGACTATGCTACCTTCAACTCTCTCTCACTAAACACTCTCCTTCCAGATCCCCTTGATCTTCTGGCTGATCAAATCCTTCTCCAAGCAGAGAGCTGGGGGCAGATCTCTCTCCTCTGATGGCTTCCTCCTATGGAACAGCCTGCCCCTCTGTCTCCAACTTGAACCGAAACACCTCATGTTCCATAAACAACTCAAGACCTTTCACCTCTTCTCATCACCATCCCTCTGTCAGTGAGATTGGTGGCCTGGTCTCTCAAGAGTACAATAGGGTCCTGGCCTTCTGCCCAATTGCCCCCAGCATGACCCTGTTTTACCTTATGTTTATAGCATCCTCAACACATGCACATGTGACCGCTACATCTTCCCTTTAGAATCAATTTGAAGACGTATGAGGAGTTTCTTGCACGATTCGGGAGCAGTGAGTCCGAGTATAGACACATGTGGCTGTTCATTAGATAAACGGTAATTTGTTTGAGTATACTGTGCGGCTGTGACAGACTGCCATTTTAATGCAATTATTGCTATATGCTGATGGCATTCAGCATGTATTTGAACATGTAGAGGGGCAAATGCAGCATGCATTTTTGTTGTGCCACCGCAAGGTACTTAGCATGCTGGGGGTCACTAACTGGCCAGTGTTAGATAGCAATAGATTTCAATCGCTGACATTGGCAGTGGGTAGTATGCGCTTTGTCAGACCCAGTGATTGACATATAGAGGGGATTACTAGCTGCCCCGCGCATGTTTGTAACATAAATTAAATGCTCATAAATGCTGAGTTGTTGCATGCCTTTTGTCATACTGAGTGGCATATGCAATTTGGAGGTGACCGATATGGGCTCCTATTCGCCACAGAGCACCAGTACAGAATCTCAACTGGGAATAATATATCCAGGCAATGTGGTTTTTCCAATATGTTGTTGGTTTCTTTCAGCATTACAGCCGTCAGAGCTCATTTATTGACCTGATAATTCAAGTGGAGGCATAGAAGAACTGAGTGGACACCATTACCATCATCATTTTTTGAGCTTTGTGAATATTTTACACAAGCATAGTGACTGTCCGGTGTCATAGCTTTTAGCATTAACCACCAGATTATTGCAGTTACACTGCAGTATAGTTATTTGCAGCTAATTCAATGGAGATTTCAATTCTTCTCTCTGCTCTTTCTTTTTCTCTTTTTTTATTTGTTTGTTTACAGTTCTGGGAAAATCGCTCAGAACCTACTGAAGCTGTAGGTGACAATGCTGACTCAGTTTTTGTTCATATTAATGGACTAGCCCATTGTGGCTTTACCCCTCCTTCTTCTTTATTGGGGGTAAGTAGGATGAATACCCTTTGGTAGGGAACTGCGTGTAGAATTTGACTCACTAGAGTGGTAACATAACAGTTGGTATAATTGTGCACCAGTAAAGAGTAACAACAAGTTATTCGAACTTGGAACTTAGAGATGTTACTCTTTACTTGTCCCAGGAGGTTAGCTTAGCGGTAATGTGTGCGCCTTGGACGCAAGACGACACTAAGCATCACAGGTTCGATCCCCGGGTCCCCGCTTAGAAACCTCTGGGTGATTAAACGCGTTATAAATACGCAACTAAGACAAAAAAAAAAAAATTACGCAACTAAAAAAAAATGAACAATTCCTGTAACAGCGCCTCTATGCCCACGGGCTGTGTTGGCGCTTTAAAAATGCAAAATAAATAAATAAAAAATAAATATTACACAGCCCATGGTATGGGCTGTGTAGTTATGGTTAAATTGCTAATCCCATAACAAGAGCCCTTTTTGGGCGGCTTATAACTTCGCTCCACCTGGACGGATCCTCACCAAACTTTGCAAAATAAGTATATTGCCCACTCTGAATTGTTTTGCACATTTTGGTGAGGTTTGGTCAAGGGGGGCAAAGTTATAGGGGGTCCCAAAGTTTCTTTTTTTCCCATAGAGATAATGGGAAAAAACGTTGCGCAAGCCTACAGCTCAAACCGCTGGACGGTTTCCACCAAATTTGTGGCAGGAGCGGCGGCTTAGTCCCGAAAGCGTGCTTTTATTAATTTGGTGTAAATCTATCCAGTATTTCTTGTTTAAATGACTAAAACATAAGGCAAAAAATGAGTGATATCTATATCCGCTCTGCAGACACTCTTCCCTGTTCGCTCCGCAGACAGGACACCGATTGGCTAATCGGCTTGCATCATGTCTGCGGACACGCAACGTGTCTGCCGATTGACTGGAGTGAGGCGTGAGGCGCGTCACATTGTTTTGATGCGCCCGCCATCTTGGATCCGCCGACAGCACAGCGGCAAACAGAGGCAAAATGCAATTTTGGGGAGTGTGTTGGTGTGCAGGAGTGCTTGGGGAGGGCTGGGGAGTAAGAGATGGGTCAAATACTGTATTTATTTAGGTGGCAGGTACCCCTGATGTGTTTGCCATGTCCGTGGTCTTTGCGGCTGTCCGTGGACATAATAAATGCACTACTGGCTATTTTACTTTAGTATGATGTTGGTTTTGGGTTGTTATTAGAGCATTGGTTGTAATTAATATCCCCCATATGCAGTGCAGCCCACATACCACAGTCAAAGTGTTTGGTAACATAGGTGTGTTATGCTGCGGTGGTTGTGGCCAGTGCCTAGAGTATCAGGTGCATGGCCGAAGGCTGTAGGCCATGCACCCAAGACTCTAGGCCCTGGCCGTAACCACCGCAGAATAACACACCCATAGAATCAAACACCCATCAAATATCCACAACCCAAAAGTTTGTGTACTGTTTCATTTGTAGAGTTTGTATGTGAAGTTTTGGCTAGGCTATGCAGTTAAGATTGTAGAGTTTGTAACAAGGGGGGGTGGGTGGGTATAACAGTGGGTTCTCCCAAATGTTTTGTTTTCGGGGGTCAGGTCTGTAAACAGGGAGAGTTGAAGGAGAAGAAGAGACAAGACAGACTGACTCCCCCTCTCTCTAAGGTTATAGTTATATGCCTAAAGAAAATGTAAATTGCCGAACCCTTATGTTCATTTTCTTTAGGCACAGTTATATGCCTAAAGAAAATGTAAATTGCCGCACCCTTATGTTACAGAACAAATTAATTGGTATGAAAGGTATGAGTGATGTATGAAAAAGCCTATTAATGTATAGTTTTTTACAAAAATGTGTTTTTTACCAATTATTAAAGTGATCTATATCTTTATAATTCAACGGTTTCTGGTTAATAATTTGCTCTCCTAAAAGGTAATCACTGTAGATCTATGTAACAGCTCCTTAGCACCAGTACCTGTAGTGTTGAAAGACCTTAGAGAGAGGGGTAGTCAGTCTGTCTTGTCTCTTCTTCTCCTTTGAGTTTGTAACAAGGACTGCGTCATAAGATACCCTTGGAAGTAAACATTTTGGATTGTGGTGTATGGTTAGATGTTTGCTTGAATGGGTGTGTTATGCAGCAGTGTTTGTGAGTCTATTTATTGTATACTTACTGGTTGAGTTTTTTGTGGTTCTATGCAGAGTTTTCATGGCATGGGTAACTGGACCAGACATACTTTTTTGATCTCTGTGATAAAAGAAAAGATCATATGTTAGAGTAGGTAGTTCATATTGAGTTATTGCATTGCATAATAGACATTTCTGTATTTATTTTTTACCCTCATATTTAGTAATTTACAAGTACTATAGTTCAAACCAGTGTACTGTGCAAATTGCTCAGTTTCTGTGTTTGTTTTCTAAATCAATGGGTCCGTGGGAAAAGAAAATCCATGCTGGATTAAAAAAAAAAAACTTCTATGTTGTGGTACAATATATTTCTTTCATTGTTTTACTGTTTATTTCTTGTTTCTTGCTAATTTTCTATCTGGGGCAATTAGATACCTGTTGGCATATTCTAATTGTTTATTTCTACTTTTATGCTATTCATCTATCTGTTGGGCTGTTGCAGATTCTTTTGGCAGTTAGATACCTGTTAGCGTATTCTAATTGTGTATTTCTTGTTACATTTTAGTGATATTTATTTATCTGTTTGCTTGGTGCAGCATCTTGGGGCAGTTAGATACATGTTGGCGAATTCTAACTGTGCATAGTTTTGAAGTTGAAGTTTTGCTTATGTTCATACACAGATTATGTATTAAATTTTGGTTTTAGGAATATTAAGTAAGTGTTTACAAGATTTGCTGGTAATCTCTGCTTTAGAGTAATCATTCTATCATTACATTCAAACCATCCACAATTCTTTTTTATATAGGCAGTGTAGTGACCTGCATTGGTTGAGGCTCCTGCGTGGTAGATTATACCTATTGTGGTGAAGGTGTTCTTACCAAGTGATACTTGACCATGTGTGAATCCAGTCAGCTTAGAGTTGTTTTTGGTACCATCTGCATTGTAACGTAAAAACATTACTATTACTTATTTACTATGTCTCTGTATTTGTAAGGTGGAGCGATTATCTGAATTGCAGGTAGTAAATAATCTGCCCTGGTTTGCATTTTGTACAAGTTGCTGAAATGGAATGGAGTCATAGTTAGGTATGGATACATACACAAAGCGTTCATTAGGGACTAGTTCCTGTGCCACATGGCTGCAGAGAGTGCATGTATGTTTCCACATGTAAGAAATCTTGAAGATTTCATTTATAGGTATGTTCTTGTTTCCCTATACTTGTAGTAAGTACATTAGCAATTCTTGTGGATCTTCTTGTGAGTTTATAGTGAATGTGACCATTCCAGCACAATAGTCCAATTCTTGTCTTATTCCATGAACACTGTAAGTGTTGTCAGGATTGTTGGTTGCATTTCTATGAAGGACTAACATTTGCAAACAGAAAGGGTCTGTATTGTGTAAGTAAATGTTCTCAATAATTGGTGGCAATTGGAATAAAATATTTATTGCTACATTTGGGTAGCATTTACAGCAGTTATATTTGAAAATTTGAATGGACCTGACAGTTCTGTGTCGAAGTCATTTGTTCGGAGTGTGGGTTGCTTCTTTAAAGAAGTAGTTGAGTTCCTTTGACTAGTAGATTCTTCTTTGGTTGTGGTACTTGATGAAGTATTAGTTTCTTTTTTTTCTTTGGAGGAATTGCAGTGATATCCTGTATTGTTTCAGTTTGAAGTAGTTTTCTTTTACAACGTTTTGCTTTTTGTTGAACAGGATAGGTTTTTAGATGGGGGTGTAGAGTGAACGCAGCCTATCCTTTACACTCTTTAGAGTGTAAAGGATGAATTGTATAATGGTCTAAAATATTGGATTCTGTAGCAGAATTTAAAAGTTGAAATTGACCAGTTCTGGTGACAATTGAATTATTTCAATGGTTTCTCTCAGGTTTTCTTCAATATTAATTTCTTTGTAGTAGTCATTGTTGTTTTTTTAGATATTGCAGGGCTTGTCTAACTGTTTGTAAGTCCACGAGTTGTTGCCAAATTTGATTGTCTTTTTTAGGTACGCGATTTACTAAGACAATTAAAGGCTGATCTATTGGCCGTTGCACTCCTAGAGTGTGTTCATTTTCTTTGAGATCTAATGGTAAATAAACTACTTTGCCACAAATGCCTTTCACTAATTCAGAGGGAGGTAATTTTGCTGTTTTTGGTTGTAGGCGTATTATTGCTCGAAATGGGTGCACTGTTTGAATTATTATGCTCTCATATAAATGTAGTTGTTGCAGGGGTTTTCGTAGTGGGAATAATTCCAAGTTATTTGTGATAGCACGTGAAGGTGTTTGGTTGTTGTCAAGTTTTGCAGTGCCGTAATTGCAAAGTATGAAGGGGTCAGTAATGTCGCATTTTTTTCTGCTATGAGGTGTAGAGATAATTGGAACCATTTGGAATCTTCATTGTCTTCTATTTTGTACGTTATGTCTATAGTTTTTTTGCTACTTTTATAAAAAGTCCTTCGCCAACACACACACACACACACATGATTTGGTACTTCAGCGGAGGTACTTTTAAACTTTAGTATTTCTTTTTTGTATGTGTTTAATAGAAGGTTGCTATTTGTATAGTAGTTGCTAGTTTGTTGTACATCTATTGTATTTTATAAGTGGCATTTAATTCCAAAACTTTTTCTCTGGATATGGTATATTCCTTCGAGTAGTTGTTTGGCTGTACCATGTAGAAGATTGTTATTTAAAGTGGCTAGTGCTAAATCAGGACTTTTAGCATAGAAGAGTTTTTGGACCAGATTTCTTATAGTTGAATGATGTGTTGATATCATTTTGATATGATAGAAGGTGCTTTTGCAAATAGGTCCTGAAATGCAGGCTAATGAATGTCCTTGTAGTCCTGTATATTTGCGCACTGGACAGTCATCCATATTTTGTAGTAATTTCATTTTGAATTTGTCTTTGATTTTTACATACTGATTGAGCAACTGGAGAGATTTTTTGGCAATGTTACACATTGATGTGCACGGCCTTTTGTAGACTGGATATTTTGGTTCAGTAGAATGGGGAGGTGATACTGAGTTTTCTGGGGATATTTTTGTGAGCAGAGTTTCTTGTTCCATAATGGTGTTATTAAGTTTTTCATACCCTCGTCCACTGCTATGTATGGCATTTGGGTATGTTTGCTTTTGTTTATATGCTTAATCATCAAAATATGTTTCTGTGATTGTGGTGTGACTCCATTCACCTCCACAGATGTTTAAGAAGCTATTTTTGTTGATATACCGTTTATTGAAAAGTCTTTTTTGTAGTTTAGTAGTAAGTTTTGCTAGTGCTTTCATTCTGTTTAAAATTAAAATAAATTACTTCCTTTTGAGAAGGATTGCACTGTCTATGAGAGCTTCTAGGATACATTTTCTACGGTAGCTTTTAAGGATTGTGCATGATTTCTCTCCCGTTTTTATAAGGCTCTGAAGGACTCTAGACCAGAACATTTTTTTTAAATATTTTTTTTGGTATGGTTACTTGCCACTACATCAAGATTTATAGGTGCAGCGTTAGCAGTAGTGGTAGCTGAAGTCTTGTTAATCACTTTCTGTTTCATTTTAAATTTTGATAGAGGAGGGAAAGTTTCTCCACTGGAAGCTTGTTTTGTTTCGCTTACTGACTGTATTAGATGTTTTGTTTGAACTTTTTGTACAAAATCTGCTAGGGATGGATGCTTATTTTGGACACTTATTTTGATTTGCTCTACTTCTGTGTTGCTTTCTACAGAGTTGCTTTTTGGTAGGCATTCTTTGGGGTCTGATGGAGAAAAAAAGAAAGTGTGGGTTGGTCTCTTGTGCAGTGTATGCATGCTTTGTGCATGCGTGTCTGAGTATGATGGTAAGTATGATTGTGGAGGTGTGTGATTGTGCAATGGACAGCTACATCAAGTTGGGAAGGCTATTCTTGTATTTGTGTGTTACTATACTGAGCTTCAGATGACAATATAAAGTATGCAACTGGTAAGGGGAAGCCATAATACTACATCTAATGGTAAAGGGTCAATACTCTTGTTTCTTCTACAATACTAAAATGCTAGTGTGTTTGAGTAACAGTTAGAACGTTATATTAGTATTTTACTTACTTTTTGGTATGGAAATAGGTTTCTGCTTTGTTACCTAGATCAGTATGGGACAATAGTTCTGTTTTTTTTGTCCTCAGCAAAATATTGCTAGATGTGCAATCAATCGAGGCATGTTTGCTTTCATGCTTAGAGCTGGTATGTTCTTTTGTTCTTTTGTAATAATGAGAACATTGATTCTGGTAATGTTGTTTATTTTAAAGAAGATGGAATTTCTTTATCTTGTATGGGAAATGCCATGCTGTTTTGGAACATAAGGGTTGCTTTGGAGAAGCTAATGTGAAGATTTTTGGAGGAAAATAAAATAAAAAAAAAATAAAAGGTGTTTCTGAAGCATCTGCAAAAAAGCCCCAAAAAAGGCTCTTTTCAGAGTGAACCTCAAAGGGGAAATGGGGCACACTATTTACATTTTAATTCCCCATGTTCAAATTTTTCAATTTGTCCACGGATGCCGCAGTTGTCTGTGGACAACGCATATTACATGCAGGGATTCTGGGGTTGAGAGGCATGCAAATGAGACTGAGCAGAGCAAGGGATTGGTCAATACGGTTTACTGGGTATGTTGTGTAAGGAGAGAGTTTGTCAGTAGGTCTTTTTCCTGGGAGAAGAGTAAATAGCTATGGCTGTGTGTTTCAGAAAGCAGATTGTTTGGATTTTGGTAGATTTGTGGATAAATTGGTTGGAGGTGCATGCAGATCGCTGTGGAGTGGCTGCACATCTTGGATTCTCTCCTGTGGAAGTGCATTGACATGGAGTGCGTGGAATTAAGTGGTTGGAATTGGTAACTCTCTGTGCTTCTTTGGTGACACAGCATCATGCATACATTATTATTTCTTTTATTTATTTTGCATT
This sequence comes from Ambystoma mexicanum, assembly GCF_040938575.1. Taxonomy (NCBI): domain Eukaryota; kingdom Metazoa; phylum Chordata; class Amphibia; order Caudata; family Ambystomatidae; genus Ambystoma; species Ambystoma mexicanum. The sequence continues at coordinate 322,517,816 of NC_090930.1, forward strand.
TTTAAAGCGCTCACACAGCCCGCGGGCATCGAGGGGCTGTTACAGGAACTGTTTGTTTTTTCAGTTGCGTAATAGTTTTTTTATTTTTTTTTGTTGTCTTAGTTGCGTATTTATAACGCGCTTAAAATTCCAGAGGTTTCCAAGCGCGGACCCGGGGATCGAACCTGTGTTGCTACATGTCGTCTTGCTTCCAAGGCGCGCACGTTGCCGTTAAACTATCCTCCCGGGTTCTTTTTAATTATTATTCATTGTGGAGGGAACAGTTTAGGACATGTGTCTGGAAACTCTTTGCAATTGGTAACGAAAGAAGGACTTGGGAAAGTCACGGACATGTATCCAAATTCCAGAGTAATTCTTTCCCGTATTGGCTAGAGACAAATGTGGTTGCGTTCTTTTTCATTTGTTCCACAAATGGAGAAAGCAAGGCGCAATGTTAACAAGGCTGTTTGTGCCTTTTTGAGAGAATGAAAACATTATGTTTTGTAGCACACACATTTTTCATAGAGATGGAGTACATCTTACTTATGCTGGCAATCAGATTTTGGAATGACAGCAATCCATTTTGCAGTAGGTGTTGACCATTTGAAGTTTCTGAAACACAAAATAACCCACAAAAGGGCTCTTTTCAGAGCCACTATTACCTCCCATAGAAAAGTGCAATGGTTCTGATAGGGCAGCACCCCCAAGAAATAAATGTCTGTGGACTGTCCGAGGACTGTCTGCGGACTTCTAAAAAATGCACAGGGCCCTGCACTATTTATTTGTCACTTCTATTTTTAAACTGTGAAAGGCTGCTCTGAAAAGAGACTTGTTTTGGTTTATGTTGTTTTATATATTTTTTTGTTTTTTTTAAACACGACACAAGGAAAGGAGGGGAAAGGAGGGGAAGGAAGGGACACCAACCACAGGGATAAGAAAGGGCAGGTGGAGAGAGGAAGATGTAGGGTGGGCCTTATTGAGGTAGGTTGCAGACCTTCTCATGCTCCTTAACCGCAGTCTCGAAAGCACTCCGAAGGTTCTCCCCCGCAGAGTACTGCATCGCAGTACATACACAATATTGTGACCCTCGAAAGGTAAGGGTCAACAGCATCATGAATGGCCTGCAAGGCTGCTGGAGGGATTCACTGTCCCACAGGAGTGTCTTTGTGGTGACGGGAGAAAAAACAGAGGATGCTGCAGAGTAACTTAACCTACTACGTTTATCACAAGGTTCAACCTTACGAATAGCCCCACTGTGGAATGACTTTAGGTTTTGCTTCATTGATGTAGTACCGAAGCTATACGAACCAGACTTGATACGACTCAGCACCATGCAGGACTGAGTGCAGATCACCTTTTTCACATTAGCTTTTGCCTTTCCATCAATGGCGGTAAATAACTGCCACACGCAAGACTCATGATGAATGCTAGTAGTAGGGACCCCCACTACCTCATCCTCTTCATCCTCTTCACCCCTCTCCTCTGCATCCTCATGCCTGTTCCCCTCTGCAGGCCCTTCGGGACATGGTGGTGGTGGAGGGGTGGGGGTGCTGATGCCCAGGCAGTAGCAGCAGAAGCAATTTGGGATGCCATCTGGAAGGTTCATAACCAGGAACCAGGAACCAAGAACAGCAACCTGCACAATTGTCCTGTTGTAAATCTTGGAAATCCAAAAGCAGAATGAGGATCATCTCTGGGGTGTGGCCTTTTATAGGGTGCTGGGGTGTGCTTCGCGGACACCCGCACCGTCCCCGAACACTTCGAACATCAAGAAAGGGCTCAAAAAGTTCCAAAAAGTATGTAGATCGGCAGGGACATTGTCTGGGACATGTGCCATGGTGAACCTTTACTCTAAAATTCCTTAGATTGCTCAAAAAAGCACTTTTTAAATGTTCGGGGGCCCGGACAGTGTCCGCAAATAAGGGCACATGCTCAACGTGGGTGCGGTCACATGATGACGTCGTGGACACGTTCGCGAATTGGACGGCAGTCCGCAGGACACCAAATGCGCATGGACTGTTGTGCGCATGCGCGCAGGTGTTCTACGGACAGTGTTCGGGTCACCAAACTAATTAATAGTGCGACACACACGCGGCGGACAGTTGCAGACATGCAGGATGTTGTAGGACCCAAGTGTGTGATGCGGCTGTGCGCGGGTGTTCTACGAACAGTGTTGAAGTCCCTGAATAAAATAAATGTCAAACTTTGCAGACAGGCGGACGGGATATGTGTTCTACGGATATATTAATTCTGGTTGCGGACATTACGAACAGGGGGGTGTTCTTAGGACACCCCCATTTTGGGTGATTGCGGACAGGCGGACATCTTGTGTGTTCTAAGGACACCTCCATTTTAATTACAAACAGTACAAACAGGTATATTGTCCTTAGGACACCCCCATTTGGGTTCATTGCGGAAAAGCGGACATCTTATGTGTTCTAAGGACACCGCCATTTTAATTACGAACAGTACAAACAGGTATATTGTCCTTAGGACACCCCCATTTTGGTTCATTATGGACAGGCGGACATCTTGTGTGTTCTAAGGACACCTCGATTTTAATTATGGACAGTACGGACAGGTATAGTGTCCTTAGGGCAACACCATTTTGGTTAATTGAGGACATCCCGACCGTAATGTCCGCGGACACCATAACTGCCTTTAAAAAAAATAAGACACAGGCATATACTAAGAACACAATTAAAATGTTATTATTGTTTAACAGTATAAACATTACGAAAGAGAGTGGGAAGCAAAAACTGAAACAAATACAGGGGAATTAGGGATTTGGACATGATGTATGGGAGGGGAGGAAGGGATGGAAGTCTCATTGTAAAGTTTTTCTTGCTGGGGAAGATTTAGGGATAGTTGGCTAGGACATGGAGAGCGGGAACAGGTACATGTGGGACAGTGATAGTTAATCTTTTCTTTAATGTGGTCCTCAACAAACTGTTTTAGAAGATTGACATTTTTCCTTAACATATCCATTTTTAGTTCCATTTGTTTCAGAGGATAGTCTAATGTCTCTCTTGGTATATTACACTTATTGTCTGTATGGCCCGTTAAAAAAATAATATGTTACCTACACATAAAGCAATGGTTATTAATTGGCTTATATAGAGAAATGTTGTGTCCACCATTAGTATCACTGTCTTCACTCATTTCATCTCATGGGAAATTTTCTTCCAGCCATTCCAAAGTACTGGACATTTCTGTGTAAAAAAAGAAAATATATTATTTTTAGTGTATGTAATACAGAAAATGTATAAATATATGAAATAAATATTGTGTACTTACTAGTTTCTTACAAACGTTTGGTGTTACTGCTGTGTAGGTTTGCTCTTGCTCTTTGCTGCACAGTTTCTGTGAGGTAATTCTGTTGGAGGCATATTTATTTTGTTTTGGTATATTCCATTTTATTGGAAACGCTATTTCAGTGGATGGTTGGTGTCTTACATATACAGTTTCCAATTCTTATTTATTATTAAATGTAATGTATTTATGTGGTGCTTTTTGAACATGTTTGGTGTTTTTATTGTATGATACAATAATGTAAGATACCCCCTGGGTTTTTGGATAGTGTTCATGGTGACCGCATCTGTCCGCGGACATGTGCACGGTCCGTGGACATCAAAATCACTGGCGGACAGGGGTGGTGTAGTGATACACGAAATTGCAACCTTGCCAATCAGGGCTTTAGATGACAGCATTAGCCGCTGAAAGCCAATAGTGTATTCAAAGTATGTGCTAAAAATGCTGACAGTAGTCTGTTGTAGCACTTCCATTATGCAGTAGTGAGCTACAAGGAATATGCAGGCCTAGTATGAAATAGGTCAAATTAAGCATTGTTGATAGACAGGCAGGGAGGGCCCCTAGCTATGTAGCTAATAGGTTTTTGGAGTGTTTGGAACATCATGGCACCTATATAGCGCTTAGATAGCCAGTCTTAAGCGCTATAAACACTAAGCTATGAGTGCATGCCTTTTAGAGCTTGCAGATGGGGTTAATACATCCCTGCTTCCCTTAGAATATTCAGCCTCACTAACGTTAGCCCTGGCTCCAAGCTAATCTTCCTTTTCTCTGGGAAGGTACTGATAAGACATTCCTCAGCCAGCGCAGATGGGAACAAGGGAGGGGGTAGGAGCGAGCAGGGAGCATCTCAGAGAGAGCTGGGTTTTTTCCATGAGCCAGTTGCACAGGGAAAGTTCTGGAACTGTGCGTCATGGTGACTGACAGCAAGAGATTATAAAATATCCATGCACACATGGATCAGGGGGAGATCGCCTGTGGACTTGATTCGTGCAGAAACAGGTGCTCGGCATTGGCTCATACGGTGTCCTTCAGCATTGTCCTCTGAGCGGGGCTTGTTTACAGCTAGCTTATGAGGGCCCAAGGTCTCCCCAGTGCTGATTAAAGGGACGTAAGACTGTGTTTCTCTATGTTTCTCTATATTTCTCTATGTTTCTCTATGTTTATCTAAGTTCCATGTTTCACTATATTTTGCATTGCTCTTTGTTTTATGCTTTGTAATATTCTCTAACTTGAATCCCAAATGTATATGAAATTCACTGCTTAGAATAAATATGCTAAAGCTTTGAGGGTGTCATTTGTCACTAGCATGAGATCACTGCTCAGCACAATAGAACCTGTATTTTGGGCTGAATTGGGTATTTTTGCTCTCAAAGGGCTGGCCCCGAGGAAGATTTTGCCCAATATCAAGACATTTGGTGGCAGCTTTGTGGGATTTGTGAAGAGCAGTGCCATGACATGACAAATGGTGTGAGAGAACACAGTGTAGAGTGGGGAGCAGGCTGTCGCATTTCCTTGATGGTCTCACTGCAGCTCTGAGACTTCAAAAGGCAGCAATGTTGTGTCGGCTTGCCGTGGCCGATAGCTTGTGTGGTTAAGACTCCCTTCAGTAAATCAGTCGTGACTGACTTATTGCATGGGATTGGTGCCAGGGAGTACAAGGCAATAAACGAGCGGGAAATGGCTTTGTTTAAAGCACTCCGATGAATGGTTAAGAAAGATGTATGCTCAATTAGAAAAAGAATTTTATCATGTGGTTTCCCAAGTTTAAAGTTGTAATTTGGAATGCATAATGAGACGGAGTTCTCATCTCTATTCTGTCATGAGGGCAGGAAAAAAAAAAATAATTGCAGGGATTTGACATGCAAATTGTGAATAGTGATTTAACCATTGACTCAGCCCCAGTGTGCTAGCGAGTGGGGGCTGTAATGTTCGGAGGCGAAGGTTCGTCTTTTTTGATATATGCTTTTGAAGGGTTGGCATTCCTGAATAATGAGGAAGGGGAATGAGCCATGCTTAGGAGAATGAGTAACATCTGTGCTGAGAGCCTAAAGAGTTTTTTCTTTCTTTTGGCAACTGTAAAATTCCATGTGCTAATGGTGGCAAATTCTGTTTAAAGGAAACACACTAAAATGGTTATATTGCATTTTAGGCTGTGCCATGCTTATATTGGGTGAGAGACTCACTTAAAAGGAAAGTGAGTGAATGTTATTTGGATTTTCGATTTTTGTGTACTGATTTGAAATTGCAGAACCAGTTTGCAATGGTTGGGGGGAAAAACAATTTATATTTTTCTAAATTGCCCCTGGAGTATTTTTTGACTGTCCCCATGCTATGCCATGGATTTGTGCTGTTGCCTTATAAGTGATGTATGCTTTGGAAATAGTGACCTGTTGACTGTGATACATGGGGAAAAATGTTGTTGACACATTAAACAGCCCACAAGCAATAGAGTGTGGGTTGTTCTTGCAGAAAAAAAAACGTGCAGGGAGCTGCACTAAATATGGCATTTTTATTTTTTAAATGCACTGAACTGAGTGGTTATAGTTTGGCAATGGTACAACAGAATGAAACATCTGTGTGTGATAAGATAGCACAAAGATTTAATGGGTTGTGAGTTCTCTTGAAAGATCGCACATTACAAGAAAAAAAAGACGCTTTGACATTTTGCAAAATTACATGGAGTAGAAAAATGACAAGAAAAGTGCCGCTTTTGAAAAACAAGAGTCTTGCTGTGTGTGCAGAGCTTGTGCCTTGAAGCTGTCTTGGGCGAGGTGCGTGAAGGCAAACAAAAGCAGAAACAGTACAAGAAAGAGTTAATTTGGATGAACTGTCTGAAACGAGTGAAGCCGCCACAGTATAAGAGTTATAGGCAAAAGAGATAAGCTGCGTGCTAATGGCGCTGCCAGGTGCACACGAAAGATAAACATGCCTGCATTCCTGAGGAAGGGGGAGCAAAAACAGAGAGCTGTTCAAAAAGTAAAGAATTTGCCCAGTAAACTGTGGTACGGAGCAAAGGCTTCATGCAGGATGGCAGACGGGCACATCACATCTGAACATTTACCTATGCATCTGTGAATGGGCCAAGAAAAGACAGCTGCCCATTCCAACAGACATTACTGTGCAAACCGCATTCCCATGTGATGTGATGTGAAGTGAAGTAAAACGCTATTGCTGTGCAAGCTGCATTCCAATGCTCCATGTGATGTGAACTGAAGTAAAGCGCTGTGCACTGGAGAAGAAACCTCTAGGCGCTTTGAGAAGAGAAAATACACATCTGGCAAACTGCAAGCTACATTGCCAGGGATGGAGTAACTGACAAAGACATTATGGCATTCCAGATGGAAGCAAAACTGACAAAAGTGCTTAGCCGGTTTGCAAGAGACAACATGCAGAGCGGGGCTTTGAAGTACAACATGAACACTGCACATTAGCCATGATCCAGAAGCCACACGGCTTAGTGCAAGAATGAATGATTTGTTGAAGCAACAAAAGAAACTGACTCAGACTATCGCACTCAAAGGAGTGGTTCAAAAACAGCAAACGCCCTTTGAAAAAATGACAAGTGAAAAAACCAGAGGCTTGAAAAGACACTGCTAAGAAAAGAAAGATAAATAAACAAAGCTGCTCGTACAACTGCAAGCGGTATTGGACTGAAAGACTTTACCTTTGAAAAATGGAGTGATGCCAGCAGGGCAACCTAAACCAAGATCATGGGACACTGGAAGCAAGTTGGCGCCTGGCATTGGTGATCGCTTTGGTGAAAAAAAAAGAAAAGCATTGTGCGACCTGGGTACTTACTATATGGCTTTGTAAAAGCACAGATCAGTCTGAGGTACCATTGACCAGCTATGATTGCATTGCACAAATGAGTTTGTGATTAGGCAGTTACACCCCGTATGGTTGAGTGTAAATAAGCCCCCAGAAACATGCAGAAAGGTGATAAATAATTGCAGTAGCAATGACAAAGTGTGTAGTTACCTGATGAGACTTTTTGAAGATGGGGGTGGTATTATGGGAAGGGGTGGATAACGCTGATATTGAACTTTTGATGAAATCCTAACATTTCTGTTTGTATTTTGCCTAGGCAAAGCACGACAAGACATTTCATAATATCAGAAATTAATATGCAGTTTGTGGGTGACACTGATCAAAGAAGGGTCAGACGCATTCTCAGAGAAAGCGAGCCACTGCGACATGCTATTTCAACTTTAACGTGCCCTGCACCGCACTCAATGCTGTAACCTGCGAATAGTGTCCAACAGAGTAATAACTTTTGCTGAACTGGCACGGTGCAGACTTGGCTAATTATCAAGTATTTGATGCTACACATTTAAATGACATGTTTTGCCCTTTCTTGTTTAAAGGACTATGGACAATGAATTGTGGACTGTAACATCAGGCACCACATACAGCTGTGTGACACAGCAATTGAATGCTAACACATTGAAAAATGGTTTTTAAATGCACTGTTGAGATGAATCTGAAAAAACCAAATGGTTTTACTCTTCCAACTGAATGGCTTTAACCAGAGATGTTTTGTTTTTTTGAAAAAAAAAATATTCTACATTGCACGTAGGCAGGAGAATGATTTATGAACTGTTGGGGCAGCAGAATTATGCAAGCAGGAGTGTAATTAATTTTGAGATAAGATGAGTGCGCACATCAAAGTCACCTGTGCGTAGGTTAAGATTCTTAATTGAAGTAATGCTGCCAAGTGTATGAGCTATAATTTGAAATGGTAATCTTTGAAACACTGGATACTTTTACAGCCAGCTTAAGGCAGGTAAATGAAACCATGACTGACTTGATGTTTGATTTTATGACACAGAGTGTGACACGGTTTTTTGTTAAACCAACCAGTTTCATGTTTTTGTGGGGACAGCTGTCTCCAGCACACTAATGCAAAGAGTCACCTTTTGATTGTAGACATTTGGAATAATTCTTTGGAAAAGCGCTACAAATGAGTATCCACATGGAATTGCTAGTGTACTGGCCTGGCACATTGTCGGGCATCTCTTGTCACTGAATGGATACCATTTGTTTAATTTGTCTAATGTGATGTTTTTCTGACCAAGAACTGCAGCGAGTGTTCTCGCCAAGATCTTATGAACTATAACTTGACTAAATGAATTTTTTCCATGGTGTGATGAAACAGCCACTGCCGGATAGTAGTATGGTGTTTGTGGCTAAAGTTAATATTGTATATGGTAGATATCCCACTTGAAGAAGGGTATTCTCCAAGTCACAGAAGGTAGACACTGTGAACCTGTTAGAGTTTCCAGTAGTAAGACAACATGTAAATTGTAGGCTGGTAATGCACACCTTCATTATTACAGTGCTACACTTAGACATAGATTTATCATGAGGCAATGTTTCCTTAGTACTACCAAGCTGCTACAAATGGAGTCCATTTCTATGGCCCATCACTAGAGTGCGCGTAGCTAGGGAGCTAGATTCATTAATTGCAGGAGCTTTATATGCTTGTGACATAGAAACTGTGCACAATAAGCTAGCCACTATGGGTTCTGATGCCAGCTCTGCTATAGAACTTCTGGCCTAGTGGGGCCCATTGATATGCCCAGCACTGCTACAAGTATTGACAGCCAATTGAAGATGACAGAATTTTAGACATGAAGACATTTTTGTCTGCCATAGGGCAGGTCAACAAGACTGCTAAATACACACAATGCATTGTATGGCAAACATTGTTAAATCAGCAGGTGTTGGCTTTTTACTGGGTGGGGGCGACCATCCTCCACACACTGGCACGCAGAGCTACAGTTACCAGCATACATATGGATTGAATTGCTTGCTTTTTGATTGCATGAATAACACATGCCATGCTTTGATGTAAATTAGTAGAATTGTTTTTATTTAGACAACCTGGTGCCCATGGGTTCACCTTGTTCACGAAATTAGATGGTTTCTGGTTGGGTTCCACCTACCTGGGGGAAGTGTCTAGTCACACAGCCCATAGTCACGCTTGAATGCCCTGGGATCAGGGGGAGGGTAGGCCCTTAGGGTGAAAGGCTGCCAGGTTTTAGAATTGGTAACCATACATAAATGCAATAGTGCATTGTAGATTAGACTACACTGGATTGCCTTGACATTTTAACTGCATGCTGCTTTTTAACTGACAATCAGTTATACAAAATTGATTTAGGTATTTTTGTGTAGGCCATGTTTTGGCTAGAGTAAATGTCCATGTTCACTTGGCGTAGGTATTTTTGTGTAGGCCAGGTTTTGGCAAGGGTATATGTCACTGTTCACTTTGTGTACATTTTTGTTTAGGTAGTGCTTTACCTTGCATGCCACGCTAACTAACCGCTATAAGATAGTTTGCTTAAACCTCTTGCAAAGCCCCAAGGTCTTTATCACTGCACTAAATACTATATTGATAGGTATTAGTCAGCATTTGTCGCACAAACGTTGAATAGGGGTGGAATGTAGTGATACACGAAATTGCAACCTTGCCAATCAGGGCTTTAGATGACAGCATTAGCCGCTGAAAGCCAATAGTGTATTCAAAGTATGTGCTAAAAATGCTGACAGTAGTCTGTTGTAGCACTTCCATTATGCAGTAGTGAGCTACAAGGAATATGCAGGCCTAGTATGAAATAGGTCAAATTAAGCATTGTTGATAGACAGGCAGGGAGGGCCCCTAGCTATGTAGCTAATAGGTTTTTGGAGTGTTTGGAACATCATGGCACCTATATAGCGCTTAGATAGCCAGTCTTAAGCGCTATAAACACTAAGCTATGAGTGCATGCCTTTTAGAGCTTGCAGATGGGGTTAATACATCCCTGCTTCCCTTAGAATATTCAGCCTCACTAACGTTAGCCCTGGCTCCAAGCTAATCTTCCTTTTCTCTGGGAAGGTACTGATAAGACATTCCTCAGCCAGCGCAGATGGGAACAAGGGAGGGGGTAGGAGCGAGCAGGGAGCATCTCAGAGAGAGCTGGGTTTTTTCCATGAGCCAGTTGCACAGGGAAAGTTCTGGAACTGTGCGTCATGGTGACTGACAGCAAGAGATTATAAAATATCCATGCACACATGGATCAGGGGGAGATCGCCTGTGGACTTGATTCGTGCAGAAACAGGTGCCCGGCATTGGCTCATACGGTGTCCTTCAGCATTGTCCTCTGAGCGGGGCTTGTTTACAGCTAGCTTATGAGGGCCCAAGGTCTCCCCAGTGCTGATTAAAGGGACGTAAGACTGTGTTTCTCTATGTTTCTCTATATTTCTCTATGTTTCTCTATGTTTATCTAAGTTCCATGTTTCACTATATTTTGCATTGCTCTTTGTTTTATGCTTTGTAATATTCTCTAACTTGAATCCCAAATGTATATGAAATTCACTGCTTAGAATAAATATGCTAAAGCTTTGAGGGTGTCATTAGTCACTAGCATGAGATCACTGCTCAGCACAATAGAACCTGTATTTTGGGCTGAATTGGGTATTTTTGCTCTCAAAGGGCTGGCCCCGAGGAAGATTTTGCCCAATATCAAGACAGGTGGTTCAGTATTTTCTATGTTATATGTATTTAAGCTCAGGAAGTCTTAGTAAACATTTATAACATTTACATTATCTATATCTATATTCAGTGAACACAAACTGTGTGAAAGGGACGTTATGGTTAAGTTGCGCTACTAAAAACCTATGAAATTCAGTAAAAAAAACCTTGTTAAAAGGACATTATGGTTCCCAGTAAAACCGAAAAACCCTAGAAATTTGCCAGTTATGGTAAACTAAGCAACCATAACTCGCGCCACCACCGTGCACTGCTAAGACTAACACCCAGGACATCAAAGATGACATCACAAATGTCATTGACTTGGGTGCTAATATATATATTCATGCATTCTCTTTGTTTTCAGTTGAATAGAAGTTCCGATTTTGCAACGGTTTTGAAGGGGCATGATACGTTATAGCAGCCATACCTCTACAGAGCAGAAATCTCTCTGAGTGCAATATATTGTTCGATTGCACAGAAAATTCACCCCTAGTATGTCCATGCAATCTTTGGTGAGATGGACACTGCTTCTATGGGAGTTGTGCATGATGTCGACGGTACTCACCCCACATCACACGAAACTGGCTTGGTTTTACTTTATTTTTATTTTGGTTTGGTTTCCTTTAGATGTTTATTATTTTCCCACACATTGGAGATCTCTGAAAATCTTGGCGATGGCATACTCAGCGGGTGGCGTATCTGGCTTTAGCTTAATTCTTTGGTTCTCTACACCTCCCACTTTCTAAACTCTCTTTTTCATATTGGTTTTAAAGTTTTTTATTTTTATCGTTATAGTAATATGTATTGTATCACATTCTCAGAGCTCAGAGCTCAATTTTCCCTTGGGGTCCTGCCGAAACGTCCTGCTTACAGTACCGTGGTATCAAGTACATCAACACGGTCGCGTTTCTATACTAGGGACTTAGACGATGTGATGTGCATTTGGTTCATACACATTTTCTTTTTATGTATTAGTCACACGGTATTGGCATATACAGAATTATTTAGCTATAAGATAGATAGGGTCAGCAGTACAGGACTAGGACTGTGCATTTACTGATTGGATTGACCTAGATATTTGACCTTCCATGTGTTAGTAATATCTCACTGTCACCTACCCATCACAAATGGGATTTGTTCTCTTGTTTTCTGACATTCTGTTAACAAATATTCATAAATGTTTATGATTGCAATTCTTCTGTTAACGTGTAATGTTAGGTTTGGGTTATAGGCCACAAGTGTGTACTTATGTTTGGGTTATAGGTCACAAGTGTGAACTTATGTTTTATGACACATTTTACTTTTATAGGAGTGTTTGTTTTATCTGTATAATTAAAAACAGATCAAATATATGTGTTATGGTCTAGGACCCATGGTCTACTGAATAAATAATTGTTTTTTTATATACAATTGTGTGCAGTCTTTTAGACTAAATTGTAAGTCTATCTACTGTGGCCAGGTCTCAGTGAGGACCAGATCTTTGAATCAATAATTTAAGTGGTTCATTTGGGGGACTCTCTTGTGTGTGTTAATTGCTTTACTCATTTGTCCCCTGGATGCCTTTTAAGTTTTTCCCTTTTGTGGTACACATTGCCTTATGGGCCCACACATGCCTGTCGGGGGGTTTGTCTCCACTCTGCACATACCTGTGGCGGTAGACCTCCCTCTACAGCTGGGATGTCTCCTCCCATGCACTTTCATGTCTTCTCCAAAGGGCATCCCTGGTACTTTGAAGTGGGAAAATGGGAGAACAAACTTCCCCCATTCTCATCCAGACACTGGCCTAGAGGATCACGGCCCAAGCACCCCCATGAGAGGCGTTTGACCCATTCACCTCCTTACCAGACGACAAGGTACCATGTGTTCGTGGCCCACATGCACGAGGAGCATGTCCACTACCATGCCCTGGCCAAGCCGACGCCTGCGATATGGACCAGATCGACTAAAACAACAGCCTCAACTATCCACATCGTTAGAGATGCCATGATGACATAGCCAACAGACAAGAAAACACATGTCACCATGCACACTGGTCACTCACACACCAACCTACATGAAGAACATACTCAGTGCTATGACGTAGCGGATTTACGCACTCACAGACATGCATCGTTGTTATTTTTCACATAGACCTCCTACAGCACCACAGAAATGCAAGATGCCTGAAGAGTTTGTGTATATGCTTGCAGACGCTTCATGCTACCCTGTCCTCATAGAGACGCCTTTGTATATACCCACTGCTACTTGTGATACTCTGTCGCCCTACGGCACCCATGTGATGGATTATATACCACCTCCCAGAAACTAGGCCCGAGTAGACCACAAAGCAAGAGTCCCCAGGCCAGAGCCTCTAAGACAAAAACCCTCTTGAGACGAGAAGCAATACGCTGACCATGCAGAACGAGTCACAGCGAGAGCCCACCGCCAAGGCCACAATGTTGCAACCCACATGCCGAGCTCTCAGTACCAAGGTTACACCTGCCACCGCCAAGCGCCACTCTGGGCTGAAAAACAAATCAAATGTTCATAATTCTTCCCCAGCTATGGTCTCTACACACGTGACCAAGCCAAACTGACAAGATGCCAAGCTCGCGAGACAGAAAGTCGCCGGGTTTCCACATCTGGGACGGAGGCTGCAACAACGAAGCGACAAGTTGGACACCTACACCGATGGGAAAGGCGTGATCATCAGCCACTAGCAAAGACCTGTCCATTGTCTATCACTAACACATAGTTGCACAATGTTGCCAACACCAAGTACCTTGCGGGATGGTAACAGTGATGGTCCCGGGCTTGGGGGCTCTCGAGGGAACCAATCAGAGCACGAGAGGCTCCTCACTGATGCCATTTCAGTTAGCCAATCACCTATGGTCCCTGTGTAACCAATTTAGGGAACAACCCAAGTGTGCCACCTGACCCGTCCTTATCCACTAATATTCTTCCATATGAGCATCTATAATAACCCTACCACTCTGGGAGCCAACCCGAAGTGGCGATATGTTTTGTGACGGTTTTTCACAGGTGACGCGAGTAGCGCATCATACTACGGTAAAAAGGGCCTACGAGCCCCACTAAGAACGAGAGCGTCTCCCCGGATGCATACGGACGGAGAACGATCCCTGCCGTTACTATAATAAACAGCAGTAATTACTTTGCTCTTGTGTGTGCCTCATACTCCTTTTGGGACGCGGGAGGAGCTGGGGCCTCCCCAGCCCCAGAGGTCCGCGGACAGCTCTGCCAGCCCCCAAGAGACCACCCCAACAAGTTGGAGGCACTGCTGAGATCTGTTTGAGGTCTACCTAACCATCCCAAGGGCATGACTACCAGCCCTCCTGCAACAAGGCAACCTGGCAGCGTGACCCCCTCTGCCATTGCCCCCATTTCGAGCACTACAGGAACATTCGCGGAACTGCGAGAAGACCGGTGAGCGCAATCCGGACATTGGCCCTTGGGAGCCGACTTGAAAAGTATCCCTCCCGCGGTGGCGAGTGTCCAGATGTGGTCCAGACGAGGGGCGGTGGCGAGCTGCTTTGGAGGGGTGCCCGCGGTCGAGTGGCCCCGACTCACGAGGACTTGGTGAGTATGGCATATCCACCAAGCAACGTAATGTTGTGTGGGAGGGGGGAGGAGTTGTAAAGAGGGAGGAGGGTGGTTGAAACAGTGTGTGGAAATTGATTTTGACTGTTCCGCGATAATAGAGGTGTGAGGTGTAACAGGACATACACAAGAACCGTCCCCTACAGCGTCCCGGAGTGGATTGGGTGGGGCCTCGGGCACACACGTGTGAGTTTTAGAAGGCGCAGATTGGTTCGAGATCGCGGACACCTATGTAAGACGGGGGTGTGGCTTTCCTATGAGTTGACATTATAGATCAATGAGTAGATGAGGTTCCCTTCTAAGTGAGTGTTAAAGCTTGTTAAGTAAATGATGTTTTCCTGCAGGGGTGCTAGGTTGTTTACCGAGTGCAGAAGATAATTGGCTGGTTAAGCTCCTCTGGAGAGGGGGCTAATCACACGCGAGGTGACGCAGCATGCGCAGACCGATTATATTAAGTAACTTGATTGTTGATTACCTTGCTCCAGACGAGGCAAGAAGACAGCTGTGGGGTTAATGGGGGATAACAGTGTAAGAAGAAGAGCGCATTTGTGAAGTTTTGAAACTTATAAGTACTTACAGTGTGTTGTAGAAGTTGGTGACGTCACCCATAGGGTTTGTATAGGACATCGCGATACTCCCCGCGTCCATCTAGGGGTGGCCGGGACAGAGGGTGCGAACGGGTAGGAGGCAAGGGGGAGAGGCAGCCACACACGGAGAACGCTGGCCACGCTCAGGTGGGGAGGTGCAAAGGGAGGAGAGGCAGTCGCACACGGAGAACGCCGGCCGCGCTCAGACAGGGAAGGGCCATGGGGGAGAGGTGGCCGTGCACGGAGAACGCCGGCAGCTCTCGAAAGGGTTTGTGAAAGTTGTGGGTGTGGTTTGAGGGGAAAGAAGAGAAGAGGAGGAGGAGGAGTTGCGTTGAAGGTATGACAAGTACAAAAGGAAGAGGAAGGTGAGGCAGTCCAGAGGCATGCCGCACAGGGCACATCGGCGCAGGGGGCTTTGTGTGCCAAGGCCAAAGGGGGCCGTAGTTATAAATAATAATTGTACCATATAAAAGATTGATTTCCTTTTCAGCGGACAGTCGAAGTCCCCAGTTTATGGGGCCAGGTAAAAGGTTGACATTTGGAAAAGTAAAGTTGTAATATGGCCCTGTACTATGGATCGGGGGCAGGAGCAGAGTGGAGGAACATAGGAAGTGCGTTAACCACTCCACTTCAGCAGATCTGTACAATATTGATACCACACAGGGAGAAAATAATAAAGTACAGTATCGGGTGGACACAAGGAATGGACAACAAAGTAAGAATACTGTGGCAACCCAACGGCAGCTTCGATACATATACACAACATAGTTTGTTAACATACATTCACAATGCCTATAAGGGGAAGAAATTAGAAAACCACTTAGAAGTTTTTGACCTCTGGAAGATGTTCCAGGGAACTAGACCTGGGGACACAGGTATGTACACAGTACAGGGGGTAAGAGAGGAGAAGGGGATAAGGGAGGAAAATGAGGTAAAGGAAGAGAAAAAGAAAGGAGGGGGCAGGGATAAGAAAAACAGAAATACGCCCAGCACTGAAGAAAGTGAAGAAGAGGCGGAAGGATCATTTGCGGTAGCAGAGGCAAAGGTCAAACAAGAAGGGGCAGAGGCGCGCAAGTGGCTAAGGTAGCGAAGAAGGAGGAAGGGGGGCTGTACCCACTAACAGAACTTAGAGAAGCAGCCAGACAACAATTAATGGCTGCTGAAGGATACTCCAACCCCGCATACAGCCCCCTGACATACGCACCCCCCGATGATTACCAAAAGGGGACGGGGAGGTAGGTACGGTAGATTCGACAACTACGCAGGTAAGGAAGGGGGATGACAGGAGGCTATTGGGGAAGTTTGCAGATGTAGGGCCAGAGAAGTGGATAGCAGCGCAGGTGCTTTTGAAGCTCTGAGGAACGTTAACAAAGGAAGAGGAGGACGCAGTGAAACTGGTAAATAAGGAAGAGAAGGAAAACATGCAGACAGGGTTAGAGGTAAGTGGAGAAAGAGAAGGGCGACTCTCACAAGAGGAGGAAGAGATACTGGAGGAAAGGTTGGCGGAATTGAGGAACGTGCAAAGCGCCTTGCTCAGGCAGTTCGAGGAAGAAACATTGAGGAGGCAGAATGAAAAGAAAACACATAAGGAAGAGATGGCGAGAATGAAAGTGAAGGCGGAAGAGCGGAAAAAGGAAGGAGAGCGCATTAGGGCAATAGCAGAAAGAATGGCACGCGCAGAACAAAGGGAGATGAGAAGGAAGGAGGAGGAGAGGAAAGGGAACAATAGGGAAATGGGAATGTGGAAAAATAGGATTATAGCTGAAAGTGTGTGGATGTGTGAAGAAGGGAAGGTAATAGAAAGCCTATTAAGAAGGGAAGGGGGAATAAAAGGTAGACAGGAAGATGAGGAGAGGATATTAGCAAAGGTAAGTGAAGAAGTATTGGAAGAAATAAAAAGGAAAAGAGAGGAAATAGGTGGTGAAGTAGTGAAGAAGAAGGAAGGGGAGGGAAGAGATGGGAGGATGGAAAATGGAGCAAAGAAATACACACCCCAGGATAAGGAAATGGCATCAACATCAACAAAGGTAGATGTGGGTAAAGGAGGTGAGTACAGAGATGAAGATTTGATAAATGTAAATACAGTGACAGTAGGGGGAAAACACACAGAGTGGGGATCGACATTAGCTGATGGGTTTTGCAGTGAAGAAGAAGAGGATTTAAGCATAAATGGAAGAGATGGAAGAAGGGAGAGTTTAAACAAACTATACATAACGCGCACTAATTGCGAGTCACCATGGGCATGTGAGAGAAGGGGAGGACCAAACGCAGGTGAAACAAAGAGCAGGGAGACAATAGGGAAAATGCCACGCCCACTAACACCCACACCTGCGCAAACACCACACCTACTGACGCCAACCCCCGTGCACACCCCATATGTTGACAGGCTTAGGGACCTCCCAGGACGCAGGCACGAAGAGAGAGCAAGCATGCCCATGATAGGACAAGAAGGACATAAAAAGGGGAGGATGGATATAGGGAGTGAAAGAGCAAACCCATGTAACATTGACAGCATGAAGAGCCACCAGACATGGAGGACAATTATGAATATAGTGACATAACCACACACAGGAGGATGAAGAGAGAGGAGAGGGGGTTCAATTTAATGCCACTACTAGAGAGGGGAGGAATGAGACCACAATACATGCCCTGGAAGCATGCAGACAAGGAAAATATAAAATGCAGACTCCCATCACTGAGTGCAGGAGCTGGAAAATGGATATATGAGATGGAAAAACATACTGCAGGGTAAAGATTAGCGGTAGGAGGCATAAAGGGCCTCCTAATTTCCATACTATGGGATGCTGCTGATGACATATGGAAGAGGGCGGGATTCCCGGGGTGACAATACATGACACAGCACATGATGGAGCACCATTTGCCAATTGCAGACATGCGCTTTGGAAAGCATTGAGAGTACAATTTCCAGACAAGTCAGACATAGGAGCAATTACATCACGAACGATGCGTGAGAATGAAGATCCTGTTGAATACATACAGGAGATTCAAGAGAAGTGGCGCTTGGAAACACGGGAACCATGGGACAAAACACTAGCAATTTTCTACCATATACTAATGCAAGGGCTCCCGGAGCAAGTACAGAGACAGTTAAAGAAGTTAGTGGGGATGGAAGCTAAAGGATGGCCAGAAATACAACTGACAATAGTACAGTATTTCAGGATGTGGCAGGAGAAAATGAAACAAAAGGAGGAGGATAGGAAGGCCGAGGAAGCAAAATCGGTCCAGAAGAAGTTATCGAAATATGCCATGGAGGGAGCACTGATAACAGCCCCCGCACAACCACAGGCAACAGTGACACAAGACACGACACAACAACAGGTAGCACCACCACAGCAAGCAGTGACACAGCAAATGCTTCCTCCCCCGACATACACACAACAAATGGGGGAAGGGTATATGCAAAGGGGTAATGGATACTCAAACAACTACAGAGGGAGGGGCGGTCAAATGAGAGGGAGAGGATATGGCCCACCCATCAACCAGCAAGGGGGAGGGTTCTGAAGTTACAATCAACAGGGCCAGCAGGGGTATCAGGACTACATGGGGGGACTTCAATGGCAAGCACGGGAACCACCGACATGTTGGATATGTGGAATAGTAGGACATATGTCGCGCACATGTAGGATGAGACCAGCGCAAGGGGCCTGGGGGGGAGCAGGGACATCAAGGGCCTATGGGGGAACAACAGGGTTACCAACAGCAGGGAATACAACAACAACTACCACCACAACAAACACAAATGCCCCAACAGCAACAACAACAGACATTGCAACCACAACAGCAACAACAATCAAGCACACGCACAACTGCAGCAACAGCCAAGAATACAGCAGCAACAGCAGGTCCAAACTGGCCAGCAATTAGCACAAATACAAGACAGTGCAATAACATCTACTAACACACCTGTAGCCCAGATACAGCTTGGAAGGGTGACAATACTGGGTCACAACCCACACACAGGAAATGGAGAGTCACTATACCAACAATAGGACAGCCCACAGATGTCCTTGATTTGTCCCATCCTATCAGTAACACCTAACCCTGCGGAGGAACCACGCATACAGGTGACGATAGGTGACAAAAAATTCTCCTTCTTAGTTGACACAGGGGCCACTAGGTCATGAATAAGAGAGGGGAAGTTTCAACTGTCAGGCGAAGCTATGAACACACAAGGATTCTCTGGGGCTCGAGGGTTGGTTCCTTTCACAGATAACATCTCCTTATCTGTAGATGATCATGATATGTCACTACCGCTGCTATACTCAAAAAAGTCACCAGTAAACATACTAGGTAGAGACATTATGAGCAGATTGAACATGACTATCTCCTTCACTGACAAAGGAATAATGTGCTCTACACCAGGCATAAGCATGCTCACAGCACGAAAAATATTACAGGCCTATTGCAGCAAAACAGTAGCAAGAGCCGAACCAATAGATGGAGAACTATTTCAATATGGGAAAGACATGGCAATAGCATGGCTGCCAGGAATTGAAGTGAAGGTTTGGGGGAGGCCAACAGCTTAGACCCGAAACACCAACCAGTGAACAGGAAGGGACAAGGATATCACTGAGCATTGAGAGCATTTTGGCAACACAGGACTACATTGCGGTGCATGTTCAAGACAGGGATAGGAGAGCACGGAGGGCAGTTATAGCTCTGGCAGAGGGGTGCCGACTAACACAAGTATCTGATGAGGAGCTCTTCTCAGATGATGATGGTGAGGCGGAGATGGTGTTTCAAATGAGCGTCCACATCTGGGCGGCGGTAACATACAGAGACGTAGCACAGAGGATGGCACTGGCGCTAGAAGCACCAGCCGCTACAGTTGTGCCGTGTTATGAGGAGGATCTGGGCGAAAGTACCGGCATCTCTATGTACCACCAGTCCATATGACGTGGGCTGCATCAAAAGCATTGGAGGTGTGAAAATAAAGTTGAAAAAACAGGCCATACTGCCGAGAGTGAAGCAGTACCCACTATCAAAAGAGGCAGATGAAGGAATATATGAAACAATAACAGCACTAATAGAGCGAGGTATACTAGTACCATCAGAGTCTCCATGCAACACTGCTGTGTATCCTGTGTGCAAGGCTAAGGGAGGGTCTTGGCGTTTCATACAGGATCTAAGATCCCTCAACCACATGTAGAGGCAGAATACCCTATAGCGGCTAACCCAGCCACTATAATATGTGGAATACCAACAGAGGCATCACGATTCACTGTGATTGACCTCAAAAATGCATTTTTCTCAATACCACTACACCCTGATTCACAATATTTGATATGTTTCACATACCGCAACACAAAATGGAAACACACGAGATTGCCCCAAGGGTATTGTGAGTCCCCATCCATATTTAAAAGAGTGATACAAATGGACTTGGGAAACATTGAGATGGAGAGCACAGTGCTACAATATGTAGATGACATAATCATCTGCAGCACAACAGGAAAGAAGTGCAGGAGAGACTCTGTCAAGATGCTCACTGTGTTAGCATAAAAAGGGTACAAGGTAGACAAGGAAAAACTACAGTACTGCCAAGAACAAGCACTCTACATAGGCCAGCTCATTTCACAAAATGGAAGAAACATTGCACCTCAACGGGCACAGGCCATAACAAACACACTGCAGCCACAGACAGTGAGAGAACTACAGCAGTTCTTGGGCCTATGCAATTACTGCAGGGCTTGGGTTTTTGATTACAGCTCATACACGGGACCACTACTTGAGGCACTAAAAGAAGCACAGAGAGGGGAAAAGAAATTGGATGGACCACAGAAATGACAGAGGCATTTCAGGAACTAAAACATGCCATATCCACAGTACCAGTACTAGCCACCCCAAATTATGAAGCACAATTTTTTCATCTTTTCACATTGCAGCTCAGCAGTGATGAGAGCAGTACTGACACACAAATCTAGCATGGGGCACAAACCAGTAGCATTTTACAGCGGGCACCTGGAC
The DNA here is from genome assembly GCF_040938575.1 of Ambystoma mexicanum. Lineage (NCBI taxonomy): Eukaryota > Metazoa > Chordata > Amphibia > Caudata > Ambystomatidae > Ambystoma > Ambystoma mexicanum. The sequence goes on from NC_090930.1 coordinate 322,538,792, forward strand.
CCTGTAATGTTATGACACTTCCTGTGTGAGCAAAGCCTGGCTGCCGCAGCCTTAGTGGTGGAAAAATCATCCTCAATAACAATGGGTTGCCCAACAACACTGTACGTGGAGCATGCCCTTTTTGCCTTTCTGAACAAACCGAAATCAACACTGACCACTCAAAGGGCATCCGGGTACGAGGTTATCTTGTCCAGACCTGAGTTAACAATTGTAAGGTGCAGCAACGTGAACCCGGCAAGGTTCATAGCAGAGGTAGTAGAAGATGGCAACTATGCTCATGACGGCACACAAGCTATCGACACATATTCAAGCACAAGAAAAGTTGAGGAAAACGCCCTAGAGGGGGGAGAAATACTGTACCTTGATGGTTCCTCAACAATTGACCAAAGTGATGTGGCCCACAGAACAGGTGCAGCAGAGGTAAGATTAACAGAGGATTGGACATATGTCCCAGTAAAATGTGTCCAGCTACCACAACATTACTCTTCCCAAGCAGCAGAGTTAGTGGCCCTAATTTTAGCACTAAAAGAAAACAATGACAAAAAGAGTAACTATATATTCTGACAGTGCATATGTCACATCAACTGTACATTCTGGGTTAATTAAGTGGCAGCGGAGAGGGTTCAGAAGGGCAGACGGCATCCCAGTGCAACATGCCCTACTGCTTGTTGAACTAATTGAAGTGATTGAAGAGCCCAAAGAAGTGGCCTTGGTGAAGTGCCAGGCCCATACAAACAGAGATGATCACATTTCCGAAGGTAATAAAACAGCAGACACACATGGTAAACATGCTGCGTACTACGGGGAGATTTGGATCCCCCCAGAAAAAGAAAAAGATAAGGGGAGAGTGGGGGCAAGACAGATGCTGATGAAGGATGGGTACCCTCATATCCCTGAGAATTAAATAATGGAGATACAGGCAGCAGCACCCATGGCAGAGAAAGAGCTCTGGGTCAAAAGAGGATGCACAATGTCCCCCACAGACGTGTTATGGCGGCAAAACAATACAGGCAACATAGTCATGCCCCTGGCCTTATTGAAAACAGCCCTGGCCCAACTGCATCATCCCACTTACACAGGAAAAGAGGTGATTGCAGCACGAATTAAGGAGGGATGGTTCTGTCGCGACCTAATTTCACACGTTGCAAATTTCATTAGTAATTGTCTCACTTGCCAACAGTTTACGGCCGGTCACACGCTGCAATTGATCAAATGTATTATACCCCAGAAGGACCCTTCTTACATCTCCACATTGACTACGTCGACATGATCAACCTATGTCAAGGGTACAGATACATGATTGTGGTGGTATGCCCATTTTCAAGGTGGGTCGAAGCAGGTCCATGCTCCTATGCAGATGCCTTTATAGCAGCAACATTTCTGGTGAGGGAGGTGTTCCCAAGGTGGGAGGTGTGCAAAGTATTGCGGTTAGGCAATGGCCCACACTTCGCCAATGAAATATTTCAGCACATAACTGCTCTCTTTGGCATCAAGCACAAGTTTTCATGTGCATAGCACCCACAGGTGAATGGAATTTGTGAATGCCTCAACGGCCTCCTAAAAGAAGAGATAGCATACATTAAGAAAACTACCAAGAAAAGCTGGCTTTACTGTCTCCCCTTAGCCCTATTTGAGTTAAGAAACAGGCCAGGGTTGGATCACCACCTCACACCCCACAAGGTGGTGACCAGACACCAAATGCACCTCCCACTGACACCACCATCAAGGGCCATAACAGATTGCCACTCTGTTCAAAATGTTTTAGTTGATGAAATGTACGAATATATATCTTCCTTGATTACTAGTGTCACCTTTATCTCTCAACAGCTCGAGAGGACGCAGGGCGGGTCAAAGACCACCGAACAAGAAGACAAAACAATTGAAGGACAGGAGCAAGCAGCACAGTGGGCAGCAAGAGAGGGAGATCACGTCCGCCTTCGCAATTTTAATAGAAAGTGGAATAGCCCAAGGTTCACTGTATGGCACCCCTTTTTCTATTCAGGAACTACTATTGCCTTGTCCATATAATTTTGTGGTTTTCTCTACATTGTTAAATGTGGCCATAGCCTCTGACCACCAGCCGGGTGATCTCCTTCAGCTGACTTGAGGTTCAGACAGCTTGGCAACATGAAGTTAGTATTGACTGAATTTTCAGTCTTGTTTTATATCAGCTCTTTGTTTTACTATGCACTTTATTCAAAAATAATATGCTGCTATTTAGAGCTGAGCTCGTAACAAAATTTAAAATTTAATATGTATGTTTTAAACAAATTAAATTTAAATAAAATATTCATGTTTTTCATTTATTGTTTGATTCATATGGCCTGATCTGTGATTCCGAATCCGGGGGCCCCCTCTCCCCACTCATTGCCGGTCACCTCTTTAACTATAATCTGGTTTCCGCTGGCACACTCTCTGTTCACTACAAGGTTCACTGGGCCCCACCAGATCGAGAAAGTAACTACTAGAGCAGTAAAGCTCAGGGACAAACAGGTCTGGACTCACCTGCACGACATCAAGCCCTACAAAGATCAGACCCGCCATTGCGTCAACGACAGGGCCAACCCAGCAGCAACAGCAACAAAAGACAACGGCGACACAGCCCCTGTCCCCTCCCAAACTGCAGACACCCTTAAGGACTCAAATGGACAATCGCCCACAGCCCACCCCATGGTCACAAGATCCCAGAGCAAACTAAACACTGCCCCGGCCAACCCTGCCCCTGCCACCACCCAAATAAAGGACATTGTATAACAAACTGTCATATTGCACCACACTTGTAGACACATGCATGTTCTCTTTCTCTTTTTTGTCTCACACATGCAGGTACTGTGTATTACTGTTTACGTATAAAGGAAAGTGAAGTAACTAACGTTGCATTTTGCCCAAAGGTAAATGCTGCCCACAGATGATGACACACCTGAAGCACTGACACACCAATTTGTATACGTTATAAAAAGACCAAAATATTTAAAGAAGCGAAAAATACGTGTGTATTACAACACGTTCCTTCTGGCCGTAGAGCAATCATTCCCACATCTCCACAAGCACTTACCAGCCTTAAGATATAGGTCACTAAGATACGCGTGGGAACAGCTTTTCGCTTGGGCATTAAATGATTACTTGATAGGGAGAGCTTGAATAAACAAGACTTACAAATTAATGCTTATTTTTAGAAATTTTCAGGCGGCATCTATATAGTGAAATAACCGCAGGACCGCAGCAAAGGTAAGAGGTAAATGCTAGTGATATTAGCTATTGTATTAAAAATTATAGGTTTGTTGTTTATCACTGGTCTCCTTGCTGCCGCTGTCTGGCAGGCACACTATGCTTCTTATATCATGGCTGCACCTCCTACTAATGGACCCCGTACCACGGCTGCAACAGGTACGGTGTCAGGTGGTACGAGAAGAACAAGATTAAATGGGGGAGGATTAAACGTAGCACATATGTTGATAATAATGGGGTTGACACATATCTTACAGATTCCGCACACGTCTCAAACAACATGTGTATCAGCACATGTCCAAAATTGGTAAAGGGACAACTAAGGACAACTGCTATGTGTGCTCACTGATCCCATAGGCCATGAGCCCCTTCCAGAACATTTGTGGCTACTGAAGTACCAGCAACATCAGTAGGATGCCTGATATACCTGGCCCTGTTCCAAACAAAAGAACGTTTACAAGGTAGAATGGCAATAATAAAGTGGAAGACGAGAGACACATACCCGTATGAAAATAACTTCATCAAGGCACTCCACATGTACAATAACTACTGGCAACTAACAGAAGGGCTCCAGTACGTGACGGATGGCCCAGACAAAGGAGAGATGAAGGAAGTAACGTTGAAATACCTAGCATGTGAATGGCGCACAAGTAAAGTTTCTGGAGTAATGGGGTGCTGGGAAAGACCACTGCTGCTAAAATATGGGAAAGTATACACAAAGGAAGGATGGACACATGGGGTTGTGGGGAGTGAGATGATAACACTAACAAAACCAAATATAGCAAAAATAGATGAAGAAAACAAGTATTTCAACGGATGGATAAAGACAGCCGGACTGGTGACCTGGTTAGAGAAGGACGAAGACCGGTATCAATACTTCCACTAACTGCACCAACACTATTTTATCAACACAACGGAGACGTCCATGTCGGCAGGAACAGCAACTGCAAAAGGAAAGTGACCATAACTAAGGAGGGTGCCAGTACATCAGTTTTAATGGACCACTATTGGGCCTGTGGAGATAAGGCATACCACAGCTTGCCGCCATCTTGGAATGGACTATGCACAATGGTACGCATAAATGTACCATCCCTAGTGGTACCACAGAAAGATGTCCATTTGGGGAACTTTCCTAAAATGGACGAAGGGGATAAAAGGAGGAAAAGATATGTGACGAATGGAGGAGGAAAAGAAAGTAACGACACAAAGATATTGTTAAGAGTGAAAAGACAAGGAGAACCACTGACGGGGAACTACCTGTGGGGAAGATCGGAAACAGCTCTCAGTGACATTCCACCAGGACACAAACTGTTTAGCAGAGCGGCAATGTTCTTCTCATCAATAATACATCCAGGACTGCAGGCATATGCAAATGTAAAATGGCTCCGGATAACAAGATGGGAGCTAATGACGACAATAAACTCCACCGTCAACGGATTGAATGCAATAAAAGAAGAATTGAGGGCAGTACGAATGGTAGCACTACAGAATAGATATGTTCTGGACCTCCTTACTGCAATGGAAGGAGGAGTTTGTGCAAAAATTGGAAAATCATGTTGCACATTCATCTCTGATAATGACGCAGACAACGGCACACTTACTGAGGCAGTATCACAACTTGCCAAGATGCACGCCAAGATGGAAGAAGAAGCTAAAGGAGTGAAGAAAAATGGCAGCTGGTTTTCCTACTTGTGGTCGTGGATGCCATCATGGTTGTTAGATGGCCTTAAAATAATATTTTGGTGCATAATAATGGGTATGGCTGCCCTTTTAGGATTAAGGTTGTTGAGAGCTCGGACAGCTAGGACGACTGATGAAATGATGGAAATGATCGGCATGCACGCCTTAATGCCAGCAGAAGACGACAGGCACACAGATATAATAATAAAGGAAAGGGAGAGATTGCGCAAGCAAATATTAGAAAATGACTTGCACCCGCCATCTGTTAAGGTAGAAAACCCAAGGAACCCGAAGAGCTATGTTGGAAAGTGGGTCTACTGAAAACCCGGTGGTGGATGTGTGTATATGTACTGGTCATTTGAAGATCATGTGAACCAGTATGGGCACTTAGGAGAAATAACAAAGGTATGGAGACCACGCGGAGACAAGAGAGTGGATAATTTTGTGGTAAGTCAACCACAGGGGGGACTGAAGTGGGAAAATGGGAGAACACACTTCCCCCATTCTCATCCAGACCCTGGCCTAGAGGAACACGGCCCAAGCACCCCCACGAGAGGAGTTTGACCCGCTCACCTCCTTACCAGACGACAAGGTACCATGTGTTCATGGCCCACATGCACGAGGAGCATGCCCACTACCATGCCCTGGCCAAGCCGACGCCTGTGATATGGACCACATCGACCAAAACAACAGCCCCAAGTATCCACATCGTTAGAGATGCCATGATGACATAGCCAACAGACAAGAAAACACATGCCACCATGCACACTGGTCACTCACACACCAACCTACACGAAGAACATACTCAGTGCTATGACGTAGCGGACTGACACATTCACGGACATGCATCATTGTTATTTTTCACATAGGCCTCCTACAGCACAGCAGAAATGCAAGATGCCTGAAGAGCTTGTGTATATGCTTGCAGATGCTTCATGCTACCCTGCCCTCATAGAGACACCTTCGTATATACCCACTCCTACTTGTGATACTCTGTCGCCCTACGGCACACATGTGATGGATTATATACCACCTCCCAGAAACTAGGCCTGAGTAGGCTGCAAAGCAAGAGTCCCCAGGCCGGAGTCTCTAAGACAAAAACCCTCTCGAGATGAGAAGCAATATGCTGACCATGCAGCAGGAGTCCCAGCAAGAGCCCACCCCCAAGGCCACAATGTTGCAACCCACATGCCCAGCTCTCAGTACCAAGGTTACACCTGCCGCCGCCAAGCACCCCTCTGGGCCGAAAAACAAATCAAATGTCCTTAATTGTGCTCCAGCTACGGTCTCCCCACACGTGACCAAGCCAAAGTCACAAGATGCCAAGCTCGCGAGACAGAAAGTCGCCGGGGTCCCATGTCTGGGACGCAGGCTGCAACAACGAAGTGACAAGTTGGACACCTACACCGATGGGAAAGGCGTGATCATAAATCACTAGCAAAGACCTGTCCATTGTCCGTCATTAACATATAGTTGCACAATGTTGCCAACACCAGGTACCTCGTGGGATGGGAACAGCGATGGTCCCAGGCTTGGGGGCACACGAGGGAAGCAATCAGAGCACGAGGGGCTCCTCACTGACTCAATTTCAATTATCCAATCACCAAGGGTCCCTGTGTAACCAATTTATTGTAACAAGTGTTAGGTAACAACCCAAGTGTGCCACCTGACCTGTCCTTATCCACTAATATTCCTCCATATGAGCATCTATACTAACCCTACCACTCGGGGAGCCAACCCGAAGTGGCGATAGGTTTTGTGATGGTTTTTCCCAGGTGACGCAAGTAGCGCGTCATACTATGGTAAAAAGGGCCTACAAGCCCCACTAAGAAGCAGAGTGTCTCCCCGGATGCATACGGACAGAGAACAATCCCTGCCGTTACTATAATAAACAGCAGTAATTACTTTGCTCTTGTGTGTGCCTCATACTCCTTTTGGGATGCGGGAGGAGCTGGGGCCTCCCCAGCCCCAGAGGTCCGCGGACAGCTCTGCCGGACCCCAGGAGACCACCCTGACAACTTCCTCCCCTAGGGGACCCTAATAGTACTTACCCTCAGCCCATTCCCCACCCTTTTTTGGTTCCATGTCATTTCATCGCCTGCCTGTTCATCCCCAGGCTTTTTAACATGCCCATTCCATCAAATGTGCTCATAATTTTTTTTTGGGGGGGGTACTCCCTGGGCCCCCTCCAACCCTTATTTTTTGCTATTTCCCACCCGCCCAACCCCTTATCTGCCCTTTCCCACCCCCCCTAAAAAATTCAAAGAGCACATTCGATGGAATATGGAATGTGCATGTTAAAAAGCCTGGAGATTAACACGCAAGCGATGAAAGGACGTTGTACCCCTTTTTCTACTGTACTTGCATGCTCCGAATGTCGCAAGGCCTAATAAGACAGCTGTCCATTTCTATACATTCATTGTTATTTTTTTTGTTTATTTTAATCTGTTGTTCCCTCCCCTTGTGCCTTGTGCCTTGTGGCACTTTGAAAAATGTCTTGTGTAAGTGCCTTATAAATAACCAATAAAATAAAAAATAAAATAAAAATTTTATTTTAATTGACTCAATGGTTGCCAGTTGACCATGGGTCTTCTCACAGGTAGGCACGTAGTAATCTGTACATAGCAGGTTAGTAAATGTAAGGCAGACCTCCTGACAACCAGATGAAGAAAGAACACTCCTCTGAGGAAAAAAGCTTGGTGCACCTCTTTGCAAAGAAAACAACATTTATTTTGTATACAGAAAGGAAAGAGGTGACATAAGATCTCGTAGAACCAAACTGACACACAGATCTCATTTGTTCAAGCAGTCACAACATGTTAAAGGAAATAATCATAATTTTCGAGATGAGCAATGTACAGTGTTATTCCCCCATCATCATTGGCTACATACTACAAGTCCCCTACAGTCCCACGACTGAGTGGCCACACTCTAATCTACCACTGTCCCCTAACATATGGTTTTTCTACTCCGTCACCTTGGTTTCCCGCTACTGGATTGGTGGGCCACCTAGTATGTTACTTTCCCCATGAACTTAGTCACATGGGGTGCACCTGAGCATGATCTTAGTTGATACTTTTGACATCAAATTGGCCCTTTGGAATAATGGTGTGCTTCTCTTGATGCCAGATATACAGGCACCCCTATATGCCTGCCCGGCGCAGAACTACATTTATTGTCATCACCATTTGCTCATCGTATCACAAATCATGGGTGTTTCAAGCTCCGCTCCACCCTTATTAGATACACCATCCCAGAGCCTCTCCTGGGTCTCTCGTGGACCTCACTAATCAACCAAATTCTGATGGATTAAGTCTATTATTGTATGGGTGTGGTGTCTGGCAGTTCATATTAGATGCTGAAAACAAAGAAGAGACTGGATCAGGCTAATTTATAGACCGCTAGATTCAGCCCTTAGCTAGCAAATGGACAATCCAAAACTAAAGAACCCAACGGTCTTCCTCACTCTACCTCTTCAATCCATCAACTACCCGGCTCGGTCCATGTACCAAATAGGTCCTGAGTCAATCAATTTCTTTAAACCATGTATCATTTATTTAGTCGCCGGGGACGCACAAAACAAATTTGACAAATAGATATGTACAAATATAACACACATACTGTTTTCAGAGGCACTCATTTATAATATTAGCGTCTTGCCTATTCTAAAATACATCCTAACTATCATGGCAAGTAAAAAAAATACATAAAAAGATTCATAAAACAACACCCTTCGTATACAAAACTAAAACCAATAGTGCAGTGTTAACACCAATTCATTTCTCAGTGCAATAGTAAAGTGCAAATTCGTTAATAAAGTGCAATACCAAGATGGTTAGACAGCATCAGACACCTCATTTCATATGGAGATGCTTTACTGGAAAAATCCGTACTTGATAGTCGCCCTTTGTCTGCCTAAGGAGGACATTAATTTCAAACTAATAACATTTCTCCACACTGTTTATTATTCAGTGCATATTACCCAACATGTTTCGTCTATCTTCCAAAGACAAATACTTTTAAATATCTGTAGACTTCTTCAGGGGAACCAAAACAAAACAACAAAAAAACAACCTCAAAACATTCACTTTAGCCTATTCCAAACTAGGCTAATATTCTTATCCTTCACACAATGTGAAGTATGGCAATTTAAAGTCCCACTGCCTGACCTTAAAAGGGTTGCCGCACGAAAAAACTTTCTTGTGCGTTGATGGGCTGATAGACACAGGAAAGAGAGCGAGAAAAACAACAAAAAGCAGGAGATTAGTAGTGATTCTAAGGGCCTCATTGCACATAGTGCAGTAAGGGTTTACCAGTACCGGTAAGGGCACTGGTACTGGTAAACCCTTACCGCCTTACTACGAGGTCCCTTTGGGGGTTGGTACTTTAACGCCTGCTTTTTAGCAGGCGTTAAAAACCAAACAGCAAAGGGACCAGGGTGCTAATTACTGTACCGCAATTTGCGGCACCGTAATTAGCACCTTCCCCATTCCCATTATGCTTATAGGGCAAAAATGGGAATGGGGAAGGGTAATGGGGGAAGGGGGAATTACCGCCCCGCCAACCTTGGAATAGGGCGGTAATTCCCCTTTCCTCCATGGCGGTGCCGGTATTTTACCGGCATGGACCAAGGTGGTAATAGCACCTTGGTCCACCGCCTACCGTGTAATAAGGCCCTAAATTCAGTTTCACCTGCTACCCAAGGAGTTCACTAATTTAATCACTGTGGACTTACCGTGTCAACAAAGGTATAGATTGTTTCCCTTTGGGCACAGGAATCAGTTTGGTATCTCGTCTTCTAAATGGACGACACCTTCTCTTCAATTCGAGAAAGGAGAGAGAGAAAGAGAGAAAGAGACCACAGATCAAAACGAGGGACAAACAAGGACAGACATATAACCTTCAGTCAGGTCTGTTCAACAGTCTTCTATTTTTCATAAAATGTGAGATACGACCCAAGATACATATTGCTAATCGTCTGGTGCTGAGTATTGACCCAGCTCTGCGGTAGTATGGTGAAACACTGTGACTGCGTGCACCGATAGTACTGAACTGTATAACCATTGTGTCCACATATATATGCAGTGTCTAGGCAACAACAATTTCATCTCCTAAGTGTTCTTATACCACCGTATTCACAATCAACATCAAATGTTCAAACCTCATTCTTTCATGTAAATACTTGGGCACAGGGTTACATAGTTGTCAAATACCTGAATTACACTTGAAGAGATAATCCTGGCTTTGTAGTATGCCCAGGACTTGAGTTTGCAAATCAAAAATGTGCTTTTGCAAAGCTGCGAGATTCTTCCACTGCAATTCGGGAAGAGAAATGAAAATAAGCACCAGGACACTACGTCTCGATTGCCTGTGCAGATTTCTACAGACAGAACACACTGCGTGTGGCGGTGGAGGTGGACTCACCAGTCAGAGTGCAATGTAGCACCTGAAGCAGGACGTCGTTTCCTTAGGACCCTGTAAGTGTTCGAATCGCCTACGGGTGTGCGAACTTCACCTCGCCATCTGCTGCCTGTAGCTAACAACGCTTCTGTTGAAGTATGCGATCCAGGAGATCACGTGATTGACGTGCGGCGTGATGACGTGTGCTAATGCGTAGCGACCATTTCAATCACGGGACACGGCCTCGTCTATGGTCCGTGTAAACAAACTTAGTCTCCCTAGGACACCGGTCCGTCTATCATATCGCAAGCTGCATCGTCCACTGGAATCTACATGTGACAAATGCAGATCCCGTGGTTCCAGGTCTGTAACACCTAACTGAATCGTGCTACCAAAACAGGCTGAGCAACTTACAGCATATTAATAAGCAAGGTGAATCATTTTTCAATTTATGCACATAGTGTGGATTGCATAAAGGACCAGAGTACGAGAACAAGGAACCATTTTATGTAAGAGCTAAAATATATTCACAAACATGTTTAATATTAATTTATTCAAAGTCAAATACAATCACCAATAGTAAAAACAGGTAAACACCATATCATACGCATATATTACAATCTATATTGCACATTTTGAGAATCTTCTCACTTGTATAAAATAGAACAGGTACAATTCATTTCACAAGGGGTTCAGCAGTTAGTCGTGGCCACTCTCTTATTGGAAGTGGTTTTGCAGATATTAGGCTATCAATTTAGGTTAGTCTATCATCACGTTCGACATGTTTCGGCCATCTACATATATGGGGCACTATCCCTAGTGTCCCTATACACAATCAAATCAAGGCCTTCTTCAGGACAGACCAATTTCTTTTTAGAAGAGAAAACTTCTTTCCCAAATCCCCGTTGCCAGACCAATACGATCGAAAACAAACAAAAAAACATTTGTCACATGTTAAAAAACTATGGTTCCGTTCTTAAAAACCAGCATCTCTGGATCCTTATTTCCACTATTTTTTTATCTAAAGCGGATCTCTACATTTTATACATTCAGATTTCCTCATATTATTTTAGCAATTCCTGCAATTGTAATTTGTATCCATACTGTAAGTTGCGTAAACCTTTACTTACATCTTGGCAGCACTAGAGCTTATTAACACGGGTCCCTCTTAGTGAAGACGAATTATAATTTACGGTGTTTAAACAAACACCATTAAGCCTGACCAATTCACGGCTTAGAAGGGCTCTGTGAAAAAAGGAAGGAGCCCAACCATATATTTAATACATGCTATTTCCACGTTGTGAAAGCAATTACATGTTAATTCCCTTCTTGTTATTTCACAATCGAAGAAGGCTTAATCTTTAATTCAAAACAATTTATTGGTGCCTCTACATCGAAATTTTAAAAACATACACAACTTACATCGTTGTTTTGGCTATAGTAATGCGATCCCATGTGTATCGAGGCCAAAGTCTGTTACTTTTGTTAACACGGTTGCAGTTAGACAAAATAAACATTGCACTTACATAACCAGGCTGGTCTCACGTCCACGGCTATAATATATTGTGGCAAGACGAGTAGATTTGTGTTGTTTGTCCACCACTTCGTCCTCTGGATTAGGTTTTCTCACTGAGGTTTGGAGGTTCGGAAAACACTTATCGGTTTCCAATGTACTACTCCTTTTGGCCTGCTTGTCACAGCCTGCCTCCAGGGGACCTTTTGTTGCTAAAGATAGCGTTACGTGTCTCTTTTGGGTACCGGCCATTTTAGTTTTTATTTTCATATTTTCCAAGATCGGAAAATCGAAGGTCGGGTCCAGGATGACTTTCGGTCCTGCCTTAGGCTCCGGGGGTTGGTCGTCCTCGCATATTTGAATGAGAGTTACCAAGATTGTAACCTGATTCTGGATGGCAGGCTGCATGCTCTGGGCCTTCTGTGTTTTTGCTGTAGTTGCAGTTGGGGCGCATTGTCTGGTTGAGCTCTTGAGTTCAAATTGCATTGGGTTGCTCTATTCGCCAAACCCTGATGGAGTGTGGTCGATATAGTCTCCGACTGTACCGTCGAGGTCTGAGTTTCACTCTCTGACGATATCATGGCAGATTGGGGGTCGAGGGTTCTGATCATGCTGCAGAGACTGAAGCTTTTTTTCTAGTTGCACCCGATGGTCCACCGCTTTTTGCTCCATAGCCGTGATGTATCCTTCTAAGAAGATGAGCTTAAAGTGCATCATTGCAATAATGGTGATTTGGTATTTCAGCGAGTCGTTGACCGTCTCATACAGCGTACTGAAAGGGGCCAAGGCGATTGTCACCGTTGACATGATAGTTAAAAGGTCCGGTTTCTTTGTAGGGGTGTCTCTTGGAACTGAATCGGGAAGATAACTCAGTCTGCGCTTCATGGATGGACTGTATGCCACTGAATTACGATGGTGACTTGGACTAAGGATTGTGTTAGATGGGTCTCAACACCTTTGTCTACTAACAGTTGGAATCAGTTGGGGAGGATCTTTATCTCTGCTCATCTACTGATTTTTTCGATGGCACTTCACACTCCATTGGTAGAGCTTGTGAATGGGTTGACGACAGTGGTTGAGGTGTAGCGTTGAGCAAAACCATAGAAGATGGTAGGGTAGTTTACGGTTCTTTGCCTTCCTTCAATTTCACTTCTTTCTCTGGTTGAGGCTTTACCGCTGATGGCAGGACCTGTTGTTGTGGAAAATGTGGGAGTAGGTCACCCACCCACGGACTTGTTGGGGGGAGTTCTTCGTATTGTGTGTCCTCCTGTCCATCAGGCCCTTCGTCAAGGGTTTTGAAGCTTTCAGTAAGTTGGCTAGGTGGATCAGAAGTTATCGGTGAAGAGAGGGGAGACTGTGAGGACAAGGATACAAGATCCTTATTCGTCTCCTGCTGGTCCAGTTTTCATGTTTTGTTGATAGGTGAGTCTTGAACCGCCTCCAGAATTTCTGCATCTGACAATTTGGTAGATTGGTCAAGTTTTCTCTGCACTGTTTTTTTAAAAAGTCCTTTAGTGCATTTGACAGCATCGGAATAGGAAAAACCTTTGTGTGGGTCCCACCAAGTTTCTTTGACGGGTGTTTTTTCTGAGTTGCGGTTTTCTGGTCGGCCTCTGATCCTTTGCGGATTCCTTGCTTGTTGATTAGGGGCTGGTGAAGCCCTTTCTACTTTGCCTTCTTCAGGGGAAGGGCTTTTATTCGCTGCTTTCTTATAAAATGGAATTTCGGAGGACAATCTGGGTTCCCCTTACCAGTGACTTGCAAGGACTGTTTTTTCATTTGGGTCAAAATGGATAGGGAGTCGAAGGTGGACAGAGCGCCCCGATCAGATGATTCGGGATCATCCTCGAGAGGGACCTTGTTGCAGCAATCGATCGTCCTATTGATGGTGGAAGACGACATCATGGAGTCAGTTGTAACAGGGCGTTCAGGTTCTGCATGTACCACAGCTTGGATCATCAGACTAGGTTTCATGTTGGCTGGAAGATGGGGCTGTTTGATCACGGAGCTAGCACCACTTACTGCATGAAGAGGGTTTGCGGTGGACGGCAAACGCAGCAACGCTGTACTCCCTTTCGTTGTTTCCATCAGATCATGACACTGCTTTGACAAGGGTTCATTGTTGGCAGACTTATCGCTTTCATCTGCATGAGAGCCCTCTTTCTCCTTCATGTGATCCGCATTGGGACTCATGGCCAGCGAGCCATCACCCCACTGAGTATGTTCAACATCGCATGCAGTGTGTTTCGCATCCAGACTGCTCCGCGAGATCCCATCGGTGGACAAAAGGAAACTATGTTCTGGGAAGTCGCGGTAGGTTTTGTTTCTGGGCGGAAGAATAGAAGGGACCCGTCTCATGCACCTCATCCTCCTCAACTGAAGTTTGAGGGGCAGGGTCGACACCACTCACCCAGGTCTGCTTCGGCACTAGCTGAGTCAGACAAGGTGACACAAGATCGCCAGTGACTTTGGGCGCTGCAGTTGTCCGCTTGAGATCTGTGAGAAGTGCTGTTTGAAGGCGTCCAGTGGCTTCTCAGCCGGTGACCCTCGGCCTCGTCGCTCTGCTGGTTTGTTTTGGTTAGCGCTTCAGGGTGCATGGTCAAGCAGGAAAACGGCAGGGCAGGCCTTCCGTGCCGTGTGGCACTATGCAGTCTGCAGATACAATTGCAAGGAGGTTACAGGTAGAAAGTCGGTGGCTCTCCTCGAGAACAGCACAGAACACTTTCACTCCACTTTCCGCTCTGCGTTCTGTGGCGGAGTGGAGGTTTTAACAGTTGTGACAGGAATTTCAGCTTTCAGAGGCCACACCTTCACAGCTAAACGAAACAGAAACACTGCAGCTAAGGTACCGCAGAACACTTTTACTGCACTTTCCGCTCTGTGTTCCGCGGCGGAGTGGAGGTTTTAACAGTTGTGACAGGAAATTCAGCTTTCAGAGGCCACGCCTTGACAGATAAAGTAGAAACACTGCAGCGCAGGTACCGCAGAAAACTTTCACTCCACTTTCCGCTCCGCGTTCCGTGGCAGAGTGGAGGTTTTAACAGTTGTAACAGGAAGTTCAGCTTTCAGAGGCCACGCCTCCACAGGTAAACGAAGTAGAAACACTGCAGTGCAGGTACCACAGAACACTTTCATTCCACTTTCCACTCCGCGTTCTGCGGTGGAGTGGAGGTTTTAAGAGTTGTGACAGGAAGTTCAGTTTACAGAGCCCACGCCTCCACAGGTAAACTAAGTAGAAACACTGCAGCGCAGGTACCGCAGAACACTTTCACTACACTTTCCGCTATAACTCTATATGCGCTTTCAGATAGAGAACAAAGTAAACTTCAAGATGTGTCAGTAAGCTTTGTGGCTGCAGGTTGGGCAGCTCGCACTAGAACGTACTTTACCTTGCTGTCTGGCACTGCGCAGTCCTTCTGAACTACGTTACCTACACAGGTGTTAATGGCAATATATAATTCGGCGGTCAGCAGTGCCAAACCTTCAGGTAACAGCACTGTTGCCTGTGTTACAGGACCCTTGCTTCGCTTCGTGCCCTTATCTTGGCCAGCGGACCATTACCGCCAGGGTCAGCCCGCCACCTCGGTATATATCGCCTCAGTACACCATGCCAAATTTGCACATCATCTCATAAGAACATTACGATGATGAGAGGGGAATTTTAAAAGGCATACATCAATGCTGCACACCTCACCATACAAAATACTGAAACACTCCTGTGGGATGTTTTTACCCATGCAGCCAAGCCCTACCATAAAACTGTGCAGTACTGGCATTGAAAACATCATGATAGCCAGAACTCCCCAGAGAGTGCCCAGGGAAAACATGAAGAATAGGCTGCCACCCATTTTTGCCTATGTTGTGAGCACAGGAGGGCACTGCCTAAAACCACCATTGGGCTACACACACAGTAACCTGAAACCATTGGGAATGGCAATGCTGATTGCCAAAAGCAACCCAGAATTGTGGGGAATTCATTTATTAACGTCAAAAGGGATGCAATACTGGTGCTCACCACTATCAGAAAGCCGGCGTTTTAAAACCACCAGAATTTTGTGTAAGACTGAACAAATGAACCCAAACCAGGCCAAGGAAAGACTTGCTAAGAGGTGGATACAATGTAAAACTATATTCTGAAATGACTTGAAGGAAGTAATTATTTAATGTATATATAAAAAAATAGCTGGGGATGTCAGCAGCTTAAGTGAATTTGGGGGTAAAGCCACTAAAATCGAAATGTTTAGAATAAATGAGTGACCTACTTGTGAGTGTCACATAGGTTGCAATTGTTTAAATGTCATAGTTTTGAACTTAGAATCAGTGTTCTAGCGGCATGTGTAAAAATTGTAAGTTTGGGTTGAATGTAGAAAAATGGGAACTAAAGTGACATTTAGCTGAATTCTGCCTGGCAACTACCCCGACAGGTGTTGAACTGGCTCAACAACTCTTCCCAGGCCTGGCTGCATCCTGCTGCCCCTGCCAAAAGGAGATGACACCTCTCTGATTGAATTAGGGGAGTGGCACCTGGGGACTACAGGAAACTGAACAAAGCCCTGTCCTGGACTCAGGCAAATGTTATATTGGGGGGGCCGTAAAGTGGCTTCCTCTTGGGAGAAACTGGGAGGGGCAGTGCCTGTGAGGGCAAGCTGAGCTTGGGGGAAGTGGATAAACCAGAAACTCCACCATGTGCTTGGGGGAAACCACACCCCTTTGGGCCAGAGCATAATTTTAAAAAATGATGGATAATTCATAGTACAGACTTGTCAGAATTATATAAGTAATATCATTATTCTTGTGATTTTTCTGTGCACGTTTTAAGAGGTGTTAGGACCCTGTGGTGTATTCTGGGGGGTTGCTAGTGGAAAATAGGTTCTTACTCCAAATGTCTGCATGTTAAAAATCTGACACTTCATCAATTAATGTCCATACTCCTTGCACACATTTGTGTAATTTTTGGTAAATGTCCGATATTGGTAAACCGACCAAAAAGCGCAAAATGTTGTCATTTCTGAATCCCAGCTCGCAGGAACATGGGGCTTTAACATAGACCTGTCTTAATTCATCTGTAATATTTACAAGTAATGTCAACCACTTGTGTATCTGGGAAATATGTATTTGGATCAGAAATAGATTTGTGTGCACATTGACTAGGGGAGTGTCTTTCTGTAAGCCATAAAGATGACACACAACCCAGCTCCCCAATAAAGGGAGAGAGGAAAGCTTGGCCAATGATAAGTGAGAGTGGCAGGCTTAGCTAGGCCCAGGCACACACCCATTTTCAAAACACATAAAAAGAGCCACTGAAACCCAGGTAGAGACATTCACTTTCTACTTTCTTGCGGGACGCTTTGCTGGGAGACTTCAGACTTCACATCCTGAGATCCAGACTTCAAATCCATCAATCTCCAGAGACCAGAAATTAACTCCAGAATTTGTAGCAGAGAGGCCTGAATCCTCAAGCTGAATCCTCTTCAGCAGGCCTCAAAACCAACCACACTATTCAACAGCCGGGCAAGCTGTTTGAATTCTTTGCCAAGAACTTTTGCAAGAACCTGTAGCAGTATCCAGAAAGCAGTGCTGTATCCGGAACCAGAGAGAACCACAAACCAGACCGTTGTGAGCAGAACCGGTGCTTGACAGACCCAGAGAGCAGAGCTGACCCAGATAGCCGGGACTTCAGAACCACCCGCCGGAAGTCCTGTCCAACTTGACCAGACCTTGACTGCTTATTTCAAAAATATAGTGTGAGTACTCACTGTACAAAACCAATCTCTTAGTTTAAAATAATCTAATCCAAACTATTTTAGCCTATTAGAACTGCCTCTTAGAATTGTGTCATTCTGTCATCTTTAAAACTGAAAACTGTCATCTGTCATTCTGAGCTTTAAAATTTCAAATCTGAAAAACTACCTTTATTAAATTGGCCGTATCTCTGGAACCGTTTGTGGTAGGAGCTAAGATTCTAAGCTTTTCAACGAGCCTAGAACCGACATCCTACTCCTTATAGTGCCTCCGTAATCGCGCTCGACGCATGCGACTAAATTTGCCGCGATTTGACATTTTGCTCAATTTCAGCCACGTGTAAAAATATTTGTCCTTGCTTTGCTTGCTGAAATTCGTGTGCAACCTGACAATCATTCATAGAGCATTGCTAAAGTGATCCTGAACTGATTCAAAGTATCTATCAACTACCCTGAACCCCCTATAGGGAATTAAAAGCATTTTTAGCGTATTTTTCACTTAATTGCAACCACATGAAAGTATCTTGCCTGTGTTAAAACTCATACCTGTTTTCCTCTAAGCTTGCTAGGGGGGAACTGAATTATATTTGATTGCATTCCTGAGAACTGTGTGCTTTTCTTCCATCTCTTTACATTGCATAAGGGTGGGAGGGTGAATTGCTACCAGGGGGAAAAGTGATTGCGTTGTTTTGGTTGAAATCATATCAATTGTATTTTCTGTACTGCATTTTCATTCATCATTGCATTGTCCTTGAAGCCATAAAAGCATTCTCAGCTACTTTATCCTCTCTATATCACTTCTAAGCCATCAAAAAGAGTGTACCACTGTAACATTATCCATTGTTGATCACTATCATCCTCACAAGTGTGCTATCAAATATTAATTTACTATAAAAGTGTGATATATATATACTGTCTAATTTTTCAAATAAAACCTTTTAATTTGCAAAACAAACCTATTTCTTGGCTCAGTGGGGTCAGGGGGATTCTAAGAGAGGGGTGTGATATAAGGGTTGTCATCCAGAGTACATGAACTGGACATAAGAATATATCAATAAGGGTTTCCATCAGCATCCCAGACTAGGCATTGACTTAGCTGTAGTGTTGAATTGAATCCGCTTACACTCCATTACTTTCTATAAGTTCAACAAACAGATATGTCAGAATGCACTGCAAACTACAGTGAAATTTCTTAAGCACTAATACAACACATCCATTAAGTAGGTCTGTATATTGAAACATCTCTCTCTCTCTTTTTCTTTCTCCTCCTCCCTCCCTTCCTCAGTCTCCATTGCTAGCCAAACTCAGATTACAACTGTGTAAAAAACATGAATGATATAGCAAAAAGTAATATAAAAAAAAACATACTGACATGGAAATATATCTTTCTAGGTCCACCTTTACCTGAGTGTGCCTGTAGTAAAAATATAATGGATGAGCAGGCGATACCAATGACCTACTTATGTCATCCAGGTATAACTGGACTAAAAAACCATGGGAAAGGACGGCTCATCAATACACCCAGAATCCATCTACACTCCCCACAGACTCTAAGACACAAGCTGCAAACACAAATACAATCCTGACAACAACAAAGTAAAATAACCCTTACACAATTGCATCCTAACACTTGAACAAAAATCCTCTGTGCTTGCAAGCATTACCTCAAAATAAAGTTGCATAACTCAGACACCCATAATACAACTAAAAACAATAAAAAGCAAAACATCTTACAAAACACAGGGACACACACAGGAATTTCTTAAACCACGTGGTGTTGAGCCAATCCCAAAAGAAAAAGAATGCAAAGAAACAGCAGGCATTTGCTTGGGGTTCCTCAATGGCATTGTTGCCGTCAAGGTGGACAAAGAAAACTGGAATAATAGGTTTGCACGAAAATAAATCTAATCTAATAATGCAAGGAAATTACATTGTGATTTTGTATATAAATAATTAAACACAGATCTGCTAAACACCAACAAATAGATCCTGTGGCATTTTTAACATGTCATTATCAACAAAGAGATAAACAATAACACGTTTCAATGTATAGTATCTATCTCTGTTGTTCTTAAATTAAGCCACACTTCTCAGTGCCAATATCAAACCATACAATGTCCTAAATGTAAGAGGATCATCAAACATTAAACGCCCATCTCCAACTCTACCTTAATCTTCATTCATGAATCCTACTAAGCAAAAGAAGCCATTCATGAATTCCACCAAACAAAAGAAACTCTATACACAGAGAGAATCACTTTATATGTGTCTCTAATTATCCTCAACTGAAACCCATCCTACAGTATGTTAAATGAATCACCTGGACTGGGATCATTCTCAAAATAGTGCAAACACACTAGCAAAGTAATATGTGGAAATTCCACGCAAAAATCAGAGGAAACTACCATGTACAAAATTATATTCTTGGGACTTCCACTTAATGTGTCACCTTAACTTACATACAATATAAATGATACACCCATAACATCTGTGGAGAAAAATAAGTTACAGTCACTATCTATAAAATGCTTGAGTCTTTAAACATTGCCAATGACATAAAAAATAACATCAGCATATAAGTGTGTATTTACAATCTATACCAGCAACAACACAACAAACATACAAAACACTTCGTAGATCTTCAAATAAGCACATTACGATGTAAATAAATGTAAATAAATATTACAAATATACATCCTCAATATATACTCCAAACATGCACCCACACCCAAACATGCACCCACAACAACACCTTATATCAAATAACCTTATCTTATAAGTATCATTATAGTCTTGCCACTATGTTCATACCACAGTTGACATCAAACAGCAATTAATATTTACATGTCAACTAGGAACAAGAACACATACAACAGTATGTGGAAGTGTGCCCAGGATTATAAATTGGTCAAAATAATACTCGATGATGGAGGACTCCGGTGCACATCAAAACCCAGCTTTATTCAAACAGCAACTCTAAGCTGGGACAGCATACAAGCCTTTCATCTCATACCTCTCACATTTCAAATGACTGCAAGCTAGTTTTGTTACACAATTGCGTCAGAAATAATGTCACATCACATTATCAGTTTACAAAATCTATGGGGAAATGGGGTTGGTTAATAGCTCAAACTATGTATATGATGCATAGGGGTTACAAAACCTATTGGTGAGTACCTATTTGATGGCTCCATGTGGGCCTGTATTTCATCATTATAAGGTCAGCTAATTGGTCAACACTATCTATCATAGGTGGTGTGGCAAGAGAACTTCCCATTGGTTGGCACCTGGCCTGCCAAACTTGGACACTTTGACGAGACGTCATAATATGAGCGAGACATAGTGGGGGAAGAGACCTCTGTAGTCTGCCATGTTTCCAATTCATGAATACTCCTAATCATCCTGATGTGATGAGGCCCTCCCTATCCTTTGAACATAACCTTGTGTGCCGTCTGGTGTCTGTGTGCATGCTGAGGCAATTGTTCACGTGCCCTATCTGTGTTTGTCTCAGAATGAATGGCTGGTGTCTTCCATATCTGGGTCATGGGTCAGAGTGTTTGAGAGTGGATTTCCTTCTTTTTATTACGGGTTTAGCTAATTCTAATGTGAATGTTGTATTCTTTGTGGCCACTCATGGCGCTAGTCAGTTACCTCCTATTAGGTCTTTTGGTTTACTGCTCTCATGCACCTGGACACCAATGGATGTTTGTGTTCTTATTAAAATTGATTAACTGGGGATCTTACCGCTGCTCATAATGGGAACCATTATTTTGTGTCTGCGTTCTGTTCATTTATTTATTTGTTTATTTATTTATATTTATATACCGCACAAACATCCCAGGGGCATTGAGGTGATGTTACTTGCAGGAGCTTAGCTACAGGGGTACAGGCACAATTGCATTTAACATTATGAAAAAACTACATACATACTTATATCATTACATCTCAAGTGGTTGGTCTATACAGCTTATGAGGTAGGTCTTTATAACTTATGCAGTAGGTCATATGTTTTGTAATCATGCTGGTACTAGGGCCTTAAGTGAAGAGGATGGTTTTCATAGCTTTACGGAAAGCTATGAGGGAGGCTTCACATCGGAATGTGGGAGGAAGGGCATTCCAGTGTGTGGGTGTGAGGTATGGGAAGCTGGATCCACCCACTCTGGCTTTTCTTACTAGTGGCACACAGAGCATGTTGGTATAGCGTGATCTGGTTGGTCTTGTAGAGACTTACTTCCTAGTTTCTGACCTTGGCTCTTATTGTATGCTATTGCTTGGGCTCTGCTAAAGTTTCTCAAATATATGTATTTTGTGAATTCAGCATCTTGGGTTTTGAGGACTTGCTTATTCTAGGACTTACTGAGGCCTCTGTGTTAGGAAAATGGCTGTGACTTGGTTGATTTTTTGCCATGTTGTGCCTCTCGTACATGTTAATATATTTTTTGGGGCTGCATATATACGTGTATATGTTCTTCGTGTCTTTTGTAAGCGATATTCAATCAACACTACAGCTAAGTCAATGCCTAGTCTGGGATGCTGAGGAAAACCCTTATTGATCTATTTTTATGTCCAGTTCAGTACTCTGGATGATAACCCCTGTATAACACCCCCCTCTTAGAATCCCCCTGACCCTACTGAGCCAAGAAGTAGGTTTGTTTTGCAAATTTAAAAGGTTTATTTGGGCAATTCAACAATATATATCTATCACACTTTATAAATAAATTGATAACTGATATCACACTTCAGAATATGACCGTGATCAACAATGGATAATGTTACAGGGGTACACTGATTTGGTTACTTAGGAGTAGTGTAGAGAATGAGGTAGCTGAAAATGCTTGATGGTTTCAATGACATGCAAGGCGGAATAAAATGCAGTACAGAAGATAACTTAATATGGCTTCAACAAAAGACAATGTAATCACTTTTCCTTGACAATTCACTCCCCCCTTAGGCAATGTAAGAAATGGAAGGAGAGCACACAGTCTTCAAGAATCCCAACAAAATGCAATACGAAATGCAGTTCCCCCACAGCAAGCTTAGAGGAAAACAGGTAGAGGTTTGAAACACGGCCCAAAATGCTTTTAAATGTGATGCCAATGGATGGGAAAATGTGCTAACTGATTTTAATTCCCTCTAGAGATTCAGGGTGGGGTGATGGCTACTTTATATTAGTTCAGGCTCACTTTAACAATACTCTATGAATGATTAGCAGATTGCAAACTAATTTTAGCAAAGAGAAGCAAAATGCTGCTGATTTCTACAGATGAAGAAATCGGGCCAAATTGCAAATCGCGGTAAATTTCGTGAGTGCGTGTCTCGCGATTACAGAAAAAGTATAGGGAGTAGGAAGTCGGTTCTAGGTTTGTTGGAAAGCCAAGATTCAAAGCTTTCGGATGAAAGTTAAATCTCGTTCCTAGCACAAACTCAAAATGACAGGTGACAGCTTGCAGCTGCAGAATTGACAGGTGACAGTTGTGCAGCTTTAAAAATGACAGATGACACGATTTCTAGGAGGCTGTTCTAATTAGGTTAAAATAGCTTGAATTGGATTATTTTAACTAAGAGATTGGGTTCTGCACAGTTCTGGCGGTACTCACAATATATTTTGGGCAGGATTGGGCCTCGCCATGGATCTGGTCAGATTTTGGACTGTACTCCGTTTCTGGTCTCGGCACTTCACAGCGATCTGGGTCAGCTCTCTGGATGCAGCGGCCTGTGGTTCTCTGGATCTCTGGTCTGCTTCTGGTCCGGATCAAGTGGATTCTGGATGTAACACTGCTTTCTGAGTACTGGCAAAAGTTCTTGGCACAGAATTCAAACAGCTCGCCCGGCTGTTGAATAGTTTGGTTAGGTTTGCTGGATTCTGAAGGCCTGCTGAGAATACTTTTGCTTGCAGTGGGCCTTCTAGGTTCAAATTTCTGTAGTCTATGTTTAGCTTGGAAGTCTAAGTGTTGGATCTCTGGATGTGAAGTCGTCGGTCAGCATGCTCCGCAGCAAATGGAATTGAATGTCCCTACCTGTCCCAGCAGTCTCTTTTTATGTGTGTAAAAGTGGGTGGAGAGGCTAGCATCCCTAAGCCTGCCCCTCTCTTGATTTGATAGGTCAATAGATTCTTTGGTCCCTGATTTGGGAAGGGATAGTGTGCCAGAGTGATGTCATTTTTATTACCTGCAGAAATGACACTCCCCTGGTCAATGTGCACACAAATCTATTCCTGATCCAAATACATATTTCCCAGGTACACAGTTGTTTGACATCACATACACACATCATATATTACTAAAGATAGTCCCTGTCCCGACTCTGGCGTTTCTAGGAGCTTGCATTAAAAAATAGCAACTTATTTTCGATTTTAGTGGGTTTTGCAACATTGGTTTTTCATCAAAAATTATACAAAGGTACATTTCCCTTCCACATATATCCCAGTAACTTTCCATGTCTCTAGCTTAAACACATTGTCTACAATAATCATAATTAGCGGGGTTTTGCCCCAGAACATGGTACAAATTGGAGTTTGGACTCAAATCGTGAGGGCATTTTTCAAACTAAGACTCTCAAAGTTGTACATTCCTGTCATTTGGGTACAATAAATTATCACTGTTTCTATAAAATATATATTTGTTGCAATTCAACCCCCCAAGTGTTTGGGTCCGCCTCCAGAAGTCTGGGTGGGTCAGTGATCACATGTCTCTCCTTGCTGGCAGAGGGCTGTTGACAGGAAACACTCAAAATTAACATAGCCCATTCAACAGAAAGAGCCTTTTGTGTGGGCTCCAGCAGGCTGCCTGGAAGTCTCTCCTCAATCAATCAACAGGGTCATGTGATATCCTGCCTCCTGGTATGGAATCTCTGAGGTGTGAAGGTTTCCCAGCCTCTTGGCCTCTGGGAAGAGCAGGTGGCTAGATTTTCAATTAACCAACAAGCTTTGAAGTCCCTGCCCCTCTTGCAACTCCTAAATACAGTTTCCCTGTCAGAGTTTAGACCGCTAGCGCCACCGTGGGGAATTTGTCGGTACTGCATCCATTTTTGAGTTGTCTTGAATTACTACATTTCAATAGAGTGGTCTTTTGCTTGATAGTATAGGACCCTTGCTTAACATTGTTTTGATGGCATCCTTACAGTAGAGTGGTGATGTGGAACCCCCCACAAGAAGGTTGTATCTTTGGAGTGGTCTTGTGCCAACTGCGCAGTTCTCCTATTCTGGCGTGCATGTGGGCGGCGATAGCTCATCCCCACATCCACCCAGTCTATTGATTTAGTTTGACATGGGTCAAAACCCTTGACAAATCCCCCCGCCCGGATGCGCTTTGATTCAAGTAGAGGGGAAGTCGGGTGCAAAGGAGGTTTTGAGCCCCTGCGCTGGTATGTCCCCATTATCTTCTTCCAATTCTGTGGATGGCACAGTTCAGCATCTTTTCCTCCACCCAGTTGGATCGATCGGTTCTCCTCGCCGGTCCTGATGGGAATATTGGGCGGTACCCCGGGCCCCTCGGGTCTCTGCTCCCGGTCCCCGGATCGTCCTCCTTGGCCAGTCTCCAGGTTTTCTTTCTCCTAGGACGACAAAGGAAAGCGGCAATACCTATTCGTAGACATTTCTTCCCCACCATTGATATAGTGGGGTGGCATATACATTTTATAGTCAAAACATTTGCGTTCTTATTTTAACAAAAAACAAGATACAATTATAAGACATTTTTTTTTCAAATCATAATATTTTAGAGACTATATGTGGGATATTTTAGGGTTGGAATTGAATTACTCTGGAGCCGTCCCATCTGGTATTGCAGAGGACTCCTCCAGTTGTTGCAGAGTGTGCCTGGGATGGCAACACTTTAGCTGATTTATATGGACCCATTTATCTTCCCCCTCTGCCGAACTGCCTTTGGGGATACAGATCTTATAGGCAAGAGGGGAGATCTTGTCTATAATTTCAAACGGTCCCTTCCATGTAGGCAAGAATTTTCGCTGTTTGGCCTGGTTCCTTTGGAAATTGTATAGATAGACCCGATCACCCACCTTATATTCCTTTCGGGTAGTTTTGAAATCATAGTGGGTCTTCATGCTTTCGGCTGATCTTTCTAGATTCCGCTGAGCATAGGCAAAAGCATGTTGAAGGTGTTTCCTTAAATTCTCCACATACTCATGAGTTGTGGAGGGATTTATCAGTGTCTGCTCTTGGGTCCTGTAGAGCAAATGCTGGGGAAGCACCATCTTGCGCCCCGTCATCAACTCAAATGGTGACATTTTGGTTGCAGATGAAGGGGTAGATCTGATGGCCATTAGGACCAGAGGTAGTCGGATATCCCAACTTGGCCCAGAATCTGCCACACACTTTTTTAAGATGCTCACAATGGTTCAGTTGTATCTCTCCACTGCTCCAGAAGACGCTGGCCTGTAAGCGATGTGTAACTTCCTTTTAACCCCCAGTATCTCCCACATCTTTGTCATGACTTCACTGGTGAAGTGGCTACCTCTGTCTGACTCAATCCTTTGATGTAGACCAAAAGGTGAAAAGATGTGGTTAATCATCAGGGCAGCTGCTGTTTCTGCCTTGCAGTTTGGGGCTGGGAGACATTCCACCCACTTAGTAAACAAGCATATAACGGTCAACATGTACTTGTTTCCTCTAGACGAGCGAATCACAGGGCCTACAAAGTCGATTTGCAAATCTGACCATGGCAGTGTCATCCCCCTCTTTTGGAGAGGCGCACGGTGTGTGAGGGATGATGGCTGAAATTGTGCACACACAAGACACCCCTTCAAGTATTGGTTGAGGTCCTGCCCCATGTGTGGCTAGTATGCAACCTCTCATAAGATTTCCAGTGTTGTGTGAAACCCCCTATGACCGGAGGTGGCCGCATCATGGGCATGACTTAACATCAGGCTTCGGAATGAGGTAGGGACCACCCACTGATCATGGCCAGCTTGGGATTTCCTTACCAACAAACCGTCTTGGATTCGGAACCTTTTTGGACATTTCATCAACACTCTTAGGTCCTCCTTCCCAATGTAATCGTTATCCGTCAGGGGAAAGTTCTCAGGGTCCTCAATGTGTTGGTAAAACTTACCAGTTATTGGATCCCCCTTCTGAGCTGTAATCAAATCAGCATCAGGGGTCTCCTTACTCCATTGAGCAGTTGAAAGATCATTGTGAGCATTTGTCTGGGACCTAGTGATAGCAGTGACCTGGATTTCCCCCAACAGGGACTCTATTTCGATTAGATCCCCTTGGATGGCCCCGGTTTTGGCCAGCTGATCAGCTAAGTCATTTCCAGTTTTGTCTGGTCCCTCAACTTTGGAATGACCCTTGATCTTTTTCCAGTAGATGGTCATCCCATTCGATGTGACCAGATCATCAATGTTTTGAATTAACTTCCCATGTTTCAAGGGTTTGTTATTAGCACATAAGATGCCTCTGGTTTTCCAATTAACCAGGTGCTCCACGAACCCGTTCCGTACATAATCCAAATCTGTGATTATGACTAGTTCGTGGAGTTGATGTTGGACGGCAGTGAGGATGGCCTGATGCACAGCCATCAACTCTGCCACCTGACTACTTCGGGGACTAATTTTGTATCCAGCAGAGGGTTCTGGGGACTCATTCACCCATGCATTCCCTACGCCGGCCACCAGTTCTTTCTCCCCATCGTTGTCAACATGGTACGAGCATCCATCCACATAGACAGTGGGCATTCCCTCACACTTGTCTTCTTCAAAGACTTTGTGTGGGGAATTAAGGTATGCCTCCATGTTGTCCTTGATTTTTAGACTTTCGTCCTCGAGACAGTTTTCTCTGGCACAATCATGCAAGTCAGCCAGACCTTGCGCGAGGGGACTCTTCTTGTTGTGGCCATATCTGACCTCCACAGGAAAGCCTTGCATTGACAGAATCCAGGAAGTAATTCGGGAATTACTCACATTTCCGCCCGGATTCTGTCACTTTGGAGATATTGCAGAGGCTGGTGTGGAGTCTCCACTATGATGTGTTCCCCCTGGATAAACGGGCGGTAATTCTTCAATGCCCACACCGTTGCCAGGAGTGCCTTCTCACAATCGTTGAATTTTTCCTCCACAGAGGATACATTTTTGCTCGCATAGGAGATTACTTTATTGACCTTGTCATGCTTTTGGTATAATACTGCCGTCAAGCACGTATTAGAGAACCCTGTCTCCAGGAAGAACTCCTTGTTTCTGACAGGGTAAGCTAGGCAAGGCGCTTGCGAGAGGCTTCTCTTGAGTTGTCTTACTGCCTCGGATTGTTCTGGACCCCATTCCGACTTGACCCCCCCTTCAAGAGATGAATCAGGGGTCTGGTGATCTCTACGTAGCCTTCAATGAACTTTCTGCTGTAATTAGTCAGTCCAAGGAGGCTCCTTTGTTCCCGCAGCGTTGTGGGGTCTTTCAGCTTCTGAAGTGCTTCCACTTTCTTTTCTTGGGGACAGAGACCCTGAGGAGTAATCTCATGCCCCAAGAAATTAACACGGGTTCTACACCACTGTGCTTTCTGGAAGGAAAGTTTTGCTCCGGCAGCCCTCAACTGCGCCAGAACATAACGGATCTCCGCTATGTGTTCCTCCACAGATGAACTTTTGATGAGGACATCATCTACATAAGCCAGGTTACCCCTCGCACCCAGGTCGGGCATGGCCTTATGTAGGAAAATGTTGAATTCATTGCCGAAGTTGAGGTATCCGAAGGGATCTGGGTCTATGTGTATTGCTGGCCCCCAAAGGTAAAAGCCAGTTTGTATTGGTCCTCCCTACTGACAGGCATGGTCCAGTATCCATTGGTCAGGTCTATTGCTGTGAATACCTGTGACCCCTGAATCTGGGCCAGCCCTTGGTCAATGTAGGGAAGAGGCCATCGGGAAGTATGGACCCGTTTGTTGAGCTCCCTAAGGTCGGCGCAGAGTCTCCACTGGCCGTTTGGCTTCAATATTCCCAGCACCGGATTATTCAAGGTGCTGTGTACTGGACGGATTATTCCCCGGGACTCTAGGTTCTTAATTATTTCAGTAAGGGACTCCATGGATGCGAGAGGCAAACGATATTGCTTCACAAACACTGGAGTCATTCCAGGGTCCGTGGGAATTGTTGTGGTGTGGATGTCGGTGCAACCACAGTCATATGAGTCTACCGCAAAGAGATCTTGGAAATCCAAGAAAAGTTGTTTAACTTTTGCTTCTGTTCCAGAGTCACACAGGCATCAGCTAGGTTGACTCTCTCTTCCACCATCTGCCTGAAGCCTGGAAAGACTTCTGGTTTGGCTATCTCAGCGGCCTCCTCCAGCTGGGTGGAGAAGTCCCTGGTCAGAGTGCTGATTTGGACTGGAGGCTTCAGGTGGGAAAGGCAGCCCTCATGGACCTGGAAAATCACCTCATCCCTCCTGAAGTCACAAGTCACATCTTCCTTACCATAAGGGCAAGAAGTGTACACCAGGAAGTTCCCCCCATGCCGGGTGAAAATCCTGTCTGGTGTTGTATTGTCCTCATTGTCATTGTCAAAACAGTCCTGGGGGATCGGTCCTAACAGTTCATTTCCTAAATCAATGGAGAAATGTTGGTCATCAACCGCCATTCCAATAATGGTGCCTGCGGCTAGAGTAATACTCTTTAAGTCGCTGTTATCCACCTCTATTGGAATGGTGTCATGTTCTATGTTGACTAATGGTGTTGGTTTTACCCCTAACCCTTGCTGTTGGAGAGAAGCATTTAGATGAATATAAGCATCAGGGTTTTTCAATTTTTGTCCTCTTTTAACTTTCACTTCCAGGGAGAATTGTCGGGTCCTTTCTGGGATGGTGACTTCCTCTTTAAGCTGAATTTCAACTGCGTAAGGTAGCAATTGAGCTGACCTAAATGCTTTTTCTTGATCATCAAAGCCCATGGGATTATCCGCTAATCAGGACCAAGCTTTGAAGTTTATTAGGTCCAAACTAATGGCAAAGCGATTGAGAATGTCACTGCCTAAGTAAAAGGCGGCAGTGAAGTCTTGCACGACCCAACAATTATGGACTATGCTCTTGTTGCCAATGGAGATTTTGAGCATACACTTGCTTGGCAGGAGATGTTTTGAATTGGGTGCTTCCAGGTCTATTTCCCATTTGTCTATCAGTTTGAATGTGGGAATGGCTGGATCTTTTGGGAGTTGACGGAACATGGCTTCGCTAATGAAGCTCTTACCGTTGTTCACACCCACTCGAGCGAGAACAGAGTCCTTCCCATCATTTGACTGAACAGGGATGAACAACTGCTCTCCAATTTGCTGAATATCAGCCAGGCTCTGAGCTGATTTCACACCTTTCTGGACTATAGGAGTGGGAGTGTCTGATTGTGGATTGGTGAAGAATTTCAGAGTGTTTCCTTCCAATGTGGAATACCACCTTAAACTGGAAGGAAGGTTGATTTTCAGAAATAGAGAGGACCCCCCATCACCAGTCTGTTGTCCTACTGCTATTACTGTCACGTCTGGAATTTGGTTGTTCTGGAAGTGAAATTCTACTTGGTCAGATTTTTGTTCAACCATGTGGCAGGTGCGGTTTAAACTAACATGGTTGACACTCTGTTTTAATTTTATTGGTCGGCTAGTCTGGGTCCAGAGGACCTTGTTTACGCAATCTATTAGGGGTGAAAACCTTCTCAGGAGGTCATTCCCTAGTAAACAAGGGGTGCCCTCTTGAGTCACTACTATGACCGGGTGTTTCACCTTGTGTCGCCCAATTTTGATGTCCAAATCTGCAGTCCCCTCGACAGGAATTTCCTTCCCGTCAAAGTTCTGCAGTTGTCCAGGAAGAGAGGTGAGAGGGATACGGTAATTCTCCCCCTTCCTGCATTTAGTTCATCAAAGGCCCTTTTGGACAGAAGGGTAGCTTGGGATCCAGTGTCCACCAGTGCCGAAATTGTACTCTGCCCCTGTACTTGTACCTGGGCATAATATCTTCCCTCCTTCTCCTCAAGGGGGCACAGATAATGCACATTTTTGGACAACTGGTGGGCTAACTTTCTGGTTTTGGACATTGCTAGCGAAGAGATTTGGGCAGAATTCTGTGGAGAGCCTGGGGAATCTGAAAGAAAAAGTTGGCAACTGGAAATGGTTTCGGGTTCTGGGCCGCCCCCCCCTTTTTGGAGGCAGTCATCAGGATGGGTTTGACCCTTGGGATTTTGGTATTGTCGGTTCTGGGATGAGATGATGGGCGGCTGTAGCTCAGTCTCCACATCTCCCCAGTCTGAATTGGCATCCCTGGGGACCCATTTTTCCTTGGGAGGAGTTCCCTATCTCTGAAGGAAAAGATCCTTTTCCCAGGATCTACTGAGGATCCCTCTCCCTCAAATTGGAAGACCTGTACCTCCTCCACAAAGTGGGTCTGTTTGGGTCCTTTGTTTCTCCTACCCCCCCTCTGCTCCTTGGGAGGCAGGCTTTCAGGGGCAGGAGATTTTGTTTCCGGTTCCTGGTTTTCCAGGGGCTGTTTACAAGTTGGGAAGGAAGCTTCCTCCAAGGCTTTACACCCCCCTTCCCCTTGTGCCTCCTCCCTGGGAACCGGTGGGTTATCGGGGTGCTGCCCCCATCATTGTTCTGGAGCACCAGGTACAGAGTTTGGGGCATTCTGCGGTGGCATACTCATCTGAGGGTTCTGTTGAGCCCTCAGTATGTGACCCAGATCTCGTGCCATATTTTGGACCTGGCGCTCAAGTTGTGAAACCCGCTCAGGCTGATACGGGGCTCTATTTTCCCCCCTGGGCTGATCCCGGGAAGGGTAGCTATCCCTTCTCTGGTAATACTCTGGATTGGGAAGATTTTGGTACCCCTCCACCCTTGGCCTCCCCTCTCCCGCATTGGGTTGTCTGGGCTCAGGGAATTGGGGAAAGAAGGATGGATGATTTTGGGGCTGGAAATTGGGTGGATACATGGGGAAAAAGTTCTGCCCAGTATTTGGTGAATTCCTGCCCTCCTGGGGGAAGTTAGGAGGGAAGTTCCCCGGGTCAGGTGCTTGGCTGGATCCCCCCCCTTGGGCTGGAGGAGTCCACACATAACCCAGGACTGGTCGGTTTCCCTTGTAGCGGGGACTTACATAGTCAGGGTAGCGGGGGACCCCATTTGTGGGACTACCTCCTCGACTCCCTGTCTGTGACTGGCCCGAGGGCCTTCTGGGCTGTGAATTATTTGGTGCAGGCAGGTTTTTAGGCCCCCCATCTCTAAATCTAAAACAGGGGCAACCTTTACCTCTGCCACCTTGGCAGCAGCAGGGGTGCTGTTGGTTTTGGGGTTTTTCGGCGCATTATTTTTATTTTCGATGGGCTTCTGCACCTCATAGATCCTGGTAGCCTGTTCAATGACCCAGTCTAAAGATCTTTTCTCATGAAAATCTCTCACGAGCTGGGTCATTATGTATTTGGGTAAGGAGCATGGAAAAACGTATTTACAAACTCTTCACTCTCCGTGCGAACCCTTCTGGTAGTCTGCGCAAAGGCACGCTTCAATTCCTGCACAAATTCTTGTGGGAACTGATCCTCCCCAAATTGCAAATTGTAGGCTGCCTTGTGAGCCTCTTGAGGATTTCTGTGCACAGAAAAATGTTTCAAGATGGCCGCCCTGTATGTGGACCACCTTGAATGGTTTTGATCCTCCAGCCCTGCAAAGAAACTGGAGTATTCTGGTGAGAAGGTCTACTTTACATATTGAATACAGCTTTGGCTGTCCTTCAAATGGAAAGTCTCCATCATTTGCTCATAGAGCTCCAAGTGTTCCCAGACAGAATACTTGGCGTTATTATGATAAGGCGTGATGACAATTCTTATTGCCTTAATTTGTTTCAATGGGTCCTTAAGCAAGGCCCTTTTTGCCTTATTGGCCTTTTTGGTTCGGGTAACCCTGGTCCATTCATCCTCCGACTCAGAAGCGCTGCTCTCAGAGGTGCCCGTCTGATCTTCCAGGTTTTCCCGGATTCTGCGAGCCTGGGAATGGCTGGCAGAATGTGGGGACCTGGTCTCCTGTGTCCTGTGATGCTCAGAGGAGTCTTCAGATCCCTCCTTGCTACCAGGATTTGCTGGGTATCCCGCCCACTGACCTAACTGGGCAGAGGTTTTGAGGATGCCCTTAGTGGGCCTACTCTCCTGGGGTTCCCCACTAAATTGCACTGTGCTTGGGTGCCCATACCCGGATGCCCGCCCCTCCATTCCTGGGTGGTACTGGCCTATGAGCCCCATACTTTTAGCTGGATAGTAATCTGCCATCCCTGTGGCCCCGTGCTCATGTGCGCCAGGGAACATGGGGGTGGCAGATTCCAGGGACTGGTAGAGGTGAAGGCCTCTGGCACTAGGGCTCCTGAGGTTATGCTCAGGAGTTTCTCTTTCCCAGCGAACCTCATCTCTATCCGCCCCTGTTCCCTGTTGCAATGCAAGAGCCTGCGCTTTCAGTTCCTCAGTTAAGGCCTTACTGGACTCTATCAGTCTCTCCTGCATCGCTACCTGTTGCTGGAGCCTCTCATTGTGCTGACAGAGAGCCTCATTTTCTCTCTGTGCCTCCTGATTGGTCCTGGAGTACTGGGCCAGTCTCTGCTGCTGGAGGGTTACCTCCTCAGTCCCATCCCTACTGGCCTGCTCCTTTCTTGCCAGAGCCTCCTCCACCCTCCTGGTGTGATATAGCAAGCCCTGATGCTCTTTTTGGAGGTCACCCAGCCCCTGGAGGGCCAAGTGATTTTCTTCAATTTTTCTTTTTAAATGGCAGACTTCCTGGCCTAAGATATCCTTTTCCTGACCAAGAGCCTGCATTTGCGACGCCAGGTCGTTCCTCTGCCTTTGAAAGGCACCAGCTTTCTGGCGTTCTTCATCAAACTCTGCCTGGGTATCCAGGTCTTTCAAAATCAATTTGTTGCTTTCCTCTTTCTCTCTGTCTAGTTGGATTTGTAGGGTGGCTACCTGCTCTGTGCATGCCCTGTTGAAATTGATCTGTTGCTCCAGCTTTTGCTGGCTCTGCAGTAAGGAGTCCAAACTGTCTTGGTGCTTCTTCTGCAAAGCCAGAATTCTGGTATCCTGGTCTGTCTTTTCCTGTTGCAGTATATCCATGTTCTCTTTTATTTTAATGATATACTGCCTACTATCATTTTCTGACTCCTGGCTCCTCTGCAGCCTCTGCTCAGAAGAGACCAGGTCAGATTGGGCCTTTTCTAATGCCATCTTTTGCCTACTTGCCAGATCTTGGCCTTCAGCACATTTGTCCTGCATGGCTCCCATATATAGTTACAAATATGCCGCTATCATAACCATCTTGTCGTGTTCATCTTTAGCTTTAGGAGCCATATATAATTCACTCAGGGCCACATGTAATGGACCCTGATCTCTCCATTTATCTGACCATGTTTCAGTGACCTGTTGCGCGATTGCCTGCAACCAGACCGTTTGGTCCTGATGAGTCCACTCACCTCTCACAAATAGCTTATGTAAGAGGTGCTTTCTGGCTATTTTCATATCTACCAAGGTCGTCATTCTGGAATTTGAGTTCCTTCCTGACTTACAGAAGTTTGTATTTTATTTTGCAAAACAGACCGTTTCCTTAGAGCGTTCCTTTGAGGGATGCTTTCACAGTATAAAACAGCGTGGTGATCTAACCGGATATGTGTATCTGGTGAGTTGGCACACTGTATTAATCTTCACAAGTGGTAAATCTAACCCAGAATATCCCAGCTCCGAGCCCCCACTTTTGTAAGCGATATTCAATCAACACTACAGTTAAGTCAATGCCTAGTCTGGGATGCTGAGGAAAACCCTTATTGGTGTATTTTTATGTCCAGTTCAGTACTCTGGATGATAACCCCTGTATAACACCCCCCCTGACCCCACTGAGCCAAGAAGTAGGTTTGTTTTGCAAATTTAAAAGGTTTATTTGGGCAATTCAACAATATATATCTATCACACTTTATAAATAAATTGATAACTGATATCACACTTCAGAATATGACCGTGATCAACAATGGATAATGTTACAGGGGTACACTGATTTGGTTACTTAGGAGTAGTGTAGAGGATGAGGTAGCTGAAAATGCTTGATGGTTTCAATGACATGCCAGGTGGAATAAAATGCAGTACAGAAGATAACTTGATATGGCTTCAACAAAAGACAATGTAATCACTTTTCCTTGACAATTCACTCCCCCCTTAGGCAATGTAAGAAATGGAAGGAGAGCACACAGTCTTCAAGAATCCCAACAAAATGCAATACGAAATGCAGTTCCCCCCCAGCAAGCTTAGAGGAAAACAGGTAGAGGTTTGAAACACGCCCCAAAATGCTTTTAAATGTGATGCAAATGGATGGGAAAATGTGCTAACTGATTTTAATTCCCTGTAGAGATTCAGGGTGGGGTGATGGCTACTTCATATTAGTTCAGGCTCACTTTAACAATACTCTACGAATGATTAGCAGATTGCAAATGAATTTTAGCAAAGAGAAGCAAAAAGCTGCTGATTTCTACAGATAAAGAAATCGGGCCAAATCGCAAATCGCGGTAAATTTCGCGAGTGCGTGTCTCACGATTACAGAAAAAGTATAGGGAGTCGGTTCTAGGTTCGTTGGAAAGCCTAGATTGATTCGAAGCTTTCAGATGAAATTTAAATCTCGTTCCTAGCACAAACGGTTTCCGGAGATACGGATGATTTAATAAAGGTAGATTTTCGGATTTACAGTAAAACTCAAAATGACAGGTGACAGCTTGCAGGTGCAGAATTGACAGGTGACAGTTGTGCAGCTTTAAAAATGACATATGACACGATTTCTAGAAGGCTGTTCTAATTAGGTTAAAATAGCTTAAATTAGATTATTTTAACTAAGAGATTGGGTTCTGCACAGTTCTGGCGGTACTCACAATATATTTTGGGCAGGAATGGGCCTCGCCACGGATCTGGTCAGGTTTTGGACTGGACTCCGGTTCTGGTCTCGGCACTTCACAGCGATCTGGGTCAGCTCTCTGGATACAGAGGCCTGTGGTTCTCTGGATCTCTGGTCTGCTTCCGGTCCGGATCAAGTGGATTCTGGATGTAACACTGCTTTCTGGGTACTGGCAAAAGTTCTTGACACAGAATTCAAACAGCTCGCCCTGCTGTTGAATAGTTTGGTTAGGTTTGCTGGATTCTAAAGCCCTGCTGAGAATACTTTTGCTTGCAGTGGGCCATCTAGGTTCAAAGTTCTGTAGTCTATGTTTAGCTTGGAAGTCTAAGTGTTGGATCTCTGGATGTGAAGTCGTCGGTCAGCATGCTCCGCAGCAAATGGAATTGAATGTCCCTACCTGTCCCAGCAGTCTCTTTTTATGTGTTTTAAAAGTGGGTGGAGAGGCTAGCATCCCTAAGCCTGCCCCTCTCTTGATTTGATAGGTCAATAGATTCTATGGTCCCTGATTTGCGAAGGGATAGTGTGTCAGAGTGATGTCATTTTTATGACCTGCAGAAATGACACTCCCCTGGTCAATGTGCACACAAATCTATTCCTGATCCAAATACATATTTCCCAGGTACACAGTTGTTTGACATCACATACACACATCATATATTACTAAAGATAGTCCCTGTCCCGACTCTGGCGTTTCTAGGTGCTTGCATTCAAAAATGGCAACTTATTTTCGATTTTAGTGGGTTTTGCAACATTGGTTTTTCATCAAAAATTATACAAAGGTACATTTCCCTTCCACATATATCCAAGTAACTTTCCAAGTCTCTAGCTTAAGCACATTGTCTACAATAATCATAATTAGCAGGGTTTTGCCCCAGAACATGGTACAAATTGGAGTTTGGGCTCAAATCGTGAGGGCATTTTTCAAACTAAGACTCTCAAAGTTGTACATTCCTGTCATTTGGTTGCAATAAATTATCACCGTTTCTATAAAATATATATTTGTTGCAATTCAACCCCCCAAGTGTTTGGGTCCGCCTCCAGAAGTCTGGGTGGGTCAGTGATCACATGTCTCTCCTTGCTGGCAGTGGGCTGTTGACAGGAAACACTCAAAATTAACATACCCCATTCAACAGAAAGAGCCTTTTGTGTGGGCTCCAGCAGGCTGCCTGGAAGTCTCTCCTCAATCAATCAACAAGGTCATGTGATATCCTGCCTCCTGGTGTGGAATCTCTGAGGTGTTAAGGTTTCCCAGCCTCTTGGCCTCTGGGAACAGCAGCTGGCTAGATTTTCAATTAACCAACAAGTTTTGAAGTCCCTCCCCTCTTGCAACTCCTAAATACATTTTCCCTGTCAGAGTTTAGACCGCTAGCGCCACCTTGGGGAATTTGTCGGTACTGCATCCATTTTTGAGTTGTCTTGAATTACTGCATTTCAATAGAGTTGTCTTTTACTTGATAGTATAGGACCCTTGCTTAACATTGTTTTGATGGCATCCTTGCAGTAGAGTGGTGATGTGGAACCCCCCACAAGAAGGTTGTATCATTGGAGTGGTCTCGTGCCAACTGCGCAGTTCTCCTATTCTAGCGTGAATGTGGGCGGCGATAGCTCATCCCCACATTCCCCCAGTCTATTGATTTAGTTTGACATGGGTCAAAACCCTTGACACTATGTGCACATTTCTTTCATGTCTGCATGCATATGTTCTTCATGTCTGTGTGCGAGTATTCTTCAGGCTCTGCTGACCTGCTTACATCCTATCCGGAGGTAGGAAGGCCATCTAAGGCATTTTGCAGTGCCCTAGATAATGTTTGCAAATATTGAAATTTTGAAAAATAAAAAAGCTGATATGAATTTATTTTCACCTGAAATGCTGTGATTACTGCCATCATGCTGCTGGGCTCTGCTTTCTTGTGGCCACCGTGCTGTTCTCATGCAGCATATGTTTGTGCTGCCACTACTTTCAGCTGAAATCGCGGCAATTTCAAGATGGCTGCGGCTTTTGTCTCTGTTAGCATGTTTTGCCAGCACACTTGTGTGCTCTGATTGGCCATTGACAAGCTTTTTTTGACCAACTGGGGACCAGCAGGTTTTAGTCGGCCCACTCACCAAAGGCCCACTCCCAAGGCCCCTGTCTGCTTCAGGTATGTTTTCCACTCCCCCCTTGCATATACATATACGTGTTTTTCCCATGTGCCCCACACCCCCCTCCAGTCCCCAGTGTTGTTCCCATTTGGCCCCACCCCTCTCCAGCCCTGTGTTGTTTCCATGTGCCCCCCAACCACCACTTGCCCCCCGTGTTGATCCCATGTGCCCCCCCTTGCCCCTGTGTTCTTCCCATGTGACCCCCACCCCACCCCACCACCCTCTTGCCCCTGTGCTTTTCCCATGGGCCCCCACCCCTCTCCAGTCCCCTGTGTTGTTCCCATGTGCCCCCCACCCCCTCCAGTCCCCCGTGTTGTTCCCATGTGCCCCCACCACTCTCGAGCCCCCTGTGTTGTTCCCATGTGCCCCCACCACTCTCCAGCCCCCTGTGCTATTCCCATGTGCCCCCATCCCCCACCTTTTGCCCCCGTGTTGTTCCCATGTGCCCTCCACCCCCTCCAGTCCCCCGTGTTGTTCCCATGTGCCCCCCCCCTTGCACCCCTGTGTTGTTCTCATGTGCTACACACCCCTCTCCAGTCCCCCGTGTTTCCCTTGTGTCCCCATCCACCTTTTGCCCCCCATGTTGCTCACATGTGCCCCCCACCCCTCTCCAGTCCTCTGTGTTGTTCCCATGTGCCACTCACCCCACTCCAGTCACCTATGTTGTTCCCATGTGCCCCCATCGCCCTCTCACCCCCTGTGTTGTTCCCATGTGCCCCCACCCCTCTCCAGTCCCCTGTGCTGTTCCCATGTGCTCTCACCCCTCTCCAGTCCCCCGTGTTGCTCCTATGTGCCCCCACCAGTCCCCTGTGTTGTTCCCATTTGTCCCCTGCCCCCCTCTTGTCCCCTGTGTTGTTACCATGTGCCCCCACCCTTCTCCAGTCCCCTGTGTTGCTCCCATGTGCCCCACACCCCTCTCCAGTCCAACGTGTTTTTCCCATGTGCCCCTCACCCCCCTCCAGTCCCCAGTGTTGTTCCCATTTGGCCCCACCCCTCTCCAGCCCTGTGTTGTTTCCATGTGCCCCCCACAGCCCTGTGTTGTTCCCATGTGACCCCACCCCCTTCTTGCCCTCGTGTTGTTCCTCATGTGCCCCCCATCCCCTCTTGTCCCCCGTGTTGTTCCCATGTGGCCCCAGTCCCCCATGATGTTCCCATGTGCCCCCACCCCCTTCTTGCCCTCGTGTTGTTCCTCATGTGCCCCCCCATCCCCTCTTGTCCCCCGTGTTGTTCCCATGTGGCCCCAGTCCCCCATGATGTTCCCATGTGCCCCATCCCTCTCCAATCCCATGTGTTGTTCCCATGTGCCCCCACCCCTCTCGGGTCCCCTGTGTTGTTCCCTTGTGCCCCCTCACCCCCTCCTCCCCCTATTGTTCCCATGTTCTCAAGTGCCCCACCCCTCTCCAGTCCCCCGTGTTGTTCCCATGTGCCCCCCCTCTTGCCCCCTGTGTTGTTCCCATTTGCCCCCCTCCTGCCCCGTGTTTTGTTCCCATGTGCCCCCAACCCCTCTAGTCCTTTGTGTTGTTCCCATGTGCCCCCCACCCCCCTCTTCCCCCCTGTGTTGTACCCATATGCCCCCCACCCCCTCCAGTCCCCCGTGTTGTACCCATGTGCCCCCACCCCCCTCCTGTCCCCTGTGATGTTCCTCACCCCACCTTCCGGTCCCTCATGCTTTTGTTCTGTGCCCCCCCTTCTGCTGGAGCTGTCTTGATACACTTTGTTCACTGCTACCATCGTGTAACCAACATTGAGATTTCTGACTTTCTATGTACTCATGGACTCTTGGTGCTCCACCCTCTTTCTACTTTTAATGCTGGACTTCCACTTCATCTCATTCTCATGGTGTCCATGAATCATGCTGTGACCTTCCTCAACTTGAATCCTGGTTGCATTTGATTGTTCTCTTGTAACATTATGTGTTATTTCTGACTCCTGCAACTGTTTTCATTCTCCCCTCTTGTTTCTCCACCTCTCTCCACCCAACCCTCTTGTCCCTTGTGATATCCCTGTCCACCCCCTACACCCCACTGTGATGCCTGCCGACTTGAAATTCCCTCTTCTTGCTGTATCACCTTCTTCCCCCTCCCCCACTGTATCCTTAGCACTTATGCTTTTCAGATATGTCGCCTGACCAGTTTGTTAGCAGCCTGTTTGCCCCCCCCTCTTTTTGTTTTTCTCCTACCTCGTCCACTCCAGCACTATCTGAAATGTTGTCAGGTCTAGTATGATAGTTGCTTGTTTTGTTCTTACCCTTTTTCCTCTATCCCTCTACTTCTACTCCTACCCCTCCTAACCCCTCCTAACCCCCCTCCTCTTGTTAATTCCGGCACTACCTCAATTGTCGCCAGGCATAGTAATGTAGACGCTTGTCTGTCTCATTATCTTGCCCTCCTCCCCTCCCTATCACTGTCAACTGCTCTTACTCTATCACTTATGCCTCCCGACCTATTTGATAGCAGCTTGTTTTGTCTGCCCCTTTCCCTTTTGTTTTCTCCTAGCCTCGCCCCCTCCAGCACTATCTGAAATGTCATCAGGCCTAGTATGATAGTCGCTTTTTTTGTTCTTCTCTTTCTCCCTCTACTCCAACCCCTCCCCCCTCCTCTTGTTAATTCTGGCACTATCTCAATTGTCGTCAGGAATAGTAATGTAGCCCCCTCCCCTCTCCATCATTGTCTATAGCACTTGCACTATCTGAAATGTCGCCAGGTTGTATCTGATAGTTAATTTTTCACATTCTGATTGTATCAAGGACTTGTAAGAATGTCACTGTTTTTTCCCATGTTCCCTCCCTTCCTTGAAGCGCTTTGAAACACATTGTGTGTAGGCGCTATATATATAAACAATCAATCAATTTATCAATCAACGTCTATGTGATATTCATGTCTATATGTTCTTATGTCTACTACATGTACTTTGTGTATATGTGTATAGTCATCCAGGGATTCTCTATCTCTGTATATATGTATAGTAACTACTACCTGTCATCCTACTTGTTACACCATCTATTCTATTCATAACGACAACTTCACGGTCTTAGTTGGTGCCGTATTCCACCCTGGACTCCTGGGGCGATAGGGCTGTCTCAGCAGGTAAACAGAAAAGATTGTAGTTTGGGAGGATATCTTGCACTCACACCGTACACTTGATCTAAGTTTTTACATTTTTACAAGTCCAACATCATTATTCATAAAGTCACTCCAAGTGTTCCTTCAATAAGAATGTTTTCAATTCTTCTAGAGAAAAACACAGCCGACACGTGTTTCGACCACTGGTCGTTCTCAAGGCCCATGTACACTCCCTATAACTCTTAAATTTGTCTCAGCAGGTATCGTTTCTCACTGGACGATACTGGTGTGGGCCAGGAATTGAAATCGGTACTTGCATACTCATCTGAGTAGTGGCAGAGGGTATTACCTGCCTATTGATCTGCCCCATTACACGTATACAAAACTAAACCCAAAATGGTATTAACAGATCAAAACGTTTACACATTAGTAACAATAAAAAAGAAGAGTGAGCTTAGATTTCAGCAATGCTGGTTTTATTGTTACTTAAATGTTGCAT
Source organism: Ambystoma mexicanum (assembly GCF_040938575.1). NCBI lineage: Eukaryota > Metazoa > Chordata > Amphibia > Caudata > Ambystomatidae > Ambystoma > Ambystoma mexicanum. The sequence goes on from NC_090930.1 coordinate 322,579,933, forward strand.
TCCCAAAGTTTGTAGACTTCAACATGTATGTATATTAACACAAAATAAACTAAAATATCCACTGAGTTATACTCTTATACATTTTCCCCTCCTCCCTGCCTTATAATTTGCTTCTAGATCACATTCATTGATCAGGCCAACTACCTGTCATTTTTGGTATTTATCACCTGTATCTTGACGATCCCTTTTCAAAAATAATGGAGGATGACAAACAGACTAAAACTCAACCAAACTAAATATGATTCATGAACTGCATCACAAAAACAACAAACTCTGCAACTATTTATTTGCTGGAAAAATTGAAGTATGCTCCGAACCAACATTGAAACCTTAGATTTCTGATTCCTAGTGGATAATAATAATAATAATAATAATAATAATAATTTTAATATTGATTATAGAAATAATTTGTGTTCTTATCCTAGATTCCTCCAGCTTCTAAGAAGTGGAATGCACAATATGTCCCTCACCCTCGAACCAGTGGATAAATCAATAGTTAGAAGTGGATTATTTCATCCAATATTTATTTGTTACACCATACCCACCCGGACTAATAGCAGTCATCGCCTTGGTATACTTGGTAGACTTGACTACACTAGCAAACATTACCTAGACCTTCCAGACTACCTACTGAAGGATCTACAAAGAGTACAAACCTCAGCCGCGCGGCTCTTCCTGAGACTTGAGAGATGAAAACACATCACCTCAGGACTCTAGACATTCCATTAGCTCCCAGTCAAAGGCAGGACGTAGTTTAAAACCCCTTGTAATGCACACCATGGCGTCTATATGTCGGGCTGCTTAGATCCAGCAACACAGCACTATTGACAGTCCAACCCTTCAACAGTACCTCCGTTTTTAGTCCAGAATAAGGCATTTAATACAGTTTGTACAATGGAATACCATTTCATCTTGAGAAAATCTCTGCAAACCTGGTTGTTCACCAGGCCTAAAGAGGAGAAACAGCACTGATGCTACTGCAAGGGGGTGATTTCGCTCACGCATCCTCGACAAGGAACATGGAACATGGAACATCAAGACCTTTCCTCAAGAACAAATAGAGCACACACAAACTACCACCCCAGTAATGAACCAAAAGCTGACAAGAGCCACTTGCCTGATACAAAACAGCACACACGTGCATGTGTGGCTCACCACAATCACTGCAGCTGAAAGTCTTCTTCTAGAACCACTCAACAGCCCACACTAATTTCAGAGGAACTGAACAGAGATTTCTCTGCATAAACATGCACCACTTCTACTATTCCAATACAGAACCCCCCCCCCGCCCCAGTACAATGTAGATACCTTTTTGTTTGTGGGTGGGAGCTTAAACACATACACCCTACAATGCCCACACCTACCCACACTCCGGTCAGACCTGGTAGAGTTGAACAGGATACTAACACCCCAGACTCCTGTCTGGATACACACCCACGAAGTGACTTCACCAAGAAGCACATAGATACAAACTGGCTCACAGGAAACGGGTTCTTCCATGCTGCACTCATCAACAATCCAGGATTCACACATGTCCGTCTATGGATTTTCTTTTTCACTTGTATTCTTCAATCGCATTATACAATCAAGTATTTGTATCATTCTACTTTTTATTTAAAAGTTACTAAAACTCTGCCAACCCTAAAAGTTACAATAAAGAAATAGAACTAAACAGTGTCCTACTTTTTTCGATGCATTTTACTGTTCTCCTAATTAGTTCAGAATGGCTAGAAACGCAGAAGTGTAACATCAAACCTTATGAATTTAGATAGCTTTTTGGTTGTGGGAGACTAAACACATACAGAAATAAAGTACGGTTTGAGACCCACAAACCATGAAGGTAATCCAGGAGCCATATGATGCTTTGCTTCTTGAAGACGCTGATACAATTTCCACTTTCCTCAGAAATTCCATTTCTTCGTCTGAATAGTGAGATGCCACATATTTTTACAGGTTATTTGATAGACAATTATTTAAAATTCCTTGCTGCAATATATTCATATGGAAAACTGGGTTGCCACTGTATCATGTTTCAGGTCATCTATGTGTATTGGTTAATTGCTATTTTAAAATAAACAATCGCCTCCAGATTGATTTATTTTCATGTTGTTCACGTCTTAATATGTTCCGATGTAATTATCTAATGCTAAATTCATTGCTACAACGCTGGGGTCTGCAGATTTAGGGAATGGTGTGTGGTTAGTTGCCATAGGAACATCTTTCCTTGAATGGATTCTAATCCCATGACAACTCGGTTTTAAAACCACCATTATTCTGACATATTAAAAAAATACGATCAAGGTCAGATTTAATAACAGACTATTCCTTGCATTTTTGGAAAATGCAGAAGGAAACTGCAAACAAGATTCCACTGAAAGATAACACTTCACGATTTCTTATTTTTTTGTTTAACCCCATTTGAGTTTTTAAATCTGATGGCAAGCATCATGATTTCACACGTAACACTTTTCGATGTTTTTGAATGCGGCATTTCAGGAGTGCAGACTTCGTGCTGCTGGTATTACATCGACAGATGTTAATCCTGTAGACAGAATTGTTCTTTTGAGTACTTGCCTCTGAGATGCCAATAAAGCTACTCGTTTGTTGCAAACGCCGGTGGCAGCAGTAACAGGCGGAGGCATCATTTATCTCTTTATGTGGAAATGTAATGCATTCATGAGCTGTTCATCACATATGGATGCAAATCCGGAGGACTGGCAACGTGTTGAATTGATCTAGTTTGCCTCTGTAGGATTTCACTATGAAAAAACCCATTAAAAGCAGATTCACTTTGCAAAAATGAACAACGTGTAATTAGAACTGTAATAGAAAGCCATTGAGGACAGTTGTATGGGCCTTTATGCTGTCTACCGCCAAACAATCAGTGCTAGCATCACCACGTCCAAATAACTGTTTATTGGTTTCATTTTGTTGGTGAATGACACAAGAAAAATGTGTCATCTTTACATTGAAGTGAAGAGGGTTTGGCTATATGAAACATATGAGCACCTATTTAAAATAATTTGCTTTAAGCCGTTTTTCCCGCACTGAAGTTTGAGTTCGAGTTTTATTTATACACACTTCGGCCAATGGTGCTGCAAAACAGTACTATAGAAAACGACAACCCGTAGCAGACAGGCAAGCTATAGAATACATGTTTGTGATTTAAAACAGTGCTTTGAGAGGTAGGCAGCTCTGCACTTGGTGGAGATACATTTCAACTCTCCATGCCCAGATGAGCCTTATGGTAACAATTAAATGAAATGAAATGATATTTAATTTATATCGCGCTCGTACACAAGTGTTTCAAAGCACGACCAGGAAAAATGGGAGGTGAACAAGTGAGAACAAAAAAAAAAGAAAACAGCGATCTACTAGGCCCAATGACATTTAAGAAAGTGCAAGTGCGTGAAAAATGGACACGGGATAAAACGCATGGAAGGGGGGGAGTGGAAAGTGTGGAGCAGAGGAGAGAAACAGAATAAATATTCAAATAAATAAATAAATGATATAAACCATGGTAGTGCAGCCAGCAAGTGGCAGGTGAAAGTTAGTCAGATAAGGTATATCTGATAAGTGCACAAGAAATTCTGTGAGGGGGAGTGTATGGGTACAGATACAGAACCCTAGTGCAGGGGGTGGCCTGGAGGCAGTGCAGGAGGGTGTTCGGGTGATCAGGTACCTGGGCCCGAATGACAGAGGGTGGCCAGGTGTACGATGCCAAAAGAAGAAACAGAACAACAGGGGAGAAGGGGGCAAAGTCAGAGGCAAAGAGGAAGGTCTTGAGGTGCTTCCAGAACCGGAGACGGTTTTCCTCAAGTTTCAAGGTGGCAGGAGGCTGCTCCAAAGGGTGGCACCAGCCGATGACAGAAATCTACCCCCAGCTCGTTTCTTTGCAAAACGGCTAACCCTGAGGGAGTTTGAAGTAGAGGAGTGAAGGCCTCAAGAGGGGAGGTATTTACAGAGGGATAGTTGAAGGTATTTTGGACCCAGGCCCCAGAGAGCCTTGTGGACGATGCAGATGGTTTAAAATGTAATCCTTGCATCCACTGGGAGCCAATGAAGGGATTTCAGGGCAGGAGAGATATGATCCCAGGGCTTGAGGCCAAGGACAAGTTTCGCAGTCCTGTTCTGGATTAGTTGTAAAGGAGCGGAGAGTGGAGGCAGGTAGAGTTAGAAAGAAGCTGTTACAGTAATCCAGTCTGGAGAGAACCAAAGCTTGGGGACAGTGAGCTTTTGGGGGAAGTAGAGGAAAGGCAGAGTACCTCTAAGGAGGTGCAATAAAAAGTTTGACTTTTTGGAGACGTCAGAGATGTGTGCGGGGAAGGAAAGTGTAGAGCCAAAGATAACCCCGAGGTTCTTAGCCGCACAGGTGGGAGTAGGAGGAGAGCCAAGGGAGGCCGGCCAGAGAGTGAGAGGAAAGGATGGAGAGGGTGTACCAATAAGAAGGATCTCCGTCTTGTTGGCATTTAGACATAGATTGTTGATGGCACAACAATTTTGAATGGCGATTAGACAATCAGAAATGAGGGAAGGAGAGGATGAGGCTGATGAAGGAAGCCTGAAAATGAGTTGGATGTCATCAGCATAGCACTGGAAAGTTGAGCAGAAAATGGAGATGCAGTAGGCGACAGTTGCCAGGTATTGGTTGAAAAGCCAGGGCGGGAGGTTAGACCGCTGGGGGACACCACATGTGGAGAGGGAGATAGAAGATAGGACCAGTTGTACCTGGGAGGGTCGATCGGAAAGAAAAGAGGCCAGCCAGGCCAGAGCTGATACCCAGGTTGTCACGGAGACAGAGACAATTAAGCATGGTCGTTTGGTTGACCGTGTCGAACGCAGAGGAGAGATCAAGAAGGATGAGGACAAAGGGAATGTTGGAATCGAGGTTGGAGAGCAGGTCTTCATGTATGCTCAGGAGAGCAGTTTCCATGTTTCTGGCAGCTCCAAAGCCATATTGGTGGTCATGGAGGCAGCCAACAGAGTCGGAATGAAGATTAAGCTGACAGATGGCCAGCTTTTCCAGGAGCTTACCCAAAAAGGGAGCAATGGAAATTGGGGGTAGTTTGCCGGACATGATGGATCAGCAAATGATTTCTTGAGGAGAGGAAGTGCTTAAGAGGGGAGGGGAAAGAGCCAGAGGCAAGGGAGGGGTTGCAGAAATCGGCAAGGGCCAGAGCAAGGGTGTCAATGTGGTCCTTAATGGTTTTAGAGGAACAGGGATGGACCTGTTTTGATAAGGTTTTCTTAGATCGGACTTGTCTAGTTACCTCATCAGGAGAGAAAAGAGGAAAGGAGGAGAAAGGGGGAGGGGAAAACTGAGGGAGAGTCAGCAAGCCGAGGAGAGGGAGGAGGAGGGGGAGTGGAGGAGAGGGTGGACATGATGTCCTGGGTTTTAGAGATACAGTGAGAGGCAAGGGCATTGCAAAGAGCCTTGGAGGTGAGAGGAGGGGTGGAGGCTGCCGCAGGTTTTTGCCAGCTCCTTGAAGATTTTGGCCAAATGTTTAGATGCCGCAGGGATGCAGAAAGTGAGTCAGTATTGCCTTTGGAGCAGGCGGCAGGCCAGTTTGTCAGAGGATGAGCAAGAAGCCCTCCATTTCCTCTCCACCGCACTACACTTCCGTTTAAGTGTAGCTAGGTCAGAGTCATACCAAGAATTGTACTTGGCTTTGGACTTCAAACGAATCCTCACGACAGGGGCAAGAGTATCCAGAGTAGCAGAAATAGAGGAGTAGAGAAGAGATAGGGTTGTGTCAGGGTGTGAGTCACCCTGGAGTGGAGGAGGGGGGGAGAAGGTTGCAGCGAAGGCCTCGAATGACACACGCTTCATGGGCCGGATGACCGAGAAGGTGGATTGCAATCTAGGAGTGGATTTGGGCTCGGGGAGGAGATGGAGAGATGAGAGGAGAGGAGGCAGTGATCGCTCCAGGAGAGAGGAGTGGTAAGGGGGTAGAGAGGGGGAGGCCCGACGACATCAAGACATCAAGTGTGTGCCCAGCAGAGTGAGTCGGGCCAGAGGGAAGGATAGAGAGGTAGATTGAATCGCAGGGGTCGTGAAAGAGTGCAGATGAGGGACAGGTTGAATCAAGATGGATATCACCAAAAAGGAGAAGTTGAGTGGTTGAGGCCAAAAGGGAGGAGGAGAGGTCAGCCCAGTCAGAGAGAAAAGAGGTGATTTGACCGGGGGGGGTGATAGAAAGTAGCAACATTAAGAGAGTGGCTAGAAGCGAGAGAGAGCCTGCAGACTAGGCATTCAAAATAGAAGTAAGCTTGAGTGGGAATGAGAGAGGCAGGAATCCACTCAGGGAAGATCAGGGCTACACCCCCTCCAGGCTGGTGGGATCTGGGGCTGAGAGACTCTTGTAGCTGTCAGGGAGGAGAGTGTCAAAATGTGCGACAGAGCTGGTCGTGAACCACGTCTCGGTGAGACCATGGACATCAAGGTCGAGTTCTTCTAAGAGGTGATAGATGTCAGAGGAGTGTTTAACAGACGAGCGAGAGTTGAGAGTGGTGAGATGGAGAAGGTTGCCAGCCTTAAAGACCTTCGGGGGAGGGGTACAGACCAGAGGTATACCCTGCGGAGGTGTGGAAGGAACTTGGGATGGGGCAGAGGAGGAAGTGGAGGAAGACAAGGTAGCCATGGGAAGAGAGTAGGGGACAGCTGGAGATGAGAGGAAGTTATTGAGGCGAGGGAGCCACCTATCAAAGAGGAGGAGATTAGCCTTGCACCATAACAGTACCATTTAGATAGACGTTAATGAAGACTCTGGAGGAGTGAACGAGATCCATACGGACTTCCCAGCGAGTGCCACCATTAATGGGAGAGGAGGAGACAGGACAGAGCACAGAGATCATATGAGGGGTCCAAAGATCAGGTGAGGGAACGAAAAAGACAGTGAGGGTTTGTATGGCAGAGGCTCTGAAATAGGTATCAGCGATGGGGAGACCTGCGTTAGAAGCCAAGATTTTCTTTTTGAATTTCTTCTTACCAGACTAGGAAGGGAAGGAAAGTTGATAGAGAAACAGTTGGAATCGATAGGAGAACTAGATAACACCATGGGCAGGTAGAGAGAGGAGGCAGTAGAAGAAATAAACAAGATCAGATGTATGGAGCAGGCAATAGGCTAGCAGGTTACAATTTAGGGCCGAAGTAAGGTGAACAAAAAAAAAACCTGCACATTTTGATTTACAGAAACACACCCAAAATATGATTTACATAAACACACCCAAAATTGACTTTCCCAAACACACCCAAATTTGACTTACAAGGCAGTTGCTAAGGCACCAATAGGTAAAATAAATGAGGTAGTATTATAAGTGAGTGCTTAGATGAGAGCATGAAGGGAAGACCAGTTGTAAACAAGAAGAAGGTAGAGTTGAGGTCCATCAAGTGAAGTCAAAAAGGGTAGGCAGAAGGAGGGAAACTAACCAATAGAGAGAGATGTAAGAGAGTCTTGGAAGTCCAGTTTCATAGCTGAGGCAGCTGGCAGTCCCAGGGAGGTTCAGGCTGTTGTACTAGCATCATGTAGCATCCCGGTAAGCAGACAGGGAAGCTGACAGGGGCCTTAGAAGTGGGCCGGCTAAAGCCTGCTGGTGCCCCAATTGGTTAAAAAGGAACAGCAGCAGCCAATCAATCAAGATGATGGAGGAAGGTCCTTCAGGAGTCACTGCCTCACAGGCAACTGCAGGTGAAAAAATACAAATTTTGAGGACTATGTGCTTGAAAAAACAGGCAGCAGGAGGTAGAACACACTGCCAACTGGTGCATGTTCTTGCACTATTTTAAAATGAAATTCTACAGCAAAATGCACTTTTTGGAAATTTTTCGTTTTTCGCTTTTTAAAAGCTGCTTTAAGTAGAACAGATGTTGCAGGAACACTGGCAAAGCAGCTACCTGGTGGAAGATGGTTCAGAATTTAGCCAGGCAGATCAGGGATTCCATGAAGGCAGATGGAGGGGAGGGAGGCTGACAGACCTCGAGCTCTGTAGGATGCAGGCAATGAAAACACAAGCAAAAGCAATGGCCCTTTGGTGACTGCCGGTGGCCCGTTTGGCTAAAAAGGAACAGCAGCAGTAAATCAATCAAGACGATGGAGGAAGGCCCTTCAGGAGTGACTTCCTCACAGATACAAAGAAGCTGGCAGCCATGTTGGAAATATGGCAACTGCAGGCGAAAATATCAATTTTGAGGACTTTGTGCTTGAAAAAAAGGCAGCAGGAGGTAGAACACACTGCCAACTAGCGCGGTGTTGTTGCACTATTTTAAAAAAATGAAATTCTACAGCAAAATGCACTTTTTGGAAATGTTTTGCTTTTCGCTTTTTTAATGCTAATTGAAGTAGAACAGATGTTGTAGGAACACTGACAAATCACCTATCCGCTGTAAGAGGGTTTCGAATTTAGCCAGGCAGATCAGGGTTCCATGAAGGCAGATGGAGGGAAGGGAGGCAGAGAGACCACAAGCTCCGTAGGATGCAGGCAATGGACAAAAGGAGGAAGGTTGAAAGGGGAATCACAAATATTCCAGTGGGTCAAAGTTTATATTGAATTTGCTCCATGTTGTTGATAGGTGAGTGATAGAAAGACATGGGAAGATGGCGGTTTAAGATCCAGTTGCTTGATGTGGATTTTCTCGGATCAGAATCGTTTTTGTTGGACTATTCTTACAGCACCAGAACTCCCAGTTTCACTTTTGTTTTGACTACTTGGGGTGGGATCGAGGTGGCGGGTGAGAAATTGAATTGCTGAGGTTCTTTGTACAAATAGGCCTTAAATTCATCAGTTTGCAGTTTCCTTGCACACACTCAAGAGTTGAGTGGGAATTAGGTTCGTCATCTAGGATTCAGCAGTTCACCAGATGCTTTCGACCAAGTCAAAGGTTGGCTCTTCTCATTCCCAGCTTTTCACGCCTCCTTAATGCTTCTAGCAGATTTCCCTGTCCCGATCCTTAGGCCACGCAGCCATCATGTGGCTCCCGTTCAGCGGTGTGCCCTTTCCAGGGGCGGCATTTTTCTGGAGAGAGCCTCCCAATGTACATTCCCTCATGGTTTCATTTATCCATCCTGCATTTTCTTGGTCTTCACTTCAGACATTGTTTCTTTGTATTTAAGAGACCTTATTCCCTAATCAGGGGGGCATTACATTCCATTTTCTTGTATTTTATTAGGTTTTTGTAAGGTTTCAAACAATGGCAGTGCTCTTTTGATCGGCCACATTTATCGGGCAACCATTTCAGCAGGCTTTATGTAGTGCTAGCCCTTTCTCCTGTGCAGGCTGTGCGTTTCCTCCATCTGTCTGTTTGATTGAACGGCTCAGGTAGCAGCATTTTAGTGCACCTACTTTTCACTAGGTCACTGGGACAAGATAATTTGGGAGACAAAGTGCCTAATGGGATTTTGTAGTAGCGGGTAGTGCTATACTGCTTACTTTATCAAGTTGCTTCCTAAATCATGTAATTTTGGTCATGTGACCCTAATAATGCTGCCAACTCTGCCTGGGTAAGTGAACGAGGAGCCTTTTCCCCATTCCCACAGTTGCTTTACAACACTTGGGAAGACATGTTGTGGTTGTTGCAGTAGCCCCTTTTCTCGGTGTGGTTTAATGTCCCTCACAGTAGAAACTAAGCCATCTATCAGGTTTCACTTGTTGTCATTATGTTGAAGGATGGCAAAATCTTCACAGCCCCATCTAGATCAAACCTTTAGTTGAGCTGGTCATTATGTTTTCACAAGCTACTTTATCAAATGAGATCAGGTTAGCTGTCTCCACCGATCAATCTTATAGGTGGGTATCGGAATGGTGGACAGTACGTTGAATGCGTCAAATAACTCCCTACTGTTTACGATCCATTTTTGTAACAGCGCCCTCTCTTCTGTGCCCTGACAGCTTGTCCCCTAAAGGGAGTAGAATATATCTATGACTGATCTGGTGGAGTGCTTTGCTCTATTATTGACTACGCTTCTCTAGCCCTCTATGATTGAAATACCACTCCATTTTCTTTTCCATCTTTTTCACAATTGAAGCTGTTCAAAGGCAATCTGACTAGACCTAGTCTTTTCTGTATTCACCCCCCGCACTCCTTTACATTTGTATGGGTTGTTGGTAATCGCTGTTAGTGCCTCTGGCTGCGTTGTGGGTTTGGATATATGCACACATGGGCACAATTCTGTTTACCATGAGGCCACGACGCGGGACGCGGAAAACGCTATTTTCAGTTGGGATTGATCCCAGTTATTACAACTTTATTAACGGTCACAAGAAACATCATTGGATATGCCCAGATTTGAGAAAGGCACCTAGCCGAAACACCTGTAATCTATAGGGGAAATTAATCAAACTCACCCATCACATAACCTCCCTTGGATTCAGCATTATTTTTCTGGCGCAGTAATAAGGTGTGGTCACAGTAGCCTGTTTTCTGTTTACCATGAGGTCAGTCATTTGCCATGACTTCTGAGGGCTAGAATCATGGGATTCACACTAGAGGTGGTAAGGAGGGATTTGGGATGCTTCTTTAAGGCATTCATGAGGCAGAATTTCACTTCTTTTGGTATGTTATGTCATGCTTGTGTAATTAATAGAATACACTTGAGAGAGGAGAGAGGCTGACATACACCACAATATTAGCAAACTTGCTAAGGCCTAGTTGCAATTGATTAGCAGAAACAGCAATAGGTAGGTTTTCCAAGCAGCCCGTAACAGCAGAGCAGTCCTCTTGCCACTTCTTTCCTAGGTTTACCTGAAATGCTACCATACCAGGTCAGCGCTGAAGCTCAGCGATGTTGGTTAGCTGGCATGAGGGAGGTGTGAAAGAAAATAGCATGGCAACTCAGCTGAAGGGAGCAGTGGACTGCAGCAGTGAATCAGTGCCACTCTGCCACTCAGAAGAATGGTCCTAAGTGAAAAGATCTTGTTAAAAATATCTTTTCACTAAAAGACCGATTTACAAAGACAGCTCTGTGCGAGCACAGATCGGTCTTTCTAATTCAAACTGTCCCACCCCTGCCGCACACAAGTGACCCAGAAGCACAGGACCAGGAGAATGGTTGGGTGCGTGTGTGTTGGTGTGTGTGTTTTGCATATGTATGTGTTTTGGTTTGGGGTTGTGTGGGGCTGGGGCTAAGAGATGGGACTTTGTGGGTGCGTGTGTGTTGGTGTGTGTATTTATGTGTTTTGGTTTGGGGGTGAGGGGTGGGGTGGTACGGTGCAGGAGGAAGAATGGGGGGATCATGGTGTGAAACCCCCCAATGTAAACCACATTTTAAAGGTCCCAAGAGACAAGGGCCCTCATTACGACCCTGGCGGATTTTTTCCGCCATCGACGGACTTTCCGGCCATGGCGTAAAGTCCGTTTACGCCATGGCGGATGGTGGACTTACCGCCCCATTCCGAGGTCGGCGGGGCGGTAAGTCCCCATTGACCCATTTACCCTTCCCCATTCCCATTTCGGCCCCATAGGGTATAATGGGAGTGGGGAAGGAGTTAATTACGCCACCGTAAATTACGGTGGCGTAATTAACACCACGGTCCCATAGCGCCATGGATTTCTACACCCGCAAAAAGCGGGCGGAAAAATGACCATGGCGCTATGGGAACTCGTAGTTGGCGGTAAGGGGTCGGCGCAGCTAACGCTGGCGCAAACCCCTTACCGCCAGGGTCCTAATGAGCCCAAGGACCTTTACAATGCCGGTTTTCCGATCCAAAGAAAATCTTTCAATGTAAATAGGTCTTTTTCACTTGAGACTTTTAAAAAAAGGTCTTTTCACATAGAACAAGAAGAATGCATGAACGTGGAGCTGTATCTGGAGTGTATGAGGAGAATCTCAGAAGCACGGCTGCCAGAAATGATTACCAATTTAACTCCAATTTAATTTAATTGGTCAGATCTTGAATGCTTGTAAGTGCTACTACTATATCATAATTTTGTAGTCAAAGTCCAAACTATGCTGCATGAAAAGAAGGCCAAGTGATTAATGTGCCCAGCATTATGTCTGGCTCATCTGTAAACATAGTGAGTCCAACGCAGGGATGAACTACAGGACTTGGGGCTTGACCAGTAATAACTAAACAGCGATTCCTTTGTGAAACCGGAGATCAAAACCTAGTTGGACATAAACTTGAATTGTGTCCCACTTTGGGCCACTGTATGGGTAAGATTTAAAGCATACTTGAGAGGAATATTTGTTAAAAGAAAAAATCAAAAGTAATCACATTTCACAGCAAGAGTTTGAGTCCGTGGCTTTAGGCATGATGCAACAATTAGAAATAATATAATGAAATGCCTAAGTATGATGTAAAGTAGGATTAACATAAAATGGGGGAAGCTTCACTGCTAGTAATGAGAGCCAAGTACTGGGAAGGTGGGGACACAATTGGGAAACCTCTCACTAACCTTTCAATATGGATGGAAACCAGTAGTGAATTGATAGAAAACTCAAATATGACATTAATCAGAGATGATGTGAAGATAAGTTAAGTCTTGTGACTTCTGCAATCAACATGCTCTGTCCCTAAAATGCTCAAGTAGCAAAACATTTTCTGCACAACCTTCCAGTTCCCAAAATAGGCAATTCCAGAAAAACTCTCATGGACAAATACATAACCCTGGGGAAGTGCACATGTCAATAACCTCCTAGAATTCTGAGAAATCTCCTGGATTGGATTGCCTGATGACTGACTACTATGTCATCAAGAAGTAAATTGTGCCCTCCTCTGTAGTATTCAAAATATGGTCATCCAAAAGCATTCCTTCCTGGGGCAATGACATGACCTAATTCGTCTACATACAGCAAGTCGAGGCGCTCAGTAGTGTGGAACCTACTATCTATTATCACTGATTAATCTGGATTGAGCGCTGGTGAGTAGCTCCCGAAGTTGTACACCACAACGAGACAAACTTCATAAAATCCTTTCAGTGAACCAGTAATATAGGGCTAGTTCTGGAAATAATGTAACGCTCACCTGGTTCCCACAGGGGCGCTGGTCTAGTCTGGATTGCTGTGGCCTCTTCTAGCGTGATGCGCAGGACCCGGAACACCGATTGGACAGGACCTCCAAATCGTGCTTGCCTGGCCCGTAGGAATATCCTTCTGCAGATGAGAAAGGGGATTAACAGTCTGCAGAATAGTGTGCTAGCTCCCCCCTCTCCCCCTTCGTTCCTCTCTAACTTCCTCCAAACCCCGGTTTAAGCTCACCTTATGGTTTGGAAGGATGAACTCTCCATCCTGCTTCTGGTGCAGGGGCGCGTGTTCGTCCAGTTACTTCACTGGATTTCAGAATGGCGCTGGCAAAATCCACTTGACTTTCCTGAGCGATGCGCCATAAGTATGAAAGTTCAAAGTTCAAGTGAGGCCCCCTTTATGTTGTCTTTCTAACCTGTGATCTGTCCTTTATTTCAGGTGCAGAATGAAGGCGATGCATCGAGGGGTTAAACTGCTGAGGTGAGTAGTGATGAGGGCGATCCCTCTAAATGTCCTTATCATTCCCCAGAAATGTCTCTTGTCCTTTAACCATAGGGGCCGGGGTACGGTACCTGCCAACGGGGTGGCGCCGACCCGAAATGTGGAAGAAAAGCCGGTAAGTATTATGGCTGTTAATCAGGCTTTCATTCTGTGTTCCTTCTGCTCACCTTTTGTTTCTTCCTCTCTCCCCTAGGTGCAGAAATGTGGCGTCCGATGCTGACAGCCGCGATGGAGCCGGGAGATGTCTCGAGGACAGGTGAGTGAAGCGTGGCGCTGCAGCGAGCAACGCAATGCTTTTAAATGGAAGTCTTTCTTCAGGGATGCTGGCGAGAAGATTCCGGATGCAGGTAAGAAGTTTGAAATAGTCCTTGGTTTTCACCTTTCTCTTCTCTTCCTTCCTTGCAGGTCTTCCAGGTTCGAGGCGGGTGTGGCTGGTGTCCAGGAGCAGGAGCAGACACGGTGAGCGTTAAGCTGCAGGAAGCAGAACAACGCGAAGCATGAGCTGCTGTCTGGGCGTGGCTTAAATAGCCTCCAAAGAAGTCCCAGGTATGTATCCTTCCCCAACTAGGTATGAATCCTTCCCTGGCCACACCCGAGTGAAAAAAATAGTCCCTATGAAAAAATAGTCCCTTTCAGGTCTCAGGGAGGCCTGAAGCGTGCAGCATGGTCTGCATCAGGTAAGTGCACAAAACACCTCCCTTTATGAGCCTGGCGCCTATGGCGCCAGGACTGATGTCCAACATGAGCCTGGCGCCAAAGGCTCCAGGACTGACTCCAAAGAGCCCCTATAAGGGGCCGCTGGACTTTTACCCGAGGGCATGATGCCTGCTTCCGGGGGTGCTCGGCCTGGCCTGGTGCTCCGGGGGTAGGCATCATGACAAATAATCCCTGATACCTCTGCATGTCAGGAACAGCACCTCCTCAGCCCTGATGCAGAAAACTCTTTCAACAATGTTTCCTGTCTCTTGTATCCCTTGGAATAGCTTTTGTACTTACTTGGAATCCTTTTATTGCAGTACTTCACACAACACCATGCAAATGGTCTAAAGTTTAAAACATTCAAACCCTAAAAAGGCACAAAGAAGTGTGTGTCCACCTGCTTCTTTTGGATATTGCCTTGAAACCAATGTCAATTTCCATCAGAAGGGAAAAGAACATTGAAGGCGTCCACATTAACATTTTAGAGAGAAACTTAATATGATATGGTTGCCATTTATGCACCAACGTCTATGATATTTTGCCAACCTTCTCTGACTGAGAGATGTAAAATATATCTGGGCTATCAGTTTGACTAAGGCAAATCCTAATTGTTAGAAAGATCCTTAATAGTATGCTGCTAAGACCCCTTCACCAGTAAGAAAGAAATATATGAAGTATCTGTGCATGCGGATCCTGAGAAATGTGGGATCTGCCCTATTTTTAGATCTTAGGAAACTGATTGATGAGATAAATGAAGAGTTACCAAAGTAGAATCATCGCCACCTTAGCATCTGTGGGAGGCTCAATCTCTGTATAGAAAGTTCACATTCAATAAAGGAAACCATTTTACGTAGGTTGCTTTAAATTCTACACTGCCTCTACTAACCTTATTCAAAAGTCTCTTTTGTGAATTAAGCTCCTCTCAGACCTTGTGTCATACCCAGCCAAATGGACAAACAATCTCATTGCACAATCTAAAAATGCCATTTTGCAAAGGGTTTTTGATTTTCCCAACATCAGGATATATCACCATGCAAACATCAATCAGCAGCCAAATCACTGATTATAAAAACCTGACTAGGATACATCCGGTTGGGTGGAAACAGTACACAAGCCACTAAAAAAGAAAACCTTGCTACTGGCGCTGTTTTGTAATAATATGCAGGGTAAAGATTGTTGAAAAGCTCCACCAGAAGAAATTTGGATTTATAATCTAAGACTTCTTATTACTGTATTTAATTGTGTATTGGTACTGGAGTTGTCCAATTGTTATCTTACTTTATTTTATATGAAAATTGTCGTTTGGTGGTTACTGTGATCTGTTTTGCGACTGTATGTGATTTTGTGATGAATTTGTGAGGGTTACGATTAATCTTTGTGTATTATAGCTAAATGAAAAAAAAATGTGAAGTTCTCTGCAGCATCTCTCATCTCCTTCATGTTCACAATGCATATCTTCAGAGCACAGCAGAGAAAAACATGTGTCGCTGTGTGATAATAGCAAAACAGTTGGGAAATAGGTCTTCTGAGGTTTGAGGCATGCATCATATTTATTGAGAACATGTAGGAGAATGGAAAATTACTTCCCTTCAATGCGATTGATAGCCACTACAGCCTCCTGAAAGCAGAGCGGTTAAGCTATCTTTGACTGAAACAACTCTTGATATCCAAAAACCCTGCTCCCATGCCGAAAAACAATAATATATTGATGATGATATTCTGACCCAACACGTAAGAACATCAAAACCTGCACCAAACTGATAAGATGTGCAGAGACTGGGCGCTTGAGCCACAAGTGGAAATACTGATGGCCTACTGGCAAGTTGTTGGGTGCAATCTGACATATGAGTTTTAGATGACAAGTTATCTACATGCACTAAATAATCATTTTGTGCACTTATTGAATGTCTACAAAAATGCATAGTTTTTTCTAAATAGAACATAACAAAAGCTGTAGGTGTCCTACTCTGAGTGCAGGATGCAAACACAGGTTCATGGGAGGCACGGATCTGGAATCAAAACAAGAGGGTGCAGTAAGTTTGTGATGTCCTGTCCAGCTTTACCGCAGAACAATCTTGTTAATGTACGTAACTGATCTGACAACACTGTGTACAAGGGGCAACCATGATGGGCACACATCGAATTTTCCAAACTGAAAAGGTCAGTTGACAACCTGGATTGCTGGACTAAGCAAATAGGGAATCAAGACACATTCTTCACCTAAATCTGGGGTTCATTTCTGGATCTTATAGCAGAGGAGTCTTATTTGATGCTATGCTACATGGGTTGTGATACCTTCTTTCTCCCACTATGAGCCCTTCACATTATGGGTTGCTAATCCCTGAATCTCTCTACTGTAAGCACCAAGAGGAAAGGGGACTGCAGGTGGTGATTAGAAGCAGATTGTTATACTGGTACAGGGACATTTTTGGTCTATTTGGGACTATCTGAGAAGGAAGGCTGGAGATGCATTTCATCTCCTCATGTTATCAATGTGTTCTCATATTTGGAGCAGGGGTGAAACAATGATTGGAGTGGTGCGGTTGTAATATGTTTTGCATGGGGAAAGTAACATCTTACAACTACATTTAGTTGTCAGTCTGGTATTGTGAGTGTATTATTAACTGTTGTTCACCTTTTATGTTTATTACAGATTGTTCCTTATTGATCTGGGTTTCAAATTATAAAATAAATAAAACAATAATTTGAAGACAAGATTTGGTAGCCAGCCATACATTGTCAGGGTGTTGTTACTTTAATTCCTTCTGTTCTATGGGCATGCTGGACATTTCATAGGACTATATTTCTAGTTCTAAGGACATGCTCAGCATTTCTAACTCTTACTATCAATGGTTGAATGATAAAAACAATGATTGCGCAAAGATGCACAGGAGCCTAGCCCTCCAAATGTGTAGTTCAATTGTTTTAGCTGCACCCATGGTACTCCTCTGCTGGCATAAGTTATCAAATGTGCCCATTTGATGATGACATCCATTAGCAATAAACATTTAAAATTATAGTTCTGCCTCTTGAGTGTAGCTAGTGTGGTGGCCCTCACATCGGTTCTTCTGATCTCGCAAAAGTCCTAAACATAAAAGAGCATCTTTAGGTTCAGACCTCCGAGCACATTACAACATTACAAATATTTATTTAAACATTATTCTGGCTGAATTCATTGCTGTACATGAGATATTGGGCAATATGAGTCTAGTGAAGATATGGAGATACCAATGGGAACTACCCCGGTTAAATAGAATGGCAACTGAAACGAATTGACATCATTTTCGTTGTTATAGTCCAGTACACCTTTGATAGGAATGTCCACCATGGGGACTAGAAGCACTATTCCAGAAAGGTTGGGAAGCTGTGTGCCCATGCTGTCCATTCCAGTCCCTCTACCATTCCCCTGCAGCAGAGCCACCGGGCAAAAGAATCCCCATTCTCAATTCAATTGCTACCTGTCGGAGGAAGAGCAAGGGTGGCAGTCACACAGGGAGCAGTAGCTTAGCCTCTGGATACTACTACCATTCCTACCTGTCCAAAAAGATCCCCTGCTTAACGAGTAACACAATACCAGATCTTTGTTGAATGTGCATAAATTAGCATAGGTGTTGCGTTCAGGACATTCAGGTTCTGGAAAATGCATCAGGCCGGACCTCCTCACCCCGCCCCTGGCCCATGAAGTCCTTCGGGCATAGACAGAAAAGGTTCTATACACAGTAACCATGGAAGGCCTGCCAGTCCTTCATGTTACAGACTTGGCTCTCTACATGACCCCACTTCAATATGAAGTGGCAGCGCTCCATGTTGACTAGGCAAGCTCTGAGCTTGGAGCAGTGAACTGGTGGAAACAGACACCATCAGTTCATGGAAAGGTACATTTGAAAACAAAATGTGTGTGTGTCTGTGTGGGCACATGCAAATGTGAGTCTTTCTGTGTGCATGTGTACACGTTAGTACACGTTAGTGCAAGTGACTGGGTGCATCTGTGTGTGGATATGTGTGTGAAGCAATATGTGTGTAGAAGGGGAGGGGGCTCAACAAGTGCATGAATGAGCTTCACAGTTGCATGCTGGCATATATCGGGCAAACTACACAGGCAGCATCAAAAAAAATGTTCTTGGGTCATTTCCAACATAACTTGACCACAGCCAGCTTTGAAAATGTAGTATAATGACATTGGGCACAACCAGCATGGGTGTGTGTTCTTATAGTGGCATTACTGGCATTTATAAGGAGAAGTGATAGGATCTGCTCTGGTACAGATGATTCAGAAGTCACTTTGAAGGTAAGACCTTTGCTTAGGTTCAAGGCACAGGTTAGGATAACAGGTACAGGTAAGGTAAACAGAGGGAGAAAATCAACCAGCCCCCTTACACTGGGCCAAGCTCCCTTCAACTGACAAACACAGAATCTCCAGGGGCATTCACACCACAGCATGCCACAGGCATACATTCCACCAGGCATTCTATCAAGCAAGCATTCATGCAGGACCAATGCAGGGAAATACAAGACATAACAAGAGCCAGCATGAAAGTGTTGTACATTGGCTTTACAGGAATATATTGGGAACTACATATTGAAAGTGTTTTAGAGTAGCAATGGTGGTATATTTTGTTTGCACAGTGATCCTGAATGTGTATTTTACAGCGGAAATTCTAACATATATTGTGGGCACATGAGTTATCAAGAGGTTTTACAGTGGCAACGTTGGCATGTATTGTAGACACAGTGATCCTGAATGTGTTTTTTGCCGTGACAATCCTGCCATATACTGAGGATACAGGCATCATGAAAGAGCTTTATAGCTGCAATGTTAGGCACTGTGATAATGAAACGGAGTTTCATAGTGTCAATGCTGGGTCATATTTTACAGTGGGAATGCTGATCTATAAAGTGGGCACAGTAATTATGAATGTTTCTTTTATAGGTAGCATGATGGTTTGTTTTGTGGGCACAGTGATCAAAAACATGTGTTTCATAATGACAATGCTGACATATGCTGGGGCATGCACATCTTGGAAATGTGCACTTTAGTGTCTCTGTGTGCTTTTGCTAATGGAAATCATTTGCTTTTTAATCATGATAATTGGGGGAGAAATCTGCCAAAACTTCATCACAGCTCTCTTGCTATGCTCCTTTGCTCACATTAATACAGGGGAAAATATGAATGTTCCTCCATTTGGAATAACACAATTTGCCATTCAGCTTCAACCATTTATAATTAGGTGCCCCTTAGGCACACCCTGCCCAACATCTGTCTCCAGCACTGCTACCATTAATGTTAATTGAATAATCTGCTCCAATGCTCTTAAGTAAAGACAGATGGCCTCATTAGGATTTTGCCATTCTGGAAACAAGGGTGCCGGTAAACTCACCGGAACCCTTGTTTCCGATTGGCAAACTCTGAGTCTGCCTGCCATGGCTGCTGTGTCGGACAGGTCTGACCCTGCTGGGCACAGCGGCCATGGTAGGCAGACCCACCATGGAAGAAACAGCACCGTTAGCGACGGTGCTGATGCTTCTGTGTCCCCACTCCCATAGAGTCCTATAGGGACTTACAATTTACCTGCACCTGACTTCCCGAGCCGCAAGACTCGTAAGCAGATGGTGGCACTGGGAAGTCAGGCACCAGCAAAATATTACGGGTCCAGCGGCAACCCACCCGTAGCACCAGCAGGGTTACTGCTGGACCCATAATCAGGCCCAGAGTGTGCTATAATATGTCTTTATATTTATAAGTATTCTTTGAGGGAACAAGGTGTTCTGACCACAAACACATAAGTTAGAAGCGCAGTATAGGTGGAAATCCTGTGAACAGTTGCCTTACATAAGAAGGAATGATAGTGAGTGACTGAGCTGTTGATGTTTAGGAATGATAGAAACATACAGTTGGGAAAGGATAAAACAAATGATAGGCAGACATCTGAGAGTACTAGCAATGTTCAAGGTCCTATGGGCCATGGATTTAGGGACACGGTGCTCATGCAGGGGGAGTAATAAGCCAGCGAGTTAACATTGCTCTTTCTAGGCCAAAGAGGTGAATCTTCAAGGCAGAGTTAAGAGAGTAGAAGGTAGTGACATTTTTAGTCAAGGTAGTAGTGCTTTCCAGTGATGAGGATTCAGGAGTAACAAAGAGTTTATACAGCAGGGCACTATGTCCCTAGGAGTGATTTGTGAGCATGGTATTACATCCCGAGAGCCAGTTTACTGGGCAGGGCACTGTATAACTCGGGTCTGAACAGTGAGCAGAGCTTTATATGTCTGAAAGGTGAACAGGGCACCATAACCCTAACGCTGGTTGGATTGGAATATAGATTGGAAGTATTGATAGAGTAACAGAATTAGGAGGGAGGTTGATAGTAGAGACAAGAAAAGAGATAGAAATGATAAGATCAGTAGTCTGAGTGGAGAAAGAGAGAGAGAGAAAGAGAGAGAGAGAGAGAGAGAGAAAGAGAGAGAGAGAGAGAGAGAGACACCGAAAGATGGAGTTAGGGGGTATGAAGTTGTAGGAATAGATGTTGCAGGAGGAGAGTAAGCTTAAAGGTTGAAAGCCTGTCATCCAGATGAAAGCCATGTCAGGGCAATCCAGTTACCCCATTTAGGTCATAAGTCACCTAGTAAGTAACAGAGGAAGTCAGTTAGATAAAGCTATCACCTCTAGACATCCCAAGATCAGGGATAGATTAGACAGTAAGGGTACCTTGTCTATAGTAAACTAATCCTGGAGAAAGCCATTTTGGAATAGAGAGTCTGACCTAAGGAGGTTGGAGCTCATTTCAAGTTTGAGAGAACAGGGTACAGGGACCACCCCTAGACTAGGAACCTCAATTTTATTTGTGCACAAATATTGACAATAAAAATGGAAAACTTATTGAGATTGTGAATCATTGAAAATCTTTTCACACCATATGTATGTGTATTTCTGAATTTGCTGATCTCCCCACCATTGTAAGGGAGGTACTTTTCATATAGCTCCATTTCAAAAATCCTTTACCATTCACTTTTCAAGAAGCAGTGCTCCTGTGAAATCAGATGAGGTAAACAATAAACTTGGAGAACATTGATCAGTTCCATGACATAAGTGTTCACTAATATTACAAAATTGTATTTTCTGTCAAAATAACCCTAATTAGGTTGCATAATCTAGAATATTAAACCTCAAAAACATTTTTGGAAAGAAAATGTTTAAACTTATTTTCTCAAGATTTCCAGACATCTCCCTAATTGGTCACCAGAGGGGATAAAGGGGTAAAGCTTCAACATATAAAGGCATCCATATAAATAAATTGGAACACATTGATGATCCAATGCCAGCTGAATACTGTCTGGAAGTAAATTGTTGACTACACAATAATGTGATTCTTATCACCTCTACCGAACAGAGCCTTTTCACAACCCCAATGGGAGTATCCTAGACCTGCAGTATGAATGGAAGTAGAGAAAAGCATATACCTGTCACTATTTATCAGAAGAGAGTGAAGCCAATAAACCCCTGCATTGGGTAGCTACTCTTACTCATCCATACAGGACTTATGTATTCATGTCACATATATTTTATTAATGGTCCTCTTTCAACCTTTCTACTAACCACTTTCTTATCAAAGCATGCACCATATTCGGTATGCCAATATAGAGTACTTCAAGTAGATGCTTCACACATAATGTATATGGTTTCATGCTTCTGACTTGATTCTCAGTAATTGACACTCAATGAATGTTCTTACGCTCTCATGTATAGTGTGTTTCTTTTTATTATGAGAAATATGTAATATAGAAATATTGCCACCAGTATTGTAGCTACACATAACACACTCAATATGCAAAAGGTTATAAATGAATATGCATCTATCATTGTCATTATCTCTATGTCTATTCAAGACTAGTCACTATTTCAGAAGCATAATACTCACTTCAAAAGTACCTGCCTACCTCATTAGGTCTCACTACACAGTCTCATGAAATGGGCTGCATTTCCAATACCGCTCCTGTTTCCCAATATGATATTAAAGATGGGAAAAAGAGGCCCTCATACTCACTACAATCCTCAGAGGGTAGGGAGATGAAAGCTGGAGACTGGATGCCTGGAGCCTGGAGGCTTGTGATCTGCAAATTCCAAGAATAACATCACATCCAAAACCACCTAATCATCAGTCTTTTAGAGAAAATCAGTCAAACAAGGTAAAAGCTTTTTTAAAAGTGTCAGGATCTCATCACATGTTTGCCGGTAGTGGCTGTGATCTACCGGTAGGCCTTGCCTGGCAGACAATACTGGCAGACAATTGCTGTAATCACCACCACCGGTATTACCAGTGCACCAGTGCCTGTGATTGCAGCATCCACATCCCATGGATTCCAACAGGACTCCTTTGAAATGGGGATTTACTGGTGTCTCCCACACCCATAATATCCTAGTAATACCAGGATATCAGGCAGCAGAGACAGTACAGTAGTCCCCGGTATCCCGCTGCAATTACCAGTGGGATACCGGGGGACTTGTAATGAGCTCTTTATTGTCAAATGGAATGGACCATGATGGAAACAACAGCCGTTTATAAATAAAATATGTCCATAGGTAGTCAGCTGAATGCCTTAGGTAAGAATGCTTCTCTATACAGTTCAGTCAAAAATAGTTGTGCCCAAAATGCGAAAAGAAAAGTTAATTTGAGACTCAGAATGCAGTCTCAGAGGTTTCAAAATCCAAGCAGAAAAAAGGAGGAATGATCCCCCTCTCCATAGGTTCGCATTGTAAGAGTGTTTCCAGTCTGCTCTCTGGGTCCTGAAGCCTTGCCTTCCTCCAGTATTGCTTCGTCCAGCTCGCAAACATCTCTCTGTGCCTGCCCCCACCAGGAGCCAGATTATTATAGTATTGGACCATTGTTTACCCAAGTCTAGAGGCCTACTCCTTCTCAACAGCACTATGCTGGCAAGATGCTTTGCAGTAAGACATTGTCAGCTCGATGCCAATGGCATGAAGCCAAATGATCTCCTACAACTCAAGGTCAACTGCATCAAGCCAAATAATCTCTAGGCCCCACCAGTCAACAATCTCCCTCATGTCGGGCCCAGTCCGGAAGCCCTGTAATAGTTTGTAGTATTTCAGAACTTTTTTATGGTTAACCAGAACACATTCCAGACCAATGGAGAGCTGCCCAAATTTATTGTTATTGTAATGTACCTGTGTGTTCCGAAACAATAGATTAGTCTGGCTCAGAGCCCAGACATTTAAACTGAGCAATTTTAATATGTGCTCGCTGTCTGAATACATTTCACATGCATTTTACTATGTACATGCCTGTATGCTTCACAACTACATGGCTTCAGATATCGCTCAACCCCAGGCAGGGCCAAAATACGTGTCACCCCTCCCTGAGCCATAGAACAATCTTTGGTGGCTAGGCATCATAGTAAAAAGAGTGAAGGGACAAAAGAACAAAGTAGAATACACAGGACTAATCAATGATGAGATGAGCATATCTTCTGTTATTCACCATAATGAAATAAAAAGGTGATCAGGATGTGGATGAACCCAGCTGCAAGGATATAGAAAATAGGCAAAATCCATGAGCCTATTTGCCCAAAGAAGTCCAATAATCTTGTCAATGGATTGAAGGAAAAAAATGAATTCATCAGCCAGTCCATAATGGATCCCAGGATAGAGCATACCTGAAGCTCAACCCTGAATTCCTGGGAAGACTGAATTCCTACTCATCACCAACAACACGGAACACCCTGACATACAGACCTGGCTATCAACCATGAACCCTGAGGGCTTCACACTTGAGCTCACCTTCTCCACCGAGTCCCTCAGGTTCCACATCGACAAACACCTCTCCTTCAAGACACACATTGCTAAGAATACTCGAACAGCTTGGTATCGGCTCTCTCTCCTCCGGAAAGTCAAGCCCTCCCTTCGGACAGCTTTAGATTGTCTGTTCAAGCACTGATCCTATCTCACCTGGATGGGACAATGCCCTCCTTGAAGGCCTCCCCTCATTTTCCCTTGTGCCCCTGAGAAGTGTCATACACACGGGCACACACCTCATCAACGGTCTCCGCAGATATGACCACATCATCCTGGCCCTCATCAAACTTCACTTGCTCCCACTGCATGCATTAAACACCTTCCAGTATTGCTGAATCATCTATAAGGCAGTTGCCCTCAAGTCACCTAACTTCCTTGCGGAGAAACTCAACATCTCAGGCTGACAGTGCAAAACCAAAAGCTAGGACACGTGCATACTTGAAAACCACTGCATCAAAAAGGAAAGGACCAGACAAAAATCCTCCTCTGCCTGCACCCCAGGACTATGGAAACTCCTCCCACCATCACCAGACTTGAACCCACTTTCCTACAATTCAGAAAAGGACTCCAGACCCACCTCTTCAATGAGTCTCTCTTCATCAACATGTAGGCCATAACATCATCCCCTGTCCACCTGTCTTGTTAGATGCCATCTGCCTCTACCCTCCATCCCACCCTGTACAGCTGTACCCCTCATCTCTGGCCCTCTGTATCCTACCCCCGCTGTATATCTGTTCTTTTGTTACCTCTGAAAAGCACTCCAATATGAATCTGTACTTTTATATACCTCTGTAAAGCGCTCCGTTGTGAATCAGTATTGCTTTATACCTTTGTAAAGCACACTGTTGCTTCCCAAAGCTAGGTCCTTGCTCAATAAAAACAATAATAATACTAATACTAATACTACTACTACTACTACTACTACTACTACTACTAATAATAATAATAATAATAATAATAATAATAATAATAATAATAACAATAATAATGGAGCTCCCATTTGACAGAGAGGAGCTTTCCAGTATGGACTGTACCTCATTTGGACAGTCTGGTATGTTTCACAGCAGGTCTCTGGACATATGCAGTGCTCTGTCTGATGCTTCCGCAAAGGTTTCTGTTGTGCTAGTGATGTGAACCTTCATGTTCAGGAGATGTGCCAGCTTCAATGATAACTGCATGAACTGCAGAGATGTTATCGTCACTTAAGGCCAATTTAATAGCAGTAGTTCAGTGTGCACCAGCAGATGAAGGATGATGTTGAAACATTCTACCACTTCTGAAACACTGACCAGACTGGCAACTCCCACAGGTAAACCACAGCATGATGCATTGAATTGCACGATGTAAGATCCATTACATAGTAGTAGAGTTTTGCTGTTAAATGTTTCCATTGTAGAGTTTGAATTCTGCTCACATGGGCTGATTTCAGAAATATCCTGGCATCCTACATAGTGTTCCCACACAATCTTTCGGGGAATACTGATGAATCGCAGAGTCCACATATTCCACACAAGCATGGGTGTAGGGAACCTCATAGATGGCTTATATACATTGATCTTTCACTTGATGCATGGTGCCCCAGGACTGCAACTTCTCACACAACAAAGGTGGCCTTGCTGGCACAGGAATGTTCAGGATCCAATGAAGTGTCCATGAGATAAGGTGTTTGTCCCATGCCGATATTCCATAGAAAGTCTATTTGAAGACGCTCAGCACAGTCTATGTGGACTATGAAATGGCCTGCATCTGAGCCTGTCTTCATAGGAACATTGCATCCGTTCTAATGGCCATGTGATGGTAGTCCAATCTGGAACTCCTGTAGACAGTATGTCCAGGAATTCTGTGATCTTCATAAGTTTGACAACTGCTTGTTGTTCAATTTGTAGGGTTTTCAGGTCCTCCTGTATGATATGCACCATATCTACTACCACATCTCTCAGCCCGAAGAGAAAATGCAATGAATGTGTCATCAGCAGCAAGAACACTCTTCTATGGAATGTTCTGCCAGTCTTTGGATTTCCAGGAAGGCTCCATTCCAGGTGTAGAAGGATTCTGCACTTTTTGTCTCTCTTTTGGTCCTAGTCCTTTCTAGGAGACCTATCCTATCTAGGATTTTCAACCAATTACCTGATTTTCCCCATATGTTTATCTCACTAATGACATCATTAAAGGTGCTTGCTTCACCATTAATAGACATGATTTGTCTAGGGAAATAGCATAGGTTTGTTTAATGGTTCTTGAAGCCCTGGCTGTATAAGCACCTACACCTATACCTGTGTGTCTATTATAACACTCATTGGCATAAATATTCCAGCCTACTGCAATGCTTGTGGCATTTGTGATATCTTCATATTTGTTTTCCTGAATAGCTTTGTTGAGCTGCTTAGTTGTCCACCAAAATATACCCTCTTTGGTCTTCCAATCTGTATACATGGGTAGATGGCATGCACTACAAATTGCAGAAACATGTGTGTAAATGAGGAAAACATAACATGTGGATTTCTACATGCCACATCTAGAGTGTCACTTCCATGTACTTACATGGATTCCCCCCAGGCCATGTTAAGAGAGACTGATTCTTGCCATGTTTTCTCTGGCATAGAATGTTTTATCATACACCAAAGAATAGTTTTCTAAGTTTTCTAGATAATCTTCGGAGTCTAACAGAGTTCCTTGAGCAAAGGCTTCTATCTCGGCCCTCAACATGTTCCTATTGGTGTCAGAGACATGCATCGTAGGGGACGCTATCCTCGATTCATCTATCATTGATAGTGTATGTACCTGAAGTTGCCTACTCGGCCCACTGTTGGTTTTATACTGATGTGTCCACAATTGCCCTAACTCTAGTAGGTATCTGCTTATGTGTGTCAAGACTACACCCTTATCAACAGCCGCCACTTCCCCCTTGTCTAATGTATGTGCTAAGGCTAAAGTTGACATGCTGGTCATTGGGATTAAAAACTGTCCTGTGTTCAATAGGACAATGAAGGTGAGACCACATATCCACAGCTAAGTGTAGCACAGAATTACTGCTCCAAAAAACATTTGACAGTTCTGGCTGGACTTTGGATGGTCAAAAATCTTCATTTTCAGGATGGACCTTGCACTCGGCTATACTTCTAGCCTTGTTTTTGGCTCATTTGTTCCTGAGAAAATTGTAATATTCTCAGCATCGATGCGGTTTCTGGATTCATTGTTTACATGATGTGCTCATCTACTCTTTACTGCTTGTCAGGTTGTTCAAGATACATAGTTTCCTCCCTCAGGAATAGGGGTGTAACCATATGGAGCTGGCTTAAGGTGATCTACAGACACTTTACATGTACCTTTATTACAAGGCAGAGCTGGCTGGATGGCTGTTCTTGAGCCAATGAGTTTGAGTATCTTCACAGGAGGTCTGTAGCACAATTCAAGTGCTTTTTTGTCATGGATCTTATCCAGGGCATAGTCTCCAGACTTCAAGGTACTTTGTCTGGGTTCTGTGTGAAGACTTCTTCACTAAGGATGGGGTGTCTCAGGAGATTTATCAGAAGCAGCTAGTCTGGCCTGGTGAGGGAACTACCAGGATTGTGAAGAGGGATGGGCAAATTCACCCTCTCCTCCCCCTACTATAAGGTACATGATGTGGAAGAAGAACAGAAGATATTGTGACCGCCCATACTATATCGGACCAATTCCTAGTGCTCCAATAATCGATAAATATGTTGAGATGTACACTCATACAAGCCTACAGACCAGGTGTGGTACAAGTCCTACCCAGAGTGGGCGAAGAGCCTCAGGCTGCAACTAAAGAGACCTCAATTGACATTATTGACTAAAGTACCGAGAAGCCAAAGTCACTGGCGTTGTTAGAGACACAATGACGTAGCAGCGTTAGACAGGAAGCACACATTCCATCTGCACATTGGGACACACACACACTTGAACACATGAAAAACACGAGCGTACTGCTCTATAGGTTAGAGGACAGATACATATACATACTGTCATTGCTTTTATTATTTTGTCATTAGCTTAACACATCAATGCAGAAACCGCAAGAAGCAAGAGATCCTGAACAAGCTTGCAGATTCTTATGTGCAATTAACCTTATGTAACTGCAGGAGCACCTATGAGACCTGACAGAGCCACATGTGACTAACATATGGATAGCATAGAATAGCACAGACATGTAGAAGCCATGTTATGGCTTGGGAAAATTACAGACGGCCACAAGACTCTCAGCAAGGGCTGATCTGAGGTGAATTCAGGCTGGACAAGAGCAACCGTGTGAGACAGGACCCGCTGTCAAGACCACCAGAGATGAATGAGATTCCATTCCCTAAACGACAGTCACACCAGCTTCAATAAATGCAAATCATTCCTCATAATTCAGAGCTGCAGAAGCTCCGAATAACGGTGTCTGAACATGTGACCCGGGTGACTCAGATGGTGAATGGAAACCAAACCTGGGAAAGAGAGGCAATCTCACGCCGCCAGACAATAGCTTCAACAAAGATGTTACACTGTGAGATGAGTGTTGCACGAGATGAACGGGTACGCTCATAGTCTAAGGTGGTACACACGAGTTACAATGCAGACACATAGTCATTCTTATTACCTTGAGAAGGTACACTAAGAGCTGACAACCATTGCGGATCGCAGGCCTGGGGAGGTCAGCTCTAGCCAATCACAGTTCACGCTCCTAGGGTGGTTAGCAATGGGCAAGAACCAATGGTAAGACCCTCACACTGCAACATTGTATAGAGTTAGTAATGTGGGGAAGGACCAGACTATCCACCTGACATGCGACAGCCAGTAGAATAATTCACATAAGGTACTCTATTGGTTATTAGGCTCCTGATGGCCAATCCCAGGTGGCAAAAGGTTTTCTGTAGTATTGCTCAGGTTGTGATGTCACTATGATGCAATCAGGATATAAAACAGGCCTGCGAGCCAGGAGACATTCAGACGTCTTTGGATTTCTTCTATCCTTGTTCTGATCCCTGTTGGTTTTGGCTGTAATAAACTGCAGTTTGAACTTGCTGTCTGTCTGCGTGTTGAGGCCTTCCACGAGTCTGTGAACTCCTAGTAGCCCTCAAACCTACCTGGGGGTTTGTCCCAATAATTATATTAGTCAGACATATCCATGGAAGTACCAAAAAGCAACTCATAAGGCCCCACATTGAGAAACGCAAGGTAAGTTATTTATGCTACGCTGCACTATGGTACATGACTTACCCAATTTCATTCAGAAGAGAGGATGCATTTAGTAAAAGCTTGCTTTATTATCCCACTGGCTCTCTTAACCACTCCATTTGACTATGTTCAAAACGGCTTTGAAAAATGCAGGGTATAACCCCAATTTGACAGGGCCTCTCTCAAGGTTTTGCCAGAAAAGTCTGGCCCATTGTCAGCTTGGAGTAATTTTGGTGCTGTCACAGCTTCTAAGGGCAGCAATCCTTTTATGACCTCCTTTGATCTGCTTTCTTCTGGAGAATTAACCAGGTAGATCTTGTGCACAGGTCTACCATGACCAACACATGCCTGTACTTGTTGACGGGTGTCAGTGGACCTATGTGGTCCATATATGTATTCACATGCACTGTCATCCATACTAGTGTGCTCTCTGGTGGCTTTCCTTAATTGTCCCCTGTTGTCTGCAAACATATGGAGCAATTCGCTATGTACTGCCATATCTCTTTACTAAGCCCTGGCTACACCAATAGCTGTCTTGCAAGAGTCGTGTAGTAGCTGACACCCCAAAGTAGTTTGTGGATATACTTGCATGTGCTGCAGAGATTAAGTTCAATCTTTCCTGCTAATTCGGTAGTACCCTGTCAACAGGGCCTCCCTTGGACCTAGGGATAGGATCATCACTGTATTCTCTTCTACATTGTAGGTATAAGTAGTGGAGGACATGCCTTTATTTCCTCATCCATATATGTAGCAGAACGTGTCAGTGCTGCCATTACCATTCATATAGTCTGCTGTCTTGCAGAATGATGGGCAAAGGCATTGCCTGCACTGTGCACATAATTCTTTCTGTGTGCTTTGGTATGCATAACCTATGTGAGAGGTCTAGCCTCCTTGATGTCCCATAATTCTTGCCAAAGTTGTTTTGATAAAACCTGTTTGCCTTTAGAATCCCGGAATGCCTTTTCCTGCCACCAATGTAGGTCAACATTGTAACCTCTTTCCACATAGTCTAAATCAGACACTATTAAAGTGGGCTTTTGTGGGGGCACCGTGCTGCAGTGCAAGGAGGAGGCCTTGTAACTCACCAACCTGAGCTGATGGATTGGTTAAATGTTTTGTTTGGGTATCCTGGTGTTAAAAGCTGTTCTTATGGTTGAATCACCATTTTACAGCACCACAGGCAGTATCATTTTTAGTGCATGTCCCAACTGCTGGAACAACACTCCCATCACAGTATATTACATTTGCAAACATCCAAAGTGGAATTTCTAGTACTGTTGCATTAATCTTGGTGATGATTATATGTACACACACATGGTACTGTGTCACTATAAGAATCATAGCCTTGAGAAAGACCCCTTAGGGTCAAAACACGTGTCATCTGACTTCTCCCAATAAATATAGCACCAACAAATTGTTTTGAACTGCTTTATTACGTCAAGATTGACATACTGAACTATTAATTTACCCAGCGCTTAGGTGGACAGGGATCAATCTCCCTTTCACAAATTACCTTTTGGATAAAGAAGGGCAGTTTCTCATTGGAACCCCATCACCAGCAGCAGGGTACTTTAAGAAGATAAAAGATCAGGCGTAGTGATCTAACCATTCTAGTATCACCTTACTACCCCATAGGCAGAGGTGCAAGTCCACTTCCTTCATCAGATAATGAAAACCCCACAACTTTGATTTCTCTCTGGGCTATTTTAGATTTCCTAAAATTGCAAATGTAGCCTTTAGCTGGTAGTGTCCATGTGATCAAATATGCTTTCTCTAAGTGTTTATTCAAATCATCATCTGTACAGTATATGTCATCTGCATATGTTCAGCAAGTCTGAATTCCTTATAAGAGGGATTGTATTCTACTTGACAATATGCCTCATCTATTTTTGTACCCTGTGGGAGTCTCGTGAGACACCGCTGTTTCTCTCAGAATGTGTTTGCTGTGTACCTATAGCTCCCTATATCCAAAGGTTGTGCAAATAATCAATTTCCCATATCCAACACAGTTTAATATTTATATCTGTGCATGTTACTCAGAAGGACTGAACTAACAAACTCTGGGTGCGTATTTTAATTTAGAATCCTAAAGTCAATTATCAGTTGATTTGAACCAACTGGCTTGGATACTGGAAGTAGCACTGTGCTGTGTGGGCTTGCTTGCTATACTAGAAATCCTTGGTCTAATAACTGATCCACTAATGTGGAATGGCCTGTGCTTTGATTGGATATTGTCTCTGCAGCTTTGGCGCTGCAAACACTGGCATTCCATGTGGAGGGCATCCAATGTCATACTTGAAATCCGCCGCTGCAGAAAAGAATGGACCAGAAAACAAGCCTTCTCTGCCTACACTCTGACTATGGAACCTCCCGCAGCAGCATCAGAATGGCCCCCATGCTCCTAAAATTCAAAAAAGAACTCAAGACCCATCTCTTCAAGGAATCTCTCCTCCTCAATATCTAGACCATCAAATCGCTGCTTTCGCCACCTGACTTGCAAGATGCCGCCCATGCCTCTCCTCCCCACTACCCAGTACACCTCCTCTGTACCCCTCTGTATCCTATCCCCTACTGTATATCTGTTCTGCTGTTACCTCTTTAAAGCCCTCTGTTGCTTCTCGAAGCCAGGTCCACGCTCAGTAAATACCATAATAATAATAATGATTATAATGTCATGTCCTACATCATTCTTCAATCATTTTACTGAACCTAGAACAGCCTCTGAGGCTGCATATGCATTCACTAAGTGTTCTTCAGCCTCTTCTGAAAAGGCTGGTTTAATTACATCTTCCCCCTTAGGGCTTTCCCTAACATATAGCCTGGGCCAATCTTGTTCTGCTAAAAGGCCATCTTGTGTTATGTGCAACTCAGACGAAAATAGCGCATCTATTTATTTTGGATAGTCTCCTTCAAGTTGTAACCATGTACACTTAATTTTCCTCACCACCACTCCAGTGAGAGTAATAACTTCTACTTTCTGATCAGTTGGCATGTGATATAAAAGATTCCTGTGCCTTTCTCTGAATATGGAGACCTGTGTATCAGAATCCAACTGTACTACTATCTAATAATTTGGTTATTTAGTCACTGGTAGTATCCTGTGAGTCTGGGTTGGTACGTTTGCCATTATCCACTCTCAAAGCTGCAGTCTGCTTTGTTTCTCCTTTCTTCTCCTCCCTCTAAGCAGTCTTCTTGGATCTCCTTTCCATGAAGGAGAAGGAGAGTCTTCATCTCTGTAACTTTGTGGTTACCTAAGCTGCACTTTATCGCTAAACTGATAGGGACTTCTCTCACTACTTCTGCCCTGGTAGGATCTTCTACCCCAACCAGCTTCATGCTTGGGGCCTGAACTATACCTCTCTACAGATACTGTTCTATCATGAAAGGTATCCCTCTCTACTACTATAAAGGGCAGACTGGAAGCATGTGTCTTTCCCTTACTAGCCCTATCTGAGAAAGTGTTTCTGCCTGGTTCCTGTCTTGTACAAGCAGTGCTAGTAGGTGGTGCCCTTTTAGTGTGCATACTCTCACCCCTCCCCAGGTGACCTCTACCTAGGCGTCCGTAAGTAGCTGTCAAAATTTGACAAAACTGAAGTTTATTTTCCTGTTCACTGGGCAGCACTGAAGACTTATCATCTCAATGATTCACCTTTTATTAGTGGAATGAGTGCTCCCTCTTTCATGGGATAATTGCCCCCAGCTATTGCCAGTCCTAAACTCATTGCTGCTTCTGCTCCATGGGAGCCCAGTATCTCACTATATACTGAAAGCCAGCTGTCACAGTGTTCCATAGGTGGATTACAACCTGTTGGCATTATGACTGATAACACCCTCTGCCTCTGCTGAGGAGCGACGTGAAGTTAGGATGCCTCTAGCTGGCTCAATTTAGTAGAATGCAATCTAGGGATTTCCTCTTGCCTAGTGGGGCAGGTACGCAATAAGGCATTGAGAGTCTGCAATGGAAGTGTTCCTTCCTCCCATGATATTACTGGTCTAGGTGCTGCAGTTGCAACCCCCAGAGCACTATACTCTACAGCTTACGCACAAACAATGTCAAAGTATCTCGTCAGAAGGTCATAGTGTTCTCTGGTATATGTATAATTTTCTTCCCGATTTGGGTGGTACCGAAGGATGTATGCTAAGGTTAACCCTTACAGAGAAAAAGGGCCATGCCTAGCCCTGGTAGTGGGATATCTCAAACCTCCTTGAAACTAGTTGTGGTGGTCTACCAGCTGCAAACCTAACTCAGGATACTTATAAGTTGCATACTGTAGTTGGTCTCGGTTCCTTCTAATATATAGGGTTTCCAACCTGCCCCCTTGCATGACACCAGGTGTCTTCATACATGTAAAAAGGGTCTCCCCTGCAATCCTCCCATCACAGCCACTGCCACTGAAAGGTTAGTGTTAACATCTGTAACACCACTTTCATTTAACCATCGGGTTACTGCTTGCCAGCAATCTACAGGTACAGGGACATCAATATGTTGGTTAGTCATTCTAGTATTTCTCAGATTGATAGCTATTATGAGTACTTGCTTAAAATGTCCCTGCTCTTCACTGGAGTGTTTATTTAAAGATCTATATATGTAATACATTGTATCACCAGGCCTGTAGCAACCCCCTTAGCCTCTCTTCAGTAAAGAGAATAGTTTAGGTTGTAGGATTTTTTAAGCTGTTGTGTCCCATCTTGGGTGTCAAAATGACATGATTCCTATCATATCTACCTCAGAGAGCCTTTCCTCCACCCAAGCGGAGTGCCCTAGACCGCCCAAGTAGAATCTGTGGTAGGAATAGAGGTAGAGACAAATATTTACCTGTCACTCTGCATGAGAAGAGAGAGTAGGCAAACCCCTGTAGTGGGAAGCTACTCTTACACATCCACAGAGGACTGATTTACTAAAGTCAGATATTTGTTATTAATGGTCTATTGCTCAAACCTTGTACTAATTCCTTTCTTGTCAAATCATGCTCCATACACAATATATCATTATATAGTACTTATAATAGATGCCCCAAACATAATACATAATTCTCAAATGCTTATGACTTAATTCTCAGTAATGAACACTCAATGAATGCTCTTACACTCTCATGTACAGTGTAATTATTTTTATTATGAGAAATAAGTAATAAAGAAGCATTGACACCAGTATTGTAACTTCCTAACTACACATAACACACTCAGTATGCACAATGCTTTAAATGAATATGCAATTATTATTGTCATTGCCTCTATGTCTATTCAAGACCAGTCAACCATTTCAGAATCATAATATCCACTTCAATCGTAACTGACTACCTCATTAAGTACCACTACACAATTTTATGAAATGAGCTGCCTTTCCAGTACCTCTCTTCTTTCTGTCCAATGTGACATTAAAGATGGGCAATACAGGCCCTCATACTCTCTAGTGTCCGCAAGGGTCGACAGATAAGGGCTGGAAGCCGGATGCCTGGAACCTGGAAACTTGTAGTCTGCATAATCCAAAAATAAGATCAAATACAATTGGAAAAACAACCCATGAAAATCATCATAGTCTCTTAGCAAAAAACAACCAAAAACATTAAAAACGCCTTAAAATATTTTAGTATCAAGTGGGATTGACCATTATGAAAACATCAGCAAATTCAAATTATGAATAAAATATGTCCATAGGTGGTTAGCTGATTGTCATAGGTAACAATGCTTTTCTTTGCAGCTCAGTGAAAAATAGGAGTTCTGCTCAAAAAGCAAAACAAAAAGTCTTTTTGAGACTCAAAAGCCAAAATATGCAATCTCAGAAGCTTCAAAATTTAAGCAGAAAAAAAGGAGGGATGATCCCCCTCCCCTCTCCATAGGTTTGCATGTAAAGAGTAGTACCACTCTGCTTTCTGGGACCTCTAGGCCTGTCTTCCTCCAGTTGTGATTGTTCCAGCTCTGTTAACCTCTCTCTGTGCATTCCTCAACCAAGAGTCAGCCTATTATAGCATTGGAGCATTGTTTACCCAAGTCTTGAGGCCAACTACTCCTCAACGGCACTACACCAAAGGCAAGATGCTTCGCAGCCAGATGCTGATGGGTTGATGCTAACGGCATTACGCTGAATGATCTCTTACATCTCAAGGCCAACTGCATCAACCCACATAATCTCTAGCTCCCCATCAGTAAACAATCCCCCCCACATTTGGCCCTGTCAGGAAACCCTGTAGTCCATTTTTAATCTTTCAGAACTTTGTTATGGTTAACAGGAACATTCAGAACTATTTGCATAAACAAAAAGAACAATTGTAACACATCCCAGAACATTGGAGTACATTCCAGAAGTATTGTTATTATAGTTTAACTGTGTTTTCCAATTTATTTTTATTTTTATTAAAGTGTATTTGGTTACAAAGTAAAACATTTAACACTACACATTTCACACAATAAATTATTAAAACATAGTCCATGTCATCTAGAAGCGTTACATTAAACTATCCAATCATGGTTATACAAAAAGTACTTTCAAAAGTGCCTTAAAAAAGAAGATTGCTAAAATAGATCCCGCCTGAAGAGTCCTATACCAGTCAAGCGGTAACATCTACATTTTTGAATTCAGTACTTTTTTCTATTTCAATCCATATATAACACATTTTGTAACACAAAGCTGCTACCTGAATACAAAAAGGCCCATGCCTGCTCAGTGTTAATAGAGTCCATAGGGAACTTTATTCTAGTGTAGCCTCTATCCAATAAGTGCATATTAGCAGCACATTGAGTTAGTAGATGTCTGGAGGTTTCTACATCTTGTTCACACAGTCTACACCACTGATCCACATATGGTATTTTCTTCCAGGCTCCCAATCTGGACCAGATTGGCAACAACTCCAGTCGAAGTAAAAGGATAAAACGGAAGACTTTATCATTATGAATACATTTGAAATGGACTGCTTCAACAAGCTCACCGGGATCCAGATTAATAGGAGCAAATCTTGCCTTTACCCCCTTGCAGCACTTTACAGTGATGAATACAGATCCCCCCCCCCTCTAGATCTCGAAAGGCAGGCAACATCTTTCAAATACTTGGGGATAACCATACACCGTAACCCCGGCAAAGAACATATCCTTAATACCGTAAGGGCCAAAGACTCTCTCACAAAATCCATGGAATTCTGGGTTTGGCTCCCGCTTTCAATGGCCGGGAGGGCTGGTCTCCTTAAAAAGGTCGCCTTTCCCCGCCTACTACATAATTTCACTAACGTCCCCTTCAACATCCCCCCCTTATTCTTCAAAGATCTCAACAAACTCTGTAGGGGCTTTCTCTGGCAGGGAGGTAGGCAAAGACCATACGAAAGGGGTGGACTGAAGATCCCCATTTTTGAGCTTTATTTCCTTGCTAGCCAACTGAGACATGTCACGCAATGGATGGCCGATGAGAGCATGATGGACAATCGCCTCCTCCAACCGGCCCTTCCCCGGTTGTTACTAAGAGACATACTGTGGGCCGGGGAGGGTGCTATGATACACTGCCCTTACCTCGCTAAGCTTGGGATCCGGCTTTGGACAATGGCCTGCAAGCTGGTTGGGTCGGATGACCCGTTCTCCCCACAGATCCCCGTTGCTGCACTTATGGCTAATCACTCTTGGGGGCAACTTGAAGCACGCACACAATGGGAGCCCTCGGGGTGGCCACATTTGGGGACTTCATTCCAGAACAGGGCCTTTTAACTTTCTCTGAACTCTGTGAGCCCACGGGCCTTCCGGCAGGACAGTTCCTGTTGCACAGGGTGGTCGTACAGGCCTTGAATAAAGAGATGGCTGGTCGCTGCCGACCTGACTGAGGAAAATGAATGCATTGAAACGATACTGAACTCCGCTGAGGAGGGCCATGAAACCTCACGAATCTATGAGGCCCTGTAATGGGGTACAACCAGGGGAGACCTTAAATGCAGGAGTAAGAGGGAAACTGAACTGGGCCTTGTTTTTGAAGACAAAGATTGGGGTGATATAACCCACTACCATAAGAAAGTTTCCAGAAAAGCCCGCTTGCAGCTTATCCAGCTGTACATCACCAATAGAGCGACTTCAATTCAGTACTCCAACTAAGTCAGTGCCTAGTCTGGGAAGCCCAATGAAAGCCCTTATTTATATATTTTTATGACCTGTTCATAAATCTGTATGATAAACCCTTGTATAACGCCCCTCTCTTTGAATCCCCCTGACCTCACTGAGCCAAGAAGTAGGTTTGTTTTGCAAATTAAAACATTTATTGAAAAATTAAACAAGATATATAGCACACTTTTATAAATAAATTAATATTTGATAGCACACTTATGAATATGACAATGATCAACAATGGATAATACTACACTAGCACACTTCTTGAATTACTTAGGAGTTGGCATAGAAAGGATAAGGTAGCTGAGAATACTTTATGGTTTCAAGGAAATGCAATGATGGAAAAGAATGCAGCACAGAAATAAACTGATATGGTTTCAACAAGAGATAATATGATCACTTTTTCTTTTGACAACTCCCCCCCCTTATGCAATATAAGGAGATGGAAGGGGAGCACACAATTTTCAGGAATACAATCAAATGCAATACCAATTCAGTTCCCCCCTAGCAAGCTTAGAGCAACAGTGATGATTTTAACACACAGTCAAAAATACTTTAAATGTGATTTGCAAAGAAGTGAAAAATATGCTAAAAATTATTTTAATTCCCTATAGGAGATTCAGGGTAGGTGACAGTTACTTTGAATTAGTTCAGGTCAACACTAGCAATGATTCATGAATGATTATCAGGTTGAAAACGAATTTCAGCAATGCAAGCAAAAGACAGCTATTTTTGACAGGTGAAGAAGTTGAGTCAAATTGCAATTCGCTGCACTTTTTCTGAGTGTGTCGAGCGTGTTTACGGAAAAACAATAAGTCGATTGGAAAGCTGAGGATCTTAATGAAAGTTAAATCTCGTTCCTAGCACATATGGTTCAAAAGATACGGACGATTTTGTGGAGGTAGTTTTCAGAAATGAAATAATGATTCAGAATGGCAGTTGATACTTTCACAGGTTTGAAATCACAGAATGGACGCACGATTTCTATGCAGTTCTAACTAGGTTGAAATGGTTTGAATTAGATTATTTTAAACTAAGATATTGGTTTTGCACAGCTCTGGCTGGATACTCACTCCTAATTTTGGAAGGAATGGGCCTCGTCACAGATCTGGTCAACAGGTTTCGCTGCGGTTCTCTCTGCTCTGCTGGTCTGGATCTCTGGTTCTAGCAAACCTTCTGGCACTGTAAAGCGGTCTTGTCTGGTCTCTGGTTTTGGCAAATGTTCTGGCACTGTACAGCGGTGTGGTCTGGTCTCTGGTTTTGGCAAAAGTTCTTGGCACAGGGTTCTAGGCCAGAATCAAACAGCTCGCCCGGCTGTTGAATAGTTTGGTTAGGTTGCTGGATTCT
Organism: Ambystoma mexicanum; assembly: GCF_040938575.1. NCBI lineage: Eukaryota > Metazoa > Chordata > Amphibia > Caudata > Ambystomatidae > Ambystoma > Ambystoma mexicanum. Next base: position 322,618,501 of record NC_090930.1, read on the forward strand.
GAGGCCTCTGGAAAGGATTCAGCTTGTGGACTAGGCCTCTCTGCTTCAAGTTCTGGAGTCTATCTGGAGTCTATGGTCCTTCAGGATATGTCTGGATTTGAAATCTGGCGTCTCCCGTCAAAGTGCTTCGCAAGAAAGTGGAAAGTGAATGTCCCTACCAGGGTTTCAGTGGGTCTTTTTATGTCTTGTGAAAGTGGGTGGGAAAGCTGACTTTCTATGCCCAACCCTCTGAGGATCCTGATAGGCTATAGGATTCTCTGTCGCCTGACTGGGGAACTGAATTGTGAGTCATCCTGCATCATTTTTGTGGCATACAGAAAGAACACTCCCCTTGTCACTTTGCACACAAATCTATTTTTGACTTAAATGCATATTTATCTATGTACAATTTTTCTAATATTATATGTCCAGTTAACATATTTTCTGTAGCGCCAAACCATCCGATCGCTGTCTTTGTAAGATGTTGTGTTCACTTCTGACAGAATTCTGCTATTTTCATCCAGAACACAATCCCTAAACTTTTCCAGAATTTACACAAATGTGCGCAAGGAATATGGGCATCAGATGATGAAGTGTCAGATTTTTAACATACATATATTTGGAGTAATACCCTATTTTCTGCTACTACCCCCCAGAATATACCACAGAGTCCTAACACCTCTTAAAATGTGCACAGAAAAATCACAGAAATCATGATATTAATTATATAATTTTGACAATTTCGTACTATGAATTAACCATCTTTTTAAAATTATGCTCTGGCCCAGATGGGTGTGGTTTAGGTTCCAAAGCACATGGGGGGATTTCTGTCTGTCCCCGCCTCCAAGCTCAGCTGGCTCATAGAGGCAGTGCTCCTCCCAGTTCCTTCCGAGAGGAAGCCATTTACGACCCCCTGATTTAGCATTTGCCTGAGCCAAGGAAAGTTCATTGTTCTGTTTCCTGCAGTCTCAGGTACCCCTACCCTAATTCAATCAGAGAGGTGTAATCTCCTTTTGGTGGGGGCAGGAGAATACAGGCCAGGCCTGTGAATGCAGTTGCTGGGCAAGTTTCAACTCCTGTGGGGGTAGTTGCCGGGCAGAATTCAATCTCTTTAAGCCAGGCTTCAGCCAAATGTCACTTTTGTTCCCATTTTTCTTCATTCAAAGCAAACTTACAATTTTGACACATGCAGCTAGAACGCTGATCCTAAGTTCAAAACTATGACATTTAAACAGTTGCAACCTATGTGACACTCCAAAGTAAATCACTCATTTATTTTAAACATTTCGATTTTAGTGGCTTTAAGTCCAATTTCACTAAAGCTGCTGACATTCACAGCTCAGCCAGTTTTGTTATGAACATTATTTTAGGCTCTTCATTTTTCCAAATTTTGTATGCACACAAGACTTCATTCTACCACACGTCTGCTGGTGTTCAGTAAGATTTTTGAATATCTTGCAATGTTTGAAATAGGCATTTTGAGCTTGCATTCAGAGAAACAAGGGTGATTTTAAAGCGCTTTTTGAGCTAACAGGCACTGCTGTTTTTTCCTTTGGCACCACGTTTCACTCATGTTGCTTCTGGCCCATCACCCTCGCACTGGTGGGTGGCAGGACAGGCGACCATTTTGGTGTGCGCAAAAACTGCGCGGTTTTCCTGGATTCTGGCGCCAATGTGGGCTTTTCGGCCATCTTGGATTTTCTAAGCCCACAGCACCAAATGTTGCAGCATAATAACTTGAATGTGGGTCGATACACCTAACATCACACCTGAAGCCATATCAAGATTCACAGGTGCTGGAACCCAATTATGTCCCAAATGCACTGAACCCAGGGCAGGAATGACTCAAATGTTCTGGGGCTGCCCAGAGATTAGGGAGTTCTGGTCACAAGTGAAGGACAGAGTGGCCGGCGCAGACATCGAAGTTGAGGTGGACGAGCCTACGGCCTGTATCCTGGGCAGATATAGGCGAAACAGGAAGTACAAACCCCTAACCAAGCTTACAGATCTTATATACATAATGGCCAAAAGACGTATTGCCATGGGGTGGAAAAGCCCCAGAGGTCCACATATCTCCCTATGGTGGGGAGACCTTACGAAGTGGATTACAGCTGAAATGGTGGCATGGGAAACGGCTATCCATGTGCACAGACTAGATTCCAGCGAGGAACTACACCGTTGGGTGGCCCTGATGGTGCCCTTGCTCCACCCTGAGGTGGATGATATTGAGCAGAGTGGAGAGGGTTGCCCGGACACGGGCACGGACTAGAGAGGAACAGTGAACTAACCATGGTCTCGGGGTTGGGAGGAGGGTGGGGTAGGGTTGTGGTTATTACATTGATATGCTTGACCAATCTCTAATGATATCGGTTTTTTGTTCCCTCATGTTATTAAACCAATAAACAAATAAAAAAAATGAATACATTTTAAATAACTAAATCAGTCTCAGAAAGGGAAAGCTTGAAATACAGATCTTTTATACAAACTTTCGGTGGATAACCATTTAACATTTGTATCCCTATCCCAAGTGTAAGCCCTATCTTTAATCTCTTTCATTGCGACAGTGATATTATTAGTGTTTTCTATCCTAAAACGTCCTCTTTCCATGGGTTTAATACTCTGTTTTAAAAAAATCTGGTTAAAATTCCTATACATATTCTCCACATTGTTTGTCTCTGTTCGCATTTTCCAATAAAATATGGTACAATTCATCTTTTTTTGATTGCTTAATGCTACAAGACCCAGTTCACTTCCGATTGCTTCAACTGGAGTGCACTTCGGTAGTCCCAGGCACGTCTCCACATTTCTGCCTCAAGAGAGCTGGGCCACCAGTTTCCTTTTTGGTGAATATTTCAAAACCATAAAGCAAACCTGTTTTGATACTGGAATTATAGATTTTCAACAGACCTTCCAATGAGTAACCACCCTTATATTTTATATAATTTCATATGGCATTAAATGCTTCAAGCTCTTACTAGTTGTACCATTTATTAGCTTTTCCCCATGATCTGTATGGTAAAAAGGGACCCCCAAATATATATAGCAGTATACCTCCTCAATAAGGTGCTTGTCATCTTCCGGTAATATTTATTTGTCCTGTTTTCTACTCTGGAATACCATGATTTTGGTTTTACCATAATTAATAATCAGGTCATTTGCAGCAGAGTATTTTCCCAAATCGGTTAGAGAACACTGTAAAGCCATAGCGGTTTGATCCAGAATAATGGTATCATCCACATAGGTAGGCCAAGCAAAATGTTGACTGCCTAAACTGGGGGATAGGGGGAACATTCTGGCATTCTGAAAATGATTCATGTATATCTGCCACATACAGCTATGACTCAACCTTGCTTAAAGCTATGGTTAGTGTCTATCATCTCAGTAAGATCACCCTCCTGATTTATATGTAATTTAACCAAAGTGTCAGGATATAGCTCTTTTAAAAAGTGTAAGTGATCTTCATGATCTCCTTTCTTATATATGGGGATGGCAATATAGTCCTTCCAGCTCTGTGGCATGGGCCCCATGGAAAAGATTGACTTATATCCTTGGTGCAATATTTTCACCCATATGTCAGGGTCATCTTTTAGTATTATGTTGGGTATCCCACCAGGACCCGGGGCCTTTAAGAACTTTAATTTAATTATTAATCTTGTGATGCTTTCAATAGAGAAATCAACCATATTGCATTTTATAGCACTATACCCAACTACAGGTGCCATCTCTACTTCTAAATCATTAATGTGGAGTACTGTTATACACTTGCTCCATGAGGTGGGATTGGTTTCCTTACCATTGTCCATACCAGCCATAGATGTGTTGTACAGTGACCAAAATGCATGGGAATCTTTTTCACAAAGTACCCAATATAGAAGAAACCATTGCGTAGTAGAGGAGGACGTTTTATATTCCCTTATGGTATTCTTGTATTTAGTGTGCTTATTCACCAGAATTTCAAATTCATTTATCAATTGTAAATTCAACTTCTTTATTCTGCAAACCTCCTTCCTAAAATGTTTTCTTTTCAGCAATCTCAGAATCATAGAAAGAGGATGTTTTCTACTTCCCCTCATGCCTCACCTTTTTTATAGGATGCCTGTAGATATTCACATGTTTCATTTAATGCAACCTTAATGATACCATCATTCATGGAGATTAGGTGTTTCCCTACTGATAGCGTGGATCTACGTTTAGCATTAAACAACTTAATGTTCTTATTTGACCAAGTATTTTTAATTCCCTTGTTATTCACTAGAATGTTTCCAGGTATTCTACTACTCTCTTTACCTTCATATAGCATGGATAATATGGAGATAACATGATCACTACACTCCATGTGGATAAGGGCAAACTCATTGATCTTTATATATAGTGACCAGGGAAACAAAACGTAATCCAGCCAAGAGGTTGTCTGGCCTTACTCCATGTATATAGAGATGTGCCATTTTCTGTTTTTGTCTTGTATAACAGGTACAGTCTATGTATCTCTACAGAACCATTCCATTGGCCCAAATGGTTTGGATTTATATTATCATCATGAGTGACGGCCAGCATATCAAAACTGTTTGAGTGAAGTTTATCTAGATCAATAGATCTTCGATAATTTAAATCCCCCATGACAATGTAAAGACCATCTTTACTATTTTGCAACTGTTGATTTACAATATCATCACACTGATTTCAGCCATCATTTCATTGCCAGGGGGCGTTATAAATGTTTATTAATAATAATTGGAGACCAACCCCCATTGCACAGACAGTGGCTATCCCAACTAAGATATGGGGGTTAGTAAATACCAATAACTTCTCTCAACATCAAATCATTCTTAGCTCCTAAAATAAACCCCCATATGGTCTTCCTTTTACATTGCTTCTAATGGGTCTGTATGATAAATGGTATCCAAAAATTGTGATTTTCTTAGTTAGCCAGGTTTCTTGGAGGGCTAATATTTCAGAGTCTATAAGTTGATTTAACCATTCACCCCCTCTCATGAAAGACTGGAAACCCTTAGCATTCCAGGAGAGCAAATGCAGATTATTAGATCTTGGACAGTCGACCTCCACTTAATCATCTTCCCCAGAATCATCATAAAGAGTATCTGCATTAGCTTCATTAATATCCCCGGCCACCCTTGTGATTTTCTCTATGTCTAACTCTGTTAAATTAGTGCTGTTGACGCTTTTTTATTTCTCTGTCCTTTCTTTTCTCAATCTCCCTAAATTCATAGCCAAATTCAAGGAATTGTGTTGCATGTAGCATAATTAGTTTATATATAATCGGCAAAGCTATTTGAAGGCAAGCCCGGTTAGATTCTCCTGCTGAAAAGAAGATTTCAACAAGTGCCAAATAACATGAGGAGATTGTACGAAGTTGAGGTAGACAATGAATGAGTTTCAAAACATTTGTGCGTTTTAAAAAGGGGCTATTGTTAGTTGCATACAATTCCATAATTTTCATTTTATAATGCTTTTCTTTGGCTAATTCAATGCCCTCAAGAAACTCATCTGTACTAGATTTAGTCCACTCCTGCACACTAAGTTCTCTGCCATTACCTCTCTTGGATGACCCAAGCTGTGGGGGGTATATTCCTCATGCCACCGGTAGAGTTATGTCGTTAATTGACCGATTTATCTAGAGGGTCCTTCGATGTTATAGTAGACGGGTCCTTTCAAGAAACCCTTTGCTGCCAGGATGTGACGGGTTCAAAACCCATTTCTCTTTCTTCACTTCTTATGTCCTCCAAAGCTAAGGTCGCTAATGACTGTGTCACTGTGGCAGCTTAAAACCCTTTTTCCCAATTTTTCTTCACAATTTCCCTTTTTTTGCATAGGTATTTCCCTGTCGTCTTTTTTCCATTTTCTTCTTTTTACTTTTAGTTGGTCAAAATGGTTGTTGGCTTTCAACCGGACGTTCCAATGCATCTTCGATGACAATCATCTCTGGTGCAGCTGGGGATTCCACAATACTGATAATTGAGGAAGATAGGGCGGGTTTCGCCTTTAATTGCCCAAAGACAGGGAGGATACACAAAACGTGAATTTCTGTGTGCATACACATCAGCCGCTATGTGCTCTAGGTTTGGTGTGGCTGAAAGGTTATTGGACCTGCTTGGTACCATATCGTTTAAGGCTCTTGCCTCTATATCGGGCACATTATCAAAGGGAAGCTCAGATGTACCTATCGTATTACAGCGAATCACAATACCGCGCTTGGTGCTGCTGGTTTACGATAGGATTACAAGTGGTGGTAGAGTTATGTTAGTTCCAATTTATGGAGTACATAGGACTGCACTGGGGAAATCACCAGTGGTGGAATTACGTAATAGTAATTCAGCTGATTTTTGGAGAAAAATTGGAGGATTTACCTCCAGTTTCTAATCCTACAAATAAAGAGATAGAGACTTTTGTAACATACCCATCACCAGAGGTGTCTATGCAGTTAATTCACCCTGAGCACACATGTACTATGAATTGAATGCATGAGAGTGCAGTAGGAATCTTTCATTTGTGAAAAACAACAAATTAGTTTAAAGTATCCCTGCCTATCTGACTCTCTTTTCGTCCCCTTTATTCAAAAAACCATCTCCCTTACTGAATAGACATCAGAATTTCAGCGGCATTCTACGAATTAAATTATAACAAACTACTAGACCTTCATGTGTGTAAGTGGCTTGTAGAAAAGACAACATATGTTCAGCTTTTATGTAGGCTAGATTCCTTTCAGTGAAGTTTCTTTTAATTACCAGCTAAACGCATACCTCTCTCACTTTCATTTAGCACCTTCAACAGCAAGAGAATGGGTAGCAAATAATCACCCTCTCCCTTTGGTCTGGAGCAACTTAGCTTTAACAACAATATTATGCTTGATTATATACTTCAGGCATATTCCTTTTCTAGGTATGGACACAGTGAGATGTCCATTTAACTCACAGAGAATTCTTCCATCCTAGACCTCATTAGATAGAGAAAGAGAAAGGGATTCTCACTGTAAACACAGCAGGGGATCTAATATATAAAATATACATTTTTGTAGAAGCACATACATGTCTGAAATGTTCCCTAACTTCTGAGGAATGCAACATCAATCTATATATTCCCACGCCTCAGCACTGATTAATCCCAGGGGCTAGGATTAAATCTAATTCCCTTTATAGTATAACTCCCCTCAAGATTATTTCCCCTTTAGATCATATTCACATATGAAATTCTTTTGATGTTATCACAGACAGGTAGGGATATGGCAAAGCGGAGATTTAAGTGTTCGGCTGAATATGAATAGTTGGACAAGTATTCAGCCGAAGCCGAATACATAGCCAAATAGTTTCCTCTTTAATAAATAAAGTTATGTAGACAAGAAAAACTATGCTACGATTGCTTCGACAAGTTTTACCGTTCATCCCCGATGAGTATCATGCGACCATGGTGGGTGGCTTAACAAATGCCCATTTGACCTACTGTAAAAGTCTTTTAATGGGTATTCCTGCCAAAAAAATGTATAGTATCCAAAAAGCCCAGAATGCGCCGTCATACTGGTCGGCCGATTAGGCAAACCAGCCCATGCATACCCACTTCATAGAACTTTGCACTGGTTGGCAGTGGAAGAGCGCATTAAATTCAAGTTGATGTGTTTGATTTTATATGTTTAAATGGTATGTCCCCTGACTACTTGAGAGACTAAATCTGCTGCTACCAACTGTCTAAGACAATATGATCTAAAGACCAGCTGTTGTTGGTTGTTCCCTGGTTGAAATGCGCTTCAAGCGGAGACGGAAGGTTCGTAGTCTTTGACCCTACACTCTTGAAGAGCATTCCTAAAGAGATCAGGGCCTGTGAGATGCTTTTTCAGTTTCGGAAGGCACTGAAGACCTTACTTTTTAAATAGAGATGGAGGGGCTCTGGGAGCTCCCTATACCTCTTTTCTTATTCAGGCATAGTAATGGGTTTGTTGCTCTCGTTTTGATACCAGCTGCACCTTTATACAGTTATGTCCTAATCTTGTTATAAATACCCTAAATCAAAAACAAAATCCAACACACTTTGTAAATCAATAATACACTTTAAAATATGTACATCCATTCTTTATTTCATTTCTCTTCTTTGTTGTCTACATAAAATGTTTGTGTAAACCATGGAAGGAACACATTATCAGAAAATAAACAGTTCAATAACAGCACAGTTTGTATTTTTGTGTATTCTTCTGTGCCACTTTTTGGGCAGGACCCAAGTAACTAAGACTAGCCCAAAACAATAGTATGCATACATGCAATCACTGTGACTGCAGACTGGGATCTGTCTGCCCCTACTTCCAAATGTTCCTTTTGGGCCTGCCCATCTTTAGCCTTCTGATCCTAGCAAGGCACCTAAACACAAAAGGAGGGATTACAGCAATTGGCACCCTGCTGACTGCTGATGTACTACTGAATACAAACCTTTGTGGCACTAAAGCCATGCTTTCTACCTATGGTACTGAGAGGCGATGAGACATTTGAAAACTGTCTTTTATTAATAGATAATTGGCCTCATTACAAGTTTGGCGGTAGCCCTGCCAGTAAAAACGGCAGGCTGCGCAAGACTTGCAATTTTTTCCGGCGCCCGCAAATGGACAATTAACGGATCATTACGGCCGTGCCAGACCCGGTATTTGGCCATTTGCGGGCACCGGAAAAAAGATGCTCCCCATTCCCATTCGGCCCCATAGGGCTGAATGGGAATGGGGAGGTGGGATGCACCGGCACCGTTTCCAACGGTGCCGGTGCATTCGACATGCTGTGCTAGCGGGTGCCTTTCTGCCCGCTAGGTCCGACCTGGTGGGCAGAAAGGCACCCGCGAGCACAACTGGTAGTTTGCTGGTCCGGGAACTAAGGTACCGGCATGCTTATCGGTACCGTAGTTCCCGGACCAGCAAAGTTAGAATGAGACTAAAAGTTTATCTTTGTTTTCTGGGTGGAGTACATTTGTGGTGTTTTGTGGCATTCTAAAAGACACCAGCTAAATATATGTAGGGACAGATTTGTCCTCCATGGTCTCGGATGACCTATAGGGAAGGACAGTTTCAAACCTTTAATTGGCATGTGTATGTTTATTTTGCTTATTTGCTTCACTTGTACATCCTTTTAGTCCAATGTTTCAAAATTGTAAACGTGTATCTCTTCATCTTTATTTCACAAATATCCCTATTTTTATAACTCTTTAAGGTCAGGAAGAATATTTCTGCTGCCAAAGACTGGGGCATTTAGGTTGAACATATATTTATGTAAAACACACAATCTGTTCGATAGCCAGATTCTTTAGTAACATCTGTCACTTTTACCAAATTCAAATGGACACATTTTAGTAATATGAGAATGTTCGAGGCCAGGAATTGTAACCTGTGTTTCGATAAACAAGCACATCTTTGCCACAAGCACTCTTCCCATTGAGCCATCTTACTTGCTTTATAACCTTAGCCTACAGGCAGAATACAGTTCTTTGCTGCAGGCACACTACCAATTGAACTATTTTATTGGAGGTTTCGAACTTCCTGGGAAATCTGCAAGTTAAATTAATCCACTTAATTATTTTACTTGGATTGGGAATTGGTGGGATTGGTACCTGTAACATTCAGATTACTCACAACAGTCATTAACAAATCAATACACCCCCAAAGAAAATACCATTTCCATAGCAACTTAGTATTTTATTGCACCACTTCACACTACAATCTCTGCCAGAGGCACACTGCCCACTGATACATCTCACTTGCTTTATACCCTTGGTCTGTAGGGTGAATCTAGTTCTTTACTGCAGGCACACTACCTCTTTAGCTATTTTATACAGGGTTTGAACGTTCCTTGGATACCTGCAACAGTTAAATTCATCCACTTAATTATATTACTTGGATTGGGAATTGGTGGGATTCAAACCTGTAACTTTCAGATTACTCACACAGGTCATCAGCAAATCAAGAATACCTTAAAGAAAATACAATTTTCCAATAGCAAGCTGAAATACCAAAAATGCCTAGCAATTTAAAATGTTCCATTCCAGTGCAATACGTTAGTTTAGGGAGCAATCCCTGTACTATCAATGTACTCACATAATCCTTGTGCATGCAGTAAAATAAATCAATGCACCTCTGGTGGCAGTTTCCTCGCTTTTGTTCAAGATGTAATTCACACCTCCACATTTAAGTGTCGGAGTGGACACTATGTCAAATCAAGGATGGAAGAAATGACACATGAACTGTTCTTTCCCTTAAACTAGTACTACTGCATGAGAGAAAATCCATTTGTATTCAGCTTTCGCCATTAACCAAAAAATACACAATATTATTACCACAGAATACAATACATATAACCCTATAGAGAATATCTAGGTACAACCTCTATAAATACATTCTAAATAGAATTAAAAGTGTCTAGCAAATCTTCTAAGAGCAGTTTTAACATATTCACAGATGTCCATTATAACACTAATGTTTTAAAGCACATTAAGAACGACATAGCCTCCATTGCAGTCTTAACGTTGTGATTAATAAAATTACCCCTGAGCCACTGTCACCTAAGATCGATCAGGTGGCTGCAGATCAACATAACATTTAATAAGACTTTCTTGGCCATCAATCCACAAAGGCAAAGCCTAGTATTGGCTAACCAACCCAAGCACCCTCTTAGGAGTAGAAGGTTCAGTCTGACCATTGCAAAATTTCTCCTGTGTCCATGGGATCTCAGTTTGGTATTAATATTATATGCCAGGGGCACACAGCGAGAAACCACAAAATACTTTAACGAGCACAAGTATCAAAATATGCATTATCGTATAGTCGTGGTCTAAGTTCCTGGCTCTCTTCTTTATGCCCAGCATATTGATTTTGCCAGCATCAGCCTCATGGAAAGCCATCATGGCTGTTGTGGCACCACATTATACAAGACTCCTCATCCATTCTCATAAACTAACATTTGAGTGGACGCTTTCAGTGACTTTGCCATCATCCAATTAAAATCGTATAACATAGGATATGAAGACTACGTCCTTTGTGTATATACTATACAGAATTTTTCAATTACAGAATGAGTTGATCCATTATAAGCAATGTTTTCACAATTCTCCTCTTAGATACAAGAAGTGTGCAGGCTGCGTGGACACACTTGAGTACTATGAAGAGCAGCACTGTTAAAGCAGCCTTGCATTATCTGTGGACATAATCTGATGCACCAACATAAAAAAATAATGGCCTTTTCTCTATTTCAACTCGTGGAAGAACAAGTTTTGGCAAAGCCAACAGTTTTGTCTTTTGTCTAGGTATGCAATCTGCATTTTACCGGCACTCCCATAATGGCATTATCTGACCATAAGATGGCAACAGCTGGAAATTGGTGCTAGCACCTGGGCATATGATCGCAGTGCCTGGTATATGTATATCTAATGCCTATGGAAGAGCCAACATTGTTGGTTTTGGCAATGCTTGTTCTTAACAGGAGTTCAGTGCAAGGACAGGCATACTGCTTATAAATCAAGTGCTTGAAGGCGCACTTCGTTAAGGCAATTCTCCTAGATCAGGAGCTGGTTTAGCTGGTTTATAGCTGCAATTAATCCATTACCAGTAAGAAGGCTGCTCAGAAAGCACAGATGTACACTCAAAGAGATCCCAGGGGGATGTGTTTTGATTGAGAGGGGGCAGTTAATGGGCATAACGAACTGGCATGGCCATGGCAGCCAGAGTGAGAAAATTACCAAACATCACTCTCAAACTGTGTTTTCCTCCTCGCATCGCATCTCCCGTAACCTCACTTCTCATGACAATTTGTTTTGGTTTACAGGCAGCACTTTCATTGCCACCTAAAGCCCAAACTAAAAATGGGGTATGGAACTTGACCAAGCAGACAGGATAATGATTCAATGGCCGAACAATTTCAGTTTAAAAAAGGATATATTAGACTCGACGAATCATCCCCGTGTTCCATTTCATAATGTTGAATGTCTTTGTATTAAAGACTTTGCATTTTGCTTTATGCTCGTCTCCTGCCAAAGCAAATCGTTCTCCAGAGAATGATACCGAGGTTGGGGAAAACTCTTTAATATAAAAGGTTAGCAACATTTTATATGCATTAGAGATTGTCGTGCTTTGGTCGACCTTCAAGCTAATGAATTCGGCATTTGATTGCTTCTACCTTACATAACATACATGCATGAAGCAAACTGTATGGAACCCAGCATAGGATATATATTGGAGTTTGTGCATGAGCATTTTCAGAACTGCCATAACGCCATGTGTTTAATGTCTTTTTCAAAGTGGCTCTGTTGGAAGCATTCATCAATGTTAAGATTTTCGTTAGCCCCCCACAAAGTTTACATTATATGGACTTTTCTGAATTTGGCCTGCCACTAAATCAGGGATTCCACTAGCAAGATAAAAGATTGCAGATTACTTGAATAATTCATGGGCACTTTGGAATTCTAGCACGCGATTGATTGCCATGTGCCGTTTTCTTGTAAAGCAAATAGTTGCACTGAGTCCAGGATTAGAGGGATGGATCAGAAGGATTACCAGTAGGAAGGGTTCACGATCAAGGGTATCGAGGAACTGTGTAGCAATCATTAGGCTCCTGACAAATTGCCTTTTGATATACACTGTGGGAATGAATCATTGCGCTTCTCACGCAAAGAACATGCACGCGTGTTGTCACAGCGGTATGTTTTAGAGATGCAACCCACGTTGGAAAAGAGAAACCACAGAATTCATCCATGAAGGGAAACTGGAATTCATGTCATACTTAAATAAGTTATTTTGAAATACAAAATAAACAAAAACTATCAGATCTATTATCATTGTCACAATTTCAAAACATTACTTACGTTTATCTACCACTGCAGGGGTGACTCAGTCAAGGTTTATTTTGTCTTTTCGCATTTTCACTGCTGTTGAGCGGCATTTGTAAGGCCACCAAGAGAAGCGAGTGGCCTTCCCTGAAATGAGTGTGTCCAGTTTACAAAACAGAAACAGAATGTGAATTTGACCTTTTGCGTCTGCACAGAAAAAGATGTAGACCTAGAACAGAAGTAGATATCTGGAATTGTTCTCCCGACCTACCATATCAGTTGCCCCTCCACCTAGGCCTTTCGTACACTACAAGGCCCCATTACAAGTATGTAGGTGCGAGAAAGAATTGGTGGTAACGGAATTACCACCACCTTTCCCGCACACCCATATTAGGAGTATAGTCCTGGAGTGGGGGATTTACCTCCAGCATTATGATGGAGGTAAATGCTCCCACTGTCTGCCGTAAATTTGTCAAAATTGACAGAATGACTGCGACAGTAATTCTGCTGAAAAAAAGCACCAGAGAGTCCAATGGAGGATTTACTCCGCCACCACCACTTGCAATCCAGCCGGACCAAGTGGCAGAAATGGTAATTCCGTTGGGCAGTATTCCAGCGGAACACTGGCCAGCTTGTAATAAGGCCCTGAAATCTGCATAAGTAGCTCAGGCTGTATTGCCTCTCTATAGAAGGATAAGTATTCAGTAATTAATTAATCTTTTATAACTCACTCAAAACCGGAGACCAGTCTCTAAGAACAGGTCTGAGAATCAAACCTGCGTTGCTATTGCGTCCAAGACAAGCACGCTAACCTGCCAGCCAGGAATGTATAATACTATGATAGCCTTCTCCCAGGTAAGGAACCATCCTGTCTCACCATGAACTAAAATAAAGTCTGGAAGGACATAACATGGAGCAAACCCTTAATAAAAACCATTTTGACATCAAAGCGACAGGTTTTTCTCGATTTTTATAGTCTCTGTTTTTGCACTCCATTGCTATACTTTGAGGCCGATTCATGGAATTAATGTGCGCTGAAAATTCCTGCGCAAGCGTGCGACACCGTGCGAATCGCAGTGCAAGTGCGAAAATTGCAGTGCAAGTGTGAAAATCGCAGCAAAACCCACGCACATCGATTCATGGAAGTCCGTGCGCGAGTAAAATCTGGGATGTGCGCTGAAAATCTGCTTGGCGCACGCCGGCGCACAGGTCATCTAACGGCGTGCGCCACGGCCACAGCGAAAGCGCACATAGCGCAGCGCACATAACAAAAGTAGGCGTAACACGGGGCGTGACACGCGGAATGGGGAACAACGCGTGAAAATGTGGGCGACACGGGGGAAGTACAGGAGGCAAGTGCGCGGAACGCCCACACGCTCGCCTACAACACATATTCATGGAATCGAATAGGACAAACCAGCGCACGGGCGAAGACGCGCACAGGCCTAAACACGTCCGCCACACGAAGGCAGGCGGTAGCGTCCCTGCGCATGAAAAAAATGTGCCCCAAAATGTGCGCTAACAAAAAGCACATATATACAGCTCTGATGATTGTCCCATACGGTGGCCCTCTAGGACAAATGACGTGCAAAGGGGTACGCGACAAACACGAACACCCGCTGTGTCAAAAATAGCGTGTGCATGTATTTTGGGGGTGCGCAGGAAGTTTCATACGCGATTGGCCTGGGGCGAGCGGGGTGCGTGTAAATCTGGGGGTCGCGGGAAGTTTCACACGCGATAGGCCCTGTGCAAGTGGGGTGCGTGTATTCCTGGGTGTTAGGCAGAAACCTGTGCAGTTCCCTCTGGGACCACTGCAAAAAGTTTAAGACTACAGGAGTTAGCAGTAAACCCAATTGGTAGCAGTCTGCACTACCCAGATTTACCTGGTAGCTGTGGCTGAACAGTCAGACTTCTCTCAAGACGAGTTAGGCAGTATTTAGAGTATAAAAAATAGGGCAATTTACACAGTAGAACAAGCAGACACTGATCAGAGCTTGGGTGTAAAGATATATAATTATTTATTTAAAAACACATCTAAGAAAAACACACTGGCACTAATATGGCAAACAACTTCAATCACAGTTACTATAAGTATATATCAACCCCATAACAATATTTAGACAAGTCTAGGTTCAAAAGCACCACTTATTTTCAGTCAGAGGTGAGTGCTTTAACCTAGATGGCACTCTGGTATTCATTAGAAAGGGAGAGAAAAAGGCAGGGTTTGAAACCAGCTCAGTACCAACACTTTTACGAAGCAAATGCAAGGCAAGCAAGGCAGGGTCTACTGTAGATCACAAAGTTCAGAGGCCAGGCCCACTCGGAGAGAGGCAAGGCGGTATGTCCCAAAAAATACCACAGTGGAAATGCACTTCAAGTCTTTGTAGCAAAATGTCACAGAGAGGTTGAACCAGTTTTAGAACAAAAGTTAAGAAGGTCTGGAGGCGACCCAGTGGAAAGGTAAGGATTTAAGACACCTCACGCTAACCGTTTCAAGGGAAGCCAGGTGGACACAGTACCTTGAAAGTGGAGAGACAGCTCCGGCGGGGGTAGTTGTTCCTGGTGGTGGATGCAAGTCGGGGCTTTGCCAGAAGAAGAGATGATCTCGTCGTAGAGGAAAGTTGCAGATCGTTGCACCACCAGGGAAGAGACCAGCTGTGGAGTGCTCCGTCACAAGGCACCACCTTTTGGTCACGGTACAGTGGTTAGTGGCTATCTGGTTGTCGGGGTGCTCAGCACGGGCAATTCGACCACTAGACGTCCTGGAAGCGAAGAAAAAGCAAGGGACTGGTTGTTCCCACCAGTCTAAGGGAAGAAGACTCTCCGGCAGGGAGATCTCCTCTGTCGTTGGGAAGTGGTGAGTCAGTTCAGCAGGGCTCCACCGGGGGTGTCGTCGTTGCAGGTCGGCTCAGCTTCTCCCTCATCGGATTCTTAGGTCCTGTGGCGACTTCTGAAGTTCCAGTCCCCAAAGCCCTGTTTTTATGCAGAAAACCCCCATTCATTCAGCTTAGCTGTCAATCAAACATGCTAAGTGGTGAGCGGGGCTGCTAACCACTTGGGCCAATCACACCAGAGTGCGACTTGAGTTGGCAAGGCAACTCAGTCCAGGGTGCCTAAACCCCCTGCCACACCCCCTGTGGTACCCAGACAGAATGGCACCACTCTGGAGGGCTTCTGTGCAGAAGCCCGCCAAAAGTGGAACAAAGGGCTCAACCTTTGGTTTGGAGTTACATAGGCGAACACATACGCCATTTTACAAACCGAGTTCTGGCAGAAAATACCAACCGGTGATTTTATTTTAAAACAAATAAACCGGCGGTATGTTAGAGACTAATGTGAAAAAGTATTAGCCTCGAACAATGGGAAAATTCCATAGAGAAATATTCGCGGTCGAATATAAAAAAGTAGTATCCACTGCCACCAGCCAAAACTCGACGAGGGGGGACAGGACAGTGCCCCCTCGAACAACAAACCCAGGGGTAATCGAATTACCCCTACCAGTACGTCCACAATAGGATGGTTTGTACTGGTTCTGTTACTAAATTTAGGTCTAGTAAAGCCAATGGTGACTTAACATGCTCTGGGAGACAGTAGTCAGTCCCAGGGTATGGAGTCTATGGTGGGGGTCTCCTAGGACACCCCAGTGTTACGGCACGAAGGGTGCTGTGTAACACACATAGCAAAACACATGAGGCCCTATGGAGTAAAAGACCCCATAGCCCATAGAACACATTAACATTCAAAGAAATACCACAAATCATGTCCAAGAGTGGGAGGAAAAGAGTCTCACTCTTGGCAGGATGAAAAAAACAAACTCCAGAAATCCAGCAAAGCTGCTGGGGGACTCACTAGGATAGGAAATTCAGCCTAAACAGAGAATTCTCCCTAACACTCGCCCCCCCCCAGACTAAGGGACAGGAGGATTTAATCCACTGCTAGATGCATCTCATACCTCTAGTCGATGACATACATCCTAGAGAGACCATCAGCATTTTGGTGGTGACACCCTGACCTGTGCTCAATGGTGAAATCAAACCCTTGCAGGCAGATTGACCATCTCAGTAGTTTTGGGTTTTCCCCTCTCATTTGATTAACCATCTCAAGGGTTGGTGGTCAGTCTGAATGACAAAAGTAGAACCATACAAGTATGGTCTAAACTTCTTTAGAGCCCACACAATAGCAAAGCACTGTCTTTTGATTGTTGCCCACCTTGTTGCAGGATCCTTCAGCTTGCGGCTGATGAAGCAAACAGGGTGCTCCCTACCTTTCCCATCCAGTTGACTGAGTACTGCACCTATTCCTACATTTGAAGCATCTGTCTGCACAATGAAAGTTTGGTGGTAATCAGGAGCTCTGAGTACTGGCGCTTGACAAAGAGCCTTTTTCAGGATTTCAAAGGCCTGATTGCACTCCTCATTCCATCTAACCTTCTTAGGGAATTTTGGAGAGGAGATGACATTCAGAGGAGAAGCTATGGTCCCATAGTTCTCAATGAAATTCCTGTAATACCCGGTGAGGCCTAAGAAGGCTCTCACCTGGGTCTGAGTAGTAGGTGTTGTCCTATTTTGCACAGCTTCAATCTTACTGAGCAAAGGCCTTATTTCTCCACCTCCTACCTCATGTCCAAGATAGACTACCTTACTCTGTCCGATTGGCATTTACTCGCCTTTATGGTCAGATTGGCTCGTCCAAGAGCCTGCAAAACATCTCTTAGGTGGTCTACATGTTCTTCCCAGGAATTGCTGAACACTCATGTCCTCCATCCCATTCAGAACCTGGTTTACCATCCGTTGAAATGTAGCAGGTGCATTCTTCAATCCAAAAGGCATTACCTTAAACTGGTATAAGCCAGCTGGGGTAGAAAATGCAGTTTTCTCCTTGGCATGGTCTGTTAGGGCTATTTGCCAATAGCCTGACGTCAAGTCAAATGTGCTGAGGAACTTGGCTGAACCAAGCCTATCCACCAACTCATCTGTTCTTCGCAAAGGGTGGGCATCAGTCTTGGTGACTGCATTAAGAGCTCTATAGTCCACACAGAATCTAAGTTCTTTAAATCCTGCTTTTGGTACTAACAAAACTGGGCTAGACCATGGACTAGTAGAGGGCTCTATTACCCCGTGATCAAGCATCTTGCTGACCTCACCTTTGATGTGGGTTCTTACATTTTCTGACATTCTGTATCCTCTGCTTTTGACTGGCAGACAGTCACCAGTGAGTATGTCATGTTGGCCCCAAGGGGTCAAGCCTGGTGAAAGTGAGAACAGAGAGGCAAACTGATTCAACATAGATTTGCTCTCCTCTTGTTGCTCAGGGGTCAGATTTGAAGAGAGATTTACTCCTTCAATCTTTTCGTCTAAAGGTAAGCCTCTGAGGAGACCAGGAAGAGCTTCACTCTCTTCTTCTTCCTCTGATGATGCTAGAAGCAACGCTCCGATATCAGGTCTTGAGACATACGCTTTGAGTCTGTTGGTTTGGAAGAAGGTTGGAGCCTCCTTGGGATTGCCCAAGTCCACCAGATAGTTGACCTCTCCAAGTTTACCCACAACTCTGAAGGGTCCCATCCATTTGTCTTGCAAGGCCCTCTGCCTTGTTGGGATCAGAACGAGAACTAGCTGGTCTTGAGTGAACTCAACCATGTTAGCCTTTTGATCATGCCAGTGCTTGACCAATTCTTGTCCAGCTTTCAAGTTATCACTTGCTTCTGCCATCATGTGCGACATTCTCCTCCGGAGACCTATCACGTAGTCAGTCACTCTGACTGGCTTGGGGGAAGGAGCACTCTCCAACCCCTCCTTAATCAGGGCCAATGGACCTCTGACGAGATGGCCATAGAGAAGCTCAAAGGGAGAATAACCGACTCCCTCCTGAGGGACTTCTCTATAAGCAAAGAGAAGGCATGGCAGTAGAAGATCCCACTTTCGTTTAAGGGGGTCCTCTAAAGCACCTATCATGCTCTTCATGGTTCGGTTGAACCTTTCAACCAACCCATTGGTTTGTGGGCGGTAAGCTGTTGAGAACTTGTAAGTAACTCCGCAGGTTTTCCACATGGCTTTCATGTAGTGGGACATAAAGTTTGACCCCCTGTCAGAGATTACTTCCTTAGGAAACCCAACCCTGGTAAAAATACCAAGGAGGGCCTTAGCCACAGCCGGAGCTGTAACAGTCCTCATAGGAATGGACTCAGGATACCTAGTAGCATGGTCTACTACAACAAGTATAAACCTGTTGCCTGAGGAGGTTGGAGGATATAGGGGACCAACAATGTCAATCCCTACTCTCTGAAATGGGACTCCCACAACGGGTAGAGGCACTAAAGGTGCCACATTCTTGAAACCAACCTTACCAGAGGTCTGGCAGGTGTGGCAGCTCCTGCAGTGTTTTTCTACTTCGGCCCCCATCTTTGGCCAATAAAAGTAGAGAGAGAGCCTTTCCTTAGTCTTCTTGAAACTCAAGTGACCAACCAAAGGAATCTCGTGGGCTAACTGCAAGAACTGTTGTCTGTTCTCTTGGGGTACTACAAGTCGTTTGTAGTCTCCAGGTTCAGACTCTGTCGGTTCATTGTAGAAGAGGCCATCTTCCCAGTGCAACCTGTATTTCCCAAGCTCTTGCCCTTCAGCCTGAGCTTCTACCTGGTGGCGAAGACCTTCCAGAGTTGGACATTCTCTCTGTCCCTTACTGAAGTCTGCCCTGTTGGGTCTACCTTCTGCTAGTAAAGACTGCAGCTCAGGATGGTCAACAGGATCCAGATCTCCAATGAGTTCCTGGCCTTCCATTAGCTCTTTCTCAGAGTCTAATTCTACCACACAGGGTTGTACCACCCTCTCAGCCTCAGCTGGAGGGTGAGTTACTGGTGTAACTTTGGACAACCGAGGGGAAGTCCTTGTTGGCTTCACTAAAGTGCTGGCTGCTGGTTTCTGTTTAGAAGTTGTAGGTTTCCCTTTCGCTTCTGATGTCTTTGAGACAGCAGCTGACAAATCCAGTGGAGCAGGAGTGATATCCTTCTTCATCATCTCCTTGGGAGTACCTCTCATGGTTCTCTCCCTTGCAGGTCTGGTTAGCTCCTGTAACCGTTTACTAGGAGGTCTGGGGGTATGAGACACAACTCCAAGAGTTTTTAAATTGTTACCCAAAAGAACTTGTCCTGGTACCTCACTCTTTATGCTGACAGGTATCTTCACAGTCATGTCATTACACTGAATGAGAACTGGTAATTGGGGAAGCATCTGCACAGGCCCTCCAGCTAACTTGGTGAGGCGTTTGGGTGCCTTAGCAACAACCTCAGCCTGAAAAAAAAGATTTCTCCACCACAGTTATGCTGGCCCCAGTGTCCCTAATGGCAGGAGTCTCCTGACCATTCACCTGGACACTGTCCTTATAATACTCTTTAGTATTATCTGGGATAGAATTATAGACATCTAAATTCTGTTGTTCCCACAAACCCAGAGACACTAAAGAAACACTAGCTGATACTCCAATGGGTTCATCAGCCAGCAGTAGAAAGTTTCCACTTGCCATTTGGACTTCCTCCTCTGGAGCGAAGGCTAAGGAGACAAGGTGGATCCCTGAAGGTTTACCTTTGCATCTGGGATCTCCTTTAACATGGTCAGTAGAGCCACAAACAAAGCATTTACCAAATGCTTTCTGGAATGGTGGCTTGTTCTGGCCTCCCTCTGGTTTGGCACCAGAAGGTACACTATTCTGCTGTGGTCTTCCTTGTGGCTTACCCTTATGGTTTTGTTTGGGGCCCTCTTTGGAATTTGAGTTATTAGAATTCTCTTTTGAGTCTTTTTTAGGCTGTTTTCCCTCATCCTTTTTCTGAGTTGCCCCAGAATCCTTATGAGTAGCCTTGTTGGCAACCCACAAGTCAGCAGCCTTAGCTAGCTTCCTGGAATCCAATTCCTTTGAATCAGCCAAGTGCTGTCTGAGCTCAGGAGAACAGGCATCATAAATTGACTCCAACATAAAAAGATTCTTCATACCCTCATAAGTGTTCACCTTGTAACCCTTAATCCATCCCTCTAAGTTTTTCAACCCTTCACCCACCCAGGTAGCCCAAGGGGTACCATCATGCTTTTTGAGGGATCTAAACCTCTTAAGATACTGGGAAGGGGTCTTCCCAAATCTAGCTATCACAGCTAGTTTCACACTTTCATACTCTTTTCTATCCTCCTCCCCCAACTCCATTACCGCATCAGTTGCAACAGGGGGGAGCCTAGAGAACAACCAGGTACGTAACTCATTACCTGTGATGTTCTGGAGCCCATGATTATACTCAAACAAACTCAGCCAATCCAACACATCCAACTTTGGTTCATACATACCAAATAATTCCTTAGGCATCCGGGGTCTTTTGGGACTGGAACTTCTAGAGGAGCCAGAGACAGAAGCAGTTTCAACAGACAACTTTTTCATTTCTAACTCGTGCTTGAGCTCCATTTCTCTGAGCCTAAGAATTTGTTGCATTTCTTGGTGTTTCTGTTCAGTTTGAGCAGTAATCCTTCTGAATTCCAAGTCTATTTTCATTTTTTCTAGTTCAAGGACTTGAGGACTTAATGTGGGACCTGCTATAGGCCCAGTAGGTACAGCTGGTAAGGCAGACAGAGGGGTAGGGGAGACAGTTTCATTAGCCTCTCCTTCCTCTTCAGCCTCTTCATCACTATCATCAGAACTTTGATTTAGATCAACACCATTACTGTTATCTACATTTGCTGGATAAGTTGGTTCCTCTGAACCAGTACCCATACTTTGGTTTTCCAGCAATCTTGCTATCAGTTGTATTTTCTTGCCTCTTACAGACTGATTCTCTGGTCTACAGAGAGCTCTCAAACTCTCAGTATATTCACCTGACAAGGACTCTTGACTGTAAACTTCCATAGTAGACATGTTTTTTGAAAGTTGCTTTTTAGTGTTAAGCTTTGTGGTTAGTTATCCTAAAGTGTTGAAAAGCACACTAAACTGTATACTCGATACAAATCCCACACTTTCTTTCCCACCAGTGTTAGGTAGAAACCTGTGCAGTTCCCTCTGGGACCACTGAAAAAGGTTTAAGACTACAGGAGTTAGCAGTAAACCCAATTGTTAGCAGTCTGCACCACCCATATTTACCTGGTAGCTGTGGCTGAACAGTCAGACTTCTCTCAAGACGAGTTAGGCAGTATTTAGAGTATACAAAATAGGGCAATTTACACAGTAGAACAAGCAGACACTGATCAGAGCTTGGGTGTAAAGATATATAATTATTTATTTAAAAACACATCTAAGAAAAACACACTGGCACTAATATAGCAAACAACTTCAATCACAGTTACTATAAGTATATATCAATCCCATAACAATATTTGGACAAGTCTAGGTTCAAGGCACCACTTATTTGCAGACAGAGGTGAGTGCTTTAACCTAGATGGCACTCTAGTATTCGTTAGAAAGGGAGAGAAAAAGGCAGGGTTTGAAACCAACTCAGTACCAACACTTTTACGAAGCAAATGCAAGGCAAGCAAGGCAGGGTCTACTGTAGATCACAAAGTTCAGAGGCCAGGCCCACTCGGAGAGAGGCAAGGCGGTATGTCCCAAAAAATACCACAGTGGAAATGCACTTCAAGTCTTTGTAGCAAAATGTCACAGAGAGGTTGGACCAGTTTTAGAACAAAAGTTAAGAAGGTCTGGAGGCGACCCAGTGGAAAGGTAAGGATTTAAGACACCTCACGCTAACCGTTTCAAGGGAAGCCAGGTGGACACAGTACCTTGAAAGTGGAGAGACAGCTCCGGCGGGGGCAGTTGTTCCTGGTGGTGGACGCAAGTCGGGGCTTTGCCAGAAGAACAGATGATCTCGTCGTAGAGGAAAGTTGAAGATCGTTGCACCACCAGGAAAGAGACCAGCCGCGGAGTGCTCCGTCACAAGGCACCACCTTTTGGTCACGGTACAGTGGTTAGTGGCTATCCCGTTGCCGGGGTGCTCAGCACAGGCAATTCGACCACTAGACATCCTGGAAGTGAAGAAAAAGCAAGGGACAGGTTGTTCCCACCAGTCTAAGGGAAGAAGACTCTCCGGCAGGGAGATCTCCTCTGTCGTTGGGAAGTGGTGAGTCGGTTCAGCAGGGCTTCACCGGGGGTGTCGTTGTTGCAGGTCGGCTCAGCTTCTCCCTCATCGGATTCTTAGGTCCTGTGGCGACTTCTGAAGTTCTAGTCCCCAAAGCCCTGCTTTTATGCAGAAAACCCCCATTCATTCATCCCAGCTGTCAATCAAACATGCTAAGTGATGAGCGGGGCGGCTCACCACTTGGGCCAATCACACCAGAGTGTGACTTGAGTTGGCAAGGCAACTCAGTCCAGGGTGCCTAAACCCCCTCCCACAACCCCTGTGGTACCCAGACAGAATGGCACCACTCTGGAGGGATTCTGTGCAGAAGCCCGCCAAAAGTGTAACTATGCGCTCAACCTTTGGTTTGGAGTTACAGAGGCAAACACATACGCCATTTTACAAACCAAGTTCTGGCAGAAAATACCAACCGGTGAATTTATTTTAAAACAAATAAACCGGCGGTATGCTAGAGACTAATGTGAAAAAGTATTAGCCTTGAACAATGGGAAAATCCCATAGAGAAATATTCGCGGTCGAATATAAAAAAGTAGTATCCACTGCCACCAGCCAAAACTCGACGAGGGGGGACGGGACAGTGGCCCCTCGAACAACAGACCCATGGGTAATCGAATTACCCCTACCAGTACGTCCACAATAGGGTGGTTTGTACTGGTTCTGTTAGTAAATTTAGGTCTAGTAAAGCCAATGGTGACTTTACATGCCCTGGGAGACAGGAGTCAGTCCCAGGGTATGGAGTCTATGGTTGGGGTCACCTAGGACACCCCAGTGTTACGGCACGAAGGGTGCTGTGTAACACACATAACAAAACACTTGAGGCCCTATGGAGTAAAAGACCCTATAGCCCATAGAAAACACTAACATTCAAAGAAATACCACAAATCATGTCCAAGAGTGGGAGGAAAAGAGTCTCACTCTTGGCAGGATGAAAAAAACAAACTCCAGAAATCCATCAAAGCTGCTGGGGGACTCACTAGGTTAGGAAATAAAGACTAAACAGAGAATTCTCCCTAACACCGGGGTTCGCATGAAGTTGCACACGCGATTGGCCTGGGTACGTGTAAATCTCGGGTTCACGGGAAGTCTCACACACGATAGGCCCTGTGCGAGTGGGATGCGTGTATTCCCTAGGGTTCGCGTGAAGTTTAACACGCGATTGGCCTGGGTATGTGTAAATCTGGGGTGCGTGGGAAGTTTCACACGCGAATGGCCTTCGGCGAGCGGGGTACGTGTATTTCGGGGGTGCGCGGTAAGTTTCACACGCGACAGGCCCTTTGCGAGTGGGGTACGTGTATATCTGGGGTGCATGGGAGTCCTACACGTGAATTGGCAGTGTGGGTCCTCCCAGGTGTTCCCTCTACACCCTCCATGGCCCCTGCAGGCAGCCCACACCACAGGGGACTACCCTACACCCCTGGTCATGTCCCGCAGCCAGCCCATCCACCATGGGCATGCCCCCCAGACAAGCCACATGTCAGCTTGCACTACTGATCACCAACGCATGACCCCCTCAACCACCACCCCCAGGCAGTGCAGGGCACCTGCCAGCAGGTCCCCACTCATGTCCCCCAGCACCCCCACCCCCCAGCACTGAGGGGCATGTGCCAGCAGGCCCCCACTCATGTCCCCTTGCACTCCCACCCCCCAGCACTGAGGGGCACCTACCAGCAGGCCCCCACTCATTCATGTCCCCTTGCACACCCACCCCCCAGCACTGAGGGGCACATGCCAGCAGGCCCCCACTCATGTCCCCTTGCACACCCACCCCCCAGCACTGAGGGGCACCTGCCAGCAGGCCCCCACTCATGTCCCCTTGCACCCCCACCCCCCAGCACTGAGGGGCATGTGCCAGCAGGCCCCCACTCATGTCCCCTTGCTCACCCACCCCCTGCACTGAGGGGCACCTGCCAGAAGGCCCCCACTCATGTCCCCTTGCACCCCCACACCCCAGCACTGAGGGGCACCTGCCAGCAGGCCCCCACCCATGTCCCACTCATATACCCTTGCACCCCCACCCCCCAGCAGTGCCCGGCACCTGCCAGCAGGCCCCCACTCATGTCCCCTTGCACCCCCACCCCCCAGCAGTGCAGGGCACCTGCCAGCAGGACCCCACTCATGTCCCACACATGTCCCTTGCGCCCCCACCCCCCAGCAGTGCAGGGCACCTGCCAGCAGGCCCCCACTCATGTCCCATTCATGTCCCCTTTCACCCCACCCCCAGCAGTGCAGGGCACCTGCCAGCAGGCCCCCACTCATGTCCCCTTGCACCCCTACCCCCCAGCAGTGCCGGGTACCTGCCAGCAGGCCCCCACTCATCTCCCCCAGCACCCCCACCCCCCAGCACTGAAGGGCACCTGCCAGCAGGCCCCCACTCATGTCCCCTTGCACACCCACCCCCAGCACTGAGGGGCACCTGCCAGCAGGCCCCCACTCATGTCCCCTCGCACACCCACACCCCAGCACTGAGGGGCACCTGCCAGCAGGCCCCCACTCATGTCCCCTTGCACCCCCACCCCCCTGCAGTGCAGGACACCTGCCAGCAGGCCCCCACTCATGTCCCCTTGCACCCCCACCCCCAGCAGTGCAGGGCACCTGCCAGCAGGCCCCCACTCATGTCCCCTTGCACCCCCACCCCCCAGCAGTGCGGGGCACCTGCCAGCAGGCCCCCACTCATGTCCCCTTGCTCACCCACCCCCCAGCAGTGCTGGGCACCTGCCAGCAGGCCCTCACTCATGTCCCCTTGCACCCCCACCCCCAGCAGTTCAGGGCATCTGCCAGCAGGCCCCCACTCATGTCCCCTTGCACCCCACCCCCAGCAGTGCAAGGCACCTGCCAGCAGGCCCCCACTCATGTCCCCTTGCACCCCCACCCCCCAGCAGTGCGGGGCACCTGCCAGCAGGCCTCCAATCATGTCCCCTTGCTCACCCACCCCCCAGCAGTGCGGGGCACCTGCCAGCAGGCCCCCACTCATGTCCCCGTGCACCTTCACCCCCCAGCAGTGCAGAGCACCTGCCAGCAGGCCCCCACTCATGTCCCCTTGCACCCCCACCCCCCAGCAGTGCAGGGCACCTGCCAGCAGGCCCCCACTCATGTCCCTTTGCACCCCCACCCCCCAGCACTGAGGGGCACCTGCCAGCAGGCCCCCACTCATGTCCCACTCATGTCTTCTTGCACCCCCACCCACCAGCAGTGCAGGGCACCTGCCAGCAGGCCCCCACTCATGTCCCCTTCCACCCCACCCCCCACAAGTGCAGGGCACCTGCCAGCAGGCCCCCACTCATGTCCCCTTGCACACCCACCCCCCAGCACTGAGGGGCACCTGCCGGCAGGCCCCCACTCATGTCCCCTTGCACCCCCATCCCCCAGCAGTGCAGAGCACCTGCCAGCAGGCCCCCACTCATGTCCCCTTGCACCCCCACCCCCCAGCAGTGCAGGGCACCTGCCAGCAGGCCCCCACTCATGTCCCTTTGCACCCCCACCCCCCAGCACTGAGGGGCACCTGCCAGCAGGCCCCCACTCATGTCCCACTCATGTCTTCTTGCACCCCCACCCACCAGCAGTGCAGGGCACCTGCCAGCAGGCCCCCACTCATGTCCCCTTCCACCCCACCCCCCACAAGTGCAGGGCACCTGCCAGCAGGCCCCCACTCATGTCCTCTTGCACACCCACCCCCCAGCACTGAGGGGCACCTGCCGGCAGGCCCCCACTCATGTCCCCTTGCACCCCCACCCCCCAGCAGTGCAGAGCACCTGCCAGCAGGCCCCCACTCATGTCCCCTTGCACCCCCACCCCCCAGCAGTGCAGGGCACCTGCCAGCAGGCCCCCACTCATGTCCCTTTGCACCCCCACCCCCCAGCACTGAGGGGCACCTGCCAGCAGGCCCCCACTCATGTCCCACTCATGTCTTCTTGCATCCCCACCCACCAGCAGTGCAGGGCACCTGCCAGCAGGCCCCCACTCATGTCCCCTTCAACCCCACCCCCCACAAGTGCAGGGCACCTGCCAGCAGGCCCCCACTCATGTCCCCTTGCACACCCACCCCCCAGCACTGAGGGGCACCTGCCGGCAGGCCCCCACTCATGTCTCCTTGCACACCCACCCCCATCCATATGTCAGTGAATGAGTACTGTCACCCATCCATGTGAGATGGACATGAAGAGATATAAAATGCCACATAGTGTGAAAAGATATGCCATGTGCCACACACTGCAACACATCCAGTGTACAAAAATAGAGTGATTGCAGGGCCATGTACACATCAATGGTTGTGCACTTCAACATGACAGGAAACAACTAGCATGTTCCACATTCAAACAGGCCCAAAAACATCATGTGATCAGGACAATACTCATTCAGCCTGAATGGTCAAATCATTCAACTACCAAGGTGACACATGTGGGCCAATGTGGGGTTCTTCAATGACAAAAGCATGTCACATATGTCACAATAGGGCTGAGGAATGTGTTGCAAAAGTGGGAGAATTGAAACAATCAGCCTGAAAGAACACTAGAAAATACAAACAATGTTGTTGCATGATGCCACCTCAAGGGCAACTGCCGTAATGTTACGCTAAATTACTACTGTGGGCAGATGGGATAGTGTCACACCCAAATTCAAGGCTGCAGAATGTTTTGGATGAAGCACATGGGTGACCCATACTACTCAGTCACACACACCCTCACTTGCCACTCAATCAGAACCTGTCACCCAAACAACATACACATGCATTACACACACACATGCAGGGGCACTCACCGGACAATGTGTCATAATCGGGTAGTTCTCCCACACCTCGGATCTGTTCCTCTGTGATGAAGGTCCCAGCAACAGACTCATGTTCAGTGAGTTTGTTGTCCTCTTGTGGAGACCCACCGCCAGTCACCAGAGTAGCGGCATGACTTGAGGCCAGCTTGTTCTTTGCTCTGCGTTTCAGGTCGTTCCACCGCTTGTAGCAATCATCAGCTGAGTGCCTCACAAATCCAAGGGCACTTATGTGGTTGGCGATGGTCTGCCAGTGTGCCTTACGTTGACCAGGTGTGGTCTTGGACCCTGCAGTCACCACCATTTTGTGGCTATGTTGCAACACATAGCTCACAAGTGCATCAAGTTCCGAATCATTGAAGCAAGGCTTCCTTGAGGTACCGGAGTGTGTAGCCGTGCCTCTTTTTAGAAGGTGGAGCGGAGCCAGAGTGGCTAACGCTGCTCTGGTCAGTAGGGGCAGAATCACCGGTGGACTGGGTTGTTGGAGTGTGCGAATGCACATTGACCATAGGACTTGGTGCAGGCATTGTCTGAAGTGTGAAGTTGGCAGGGGGAACATCAGTATGATGGACCAGGACCGACACTGTCCTGGCTGGGAAAGTCAGAGCTGGGACGGATGGAGCTACAGCTGCCCCTGCAGCCTCACCACCCTGCAGATGACATAGCTGCCCCAGATCCACGTGGCTTGGTGACAACTTGCACCGCCACACGTGGCTTAGACTTGCTGACCTGGAAGTCATCCAGGGAGTCATCCTGTGCCAGGTCAGGTGCCACAATGGGCTGGTCCAACAAGGGCTGAGCTGAGATGGTCTCAGCCACGTTTCCCTCAACCATGGTGGGGGGGTCATGGGTGACCCTGATTGGTCCTCCACACATGGGAGTATAGGGGCACCCTGCAAATCCCGGCCACGTCCCCTACTGCGCCCACCACGTCCACCTTTTGAAGGTCAGCCACCTTTGCCTCCCTTACTGCTTGGTCGCCTCCCAACCATGGCACTGATGTTGTTGTGCATATGGGAGGAGCAGTAAACTATTGTCCTGAGCAATTGGGGGTCAAAGGGGTAGGGTGCTAGATGGAATTTGTACCCTAGTGCTCTAACAAGGCTGTCCGTGACCCCTGGGGGAAGATTACGGGTCACGAAACGCACAGGCAGCCCAAAAACAAAAATAAACGTGCATGCAACCCCTCGTAGACCACGTGCGTGGAAAAATGAACCTGCACTACGCTGTGGCACCCAGAAACACAAAAATAAGCGTACGCATGACACATGCAGCCTACAATGACCTCTGAAGGGGTACGCGACACACGGGGCAAGCACAGTTGCTAAGTATGTGCGGAACTCACCGTCTGCCTGGAAAAATAATGTGAAAAATGCGCGCGTGAGCGCGTTGGCAACACCCCCACCAAAAGAAGAATTGTACGCTGTATGAGGACACAGGACAAAAGGAGAAGTGAACACTGTTTGAGGAAACAGGCCCAAAAAAAGTAGAAAAATGAAAGCTGTCAGAGGTAACAGGGAGTACGAACTTGAAACGCTGTGGAGTAATCGCGTGTGAACCGACAAGAAGTACAGAATCCACCCACTCACTCTCCACAAAAAGCATGTACAAGGAAATGGCGTCCTACATGTACCTTTTAAACCGGCCCACACGTACACGTCACTTACGCGTGTATGCGCCCTTTCCTCCAATTACACGTGCTGACACTTGGACGTGCAGCTTTTCCACGTGTGCTCTGTCATCACGTGCTATGAGGGAAACACCCACGCGCGTTACATCACAGACGCACTTACGCGCTAAGGGCCTTTGGTCCAATGAAATCGCGTACGTGCGCTGACGCGCTTACGCGCTAAGGGCCTTTCCTCGAATTACACACTGACGTGCAAGATTTTCACGTGCCAAATCACTCCGTATCAAGCTGGCCACGCGTTCACACATGGAAGACCACGCTCCTGCCCAGAAGGCCAAATCACTGCCCCCCAGAGCCCCGAGCATGCTCCCACCTGCCATCTGCTGCTGCCTGATTGCCTGCTGCCCACGTGCCCTGCCATTTGCTGCCCGCACGTCAGCCAGGGGTGCTGTTGCTGTGACCACCCCTGCTGGAACCGAAGACTCCTGACTGGGATTCCATCGCTCCACAGCCCAGCCCCAGGACCCAGTTGCCCACCCACTCCTGACATGGGGTTGCCATGTCCAGCACTACACCATCTGGCGGCACTGGCAACCCCCACCCAGAGCGGCAGAGGGCCACCAGCTTCACTGCCACTGAAGTTGGTGTCCTGGTGGAGCAAGTCCTGGGGCAGTATGATGCCCTCTTCAGAAGGTCGACAAGGAAAGACGGACCAGGATCTGGATGGACATCGTGACTGCCATCAACCCGGAGGGAGTAGCAGTCCGCGAATTCCATCATGTAAAGAAACGCTGGGAGGACTTCAGGTCCAGGACCCTCAACAAGGCCCGGTGCCTCTTGAAGGCAGCGGATGCTAAGGGACACTGGGGCCACCTGTCGGAATACCAAATGAGGGTCCTGGAACGCGTATGCCCATCGCTCCACGTCCAGGTCCTTGAGAGGCACACCCGTCTGGAGTCGAGCGGTAAGTGTACATGCATACTGATTGGAAGCGGTGCCTGTGGTGGTGTGCCAGTAGTGTGCAGGCTGCACATGTGGTTTTGTAGGGCCATGTATGGATGTGTATGTACAGGGCCGTGAGGCTGACACATGCAAGTCCTTTCATGTGTGAGACACATGGATGGTGTATTTGTGGGTAAGCATGCAGGCCAAATGTAGATGTGTGAGCACACATGTTTGAATGACTGTGTATGTCAGTTGTCAAGGTTGTGGTGTCACACATGGATGTTGGTTCCAGCTGCATGTATCTGCACTGTGTACATGTGCATGTATGTGTATCTGACAAGTGTGCAACTGTCATGCAACATGGATGCATGTGAGACTGATATGTAGAAGACTGATTGCCAGATGTGACATGGATGCCGATCTCCTCACTGCAACACTTGGTGGAGGTGTACACATGCATGTAAGTGTGGTGGCGTGTGTGCATGTCTAGTGCATTCCCTGTGTTTCATGTGATGTCTGGCTCACCTTTGCCTGCTCATGCTGTTGTATGTGTATGGATGGTGCTGGCTGTTGCGATATGGCTGTGGAATAGCTCATGTG
This sequence comes from Ambystoma mexicanum, assembly GCF_040938575.1. Taxonomy (NCBI): domain Eukaryota; kingdom Metazoa; phylum Chordata; class Amphibia; order Caudata; family Ambystomatidae; genus Ambystoma; species Ambystoma mexicanum. Next base: position 322,649,310 of record NC_090930.1, read on the forward strand.
TGTGATTTGAAATTACATGTGTGTTGGGGATTGTGATGCCATGTCTGAAGTTTGACAATGACACTTGTGTGCAACTGTCATGTGTGTATGAGTCCATTGTACAGTGCCCTGATGCCTGTGTCCTATCTCTCCCTGTCTGCAGCGTCGACTTATGAAGAGGGCGGAGATGGTTCTGTGGAGCACAGCGGCAGGGATCGCACTGTCAGCCGGAGACGCAAGGCCCAGCTCCCCTCCCAGGTTGTCATCTCGTCTGGGAGTGAGGAGTCAGGTGCCGCGTACCAGGTCACAGCTGCCGAGGGGAGGACCAAGAGGCGGAGGTCGGAGTTGGACTCCTCGGCAGCAGAAGGGGCCGCTGAGACCCCACAGGGCCCGATGGAGAAAGATGGCATGGAGTCATCCAGGTTGGTGGGGGGGTTTGGTGGAGGAGGAGACCGTGCAAGGGACAGAGATGGGGTCTGGAGGTAGGGATTCCACTGGTGCTAGTGGTACAGTGCAGGGGCAGGGACAGGAGGCAGCACAGGCCGCCGTGGAGGTGCCTGTGTGTAATCCTGTCCCCGATCCTGTGACTGCATCATCCTGCACCAGCAGGGATACCTACGTCCAGACCCATTTTCAGGCAGGGGATGAGCTTACGAAAACTGGCCTTCCTCTGCCTGCGGACGTGGCTATCCAGGACCGGGTTGAGCTTGCCCTGGGTGGTGTGGCGTTGCGTCAACGGGCCATGCGAGGCAAAATGCAGTCTTTTCATGGGGAGACTGCATGTCGTCTCGAATGGCTCGTTGACCACGTCGACCTACTGGGACAGGTCACCAGGGCCGGATTCCTCCGTTTGCTGGGCCTTGTTCCGACCCCCTCCTCAACTGAACCCCCTATGTGCCAGTCGTACTCCGTGCCATCTTCCCACCCATGTGTCACCTGGGTGCCCTGTGGAGCTGTCTCTGACCCTGCGGCCAGGCTGGTGGAGGACACATCCCTGCCACAGTCGGGAGTCGGACGTCCAGCAGGGGTGGCCACCTCAACAACTGCACCCCAGCCAGAGGAGGATGTGCAGGCAGCAAGAGCCAGGGCACGGGCAGAGGCAGAGCAGCAGCAGCAACAAGGTGGGAGCCATGATGGCTCGGGGCCTTCGTCATCGCAGGGGCAGGCATCGGCCAGAGGGCAGGAGGACCCAGGACGGGAAGTGTTTTCCGTGTGGCAGTGGTTAGACCATGCCATAAATGTGGAGCGGCAGCGGGCAGAAGAGGCACGGCTCATGATGGTCAGGGCGGAGAACTCCATGCGGAGGGCCCTGAGGCGGGCCGAGTGCCTCAAGGCAATTCGCAGGGAGTTGGAGGAGAACATGTCGTCGTCCCTGCGAACCCTCGGGGCCATGGAAGAGGACCGCGTCCGGGACATTGAGCAGGAGTTCGATGATGCCCTGGCCCGGGACATCCAAAAGTGAGCCGTCAGACTAGCCCGCTGCCCTTGTAAATATTTAGATAGTGTTAGGTTTCCTTTGGTTTTTTCTTTAGTTTGGTTGCGCTTGGACAATGTACCACGTTTCTGTATATAGTTTTTCATCAGGTAGTATTTTTGATAGGTTTCATTTCTTCAGTTGGGATCATGGACCCTAGATTGTTCATCTGTATATAGTTCACTATTGGATTCATCTCTTTTTTTTGGATTTCCCCATGGAGCAATGGTTTTCACTTTTGTTTTTCCCTTGGATTTGCTTTGTTGGACTATGACTTTGGACACCTTTCCTTTGGAATATGATTTCTTGTTTTTCATTATTTTACGGACATAAAGCTTTTCTTTTTTTATTCCCATTGTTGTATGTTTGATTTTAATTCCGTTCATGTTGCTTTTAATACATTTTTTTCTTCATACTTCGATGTGTGGTATTATCTCATTGGTTTCAAGCATGTCATGATATGGGTTTTCACATTCACTTGCAACCATTGTGTGTGTGTGACGGACATGTGTTCATTTACATATTTGCCATTGAGGTTGTATCATGTAATTGCCTTTTCTATGTGGGTGGATGCAATACTTGGCTGGGTCTTTGGGCTGGGTAGGCTGGCCATAATGGCCATGATTGAGGATCGTCATGACCTGGGGCAGGGGGACATGAGTGGGGGCCTGCTGGCAGGTGCCCTGCACTGCTGGGGGGTGGGGGTGCAAGTGGACATGAGTGGGGGCCTGCTGGCAGGTGCCCTGCACTGCCGGGGGGTAGGGTGCAAGGGGACATGAGTGGGAAGTGAGTGAGGGCCTGCTGGCATGTGCCCCTGAGTGCTGGGGGGTGGGGGTGCTGGGGGACATGCGTGGGGGCCTGCTGGAAGGTGCCCTGCCCTGCTGGGGGTGGGGGTGCAAGGGGACATGAGTGGGACATGAGTGGGGGCCTGCTGGCAGGTGTCCCTGACTGCTGGGGGGTGGGGTGCAAGGGGACATGATTGGGGGCCTGCTGGCAGGTGCCCTGCACTGCTGGGGGTTGGAGGTGCAAGGGGACATGAGTGGGACATGAGTGGGGGCCTGTTGGCAGGTGCCCTGCACTGCTGGGAGGTGGGGGTGCAAGTGGACATGAGTGGGACATGAGTGGGGGCCTGCTGGCAGGTGCCCCTGACTGCTGGTGGGTGGGGGTGCAAGGGGACATGAGTGGGGGCCTGCTGGCAGGTGCCCTGCACTGCTGGGGGGTGGGGGTCCAAGGGGACATGAGTGGGACATGAGTGGGGCCTGCTGGAAGGTGCCCAGCACTGCTGGGGGGTGGGGGTGCAAGGGGACATGAGTGGGGGCCTGCTGGCAGGTTCCCTGCACTGCTGGGGGTTGGGGGTCAAAGGGGACATGAGTGGGACATGAGTGGGTGCCTGCTGGCAGGTGCCCCTGACTGCTGGGGGGTGGGGGTGCTGGGGGACATGTGTGGGGGCCTGCTGGCAGGTTCCCTGCACTGCTGGCGGGTGGGGTGCTGGGAGACATGAGTTGGTGATCATATTGCAACGTGACATGTGGCTTGGCTGGTGGGCATGCCCATGGTGGATGTGCTGCCTGCGGGACATGACCAGGGGGGCGGGGTAGTCCCCTGTGGTGTGGGCTGCCTGCAGGGGCCGTGGAGGGGGTAGAGGGGACACCTGGGATGACCCACACTGCCAATTCACATGTAGGACTCCCCGCGCACCCCCGAAATACACGTTCCCCCCTCTGACAGCAAAATCACGTGTGAAACTTCATGCGCAGCCCAGTAATACACGTACCCTACTCCAATCGCGTGTGAAACTTCCTGCGCACCCCTGAAATACACGTACCCAGGTCAATCGCATGTGAAACTTCCCGCGCACCCCTGAAATACACGTACCCAGGCCAATCGCGTGTGAAACTTCCTGCCACCCCTGAAATACACGTTACCCAGGCCAATTGTGTGTGAAATTTCCCATGCACCCCTGAAATACACGTACCCAGGCCATTTGCGTGTGAAACTTCCCGTGCACCCCTGAAATACACGTACCCAGCACAATCGCGTGTGAAACTTCCCACGCACCCCCGTAATACACATACCCCACTCGCACAGGCCCTTTCCCGTGGGAAACTTCCCGTGCACCCCTGAAATACACGTACCAAGCCCAATTGCGTGTGAAAGTTTCCGCGCACCCCTGAAATACACGTACCCAGGCCCAATCGCGTGTGAAACTTCCCGCGCACCCCTGAAATACACATACCCAGGCCAATCGCGTGTGAAACTTCCCGTGCACCCCTGAAATACACGTGCACAGGCCAATAGCGTGTGAAACTTCCCGCGCACCCCTGAAATACATATACCCAGGCCATTCGTGTGTGAAACTTCCCACGCACCCTGAAATACACATACCCAGCCCAATTGCGTGTGAAACTTCCCGTGCACCCCCGTAATACACGTACCCCACTCAAACAGGCCCTTTCGCGTGTGAAAGTTCCTGCGAACCCCGTAATACACGTACCGTGCCGAAATCGCATGTGAAATTTCCCGCAAACCCCAGTAATACACGTACCCCACTCACATAGGCCCTTTTGTGTGTGAAACTTCACGCACACCCCAGTAATACACGTTCCCCGCTTGGCGTTTGCTGTTTGGCAGCCCTGTAAACTGGTCCAGGGTTAGCGCAGCCCTTTGCGCTGAATTAGGAATTTTGATGGCTTTTCCTTGTGCGAGGGTGTTCTTGGGGGCGTAACTGGAGCTGCTGCAGGGTCGCTGCGCCACTCTGCGCCACGCTGGTTTTGGAGGCTAAAATCCATGAATACGCTGTGCGCGGAAATCGATTTTAGCGCACGCGACTGGCGCAGACATTCGCATGCGCACACTGTGCGCCAGCCGCGTGCGCCACTTTTGTGCGAAATTCTGTGAATTACCCTGTCTGTGTCACCAGCAACATTCGCCTTCATACACAGTCTATTCTTCATAATGCTATTCTTGGTTTAGGATTGACTAGAGGCATTGTTAGGGGGGGCTTGAGGTGGCTATAGCCCCGGGTGTTTTATTTGTAGCCCTGGATAGAAGCTCAGGGGCTACAACCAAAAGGCTATAGCTAGCCCTGAGTACCACCAGTACCAACCTTAACTTAGCCCCTGATCTTTTCTAGACCTAACAAAACCCCTGGGATTGACGTTGACATTCAACGTATAAAGGTGCCTTTGCAAAAAGATCATCAACCCTCCAGGGTTGCCGAGCACACTCTCCAGGCACTCAGGCATCCGACATCACATTTCTTGATAACTTACATCTCTTAAAATATGCCTTGAAGCCACAACCCAATTACCACAAACTTTTAGGACCTATTCTCCTCCTCTTCTTTTACAGAACCATGGTTGACCTAACAGGATTGGCATGCACCCAGGCTCTCAAAAAACCTTATTTGCCTGCTGCATCCCTCCCTTTTTTTGTACCATATCCTTCTGGCTTTCCCATCATCTTAATCACCCTCACTCACTCTCTCTCCTCTAGCAAAGTAAGGTTTGGTTACCCGTGGCAAGGGGACACATATGCTACTCCATGGACCACTGTAGGTGCTCTGAAACCACAATGGTGGTGATTTGGCACAGTATAGTAGCAAATAACCATAAGATGACATAACTTAGATGGATATAATATAGCGTATATGGCTAAACAGGTGATTCATTGTTGTTTTCAGAATTGTGTCCTTGTTCCAACTTGGCAAATTTCGGATTTTGGAAATTGGCAAATGCGCAGTAACAAAAGTAACTTTTAAAAACACATGGCCCTGTATGTAGTCCACTTTTCACAAGGTTTTGCAACACTCTCACGTAAAAATGTAGATTCTGTTTTTTACTTTTCTCTTTCCCAAGTTACTTTTACGTTTTATGGACTTGTGCGTGTTTTATTTTAAACTTGTGCGAGAATAAGGTCGATTTGTGGGTGCAAAGTGCAGTAAACGTAAATAGCATGTGTGGCATTTATAATTCCTCATGAATCACCATTTAGATGCAATCTGTGTGGGGTTGCATCTGCAAATTTCACCTATGACACTTTGCATGTGAAAATGCACATCTTTGTATTTACAATGAATTCTTGTGGCCGCAACTGCATTAGCAGCTGGGCAATTTCCAGTGTAAATATTTTTATTGGATCAACCTTTTATTTTTCCCACAAATGTGTGTGAACAATCAAGACTTGCGAAGTATCTAGAACCATTCAAATGAGTGTTTAATGGGATTCTGCTCCCATATAATATTTAGAAGTATTGGGTGAAATGGTGGATTATACAACACACTTACAACAAAAAAAAGTAGAATACACATCCATACAATTTACAATCATTTCTTTAGGACAACATATGGAAATATCCATTAGCTTTTTCACATCACCAAAATACAGAGGAGCATTTCACAACTCAATTTCATGAACTCTGTGCCTACAATATGTGCCTGTTTTCTGCCACTGATTGTGCTCTATAATGTGAATATTGCCACTGTTAGAAGAGTTACAGTGGCTATATCACTATTTTCCAGTATTTCTACACAAGAACACACTCATGTTTACTTTCCTTATATTAACAGTATTGCCATTGTAAGAAAACAGGACCATGCTGACACCATGAATACTCCCATGAAAGGACACCCTCCTATTAAATGTTCCCTTGTAGTCAGCATTGCTGTTTTATAAAAACATGTCTATGCTGTCTGTGCCAATATGTTCCAGTATCCGCATGCAAGAGCAACCTCATGTTCACTTTAGCCATATAGGCAATAATGCCATCATATGAAAGCATGCCCATGCTGGCTGCAGTAATATGTGCCAATACCCCACTTAATTACAGCCTCATGTTTGTTTTTCCGTTTAGCCAGTAATGCTATTGTAAGAAAACATGGCCATTCCGGCTGTGCCAGTATCCTCAAGCAAGAACTACCCCAGCTTCACTTTGCCTAAATGACAGTAATTCTATTGGCTGATCGAATATGTTCCACAATCAACATGCACAAACAGTCTCATATTCACTTTACCCAGACAGGTAGTAATGCCATTGTAAGAAAACATGTACGTGCTTGCTGCACCAATATCTGCCAGTATTCACACTTAGGTACACCCTCATGTTTGCTTTGCAAGTACAGTCAGAAATGCCATTTTAAGAAATGATTGTCATGATTTATTTGGTTCATTAAGTCTCTCCCCAATATGTTAATTGGTGTTTTGCAGGAATATTATAATGGCATAGACATGTTGTGTTCTCCTATGGTGATGGGTAAAGAATCCGTAAAAGGAACCGTAGTTGTCACTCCAGAAATTCCTTGTGCATTCATGGCAATGCCCGACATTGGGACCTTCCTTCTTAACACAAGTACGAGTCTCCCCATATCTACTAAGAAGGACAATGTTTTGTCACCTATGGTCAACCCAACGCTTGGTTCCTCTTGTGGGTCTGGTGAAATTGATAGGATGGAACACATCAAGACTTTCTGTAGGCCTTCCTATTGTGGTAATTGTCCAGTCCTGTGCCAGTAAAATGGATCCCTCTGACTACTGTCACACCCTCTAGTCTAGGTGTAGGTGCCTGTAACAAAGGTTTGCAGTCCATGGTGTCCCTGCATTCTGTTGTGCTAGAGCCTGTGTCGGCATTGCTTTGTTTGGAGTGGCAACCCTTGTTGCTTCTGTTGTGTTTGTGGCGCTTGTGTCTGATGCTGTATGTGATCTTGGGCATAATATTCAGGTGGCTCTGCGCTACAAGTTGGGGTGTAGGCTATCCCCCTTTTGGATGTGCTGCTTGCCAGTTCTGCTGTATCCCTCCCCTACTTTGGCATACACATGTGTACCATCTTCCCACATGTACAACACTGCTGTGGTTATCCTCCAATTCTTGGTTGCCCCCATTAAACCTTCCTCCTTGTGGAGCTTGCAATCTGATCCCTCTGCAATGGGTGCAAACCCTCACCCTCATGGAAAAATGCATTCTCTCCATCTCCTGCAAATTTACATTCCTTGCTGGCTGTACCTGCTGTGTGCCCTGTGCATTAAAACGTTCTCCTCTACTTGTCAATACTGCTCCTTCCATTGAACACTTTGTCAATTTCTTCTGAACTAACTTTGCTTCATCAATCTTCCTGTCCTCAACCTTGTTTATGTCCTTCTCTTGGTTTAACCAACAATGATGAACAATCGTCAGTTGTACCTCTGCCCAAGGCTTCACTTCCATTCCCAAAATTGTACTCAATTGTCTTTGCACTTCCTCAGGAAGTCCCTGACATAAAACGTGATACAAATAGTTATGTTTTTGTAAAACAGTTCTCTGGTTTCTAACTGCCATTTTCTACAAAAGCCTAAATATAGGCTGTCAGATCTTCATCCTCTCCCATTTTATGATTCATAATTGCGCTCATGTCTGAAGAGTCTGGGTACTGGACCCTAAGTGTTCTCCATATATCAGTTTCACAATTATTATTGTTTCGCATTTTGTGCTGACACCCCGGGATATCCCACTTTATTCAGAATGTCATCTGATTGCTCCCTTAGTATCCTCCCTTAGCATATCAGCAAACGGCTTTTTATGTCACCTACTGCTAAAGTCATCCCAGTTGTTATTCTCTCTAATTTATAGATGCATTTACCCACCCCTGATGTAAAGGATGGCAATTTACGGATGAAATTAATTTTGTCCATTTGTGGTGACAGGATGTATTGTGGCAGTCCTCCCCCTTTCTCCAATAAGGGGAATTTGTGTGAACCCAGCACCCTGTCTGAGAGCAGCCACATCTTTTGTCTTTGTCACAGTGTCTGTTATACTAATGCTCTTCCATCCTGGTCAATTCCTCCGTCTATTCAAGTACAACATTCTCTCCACTAAACTGTTTGATTGCATCTTTGGGCATCTATGATATTCAATAGGCTCTGGCTTCCTCACCGGTTCTTTCAAATCCAACCATGCTATCCCTTTCCCTTCCCCATAGCTTGTAAAAGGGGCTTGTGTGGCCTCCTCCTCTCTGCTTTCCTCTCTCTCTTCATCTTCTAACATAGTGTCATCACTGTCATCACCTTCATCGTCTTCTCTGTCTTGAAAATCTGGTCTCCCAGGGGGACCTGTCCTATACATTCCACTTATCACCTCCTCCAATATATCCTGTCCCTGTCTTGTAGAGACCCTCCTCTACTCACCTTCTGCTCCTGTACAGATTGCTAACCCTCCTTCATATAGCCCCTTCCTCCCCTTCATCTGGAAGAGTATGTTTTTTTAAGAATTTCATCCACTTCCTAGCAGCGTCTCTCTTAGTTCCTCTCTCTTTCTGTCTGTTCTTGTTTCTGGTCTCTCTCTCTCTCTGTCTGGGAACATATACCCCCCTCATAATATCTTCTACTTCTTTTTCTTACCTTTCCCTACTTCTTTGTTCATCTCGTTGTTCTCTCTGTTCGATTCTTCCTCTCTTTTCCTTTCTCTTTCTCTCTCCTTCTTCATTTCTCATTTTTGCATTCTTCTTCTCGTCTCTTCTACCTTTTTCTGTCTGCCTCTTGCTTCCTTTATCTGGCTCATTCTTCTTCATTCCTTCTTTCTGTCTCTCCTCTATCTTCACCTCTTCCAGCTCCTGTCTTTCTCTAACTTCCCTTTCTCTTTCTTTAAAATCGTCCATGCCCTTTCCATTCAACTTGAGCATTATCTGTCCTAATATCTATTCATTCAATGCAATCACCATTTCATCCCAGTTGCCCTGCCTTCCTCTCTCTCTCTGGACCCCCTCCCTGGTTTCTGCCAATTTTGATTTTCAGTTGTAGTGCTCATCATATTCTAACTGTGTGGACACTGGTCTTTGCTTACTTATGTTTTCTCCACTTATAATAATTTAATAATTTCACTGCTGTACGCAGGGGGTGTATATGTGGGATTAGTATACCCCACAGCTGCTTCTAATGCTTACAAGGGATATGAACCCTGTGCTTCCGAATACGGATCACTGCTCTGGAGGTGGATGAGAAGGAGCTGTGGGTGCTATGCACCTTTTGTCATGCTAATTAAGCATCCATTCTTTTGCAGGTGAAACATTGTTCACAGTCCCAGAATGGCTAGTTGATTCTGTAACTCTTTTCCCTTATACGTGACATGTAAATTGGTGAACATGTGTTGCAGTACTGTCTTCGAGTGAGTGCCTTCCTGCAGCCACACAATACACTGTTTCTGGTATTTAATTATTTTGACCTTATAACGGGGTAATACTTTACACAGGTAGATAATGGGAGTGTCTCCCATGATAATATGTCACAGCTTAATTTACCAATACTTACCAAATTCTATTTCAATTCTCACTCACCCTCTTTTACCTCCCTTTCACACCCTTCTCCAACAATACTTCTGTTGTATGTAATGCATCTGTGTCTCTCTGAGACCATGGCTCCTGCATCACCCAATGCTTCAGAGTGGCACCACAAATGCCACTCATGCTCTGAGCAGCTCCATCTCGCTGCTCCAACACCAGACCACCCTCCTCAGTGCACACCACAACTTTACATTCCTCCACAATATATACCAATATACACAAAACTCCACTTTTACAAAGCCTAACATATCTTACAACATAAGGCTGGTGTCAGCAATTACTACACAAATAAATACACTGTGCCCTGTCTTCCCAATTCCTGGTGAGGTATTTGTCTAAAGAGATTTACCGGGTGATATTTCCTGACTCTTGTCAGAAGCTATCCCGTCCATCATTTATCTCTTTATTTCATCTCAATTTCCAAATATACAAACAATCCCGTCCCCTCGTTTTGCCAGGCCAATGTCATACATCCCTGGATCTGCTAAAGGTCTTCGGTATGAGTCTCCCCTAACAGCCAGCTTACCCTTCGCCCTATGGGGCGCCCTGCAGGGACCGGACATGATTTTCTCCAAAGGTGCTCATGTTGACCGCTCTCTGTTATGCTTAATCCTGCTCTCCTCAGGTCACCTCTGTAGTCATTGGGCCGTGGGAGGGCCCCTCGACAATCCTATGACTCCTAGCAAACCTTTACCTCTGCTACCATCTGTAAAGACAGCCTGGGAAGTCCCAAATTACACAGAGGTTCTTGAGCACCTTCAAACCGGACTCAATAACGGAAAAAGACAAAGTGCAAGGCAAAAATCACCTTTATTATCATCAAAATAAAGCAGGGACAGCATACAAGCATTGAATTCTTGGTACTCTTGCAATAGTGGTGACTAAATATACATTCTATAGGGGTTACATTTCTAAATGGGTAACGCTTGTCCGATGACCCCTCCTGTGACCACCACTAAATTGATAAAAGTAAAAAGACATAGTGGCTAATTCAATGAATGGTTTCCAATCGGATTTTGCCATTATAAAACGCTTCTGTGAATTCAGGCCATAATCTCTACAATATGTAATTGGCTGGCACCTTGCTTACTGTGCGTCGTAACATTGGAGTTTTTCACTTGCTAGCTTATTACTAACCAACCTTGGACAATTGACAGGTTGTCAAGATATGAGCCTGACAGGAGTAATTGTAATTGTTTATTTGTAGAGCGCATATATATAAGGGAAGTGCTTCAAAGAGCTTCAAGGCAGTCAGCAAACATGTTAGTACAGTCGTCAATCTTAGGTCTTGAAGATTCCAAATGATTTTCGACATTAGCTAGCATGCTAGGCCAGAGGCATATAAGGGTGGGGGGTTGGGGGAGAGGAGCATACAGGTAAATAGAACAGTACTGACCTGGCCAACATTTCAGGATTGCTTGGTAGTTGGTCATCAATGCGCCAATGCATGAGTATTATAAGCAGGCCCAGCTAGGGAGGGGAGACAGAGGGAGGACCGGACAGACAGACTTGCACAGCCTAGAACGTTCAAGGTCAAGGAAAGTGAAAGTGCACAAAACAGGAAGTTGGAAGAACGGGAAGGAGGACAAGTGCAGAGTGGATGCCCCTCGCATGGAGCATATTGCAGTAGTGCCTGGATAAGTTTGTAGACCTGGAGGCAAGTGCAGGACTGGTGAGGGAGCCTGGGAGCTGTGAAGGTTCTGGAGATGCACCAGGTAACCCGTCAGCTAACTGAGCAGGTTGGGGAAGAGAAGGAGGCAGGGAAGGAAGCAAGGAGAAAGGAGGTTATCAGGGGAGAAGGAGAGAGAAAGAGGAGGAGAAGAGGTAGGTCTTGAGGAGTTTCCGGACCTTAAGGAGGTCAGGTTCAAGATAGAGAAAGGTAGGTAGGCTGTTCCAGAAGGAGGCACCAGCAGAGGAGGCTGAGTGGAGGGCTCTAGAAGGAGCGTATTTAGAAAGAGAGTGTTGTAGATAGTAAGGGACCTGGCCCCAGAAAGCCTTGTGTACTATGCAGAGGGACTTGAAATTAATCCTTGCAGCCATGAGGAGCCAGTGGAGTGATTTCAGTGCCAGAGAGATCCGGTCCCTGGGCTTAAGGCCAAGGATAAGTCTTGCTGCTCTGTTCTGGATAAGTTGTAGAGGTCAGAGAGCAGAAGTAAGAAGATTGAGAAAGAGACTATTGCAGTTGTCCAGTCTGGAGAGAACCAGGGCTATGGAGACAGTGAGCCTCTGGGGGAAGGTTAGAAAAGGTAGAATACCTCTGAGGAGGTGCAGCTGGCAGTGAGACTTTTTGGTAGAGATCGTTAGCAGCACACTAGGACTGAATTGCGGACAGACAGTCAGGAATGAGTGAGGAGGAGGAAGAGGCTGAAGGTCGCCTGAAAGAGAGCTGTGTGTCATTCACATAACACTGAAAGTTGGAGGTGAAGGCAGAGATTATTTGGGCCAAAGGGGCCATGTAGAAATTGAAAAACTAGGGAGATGGGTTAGATCTCTGGGGGACACCACAGGTAGAGAGAGTGATGGTGGAGAGAAAGGGCTCAAGTTATACCTGTCAAGGACGGTCATAGTGAAAGGACGAAAGCCACGCCTGGGCCTGATCTGTGTAATGCCGGAGTATCAGGGGTCAGAGTAGGGAAGAGAGGTCCACGGACTGCTTTCTTTTCAATTAAAGAAGATACCATCTCCCATTTCTAGGCCATCAGCCAGAGTGACCTTTTTGAATTTGATCTTGTGTGGCATCTCATGTCTGAGGACCTCCCTTGATTTACGGTAACCTTGGTGGTGGTTGCCAGCTCCTTCCTGAGCTGTGCATGGTTTTGTATTTTTATGATTTCAGCATTTTTATTCCTTGTGAAACATTGAGGCCTTTTATTTAATCAGAGCATGTTGTGGCTTGCAATTTGGAAAAGATGGCTGCCCATTACTGTTATGTTTCTATGTTAGTGAGCTATATTCAGGTGTCGTTCATGTTGCATTCAGTTTATACATTGCTTATGTTAGTATTCTTCATGTGTTATTGGTGCTAGGTTAATATTCTTCATGTATATGTGAATACGTTATCTAGTGTCCACGTTCTTCATGACGAGTGCATATTTTCTTCCTGTCTAATGCATGCACATCTATTGTCACAACTTTATTTTGGTTAGAGTGCCATCGTAAGTTTAGAGCGTGTCCATCTCCTAATGCACTTGCCTGGGGTAAGGGCGGTACGGTTGTCTTGTGCGGTATTGAGCTGGGAAAGGGGCAGAAACTATGGATGATGGATTCAGCTGCCTCTCAACAGGTGATTTGAGGCTCCGTACCATAGTGTTTCCTGAGGTTTAGTAGAAGAATATATCACCTGTTGTAATATGCTAAAGATGAATGCAGGCATGTTTTGCTCCATATCGTGGACTGCAGGGCACAAAGCGGGAAGAACATTCACTTTCATCAGACCCCGCAAAACCGGGAAAAACCCCCAAGGGGACAATACCTAGGATAAGAAGGGCTTCTTCAGAACTGATCTAGATTTGAACATAGGATCCAGGCACTTTGAAAGCTCATACTTTTATGGATTAAATTAGCAGATTGTCTCACACATGGCCTGGGACTTTTCACAAGTGGAGTTTCGCCAATGGATTGTAGACAAGGCAGCTAATGAATGGGAAGTTGTGGCACACCCAGATCTAAAGGGAAAGGAACAGAAGGGTAAGAGTAAACATATAATATCTGGAACTAGGATAGCTGAGCTTAAATTAGTGAAGACCCTTACATTATAACTCAGAAAAACAAAGGGTAATGCCTCCCAGAACAAGAAAGGAGAACTTGTCACATGAAAAAGCTCAGCAGAAATAGGTTTGTGTATTAAGACAAGTAAATATGTTGCGCTCCTTGCACTTTTAAGCATGGGGGCTAACATAAGGTTCTGGATATGTAATTTCTGGAACATATGAATGATCTGTGAGCTTGTTGATGTATCATGGTGTTGAAAAGGAGTAGAAGAGTTAAGTGGGTGTCTACATTCCTTCTTATTCAGGTACTGACCTTTATCCTGTACTTCGATTGTGTTGTTAACTTTCTCAGTGTTGCTTGGAGAAATATTGTGCAGAAATGGTTTCCTGATGGTTTGAATTTGCATGTTTTCAGATCTTGGATTGATCTTGGCATGAGCAGATCAAGAAGAACATGTATTATTTTGCACCTACTCACTAAATGAGAGGTAGGCACAATATGTATGTTGGATATGTGATATACAGGTATGATTCATGGGATAAATGATTGATATAGCCTTTATTTATATTCTAGTTGGAGTTCTTTTGGGCCTGTGGAAGACATGCTTATTGTCTCTTCCAATGAAAATTGTGGGTATGACACGTGGAAGTTCTTAGTGCTTTACTGATTGATGTGCCCTGTGGGTTTAGCCCTAGTTACATACATATTGTGACAAATTAACATTAGTTGGCCACAGTGGCTAGATGAGTGGTGACACCCGTGTGATAGCGCCTTCATCACAGCCATTATGTCCCTTACTTTATATGTATTTGAACTGTTTAAAGAAAGGTATGTTTACAAACTATAGCACTTTGGAAGGACTTGATATGTGTTTGCACTTTTTGTGAAACAGTGCCATGTTTACAAACCGTAGCACTTTGAAGCACACAAAGAACTTTTATATTGTGAGCATTGTATTTGTTATGTCACGCCATATGTCACACCATATATGTTTTTAAAATGTGCAGTTGTGTGTTTTGAACCAAGCTGAAAGAACGTGTCGCCTGTGTGGGGGATCTGATCTGGAAACCTATGAGCATCTTTTTGTACATTGTGAAAGTTTAAACACGATTCGAATACATTTTCTTAAATCTTATAATAATCTGTTTGATACCAGCGTTGAATGATTGTTATGGATTAATTTCATGCAAGGTGATAATATACATTTTATGGTCAAATTTTACTGGAAAGTTATTGACATTTTAAATATTCTAACTCAAGATGTTAATATTTAACTTTGATGAACTGTATTTTATTACCGATTGTGACTGTATTCATTGTTATAGGTTTTAACTTAGTTTGTTATATTGCCACTTCTGTGCATTTTAACATTGATTTGTATTATCTATGTATGTAATATGTGTTGTATATACAAAGCCATAAGGCTAAAAGTATATTACGGAATAAATAAATAAATAAATACATGATATTGAATTGTGTTATTAGTTGAACAATACATTCTCCGGTGTTTCTGCCCTGTGTTTCACCTGCATTTTAATTAATTAATAGAGGATGGATGGTCCCTATAAAAAAGAATGACCTTTTGCATTTATATAAGATCATACATAAATGCGTTTCTCTAGGAAGACATATGTGTTCACAACTGTAGCTTTTCCTGGTCTTCTTTAGCCTTTCAGGATCCCAGGAGTATTTTAGGCAACAGAAAGTGTTTTAGCACCTACACCAACTTTTCATTCCTTTGATCCAAATAACTGAACCACATATGTAAGTCCCAATTATTTGGACAGAAATCCACTTCCAGGTTTTCACCTCCATCAAGTTTAACAAAGAAGCCCCACAAACCAAGTGCTACTGAGGCCGTACACGCAGTTGGGTGCTATAGTAAAATGATCCCATAACTATTACTTAAGGGCCCAGTAATCACCCAGGCCCACTGTATAGGGATAGATTTCAGGAACCAAGTAAATTACTATTAGCACAATGACCAACCCAATACAACACATGCTGCCCAGACCTATACTCACGTCACTTCACAAGGCCCTTATTAGCCAGGGGCGACACCTTGCTCTCTCTGACTGCTGGACCAAATTCCCATGATTGGCTTACTGCAGAAGAGAGACAGAATTCTTCTAGATTGCATCAACTGAATATTCAGTTTTGGCCCTGCAATATCAGAAGCATGTCATGAATGACAAAGGGATAACTTATACTAGCAAAGCATTTTCCCAAGACGTCACACAGTACAGTGAAGGCGAAAAGGCCTTGTTACCCACTCTTTGAACCCTGCCACAATTCTGCCTGATTATACATGAGTGGGTGATTATTTAAAGTTCACATTAACCATTACAATACTTAAGGAGTAACCACATCTGTACAGGTAATTTTCCTCAATCAAGGATGGCGTCTTGGGCTTTAGCGTTGCAAGGCTACACCATAGAGGTGAGGTATGGACAGAACACAAACCCTATGGCACATGTGCTAGCAAGCAGAGATACATAGTTGTGTGTTTGTGGTTGATACATAGTTGTGTGTTTGTGGTTGTTTCCAAAGCCCCATAGTTGGAAGAGGATTAGCTCCTTCTCCATATGAAGCATTTGAGTAAGACCAACTTCAGAATTTCTGACTGTCTATGTTGATGGTTGTGTATTCCATGACAATAATGATCTGGACAAAGTACTAGTTGCAGGGATAGGAAATGTGTGGGGCAGGATGGATGGGCAAATCATTGGTGCCCCACCCCATCCCTGGGTAGGTCCCAGGAGTAGCCAGGTGCTTAAATGGCTTCCATTAATAAGGCAATCTCCACAGCAGTGGAGACGCTGTTAAAAGAATTGGCAATTATTACTTGCTCTGATTATGCCAGGAATAGTTTTATAGCATATCTAACAAGATGGAAAGCAAAGGCGGTATATGACATGCAACAAATGTATCCTAAAACATGGAAAATTGATCCAGACCATTAATAAACATCTAGTGGGACAGGGCATGACCATTTATTGGGAACAAATCAAAGTACATTATGAGGTAGCATTTCAAGATAAGGAAGGAGATCACAGAGCAGACCAATATGCCAGGATAAGAGCAGCAATCAGGGAATTACTTCTGAAGAACATTTGCCTGGTTATATTCAGGTGACAATGACAACGCAGTCAAATTCATGCAAGGAAAGTGAAATGTCTCACGTTCGGTGGAGCTTTGCTACCCCATATAAGGGTCTGATCAGTGCTGGAAAAGGAACCCAAAAGAGCAAGATTGCATAATCATACATTGGATTTAGTACAACAAATATGAGGCACTAGAGGTGATATTTCATTAGTACTAATGGTGAGCCACTCTCGCCTGTGGTACAAAGGTGTCTCCTAATTCATGTATATTTTAACCCTGCTAATGCGGTGATGTATGCATTTGTGACTGTAATGTCATTCTTGCTGCTAGCGGAATCTCTAGTAGAGATTATTGTAGGGGATTGTACGGGATTTTAATGCTGAATGCCTTGAGCCTTCCTGGTATGGTTATACTAGCAGATCCTCAACCTCAAAGAGTGCTCATGAAAGAGGCCTAAACCTAACGTCCAAGGAAGCACACCCTGAGCCCCCGTTTCACTTGTCGAAATAATTGGATCAGTTCAACTTTGGACTACATTTTTGTTTCTCCTGATTTTGGGCTTAGAGGGGCTGATTTATTTATTATTCTGTCAGATTTGAGCGACCATTGTATGATTGAGTGCAATATCCCACTGTCCAGGATGGCGATTCAACCTAGGGAAAATGTAAATGTAAGTATTCGGCCAAGAGACCACACAGTACTATGGCACCCTAAAATGGCACCGGTTTTGAATGGTCTGAAATGTGCGAATTTTGAGTCTAATAGTGTGCAACTGTGTAATCCTCTTGAATTTTAGCCAACTATCCAGCAGCTATTGGAAGGGCTAAGTACAGCTAAGGCCTTAACTAAAAGGGCAGACAGTCAATATCATAAGCATGCCTTTGATAGGGCCGTAAAAGAGCATAAGCAAGCTTTGCGGCTTAATTAAAGTAAATTGCAAAAGATTAGGCCCTTTCTGGCTGAGAGGATTAGTACGTTAAAAATATCTTTCAAAAAATGGCTAAGAGTCTATAAATCTTTGAAGTATATCAAAAATACGGAGAGGATGCTCTGCTGCTTAATCGACAGAGATACTAATTCGTTTTGGCATCTAATTAAAGCAAATATCACTCAACACTTGCTTCAATCTCAGCTCTTATCCGAGGATATTTGGGTGACGAACTTCTCTAAGCTCTATGTAAAAGAATATGTGCAGGTTGTATAATTACATGCAGCAAATGGGTGGGAGCAGGCAATCCATCTGGACCCGGATGAAATTGAATCTTTCAAAATTCATACTAGGACGTCTAATGCACTGGGTCCAGATGGGCTATCAATCTCACTTTAAAGCCTGATGTGAATCCATGGTCGAGGGTTTTGATGTGTGTGTTTCATAAAATTCTATTAACTCAGGTAATCCCAGCTTCTTGGAAAGTAACAGTACTGATATTGATCTTCAAGGGGGGATTGATGCTTCCATTGAACTATAAACCGATTTCACTACTGGACTATAAACAAAATCTTTGCAAATGTTCTCCTGAGTGAATTACTATGATGGGCTGTAAAATCTGGATGTCTCGATATTCTTCAATCAGGGTTTAAGAAAGGTGTGGGAACAGCTGTAAACTCTTTTATGATTCGGCTACTGGATAGGCACACAAGGGCACAGGGTAGATCGGTCTACTTAGCCTTCGTGGACATATCCAAAGCCTTCAATTGTGTTAACTGGGCACAATTGTGGGAAAAAATGCTACACTATGGCTGTGCCCCTGCTTTAGTGAGTATCTTAACAGGTTTACATCATGAAACCAGAATAAAGATACGTTAAATAGCCAGGGGGGTTGCACGAGATGGGTTGGCACAAATTGTGGCCTGCGTCAAGGCTGTGTCCTCGCCGCTTTTTAAAATTTTAAAAAAAAATTCTATATCTGTGATATTGACCACTGCTGTGATAAGGTGAGGACAAACTTCATCGATCAGGCATTCGACGGTGCATTACTTAAATTATGCCGACGATATGACTATTTGAGATTGGACCCCAATTGGCCTGCATAGGCCCTTGGTCATTTTAAATTCCTATTTTATCAATCTGGATTGATATCTCAATATTGGAAAATCAAAGATTGTAATCCTTAATATAGAGAAATCGAAAAAGGAAGAATTTTGATTGGAAAATACAGGGTCAAAACCTGGAAGTGGTTGAGTGTTTCAAATATTTGGGAAGGTACAATTATGTGATAAGGGCCATGGTTGTATTATTTAGGTCCCTTAGATCAGGGTTCTTGGTGGCGGCTGTGCAGCTACGACAATTTGATTTTAAATTTGATCGCTTTTCAGCTCTAGCAGTGATAAAGTTATACAAGCAGAAAACACTCCCACAATTGAATTTTGGAGCTGAAACCTGTAGTGAAGAGATAGACTGGAATAGACTGGAAGCACTGGTGTGGAGGAAAGTGTTTCAGTTGCCCAACTCAGTCCCTATGGCGGGTCTGAGACCTGAGTTGGGCTTGGTTACGCTTCAGGCCCAGGTCAACTGGAAGATGTTGCCGCATGCCTCTCTTTATACTCTTCTGAACAGTTCTTGTGGCTTGGATTGAAAAGTGTTTAAACTTACTTCTGAGGATCGTCTCCTCGCCAGAGGAGTTGTCTGCTACCCCAGGAATACTAGGCAAAAACTGTTTGAAAGTGACTGGATTCTAAACAGGGGTATTTTATTGAGGTATAACTGTTTTAATGATCATTTTCATTGGTTTAAACGTTTTAATGTTTTCGCACCTCACCTTTTAAAGGAACTATCGCGGGTTTTTAGGACCTTGGTATTCAGATTTAAATTAAATCTCAATCCAACAAACGAGATCTTGGAGGCTAGATACAGCATACCGAAAGAACACAGACTATGTTGCTATTGTAATTTCCATAATGAGACTCTAAAACATCTATGCATTGTATGCCCTGCTCTAACAGTAATTCGACATGAGATGATTTGTTGACAGTAGTGACAAGGCTCTTCCCTCTTGGTTACGGATTTGTATTTTAAATACTAATTAAATATTGTTAACCATTGCTGTAATTAACTATCT
Source organism: Ambystoma mexicanum (assembly GCF_040938575.1). Taxonomy (NCBI): domain Eukaryota; kingdom Metazoa; phylum Chordata; class Amphibia; order Caudata; family Ambystomatidae; genus Ambystoma; species Ambystoma mexicanum. The sequence goes on from NC_090930.1 coordinate 322,668,944, forward strand.
TAACTTGATCTTGGGTTTCTAATCAAGGTATATAAACGCTATGTATATATGTTATCACATGTTCTGATGTGTTTTAGCGTTGTTATCATTTGTGCTGGATACTAATAACATTGGTTGTGAAATGTGTTTTTGCTGTTTTTCTATGTGTGAAAGGTTTTAATGTAAACTAAATCGCACAATAGATGAATTTTAAAGAACATGTAGTAAGGAAGGCCACAGGAGAGGACTGTAAAGGGAAAGAAAAGTTGAGGGTGTTATTAAAGACCAAGAAGCAGGTCAATTTACAAGATGGGTAGTTAATCCGCAAGACCTTTTTTGAGGACACATCCAATTGGTGGTCCCCATTGCGCCATGCCCACTATGCAATAATGACAGGTTACAGGGAGGCCCAGAAACGTGGATGGTCTTGTAAATCAAGATACATTCTAAGTGTATCTTACTGACTTTTCTGTCTGGGGTTCATTGTGTATAACTGAAAGAAACTAGTGGTGTGCCACACATCAGCTTTGGGCAAGCATCGAGTCAAATGGGCTGAAAAAAGGTATTCTCCTCCAGCCGAAAAATGTCTTGCTATTCAGCTCTAGCTGAATACTTTCGCTTCTAATTGTTATGCAATGTAACATGTCGAAGAAGCAAATATTGAGTGCAAACTGCAAAAGGAAATGGAATCATAAGAGGCCTCTCAGAGGAACTTCATATTGGAAAACCTTTCCACCTCGCCTGTGGGATAATCTGCCATAGGGGGTTTAGGGAGATAGTTGTGAGGACTCTATTTGTATGGGACATATTCAAAGAGCTATGCTCTGTTTGAGAAATTGGTCGGAGGGGAGGATGTTTGGAAATCAGAAGACCTCTCAGGTGAATAGGTTGGGGACCAAATCAGTTACATGTGAAGCAGTGCAAGTTGTAGATGACATTTCCCAACCCATATCTGTCTCTTGCGAGATCTGTCAAATAACATTCTATGCTGTTCTCTTTACAGAAAGCACATTTCTGTGTGGACAGAAACAGATCCATAGCGCTGTATCTGCTGCTGTTGTGGAGTGGAGGGCTAAAAGGTGAGAGACAGACACGGCCAGAGCCTCTCATCCTCGAATGTGGTAGGAACGATGTGCGGTAATTAAACGTGAATTGAGATTTGTAGGCTTTTTGCAGATTCTGTTACCTGTAGGTCTAGCCAACATACGATTATACTGGATCCCAACCTATCATCCCCTTTGGGTGAGTCCTTCCCATGCTTGTCATATGAGGGAGCAGGTCCCTCATGAAAAATATTAGCAAGATTGGGTACACTCACCTCAAGTATACCCTCAACGTGTGACCTGCATGACCAAACAAACTATTTACGCATTTATATGTGAGCTGCAGGGAGGCATTGAATCTCACTTTCCACCTATGCTACCTTGCAACTTGAAGAGATTGGAATGTATGTGAATTGCAATGGCAATTGCAAATTGCAGTACCCAGTTTGTTCATTGCAAACCAGCTCTTTTAATTCGAAATACTTCACACATTGAGTAGCACTGGTTCTGTATAGGAAACATCCTTCCATACATACAGTCCTGTTTTTTTGTTTACCTTTCCTTTGCTGACTTGTGTGTTTTAAATAAGGATGAGCTGTTAATTCAACTGAAGAGAAATAAATGACACAGAAGAACACATATTCAAAAAAGATTGTTTTTCCTTTTTTTTAAGTGTTTTTTTCAGGTTTTGAACATGATTTATTAAATAAAATATTATTCGGCTTTATTCTCGGGTTTCTAGTGAGTACTTGACAAACTATTTGGTATCCCGCTGAATGCAAAATATCTTTTGCAGTACATCCCTAATAATAACCACAAGGATTCTGTGCTCGCAGACGACCTATTTGTGGTGGGGTACTATGCTGTTTTCCCGATCATTGCTGCACAGCTGTATGGAAATACACCCTGACTCTACCTTTGCTGACTCTTCTCCCTTTTGGATTATTTGCTGATGTGCTGCAGATTTCTGCAATGGGTACACCACTGAATGCAGAGAAGGAATTCCATCTAGGGGGATCAGATCTGGGCAATGCATGATTGTCAAACCCACATACAGATAAAAAAGAAACAAATAAAAGGGAAAAACACTCCTTACAGAGTATCTGACTCTCTGTTTTAAATCTTTTTTTGACTAGTGTCACATCGGCAGATGTTCTATCAAGTATAGACCTTATTTTGTTCAATTTGAAATTCCACCATTCAAAGACCACACAGAAAAATGTACCCTTGATGGCCCAAATAATATAGTGCTTGGCATTAGCTCTGTATTTAACAATTGGGCAGCAGCGCATTTAAAAACAATAATAATAGTTTCTTCGCTAATGGGGGAATCAAACCAAGTTGATTGAGGTCTGTCCAGGAAAGAGTCCTATCCACCTGCCTACTAGCACAGCAGGAGTGATGCATGGTTGCATGGCTATTTACTGTGAAACGGTGACTGCATGTGTTACTGTAGCAAGGGGTTGCTGGTGCTTCAATCCCGTGGACGTCAGCAGTTCAGCTGATAACCGTGCTGTAAATGTGTTCACTAGAATGGAGCCCTGTGTCTATATACTATTAGGTTGTAGGAGCTGAGTGCTCCATAACATAAGTAAGAGAGAAAAAAAAACATTTGGAAGTAAAAACACTCAACTCACTCTCAGTGATCCTACTGATGGCAATAACTTTATGCTGTGCCTTAAAAAAATAGTGTAAATGCTGGTGGGGGTAGGGTGGGTATCTAACAGACTATGGGGGTAATTCATAGAATTCGGCACACAAGTGGCGCACACGGCTGGCGCACAGAGTGCGTGTGTGGCAGTCTGTGCCAGCCGCGTGCACCTAAACCCATTTCAGCGCACAGCGTATCCATGGATTTCAACGTCCATAACCAGCTGTGGTGCAGAGCTGCACAGCGACCCTGCAGCAGCGCCAGTAATGTCCCCAACCCCGCCCCGTGCACCAAAAACATAGCACACACCCCTTACATGGCACAAATGCCAGTGGACCAACATACAGCCCCCCAACCATGAAAATGCATGGAAAACTCCCCGGGCACCCCTCAGAATACGCGTACCCCGCTCGCGCTAGCGAAAACACATGTAAAAGTCCATGCGCACCGCTCGGAATACGCAAACCCTGCTCGCGCTATCGTAAACACGTGTAAAAGTCCATGCGCACCCCTCTGAATACTCGTACCCCACTTGCGCAAGTGAAAACGCGTGTAAAAGTCCACGCACACCCCTCGGAATACAGGAACCCCGCTCACGCTGGCAACAACGCCTGTAAAAGACCACACGCACCCCGGGAATACACGTATCCTGCCCGCACTAGTGAAACGCGTGTGAAAGACCACGCGCACCCCTGGAATACACGTACCCCGCTTGCGCTAGCAAAAACATGTGTAAAAGTCCACGCGCACCGCCGGAATACACATACCCTACTTGTGCTAGAAAAAACACGTGTAAAAGTCCATGCTCACCTGTGGAATACGCGTACCCTGATCGCGCTAGCGAAAACAAATGTAAAAGTCCATGCACACCCCCATGTTGAGGCAGCCATGATGTCCTTCCAGATCCCCTCACGTCCATCCTTGTCGGCGCGTCTTCTACCAACTTCTGCGGCAATGAAGCTGGTAGCCCTCTGCCTCTCTGGCTGGGGATTGCCAATGGTGTCTGATGGTGTTTCCCCTGACATGGCAACCCCCGAGGCAGGTGTGGGGGGGGCAACTGGGTCCTGGGGCTGGGCTGTTGAGCGATGGAACTTCAGTCGGGAGTCTTATGTTCCAACAGGGGTGGTCACAGCAACTGGACTCCTGCAGGTGGCTGACGTGCAGGCACCAAATGGCAGGGCACGTGTCCAGCATGCAGGCAGACAGCAGCAGATGGCAGGTGGGAGACTGCTCGGGGATCTGGGGGGCAGGAAAATGGCCTTCTGTGCAGGAGTGTGGTCTTCTGTGTGTTGTCACGTGGCCAGCTTGTTACGGATTGATTTGGCATGTAAAAAAAAAAGAATGTCAGCGTGTAATTCGAGGAAAGGCCCTTAGCGCATAAGCGCGTATGTGACGGGATACGCGCGGGCGTTTCCCTCGTCACGGTGCATGGTGATTCTGCATTTGAAAAACAGCATGCCCGCATGTTAATGCGTGTAATTCGAGGAAAGGAACTAAGCGCATAAGTGATGTGATGCGCACGGGCGTTTCCCTCAGCACGGGTTAAAGGTGAACAGGGCCAGCAGTCTGCTGTACATGCCTTTCATGGAGACTGAAGTGTGTTGCTACTTCTGGTTGTTTCGCGCGCCATCACAACTTCACATCAACGACGTATCTCTTATTTTGGCGGGGGTATTGGCTATGCATGTTTTTGATTATCACGCTAGTCAGACAGTGAGTCGCGCAAGCTATTTTTCCCACTGCTGGTCCCACTGCGTTTCACGTACCCGTTTTCGAGGTCATAGTAGCCTGCATGTCCCACGCATACGTGTTTTACGTGTCCCTGGGTGCCACCGCATACTGCGGGACGTTAATTCCACACACGTGGGCTACTGGGGGTTGTGTGCATGGTTATACTGCAGTTTTGGGGTGCCAGAGCATTGCGTGACCCGTCACATTATCACTGGGGTCACATACAGCCTTGCAGGTGCACAGGGGTGCTTTTAACATCTTGTATCCCAGCCGCTTCACCCCAATTGCCCAGGACAATTGTCGTGTACACCTCCCATTAGCACTACTACATCTGTGCCGGCACTACTACATCTGTGCCATGGTTGGGAGGCCACAAAAGGTGAGGGGCACCTCAGCTGGGCGTACTCCATGTGGCCGGCGTGGTCAGGGACGTGGCCGGGGTGACCAGGGAGTAGGGGGACTCCAGGGTGTCCAGGATGGCTGCAGAGGGGGAAGATGCAGGGGTGCGCCACTTTGGCACGATGTTGTGCCACGTGTGGTGCAGTCATACCACCACCTCCTGTGGTTCCTGGAGATGCAGCTCTTGCATCTGGCACTGGCGCCCATGTGACCCGGCAGTCCATTTCATTGACTGCCACGGGCCCAAGGGTAGTGGTAGCTGCAGGTGCAGCTGTGGACACCACCACCCAAGCTCAGGGTCGGCCAGCGCATGTTGCATTGCCTCCTGAAGAGTCCCAGGATGATTTCCAGCAGGTCAGGAGGCACACAGTAAGTGCACGCAGGGCTCCCCTGACCGAGGCACATGTCCCTGAGGCAGTATTGTCATCTTCTGCCCCGAGCAGCCGGGTGTTGGCAAGTGCATGGGCAGATGCAGCCGACACCACACTCTGAGTCAACCATCCAGGACAGTCCCGGTCAATGACCTTGGCACAGCACATGTTGCTGCACAGGGTTAAGTCAAGGGCACCCAGCAGCCACTGACGCAAGTCAGGGCTTCCGTCCTTGTTCCACCTGCCACTCCCTCGGTTCAATCCACCAGCAACACTGCCCATACTGATCAGGGCGGCATTTGCCAGTCAGGGTACGGACCACTGTCCAAGAGGAGGAAGGTTGCATCTGCAGCAGAGGCTGGGACCCCAGACATGGCTCAGGCCTCTGGCACGTCGAGGAAGAAGCCTTTCTGCAAGCAGGAACTGGACTTCCTTGTGGACTACGTGTTGGGACACGACTGTGATATGCTAGTGGGCCCGAATTGTCACACTACGGCTGCCCAGCGTTTGTCCCACTGGAAGCATGTTGCAGAGGTTGTCAGTGCAATTGGCCATGAGGCGCGAACAGCTCAGGAGTGCAAAAAGCGTTGGGATGACCTCCAACGCTCTGCTAAGCTAAAGCGTGCCTCTAATTACAACATGACTCTGGTGACTGGCAGTGGGCCACCACCTGAGGAGGAAGATCTCACTCTGCATGAGTCAGTCACTGCAGAGTTCATACCGCCAGAATTGTACGAAGTGGGAGAGATGCTGGACTTTGATTCCCCGTCCAGTGAGTGTTGTTGCGTTTTTGTCCAGACCATGTGTGGTTTTCTTGTGTGATGTGTTGTGCTTGACTGCCACGACATGCTATGTGTACATGGTTCTCTTGTGCGAGTCATGCAATGCTTCACTGATGTGTGCCTGCTGTACAGCATGCTGGACATGTAGAGTAGACGGGGACTGTCCTCATCACCACACCTGCACCCTGCTCACATGCAAGTCACCCGGCAGAACTCGTGTCCATGTTCCAGCTCACTGGCCCTTCTGCATGTAGCCTGGGGGGTCTTTCCACTCAGCACTGGGACTATGTCATCGCATGACTGACATGCAGGTGGGTTCACCCTGCATGTGGGTACTCCACATAGGCATGCTCCCTTGCTCCTCCACCCCCCTGCAGTCCAATTTCACCATGGCACTGGTGGGTATCATGTTGTAGTACTGCAATGGCCTGTTCAATGTTCCTGTGTACATGCACACTTCCCCCTGCCAACCTGCCAGACACATACAGTGGGGTGCATTCTTTGTCCTTGATACAGGGTGTCTCACTCGGACTGTGCAGATGGCAGATGCTCCGCAGGGACATGAGGGCCCATTCATGCTCCATGTGCATTCCATGCATGCCCCTATGTGTCCTTGTCCGGATGATCATTGTAGTATGTGTACAGGATAACATACATTTAATGGCATTTGATAATTCCATGCCCACTCTGGCTCAGTCCTGCATCACGCACATGTTTAGGGTGTCACAGTCTGTGTGGGGCACAGGCCTCCCCCTGTTTCAGGCCCCCTGACTCTGTTCAACTTGTGTAGTGGCTTCTGCACACATGGGTGTACTACTGAGGGTTCATCATGTGTCCTGCTTACTGTCCCATTTGCATCTGCTGATGCAATTGACGCTAGTCAACACAGACTGCCAATACACAGTTCTCTGGTCACCCTTTCGCTGCCATGCAATGCCTCCAAGCATTTTCACTAAGGGGTGGTTGCCTGTAGCCATGCAACCCATTGCATGCACATTGCACGTGATGCCTGAACTTTCCCTTACACTGACCTTCATGTTTATTGACATCATAATGTACTTGTTCTTGTAGATAGTGGGTAACGTACACATGTTCTGCACTGCATCAACCCACTTCTGAGCCATGTTACACCGTTCTACATGCCTACTCACTGCTGCAATGTCAAAGTGACCTGGCATGTATGGTCAGATTTTCATACCTTCACTGTCAGGAATGCCATGGGCACAGGTGCATCCTGTGACACATGTACTCAGTACTGGAACACCCTAGCGGGTGTTTAGCAAAGTTGATTGGTCAATCTGCGGCCTATACCAATGGGTTTAGGGCGCAGATTGATTGTAGCTTGCCAATCGGGTTGTAATGACTGTGGAGCTGCCTTCACATGTGTATCTGTACACTTTTAGATACATCAAAGCAAGCATCGTTGTAGCTGCTTGCTTTGCTGTATTGGATGCTGTTCAGGTTCACAATACAGGTGCATAGAGAAAGGGGTGTTTTTGCACACTTTCAAATGTACATATGCAAGCAGCTTCTACGTTTTGTAGTGCAACATTGCGGCTACTCACTTATGTGTGTGTGAAAGTGTTCATTTGCACATGTGTCTTCCACAGCTTTTTGGTTGACTAATATGTAGTTGATTGACGTGAATGCTGGTGAGATTTCAGCATTGCACCCATTATGTGCAACTGGCATAATCCTGAAGGTGCAATGTTGTGCAGTATGTGTACGCCCAGGCCCACTTAGCTAATATGGTGGGGCCTGGCCATGGAGATTTTACACACAGAATAATAGAATAGGGCACATTCATAGCACAATGTCATCAATCAGGCCCTGAGGGGTGTTCTGGAGGCATCATGGCCTGCAGCTCAGACCTTACTGGGCGTTATGGTCCCTCATGCCTGGTTGCAGGCCCTCACTTTGCTCGGGACATTCACTATGTTTACATGGCCCATGACACCCGGTACGGGCTGATCTGCAGATGCCTGAAGCTATATTAGTGATGATGGTTTAGTGATGCATGTGTACATGCATATTACATGTGTCATTGTGTGTTTGGATTCACTTGCAGGTGTGGGCATTTAGCAGTTCAGACAGGATTATGGTATGTGCCATCTCTTTGTTGCCATCTGTCATTTCTGCCTGTGACATGTGCCTGACAGAGGTGGTGTGTGATGGAGGTGATATACTACATTTTGTACTTGTGTAGGCTTTGCTATTTAGACACATCCATTTATGCTTTTGGGATGTGTTTGCATATCAATGCCACTGGATGCATGCCAGATTCTCATGCGTTTGTGACATGTCTGCTTCATGTGTTGGCTGTCGATGTGATGTCTATGTGTGTGGGTTATGTGCTTCTGACATGTGTACTCATGTTTGTTTTTTCCACTTTTCAGATGCAATGGAGGAAGAGGATGGTGATGTCATTCCAGACACAGGGTTGCTATCACACCAGCAACCCGGCACAAGTGGAGGTCATGGGGTGGTAGGCCACGAGAACCCACTTGTGCTCCAGACCATCGTGTCTATGGCTGCCAATGAGTCTAGTCTGGATGATCACTCTGCCGACAATGTTGAGTTGGATGCGTGTCATGTCCATTTGTCAATGGTGAGTGATTCTGATGTGGATGATCCTCTGTCCGCGACACCTGCACTGAGGGGCCAGATGGTGGTGGGACCTCCACCTGTGGTGGATCGGGACGCACGGTCACACTCCACACCAGTTGCTGATGTGCCTGGGGCATCATGTCAACGGAAGAATGTAGTCCTGCAGCCGCGGGCGGTGCCAACCCAACAACGACCACAGCTCCTTGGGCCCCGCGGGTGTCAAGCCCAGCAACGCGGTGGCCGTGTGCCACCGGGGTATACTGAGTGGGAGCAAGCCATGGTTGCCAATTCCGAACAACAGGGGGCAGCAATTGATAATATCGCTCAGAGCATGGAACATGTCGCCCAATCCGTGCTCCCCCCTACTAGGCAAGTGGATCTCCAGAAGCGGGTGGCACAGTCCACGGGCCGCTCGCTCAGGCTGGGCATGGCGTCTCAGACAGGGCACGCCGGGCTGAATTGGTGTCTGTGCATCAAGCAATTGCTGCTCACGCAGAGGCACACATGGAGGCCCTCAGGGTAGACCATGATTCTCTCCGATCTACTCTGGGTGTGCTCTTGATGTCCCAGAGGCAGTGGACAGAAGAGAGGTTGGAACAGCTTGAGAATACCATCTCGGCTGAGCTACGTGCTTGCCGGGAGGTGTTCCAGATGTCATGCCAGGCCATGCAGGAAGAACTCTGTGTTACACGTGTTACCTTGCAAGAGTAAGCATGCGTATCACGCGAGGTTCTGCATGCTGACCTATGTGTCATCGCCGCACAGAACCAGGCTCACCGGTCCCGCAAACCTGCTGCCGACGAGGGGCAAGCTGAGCATAGGCGTGGACAGGGTACTGTGCCACGTCCACCTTTTCATTCAGAGTGTGAGGAGGACGATGACTTATCTCCCACACAGGTCGGGCCGTGCAGGCATTGAACCCATGGAGTTTTTTTTTATCTCAACATCATCGCATGTGGGTGTTGAGGTGCAACTTGTGCCTCCCCCCTCCTGAATGCCCCCCCATGTCATATGTGGCCATTTTTGATTTTTATAGTTAGTTTAATTAGTTTATATAGTTTAAAATTGCTTGTCTATTGTGCATTCATGTGACGGTGTGGTGCTTTGTGGCTTTTGAAAGCATCCACTCTCTGTTCCAGCTGGGCCCTTCAAGCTTGTCTTGTGTATGTGTTTGCTGCTTGGGGTCCTGACTCACATATGCCACTCCTGCTTCCCCTGTCCATGGGCTCGCATGGATGGTTCGATGTTACAACCATTTACACAAGGGCATTAGACTTTTGTCATATCTGTGGCCTGTCAACTGCTGTACTACTTGTGTTAACACCCCTAGTGGGGATTATGGAAGCTTTCTCCATGGCATGTCTGCAATCAATTTTTGTGAGTACATTATTGAAATGTCCATTTATTTATGTTGATTGTGATGTATGTTATTTTCTTGACAGTAGATGTGCTTGATGCACTTCATGCTGTAGACAGTAGCCTGCACCCTTTGCCTGTCAGAGTCACACTGATGGTGGGAGGGGGCCGGATGTTGCCAATGTCAAGTTGATGCATGTTGAGTTCAGCCCCTGGGGATTGTGGCAAAGAGGATGCATTAGGAATGTGACGTAAGAGGCACAAGTCAGGGTCCAGTCCTCAACTGAGAGGTCCGCCTATACTACTATTAAACTCTGTTCCCTTTGGATGGCACGTTGTGTCTGTCTTCCCACTTGGACTTTTTGCTGCCTGAGGGCGCAGTTTTCCTACTGGACTACTGCTCTTTAACTTGTTTTTCACACTCTGTTGCCTTTAGTCCCTGTTCCTCTTCCTGCTACTGTCCTTGATGCAGATCTGTCTGCCTGTCTGTCGGGCTGTTATTTCCACATACACTTACACTGCCTAGGTTTGCCTCTGTAGAATTCTGTTCAACAGCATCTTTCTGTCACTCCTCCTGTCTTTCATCTATTACATCCATGCTTTTATGTTGGCTGTTGGCTTTTACCAATGCTATTTGACTGTTGTGGCTCTGGACTTGCTGTCAGCTGTTTCCAGCCATCTCACATTCTCTGTGCGTTTCAAGACTTCTGCTGTCTCTGCATTTCTTTGTTCACACTATCTATGAATGATTGGATTTCAGAGCAACCATCCTGTTGTGCCAACCTCCTTTTTTATTTTCGACTCAAGTTCCAGCTCTACCTGTCAGAGTACAGAACCTGGGGTTGTGTGGGAGGAGGTGGGATGTAGATCTCAGACATGGCCCATTGACAACCAGCATGAAGACACACACAGTAAACTTTCAATACTTATTGATGCCTTTTATGCCCTTTCTGCAGGAAAAGGAGCATCCAGACTACCTTTGCCAGCAGACACCGGTCCACTAAACCATTGCCACTTGGGTGGGGCACATGTGCGCATGCACGCGTAAGCAGAAGCACGGGGCTTGTGCTCAGACGTCCGACAGAAGCAGACGTGTTTCCAGGAGCTCCAAGCAAGGTGAGCAGCATGAGGGGCAATGCCCCAGCCGACCTTCCTCCAGGCCCCTCACACATCCAAGTGAAGTTGCGCCAGTGCTGTAGAGGTTGGCCAGGCATTGGGGAAGATGCACACAGTACAACTAAGCTGCGCTGAGGACAAAATGCCAAGAAGCTTTCCCAGTTGTCAGCGGCACACGCAGGGGCCGTCAGCCATATCCTTGAGTCCATCCTGCTCCATAGAAGCTACGTTATTGGCACAGTAGGGTTCCTGATACAGCGCAAGGGGGGGCACCCAGCACCGCACAAACTCGAGTGCAGTGCATATCATTAGCATATGCAAATTGCCACGTGCACTACCTATAGAAATCCACGGCTGGCAGAACGCAACTTGTACTGAAGTTGCACCTCGCCACACGCGTCTAGCAGCTCACCCAAGGACCATTCTATCATGTGTGATTCTTATCACATGGTCATCCATTTACTGCGGGGCCACATGTGGCTGCCATAATGCATTAACAGTGTATGAGCCATCACGGGGGCGCAAGCAAGAGGATACGAACGAAGCAGCAGACAAGAGTGCTTGTTTGGGGAGGAGTCACTAAGTTTGAGGCATGAATGGTGTTATGTGTGTGGAGAAAACACACACAGAATAGTAACCCACACGCTCTTTGCATCATTGAACTGCTCCTGTTACTGCTCCTGTTACCGGACCTGAGAGTGTGCAGGCAGGAGCCCAGCACTCGCCCCAGAGATAATTCTCTCTTTGTCTTGGTTTTGAGCCATTTTGTACAATGTGCATGAGGAACATGGTTTCTCTGATTGAGTATGTGTAATTGTCAATAGTAGGATTTTGTGTTTTGCCTACTTTCCCTTGCCCATCCACCTCCCCTCCCCTGTCCCTCTTTCCGGTAATCCTGAATACCGATGCCTATCCAAACAACGGATCTCTGACCCTCTTTCCCCACCGGGGTCTTGGAGGCCTGTGTAAGTTTGACCTTGTAGGTGCCCAGACCATGGAGGGGGTGGTTGGTTTGGGCCACTGCTGCGCCTGGAGACCCGAGCTGTGACACTACCCATCAGTTGTTGCATCCTCATTGATTATTGTGTACTGAAAATGCTACCCATCCTGTTGATCCATTCCTCAACTGTGCTACCTTGGTAGTTCTTCTGTCATTCTGCTTGGACGTGTGCTTGGCCATATTCAGCAACTTCAAGTCATCTACTGGAGACTCTTCCAGGGTTTTTGGTGGGCTACAGGCTTTTTCCCTGGTCTGGGGGTTTGGCTCCTTGGAGTTCTCTGCGATTTGGTATTTTTACCAGTCAAGGTGGCCTCTGAGGGGGCTGGACCCTATTTCCACGCAGGATAGAACAAGGAAACCAAGGGGTAGGGGGATCCTGAAGCCAGGTAGACTAGAAGGAAGAAGCCAACGGACCCCAGACACAGTTCTTCTGAAGGTGATGGTGATGAGTAAATAAGGGAGGGGCTTTTGTTGTCGGACAGTACCCTTGAGCTACAGTGTTTGGGCACTGTCTGACATTGTCATTGTGGGGTACTATGTACATGATGTGTTCTGCTGGTCAATGGCTGTTCCTGTGTTGGCTTTACATTTTCAGATGTCAGTGGATTGTTGTGGTTTGACATACTGGGGTGTACACATGGGCAATGTTCACAAGTGATGTGTACAGGACACTGAGGGTCACTTGATTTCACATGCATGTATTGCATGCATGTCCCTACTGACACACACACTTAATGCTCCACCACACATACAACCACCTCTCCATGCCCACATGTGCACACAGATTGCCTTCTCTGGCATGCTGTGTCCCTACAGCGCATGATAATTTATCATTTGGGGATTATGTACATGCGTCAATGGGTTATTTTTGTTGCATGTCCTTTTTATATGATGCTCAAGGTGTATCCCCAACAGAATGGCTGCTCACTGTGCTGTGTACTGAGCGGTGTGTTGCAGGAGACACACAGAGCACAGGGGTTAGGGATTTGCGAATTTGGCTTGGCCAATGTGCATGCCAACAGGCATTCTGTCTTTTGTTGATGGTACCACTGGTGGCGTGCATTTGTGTATGACTTTGTATGTGGGGTGGGGGGTTGTTTATCAGTCATTTGACCTGATTCCATGTCAGGTGTGATTGTCTCAGGCCTTTTTCAATTTATCACATGTCACTTTGTATATAATTGGTCATGTGTTGGGCTTTTGGTTTGCTCTTTTGCTGTTGCATGCTATGTCATGGTGTGGCAGACAAGGGTGATGTGGGTTGGGAGGATTTGGGTGACATACCAGGGATTGTCATGGCCTGTTTTGCAGGGGAGTGGTGTGATGTACACCTTGCATGTGTTCCTTTTGGTCACACTGGATTGGTTATGTTTAAGTAGCTAGGGATGCACACAATGTGGCACTTCTGTGGCAACATTCTCAGGGTGGTAGGGTTGTGACAGTTGACTGTCTCTTTGTCATCATCGATTGTCACCTGGTATGTGCCAGGCCTGTATGCACTCCACAGGGGTGGGAGTTTAGGTGAAAAATGTGGCCACAAGCTGGGTCTGGGCTGCCTTGCCATGTGCCCTTTCCCCTCCCATGGGCAGCGCCTGTGGTTGGAGATGTGTGGGCACCACCATGTCCACCAGTACACCCTGCCGTGTTGCAACATTGTGCAGGACACATGCTGCCACAATGTTCCTGCACACTACTGGGGGTGCATATAGTAGCTGTCCGCCAGAGCGGTCAAGGGAGCGGAAGCTTGACTTGAGCACTCCGAATGTGTGCTCCACTATGCCCCTGGTTGCAATATGGGCAGCATTGTATCTTACCTGGGGTGGTGTGGTGGGGTTTCGTATTGGCATCATCATGTGGTTGCTCAGAGGGTAGGCACTGTCCCATGTGGAGGTGATAATGGCTGTGATTAGTTGGGTTTGTGTATTTGTCTGTTTGTGACATGCATGCATGTGCACAGGCATTTGTACTCACCTAGGAGCCATGTGTCACCATGCTTCCCAGCTTCCAGGGCCCGGCTCAGGGCAGACATCCTGTATATGAATCTGTCATGGGTAGACCCAGGATAGCTTGCGTAGGTAGAGGTGATGATTCCCTTGGCCTCGCATACAACCTGTACGTTGATGGAATGCCAGTGCTTGTGGTTTCGATAGATGTGCTCAGTGGCCCTAGGTGGACGTAGGGCCACATGGGTGCAATCTATGGCACCGAGCACTTTGGGGAAGTGTGCCACCCTGTAAAAGTCCAGGACTACAGCCTGCCTTTCCGTGGGTGTTCTGGACATGTATATGTGCCTGTAGACTGAGGGGCGGGAAGTCATGATTGCAACACCTGGTGTAGGCAGCGTGATTCTGTGGCCTGTGAGACGCCCCCAACTATGGCAGTTGTCTGCTGAAATGACCCAGTGGCCAAAAAATGCAGGACATTGAGCACCTTTTCCAAGGAGCTCAGTGCTTGGGAGCACAAGGTGGGTGATGTGACGTCATCCTCCCACTCCCTGACCAGCTCTAGGATGATACGAGGTGGCAACCTATAGCTGCCATAGACCTGGTCATCAGGCATAACAAAAAGGCTGATCCTGGGCAAAAAAATGCGGGGCCTGGCTATTCTCCTCCTCATGCGGTGTCCCACGATCAGTGCTGCGACAAATGGGGCATGCATCGTAGCTGTGTAGACGTGTTTGTTGTTTGCGCGCACTTTTATACTGAGCGGCGACGCCTCCGCCTGCGTTTGTGTAGCAGACGTGTTTACGCCTGTGTGCGTCTTTTGATGTGCGTGGGTTTCCCGTGTTATATTCCATGTATACGTATTTTCAGCGTGCGTGTGGGCGTTCTGTGTATTTCCCTGCAGTACCTCCCCAGTTACGCCTTCTTTTTCACTCGTTGTTCCCCATTCCGCGTGTTCTGCCCCGTTTTCCGCCCCCTTTTTGGTGTGTGCGCTGATGTTGTGTGCTTTCGCTGTGCGTGTCGCACACAGCGTTCTGGATGTTGCAATGACATGTGCGTCATTGTGCGCCACCCGCGGATTTAGCGCACATCCCGGGGAAAACATGCGCAGGGCCTTCCATGAATTGCGCCAGATTGCTCCACGGATTTCGGCGCACATTTGTTCCATGAATCGGCCCCATTGCATCCCAGTTCATTGAGGGTGTCAGGAATGGTGCACCTCTGAATGCCAATGTGAAAACTATGTACTCCTGTGTGTTGTAGTAAGGGTATGCAGGTGCAGGCACTTCGAACATGGTTCAATGTCAAAAAGAAATCTAGTCACAAAAACATAGACAGAGTTTTGCAGGACTGTGTAGGCCGGGATTCTGATATAAACTGACACTAAAGTAGTGGTTATATGTGTTGTTGAGAAGGCTGTTTTGGCTAATAAGGAGCATCTATTTATAGAAATGTCAATCTCAAGTACAGCAATCATTTGGCTCAATATTTGGCAACTGCACATTAAAAGGCAAGCAGTAGGCTGCTTTCGACTTCCATCCTCAGCTCTCCCAGCAGCGTGCATACACGTTGCTATTCTAGTTCCAGAAAATATTCACTCTAGCAGAAAGGCAGTTAAATTGCTAAGGACCCAGGGGCGCTAATAAACAATGTGTTAACAGGGATCCAAAATGTCAGCCAATAGTCGAGGAACCTTTAAAGTTGCAAAGTAAATGGCTAATTTCAGTACTGATCTTCTCCAAGGGTAAAGATTTTTATTACTAATTAAAAAGTGGATTGTTGATATTAATAACTTCCAACTGGCATGACTTTTCAGCAAAATCCCGATTTGCTTTGAGTTATTCTATGGCATTTGAAGCTGCTTTACTGTGGCTTGTCACTTGAAGTGTACAAAACTTGCCATTTAGGAAAAGAAAATAATGTTAGATTGGCATTTCTCACGGCTCTCTCCAAACCTGCATCCTCACTTAAAAAGAACTGTTTCTAATCCATGGTTTGGCAAAGTTTAGAAGTGCTTAGTAGTTTAATGACTGAGCGCTTATCGGTAAACCAGATCAAATAGCACATCATGTATTTTACAAACTATCATTATTTATTATTTATTCAGATTTGTAAAGCGCACATCAGCCCTAGGGCATCGTGGCGCTTGTTACATACATGGCTTAGTTACATATACATGATAATACATAAAGTTAAAACAATTCTGCTATTTTACATATTTACATGTGATGTTCTACATATTTACAGATACGGTTACAGTTTGCTGCGCAAGGAGTTGGGTCTTGAGTTTCCTACGAAATGCCAGGAGTGGGTTATCTGCTCTAATGTCTGCGGGTAGTGCATTCCAGAGTCATTTTAAGTCATTAGTGTTGTTAAATAGTAAATTTTTTTGAATGACTCTTTACAGGTTTTGTGGTAATTTGGCAATATTTCCATGAAATTGCCCCCAAAATCATTTAACGTTACTGCCACTGGGTTCACTAGAATTACCACCGGATTACAAGTGGTGGTAAAGTGGTCTTAATCCTAATTGCTTTTGCAATTTACTGCAAGGGGTAATTCTGCAAGATAAAGTTAAATGGGGGATTTACTGCCAGCCTCTTGCTGGAGGTAATTCTCCACCTCAAAGTCAAGCTCAGAATTTGGTAGTGCGGTAGAAACAGTGGTCATTTTGTTGTAAACAAAAAAAAGTGCCAGTAATTTAAATACTATACTGCCACTTTTTACTGCACTGTTGAACTTGTAACATCTACACATCTTAATACAGGACAAACATAAATGTACTGATGGTCGGCTTTTGTGAATTATCCCCTAAAACCCCAAACAATTGATGTCCAGTCGGGCCCCGGAAAATAGATTTGTGCCAGATGCTGCACTATTCTAATAACAAGATGGACGTGAAATGTTTCGTCATGCAGAATTGTGAAAAAACAGGAAAGGCAAAGGGGTCAACACATATGTGGGACAGCAACATTTCACCAGACTGATGTCTGAGCTAGAAACAATTCACATAAAGGTCAGAAATATCAGTTCTGTGCATTGTGTGCTGCATCTTCTCCTGAAACAGTTACATACAGCCATAGAGGAATGCAAGGCTTTTGTATGATTGTATAGGTGCATCAAATTTGTGGAAAGAGTGTTAGATCACAGAAAGTGAATCCCATGTTCACCCGGCACTTGATGACATTTCCGCTAGGGGAGCACACTTTAGTAGTAAACAATATGCTGCTATCTTTTTGAAGCACACATTCTGTGCCCAATGCAAATAAGGGAATCTGATCAGGTTGGGTATGCTGGCTCAGACATTTTGAGAGATTAAACATAATTGGAATCAAATAATGGTGGTATGCACAAATCTCATCCATTAATATGTATCAGGGGTCTTCGAAGGCTCGTAATAAAAAAGGAACCAATAGTAGTCCAAAAGGAGTGCACACCGGGCTAGAAGTAACGCTGTTTATTACAGCTGGGCAAGCACAAATCAAACAGCACAGTAAAACATAACTGGTTGATGAGAGCTGACAAACTGGCACACAGCGGACATCATTTTTATACTGCTAATACAATGTTAATGGAGTTAGAAAGAGTTTCACTTAAAACTTCATGTGTTTGGGTTCCCATGAAGCTAACTGGTTAGAATACAACACAGCCCTATAGCTAGACATATGTTATTCAACCATGATTGGAGCAAACTGACCTGCCTACTCCCAGCTCATCTCCTCCCTATATGATGCCACATTGCTTCCCACTCCACTCGCAGACAGTTTGCAATTAGTGATAACATGTATTTGCTGGTCTCTGGGCCTTTATTCATCTCCCATTGGTCAGCACTGGGGAGGAAGGAACACGAGGCACCCTGAACTAGTGGAAAGGGAGAAATTTGCAGGGCACCTGCAAGATAGTGACCTTTGCAAACACTGTAGTGGACACTGTGGTGGCTGAAATCTTTCCTGGAACAGTAAAACATACTTGATTGGTTCTTTTTGGAGCTTGCCTCCATTCCACATCCTCATTCCCATGCCCGCTGGCCAAAGGGTGATTTGAAACCTCTTTGGTGCTATGCATGTGCCGGTCTGGGTCAGATCGATCTCGCAAACTCACATGAGTAGCTGTGGGGCTGGCACACCGACCTTGATTTCATCGCCCAGTGCTGTTTGCATCGACTGCGGTCTGCTGGAGACGAGCAGTCTGAATTCAGCTTTCCCCCTCCCTTGCCCACGGGTCACAGGCCATGTGTTCAGAGTGGGCCTACAAGGTGAGGCCAAACCTGTGGTGCCCCCATGGGGAGCCCTTACCTGTGGTTTCACTTTCCTCGTTTTGTGCATACATGTTCCTGGTGTCCATGTTGTGTCATATACAGAGTGTCCCCCCTTGTTCCTCTCAATGCGCAGTCTGGGGGCTGGCTATAACTCCCAGTGTCTCCCCTGTGTCGCCCCTAGGAGGAGTCCCAGGTATTTCCCTCTAATTCTCGCAATTGATAGGTGCGCCCTCTGTCTGGCACTGAATCAGCACCTTTATTACATTCCTGCCTTCAATCGATCTTTCGATCTACACCTTCTTTCTCCTCATTCATTGATCCTTGGACATCGATAACCGTGTTACCCTGTCCATATCCCCTCCTTCCTCGTACTCTTCCACTGTGTCCCCTATTATTAGACAATCTGGTCCATCTGGGGAGCATGCTACCCAAAAAGCTTCATAGTGTTCTACATTTAAAGGGGGGGGCTGCAAACACCACATGCACACCATCCTCCCCCTCAACCCAACCTGGGAGGCTGACTCTAATTTACTATTATCGTCATCCATTTTATTAGCAGACATTCTATACCGTACGTTCCTCTTGTGACAATCGCACTCTTTGATGACCCACTGTCCGACACAGAAGACAACAAGCATCACAACAAGAACAGGGACAGTTATTTTCAACATAGCCGCCACCCACTCTGGCACACAGGCAAATAGTGAGTCCAGCCAATTGTCCGTCACAGTGTCATGTGTTTCTTTTACCACTTTTTTATGTAGGGTACGTATCTCCTCGATGGCTTCCGTAACTGTCCCATTCTTGGCATTGTTGGCAGGTATGGTGTACAGCAACTGCTGCCTATCTTGTGGCAGACCCCACCCTCCATTGCAGTCATTAGATCAAGAACACATCTATTTTCTAAGGTCACCAGGCGTAGGGCACGGAGCTCTTCCCACACTGACCTCAGACCTTTCTCGGTTGTGTTTGCCAACTGTAGCACCTCCTAGCAGGTTATCTGCAGCCATTTGGCATTGGGGGCTGCATGTAAGCTGTGAAGCAGGAGGGATGTGAAGAAAACATATGCTTTGTTGAAAAGCCTTACGTGCTGCAGGATTGTGTCCAAACTCTATGTTGATTCGGCAGATATGTAGTTTCTTGTCCTTTTCTTTCTTGACACTTGCTTTGGCTAGTCTCTCACCTCCTTCAGCTCTTTTCCCTTATTCTTCTGCCTTGATGTACATAGTTAATTAAAAGGTAACAGGTCTGCCCGGAGCACAACCAATGAAGGGCTTTGGAGGGTCACAAATGCACATAGTCCTCCCAAGTGTGGAGGCAGCTTGGCATAAGCTTTGGACCCGCAGGCCCACCAGTAGTCCATCACCGCTGCCATCCCTTTCTGCAATGCCAAGATACTCATCATTCTCTGACAGCCAGTGTTCACCCCCAGCATGATCATCCCAGCTCTGAAACACAAAGAATGCTGTGTGAATGACTTTATGTATACTTTCATCTATCCATGTCAAAGCATGTACATTGACATTCCATATTCCTCTGCATTCGCTATTGGTTTTCTTTACCACCCCTTCTTCATATCCCACCAGCCCTTCTGCAAGGCACTGCACCATCCCTCTTTCCCATCTCCTGTCATGAAACACTGAACCCCCTATTTGCATCCTGGGTCTGGTGTGGCACCACGGGATATCATGTCCTGTTGAGTTTTTGCAGTATATTCACCTGTGGGTAATGGCCAACTGTTTCCCCTTCTGTGCCCCTTCTGTATTATATTCCAGTATTACATGCTTTGTGGTTTCTCCCCTGGCCATACTTTCAAGCTGTATATAATTATCTGCATACCCCCTCGTCTATCCTTGTCTCCCAGGGCATCCTACAAGGCTCCTGCTTCTCCCCCACCCTCTACAATATGTACACCAAGCCCCTCTTTGACCACCTGGATAGCCTCAACATACCGTACACTAACTTTGCCGATGATACGCAAGTCCTCCTCAAAATCACTGGCAAACATGAACTAGACTCCACCAACATTAACCGTATCTTCAGCATCATTAGCACCATTCATCTTCAGCATCATCCAGGCATGGATGGCCACACACCATCTGAACGTTGAAAGAAATGAGCTCCTCATCGTGGGCTCCCCACACCACCTCAAACACCTCAAACACCTCAGTCCTGCTTTCACCTACTTCTGCATCGATGGAAAGACCATCCCTGTTTCCTCCCACGTCAAAACGCTAAGCATTTACCTTGATGCAGAACTAAACATGCAGAAACATATCAAAGCAATCGCCTCCTCGGCGGCTTATTCCACCCAACTTATCAACCTTTCCAGAAAATTCCTCACCCCGAACAACTGCCTCATCCTAGCCAGGGCCATTATATGAAGTAAACTGGATTTAGGGGTTTACAGGGTAGGCCATCAGGTGGTTTAGCTGTTCTTATAAGCAACTGTTGCAATTTTGATGTTAAGTTGTTACTAAAAGATGAAAGCCTTCTTGTAATTCACCTAAGTTCTAAGGGAGGGCACAAGCCTGATCTAGTGATTATCTCCCTGTATTGGAACAGGGCCCGTGTTACCTGGGAAATTTTTTTGCAAGTACTTGATGGAATTTTGGAAGATATATTTTCAACTATTGATTATGTTCAGATTATTTTAGGTGGTGATTTTAATTCTTCATGTTATAGGACTAAACCTTACACAGTACCTTTGGATAATGGGAGATTACCATTAACCGCGATAAATGGTCAAAAGTGGGTGCAACACTTACTAGGTTGGGACATGCAATTAGTTAAACCTAAGCATGGATCCTGCTTGTTTTCTTGGAAACGTGGTGATTGCAGCTCTTATATTGACCCTTTTTTCCTAACCTCACACTTGTACAATCTTTGCGAACCTACTCAAATACTAAATTTTGGGTATGGGGATCATCTCGGTATCTCTATTAATCTCTCCACTACAAACTGGAGATTAGTTAAGGAAGAATCGTTGCAATTGATAGAGTCTAACAGGCCAGGCTTGTCCATTAGATGGAACAGATACATCTGCAGAAAACTCATTTTAAAAATTAAGGAGGATCCAACATATATATTTATAAATTCTAGCTATGAGTTTACGAAACTAGAAATGGAAGTAAAACAAAATAATATCATTCAAGCTTTCTTGATTGACATTGTTCATGAATCTAGACCATCTACTTTTTATAGAGATCATCGTCACGCATTTGATCTAAGAATTTACAAGCAAAAACTCATAAAAAATTCTAAAATTAGAAAATTAGCCAAATTAAATTTGAGCCTACTAGAGTATGGCTTGGGAAAAAAGCGCATCATTGTCTCTTTTAAGAACCAGATTAGGCTTTATAGACATGAAATTGCTATTAAGGATAATCAGCGTATGATGTACAATATATTGGCCCATGACACTAGGAACATCTGGGCTCTGATAAGAAATGTGCATGGTCCAAGTGTCTTCTGTGAACCATCCATTCTTGCTGCCACCTGGGAGACATATATACGTGGTAAATTTTCTCTAACTAAATAATTCCAAAGTATTCCTCACACTGATTATGCAGAATTTATCTTAGAACAATGTCCGTGGTCGCTTGAGGATGTGACTGATGCTATCCTTAAGCTGAAAGATACCAAAGCTGCTGGTCCCGATTGCATTCCAGCATGTGTATTTAAATATGATCCGCAATTCTGGGCTTCCAACCTAAACACTAAATTTGATCTAATATTCACTTCTAAAAAGATTCCCATCACTTGGTGTTCCGCCATCATAGTTCCCATTTATAAGAAGGGCCCCTCCAATGTTCCTGAGAACTTTAGACCCATTGCTATTACGGATGCTTCGGCTAAGGCATTTTCTCAGCTTATTCTAAAAGATCTTCAAGAATAACTATTTAGGCATGACATTTTGTCAAAATCTCAGACCGGTTTTCGTAAAGATATGGGATGTACATTGAATACCACCATGCTATCTCTTCTTCAGTGTCACTCTAATAAAAGCAGAACTGGGGCAGTCTATATGGCTGCGTTAGACCTCAGTTCAGCTTTTGACACTGTTATAAGAAGTTTACTATGGAAGACTTTGATCCACTTGGGGATCCCAGTACATCTGGTGGCGTTGATAGCGCTTTTACATGCTAACACGAACTACATGGTCTGTGTAAATAAAATGGGAACCTTAACAGATCAAATTCCAACTGAAATTGGACTGAAACAGGGGTGCTCTATGGCCTCAATACTATTCAACATCTATCTTTATCAGACTGAAATTCTTTGGTCGATATTGTATGTTACCCGGCCAAACTTGGACATCTCAAATTAAATTGTATTAGTTTTGCAGATGATCTACTACTCCTAGACAGAACCCCATATGGGTTACAGAATAAGCTGGATGCCTTTCACCATTTTGCAGAGGACCACAACTTAAAAATAAACTGGGCCAAATCTAAAATCTTGATTTTTGTAGATGGTAAGAAAACACTCAAAAAGTATGATTGGGTTATTGGGATCGAAAAACTGGAGGTGGTCAAAGAGTTGCAATATTTAGGTTGCACCCTTACAGACCAGAATTCTAAATTATGGCGGTCCAAAATGTTAAGGGAAAAAATTAAACCTCTGATTTCACAAATGTGTATATTGTTTAGGAAATACTGTAATTATTCCTTGATTCCAATCACTCAGTTCTATTTGTTGAAGATAGAACCTTGTATATTATACATTCTTGATCTCTGTATGGTTGAAATGGATGACTTTCTCGACATGATACAAGGGCAATTATGGAAAAAGGTTTTGGGTCTTGCTAGATCTGTTCCCAATGCAATTATTCTACATGAATTAGGACTGCTACCTCTGTCTGCCAAGTGGAGATGGAGAAAACAGAATAATTACAGAAAGATGCTAAATCCTCCTAGGAATTCCCTTTATGTTGACCTCGGTCAAGTAATCAAACACGGTTCCCTACTTACACTAACCGGTTTCGTTAAGAAAATGGATGAAATTTTAGAAGCCACAAATATTTAAAAAGAAGATTTTATATTGTGTTTACCTGCAAACAAACGGAAATTCCAATTGTTGACTTGGTGTCAGCAATCTGATCATATTGGTAATCTCAAGATGTATAAAGAATATGCCCCATTCAGAAGAAAAATGGGCGTTTTACCCAGGTACTTATTTCAATTTCCTAACTTTTTAGAGAGGAATCTTTATATGCTGTTCCGCTTTAACCAATTCCATACTTATGAACGCATTCATAACTGGGTTGATAAAGGTTCCCAGTCTAGTGCCCAAAGAGTAGATTGTAGATTTTGCCATATAGAAGGTACTACTGAATCGCTGAAACATCTGGTGATTTTTTGTAAATATTATGATGTACTAAGATCTAGACATCTAGGAAATTATCTATATTCTGATACTGAATTATCAAAATTTGCACTATGGAATAGGTGTATGTGGGGGAATAGTTGCAAGTTGCTTATTAATCTTACCAATTTTTTAAAGGAAATAATGAAAGATATTTCTGCACTAAATGAACTAACTGAACTGAAGTTTTAGCTTTTGTTTTTTATGGAAATATGAAAATGAATCAAAAATGTATATTGTTATTTGTTTTTTTGCTTTTTAAGACAAGGAAAATATTGTTATAAATTGTAAAGTTTCATTTTGAACTAATTGAATTGAAGTTTTAACTTTTGTTGTTTATGGAAAAATGAAAATGAATTGAACATTTATACTGTTAATTGCTTTTTGCTTTTTAAAGCAAGGAAATTATTGTTATAAATTGTAAAGTTTCATTTTTGAATCAAACACAATTAAAAAAAAAATAAGTAAACTGGATTACTAGAATGCTATCCTAGCAGGCACCTAAACCAAAAACATCAACAAAATCCAACTATTACAATACAACGCACTCAGAGCAGTCTGGGGCCTAAAACACTCCCACCACATCTCACAAATCCGACGGGACGTACATTGGCTCCCCATCAAAGTGCATATTGAATTTAAGCTCCTTACCATTAACTACCATTGCTTACACAACAGCGTCCCCCTCTACCTTATGAACCATATCACCAAGAAACACACCACCCAGAACCTCCGCTCATTCTCTACTTTGACCTTGTTCACTCCCAAATTCACCAGAAAAAGAGCAGGGGTGTCACGACCCGTGACCCAGAAGCCCACTGGCATGGTCACAGGCTAGGTAGGGTCAAGACTCAGGGTTCATTTAGGGCCCCAAGGGCCTTGCATTATCATCATAGACTCTCTTGGAGTCAGTCCTGGCACCTTTGGCGCCAGGCTCATGTTCAGATTGGAACTTTACTTTGAAGGGACTACTTTTCCTGTGAAGGCCTGCAGCCAACATGGAGGCACCCATGCAGTCTAGTTCCTAGGAACCGGACTGTGCGGTGCAGTGTTTTAGGGTGTGGCAGCCTGGACTACTTTACCTGGACTACTTTACAGAGGGCTATATAAACGGCACCCAAGCTACAGAACGTGCTTCGCGTTATTCTGCAGCCAGCAGCGTGATGCTCATCGTGTTCAGAGACCGGCACCCGGCGATCCTTGAATAGCGGACCTGCAGAGGAGACAAAAGAACATCATTAGCAGTCTCTGCTTACCTGCAACTTTCCATCCGTCGATTCCTGCTGCTCGCTGTCTTCCATCCAGTTGGCAGCATCATCTCGACACCACGCTCGCACCGGAACGAAGCACCTGGAGTGAGAGAGAAAGAAGGACAACGTTAAACAGGTTACTCGCGGCATTCACGGCAGTAATTACAAAATCCTCACCTGGCTGGGCATTTCTTGACTGGTTCCGCTCCGGAAATCTTCACACGCCCAGAAAGACCATCGCGACCTGAAAACGAATAAAGAATACAGGTTAGCAAGAAAAGACATACCGCGCCGCACTTCGCGCTCAACCCACCATCCATCATACGCTCCTGCGACCATCATCCTGGCAGGAGCCTGATCCAAGTAGTGCACCCACCGAACCTCCATGCACCTAAGGGGAAACAAACAAGAAAATACATTATTAGTAAGAAAGGAAAGCTGTAACG
Source organism: Ambystoma mexicanum (assembly GCF_040938575.1). Lineage (NCBI taxonomy): Eukaryota > Metazoa > Chordata > Amphibia > Caudata > Ambystomatidae > Ambystoma > Ambystoma mexicanum. Next base: position 322,694,243 of record NC_090930.1, read on the forward strand.
CTCACCTGATTCCCGTAGAGGCGCCGGTCTTGACTGGGCGTATACCGTATCTTCAAAGGTGATGTGTAACACACGGCTGGCTCTTTGGGCTGGACCTCTGTGCACTGTATGTCTGACTCGAAGGGTAAGATGTCTGCAGATAGAAAATATGGGATTAAGGAACTGGGTTATTGAATGTCTCTCTCTTCTTCCCTTTCTCTTCTCCTGTAGAACCCCAAAGGTTAACGCTCTCACCTTAGGTAAGTGAACGCGTGCTCTCCATCTGCCTCGGGGCAGGGTGCTGTAACCAGTTTCTTCACTGGATAAGGGGAGCAGGCCTCTTGACTTCAGAGGACTCCTGTCCGTCGTTTACTGCACGAACGGTAAGTTTCGAGTAATCCTAATGTCTTTAAAGTCTTTAGTAATGATGTCTCTTGTTTTGCAGGGTTCCGGCGATGGCGGATGACGGGCTGAAGTGAGTTGAAGATGGAGCCCGTGTGATGAATAGAAGCGCCTGAAAGCACGTAAGTAAGCGCTTGTTGCCTGCTTCACGATGCGCTCTAACTGTCTTTTTATTTTGCAGGTACAAGTTCGGAGCGGCTGCAGGGTGCCGGAATACCCACTGGGTTAGATGGGGAAAGGAGTAATGGCACGTGAGTATTAAAGTTCCCCAATGTCTTTAAACGCACCTTGTTTTGTCTTTCAGATGTGGGATGCAGCGCCGAAGGCCTCCGGAGCATGCGAAGAGTTGGTAAGCTTTTGTCTTTCAGATGCCGGAATGCAGTGTGAAGACCTCCGGAGCGCACAAAGAGTAGGTAAGCCTTTGTCTTTCAGATGCCGGAATGAAGCGCGAGGCGTTGGTGACAGCCGATGGACCAGGTAAGTGAAGAGCTGTCACTGAAGACCGTAATGCTAACCTGTTCTTTCTTGTCTTTATAGGTGTTGCTGAAGACTGGATTCAGGATGGTAAGCCTTTTTCCTTAGGCCCAGGATCAGATGCAGAAGACACGATGAGCGTTCTGCTGCAGAGGATGCAGAATAACGCAAAGCAAGATTCATCCATCGGGTGTGGTTTAAATAGCCTCCTGTAGTGCTTAGGTGTCTCCTTCCACAGCCACGCCTAGGTAAGAAAAGAGTTCCTGCTTTCCAGAAGAGTTCCAGTGTTCTGAATCTAGGGAGTGGCTCCTGCCCCACCCAACAGGAAAAGTAGTTCCAAACAGAAGAGGATCAGAGGCTCAACTGGCAGGCAAGTAAGCAGCATGGTCTGCTGCAGGTAAGTCCACCCAAGCATTATGAGCCCGGCGCTTCCAGCGCTGGGACTGGGCATATTTATGAGCCTGGTGCCACTGGCGCCAGGACTGGGTCCAAAAGGTCCCAATTGGGACTGGTTGGCACTCGGAACCTGGGTTATGGATATGCTTCCAGGGGAGTTGGGAAAACCCTGACCTTTTGGAAGCAGAGATCATGACAGTACCCCCCCTCAAGGCCCCTCCCAAACCGGGCTTCTCCGGTGGTTTTGGCTTGTCAGGAAATGTTCGGTGAAATCTTTTGATTAGGCGAGGAGCGTGGACATATTCAGCAGGTTCCCAGGATCTCTCTTGGTGGCCGTAGCCTTTCCAGTCAATTAGGTAAAATAGTTTAGATTTGGAGATCTTGGAGTCCAGAATGATTTTGACTTCAAACTCGAGTTCTCCATCAACTAGGATAGGTTTTGGAGATTTAGTTAGTCAGGTTTGAGGTTGCACGGGTTTTAATAGAGAGACGTGGAAGACCGGATGTATCTTCATGTGCGGGGGCAAGTCCAACTTGACCGCTACTATGGTAGTGATGGAATAGGGACCAAGGTATCTTGGGTTGAATGTGCGTGGCCCTCTTAGAAGTAGATATTTGGTGGATAACCAGACTTGATCCCCTACTTGATATTGAGGGGCTTCCTTCCGATGTTGATCTGCTCCTTTCTTGTATTGTTCTTTAGCCCTTTGAAGGTGAGAAACAGCTTCCTTAAAGGCTTGGGTGATTGTAGAATGCAGGTAGTCTACTGCTGGTGTTTCAAGATCTTGGAGGGGATCCAACTCCGAGGTTCGAGGGTGACTGCCGTACAAAAGAAAAAACGGGGTTTTCCCAGTTCCCGATTGGACAGAGTTATTGTAGGCATATTCGGCTATCCAAAGGATGTCTTTCCAAATTTTTTCCGTTTGTTGCAGCATGCAGCGTAAATACTGTTCCAGAGTTTGATTGGTCCTCTCGGTTTGTCCGTCGGTCTGAGGGTGGTGACTGGTCGATAGTCTCACATCAATTTGAGCCGACCTATAGCAACTTCGCCAAAAATGAGAAATAAATTGACTACCTCGATCCGAAATTAGAACCGAAGGAAAACCGTGCAGTCGGACGATGTTTTCGAGAAATTCTCGGGCCAGAGTTGCTGCTGTTGGCAAGCCTTTGAGCGGAATGAAATGCGCCATCTTGGAGAATAAGTCCACGATTACTAGAATCGTATTGTATCCGGAGCATGGAGGTAGATCGGTGATGAAGTCCATAGAAAGCGTATGCCAAGGGCGAGGTGGGATGTCAATAGGGCGTAAGAGGCCTGCTGGTCTTTCCTTTTGACTCTTGTTTTGGGCGCATACTCCACAGGACATTATAAAGTCTCTGATATCTTTTTTCCAAGACGGCCACCAGAAGTAGCGCTTGATCTTTTCTGAGGTCTTGGCCATACCGGGATGTCCTTCCATTAAAGAATCGTGATAACAAGAGATTACTTTTTTCTGTAAATCTGTGCTGGGTAGGTATAATCGTTCTTGGAGATACAATAAGTTGTCCTTTACTGCAAAGTCCTTTCCCTGCAGATGCCAATTCTGTATGTCTGCTGGAGTTACAAGTTGCCTGGCTTCATCCTTAACTTCCTCTATGGATTCTGTGGCGATTACACCCAGAATTCTTTGTTCGGGAATGATTGGTACAGGTTTAGGGTTGATCAAGTGTTCTTCCACTCCCATCCGAGAAAGGGCATCAGCTTTACCGTTCTTTGTACCAGGTCGATAGGTAATTATGAAGTCAAACTCGGCAAAGAATAATGCCCAACGGAGTTGTCTAGAGGATTGGGCTTTTGCGGTTTTCAAATATTGCAGGTTTCGGTGATCCATAATCACAGTAACGGTGTGTCGGGCCCCCAGCAGATAATGCCGCCAAGCCTTAAAGGCAGACTTGATAGCCAGAAGTTCCTTGTCAGTAATCGTGTAATTGATTTCAGGAGGCGAGAATTTGCGGGACCAAAATGCCACGGGATGCAACTGATTGGTTACCGGGTCCTTTTGTGATAGAACTGCCCCCATGGCAAGGCTTGAAGCATCAGTTTCCACGATGTAGGGGAGTTCGGGGCGAGGGTGTTTTAAGATTGGTGCAGAGATAAATTTAGTCTTCAAATCCTGGAAAGCTTGTTCCGCCTCGGTAGACCATTCAAAACGTTTGTTTTTCTTTAACAAGGCAGTGATGGGCTGGACTATTCGAGAGAATTCGGGGATAAACCTGCGGTAAAAGTTAGCGAAGCCTAACATGCTTTGCACACCTTTTACGGAGGATGGTGATGGCCATTTGAGAACTGCATCGACCTTCTTTGAATCCATACGCACTCCGCCAGGATAATATGAATCCCAAGAATTCAACTTCAGTCACGTTGAAAACACATTTTTCCAACTTAGCGAAAACTTTGTGTTGACGCAATCTTTCGAGGACCATTTTCACGTGTTTCCGATGTTCAGATTCCGATGAAGAATAAACGAGGATGTCGTCAATGTAAACAACAACACACACATCTATGATCTCTCTGAGGACATCGTTCATAAAATATTGAAAGGCTGCCGGGGCATTGCAAAGTCCGAAGGGCATGACCTGATATTCAAATAGCCCATACTTGGTGCGGAAGGCTGTCTTCCATTCATCGCCCTCTTTTACTCGTACCAAGTGATAAGCTCCTCTAAGATCCTGCTTTGTATATATGCATGCTTTTCTGACTTGGTCCAGGAGTTCAGGGATCAAAGGTAACGGATATCTATTCTTAACGGTGATCTGGTTCAGGGAGCGATAATCTATACAAGTTCTAAGGTCTCCTTCCTTTTTTGGAACGAAGAACAAAGCTGAAGAAGCAGGGGACTTGGAAGGACGAATAAACCCATTTGCCAGGTATTGATCCAGGTATTGTCGAAGGTGAAGGTTCTCAGGTTCGGTGAGGGCATAAATTCTACTACAAGGAGGAGTAGATCCAGGTATCAGGTCTATCTGGCAGTCAGAAGACCTATGAGGAGGTAGAGAGTTAGCCTGATCCTTCCGGAAAACATCTTGGTATTCTAGGTATTCGGGAGGTAACTGGGGAGTCTCTGAAGAAATTGCTGCCAGTGCAACACCAGGTGGAGGGTGACAAGTAGAGACACATTCTGAAACTGGACCGTTCTTGCTCGCCAATCGATCAGAGGATTGTGTTTCTCTAACCAAGGTATTCCTAGAATAATCTGAAACTGAGGGGCCTTGATCACATCGAACACGATCTTCTCATGGTGTCCATCTTGACTTACTAGCGTCACCTCTTGAGTGGTATGCGTTACTGGCCCGGAGGCTAGCTCCGTACCATCCACCGTAGTAATGACGTCCTTTACAGCCTTGGGACAAAGAGTTAGATTCATCCTCAAAACCATTACATGATCCACATAATTGCCGATGGCACCGCTGTCGACGTAAGCTTCAATTGCATGTAATCGATCCGGATTATCAGGGCTAATGAGGACCATAGGTATCACGAAATGCGAGGTCACGGAACTGGTTTTCACGCTCGGCAAGAGGACCTCTATTCTTGTCGGGCGAGGTCGTTTCCCTGCTCAGAGTTTGTAACTTTGGTAACTGCAGCTCCTACTGCCTTCTTGGCAGGTTTCACCGGACAGTCTCAAAGAAAGTGCCCTGAGTTTCCGCAATAGAGGCATAATTGCAACTGTTTTCTCCTTTCCCGCTCCTTTTGTGTTAGAGGACCTTTCAGACCCCCTATTTGCATGGGTTCCCCGGAGTCTACTCCTTTGGAAGGAGTTGGCGGTTTGGAAAATACTCGAGCATCAAACTTGGAACGATCGGCCTTCCTGTTCTGCAGTCTGTGATCTATTTGAACGACTAAGTCTATATAGTCCGAACAATCTTGTGGGGGATTCACTACTTGGGCTAACACATCTTTGAGCTCTCCACGTAGACCTCTATAAAACAGCGTAATCCTTTTGTCCTCAGGCCATTGAGTTTCCACTATCAGTCTGTTGAAAGACGCAATATAAGCCAAAAGGTCTTGATTACCTTGTCGCAACGAAAGAAGCTCATTGTCCAAGGCCTGCCCCTGTGAATGTCTTGCGAACAGTTTTTCCATACTGAGCTGAAAAGCTTGAAAATCATGGAGGACCGGATCATCTTGATTTACTAGAGGGATCGACCAGTCTGCTGCATTGCCACTAAGGTACGAAAGCACGAAAGCTACTTTAGCTTGATCAGTTGGAAAGGCTGCTGGCCGGCATAAGAAATGCAACCGGCACTGATTGATAAATACTGCAAACCTCTTTGGGTCACCAGAAAATCGTTCGGGCGGAGCCAGAGGTACATTCCCAGGTAGGTTGATCTGCACTGGATTCATAGAGGATGTAGAAGGAAGATTTCCCCCAGATGCGGGTAACGGGGTCTGTCCGGCTTGTGACTGTAGCAATTGTCTAGCGAGATCATCTGTTCGCTCCTTGGAAATAATCAGTTCCCTTCTTAGAGCGTTCGTTTCCTGACGGGCTGCATGCACTTCTGCCCTTAGTTCCCCAAGTAACTGGGCTAGCTGGTCGGTATCCGAGGTTTCCATAGCGCCTGGATGGGAGTTTTGTGGTAGGCTTTGCGTTCTGTAAAGCTCACCTGATTCCCGTAGAGGCGCCGGTCTTGACTGGGCGTATACCGTATCTTCAAAGGTGATGTGTAACACACGGCTGGCTCTTTGGGCTGGACCTCTGTGCACTGTATGTCTGACTCGAAGGGTAAGATGTCTGCAGATAGAAAATATGGGATTAAGGAACTGGGTTATTGAATGTCTCTCTCTTCTTCCCTTTCTCTTCTCCTGTAGAACCCCAAAGGTTAACACTCTCACCTTAGGTAAGTGAACGCCGTGCTCTCCATCTGCCTTGGGGCAGGGTGCTGTAACCAGTTTCTTCACTGGATAAGGGGAGCAGGCCTCTTGACTTCAGAGGACAGCTGTCCGTCGTTTACTGCATGAACTGTAAGTTTCGAGTAATCCTAATGTCTTTAGTAATGATGTCTCTTGTTTTGCAGGGTTCCGGCGATGGCGGATGACGGGCTGAAGTGAGTTGAAGATGGAGCCCGTGTGATGAATAGAAGCGCCTGGAAGCACGTAAGTAAGCGCTTGTTGCCTGCTTCACGATGCGCTCTAACTGTCCTTTTATTTTGCAGGTACAAGTTCGGAGCGGCTGCAGGGTGCCGGAATACCCACTGGGTTAGATGTGGAAAGGAGTAATGGCACGTGAGTATTAAAGTTCCCCAATGTCTTTAAACGCACCTTGTTTTGTCTTTCAGATGCGGGATGCAGCGCCGAAGGCCTCCGGAGCGTGCGAAGAGTTGGTAAGCTTTTGTCTTTCAGATGCCGGAATGCAGTGTGAAGACCTCCGGAGCGCACAAAGAGTAGGTAAGCCTTTGTCTTTCAGATGCCGGAATGCAGCGCGAGGCGTTGGTGACAGCCGATGGACCAGGTAAGTGAAGAGCTGTCACTGAAGACCGTAATGCTAACCTGTTCTTTCTTGTCTTTATAGGTGTTGATGAAGACTGGATTCAGGATGGTAAGCCTTTTTCCTTAGGCCCAGGATCAGATGCAGAAGACACGATGAGCGTTCTGCTGCAGAGGATGCAGAATAACGCAAAGCAAGATTCATCCATCGGGTGTGGTTTAAATAGCCTCCTGTAGTGCTTAGGTGTCTCCTTCCACAGCCACGCTTAGGTAAGAAAAGAGTTCCTGCTTTCCAGAAGAGTTCCAGTGTTCTGAATCTAGGGAGTGGCTCCTGCCCCACCCAACAGGAAAAGTAGTTCCAAACAGAAGAGGATCAGAGGCTCAACTGGCAGGCAAGTAAGCAGCATGGTCTGCTGCAGGTAAGTCCACCCAAGCATTATGAGCCCGGCGCTTCCAGCACTGGGACTGGGCATATTTATGAGCCCGGTGCCACTGGCGCCAGGACTGGGTCCAAAAGGTCCCAATTGGGACTGGTTGGCACTCGGAACCTGGGTTATGGATCTGCTTCCAAGGGAGTTGGGAAAACCCTGACCTTTTGGAAGCAGAGATCATGACAAAAGCAAGGACATTTAAAGACTGCTATAACCAGACTTACCTCCTTAAAGACACTTGAATGGGTTAGCACCAGTGACGTTAACTCGGTCGCTACAACCCGCAAAAGACTACAAGCCCCTGCACAGATGGCAGGACGGAGAGCACACCAGACATCATAACAAGGTGAGGAGTGGGTCATCAGGTTGAGTCCAGGGGACTGGTGGGAGGAAACAAAGTCTTTTCCGAAGTCCAGTCCTCCTGTGTTTTCAGGCCCGACCGCCACAGAAGGCATCGTCCAGAATTGGGAACGTCCAGGGTGAATCCGGCAACCAGGGCATAAGGGTATCCCCGTGGATACCAGGTGAGCGTAACAGGTGACTCATGTTTCACCACCATTGCTCTCTCCCTCTCAAACGCCCTTCCCCAGCACATTCAAGATGAGACTACCTACTCGCTCTTCCAAAAGAAAGTACAAACTGTACGGTTTAACAAATATGTATAACCCTCACCTTATAATTTCCTGCCTGTATATCTGAACCATTATATCCATCTGTTGAACAAAAGTTGTTACCACATTGTTTAAACAAATATGTTAAGCCAACTTTATTGACCTGTAACCTGCCTTTCTTTTCAAACTACCTATCTACTCTGTACCACTTTCCTAGTGCAGTGATACCTCTGTGTCTGGGCGCTACCAACAAATACAATAAATAAATACAAAATATCCATTGCACTTCTACTATGTGACCCTGAAACAGGCCTTGAGATCTGCATAAAGACAAGTGCATCAGCCATCCCCCCTCCTCCGCTCCTGCTTCTTGTTGCAAAAATTGTTTCGGTGTCCCTGCAATATGCAGGATTAGCGAGCACACATAGTAACTGCCATTAGTGCTCTCTCGCCCCACCCTTTTCATTTCACTTTACCACACATTCTCAGATGCTGTGTACCCCCCGCCCCCCAAATGGGATCATAAATCTCATCAACATTAAATATGCTTTTTTTTTCAGCTGATGCACCTTCATTCCTTCTATGCAGTAAAAACCAGAAAGAGAAAAGAAGAAAGAGGATAAAGAGACAAAACAGTCCTACCCCTATTATTTTCATATCAAGCTCATGTTTCTTCCCATTCCCCCATTGCTTGCTTGCCCATTTTCCTCTTCATTTGTGGGCTTTCTATAAAGTCTAATAGCTGAAAGAAATGTCAATGATGACTGGGTTGTACTCCCCATCAAGTGGTGCTTCTCTCTTCTCCTTCTGCTGTGCTGCTGTTTACCTTGCGGGCCAGAGTAATATGTGTCCATACCGTTCTTTCTTTAACTTTCACTGCAGTGGGTGTCGCATATACAACTTTGTAGGGGCCAGTAAACCTGGGTACTTGCCACTTCCACGTGATGTTACGGGCAAATATTTTATCCCCTGGATAGATAAGCTGTGCTTGTGGAAATTCTTCTCTTCTTCAACGTTGGTCGGCCGACTTTTTGAAAGTTGAACCTGGTGGGAAATGTATTTGAGGGCAGATGTCATTTCAGTTAAGTACACCTGCATCTCTTTTCCTAGAACATGTGCTGTGGTAATAGCATCCAAAATTGAACATGCAGGAGGGACAGGCGCATACATCCTCCTACCAGTTACAATTTCATGCAGAGTCAAGTGGTGATTCGCACCTGGTTAGTTGCAAAGAGCCATTGGGAGGCAATAATGCCAGTTTAGGTACAAAGATGTGGTTAGCTTTGCTAAGCACTGTTTTGTAATTGTAATTGGTTATTTCTAACGCGCTTAATACCCAGAGGTAGCGCGGACCCAGGGATCGAACCTGTGTTGCTCCACGTTGTCTTGTTTCCAAGGCAAGCGTGTTGCCCTTGAGCTATCCTCCTCCCGCAACATTTAAGCAAGCCATTTAATCTCCTGACAATTCCGTTCACTTGCAGCTGATACATTGTCCATAGCCTGTGTTTTATTCTCAGGAGGTGTGTTATTTCCTTAAAAAGGACATTGGAAAAATGTTGGCCATTGTCTGACCATATTTCATCGTATATCCCCATCTTGAAAACACCTCTCTTACTAGAAACTTGGTTGCCAGACTTTGTGTCATTTTTGACAGCGCCCTGCTTCAAGCCAATATGAAAAAGGACAGACGACAACAAGCATGTACCTGTAAGAGGCACATCTATCTTTCATATCAACAAAGTTGATATGCAAGCACCGGAAGGGCCCATCCGGTCGCGGCAATATCCCCTTTATGGTTTTCAAAGTATGACCGGACAAAAAATGCTGACACACCACACAATTTCCCATAAATGAATCTCCATAACCCACCCTTGATTTCTTTATTCATTATATAGCCAAAATGCATTGCGATGAGGATGTTTGTATGATGCCCTGCTGCCATATTGCATGCCGAGTCGAGTATATTCCTTTGTCTGCTTCTCTGGACAGTGGGTATTGTTTTGCTCATGGCAGAAGTTCCCCTTCCTTTAATTCTATCTTCACCACCCCCACTCCTTTCAGTACCCCTACATCATGGGGCCCTTTGGTCAATAGTCTCTCTGGAACCCTTTTGAGATCTTCTTCTGTGCGTTTGCTTCCCCTTTTTACTAGTTGTGTCAGTATTGACTGAAGCTTTTCTACTACTTTTACTAGGTAGGGTGTCTGTAGCTGGAATACCATCTCTCCCTCCTCCTCCCCATCGGAGAACAGTTGTTCATCTCTCACTCCTGCTACTGTCAGTGTTGGTCCGATACATAGCACTGTACGCCATTCCATGTTGTCATTCTGTGTCCAGCATAAGATCACCATGTCTTTGAGTATCACTACCTCGTCTAGCTGTAGTACGAGCATGGTACCTTTTATGTCATCCTTTTGGCACTGTGGTCTAAACAAGAATTCTGATGCCAATCAGAACAGCTTCCCTCTTATTCCAAGGACCCATCCCAGTAGGATCTCGACCCCATACAAAAACATGCAAGGGTACATGGTTTGGCCTCGTAGTGTGCTCTGAGCACCTGCCGCTAAAAGGAGTGTGGCCAATCGGGTGTAGTAAATGCCTGGTGTTGTGCATGCCATTCCTTTCTCCGTAAATGATATTGTGGCATTCAATTTGCTGAGCAAGACTCTCCCTAGTATATTAATAGGAGTGTCTTTGCAATATTGTAGTGGTGAACGTTGTGCTGCATCCCAAAGGTTTGTGGTAAGTCTTTTGTTATGTTACTGAAACCATCACTACTGCCCCAGAGAAGCCCTGTGTATCCATCACCTTGTTTGATAGTCCTTTATGCACACCTTGGGACTAATCTGGCTTTCGCTGCCAAGGGTATCCTGCCAAATAAATCCAAGTCAAATTTTAATTCAGCCCCCCCCCCCCCAAAAGGGGTTTTGGGGATGCTTCCCTGCAACACGATGTTTCAGTCCAAACAGGGTAATCTCGGTCTAAGTGTTTTGATGAACATCTAGGTGTCATCGGCATAAGAATGAAAATGTTTCTGATGACTCCTCAGGATGTCCATCAATGGGTGCAGTTAAAGATTAAAGAGTAGTGGTGACAGGGATCCTCCCTGTGGTACTTCACAGCCCAGATGAACGGAGTCTGAGAGAAACACCCCAATTTTAACCTATTGACATTGGCCTGAAAGAAATTAACCGAAGCATGTCATGGCATGTTGGGAGACGCTACCAATGTCTCTCAGGTGGCTAAGCAGGATCAGATGGTCTACCGTGTCAAAGGCTGTGGAGAGATCCAACATTACCAGTAACGAGAGTTCTCCTCTGTCCCCACCTCATCCTGCACTGCCAGCAGAGCTGTCTCAGTCCAAAAATTTGGTCTGAAGCCAGATTGAAAGGAATCAAGTAGGGACTCCCTCTCTACCTACCTCTGCAATTGGCTGGTACCCACTTTCTCAAGCAGTTTGCCTGGCAATGGAAGCCCTGCAATCGGTCAATAATTCTGCAGCATAGAGGAATTTAAGTTGGAATTTTTGAGCAGGGCTGTAACAATGGCTTTCTTGAGGTTCGTGGGCACTATGCCCTGCTCAAGAGATTTATTTATAAAACCTGTCATAAATGGAGCGATCTCCAATGCTATCCCCCTCGTAGTACATGCTGGCAATGGGAATAGGAGATCATTAGTTGGTTTGAGCTGGCTGATTAGTGAGCAAACCTCATCTTCTGAGACAGGGCTGAAATCAAAAGGAGCTGTGCCTTGGGAGGCTTCCAGTTGCACTGAAGGTAAATGCACTGTCTGATTTAAAACTGTGTCAGATGAGGATTGAAGACTCAACATAATATTGCCCTGAATGATTTCTATTTTTTCCTTAAAAAAGGTGTTAAATGAACATCTTTTGACAGAGGCATGACATGTTTTACAAGTGTTTTTAGCACAAACTGTATAAAGTCCTAGCCCCAAAATGTAATTTCTGCAAAGCAAAGTGGAAAACCATTTTAGCATAGAACTAAGACAAGTCAAAAGGCCAAAAACAGTTGTAATATTGATCAAAACATAATATTTTGGTATTTATTTATTTAGACATCAATAATAGTACAGACAAGTAAACTAAACAGAAATACATTATTCTGCATATCAACCCTCTCTAACCTACCACACAACCAAATCTCAAACCATACAACCGTAATCCAATCACAAAGGTCAAACACCAAACTCTCCCTCTTCATGCATATAGAAATAATATCAGGCCATTAGAAAGTCGAGAGTGATACAGTTAGTTATCCCCCAGCACCGATACACCTAATGTTGTGTGCCACTACTCTCTGCTACATGCAAACAACACTTTGATATCTATGCAAATCAATGTATAATACACAAGAACTTATTTCATGAAACATCTTTTTCAATGTAGCGTGTAATACATTCAATGACTCCCAAGTATAGTTTCAGCTCTGTGGGTCAACAATACTTTTTCACGTCCCAGCCTTCCTCAGGTCACATCACCTTCCGAAGGGTTAGAGGTAACAATTTCTTTCGACTACCAATGTTCCGTAACCACACAGTAGGGGCTCAGTTGCTATACTGAATACAAACAAATACATTAAACCAATTGGAATATGGCACTTCCACTAAGGGACTTAAAGAGTTCATAACACATAATCAATTTCACCCTGCTACTGCTCGGGTCGCAGTCAGCGAGGGACCAGTGCCCTCAGCCCCCACCACCCTGTATGCAGCACAAGGACTGGCATTTTTAGACAAACCAAAGCCAACTTGAGTGTTATTATTTGAAGGAGAGGTTGAGGTACAGAGGTGAGGGAATTTGTCCAGCCCGGAAGGCAATGTTTTCTTACTGTTGCATAGCCTATTTCCTGGTGTTAGAGGGCAAAAACAACATGATGAGCGTTCTTTAATGGAGGGCAGGGAATTTGTCTTGCTAGCAAGGACATGTTTTCTTACTATTGCATGTTTTTTTTACTGGCATTAAGGCAAACCTAACAGGAGCATGTTCCTACATGGGGATACTGGAATATATTTGCAGTGTCAGCATGAACATGTTTTATTATAGAATCGATACCGGCAAAGCAAACAAGAGTATTTTCTTATCTGACAATACTGGCATATGTAGATGCACCAGAATGGACATGTGAGGGTACAATCAGTATGGCAAATAATGGGTAAAGTCATTATGAAAATGCATTGTAAATTACTCCTGTGCATTGTTGGTGACTTGGCATCTAATGGGCTTTCGAAATGTTTTACCCTACACAAAAGCAAGCCCCCTTCCATCTACTTTTGAGGTAGGGTAGCGTAGTGGGGTGTTAGATGTAGCTTAACTCTGACCCGCCTGTTGCCCAGCCCATGGGTAGAGATGAAATCACAGATTATAACATGTTTGACATCATGCATTACATCATCACTGACATCATTGGAGACTTCAGAACACTAATGAGAACCATGCTCAAGGCCCTGATCTGTCATCCAAAGTAGGAATTGGGCCTGGCCAAGGCCAATGGACACTTTATCTCCATATATGGTCCATGGGCCACTGAACATATCCTTTGTCCATGACCAATGTTCACACTGCCTATGGAATGGCCTCTGGTCATTCCCTAGACCTCTCCTAGTGCCCCAAATTAGCCAATGATCCTGGCTTTTGGCGAGGCACAGTGGCACTGTACACCAATGATGGGTAAATAGGTATATTGCATTGCTGTTAGCATCTACGAAACATATGTCTATAAAATATGTTCCTCCTATATCCTCAAAAAGACCAAGATAATGTTATACTCGGAAAGGTAATTTACCACGATGCACACTGTAATGTAATGCAATCTTTGATGTCATGAGAGGGCACTATTTTCTAGTGATATAATCGATGATGTAATAAGTGATGTACTCATGATTTTTCACTGAATCCCAAGGGTTTTGTTATGCTATATCTCACACCACTTATAATAATAACATTTTTCTTTTCATATTTTCACAAATATTCAATATTGTTAGCACGTTCTAGCTTACACACCGTGATCCACGATATTTCTTCCCATTGCAGATGTGTGGTCCACTGTGGCCACTTTGCGATAATGTGTAACTGGAAAGAGAATGGGTACCATATTTCTCTGTAAAATTACCTCAACATTAACGGTTATAGGTCAAATGCTCGAATGCATTTGATCGAATGAGAATATGCTTGAGTCAATTTGACTGTGGGGGTGGGCAATTTGACTGGGGGGGTGGGCCCAAAACCCCTGTTTTTGGTGTTAAAACACCTTTTTTTACCTATACTAGAGCAAAAAACAAGATATACTTTTTAAAAAAAAATTCAACCTTTTTGTTTTTGGTCAAATTGACTCGAGCATTTTGTCATTAAATCAATGGCATTTGAACATTTGACCGGACACCAATATTAACATAAAAATGTTAGTGGTTGAAATGCACTATAGGAGATATATAAAGTGCCAGGTCGCCCAGTTCTCCACCAAATAAAAAAAGAAATACTGGACAGATATGTAACAAACAACCACATGGCAACACTACACAGCTGTGTGCCCAACTTGTTTCAAACTTGAAGCAAATTTGCAGTGGTTTAAGCTGTGTGCTTGCCCAATGAATGCACATTTTCGCCTAAGGGGAAAACACAGCAACACCTGAAAATGAAACTTTTTTCAATGGTTTATGATATTTAAAGCGTTGCATAAATTCCCACAAACACCACATTTCGTATAAATATGACAATCGAGTTAAAACCTCTGAACAATAGAATGTCTCGAGTTTATCCTTAACTATAAGGGGACAACAGTTGCCCTATTATACAAATACAAACATGCAGGCATACATGCAGGCATAGAGTATACAACCTGTCTGATTAACAGGGGTTGGATTTGAACCTATATGATAAGCAGGGTATTGTTGATCATTTAGAAACAATAAGAACAACTTTGAATCCAACATTTGTATTTGCACAACAATTGAAATGCCAATGCAGGACAAACCTCCTGTGAACTGAAAGAGGGTATTATTGAACACGCATCAGATACTAATGAGCTTCTTAAGGAAGCCATTGGCAGACACTCAGCCTTCAGTTTACCCAGACCATTCCAATTGCAAAACTGGCACGGAGGTGCTCCATGTGGGCCAGAGAGCAGCTGGGCATTTTATCAGATGTATCACTGATTGCTCCACAAGATCACTTGACTGCTGGCCTCCCACTCTCATCATACGAAGAGAAGAGGTCCCCAGTGTCCTATGTTACAGGCGATGTCAGTATTGGGAACAAGATGGCTCATACTTGCTAAGCACCCCAAGGTGTCAACGCCAAGACCAACAACAAGGCTAATGCCCTCACCCATTGTAAAAGACCGGTAGGGGGTGTCTGTACTTCTGCTCTCTATATGGTAGAAGAGAGGCACAGAAGACCCCAGCCAAGATTCTCTATTACGGTAGCAATGGACGAGCAATCAAGGCCTAGTTTCTCAGGAGGTGATGCAGGCTGGTTCTTAAGTACAGTGTAGTCCCCAAGCCCTCACAAAGGAATGTCCACACACTGTATTGGTTAGAACACAGTCTTTATATAATCAATATTCAAGGTTATGTACACTTATCATAATAACTCACTTTGTACTCAGGAAAATCAACAATGGCAAATATATACAATTCTAAAGTGGTACCACCCTTGGTATTAGATCTCATTAAAGTGCATCAACAATACTGTAACAATGTCACACAGATCAATAGAGTGAAACCAGCAATAGAGAGAGGAGAGAAAGTAAGATGGTTGAGCAATAGGCAGAATACTGGCCCCTACCACTAGACACAGTTCTGTGTGGAGATCCCCCCACCTGGGCAACCTGTAAAATAAAGATATAGCACAAGCCCAGTCCATATATTGTTCTGTAAGTCTTATTCCCTCCTATAATGTTTTTACCCCCCCAATGCACCTGGTGGAGTCGAGTTCTTCGAAGAGGCGTCGACAGATCCCTCTTGAGCGACCCCCTTTCAAGCGGGAGTCACGGATCGTCGAGAGGCGTCGAGAAGCGTCGAGGAACTCGGCGTTCGGCGGCGGGGAATCGACGGCCCTTCTTGAATGCCTTCCCTTTCAAGCGGGAGGCACGGGGCGTTGAACGTCCGTCGAGGAACTCGGCGTTCGGCGTTGGGGAATCGACGGCCCTTCTTGAATGCCTTCCCTTTCAAGCGGGAGACACGGGGCGTCGAACGTCCGTCGAGGAACTCGGCGTTCGGCGTCGGGGAATTGACGGCCCTTCTTGAATGCCTTCCCTTTCAAGCGGGAGACACGGGGCGTCGAACGTCCGACAACAAACAGGGTAGAACGGCGTCGATGAGGCGGCAGCTTCGTCCGAGCGGTGCTCGTCGGCGTCGGAGCGTCGGCGTCCTGCAAGGCAGAGGCGTGCGGGGCACCTCGGTGACAATAGTTCTGGACCGCAAAGATTGTGGAGACGGAGGCCCAGCAAGGGCGTCGAGTCGTTCGAGTCTTTGTGGTCTTTGGGTGGCGGGAAACCCACCGGCAGGTTTCTCCTCGGCGCGTTGGTCGTCCTCGACTTTATCTTAACCTGCGAACCCTGGTCGACGGCAATGGACTTCGACGGCGGCGATGTCCAGGTGCTTCACTTCGATCTCCTCAGCGGTCCCGTCTCGGGTCGGCAGCCTTTCGAGGGTCTGTCTTCCAGGGCGCTTCGGCGAAGATGGAGCAGTGCTCGATGGTCCCTCGGAGCACGGGAAGAGGGCGCCTTACCAGGTCCTCTCTTGGGTCAGTCTTCGACGATTTCGGCAGCCTTCGGATCGGTCGAAGCAAATGCAGCAGCAAGTCTTCTTCTTCCAGCTGGGCGTCGAGGATCAGCAGTTCTTGTTACTCTTAGAGTGGAGACTCAGCTCCAGAACGCTTCTGAACGCTTCTGAACACTTCTGAACAATTACCAGTGGTGAGAGGTCCCCAGATATACTATTCTGTCTCTCATCCACACTGCTGGCACACACTCAGCAGCCAATCATACAGAGGGGCATTCATGCAGTCAGTCAGCCAATCAGGCACACAGTGCATTCAGGCCACACTCCTCCCTTTCAGACACTCACAACAAGGAATGTGGATTGGGACAAGTACCCAGCCATTCAACACTACACACTGCATTCAGGCCAGTTTCGGGCAGGGCTGTCTCAGTCTTTGTCTCTCATGCCAGAAACCAGACAACCACAACAAGGAGTGTATATTGGTCACACACTCCATTCACCCAGGTCCCACCCACACGAGGTACCCACAACATACAGTCACTGGGAAGCCTCCAGTCAGTCTAGCTGGGCCGTCAAAACAACACCATATATGGAACTTCCACCCAACAGCCAGTCAGGGGGAAGGGACAGAGTCAGGGCTTCCCAGGACTTTGTGAAACAAGGTAACATGCAATAGAAAGCAAGAGGCCACAGGGGCCATCTTGTTTCCTATCAGGAATCAACTGATCCCAATGGCAGGGCCTGGGTATCCCAAAATGGAGGACACCCAGAGCACCTGTCACATTCAGCATAGTGCTGCCACCAGCCTATACCCTGCTCTGTGGGTCACACACAGGTGCCCAAAGACATACACTAGGGGCACAGGGTTGCACCCCCACCCATGGGTGCCATAAGGGTATCCCATGGGTCTGTTCACCAAACCAAAAGAGAGAGCTGCACTGCCAGGAGTCCCACATGGACTCCTGGGCAGAAAACATGACAGAACACACGATAAAAAGCAGTAAAGGACAAGGATTCAGAGGCCCTGTCCCTCTGATGCATTTCCAGCATCACAGTCGCCCCCCCCAGACTGAGGAGGAGGGTGTCTAATCTCCCACAGGATAGACACCCTCAATCAGACAGTCAACATACCTTCTGGAAAGGCCATCTGCATTATCGTGACTCTTCCCTGGTCTGTGCTCTATGGTGATGTCTAGCCCTTGCAGGCTAATGGACCACCTGAGCAATTTCGGATTCTCACCCTTCATCTGCATAAGCCACTTCAGGGGCTTATGATCTGTTTGGACCTTGAAGGTAGACCCCGTAAGGTAGGGCCTAAAACGCCTAAGGCTCCAAACTATGCTAAAACACTCCTTTTCAACAGTAGCCCACCTAAGTTCTCTACCCTTGAGTTGTCTACTGACGAATATGATAGGATGTTCTCTCCCTTTGTCATCTAACTGGGACAAGACAGCTCCAATTCTGGTGTCGCAGGCATCCGTCTGGACGATAAAGGGTCGGCTGTATTCAGGCTTACACAACACAGGTGCCCTACACAGACTTTCTTTCAAGCCATCAAAGGCCCTCTGACAGTCTTCGGTCCAATTAACCTTCCTAGGCTGTTTGGGTGAAGTTAGAGCTGTCAGGGGTGCAGCTATGGTTCCATAGTCTGCCATGAAATTGCGATAGTACCCAGTGAGGCCCAAAAAGGCTCTCACCTGGGTTTGAGTAGTGGGAGTCTCCCAGTTCTGTACATCCTGTACTTTACTGGAGAGAGGTTGGATTTGATCCCCTCCTACCTCATGACCAAGATAGGTAACTTTCCCCTGAGCTATCTGGCACTTGGTGGCCTTGATAGTGAGGTTAGCCCTTTTCAAGGCCTGCAACACCTTATCCAGATGTGTCAAATGCTCTTCCCAGGTGGAACTGTAGACGGCAATGTCGTCTAAGTAAGCCACACAAAAAGCTTCCAGCCCACTGAGCGCATGGTTGACCTA
The DNA here is from genome assembly GCF_040938575.1 of Ambystoma mexicanum. Lineage (NCBI taxonomy): Eukaryota > Metazoa > Chordata > Amphibia > Caudata > Ambystomatidae > Ambystoma > Ambystoma mexicanum. The sequence goes on from NC_090930.1 coordinate 322,712,713, forward strand.
TCTCTGGAAGGTGGCAGGGGCATTCTTCAACCCAAAAGGCATGACCCTAAACTGGTAGAGTCCCTCAGGTGTTGAGAAGGCCGTCTTTTCCTTGGCATGGTCCGTCAGAGCTATTTGCCAATAGCCTGAGGTAAGGTCAAAGGTGCTCACAAATTTGGCAGCACCTATGGTGTCCACGAGCTCATCAGCCCTGGGCAATGGGTGCGCGTCAGTTTTGGTGATGGAATTGACTCCTCGGTAGTCCACACAGAACCTCCAATCCTTGGTACCCGCCTGGGAACTTGCCTTGGGGACAAGGACCACTGGACTGGACCAGGGACTGGTTGAGGGTTCAATAACACCCAGATCCAACATCTTGGCGACCTCAGCCTGGATGTGGTTCTTGACGGTATCTGACATACGGTAGCACCTGCTTTTGACAGGCACACTGTCACCAGTGTCGATTTCATGCCTACACCACGGTGTAAGACCTGGCGTCAGTGAAAACAGAGAGGCATACTGTTGGAGCAAAGCCCTGCAGGCCCTCTGTTGCTCTGTTGTCAAATCCGGAGAGAGATGTACTCCCTCCACTGAGCCATCCTGAGAGTTGCTATGCAGCAAATCAGGAAGGGGCTCACTCTCACCCTCTTCTTGCCCTGAAGCTAGCAAGAGACATGAGACTTCTGCTCGCCGGTGGAAAGGCTTGAGCCTGTTGACATGGAATACCTGAGGGGCTACCCCAGAGGCTCCCATGTCAACCAGATAATTGACTTCGCCCATCTTGGAGATGATCCTGAAGGGTCCAGTCCACTTGTCTGCCAAAGCTCTAGGCTTGGTAGGCTCCATCACAAGTATTTCCTGTCCCGGAGTTAAATCCACTTGCGAGGCTTTAAGGTCATGCCAGTACTTATTCAATTCCTGGCTGGCCTTGAGATTTGCTGTTGCCTGACCCATCATCTGTGTCATCCTCCATCTGAGGCCTAACACATAGTCCCCCACTTGCTTGGCGGGACCTGGAGGGGTGGCTTCCAAGCCTTCTCTGATCAAGGCGAGGGGCCCCCTCACGGGATGTCCAAAGAGTAACTCAAAGGGGCTGAAACCAACACCCTCTTGAGGTACCTCTCTGTAAGCAAACAGCAGGCATGGCAGGAGGAGATCCCATTTCCTCCTTAGGGGTTCTTCCAAAGCCCCTAGCATGCCCTTGAGAGTTTTATTAAATCCCTCAACCAAACCATTGGTCTGGGGGTGGTAAGAGGTGGAGAACTTGTAGGTTACACCGCACTCTTTCCACATGGTTTTCATGTAACTAGACATGAAGTTGGATCCTCTGTCAGAGACAACCTCCTTGGGGAATCCAACACGGGTGAAAATGCCCAGGAGAGCCCTGGCAACCACCTTGGCAGTAACAGTTCGAAGGGGTATTGCCTCAGGGTACCTGGTGGCATGATCTACCAAGACCAGGATGAACCGATGTCCACCTGAAGTGGGAGGGTCAAGGGGTCCGACGATGTCGATGCCCACCCTCTCAAATGGTGTGCCAACCACTGGCAATGGCTGCAGTGGGGCAATGACACTGCCTCCGGTCTTGCCAGACAACTGACAAGTTGGGCAGGTCCTGCAGTGGGACTCCACCTCTACTCCCATCCGTGGCCAGTAGAAATGGGCAGAGAGCCTCTGCTTAGTCTTCTTGGTCCCAAGATGACCAGCCAAGGGCACCTCATGCGCCAACTGCAGTAGGAAGGGCCTGTAAACCTGGGGTACCACCAACCTCTTGAGGGCACCAGGTTCAGGCTTAGTTTGGTCCCAAGATGACCAGCCAAGGGCACCTCATGCGCCAACTGCAGTAGGAAGGGCCTGTAAACCTGGGGTACCACCAACCTCTTGAGGGCACCAGGTTCAGGCTTAGTGGGCTCACTAACAAGGAGCTCACCCTCCCAATAAATCCGGAATGTCCTAGGCACTTCTCCTTGTGCCTGGGACAGGGCCTGTTTCCTCAGTCCCTCAAGAGAGTGGCACTCTCTCTGTCCCTTACAGAAGTCTGCCCGGGAGGGTCCCCCTTCAGCTAACAAGCATTGAAGGTCGGGATGATCCTCCGGGTTGAGAACCTCTCCCACAGGAGAGTCTTCTGTCTCTTCTCCCACAGGAGTTGAGTTTGGGTTTTCCACTGGACGCAGCCCGTCCAGAGCATGGAACCCAATGGGTGCTGTCGGAACAGCAGGAAGAGAAGGTGTTCCCTCCACAGAGGTGGCCTTCTTGGTCTTCCTTCTTCTTGCCTTAGGCCTCGCCTTTGGCTCGGGTACCTGACTCACAGCCAGACCCGGTGTCACCTGTGACCTAGTGACTGCAGCAGCAGTCATGGGAAGACCATCCAAGATCAACCCCAACTCTACTAGATCATTTCCTAACAGAATGTTAGCAGGGACATTGTCCTGAACCAGGACAGGAAGCTTTGCTGTCTTGTCTCCAATCATGAGTGTGACTAAGGCTACAGGCGATAATTTGGGAGGCCCACCAGCTAACCTGGTGGTTCTCAGAGGAGCACCTACATAGTCCTCTGGCTTGAGCAGGGTCCTGTCCACCACTGTCATGCTTGCCCCAGTGTCTCTCAAACCAGTAGAAGGCTGGCCATTCAAGAGGACACTTCTCAAAAACCTACGGGTGTTCTGTGGGATAGTCGCCAGTACTTCTGCATACTGGTCCCAGGCCCCAAGGGACACTAAGGAAATCTCTACCGGAGCACCAAATGTGATCCCGGTAGAGGAGGGGAGGACAGTGGCCTCCACCTCAGACACGGGGTAAGGGTAGGTCAGGCTGACAGCCTGTACTCCAAGTGCCTTACCTTTACACTTGGAGTCACCCCTTCTGTGTTCCAGAGCCCCACAGTCCAAACAAGCGCCAGGAGTGCGGGGTACGGTACTGGAACCACTGGGAGCCTGCTTTGCAGCAGGTGGACCACTACTCTTATTCCCACCCACAGATGACTTATCCCGACTAGATTTTTGGGTCTTGGGAGAGGAAGGTTTAGGTTTACCCGACTGTGACTGCTTGTGGGACTCCTCAGCTTTCTGAGAGGCCCCCTTTTCTTTGTCCTTGTCCTTCCCACTGGAGTCCTTAGGGGACACCCGGTGGGAGACCCAGTTGTCAGCCAACCTAGCCAGCTTAAAGGGGTCCAAAATGTTCTGGTCAGCCACATACTGACGCAGCTCTGGTGAACAGGCTTCAGAAAAATGCTCAAAAAACAAGAGGTGGGACAATTCAGCAAAAGTCTTAACCTTGTATCCATCAATCCACCCCATCATGTTCATGTGCGCAGCACTCACCCAGTCAACCCAAGACACATTCTCTCTTTTCTTAAAATCCCTGAACCTTCTAAGGTATTGGGGAGGTGTCTTGCCAAACTTGGCAATCAAAGCAGACTTCCTACACTCATACTGACCCCTTTCTTCCACACTCAGCTTCAGAATACAGTCATATCCAGTTTGAGGCACTCTGCTTAACAAACACTTAGCCCAATCTCTTTTATCAACATCATGAATCGCACAAGCCATTTCAAACGCTTCAATCCATTGGAGGATATCTGAACCCTCCACAAATACACCAACCAAATCTTTCATAAACTTGGTGGCTGGGGACCTGACGCTCTCACTGGTTTTAGCTGAAGTCTCCACTCTAGCTTTCTCTAGCTGGATTCTCTGACATTCAGTGTCCTGGCTCTTGAGTTCAAGATCCCTATTCTTGAGCTACACTTGTTGAGCCAACTCCTCTTTCTTAAGTTCAGCATCTATTTCCAACTTGCGGTATTCAAAGGCCAATTTCATCCTTAATAACTCAAGCTCCAAGGAATTGCTGGGGTTTGGAACAGAGGCAGCAGGAATGGCGGCATTCCCAGAAACAGATTCAGCAGAAACCCCAGGGGCAGAGTCCTCATTGGTTGCATTCCCCCCCTCATCAAGAGTTTCACCATCAGTCTGGTAGTCCACCAGGGCAGCTATCAGCTCAGCCCACAGACGTATCCACAAAGTCTAACTCCCTGGCTTCACAAGCACTCTGGAGAGCCTCCAAGCTCATCCGAGTCAATTTGCCATTTGCAATAGACTCCATTGTTTGTAATGCAGTTATCTTGTACACAACTAAACCTTAATTTAATAAAGTGCAGATATTTTGTAAGTGGCACGGTTATACACTGATTCTTAAAACCATAAGCATCCCACCGCTGCCACCAGTGTAAAAGACTGGTAGGGGGTGTCTGTACTTCTGCTCTCTATATGGTAGAAGAGAGGCACAGAATACCCCAGCCAAGATTCTCTATTACGGTAGCAATGGACGAGCAATCAAGGCCTAGCTTCTCAGGAGGTGATGCAGGCTGGTTCTTAAGTACAGTGTAGTCCCCAAGCCCCCACAAAGGAATGTCCACACACTGTATTGGTTAGAACACAGTCTTTATATAATCAATATTCAAGGTTATGCACACTTATCATAATAACTCACTTTGTACTCAGGAAAATCAACAATGGCAAATATATACAATTCTAAAGTGGTACCACCCTTGGTATTAGATCTCATTAAAGTGCATCAACAATACTGTAACAATGTCACACAGATCAATAGAGTGAAACCAGCAATAGAGAGAGGAGAGAAAGTAAGATGGTTGAGCAATAGGCAGAATACTGGCCCCTACCACTAGACACAGTTCTGTGTGGAGATCCCCCCACCTGGGCAACCTGTAAAATAAAGATATAGCACAAGCCCAGTCCATATATTGTTCTGTAAGTCTTATTCCCTCCTATAATGTTTCCCCCCCCCAATGTACCTGGTGGAGTCGAGTTCTTGGAAGAGGCGTCGACAGATCCCTCTTGAGCGACCCCCTTTCAAGCAGGAGTCACGGATCGTAGAGAGGCGTCGAGAAGCGTCGAGGAACTCGGCGTTCGGCGGCGGGGAATCGACGGCCCATCTTGAATGCCTTCCCTCTCAAGCTGGAGGCACGGGGCGTCGAACGTCCGTCGAGGAACTCGGCGTTCGGCGTCGGGGAATCGACGGACCTTCTTGAATGCCTTCCCTTTCAAGCGGGAGACACGGGGCGTCGAACGTCCGACAACAAACAGGGTAGAACGGCGTCGATGAGGCGGCAGCTTCGTCCGAGCGGTGCTCGTCGGCGTCGGAGCGTCGGCGTCCTGCAAGGCAGAGGCGTGCGGGGCACCTCGGTGACAATAGTTCTGGACCGCAAAGATTGTGGAGACGGAGGCCCAGCAAGGGCGTCGAGTCGTTCGAGTCTTTGTGGTCTTTGGGTGGCGGGAAACCCACCGGCAGGTTTCTCCTCGGCGCGTTGGTCGTCCTCGACTTTATCCGGCAGGATAAAGCGGTCGACGGTGCGGATGAGGGAGTCCTTCGATTCGAATGTTCTTAGGCAAAGGAGCGGGCGGCTCCGGTCGTCGGCGGCACGGCGTCAAGTGGTCCCCACGGCTGGGCAACACAACTTCGACGGGCCTCCAACGGTTACACAAACCTGCGAACCCTGGTCGACGGCAATGGACTTCGACGGCGGCGATGTCCGGGTGCTTCACTTCGATCTCCTCAGCGGTCCCGTCTCGGGTCGGCAGCCTTTCGAGGGTCTGTCTTCCAGGGCGCTTCGGCAAGATGGAGCGGTGCTCGATGGTCCCTCGGAGCACGGGAAGAGGGCGCCTTACCAGGTCCTCTCTTGGGTCAGTCTTCGACGATTTCGGCAGCCTTCGGATCGGTCGAAGCAAATGCAGCAGCAAGTCTTCTTCTTCCAGCTGGGCGTCGAGGATCAGCAGTTCCAGTTACTCTTAGAGTGGAGACTCAGCTCCAGAACGCTTCTGAACGCTTCTGAACACTTCTGAACAATTACCAGTGGTGAGAGGTCCCCAGATATACTATTCTGTCTCTCATCCACACTGCTGGCACACACTCAGCAGCCAATCATACAGAGGGGCATTCATGCAGTCAGTCAGCCAATCAGGCACACAGTGCATTCAGGCCACACTCCTCCCTTTCAGACACTCACAACAAGGAATGTGGATTGGGACAAGTGCCCAGCCATTCAACACTACACACTGCATTCAGGCCAGTTTCGGACAGGGCTGTCTCAGTCTTTGTCTCTCATGCCAGAAACCAGACAACCACAACAAGGAGTGTATATTGGTCACACACTCCATTCACCCAGGTCCCACCCACAGGAGGTACCCACAACATACAGTCACTGGGAAGCCTCCAGTCAGTCTAGCTGGGCCGTCAAAACAACACCATATATGGAACTTCCACCCAACAGCCAGTCAGGGGGAAGGGACAGAGTCAGGGCTTCCCAGGACTTTGGGAAACAAGGTAACATGCAATAGAAAGCAAGAGGCCACAGGGGCCATCTTGTTTCCTATCAGGAATCAACTGATCCCAATGGCAGGGCCTGGGTATCCCAAAATGGAGGACACCCAGAGCACCTGTCACATTCAGCATAGTGCTGCCACCAGCCTATACCCTGCTCTGTGGGTCACACACAGGTGCCCAAAAACATACACTAGGGGCACAGGGTTGCACCCCCACCCATGGGTGCCATAAGGGTATCCCATGGGTCTGTTCACCAAACCAAAAGAGAGAGCTGCACTGCCAGGAGTCCCACATGGACTCCTGGGCAGAAAACATGACAGAACACACGATTAAAAGCAGTAAAGGACAAGGATTCAGAGGCCCTGTCGCTCTGATGCATTTCCAGCATCACAGTCGCCCCCCCAGACTGAGGTGGAGGGTGTCTAATCTCCCACGGGATAGACACCCTCATCCAGACGGTCAACATACCTTCTGGAAAGGCCATCTGCATTATCGTGAATCTTCCCTGGTCTGTGCTCTATGGTGAAGTCTAGCCCTTGCAGGCTAATGGACCACCTGAGCAATTTCGGATTCTCACCCTTCATCTGCATAAGCCACTTCACAGGCTTATGATCTGTTTGGACCTTGAAGGTAGTCCCCGTAAGGTAGGGCCTAAAACGCCTAAGGCTCCAAACTATGCTAAAACACTCCTTTTCAACAGTAGCCCACCTAAGTTCTCTACCCTTGTGTTGTCCACTGATGAATATGATAGGATTTTCTCTCCTTTTGTCATCTAACTGGGACAAGACAGCTCCAATTCCGGTGTCGCAGGCATCCGTCTGGACGATAAAGGGTTGGCTGTAGTCAGGCGCACACAACACAGGTGCCCTACACAGACTTTCTTTCAAGCCATCAAAGGCCCTTTGACAGTCTTCGGTCCAATTAACCTTCCTAGGCTGTTTGGGTGAAGTTAGAGCTGTCAGGGGTGCAGCTATGGTTCCATAGTCTGCCATGAAATTGCGATAGTACCCAGTGAGGCCCAAAAAGGCTCTCACCTGGGTTTGAGTAGTGGGAGTCTCCCAGTTCTGTACATCCTGTACTTTACTGGAGAGAGGTTGGATTTGACCCCCTCCTACCTCATGACCAAGATAGGTAACTTTCCCCTGAGCTATCTGGCACTTGGTGGCCTTGATAGTGAGGTTAGCGCTTTTCAAGGCCTGCAACATCTTATCCAGATGTGTCAAATGCTCTTCCCAGGTGGAACTGTAGACGGCAATGTCGTCTAAGTAAGCCACACAAAAGGCTTCCAGCCCACTGAGCGCATGGTTGACCAATCTCTGGAAGGTGGCAGGGGCATTCTTCAACCCAAAAGGCATGACCCTAAACTGGTAGAGTCCCTCAGGTGTTGAGAAGGCCGTCTTTTCCTTGGCATGGTCCGTCAGAGCTATTTGCCAATAGCCTGAGGTAAGGTCAAAGGTGCCTACAAATTTGGCAGCACATATGGTGTCCACGAGCTCATCAGCCCTGGGCAATGGGTGCGCGTCAGTTTTGGTGACGGCATTGACTCCTCGGTAGTCCACACAGAACCTCCAATCCTTGGTACCCGCCTGGGAACTTGCCTTGGGGACAAGGACCACTGGACTGGACCAGGGACTGGTTGAGGGTTCAATAACACCCAGATCCAACATCTTGGCGACCTCAGCCTGGATGTGGTTCTTGACGGTATCTGACATACGGTAGCACCTGCTTTTGACAGGCACACTGTCACCAGTGTCGATTTCATGCCTACACCACGGTGTAAGGCCTGGCGTCAGTGAAAACAGAGAGGCATACTGTTGGAGCAAAGCCCTGCAGGCCCTCTGTTGCTCTGTTGTCAAATCCGGAGAGAGATGTACTCCCTCCACTGAGCCATCCTGAGGGTTGCTATGCAGCAAATCAGGAAGGGGCTCACTCTCATCCTCTTCTTGCCCTGAAGCTAGCAAGAGACATGAGACTTCTGCTCGCCGGTGGAAAGGCTTGAGCCTGTTGACATGGAATACCTGAGGGGCTACCCCAGAGGCTCCCATGTCAACCAGATAATTGACTTCACCCATCTTGGAGATGATCCTGAAGGGTCCAGTCCACTTGTCTGCCAAAGCTCTAGGCTTGGTAGGCTCCATCACAAGGATTTCCTGTCCCGGAGTCCAATCCACTTGCGAGGCTTTAAGGTCATGCCAGTACTTATTCAATTCCTGGCTGGCCTTGAGATTTGCTGTTGCCTGACCCATCATCTGTGTCATCCTCCGTCTGAGGCCTAACACATAGTCCCCCACTTGCTTGGCGGGACCTGGAGGGGTGGCTTCCAAGCCTTCTCTGATCAAGGCGAGGGGCCCCCTCACGGGATGTCCAAAGAGTAACTCAAAGGGGCTGAAACCAACACCCTCTTGAGGTACCTCTCTGTAAGCAAACAGCAGGCATGGCAGGAGGAGATCCCATTTCCTCCCTAGGGGTTCTTCCAAAGCCCCTAGCATGCCCTTGAGAGTTTTATTAAATCTCTCAACCAGACCATTGGTCTGGGGGTGGTAAGAGGTGGAGAACTTGTAGGTTACCCTGCACTCTTTCCACATGGTTTTCATGTAACTAGACATGAAGTTGGATCCTCTGTCAGAGACAACCTCCTTGGGGAATCCAACACGGGTGAAAATGCCCAGGAGAGCCCTGGCAACCACCTTGGCAGTAACAGTCCGAAGGGGTATTGCCTCAGGGTACCTTGTGGCATGATCTACCAAGACCAGGATGAACCGATGTCCACCTGAAGTGGGAGGGACAAGGGGACCGACGATGTCGATGCCCACCCTATCAAATGGTGTGCCAACCACTGGCAATGGCTGCATTGGGGCAATGACACTGCCTCCAGTCTTGCCAGACAACTGACAAGTTGGGCAGGGCCTGCAGTGGGACTCCACCTCTACTCCCATCCGTGGCCAGTAGAAATGGGCAGAGAGCCTCTGCTTAGTCTTCTTGGTCCCAAGATGACCAGCCAAGGGCACCTCATGCGCCAACTGCAGTAGGAAGGGCCTGTAAACCTGGGGTACCACCAACCTCTTGAGGGCACCAGGTTCAGGCTTAGTGGGCTCACTAACAAGGAGCTCACCCTCCCAATAAATCCGGAATGTCCTAGGCACTTCTCCTTGTGCCTGGGACAGGGCCTGTTTCCTCAGTCCCTCGAGAGAGTGGCACTCTCTCTGTCCCTTACAGAAGTCTGCCCGGGAGGGTCCCCCTTCAGCTAACAAGCATTGAAGGTCGGGATGATCCTCTGGGTTGAGAACCTCTCCCACAGGAGAGTCTTCTGTCTCTTCTCCCACAGGAGTTGAGTTTGGGTTTTCCACTGGACCCAGCCCGTCCGGAGCATGGATCCCAATGGGTGCTGTCGGAACAGCAGGAAGAGAAGGTGTTCCCTCCACAGAGGTGGCCTTCTTGGTCTTCCTTCTTCTTGCCTTAGGCCTCGCCTTTGGCTCGGGTACCTGACTCACAGCCAGACCCGGTGTCACCTGTGACCTAGTGACTGCAGCAGCAGTCATGGGAAGACCATCCGAGATCAACCCCAACTCTACAAGATCATTTCCTAACAGAATGTTAGCAGGGACATTGTCCTGAACCAGGACAGGAAGCTTTGCTGTCTTGTCTCCAATCATGAGTGTGACTAAGGCTACAGGCGATAATTTGGGAGGCCCACCAGCTAACCTGGTGGTTCTCAGAGGAGCACCTACATAGTCCTCTGGCTTGAGCAGGGTCCTGTCCACCACTGTCATGCTTGGCCCAGTGTCTCTCAAACCAGTAGAAGGCTGGCCATTCAAGAGGACACTTCTCAAAAACCTACGGGTGTTCTGTGAGATAGTCGCCAGTACTTCTGCATACTGGTCCCAGGCCCCAAGGGACACTAAGGAAATCCCTACCGGAGCACCAAATGTGATCCCGGTAGAGGAGGGGAGGACAGTGGCCTCCACCTCAGACACGGGGTAAGGGTAGGTCAGGCTGACAGCCTGTACTCCAAGTGCCTTACCTTTACACTTGGAGTCACCATTTCTGTGATCCAGAGCCCCACAGTCCCAACAAGCGCCAGGAGTGCGGGGTACGGTACTGGAACCACTGGGAGCCTGCTTTGCAGCAGGTGGACCACTACTCTTATTCCCACCCACAGATGACTTATCCCCACTAGATTTTTGGGTCTTGGGAGAGGAAGGTTTAGGTTTACCCGACTGTGACTGCTTGTGGGACTCCTCAGCTTTTTGAGAGGCCCCCTTTTCTTTGTCCTTGTCCTTCCCACTGGAGTCCTTAGGGGACACCCGGTGGGAGACCCACTTGTCATCCAGCCTAGCCAGCTTCAAGGGGTCCAAAATGTTCTGGTCAGCCACATACTGACGCAGCTCTGGTGAACAGGCTTCAGAAAAATGCTCAAAAAACAAGAGGTGGGACAATTCAACAAAAGTCTTAACCTTGTATCCATCAATCCACCCCTTCATGTTCATGTGCGCAGCACTCACCCAGTCAACCCAAGACACATTCTCTCTTTTCTTAAAATCCCTGAACCTTCTAAGGTATTGGGTAGGTGTCTTGCCAAACTTGGCAATCAAAGCAGACTTCATACACTCATACTGACCCCTTTCTTCCACACTCAGCTTCAGAATACAGTCATATCCAGTTTGAGGCACTCTGCTTAACAAACACTTAGCCCAATCTCTTTTATCAACATCATGAATCGCACAAGCCATTTCAAACGCTTCAATCCATTGAAGGATATCTGAACCCTCCACAAATACACCAACCAAATCTTTCATAAACTTGGTGGCTGGGGACCTGACGCTCTCACTGGTTTTAGCTGAAGTCTCCACTTTAGCTTTCTCTAGCTGGATTCTCTGACATTCAGTGTCCTGGCTCTAGAGTTCAAGATCCCTATTCTTGAGCTCCACTTGTTGAGCCAACTCCTCTTTCTTAAGTCCAGCATCTATTTCCAACTTGCGGTATTCAAAGGCCAATTTCATCCTTAATAACTCAAGCTCCAAGGATTTGCTTGGGTTTGGAACAGAGGCAGCAGGAATGGCGGCATTCCCAGAAACAGATTCAGCAGAAACCCCAGGGGCAGAGTCCTCATTGGTTGCATTCCCCCCCTCATCAAGAGTTTCACCATCAGTCTGGTAGTCCACCAGGGCAGCTATCAGCTCAGCCCTAGACTTATCCACAAAGTCTAACTCCCTGGCTTCACAAGCACTCTGGAGAGCCTCCAAGCTCATCCGAGTCAATTTGCCATTTGCAATAGACTCCATTGTTTGTAATGCAGTTATCTTGTACACAACTAAACCTTAATTTAATAAAGTGCAGATATTTTGTAAGTGGCACGGTTATACACTGATTCTTAAAACCATAAGCATCCCACCGCTGCCACCAGTGTAAAAGACCGGTAGGGGGTGTCTGTACTTCTGCTCTCTATATGGTAGAAGAGAGGCACAGAAGACCCCAGCCAAGATTCTCTATTACAGTAGCAATGGACGAGCAATCAAGGCCTAGCTTCTCAGGAGGTGATGCAGGCTGGTTCTTAAGTACAGTGTAGTCCCCAAGCCCCCACAAAGGAATGCCCACACACTGTATTGGTTAGAACACAGTCTTTATATAATCAATATTCAAGGTTATGTACACTTATCATAATAACTCACTTTGTACTCAGGAAAATCAACAATGGCAAATATATACAATTCTAAAGTGGTACCACCCTTGGTATTAGATCTCATTAAAGTGCATCAACAATACTGTAACAATGTCACACAGATCAATAGAGTGAAACCAGCAATAGAGAGAGGAGAGAAAGTAAGATGGTTGAGCAATAGGCAGAATACTGGCCCCTACCACTAGACACAGTTCTGTGTGGAGATCCCCCCACCTGGGCAACCTGTAAAATAAAGATATAGCACAAGCCCAGTCCATATATTGTTCTGTAAGTCTTATTCCCTCCTATAATGTTTTTATCCCCCCCAATGTACCTGGTGGAGTCGAGTTCTTCGAAGAGGCGTCAACAGATCCCTCTTGAGCGACCCCCTTTCAAGCGGGAGTCACGGATCGTCGAGAGGCGTCGAGAAGCATCGAGGAACTCGGCGTTCGGAGGCGGGGAATCGACGGCCCTTCTTGAATGCCTTCCCTTTCAAGCTGGAGGCATGGGGCGTCGAACGTCCGTCGAGGAACTCGGCGTTCGGCGTCGGGGAATCGACGGCCCTTCTTGAATGCCTTCCCTTTCAAGCGGGAGACACGGGGCGTCGAACGTCCGACAACAAACAGGGTAGAACGGCGTTGATGAGGCGGCAGCTTCGTCCGAGCGGTGCTCGTCGGCGTCGGAGCGTCGGCATCCTGCAAGGCAGAGGCGTGTGGGGCACCTGGGTGACAATAGATCTGGACCGCAAAGATTGTGGAGACGGAGGCCCAGCAAGGGCGTCGAGTCGTTCGAGTCTTTGTGGTCTTCGGGTGGCGGGAAACCCACCGGCAGGTTTCTCCTCGGCGCGTTGGTCGTCCTCGACTTTATCCGGCAGGATAAAGCGGTCGACGGTGCGGACGAGGGAGTCCTTCGATTCGAATGTTCTTAGGCAAAGGAGCGGGCGGCTCCGGTCGTCGGCGGCACGGCGTCAAGTGGTCCCCACGGCTGGGCAACACAATTTCGACGGGCCTCCAGCGGTTACACAAACCTGCGAACCCTGGTCGACGGCAATGGACTTCGACAGCGGCGATGTCCGGGTGCTTCACTTCGATCTCCTCGGCGGTCCCGTCTCGGGTCGGCAGCCTTTCGAGGGTCTGTCTTCCAGGGTGCTTCGGCGAAGATGGAGCGGTGCTCGATGGTCCCTCAGAGCACGGGAAGAGGGCGCCTTACCAGTTCCACTCTCGGGTCAGTCTTCGACGATTTCGGCAGCCTTCGGATCGGTCGAAGCAAATGCAGCAGCAAGTCTTCTTCTTCCAGCTGGGCGTCGAGGATCAGCAGTTCCAGTTACTCTTAGAGTGGAGACTCAGCTCCAGAACGCTTCTGAACGCTTCTGAACAATTACCAGTGGTGAGAGGTCCCCAGATATACTATTCTGTCTCTCATCCACACTGCTGGCACACACTCAGCAGCCAATCATACAGAGGGGCCTTCATGCAGTCAGTCAGCTAATCAGGCACACAGTGCATTCAGGCCACACTCCTCCCTTTCAGACACTCACAACAAGGAATGTGGATTGGGACAAGTACCCAGTCATTCAACACTACACACTGCATTCAGGCCAGTTTCGGGCAGGGCTGTCTCAGTCTTTGTCTCTCATGCCAGAAACCAGACAACCACAACAAGGAGTGTATATTGGTCACACACTCCATTCACCCAGGTCCCACCCACAGGAGGTACCCACAACATACAGTCACTGGGAAGGCTCCAGTCAGTCTAGCTGGGCCTTCAAAACAACACCATATATGGAACTTCCACCCAACAGCCAGTCAGGGGGAAGGGACAGAGTCAGGGCTTCCCAGAACTTTGGGAAACAAGGTAACATGCAATAGAAAGCAAGAGGACACAGGGGCCATCTTGTTTCCTATCAGGAATCAACTGATCCCAATGGCAGGGCCTCGGTATCCCTAAATGGAGGACACCCAGAGCACCTGTCACATTCAGCATAGTGCTGCCACCAGCCTATACCCTGCTCTGTGGGTCACACACAGGTGCCCAAAAACATACACTAGGGGCACAGGGTTGCACCCCCACCCATGGGTGCCATAAGGGTATCCCATGGGTCTGTTCACCAAACCAAAAGAGAGAGCTGCACTGCCAGGAGTCCCACATGGACTCCTGGGCAGAAAACATGACAGAACACATGATAAAAAGCAGTAAAGGACAAGGATTCAGAGGCCCTGTCCCTCTGATGCATTCCCAGCATCACAGTCGCCCCCCCCAGACTGAGGTGGAGGGTGTCTAATCTCCCACGGGATAGACACCCTCATCCAGACGGTCAACATACCTTCTGGAAAGGCCATCTGCATTATCGTGACTCTTCCCTGGTCTGTGCTCTATGGTGAAGTCTAGCCCTTGCAGGCTAATGGACCACCTGAGCAATTTCGGATTCTCACCCTTCATCTGCATAAGCCTCTTCAGGGGCTTATGATCTGTTTGGACCTTGCAGGTAGACCCCGTAAGGTAGGGCCTAAAACGCCTAAGGCTCCAAACTATGCTAAAACACTCCTTTTCAACAGTAGCCCACCTAAGTTCTCTACCCTTGAGTTGTCCACTGATGAATATGATAGGATTTTCTCTCCCTTTGTCATCTAACTGGGACAAGACAGCTCCAATTCCTGTGTCGCAGGCATCCATCTGGACGATAAAGGGTCGGCTGTAGTCAGGCGCACACAACACAGGTGCCCTACACAGACTTTCTTTCAAGCCATCAAAGGCCCTCTGACAGTCTTCGGTCCAATTAACCTTCCTAGGCTGTTTGGGTGAAGTTAGAGCTGTCAGGGGTGCAGCTATGGTTCCATAGTCTGCCATGAAATTGCGATAGTACCCAGTGAGGCCCAAAAAGGCTCTCACCTGGGTTTGAGTAGTGGGAGTCTCCCAGTTCTGTACATCCTGTACTTTACTGGAGAGAGGTTGGATTTGACCCCCTCCTACCTCATGACCAAGATAGGTAACTTTCCCCTGAGCTATCTGGCACTTGGTGGCCTTTATAGTGAGGTTAGACCTTTTCAAGGCCTGCAACACCTTATCCAGATGTGTCAAATGCTCTTCCCAGGTGGAACTGTAGACGGCAATGTCGTCTAAGTAAGCCACACAAAAGGCTTCCAGCCCACTGAGCGCATGGTTGACCAATCTCTGGAAGGTGGCAGGGGCATTCTTCAACCCAAAAGGCATGACCCTAAACTGGTAGAGTCCCTCAGGTGTTGAGAAGGGCGTCTTTTCCTTGGCATGGTCCGTCAGAGCTATTTGCCAATAGCCTGAGGTAAGGTCAAAGGTGCTCACAAATTTGGCAGCACCTATGGTGTCCACGAGCTCATCAGAGCTGGGCAATGGGTGCGTGTCAGTTTTGGTGACGGCATTGACTCCTCGGTAGTCCACACAGAACCTCCAATCCTTGGTACCCGCCTGGGAACTTGCCTTGGGGACAAGGACCACTGGACTGGACCAGGGACTGGTTGAGGGTTCAATAACACCCAGATCCAACATCTTGGCGACCTCAGCCTGGATGTGGTTCTTGACGGTATCTGACATACTGTAGCACCTGCTTTTGACAGGCACACTGTCACCAGTGTCGATTTCATGCCTACACCACGGTGTAAAGCCTGGCGTCAGTGAAAACAGAGAGGCATACTGTTGGAGCAAAGCCCTGCAGGCCCTCTGTTGCTCTGTTGTCAAATCCGGAGAGAGATGTACTCCCTCCACTGAGCCATCCTGAGGGTTGCTATGCAGCAAATCAGGAAGGGGCTCACTCTCATCCTCTTCTTGCCCTGAAGCTAGCAAGAGACATGAGACTTCTGCTCGCCGGTGGAAAGGCTTGAGCCTGTTGACATGGAATACCTGAGGGGCTACCCCAGAGGCTCCCATGTCAACCAGATAATTGACTTCGCCCATCTTGGAGATGATCCTGAAGGGTCCAGTCCACTTGTCTGCCAAAGCTCTAGGCTTGGTAGGCTCCATCACAAGGATTTCCTGTCCCGGAGTCCAATCCACTTGCGAGGCTTTAAGGTCATGCCAATACTTATTCAATTCCTGGCTGGCCTTGAGATTTGCTGTTGCCTGACCCATCATCTGTGTCATCCTCCGTCTGAGGCCTAACACATAGTCCCCCACTTGCTTGGCGGGACCTGGAGGGGTGGCTTCCAAGCCTTCTCTGATCAAGGCGAGGGGCCCCCTCATGGGATGTCCAAAGAGTAACTCAAAGGGGCTGAAACCAACACCCTCTTGAGGTACCTCTCTGTAAGCAAACAGCAGGCATGGCAGGAGGAGATCCCATTTCCTCCTTAGGGGTTCTTCCAAAGCCCCTAGCATGCCCTTGAGAGTTTTATTAAATCTCTCAACCAGACCATTGGTCTGGGGGTGGTAAGAGGTGGAGAACTTGTAGGTTACCCTGCACTCTTTCCACATGGTTTTCATGTAACTAGACATGAAGTTGGATCCTCTGTCAGAGACAACCTCCTTGAGGAATCCAACACGGGTGAAAATGCCCAGGAGAGCCCTGGCAACCACCTTGGCAGTAACAGTCCGAAGGGGTATTGCCTCAGGGTACCTGGTGGCATGATCTACCAAGACCAGGATGAACCGATGTCCACCTGAAGTGGGAGGGTCAAGGGGACCGACGATGTCGATGCCCACCCTCTCAAATGGTGTGCCAACCACTGGCGATGGCTGCATTGGGGCAATGACACTGCCTCCAGTCTTGCCAGACAACTGACAAGTTGGGCAGGTCCTGCAGTGGGACTCCACCTCTACTCCCATCCGTGGCCAGTAGAAATGGGAAGAGAGCCTCTGCTTAGTCTTCTTGGTCCCAAGATGACCAGCCAAGGGCACCTCATGCGCCAACTGCAGTAGGAAGGGCCTGTAAACCTGGGGTACCACCAACCTCTTGAGGGCACCAGGTTCAGGCTTAGTGGGCTCACTAACAAGGAGCTCACCCTCCCAATAAATCCGGACTGTCCTAGGCACTTCTCCTTGTGCCTGGGACAGGGCCTGTTTCCTCAGTCCCTCGAGAGAGAGGCACTCTCTCTGTCCCTTACAGAAGTCTGCCCGGGAGGGTCCCCCTTCAGCTAACAAGCATTGAAGGTCGGGATGATCCTCCGGGTTGAGAACCTCTCCCACAGGAGAGTCTTCTGTCTCTTCTCCCACAGGAGTTGAGTTTGGGTTTTCAACTGGACCCAGCCCGTCCGGAGCATGGATCCCAATGGGTGCTGTCGGAACAGCAGGAAGAGAAGGTGTTCCCTCCACAGAGGTGGCCTTCTTGGTCTTCCTTCTTCTTGCCTTAGGCCTCGCCTTTGGCTCGGGTACCTGACTCACAGCCAGACCCGGTGTCACCTGTGACCTAGTGACTGCAGCAGCAGTCATGGGAAGACCATCCGAGATCAACCCCAACTCTACAAGATCATTTCCTAACAGAATGTTAGCAGGGACATTGTCCTGAACCAGGACAGGAAGCTTTGCTGTCTTGTCTCCAATCATGAGTGTGACTAAGGCTACAGGCGATAATTTGGGAGGCCCGCCAGCTAACCTGGTGGTTCTCAGAGGAGCACCTACATAGTCCTCTGACTTGAGCAGGGTCCTGTCCACCACTGTCATGCTTGCCCCAGTGTCTCTCAAACCAGTAGAAGGCTGGCCATTCAAGAGGACACTTCTCAAAAACCTACGGGTGTTTCTGTGGGATAGTCGCCAGTACTTCTGCATACTGGTCCCAGGCCCCAAGGGACACTAAGGAAATCTCTACCGGAGCACCAAATGTGATCCCGGTAGAGGAGGGGAGGACAGTGGCCTCCACCTCAGACACGGGGTAAGGGTAGGTCAGGCTGACAGCCTGTACTCCAAGTGCCTTACCTTTACACTTGGAGTCACCCCTTCTGTGATCCAGAGCCCCACAGTCCCAACAAGTGCCAGGAGTGCGGGGTACGGTACTGGAACCACTGGGAGCCTGCTTTGCAGCAGGTGGACCACTACTCTTATTCCCACCCACAGATGACTTATCCCCACTAGATTTTTGGGTCTTGGGAGAGGAAGGTTTAGGTTTACCCGACTGTGACTGCTTGTGGGACTCCTCAGCTTTCTGAGAGGCCCCCTTTTATTTGTCCTTGTCCTTCCCACTGGAGTCCTTAGGGGAGACCCACTTGTCATCCAGCCTAGCCAGGTTAAAGGGGTCCAAAATGTTCTGGTCAGCCACATACTGACGCAGCTCTGGCGAACAGGCTTCAGAAAAATGCTCAAAAAACAAGAGGTGGGACAATTCAACAAAAGTCTTAACCTTGTATCCATCAATCCACCCCATCATGTTCATGTGCGCAGCACTCACCCAGTCAACCCAAGACACATTCTCTCTTTTCTTAAAATCCCTGCACCTTCTAAGGTATTGGGTAGGTGTCTTGCCAAACTTGGCAATCCAAGCAGACTTCATACACTCATACTGACCCCTTTCTTCCACACTCAGCTTCAGAATACAGTCATATCCAGTTTGAGGCACTCTGCTTAACAATCTCTTTTATCAACATCATGAATCGCACAAGCCATTTCAAATGCTTCAATCCATTGGAGGATATCTGAACCCTCCACAAAAACACCAACCAAATCTTTCATAAACTTGGTGGCTGGGGACCTGACGCTCTCACTGGTTTTAGCTGAAGTCTCCACTCTAGCTTTCTCTAGCTGGATTCTCTGACATTCAGTGTCCTGGCTCTTGAGTTCAAGATCCCTATTCTTGAGCTCCACTTGTTGAGCCAACTCCTCTTTCTTAAGTTCAGCATCTATTTCCAACTTGCAGTATTGAAAGGCCAATTTCATCCTTAATAACTCAAGCTCCAAGGAATTGCTGGGGTTTGGAACAGAGGCAGCAGGAATGGCGGCATTCCCAGAAACAGATTCAGGAGAAACCCCAGGGGCAGAGTCCTCATTGGTTGCATTCCCCCCCTCATCAAGAGTTTCACCATCAGTCTGGTAGTCCACCAGGGCAGCTATCAGCTCAGCCCTAGACTTATCCACAAAGTCTAACTCCCTGGCTTCACAAGCACTCTGGAGAGCCTCCAAGCTCATCCGAGTCAATTTGCCATTTGCAATAGACTCCATTGTTTGTAATGCAGTTATCTTGTACACAACTAAACCTTAATTTAATAAAGTGCAGATATTTTGTAAGTGGCACGGTTATACACTGATTCTTAAAACCATAAGCATCCCAGCGCTGCCACCAGTGTAAAAGACCGGTAGGGGGTGTCTGTACTTCTGCTCTCTATATGGTAGAAGAGAGGCACAGAAGACCTCAGCCAAGATTCTCTATTACGGTAGCAATGGACGAGCAATCAAGGCCTAGCTTCTCAGGAGGTGATGCAGGCTGGTTCTTAAGTACAGTGTAGTCCCCAAGCCCCCACAAAGGAATGTCCACAACCTGTATTGGTTAGAACACAGTCTTTATATAATCAATATTCAAGGTTATGTACACTTATCATAATAACTCACTTTGTACTCAGGAAAATCAACAATGGCAAATATATACAATTCTAAAGTGGTACCACCCTTGGTATTAGATCTCATTAAAGTGCATCAACAATACTGTAACAATGTCACACAGATCAATAGAATGAAACCAGCAATAGAGAGAGGAGAGAAAATAAGATGGTTGAGCAATAGGCAGAATACTGGCCCCTACCACTAGACACAGTTCTGTGTGGAGATCCCCCCACCTGGGCAACCTGTAAAATAAAGATATAGCACAAGCCCAGTCCATATATTGTTCTGTAAGTCTTATTCCCTCCTATAATGTTTTTACCCCCCCAATGTACCTGGTGGAGTCGAGTTCTTCGAAGAGGCGTCGACAGATCCCTCTTGAGCGACCCCCTTTCAAGCGGGAGTCACGGATCGTCGAGAGGCGTCGAGAAGCGTCGAGGAACTCGGCGTTCGGCGGCGTGGAATCGACTGCCCTTCTTGAATGCCTTCCCTTTCAAGCGGGAGGCACGGGGCGTCGAACGTCCATCGAGGAACTCGGCGTTCGGCGTCGGGGAATCGACGGCCCTTCTTGAATGCCTTCCCTTTCAAGCGGGAGACACGGGGCGTCGAACGTCCGACAACAAACAGGGTAGAACGGCGTCGATGAGGCGGCAGCTTTGTCCAAGCGGTGCTCGTCGGCGTCGGCGTCCTGCAAGGCAGAGGCGTGCGGGGCACCTCGGTGACAATAGTTCTGGACCGCAAAGATTGTGGAGACGGAGGCCCAGCAAGGGCGTCGAGTCGTTCGAGTCTTTGTGGTCTTCGGGTGGCGGGACACCCACGGGCAGGTTTCTCCTCGGCGCGTTGGTCGTCCTCGACTTTCTCCGGCAGGATAAAGCGGTCGACGGTGCGGACGAGGGAGTCCTTGGATTCGAATGTTCTTAGGCAAAGGAGCGGGCGGCTCTGGTCGTCGGCGGCATGGCGTCAAGTGGTCCCCACGGCTGGGCAACACAATTTCAACAGGCCTCCAGCGGTTACACAAACCTGCGAACCCTGGTCGACGGCAATGGACTTCGACGGCGGAGATGCCCGGGTGCTTCACTTCGATATCCTCGGCGGTCCCGTCTCGGGTCGGCAGCCTTTCGAGGGTCTGTCTTCCAGGGCGCTTCGGCGAAGATGGAGCGGTGCTCGATGGTCCCTCGGAGCATGGGAAGAGGGCGCCTTACCAGGTCCTCTCTCGGGTCAGTCTTCGACGATTTCGGCAGCCTTCGGATCGGTCGAAGCAAATGCAGCAGCAAGTCTTCTTCTTCCAGCTGGGCGTCGAGGATCAGCAGTTCCAGTTACTCTTAGAGTGGAGACTCAGCTCCAGAACGCTTCTGAACGCTTATGAACAATTACCTGTGGTGAGAGGTCCCCAGATATACTATTCTGTCTCTCATCCACACTGCTGGCACACACTCAGCAGCCAATCATACAGAGGGGCATTCATGCAGTCAGTCAGCCAATCAGGCACACAGTGCATTCAGGCCACACTCCTCCCTTTCAGACACTCACAACAAGGAATGTGGATTGGGACAAGTACCCAGCCATTCAACACTACACACTGCATTCAGGCCAGTTTTGGGCAGGGCTGTCTCAGTCTTTGTCTCTCATGCCAGAAACCAGACAACCACAACAAGGAGTGTATATTGGTCACACACTCCTGTAAGAGGATTCAATTCAGCACTACAGCTAAGTTAACGCCTAGTCTAGAATACTGAATGAAAACCCTTATTGATATATCTTTAGGTCCAGTTCATGCGTTCTGGATGACTACCCCTGTATAACACCCCTCTCTTGGAATCTCCCTGACCCCACTGAGCCAAGAAGTAGTTCTGTTTTGCAAGTTTAAAAGGTTTATTTGATAACTTAAACAATATATATTATATCACGCTTTATAATAAATTAATAATTGACTAGCACACTTAATCTGATATGACAAAGGTCAACAACGGAGAATCTGGCACTAGCACACTTCTTATAATCACTAATGAGTTGACATGAAATGGGTAAGGTAGCACACTGGTAAATAGGAACAAAAATATAATGTGGTAGAGGATGCTTTATGTAAGCTCAGGTGGATGCAATATTCAATGAATGCAGTACAGAAAATACGCAATATGATTTCAACCAAACAATGTAATCACTTTTCTCTGGCAATTCCCTCCCCCCCTCTTTATGCAAGGCAAGGAAATGGAAGGAAAGCACACAGTTCTCAGAAATGCAATCAATGTAATCAGTTCAATCCCCCAGCAAGCTTAGACAACAGAAAACAGATAGGAGTTTAGAAAACACAAGCCCAAATGCTTTGATATGTGCTGGCAATGAATGAGAAATATGCTGGAAACGCTTTTAATTCCCTTTTAAAGGTTCAGGGTGAGTGGTATCTAGTTAATATTAGTCCAGGCTCACACTAGCAATGATGCAGGGATAGTTAGCAGGTTAAACGAATTTCTGGCAATGGAAATCAGGCAGCAACAGTTTTTTTACATGTGAAGAAATTTGCAAATCACGGCAAAATTCGCGGATGCGCCGAGCGCTATTACAGAGGAACCGCGAGGACTATCTCTACCGTTTTGGGGTCCTAGGAAAGCCTGGGATCTCAGCTTCCAAATAAAAGTTATTGCAAGCCTCTAGCCCAAACGGTTGCGGAGATATGAGCAATTTAGTAAAGGTCGTTTTTGGTTTTGTAAATTTTAAACGCACACTTTTTCAAAATGACAAATTTTACTAGAAATGACAGGTGACAGATAGGAGGCAGTTCTACTTAGGTTAAACAGATTGAATTAGATGAATTTAAACTAAGAGATGTGTTCTGAGTTTTGCTAAGTACTCACAAGAGATTTTGAACAGGAAAGCGACTTGGTCACGATCTTCAGTCTGGTCAGGTCTTTCCGGATTCTGCTCACAGCGCCTGGTCTGGTCTCGGCTAGGCACAGCACTGCTTTCTCTCTGGTCTGGTCTCTGCTAGGCACAGCACTGCTTTCTCTCTGGTCTGGTCTCTGCTAGGCACAGCACTGCTTTCTCTCTGGTCTGGTCTCTGCTCTGGATAGATTGAAGTCTCTAGTTTGGCTTTCTGGAGTTTGATGGAGGTAAGTATGGATTTTTCCGGCAGGGCTTCCAGCGGCAGATGAAATTGAATGTCTCTATGTGTCCTGACTCTCTGCTTTTATCTGTTTCTTGAGAATGGGTGTGTGTGTTGCATCACTAGACTTGCCCCTCTCATTCGTCATTGGTCAGGCTTCCATTCCTCCGCTTGATTGGCAAACTGAACTGTGAGTCAGATTGATGTCATTTTATGATCTCTTGAAACATCCTCCCTTTATCATCTGTGCACCCAAATATATATATGATCAAAATCCATACTTCAGAGTTACACAGTTGTTTGAAATTACATATACATGGTGTGGCTGAATTTAGCCATGTCTATGTCCAAATCTGCTCATTCTCGGAGCTTGCATTCAAAGAGTGTACATAATTGACTTTTTAACTGCTTTTTCAATTTCCGACATGGACCCAACTTTACATACATGTGTGCAGGGGGTAGGGACATTAACTGATGAAGTTTCAGATTTTTAACATGCACACATTTAGAGTAATATCCACTTTTCCGCTAAAACCCCCCTGAACATACCACCGGTTCCTACCACGTCTTAAACTGTGGGCAGAAAAATCACAAAAATTATGGTATCATTTATAAAATTTTCACATGTCCGCTCTATGAGTTATTCATCTTTTTAAAGTTATGTTCTGGCTCCAAAGGGGTGTGGTTTACCCTCAGCACAAGGTTGAATTTCTGGTTCTTTCCAGTTCTGCCAAGCCAGCTTGCTCTCACAGGCAGTGCTCCTCCCAGCTTCTCCAGGAGGAAGCCACTTTTTACGACGTCTGTAATAAAAACCCTTGCCTGAGTGGAGAGGGCTTTGTTCACTCTCTGCAGAGCACAGATAATTCAATTATCAGATAGATGGCATATCCTTTGTGTGAGCAGCAAAAGGGCAGATGGCCTGGGAACATAGTTGTGACTCAAGTTTCACTCCTGATGGGATCCGTTGCTAGGCAAAATCAAGTTCCTTAAGCCAGACCTTCAGCTAACTTTTTGTTGCTTTTAAAATAACTTGTAATTTTACACATGCAGCTAGAATGCTGATTCTAAGTGCAAAACTATGACATTTCAACAGTTACAAAGGCATGTGACACCAAACATAGGTCACTCATTTAATTTAACATTTTCGATTTTGGTGGTTTTAAATCCAGTTGCAGTTAGGCTTAAGCTGCTGACTCCATAGCATTTTTGTTATAAGCATTGTTTTTGGGCTCTTCATTTCCCAGATTTTGTAGGCACACAAAACTCCATTCTGCCAAATGTCTGCTGGTGTTCAGTGAATATTTTGCACATGTTGCAATGTTTGAAAATAGGCATTTTGCTTGCCTTCAGAAAAACACACAGTGGGTTTTAAAACGCCGGCTTTTGGATAGTGGTGAGTACTGGTACTGCACCCATTTTTGGGATTTTCTTGGATTAATGCATTCTAAACAGGAATGGTTCTTACATGGTAGTAAATCCTTGCTTAACATTGTTTTGATGGGGCTCCTTACAGTAAGATGGTTATGTGGAACCCCACAAAAAGGGTTGAATCTTTAAAGTGGTCCAATGAGTCACGATTTCAGCAACTTTTTGACATCAGTAAAAGTGGATTTTGTTAACAAAGACCTTTCTTTACCCTGGTGGGTGGCAAGTTAGGTAACCATTTTGGTGTGCGCACAACTGCGCAGCTTTCCTGGATTTCGGCGCACATGTGGGTTTTCCGCCATCTTGAATTTCCTAAGCCCACAGCACCAAATGTTGTAGCAGGGTAGCTTAAACGTGGGTCAGGACACCCTACAAGCCCCCCCCACGTGACTGCACTTTGAGTTTGGGTCGATGGGGAGTCGCGTGCCCAAGGGTTTTGACCCACGCACCGGTCTGTCCGCATAATCTTCTTCCTCTTCTGTAGATGGCACAGTTCAGCATCTTCTTCTCCATCCGGTCAGATCGATCAGTTCTCCTCGCCGGTCCTGATGGGAAGATTGGGCGGTACCCCGGGCCCGTTGTGTCTTTGCTCCCGGTCTCCGGATCGTCCTTCTTGGTCATCCTTCATGGTTTCATCTCTCCTAGGATGATAAAGGAAGAGCGGCAATATCTACTCATAGACGATTTTTTTTTCCACCACTGTTGAGATAGTGGGGCAGCATATGCATTTCATCGTAACGAAATATTACATTCTTATTTTGAAAAAAAAAAAAAAAGCATCACTAGAGACAGTTTCATGTAAATCACAATATTTTAGAGACTAGATGTGGTAGGTTTTATGATTGGAACTGAATTAGTCTGATACAGTACCCGCTAGGATTCCAGAGGATTCCTCCAGTTGTTGCAGAGTGTGCCTGGGATGGCAACATTTCAACTGGTTTATGTGGACCCACTTGTCTTCCCCCTCTGCCGAACCACCTTTGGGGATGCGGATCTTGTAGGCCACAGGGGAGATCTTATCGACGATCTCAAAGGGTCCCTTCCATGTAGGCAAAAATTTGCGCTGCTTGGCCTGGTTCCTTTGGAAGTTGTATAGATAGACCCGGTCTCCCACCTGATATTCCTTCCTGGAAGTTTTCAGGTCATAGTGGGTCTTCATGCTATCAGCTGATCTTTCTAGATTCCGCTGAGCATAAGCAAAAGCATGTTGAAGGTGTTTCCTTAAATTCTCCACATACTCATGAGTAGTGGAGGCATTTATCAGTGTCTGCTCTTGGGTCCTGTAGAGCAAATGCTGAGGAAGCACCATCTTGCGCCCAGTCATCAACTCAAATGGTGACATTTTGGTTGCAGATGAAGGGGTAGATCTGATGGCCATTAGGACCAGAGGTAATCGGATATCCCAACTTGGCCCAGAATCTGCCACAAACTTCTTTAATATGCTCACAATTGTCCGGTTATATCTCTCTACTGCCCCAGAAGAAGCTGGCCGGTAAGCAATATGCAGCTTTCTCTTGACCCCCAGTATCTCCCACATCTTTGTCATTACCTCACTGGTGAAGTGGCTACCTCTGTCTGACTCAATCCTTTGAGGTAGACCAAAACGGGAAAAGATGTGGTTAATCATCAAGGCAGCTGCAGTTTCTGCCTTGCAATTTGGGGCTGGGAGACATTCCACCCACTTGGTAAACAAGCATGTCACAGTCAACATGTACTTATTCCCCCTAGCCGAGCGAATCACAGGGCCTACAAAGTCGATTTGTAAATCTGACCATGGCAGTGTCATTCCCCTCTTTTGTAAAGGCGCCCGGTGTGTGAGGGATGTCGGCTGAAATTGTGCACACACAAGACAACCCTTCAAATATTGGTTGAGGTCCTGGCCCATGTGTGGCCAGTATGCAACCTCTCTTAAGATTTCCAATGTTGTGTGAAACCCCCTATGACCGGCGGTGGCCGCATCATGGGCGTGACTTAACATCAGGCTTCGGAATGAGGTAGGAACCACCCACTGATCGTGGCCAGCTTTGGATTTCCTTACCAGCAAACCGTCTTGGATTCGGAACATTTTTGGACATTTCATCAACACTCTTAGGTCCTCTTTCCCAATGTAATCGGTATCCGTCAGGGGAAAGTTCTCAGGGTCCTCAAGGTGCTGGTAAAATTTACCAATAATTGGATCCCCCTTCTGAGCGGTAATCAAATCAGCATCAGGGGTCTCCTTACTCCATTGTGCAATTGAGAGGTCGTTGTGAGCATTTGTCTGGGACCTAGTGATGGCAGTGACCTGGATTTCCCCCAACAGGGACTCAATCTCAATTAGATCCCCTTGGATGGCCCCGGTTTTGGCCAGCTGATCAGCTAAGTCATTTCCAGTTTTGTCTGGTCCCTCTACTTTGGAATGACCCTTGATCTTCTTCCAATAGATGGTCATCCCATTCGAGGTGACCAGATCATCAATGTTTTGGATCAACTTCCCATGTTTCAAGGGTTTGTTGTTAGCACATACCATGCCTCTGGTCTTCCAATTAACCAGGTGCTCCACGAACCCGTTCCGTACATAATCCGAATCTGTGATTATGACCAGTTCGTGGAGTTGATGCTGGACAGCAGTGAGGATGGCCTGATGCACAGCCATCAATTCTGCCACCTGACTACTTCGGGGACCAATTTTGTATCCAGCGGAGGGTTCTGGGGACTCATTCACCCATGCATTCCCTACGCCGGCCACCAGTTCTTTCTCCCCGTTGTTGTCGACATGGTAAGAGCATCCATCCACATACACAGTGGGCATTCCCACACACTTGTCTTCTTCAAAGACTTTGTGGGGGGAATTAAGGTATGCCTCCATGTTGTCCTTTATTTTTAGACTTTCGTCCTCGAGACAGTTTT
The DNA here is from genome assembly GCF_040938575.1 of Ambystoma mexicanum. Classification (NCBI taxonomy): domain Eukaryota; kingdom Metazoa; phylum Chordata; class Amphibia; order Caudata; family Ambystomatidae; genus Ambystoma; species Ambystoma mexicanum. Next base: position 322,739,592 of record NC_090930.1, read on the forward strand.
CTCTGGCACAATCATGCAAGTCAGCCAGACCTTGCGCGAGGGAACTCTTCTTGTTTTGGCCATATCTGACCTCCACAGGAAAGCCTTGCATTGACAGAATCCAGGAAGTAATTCGGGAATTACTCACATTTCCGGCCCGGATTCTGTCACTTTGGAGATATTGCAGAGGCTGGTGTGGAGTCTCCACTATGATGTGTTCCCCCTGGATAGACGGGCGGTAATTCTTCAATGCCCACACCGTTGCCAGGAGTGCCTTCTCACAATCGTTGAATTTTTCCTCCACAGAGGATAAAGTTTTGCTCGCATAGGAGATTACTTTATTGACCTTGTCATGCTTTTGATATAATACTGCCGTCAAGCACGTATTAGAGAACCCCGTCTCCAGGAAGAACTCCTTGTTTCTGACAGGGTAAGCTAGGCAAGGCGCTTGTGAGAGGCTTCTTTTGAGTTGTTTTACTGCCTCGGCTTGTTCTGGACCCCATTCCCACTTGACCCCCCCCTTCAGGAGATGAATCAGGGGTCTGGTGATCTCTGCGTAGCCCTCAATGAACTTTCTGCTGTAATTAGTCAGTCCAAGGAGGCTCCTTAGTTCCCGCAGAGTTGTGGGGTCTTTCAGTTTCTGAAGTGCTTCCACTTTCTTTTCCTGGGGACAGAGACCCTGAGGAGTAATCTCATGCCCCAAGAAATTAACACGGGTTCTACACCACTGTGCTTTCTGAAAGGAAAGTTTTGCTCCGGCGGCCCTCAACTGTGTCAGAACATAACGGATCTCTGCTATGTGTTCCTCCACAGATGAACTTTTGATGAGGACATCATCTACATAAGCCAGGTTACCCCTCGTACCCAGGTCGGGCATGGCCTTATGTAGGAAAATATTGAACTCATTACCGGAGTTAAGGTATCCGAAGGGAGTCCGGGTCCATGTGTACTGCTGGCCCCCAAAGGTAAAAGCCAGCTTGTATTGGTCCTCCCTACTGACAGGCACGGTCCAGTATCCATTGGTCAGGTCTATTGCAGTGAATACCTGTGACCCCTGAATCTGGGCCAGCCCTTGGTCAATGTAGGGAAGAGGCCATCGGGAAGTATGGACCCGTTTGTTGAGCTCCCTGAGGTCGGCGCAGAGTCTCCACTGGCCGTTTGGCTTCAATATTCCCAGCACCGGATTATTGAAGGTGCTGTGGACTGGACGGATTATTCCCCGGGACTCAAGGTTCTTAATTATTTCAGTAAGGGACTCCATTGATGCGAGAGGCAAGCGATATTGCTTCACAAACACAGGAGTCATGCCAGGGTCCGTGGGGATTGTTGTTGTGTGGATGTCAGTGCGACCACAGTCATATGAGTCTACCGCAAAGAGATCTTGGAAATCCAAGAAAACTTGTTTCAACTTTTGCTTTTGTTCCAGAGTCACACAGGCGTCAGCTAGGTTGACTCTCTCTTCCACCATCTGCCTGAAGCCTGGAAAGACTTCTGGTTTGGCTATCTCCGCGGCCTCCTCCAGCTGGGTGGAGAAGTCCCTGGTCAGAGTGCTGATTTGGACTGGAGGCTTCAGGTGGGAAAGGCAGCCCTCATGGACCTGGAAAATCACCTCATCCCTCCTGAAGTCACAAGTCACATCTTCCTTACCATACGGGCAGGAAGTGTACACCAGGAAGTTCCCCCCATGCCGGGTAAAAATCCTGTCTGGTGTTGCGTTGTCCTCACTGTCACTGTCAACACAGTCCTTGGGGATTGGTCCTAATAGTTCATTTACAAGATCAATGGAGAAATGTCGGTCATCAACCGCCATTCCAATAATGGTGCCTGCGGCTAGAGTAATACTCTTTAAGTCGCTGTTATCCACCTCTATTAGAATGGCGTCATGTTCTATGTTGACTAATGGAGTTGGGTTTACCCCCAACCCTTGCTGTTGGAGAGAAGCATTTAGATGTATGTAAGCATCAGGGTTTTTCAACTCTTGTCCCCTTTTAACTTTCACTTCCAGGGAGAATTGTCGGGTCCTTTCTGGGATGGTGACTTCCTCTTTGATCTGAATTTCAACTGCATAAGGTAGCAATTGAGCTGACCTAAATGCTTTTTCTGGATCATCAAAGCCCATGGGATTATCCGCTAATCGGGACCAAGCTTTGAAGTTTATTAGGTCCAAACTAATGGCAAAGCGATTGAGAATGTCACTGCCTAAGTAAAAGGCGGCAGTGACGTCTCGCACGACCCAACAATTATGGACTATGCTCTTGTTGCCAATGGAGATTTTGAGCATACACCTGCTTGGCAGGAGATGTTTTGAATTGGGTGCTTCCAGGTCCATTTCCCATTTGTCTATCAGTTTGAAGGTGGGAATGGCTGGATCTTTTGGGAGTTGGCGGAACATGGCTTCGCTGATGAAGCTCTTACCGTTGTTCACACACACTCGAGCGAGAACAGAGTCCTTCCCATCATTTAACTGGACAGGGATGAACAACTGCTCTCCAATTTGCTGAAGATCAGCCAGGCTCTGAGCTGATTTCACATCTTTCTGGACTATAGGAGTGGGAGTTTCAGATTGTGGATTAGTATAGAATTTCAGAGTGTTTCCTTCCAGCGTGGAATACCACTTTAGACTGGAAGGAAGGTTGATTTTCAGAAATAGAGAGGACCCCCCATCACCAGTCTGTTGTCCTACTGCTATTACTGTCACGTCTGGAATTTGGCTATTCTGGAAGTGAAATTCTACTTGGTCAGATTTTTGTTCAACCATGTGGCAGGTGCCGTTTAAACTAACATGGTTGACACTCTGTTTTAATTTTATTGGTCGGCTAGTCTGGGTCCAGAGGACCTTGTTTACACAATCTATTAGGGGTGACAACCTTCTCAGGAGGTCATTCCCTAGTAAACAAGGGGTGCCCTCCGGGGTCACAACTATGACCGGGTGTTTCAACTTGTGTCGCCCGATCTTAATGTCCAAGTCTGCAGTCCCCTCAACGGGAATTTCCTTCCCGTCAAAGTTCTGCAGTTGTCCAGGAAGAGAGGTGAGAGGAATTTGGTAATTCTCTCCCCTTCCTGCATTCAGTTCGTCAAAGGCCCTTCTGGACAGAAGGGTAGCTTGAGATCCAGTGTCCACCAGTGCCGAGATTGTACCCTGTCCCTGTACTTGTACCGGGGCATAATATCTTCCCTCCTTCTCCTCAAGGGGGCACAGATAATGTACATTTTTGGACAACTGGTGGGCTAATTTTCTGGTTTTGGACATCGCGAGAAAGGAACTTTGGGCAGAATTCTGTGGAGAGCCTTGGGAATCTGAAAGAAAAAGTTGGCAACTGGAGATCAGAGCCATTGTGGGTTCCCCTGGTTCCGGTTCTGGGCTGCCCCCCCCTTTTTGGAGGCAGTCCCCAGGATGGGTTTGAACCAGGGGATTTTCTTGCTGTTGGTTCTGGGATGAGATGGTGGGCGGCGGTAGCTCAGTCTCCACATCTCCCCAGTCTGGATTTGCATTCCTAGGGACCCATTTTTCTTTGGGAGGAGTTCCCCCCTCTCTGAAGGAGAAGATCCTTTTCTCAGGATCCTCTGAGGATCCCTCTCCCTCAAATTGGAAGATCTGTACCTCCTCCTCAAACTGAGTCTGTTTGGGTCTTTTGTTTCTCCTACCCTCCCTCTGCTCCTTAGGAGGCAGACTTTCAGGGGCAAGAGATTTTGTTTCCGGTTCCTGGGTTTCCAGGGGCTGTTTACAAGTGAGGAAGGAAGCTTCCTCCAAGGCTTTACACCCCCCTTCCCCTTGTGCCTCCTCCCTGGGAACCGGTGAGTTATCGGGGTGCTGCCCCCGTCATTGTTCTGGAGCACCAGGTCCAGAGTTGGGTGCGTTCTGCGCCGGCATGCTGATCTGAGGGTTCTGCTGAGCCCTCAGTATGTGACCCATATCCCGCGCCATGTTTTGAACCTGGCGCTCTAACTGGGAAACCCGCTCAGGCTGATACGGGGCCCTGTTTTCTCCCCTGGGCTGATCCCGGGAAGGGTAGCTGTCCCTTCTCTGGTAATACCCCGGGTTGGGAAGATTTGGGTACCCCTCCACCCTTGGCCTCCCCTCTCCCGGATTCAGTGGTCTGGGCTCAGGGAATTGGGGAAAGAAGGATGGATGGTTTTGGGGCTGAAAGTCGGGTGGATATCTGGGGAAAAAGTTCCGCCCAGGGTTTGGTAAATTTCTGCCCTCCTGTGGGAAGTTTGGAGGGAAGTTCCCTGGGTTAGGTGCTTGTCTGGACCCCCCCCCTTGGGCTGGAGGAGTCCACACATAACCCAGGATGGGTCTGTTACCTTTGTAGCGAGGACTTACATAGTCAGGAGAGCAAGGGACCCCATTTGTGGGGCTGCCTCCCTGGCTCCCTGTCTGCGACTGGCTCGAGGACCTTCTGGGCCTAGCATTATTAGGTGCAGGTAGGTTTTTAGGCCCCCCCATCTCCAAATCCAAAACGGGGGTGACCTTTACCTCTGCCACCTTGGCAGCAGCAGGGGTGCTGTTGGCTTTGGGGTTTTTCTGGGCATTGCTTTTATTTTCTATGGGCTTCTGCACCTCATAGATGCGGGTAGCCTGTTCAATGACCCAGTCTAAAGATCTTTTCTCGTGAAAATCCCTCACGAGCTGGGTCATGATATATTTGGGCAAGGCATGAAAAAACGTGTTTATAAATTCACGGCTATCCGTGCGCACCCTTCTTGTGGTCTGTGCAAAAGCCCGCTTTAACTCCTGCACAAATTCTTGTGGGGCCTGATCCTCCCCACATTGCAAATTGTAGGCTGCCTTGCGAGCCTCTTGAGGATTTCTGTGAACAGAAAAATGTTTCAGGATGGCCGCCTTATAGGTGGACCATCTTAAATGATTTTGGTCCTCCAGCCCCGCAAAGAAACTGGAGTATTCCGGGGAGAAGGTCCACTTTACATATTGAATGCAGCTTTGGCTGTCCTTCAAATGGAAAGTCTCCATCATTTGTTCAAACAACTCTAAGTGCTCCCAAACAGAATACTTAGCGTTCTTATGGTAAGGCGTGATGACGCTCCTGATCGCCTTAATCTGCTTTAAGGGGTCCTTGAGCAAGGCCCTTTTTGCCTTATTGGCCTTTTTGGTTCGGATAACCCTTGTCCATTCTTCGTCGGACTCAGAGGCACTGCTCCCAGAGGTTCCCGTCTGTTCTTCCAGGTTTTCCCGGATTCTGCGAGCCTGGGAATGGCTGGCAGAATGTGGGGACCTGGTCTCCTGTGTCCTGCGCAGTTCAGAGGAGTCTTCAGATTCCTCCTTGCTGCCAGGATTTGATGGGTACCCCCTCCACTGACCTAACTGGGCAGAGGTTTTCAGGATGCCCTTAATGGGCCTACTCTCCTGGGGTTCCCCATTGAACTGTACTGTACTTGGGTGCCCATACCCGGATGCCCACCCCTCCATTCCTGAGTGGTACTGGCCTATGAGCCCCATACTCTTAGCTGGATAGTAATCTGCCATCCCTGTGGCCCTGTGCTCATGTGCGCCAGGGGACATGGGGGTGGCAGAGTCCAGGGACTGGGGGAGATGAAGGCCCCTGGGGTTAGGGCTCCTGCGGTTATGGTCAGGAGTCTCTTTTTCCCAGCGGACCTCATCTCTATCCGCCCCTGCTCCCTGTTGCAATGCAAGAGCCTGCATTTGTGCCTTCAGTTCTTCAGTTAAGGCCTTACTGGACTCTATCAGTCTCTCCTGCATCGCTACCTGTTGCTGGAGCCTATCATTGTGTTGACAGAGGGCCTCATTCTCCCTCTGTGCTTCCTGGTTGGTCCTGGAGAACTGGGCCAGTCTTTGCTGCAGGAGGTTTACCTCCTGGGCAATGTCCCTATTGGCCTGCTCCTTTCTTGCTAGAGCATCTTCCACCCTTCTGGTGTGCTCTACCAAGTTCTGGTTTTCTTTTTGGAGATCACCCAGCCCCTGGTGGGCCAGGTGATTTTCTTCCATTTTTCTTTTTAAATGGCAGACTTCCTGGCCTAAGGCGTCTCTTTCCTGACTAAGAGTCTGCATTTGTGCCGCCAGGTCGTCCCTTTGCCTTTGGAAGGCACCAGCTTTCTGGCGCTCCTGATCAAACTCTGCCTGGGTATCCAGGTCTTTCAGAATCAGTTTATTGCTCTCCTCCTTCACTCTATCTAGGTGGCCTTGCAGGGTGACTACCTGCTCAGCACATGCCCTATTGAAGTCTAGCTGTTGCTCCAGCTTTTTCTGGCTTTGCAGTAGGGAGTCCAAACCTTCTTGGTGTTCCTTCTGCAAGGCCAGAAATCTGGTATCCTGTTCTGACTTTTCCTTTTGCAGCACATCCATATCCTCCTTTATTTTAGTGATGTACTGTCTGGTCTCATTTTCTGACTCCTGGCTTCTGTGCAGCCTTTGCTCAGAAGAGTCCAGATCAGATTGGGCCTTCTCTAACGCCATCTGTTGCCTTTTTGCCAGATCATGGCCTTCAGCACATTTATTCTGTATGGCTCCCATGTATAAATATAAATATGCCGCTATCCTAACAATCTTGTCGTGCTCATCTTTGGCCTTAGGAGCCATATATAGTTCACTCAGGGCCACGTGTAATGGACCCTGATCTCTATATATATCTGACCCTGTTTCCGTGACCTGTTGCATGATGGCCTGCAACCAGACTGTTTGGTCCTGGTGAGTCCACTCACCTCTCACAAATAACTTATGTAAGAAGTGCTCTCTGGCTATTTTCATATCTACCAAGGTCGTCATTCTAAAGATTGGTCTCTGTCCTGACTTACAGAAGTTAGTATTTTAGTTTTGCAGAACAGAACTTTTCTTGGAGTGTCCCTTTTGAGGAATGCTTCACAGCGTAATGCAGCGTGGTGATCCGACTGGATGTATGTATCCCGTCAGTTAGCACACTGTATTAAGCTGCACAAGTGGTATTCTAACCCAGAATCCCGGATACGAGCCCCCACTTTGTAAGAGGATTCAATTCAGCACTACAGCTAAGTTAACGCCTAGTCTAGAATACTGAATGAAAACCCTTATTGATATATCTTTAGGTCCAGTTCATGCGTTCTGGATGACTACCCCTGTATAACACCCCTCTCTTGGAATCTCCCTGACCCCACTGAGCCAAGAAGTAGTTCTGTTTTGCAAGTTTAAAAGGTTTATTTGATAACTTAAACAATATATATTATATCACGCTTTATAATAAATTAATAATTGACTAGCACACTTAATCTGATATGACAAAGGTCAACAACGGAGAATCTGGCACTAGCACACTTCTTATAATCACTAATGAGTTGACATGAAATGGGTAAGGTAGCACACTGGTAAATAGGAACAAAAATATAATGTGGTAGAGGATGCTTTATGTAAGCTCAGGTGGATGCAATATTCAATGAATGCAGTACAGAAAATACGCAATATGATTTCAACCAAACAATGTAATCACTTTTCTCTGGCAATTCCCTCCCCCCCTCTTTATGCAAGGCAAGGAAATGGAAGGAAAGCACACAGTTCTCAGAAATGCAATCAATGTAATCAGTTCAATCCCCCAGCAAGCTTAGACAACAGAAAACAGATAGGAGTTTAGAAAACACAAGCCCAAATGCTTTGATATGTGCTGGCAATGAATGAGAAATATGCTGGAAACGCTTTTAATTCCCTTTTAAAGGTTCAGGGTGAGTGGTATCTAGTTAATATTAGTCCAGGCTCACACTAGCAATGATGCAGGGATAGTTAGCAGGTTAAACGAATTTCTGGCAATGGAAATCAGGCAGCAACAGTTTTTTTACATGTGAAGAAATTTGCAAATCGCGGCAAAATTCGCGGATGCGCCGAGCGCTATTACAGAGGAACCGCGAGGACTATCTCTACCGTTTTGGGGTCCTAGGAAAGCCTGGGATCTCAGCTTCCAAATAAAAGTTATTGCAAGTCTCTAGCCCAAACGGTTGCGGAGATATGAGCAATTTAGTAAAGGTCGTTTTTGGTTTTGTAAATTTTAAACGCACACTTTTTCAAAATGACAAAATTTACTAGAAATGACAGGTGACAGATAGGAGGCAGTTCTACTTAGGTTAAACAGATTGAATTAGATGAATTTAAACTAAGAGATGTGTTCTGAGTTTTGCTAAGTACTCACAAGAGATTTTGAACAGGAAAGCGACTTGGTCACGATCTTCAGTCTGGTCAGGTCTTTCCGGATTCTGCTCACAGCGCCTGGTCTGGTCTCGGCTAGGCACAGCACTGCTTTCTCTCTGGTCTGGTCTCTGCTAGGCACAGCACTGCTTTCTCTCTGCTCTGCTCTCTGCTAGGCACAGCACTGCTTTCTCTCTGGTCTGGTCTCTGCTCTGGATAGATTGAAGTCTCTAGTTTGGCTTTCTGGAGTTTGATGGAGGTAAGTATGGATTTTTCCGGCAGGGCTTCCAGCGGCAGATGAAATTGAATGTCTCTATGTGTCCTGACTCTCTGCTTTTATCTGTTTCTTGAGAATGGGTGTGTGTGTTGCATCACTAGACTTGCCCCTCTCATTCGTCATTGGTCAGGCTTCCATTCCTCCGCTTGATTGGCAAACTGAACTGTGAGTCAGATTGATGTCATTTTATGATCTCTTGAAACATCCTCCCTTTATCATCTGTGCACCCAAATATATATATGATCAAAATCCATACTTCAGAGTTACACAGTTGTTTGAAATTACATATACATGGTGTGGCTGAATTTAGCCATGTCTATGTCCAAATCTGCTCATTCTCGGAGCTTGCATTCAAAGAGTGTACATAATTGACTTTTTAACTGCTTTTTCAATTTCCGACATGGACCCAACTTTACATACATGTGTGCAGGGGGTAGGGACATTAACTGATGAAGTTTCAGATTTTTAACATGCACACATTTAGAGTAATATCCACTTTTCCGCTAAAACCCCCCTGAACATACCACCGGTTCCTACCACGTCTTAAACTGTGGGCAGAAAAATCACAAAAATTATGGTATCATTTATAAAATTTTCACATGTCCGCTCTATGAGTTATTCATCTTTTTAAAGTTATGTTCTGGCTCCAAAGGGGTGTGGTTTACCCTCAGCACAAGGTTGAATTTCTGGTTCTTTCCAGTTCTGCCAAGCCAGCTTGCTCTCACAGGCAGTGCTCCTCCCAGCTTCTCCAGGAGGAAGCCACTTTTTACGACGTCTGTAATAAAAACCCTTGCCTGAGTGGAGAGGGCTTTGTTCACTCTCTGCAGAGCACAGATAATTCAATTATCAGATAGATGGCATATCCTTTGTGTGAGCAGCAAAAGGGCAGATGGCCTGGGAACATAGTTGTGACTCAAGTTTCACTCCTGATGGGATCCGTTGCTAGGCAAAATCAAGTTCCTTAAGCCAGACCTTCAGCTAACTTTTTGTTGCTTTTAAAATAACTTGTAATTTTACACATGCAGCTAGAATGCTGATTCTAAGTGCAAAACTATGACATTTCAACAGTTACAAAGGCATGTGACACCAAACATAGGTCACTCATTTAATTTAACATTTTCGATTTTGGTGGTTTTAAATCCAGTTGCAGTTAGGCTTAAGCTGCTGACTCCATAGCATTTTTGTTATAAGCATTGTTTTTGGGCTCTTCATTTCCCAGATTTTGTAGGCACACAAAACTCCATTCTGCCAAATGTCTGCTGGTGTTCAGTGAATATTTTGCACATGTTGCAATGTTTGAAAATAGGCATTTTGCTTGCCTTCAGAAAAACACACAGTGGGTTTTAAAACGCCGGCTTTTGGATAGTGGTGAGTACTGGTACTGCACCCATTTTTGGGATTTTCTTGGATTAATGCATTCTAAACAGGAATGGTTCTTACATGGTAGTAAATCCTTGCTTAACATTGTTTTGATGGGGCTCCTTACAGTAAGATGGTTATGTGGAACCCCACAAAAAGGGTTGAATCTTTAAAGTGGTCCAATGAGTCACGATTTCAGCAACTTTTTGACATCAGTAAAAGTGGATTTTGTTAACAAAGACCTTTCTTTACCCTGGTGGGTGGCAAGTTAGGTAACCATTTTGGTGTGCGCACAACTGCGCAGCTTTCCTGGATTTCGGCGCACATGTGGGTTTTCCGCCATCTTGAATTTCCTAAGCCCACAGCACCAAATGTTGTAGCAGGGTAGCTTAAACGTGGGTCAGGACACCCTACACTCCATTCACCCAGGTCCCACCCACAGGAGGTACCCACAACATACAGTCACTGGGAAGGCTCCAGTCAGTCTAGCTGGGCCTTCACAACAACACCATATATGGAACTTCCACCCAACAGCCAGTCAGGGGGAAGGGACAGAGTCAGGGCTTCCCAGGACTTTGGGAAACAAGGTAGCATGCAATAGAAAGCAGGAGGCCACAGGGGCCATCTTGTTTCCTATCAGGAATCAACTGATCCCAATGGCAGGGCCTGGGTATCCCAAAATGGAGGACACCCAGAGCACCTGTCACATTCAGCATAGTGCTGCCACCAGCCTATACCCTGCTCTGTGGGTCACACACAGGTGCCCAAAAACATACACTAGGGGCACAGGGTTGCACCCCCACCCATGGGTGCCATAAGGGTATCCCATGGGTCTGTTCACGAAACCAAAAGAGAGAGCTGCACTGCCAGGAGTCCCACATGGACTCCTGGGCAGAAAACATGACAGAACACACGATAAAAAGCAGTAAAGGACAAGGATTCAGAGGCCCTGTCCCTCTGATGGATTTCCAGCATCACAGTCGCCCCCCCCAGACTGAGGTGGAGGGTGTCTAATCTCCCACGGGATAGACACCCTCATCCAGACGGTCAACATACCTTCTGGAAAGGCCATCTGCATTATCGTGACTCTTCCCTGGTCTGTGCTCTATGGTGAAGTCTAGCCTTGCAGGCTAATGGACCACCTGAGCAATTTCGGATTCTCACCCTTCATCTGCATAAGCCACTTCAGGGGCTTATGATCTGTTTGGACCTTGAAGGTAGACCCCGTAAGGTAGGGCCTAAAACGCCTAAGGCTCCAAACTATGCTAAAGCACTCCTTTTCAACAGTAGCCCACCTAAGTTCTCTACCCTTGAGTTGTCTACTGATGAATATGATAGGATGTTCTCTCCCTTTGTCATCTAACTGGGACAAGACAGCTCCAATTCCGGTGTCGCAGGCATCCGTCTGGACGATAAAGGGTCGGCTGTAGTCAGGCGCACACAACACAGGTGCCCTACACAGACTTCTTTCAAGCCATCAAAGGCCCTCTGACAGTCTTCGGTCCAATTAACCTTCCTAGGCTGTTTGGGTGAAGTTAGAGCTGTCAGGGGTGCAGCTAAGGTTCCATAGTCTGCCATGAAATTGCGATAGTACCCAGTGAGGCCCAAAAAGGCTCTCACCTGGATTTGAGTAGTGGGAGTCTCCCAGTTCTGTACATCCTGTACTTTACTGGAGAGAGGTTGGATTTGACCCCCTCCTACCTCATGACCAAGATAGGTAACTTTCCCCTGAGCTATCTGGCACTTGGTGGCCTTGATAGTGAGGTTAGCCCTTTTCAAGGCCTGCAACACCTTATCCAGATGTGTCAAATGCTCTTCCCAGGTGGAACTGTAGACGGCAATGTCATCTAAGTAAGCCACACAAAAGGCTTCCAGCCCACTGAGCACATGGTTGACCAATCTCTGGAAGGTGGCAGGGGCATTCTTCAACCCAAAAGGCATGACCCCAAACTGGTAGAGTCCCTCAGGTGTTGAGAAAGCCGTCTTTTCCTTGGCATGGTCCGTCAGAGCTATTTGCCAATAGCCTGAGGTAAGGTCAAAGGTGCTCACAAATTTGGCAGCACCTATGGTGTCCACGAGCTCATCAGCCCTGGGCAATGGGTGCGCGTCAGTTTTGGTGACGGCATTGACTCCTCGGTAGTCCACACAGAACCTCCAATCCTTGGTACCCGCCTGGGAACTTGCCTTGGGGACAAGGACCACTGGACTGGATCAGGGACTGGTTGAGGGTTCAATAACACCCAGATCCAACATCTTGGCGACCTCAGCCTGGATGTGGTTCTTGACGGTATCTGACATACGGTAGCACCTGCTTTTGACAGGCACACTGTCACCAGTGTCGATTTCATGCCTACACCACGGTGTAAGGCCTGGCGTCAGTGAAAACAGAGAGGCATACTGTTGGAGCAAAGCCCTGCAGGCCCTCTGTTGCTCTGTTGTCAAATCCGGAGAGAGATGTACTCCCTCCACTGAGCCATCCTGAGGGTTGCTATGCAGCAAATCAGGAAGGGGCTCACTCTCATCCTCTTCTTGCCCTGAAGCTAGCAAGAGACATGAGACTTCTGCTCGCCGGTGGAAAGGCTTGAGCCTGTTGAAATGGAATACCTGAGGGGCTACCCCAGAGGCTCCCATGTCAACCAGATAATTGACTTCGCCCATCTTGGAGATGATCCTGAAGGGTCCAGTCCACTTGTCTGCCAAAGCTCTAGGCTTGGTAGGCTCCATCACAAGGATTTCCTGTCCCGGAGTTAAATCCACTTGCGAGGCTTTAAGGTCATGCCAATACTTATTCAATTCCTGGCTGGCCTTGAGATTTGCTGTTGCCTGACCCATCATCTGTGTCATCCTCCATCTGAGGCCTAACACATAGTCCCCCACTTGCTTGGCGGGACCTGGAGGGGTGGCTTCCACGCCTTCTCTGATCAAGGCGAGGGGCCCCCTCACGGGATGTCCAAAGAGTAACTCAAAGGGGCTGAAACCAACACCCTCTTGAGGTACCTCTCTGTAAGCAAACAGCAGGCATGGCAGGAGGAGATCCCATTTCCTCCTTAGGGGTTCTTCCAAAGCCCCTAGCATGCCCTTGAGAGTTTTATTAAATCTCTCAACCAGACCATTGGTCTGGGGGTGGTAAGAGGTGGAGAACTTGTAGGTTACCCCGCACTCTTTCCACATGGTTTTCATGTAACTAGACATGAAGTTGGATCCTCTGTCAGAGACAACCTCCTTGGGGAATCCAACACGGGTGAAAATGCCCAGGAGAGCCCTGGCAACCACCTTGGCAGTAACAGTCCGAAGGGGTTTTGCCTCAGGGTACCTGGTGGCAAGATCTACCAAGACCAGGATGAACCGATGTCCACCTGAAGTGGGAGGGTCAAGGGGACCGACGATGTCGATGCCCACCCTCTCAAATGGTGTGCCAACCACTGGCAATGGCTGCAGTGGGGCAATGACACTGCCTCCAGTCTTGCCAGACAACTGACAAGTTGGGCAGGTCCTGCAGTGGGACTCCACCTCTACTCCCATCCGTGGCCAGTAGAAATGGGCAGAGAGCCTCTGCTTAGTCTTCTTGGTCCCAAGATGACCAGCCAAGGGCAACTCATGAGTTGCCCTTGGCTGGTCATCTTGGGACCAAGAAGACTAACCAGAGGCTCTCTGCCCATTTCTACTGCGCCAACTGCAGTAGGAAGGGCCTGTAAACCTGGGGTACCACCAACCTCTTGAGGGCACCAGGTTCAGGCTTAGTGGGCTCACTAACAAGGAGCTCACCCTCCCAATAAATCCAGAATGTCCTAGGCACTTCTCCTTGTTCCTGTGACAGGGCCTGTTTCCTCAGTCCCTCGAGAGAGTGGCACTCTCTCTGTCCCTTACAGAAGTCTGCCCGGGAGGGTCCCCCTTCAGCTAACAAGCATTGAAGGTCGGGATGATCCTCCGGTTGAGAACCTCTCCCACAGGAGAGTCTTCTGTCTCTTCTCCCACAGGAGTTGAGTTTGGGTTTTCCACTGGACCCAGCCCGTACGGAGCATGGATCCCAATGGGTGCTGTCGGAACAGCAGGAAGAGAAGGTGTTCCCTCCACAGAGGTGGCCTTCTTGGTCTTCCTTCTTCTTGCCTTAGGCCTCGCCTTTGGCTCGGGTACCTGACTCACAGCCAGACCCGGTGTCACCTGTGACCTAGTGACTGCAGCAGCAGTCATGGGAAGACCATCCGAGATCAACCCCAACTCTACTAGATCATTTCCTAACAGAATGTTAGCAGGGACATTGTCCTGAACCAGGACAGGAAGCTTTGCTGTCTTGTCTCCAATCATGAGTGTGACTAAGTCTACAGGCGATAATTTGGGAGGCCCACCAGCTAACCTGGTGGTTCTCAAATTAGCACCTACATAGTGCTCTGGCTTGAGCAGGGTCCTGTCCACCACTGTCATGCTTGCCCCAGTGTCTCTCAAACCAGTAGAAGGCTGCCATTCAAGAGGACACTTCTCAAAAACCTACGGGTGTTCTGTGGGATAGTCGCCAGTACTTCTGCATACTGGTCCCAGGCCCCAAGGGACACTAAGGAAATCTCTACCGGAGCACCAAGTATGATCCCGGTAGAGGAGGGGAGGACAGTGGCCTCCACCTCAGACACGGGGTAAGGGTAGGTCAGGCTGACAGCCTGTACTCCAAGTGCCTTACCTTTACACTTGGAGTCACCCCTTCTGTGATCCAGAGCCCCACAGTCCCAACAAGCGCCAGGAGTGCGGGGTACGGTACTGGAACCACTGGGAGCCTGCTTTGCAGCAGGTGGACCACTACTCTTATTCCCACCCACAGATGACTTATCCCCACTAGATTTTTGGGTCTTGGGAGAGGAAGGTTTAGGTTTACCCGACTGTGACTGCTTGTGGGACTCCTCAGCTTTCTGAGAGGCCCCCTTTTCTTTGTCCTTGTCCTTCCCACTGGAGTCCTTAGGGGACACCCGGTGGGAGACCCACTTGTCAGCCAACCTAGCCAGCTTAAAGGGGTCCAAAATGTTCTGGTCAGCCACATACTGACGCAGCTCTGGTGAACAGGCTTCAGAAAAATGCTCAAAAAACAAGAGGTGGGACAATTCAACAAAAGTCTTAACCTTGTATCCATCAATCCACCCCATCATTTTCATGTGCGCAGCACTCACCCAGTCAACCCAAGACACATTCTCTCTTTTCTTAAAATCCCTGAATCTTCTAAGGTATTGGGTAGGTGTCTTGCCAAACTTGGCAATCAACGCAGACTTCATACACTCATACTGACCCCTTTCTTCCACACTCAGCTTCAGAATACAATCATATCCAGTTTGAGGCACTCTGCTTAACAAACACTTAGCCCAATCTCTTTTATCAACATCATGAATCGCACAAGCCATTTCAAACGCTTCAATCCATTGGAGGATATCTGAACCCTCCACAAATACACCAACCAAATCTTTCATAAACTTGGTGGCTGGGGACCTGATGCGCTCACTGGTTTTAGCTGAAGTCTCCACTCTAGCTTTCTCTAGCTGGATTCTCTGACATTCAGTGTCCTGGCTCTTGAGTTCAAGATCCCTATTCTTGAGCTCCACTTGTTGAGCCAACTCCTCTTTCTTAAGTTCAGCATCTATTTCCAACTTGCGGTATTCAAAGGCCAATTTCATCCTTAATAACTCAAGCTCCAAGGAATTGCTGGGGTTTGGAACAGAGGCAGCAGGAATGGCGGCATTCCCAGAAACAGATTCAGGAGAAACCCCAGGGGCAGAGTCCTCATTGGTTGCATTCCCCCCCTCATCAAGAGTTTCACCATCAGTCTGGTAGTCCACCAGGGCAGCTATCAGCTCAGCCCTAGACTTATCCACAAAGTCTAACTCCCTGGCTTCACAAGCACTCTGGAGAGCCTCCAAGCTCATCCGAGTCAATTTGCCATTTGCAATAGACTCCATTGTTTGTAATGCAGTTATCTTGTACACAACTAAACCTTAATTTAATAAAGTGCAGATATTTTGTAAGTGGCACGGTTATACACTGATTCTTAAAACCATAAGCATCCCACCGCTGCCACCAGTGTAAAAGACCGGTAGGGGGTGTCTGTACTTCTGCTCTCTATATGGTAGAAGAGAGGCACAGAAGACCCCAGCCAAGATTCTCTATTACAGTAGCAATGGACGAGCAATCAAGGCCTTGCTTCTCAGGAGGTGATGCAGGCTGGTTCTTAAGTACAGTGTAGTCCCCAAGCCCCCACAAAGGAATGTCCACACACTGTATTTGTTAGAACACAGTCTTTATATAATCAATATTCAAGGTTATGTACACTTATCATAATAACTCACTTTGTACTCAGGAAAATCAACAATGGCAAATATATACAATTCTAAAGTGGTACCACCCTTGGTATTAGATCTCATTG
This sequence comes from Ambystoma mexicanum, assembly GCF_040938575.1. Classification (NCBI taxonomy): domain Eukaryota; kingdom Metazoa; phylum Chordata; class Amphibia; order Caudata; family Ambystomatidae; genus Ambystoma; species Ambystoma mexicanum. The sequence goes on from NC_090930.1 coordinate 322,755,726, forward strand.
AAGTGCATCAACAATACTGTAACAATGTCACACAGATCAATAGAGTGAAACCAGCAATAGAGAGAGGAGAGAAAGTAAGATGGTTGAGCAATAGGCAGAATAGTGGCCCCTACCACTAGACACAGTTCTGTGTGGAGATCCCCCCACATAGGCAACCTGTAAAATAAAGATATAGCACAAGCCCAGTCCATATATTGTTCTGTAAGTCTTATTCCCTCCTATAATGTTTTTACCCCCCCCCAATGTACCTGGTGGAGTCGAGTTCTTCGAAGAGGCGTCGACAGATCCCTCTTGAGCGACCCCCTTTCAAGCGGGAGTCACGGATCGTCGAGAGGCGTCGAGAAGCGCCGAGGAACTCGGCGTTCGGCGGCGGGGAATCGACGGCCCTTCTTGAATGCCTTCCCTTTCAAGCGGGAGACACGGGGTGTTTCGTCCGAGCGGTGCTCGTCGGCGTCGGAGCGTCGGCGTCCTGCAAGGCAGAGGCGTGCGGGGCACCTCGGTGACAATAGTTCTGGACCGCAAAGATTGTGGAGACGGAGGCCCAGCAAGGGCGTCGAGTCGTTCGAGTCTTTGTGGTCTTCGGGTGGCAGGAAACCCACCGGCAGTTTTCTCCTCGGCGCGTTGGTCGTCCTTGACTTTCTCCGGCAGGATAAAGCGGTCGACGGTGCGGACGAGGGAGTCCTTCGATTCGAATGTTCTTAGGCAAAGGAGGGGGCGGCTCCGGTCGTCGGCGGCACGGCGTCAAGTGGTCCCCACGGCTGGGCAACACAACTTCGACGGGCCTCCAGCGGTTACACAAACCTGCGAACCCTGGTCGACGGCAATGGACTTCGACGGCGGCGATGTCCGGGTGCTTCACTTCGATCTCCTCGGCGGTCCTGTCTCGGGTCGGCAGCCTTTCGAGGGTCAGTCTTCCAGGGCGCTTCGGCGAAGATGGAGCGGTGCTCGATGGTCCCTCAGAGCACGGGAAGAGGGCGCCTTACCAGGTCCTCTCTCGGGTCAGTCTTCGACGATTTCGGCAGCCTTCGGATCGGTCGAAGCAAATGCAGCAGCAAGTCTTCTTCTTCCAGCTGGGCGTCGAGGATCAGCAGTTCCAGTTACTCTTAGAGTGGAGACTCAGCTCAAGAACGCTTCTGAACGCTTCTGAACAATTACCAGTGGTGAGAGGTCCCCAGATATACTATTCTGTCTCTCATCCACACTGCTGGCACACACTCAGCAGCCAATCATACAGAGGGGCATTCATGCAGTCAGTCAGCCAATCAGGCACACAGTGCATTCAAGCCACACTCCTCCCTTTCAGACACTCACAACAAGGAATGTGGATTGGGACAAGTACCCAGCCATTCAACACTACACACTGCATTCAGGCCAGTTTTGGGCAGGGCTGTCTCAGTCTTTGTCTCTCATGCCAGAAACCAGACAACCACAACAAGGAGTGTATATTGGTCACACACTCCATTCACCCAGGTCCCACCCACAGGAGGTACCCACAACATACAGTCACTGGGAAGCCTCCAGTCAGTCTAGCTGGGCCGTCAAAACAACACCATATATGGAACTTCCACCCAACAGCCAGTCAGGGGGAAGGGACAGAGTCAGGGCTTCCCAGGACTTTGGGAAACAAGGTAACATGCAATAGAAAGCAAGAGGCCACAGGGGCCATCTTGTTCCCTATCAGGAATCAACTGATCCCAATGGCAGGGCCTGGGTATCCCAAAATGGAGGACACCCAGAGCACCTGTCACATTCAGCATAGTGCTGCCACCAGCCTATACCCTGCTCTGTGGGTCAAAAACATACACTAGGGGCACAGGGTTGCACCCCCACCCATGGGTGCCATAAGGGTAGCCCATGGGTCTGTTCACCAATCCAAAAGAGAGAGCTGCACTGCCAGGAGTCCCACATGGACTCCTGGGCAGAAAACATGACAGAACACACGATAAAAAGCAGTAAAGGACAAGGATTCAGAGGCCCTGTCCCTCTGATGCATTTCCAGCATCACACCCACCCACTATAAAACCAAAAAGCTACCCAACCCAAATACAACCTGCCCTCCTTTCATAGACCAAGGAAGGTGGTCACAGGAACTCCATCCCCATCCCCGGGATTCACTGAAGCCATAATGGTGGATAACAGGCATTCTATCCTGGTAGGAACTTTGGAGTCCTCCTTCAAATCTAAGTTGAGGAATCCATTAATCCACCTACTTATGGATGGTAAGGACTGCCGGTACGGAAGGAGGAATCCCAGCGATGGCCAACCTTTTTAACAAGCTGATAACCAGACAGTTTTCTCTCCTTGGACATTTGTAGAATAGACCCCCGTAACCATTGTATTACTACTATAAAAATATGTTAAGTGCAAATGTCCAGAACCATTTTTCCAGACCTTTGAAAGAATAGAGGTGGCTGTACGATATCAAAAGACCAGATGACCACAATATATATAGTCCCTTTACTCACAGGAGAACTTGGGGTACAGTAAAATATATGCAATGCCGATGTACAAACTCGCTACTTTTTGGGATGTATAATGTAAAGGTTGATTTGATGTGATCATTTGTATGGTGCAAATCACAAGGGACGGGGCAGAGACTGCATTTGGGTGCAGGTGTTAACATTAACAAGAGCAGAGAGCTGAATATTAGTCAATAAACCATTTTTGAAAGAGGTAGATTTTTAACCTTTTCCTAAACTGGGACAAGGAATCAATTTCATAAAGATCAGCTGGTAGCAGGTTCCAGACACCCTTTTAACGACCTTTTCGGTACTTAACACTTGGATGAGAATCGGGGCCTTAGGCATAACATAACAGCAGATCTCTTAAAACCAAACCCCCTGATTGTGCTTCAAAGGTAACATTGCCGCAGATCTTTATATAAAGAGAAGACAAGTACGAAGTGTGCCAGCGATTCTACTGCACCACAGAGGCAACGGACATCATGTTCATACTTCATAGCAGACCAATTACTCGTCACTGCCCTAACATGTAGTGGATTTAGTCTAGCTCTAGTCAATAAGGAGCGATGATGGTGGACAGTTGCCAAGTCATGATACTTGGAAGTCCCTGGGAATGGGGAAAGAGGGAGGTACTTCCTTACAGAAGTCTTTGGAAGAATCAATTCCTCCCTCTTGCAGCCCCATAACACCAAGAACTTACTTTTTAACACTTTCACATGGATCATGCTAAAAATAGATTTACAAAACCGCATTCCAGACACACAATACCAAGTGTTTTTTAATGTAAAATAGCCATTCGATTTTATGGAGGTTACCCAGAGACAGAAAGTATTCAGAAATGTTGCTAAAAGAGCAGAGTCATCTGCACAGCATAAAATGGGCAGCTTCCTGCCTTCACACAGTGGTATGTCAGCACCAAGACTCTCTAGGAAAGAAGGTACATTGTTAATTTAGAAATTAAAAAGGAGTGGTGCAAGCACACACCCCTGCCGAGCCCTCTTTTCCACGTTGATACTTCTGCTCACCTCTCCTCTTTGACCATAACGAACACAGACAGTAGAGTCGTATGTAAGGACTCTAAGACTTTCAGCAATGGCCTTGGGATGCCCATACATCAAGGGTATTCCATAGGAGACCCATGTCTATGTGCTCTTGATCTCATCCTCCCATCCTCCACTCTTGACACCTCTGCTCTATCAACTTCTCTCCCTCTGGTCACTGACTAATTCACTTAACCATCTCCATTCCCCACCACTCTCACGCCCTTCTTCATCTATCACTGGAAAATCATACCTTGCTTAAGTTACTTCTAACGCTCCCTCCTCCACCTGCCCCTCAATCACCTTATTTTTGATGAACCTAATACATTTTCCACCTTAGGCCATTACCACAATGCATGGCCTGGCAAAATAACTATTAGATCCCTGACTACGCTGAGGCCCATTAGGACAGTAAGAAGTGAGATACTTCTCTTCTGTAGATTCCAGACAGCACATGCATATAAAAATGGTAAAACGAATACGTCAGACTAATAAACAGAAAGTTAGCAGACTATTGATGGCTACAAAAAGGTTAGGCATAATTTGTAAGTCTGTGAATGAGGAAAACACCATGGAACTCTTTACGAGTTAGGTGGAAATTCAGAGGTAAATCTTCCAAAAAATAGCCTTGAGGAATTACTGTTACCGCCACTTGGTCAGGTGGAATTTCCGCCTGATTACAAGTGGTGGTTGCGGTGTAATTTCCCATTTATTTAGGGTCCATTGGACCCAATGGGGCTTTTTTTGCAGAATTACCGCTGCACGAATTCCACCAATTCTGCATATTATCCGGTGTTGAGTGGTAAGATTTACCTCCAGGGTTTTGCTGGAGATAAACCCTCCACTCAAAACCAAAACTCATGATTTAGCGTAGTGGTAAAATTGGCAGCAACTCAGTCACCGCCAATTTTACCACTTACCTTCTAACTCATAATGAGGCTGCATGTTCGGTGTGCTCTATAGTGTATCATTCTTCTGTTTATATGTAGTGCAGGAAAACCATGAGCATAATCGACGTACATTGAACATAGGTGTGACACGTTTAACAACATTTGACCTGCACTTAGAAGTAATAACACCACGTTTTAGCAAGTCTAATAAAGAAATACGAAACTACGTTTTTTCTCCAGAGTAAGCTCATGAATTCCATACTACACTTCCTCATCCTGTTTAACAGCATGCAGCAATAAAATACATATCGCCCACAGAAAGCTTATTACTCTGACAAACCAGAGAGAGAGAGCGGAAATGATTTAGTAGCTGCTAAATTTAGAATTTTCAAACATTGTCGAAAAACCATCGCTTGAAATTCTGCTTTTACAAATAAATGATTGAACTCTTATAAAGAATGCAATTGGACTGGCTGGGCTGCCAGATGGATATGGTTTTCATATTGCTTTAAAGGAATTACCTTTTATCATTTTTAAGATGCACATGGAAGAAATACTCATTTTCTCGCGGTCCACAACAGAGAGAAGACTGCAGAGCTGCTATAACTTAAGGAGAACGTGAGTGAATGTTGCAAAGAGGTCACAGCAAAGGTCACGCAGCAGGTTTGATGTGTCACTGGATAAATGATGGGATCACATCTGGAACAGTTTGGCGAATAAATAAAATGTGAAAGCTCATATATCACTGCCCACCTTCCGATCTGTAAGGGAAAGAGAAAATACATTCTCTAGTAACCTTGTAAAGAACATAAAAGATATTGAATACACTCCTGAAATCGTGCGGTTAAAAGTGTCCATAAAGATTTTAAGAGTGGCTGAAGGTGAAGTTTGCTTTCCAGATCTTCATTACATTAAGCAATGTAATTTGAGAAGGTTATTTATTACATCATAATTAAAGCGCAATAAAATGTTCCGAAGTTGCAGTGCACGCGGTGAAAGGATTTGCCTATTCAGACAACTGCTTGGAGACACCATAGAGGCATACATGGGTGTTCACCGTCTTTTATAAAGTCATGAGAAAACATACCAGGTCTTCCCCTTTATGCACCTTCCTCCATCATAATTTTGATGACAACACCACTCAGCGACCCCACGTCAACCTTGTAACCTCGCTCTCACCTTCCAGATATGATTTCTGCCATATTTTGTGACTTTTGATTTCTGGTTCTATTTCTGTAAGAGCAAAAGTATAAATCCACTTGTATGTGGCGTTAACACCCCGTTCCAAGTGCTGCAACAGAGGGTAACTGCTTGGCAGTCCAAGTTAACAGCCCGAGCAAAGGGAGGCTGGTAATGACGGCTCCAGGCTGCTACCTTCCCACCACCGTTTCAGCCCTTGGCCCCTCGGGTTACCAAAGCGCTAAAAAAATAAGTATTTTCATTAATTGAACGAGACATCGCATGGGGGAGGCAGCTTGCAAGTTCTGTGGAACGCGGGCTGAGATTACAGCTTTCAGCCTGCGATCCGCGGAACCTGATTGGCTCAGCCCCTCCCCCGCAGCCCCAGGTGCTTATGTTTCCGTTCACCGTGCAATTTCTCCTACACACTAAAGACCCTGTCTATAAGTCCAATGTCACACTGGGGAAAAAAAACACTTGGACAGGCAAACATAATGGGTCCACTGGTTGGGTATCAAGACAGTTAAAGTACATGAGAGTGACCGCCTCTGTGACATCGCCACAAGACTATTATGGGCCGAATCTATCTTCAGTACTGGTCATACGCCGCCTTTCAAAGCACTGGTTATTCTTTCAGCACTAGGTGGCTACTGGCTTTGCAACACGGATAGAAGGACTCACACCTTCATGCGCTGGGGGGCCGCAAGTGCGTTCTAGGGGGGAGGAGAGTATGAGGTAGGCATCCTCTTAAGCCAATAGCCTCTATTTCCCAGAGGTTTCTGCGGCGTTCAAAGAATACCTGTGATAAATTGGGGATCAGGGTTCGAACCTGTTGTGATCATCATTAAATGGGTGCCTTCTGAACATGTTTTGGGGTTTATATTATTAGTTTGTTTATTATGTTATGTGTTATGCGCTACAGAATCCTGTAGATACTGTTTCTATTGTTGGTATACATCACACGTTACTACAAATATGAATATACATACTGTATCCATATTGAGGCAGAGGGAGCAGGGTTTGAAGTTGATAGAGTGCTTGCAGCATGTGAGATGATCTGATCTTCAACTCTCATCACCATCAAATGCATGTTCTGGCCCTGGCCACAAAGCTGAGGGCACTTGCCAAGACGAAGGATCTCATAGGGGGCATTGTGTGTTGGACGATATTTGAAATATCAAGGACAAGTACTGTAGTACCTTAGGTCTGTATAATAACTGCACCGATTTTCCAGTGCATCATTACACAGTACACCCCATCACTCCTTGCTATAAACTCATTCAGCACCATTCTTGAGCAATATTACTTAATTTCAGCATGGCTGAGAAAGAGGCACACCGTTTTTGTCTTGTGTTATAATGCCCCGCCCCTCAGCAACCACACACCCCTCACTTGAATTATCTTGCCTCACAGTCCCGTGGATGATCTGACAGCCCAGTGGCACATTCCCCCCTCGACCTGCATCCGGTGGTGGACTGGCCTACAGGGAACTCTGGAGATTTCCTAATGGGCCTTTGTGCCATTAAACATTTTATTCTGGTTTGTCTGCATTTTGGACATTGGTGAATGGTGCATGCTCCATGATAATGTGGAAAAATCAAGCACACTCTGTACACTACAGGGGTGGGATGTGTAGAGTTCTGTTTGTTGCTCAATAATGGGAGATGGATGGTTCTGAATGCCCCCTGCTAGTTTGTAAGGGCTGCTGCTGGTATACATGATATCCATCCCACAAGGGTGTTCAGAAGGAGGTGGTTGGCAGCCGTGAGTGGGGTACTCTTAGGAATTCCCTATATGTGTAGTAGCCCTGCATGGAAGAGATTTATCTTATCACATCCTGACTTGACAGTAGTTCAGCTGTCCTTGAGACAGGGTTCAGAGTAAGATAGTGAAGCTCCAGCACGATGGTTTCTGTGAGACAGTAGATTCAGGATTTTTAGAGAAAATGTGAATTGCATGGAACATAATCATGTGGCTCAATAAAGTTACTAGCATTCACACATTTGTGTTATTTGTACACTATTTCTTTGTTGTACACATGCAAGAACTACACCCTGTGTAATACATTAAAACATTGATTAGGTAGCACACCCTTGCTAATTGAAGTTATACAGCATAATACTAAGGCAACCTCCAGAGACTATTAAACCTGTCCTCAAGAAGCGATACATGACAGTATCATGTACATCATGACGAAAATATATATGAATATGTTACCCATGACCCCAAATTCGACTTTGAGCATGCCATAGTTCAAGTAGATTACAGAAAAATGTGTAAGATGTCGGCACTGTTGTTTTGTTGGGGAAGGAGACTGTGGGTTCCTGCTTTCTTGAACAGACTAATGAAGTACAGTGCAGCATAGCATTAGCTCAGTCTCTGCTCTTAGGAACAACGCATGTTTGTGTGGCAGTGATTAATCCTTATATCGGAAGACTTTCAAGTACCTGCTGACAGTAGTCTGAGGATCTGTAGGTATCAGAAGCCAAGAAGATATTAGGCATCCCTTAAATCATTTCCCTGACGTCTTTCATGATCAACCAGGGAGGATTAAAGGTTTTACGCATAAGATTCGGACACCCCAAGGGAAGGTGGCAAAACTTAAAACCATACAAGGTTCCTGAGTGTCGAAAATAAATAATCCTCAGATATGTGAAAACTATGCTAGAAGCCATCAGAGAGTCTTTGGTCTTCGGCCAATAGTCTGGGTGGCCAAACCTGATCCATCGTGGAGGTTTTGCATCAATTTAAGAAAACTGAATTCCATTTCAAGGTTTGATGCTTAACTGATGCCTAGAATCGATGATTCAATAGACAAGCTAGGTGAATTTTGGTATATCTCTGCGACTGATCTCACCAAAGACTATTGGCAAATACCTTTAAACCCTCCCGATACGGAGAAAACTGATTTTTCCACTCCCCGTGGGGTGTTTCAATTTAAGGTGCTACACTTTGGGTTACATGATGCGCCTGCCACTTTCCAGCGCCTTATGTACCCCGTATTGCAACCTGTTTCTCATTCCTGTGGCGCATACATTGATGACATTGTAATTCACAGGGAACATTTCTTTTATCTGTATGAGATAGTTAGTGTAATAAGGAAATCTAGGATAACTGTGAATTTGAAGAAATGTCACCTGGCACAGTCCACTGTTAAATACCTATGATTCTTTGCAGGTAATGGCTTATTACAACCACAGATAGAAAAAAATCACAGCTGTGAAATAACCCCCCTCGGCAAAGGCCAAAAGTGAGCTCAGCGCTTTTTTAGGATTTACAGGTTATTGATGTAGGTTTATTCCTAGCTACTCTCCCATCACTTCCTGTTTGACAGACAAACTTAAGAAAGCAGAGCCTTAAAAATTTAACTGGGACAAACAAGACAAGGGCAGCTTTGACACTTCAAAAACCATCTTGTGTGGCGAGCTCGTCCTTAAAGTTCCTGATTTTAACAAGGAATTTATCCTTCAAGCGGACACCTCCAAAGTGGGTATTGGTGCTGGCCTCTCTCAGGAATACAAAGGAATAGAGCAACCCATCCTTTATATTAGCAGATAACTATTTCTGAGGGAACAAAACTATGCAATGATCGAGTTTGAGGCCTTTCCCATTACGTGGTCAATAACCTACCTAAAGTACTATCTGACAGGTCAATGTTTTCCATTAATAACAGATCATTCTCCCCTTACATGGTTAAGCCTCAGGAGAGATTCTAAAGGAAAATGGTATGTGAAGAAATGTGAAGAAATGTGGTATTCAGTCACTTCTCCCCCAGAGGGGAGCCGTTCCTTGTGAGACTAGGGAGGAGAGCTTGCTATGCAATACTCCCCATAGCGGTGGTGGATTGCAGGACCTCACAGGGAGAGATTCCCCTCTGATGGATAGGGACTCACGTTCTGCAGAGCAACACCCTAGAGCCCTCTCTTCTAGAACAACAGTAACATCAGAACTCCAGAGACATCCATCCAATCAAACCACTGTTTGTTATTTAAGCAATAAGCCCAGAGCAGGGTGGGCATTACCACTTCAGGTAATGCCCTGGGGCCAATAGTTACACACCCAAGCAAAGCAAGGGTGTTAATGAAGGCCCTGGACATTACCTGGAGTGGTAATGCCCCCACTACAAGTGGCTTATTGCTATTAGTACCCTGGTCTGTAAGACCGGGATACTAAAAGCATTTTGTTTCTGTTCTGAAACACTCTGGCGTTTCGGAACAGAAAAAAAGGTAAACAAATGGCCACTGGGGAAGGGAAAATGAAGTCCCTTTCCCTTTCCATGGCGGCCAAAGAAAATACGTGAATAAAAGTCAACAAACAAAATGGCAGTCATCGAAAAGGAGAAGGGACTACACATAGTCCCTCCTCACTTTCCAAGGCGGCCTTTCAAAAAATAGGAGAAAAGTAAACAAACAAAAAAAATGGCCGCCATGGAAAGGAAGAAGGGATTACATGAAGTCCCTTCTTCCTTTCCATGATGGCATGTTGCAGATGTGCTCATCTGCCAAGGGGAGCAATTCCACATCGTCTTTGATGCCGTATGTATGAGAGCACATGAAAAGGAATTCCCCCTCCCTTAGTTCCATCAGCGGTGCCTTATCTCTTTGCTTCTTCATCTGTTCCTCCTTTTCTTTTTTGGTGGTGGGTGCCCCTCATCCCTGTACATAAATAGCAACAAAAAAAACAAATCATTATAAAATGTAGGCTACATTGGGAACTGTGGAATGTGAAAGTCTGTGTGGGAGACCCGAGGCAGAGCCCAGTTTTATGTCAAGTATTAACAGCCCCATTGAGGGTGTGTTGTGTATGCAGGTAGATTGGTTCATCCCTATGGCAATAAGAGGCGTGCTACACCAAAGAGTGGGAACACTAATGAATGCACTAAAGTCTTTATTCAGGTCAGAAATCAGGAACAGATTTATTATGGGCAGCAAAGTACACTTATTGCCAGCCCAGTATGTAAGGAACACTGGACACGGATGTTTGTCTTAACTGGGCTGCGGGCACAAGGCATAACATCAACAGAAAGCACACATGCTATCCACACCCACCTTCATGGGACTTGGTGGATTATGGAATACCCTTCGATGCACGGAGGGACAAGGGACACCAAGCAAAGAAGGGACGAGTTAGGGACAAGCTGAATGGGGAGGCTGCTGGGAATGAGAAGAAAGGGTGAGAGGGATGGGGAGAGAGAGTAGAAAGAATGGACAGCTAGGGAGCAATGACCGAGGGAGTGGGGAGCAAGAAGAATAGCCGGTGGGGAGATAGTGGGAGAGAGGAGAGAAGGGGCTGGCAGAGAGAGTGAGGGCTGGGAGAAGGGGGAGAGAAGAAATGAAAGAAAGATAAAAGGAAAGAAATAGAGAGGAAGAGACAGAGAGAGTGAGAAAGAAAAAGAGATCATGAGATAGAAAATGAGAATGAGAAAGAGAGAGGGCAAGAAAGAGACAGAAGGAGAGATAGAGAGAAGGAAGGGAAGATAGAGAGAGAGAAAGAAGAGAGAGAGAGGAGAGGAAGAGAGAGAGAGACAGAAGGGGCGAATGAGAGAGAGAATGAGTAAAAGAAAGGGAATGCGATGGATAGAGAGAGAAATAGGGGAAGAGAGTGAGAGAAAGAGAGTTGGAAGAGCAGGGTGGATTCAAAGGCAGCTGGGATCCCGACTGGTGGAGATGTAGAGCAGGTTACGGAGAATGGAGGACAAGGGGAGGGAAAGAGGGAAAAGGAGCAGGACATCCATGGAGAAGCATACCTGCTAAAGGGCCTCTATAGCTTCTCCATCCCCACTCACATGCCAGCAACCAAAAGAGAGCCCTGAGGGTCTCTCTGCACGCTTATGAGGCTTTCGCTCCCCCCTCCAAAGCCTGCCCACACGCACCACCATGATTTCCTCAGCTTGGGGCACCGGTTTCTGGGCTGTTCCCAGGGCTAAAGGAGACTTGGTGACAGGAATCGATTGGAAAATCACAGGGTGTAAGACACATGGGCAAAGGAGGTGACTAGGAGGTGTGGCCACTACTCAACTGGCAATACTACATCAGAAGCGGCCGTTCTAGGTGGTGCGGTTTGACATCTGTTGATGACAAATCCTTTCCGCTGATGCACTGTGCTGGGCCTTAGTGGTGGCGGTGGAGCTCTGTGTGTGTGGGGCGTGTGTGCAGGGTGCCATAGGCCGTATCCCGAATGCCAAGCTTGTTGGCTTGGGGGTCTCTCTATGTTCAAGCTGGGTTGGGTTGCCGTGCCAGGCTGGCTTGCTCTGCTCTGGTGAGGCTGTATGGAGTCTGGTGGCCGGAAGGTCTGGTGACTTGCCGGCTGCTCTCCTGCAGGGTACTTGTTGAGTCCCGCCTCATTTATCCTCCCTTGTTGAGAGGCACCGTACAGTGACTGCCTGTAAGTACTATCATTGTAGATTTCTGCTTGTGCAGAGGCTTGTATTACTCCCGGAGGAGTTTGTAATCTGTACCCTCTTTAGATTTCCATTCTGACATGGTCTTGACCAGACAGGGTACTTTTTCTGAAATAGTGACTCCCCTTAGAACTCGGTTAGCCCAGGCAAGAAGAAGGTGTCTCCCTAAAACCATGCTAAGCTCTCCAGAGGGTTAAACTGGAGGTGTCACATCAGAAGAGACTATCAGGCAGAATGAGGATTTGAAGGACTCTAACCAAATGGTGGCTGAGTCACCAACTGTCCTGGTCTTTAGTACTGAACTGCTATCTCACGTGCTTGTTATGTCACCCCAACGTATGTCATGAGAATGGTGAGGTTAGAAGTTTTCCCTCGTCGGAAAATCCAGATTTAAATATGGACCATGCCACAGGCTCCCCCTATGGTGCACATTTATCCCTGATGTTGCACTCACTACACTGGCTGCCGGTTGCCCAGTTTTTTGTTTTTAAATCCTTATGCCTGGTCCATTACACCCTGCATGCTCATGGTGTCGAATTTCTTCGTGAAAGGTTTTCCCGCTACTCTCCCACATGTTCTCTGCACTCGGCCACAGCTGGCCTCCTTGTTGTTCCTTTGTTTCGCCGCTGCCGTATTGGTGGCTGTGCCTTTTCTGTTTCTGTGGCTCGGCTCTGGAATGGCCTTCCCCTGTTTTGAAAAATTTGGAAAATTATCTTAGCTTGAAAACCTGTCTGTTTAAGTAGCTGATTCTAATCTAGGCTGCCCCCTCTCCTCTGCCATTGCCATGATGCCCATGGGTGAACGTGCACTTAATAAATCTTCTTAACATAACATAACATAACATAACATAACCATCCTGCTGAGTTGAAGTTACTCTCTACTCAATGGCAGCTAGCAAAGGAACATGTTGCTGCTGATTTCTTTCTGTGTCGAAACCATCATGATTTTTGCCTATGGTTAGGCATGTTGGATCTAGTTACTTCCTTAGTACGTCCTACTATGGTGCAAAACTCCTGTCAGACAGATACATCCGGGTCGGCTGACATGGTTAATGTTGGCTTCCAAACCTCCATGCAGGTTTCTGACCATGCATTGATTGAGGATAACACTGGTCACATTGATCCTCACGGTATGAATACCTTGAAACCATCGGTTTTTTAAATATGATGCAGTGCTCTCCTGTCCCTATACCACCACTTACTGGTATGCTTACTGATGGATATGCAAATGGAAGATCATCTGCAGTATTACAGACCTGGGCTGCCCCTTTTTTTGTGACCATTAGAACAAGTATTAAAAACAAAACTGGCCCCTTTGGGACTGCTCGCCTCAGTCAATCTGAAATGCCATATATTGGTGATACGTCTCAGAGAGAACTAGCAAGGAATCCTAGAAATCTTGTTATCACCTATTCCATGCCACCTTCCAGATAGGAACCCAAAGGTGCCCTTAGAAATAAGGTGATGGCTTTATTTCATGGTAGAACTGGACATGGGATTGTCAGAAGTTCTGATTTGAAATTCCTGCTCAGGATTAAGCTGGACACATGACTGTGTAATCATCAGGTGCGGCAATAGAAAACTCAATTTTTTTGTGGCAAATTGTAACAACTTTCTTAACGTGCCCTCAGACTTGAAACTGATTGTGAATCGCTGATAACTTTCTCTGCTTTTATTGTTGTGATTTACTTTTTTATCTGTTTGTATGCACTGAGGCCCATGGGGGAGTTGCGCAACATAAGAAAGAAATACACTACGATACAATACAATACACAGGCAGGGGAAATACTGGGGATGGGGGAATCTCTCAGAAAGAGAGGAAAGAGCAGCCCTCAGCTTTAGATTACTCTAGTTGTGAAGCTGATGCCGGGGCTGAGAACAGGTTTAACTGGTTTTTCAGCTGTAACTAGTGCCCAGGAGGCTTGGTGACAGGAAGGGAGAAGGAAATTACAGAGTGTAGGACAGGTGGGCAAACACAGGCAGGGACACTAAAGGCTTTTACTGGGGAGAGGAGGAAGTTATCAGGAAAGGTTGAAAGGGCTAGCCTTGGCCTGTGATTGCACTGGCTGTAAAACTGGAAGCTGTTGCCTGGGCTGGGAACAGTTTTAGTTTTCAGGAGGGTTGGCTGGATTCTGGAGGGAATGGAGTCTGTTTGTCAGGGCAAGACCATGGCTAGAGTTTCACAACCCCCACACATACCTATACATATACACAATGCAGGGGACACAGAGTGGACGAACATAAGAATTTAGCACAGGTCGACATAGCAAGGCAGAGTCTCACCCACACACACACTAAAGACACAATGGGCCTCACTCATTCTGAGTTCAGCAGAAAAATTCTGGTTTTACCATGATGGTTGTCCCACCGGTTCCGCCAACGTGCTCCACCGAAAACAATGTAGTATTACGCCTTGTAGGTCGCACGCATCCTGTATATTCAGAATCAGTAACACCGGTGGGGACGGCTGCACCGCCACCAAGGTGGTTGGTGCAACCGCTTCCGCCGCGTTCATGCCAGATGCAGCGGCACCACGGAAACAGAGCCAGAAACACCAGAACCATAAATAACGTGACCGCCGGAAAGAGGCCGGTGGACATTGCAAAAATCACAATCCACTGCAATCTGCCTGTACTGGAAGCCATCCACCCCTTCTGAGTGTCTGAACCAATCAAGGAACATGACAGCAAGGATCCCGCAAACCCGCCAGCACAAGCCACGCTTTGGTGAGGCTGAGATCAACATGCTTGTTGACATCATCGTGAAGCATGCTGGGGATCTATTTTCTGCTGACCAGTGTTGAAAAAGGGAATCTGGGAGGAAGTTGCCCAGAAGGTGACTGATGTGGGTGTGACACCATGCAGTGTCAAGGATTGTCACAGGCGCTGGGACGACCTGCACCTGAGGGTGCGCAACATCCTTGCTGTACACCACAGGCACTGCACTGGTACAGGTGGCGGACCATCCTCCCCCATCAAGCGGATGCCCTGGGAGGAGAAGTGAAGCAGTGTGCTGCATATAGAGGGAATTGAGGGAGTCAGTGCAGCGGAGGTGGGAGCCATGACACCTGTCGAGGCCGGTGAGTACACAAAGTGCCTCAATGCAAACTGCACACCTGCTCTCCCTGCCCCCCTGTACCACCACTGCACTGAAATGGCCATAGCACTGCCCACATCACCCAGACCTGACCCAGCACTAGCATTGCCCCCCCACCTAGTCAATGTGGTGCAAAGCAAGTCATATGCCCTGCCTCCCATGCATGCCCCATTCACAACCACATGACCAGGCACCACACAGTGGCCCTCATCCTGAGTGTGGCAGTCCCGAAACAAGGGTGCCTGTAAGGTCACCAGCACACATGTCACTGGATTAGAACACACATGATAATGCCCCATTACAGTAGCTGCCAGAGCTGCAGCGCCCAACAGGCCTGTCCATGGCGGTTACTGCAACCCTGGCAGGCTGAGCTGGCATGCAAGCACCGGCACAGCTAGCAAAGGTGCTGCTGCTACAAAGTCACAATCACCATGGAGTCCGATGGGACTCCATGGGAATGAGGACCATCCAAATACGCCACCTGAACACCCGCTTTGCCGGGACTTGCAATGACCCTGCTGCACCGGGGAGTCAGGCAGCGGATCAAGTGGCATGGGGACAGCCACACCCCGCCAGATGCACCAGCAGAATAAGGTCAACCACACAATGAGGCCCAGTGTAACCTGCCCACTGCATCACACCCACCCCCTGTGGGGACACCCATACACACCTGCATGGACACCGTGGGTACAGCCTTGACCATCCACACCGGCTCCCCCCACCGTAACCAGCACCTGAGAACCCTGATGAACACCTCATAGTCAGCCTGTACTGCCAAGTGAAAAAAACATAATCTCTGACACAGACACTGGGCACCCTGGCATTGAGTACTGGATGTGTTCCTGCTGTGCTACCAGTGCCACCACAGCACAACACTGGTAGCCCTCATCTGCATGCATACATGGGCACCCACCCATCCAATGGGGGGTGCATGTCCCTTACATGACCCTGCCAGCCCTACCATGAACCCCCCACACACATACTGGGCATGCAACCGGGTCACTCATCGACTCCAGGCACGCTCCCCCCAATACCCCACTCAACACCCCCCAATGGCCTGCATATGGGCAGACCGGCATGCCACTACCCACAGCCAAATGTGGGTATACATGGCAGCAGAACCAGTACAGCTGTGTTGCATGTGCCACCTGCACAGTGCCTGCAGCTGTGGCCACACAACACAGGCATGAGTGCGGCAAACCATGCAGCACTGCATGTCCCACAATGTGATGCTGTACCATGTTGCATGTTACTGGCCAATTGTTAGCCAGGTTGGTCACTGACATCATGCCTTTCATTGACCCACAGGCACATCATCTGACACGGACGACGGCCAACCAGATACATCAAGGGGCACCAGACGTGCAAGGCAGACGTCACAATGCCTGTCAACTTCCCGTGACACTTTATCCAGCACTGTGCACATCACAACTTCCACCATGCACCAAGCAGCCCTTGTGGCGGACACCCCAGCTGCCACTGTGCAACAGACAGCCCTTGTGGAGATACCCCTGCTGACACTGTGCATCAGGCAGCCCGTGTGGCGGGCACCCCAGCTGCCATGGACCACCTAGCAGTAGCCGCTGTGGCACAAGCACACACAAGGGGAATGGCATGGGGACAAGCACCACCCTCACCACATGAGCCTGACTACCATGGCACTGATAGTAGTGATGTGGATGCAGCTGGAGAGGCTGGACTTGACACAGGGGACGACACCAATCACACCCCAGATGTGGGGGAGCCATTCAGCCCCATGGGCCTATGAAGCCCACAGCGCTCACCCTACCCCTCTGTCAGGGAAATGAATGCACGTCTCAGACGCATGAAGGAGCATCAACACATCCTCACTGCCCTGGTGCAGCAGCACCTGGAGGAGTTCCGCCTTATGAGGGAAAGCAACCAGGCCATTGGACGTTGATGTGTCTGTGCACTTGGCCAGTGAACTGCGGCCACTGTATATTTGGTCAGGAGGGTCCGTGAGGGGAACAGCTTTCAGTCCACAATAGCAGAGACAATGGCACTGGCCCTCCAAGCATGCATGAGCCGACGTGTCAGCGACCACACACCATTGGCCTCCTCCAGCTCCATGCCTGTGAGCTCCCAACCAGGCACCCTTAGGAGGCAATCCATGCACCTGTATGGCATGGCAGACAAGTCCACAC
Organism: Ambystoma mexicanum; assembly: GCF_040938575.1. NCBI lineage: Eukaryota > Metazoa > Chordata > Amphibia > Caudata > Ambystomatidae > Ambystoma > Ambystoma mexicanum. The sequence goes on from NC_090930.1 coordinate 322,772,957, forward strand.
ATGGTGCCAAGCGTGGTTGCAAGTAGGGCATAACCATGGACATGCCAAGATCAAACATGGCCAGTGAACACTTGAACCACGTGTGACTAGTTGAGGAGGGGGAGGGGAGAGGGAAGTTTGGGAGGGGTGGGGGGGACATTTGGGGATGTGGAGGGAAAGTTGGGGCGGGGGTGCGGGTAGGGATATTTGGGAGGTGTTAATGGGCCACCTGCCATTACAATACTTCGATACAATACACTTGGTTCTGCATACAAATCACGACTGGGCATTCTGTGTTTCATTTCATGTGCTCAAAAGTATGTGCCACCAATTCTGCACCATGTGGTTGTGACTAATGCCCAAGAAGTTGTGTATTAGTGCATCACATGCATGTTGTCCATCCATGGCCTCCCGACAGGGTCACAATGGATTCCCGTCATCGTCGTCATCGCCATCCTCCTCCACAGCAGGGCGCATGTCTGCGCGCAGTGCAATGTTGCGTTTAATAGACATATTATGCAATATTGCACAGGCCAGGATGATCTTGCCCACCTTTATGGGGCTATACATAAGGGCACCACCGGATCTGCTGATGCAGCCGAACCTTTCCTTGAACAATCCAAATGTCTGTTTGATAGTGTCCCATGTAAGCATATGTGCACAGTTCTAAGCTTCTTCATGCATGTCCCGTGGCCGTCTGACGGGTGTCATCAGCCATGGCGTGAGGGGGTATCCAGCCTCATCTGCATGGGAGTGACAGAAGGGGGATGGAATCCTTGTGATGCCAATTTCATGTCAGTGAAGTGTGCATCTACTCATACCCACATTTACTTAGCACAAGATGTAGCAAATGAAAATGGCCTTGAATGCTGCTATGTGTATGTTTTTTGGTATGGAAACAAGAGTGCAAGGCTGCCTACTAGGATCTGGTATGGTGCTACCAATCTTGCAGCAGCTCCCAAGACGCCTGACACTGCTGTGCGCTTCTGCCGCAGTAGGCATTGTGCTCGCCGGAGCACCAGCAACATTTACAACAGTGCCAATCGTCCCGTGTCCATATTCCCATTGCGTACTATGGCACTCCATGGTAAGGGGGCTTGCATTTAACCGGCACCTGGCATCCTGGCCTCCACCGACTTGTAATGGCCCTGTCGCACTGGTAAGCCAGGTGCATGTAAGGTTTTTAGAGTCTGACAGAACCCCGGCAGGGGCATGGCCGAGCTTCCTGCAAGCCTCCTGATGTGGCCCATATGCAGGTTCCCTTTGATGTATCTCACACATTGCTGCCCAATTCCACTGCTTTGTTCGTTCATGTTGTGTGTATTGTTTGCTTCACCATGCCAATCTTCTGAGTGCTCATGTGACAATTTGCATGTCTGCGATCACAGGTACGATTTGTTGCATGATGGCATACTGATGTGCATCGATTTGGGATATGGGTACATGTGTGCAGTGATACGTTTATCCTTCATCACACATGATGCAGCATGGGTATGGTTTTCATTCATTGTCAGAATTGGGTACTGTTTGAGGTGGGTGTATGCACTCTAATGTGAAATTGGTGCTCGCTGCACAGTTGTGTAGGGAATGGTGGGTTGTCGATTGGCATGGCGACAATTGCCTTGGTCCCTATGCAGGGTTGTTGACTGGGTGGTTTGGAGTCACGTTTGTTGTCACTGATTCTCACATGCCTTGCCATATTGTCCTATGCCTCCATGTCCTCCTTCTATGCTCATTGTGTCAGCCCATACGGTGTCCATTAATATGTCGTACCATGCTCGTCACTGCCATTCATTCCTGTGTGCCACATTCAGGTTCACATACATGTCACATGCATATGGGCATGTGCTCCTATGACAGGCTTGAGTACTGGCTACATGTTGTGGGGTTCACTGCTGGTGGTGTGTAGGATTTCATTCAATTGATTTGTCTGTGATGCAGGTGGTGTGGGATGTGCACAGTCTTGGTTATTGGGTGTGATCTTTATGCCCATTTGGTACATGCATTCCATGCCTTTGAAATCAGGAATGCTATTCATGTTTATTAGGCTGCATTTGGCCTATGCTCTGCTGACTGTGCATCTACCCCCCCTCACTGCACAGAGGCCATGCATTGGTCAGTCTACTCATCCAACAGCCAGGTGCACTCTGATGAGTGCCTATTAATCCCCCCCCACTACACAGAGGCCATGCATTGGTCATTCTACTCACCCAACAGCCAGGTGCAACCCCCACTACACAGAGGCCATGCATTGGTCCTCCTATTCACCCAATAGCCAGGTGCACTCTGGTGAGTGCCTATTAACCCCCCCCCCACTACACAGAGATCATGCGTTGGTCATTCTACTCATTCAACAGCCAGGTGTGCTCTCCGCTCTGCCTTGCCATGTACCCTGGCAGCGTGTAGTTCCTCAGTACCATTGAGTCATGGGTGGATCGGGGAAATGGGGCGCAACAATGGGTGATGAGGTATTCAGCATCACAGACCATCTGCACATTGAGGGAGTGGAATTGTTTCCGGTTTTGATACACTGCCTCAATGGCCACCAGCTCCACATGGGTGCAATCGAACGCACCAATGACATTGGGCATGCCTGCCAAAGCATGGAAGCACACTTTGGTGGCATTCACCTCGGTAGGGGTTCGGGGTAGGACGATGTGGGATGCCACATGGCATAGGAGTGCATACAGGACCTGTAACAGGGCTATTGAGAAACAGGGTTGTGAGAGCCCATGCAACTCACCCACAGTGTGTTGGTATGTGCCGGTTGCCAGGAAGTGCAGTACCAACACTATCTTCAGCAAGGGGGGAATACAGTCCATATATTTATCAGGCTGATGATGTCGTCATGTATCAGGGTGACAATTGATGTAATGGTCTCCCTGTCAAGCCGTGCAGGGTGTGAATTTGGCTTGGGGTCATGTTCCAGGGTATGGCCCTGATGTGGGGTATTGGTGGCTACCTGGGGGGTGCTACCTGCTGGCCATTGATGCTCTGCATGGCCAACTGGTTCCTCATTCGCCTCCTGCACCTCCGCCACCTCCTCTGCCTCTCTGCTGCTTTATCCTTAATCCCTCCTTACAGGTTCCTCAGCCCAATTGCTGCTACAGCGACTGCCAGCGTGGTTATGTTGGGAGGGGGATTGGTGTGGGTGTGGTCCTTTTGTTACATTCCCAGTGGTCAATGGTGTGCAGCTGGGCTGATCATGGACACCTGGGGCCTGTTGCTGCTCACCTGGAACGGTTTAACTCCTGGTCTGTGGTGCCGGTCTTACAGGTGCGGTATAGAGGTGCCACCGCCATTATTATGGCAGTGTTTCTGTGTAGGCAGTGCTCAGAATTGGCCCATACTAACGCTGTGCCTGGACAGACAGCTGCAGACTGGCCTACACAGCGGCTTGGGATCAGGAGTCATTGGGCCTCATTACACGGATGGCGGTAAGGATTTACAGGTATCGGTAAAATACCGGTACCGGTAAATCCTTACCGCCTTACTACGAGGTCCCTTTGCGGGTTGGGGGATTTAACGCCTGCTTTTTGCAGGCGTTAAAAACCAACCCGCAAAGGGACCCAGGGAGCTAATTACGGTACCGCAATTTGCGGTACCGTAATTAGCGCCTTCCCCATTCCCATTATGCCCTATGGGGCAAAAATGGGAATGGGGAAGGGCAATGGTGGAAGGGGGAATTACCGCCCAGCCAACCTTGGAATGGGGTGGTAATTCCCCTTTCCGCCAAGGCAGTGCCGGTATTTTACCGGCATGAACCATGGCGCTAATAGCGCCATGGTTCTCCGCCATCCGTGTAATGAGGCCCATTGTCTCAATGCTGGTTGGCGCATCTGGAGTCCTGGTAGAGCCATCTCAGACGGCGTTCGCGACAGCAGCGTAACAACAGTCAACGGTGCAGTCAGTTGCAGCTCGAGGGCCTTGACTGGCTCGAAAGTGTCCTTTTAGGCGGACATCAGTGGATGCTTATCAATGCACTCCTCCTAACTTCTTCACTGGGCTTGTGTCATCCTTTAAGGTGGACGGCGCAAAGCTACGGAGAGTGATGCAGGCAATTGCCTTGTCCTTGGTTTGGTTCAGAGACTCTCTGAAATTTCCCACCTAGGAAGCTTGCTGCAGAGCCTGGTAGGGAACACTGGGTGCTGGCTGGGTATCAGTTCTGGAGCTTCTGGAGAGTCCTCTGGATTCAATATCTCACTTTGTTCTCTGGGAGATGTTTAGAGGCGGAATCCTGCTTCCCTCTTGGAAATCCTGGCCTTCTTTCACTGGTGGAAGACATAAGGCAGACTGTACTTTCAGCCAGGGTGCAATGCTGTTCCTTGCAAAGCATTCAGATAATCTCCCACAAGAGGGGCTCAGCTTTTTTTTTAAAGCCAAATGGGCACAGTGACTGGTGTAGGTTAAGCCTAACCTTAAAGAACCAATCCTGGGCCCCCACCAACAATACCCTGTATGCATGAGGTCATAACCAGAGTGCTTTGTAACAAGAAAGATAAAGGGGTCAAAACATGTAATACTAAGTGGTATTCAATAAAAAGACAGAAAAAAAAACGAACGCAAGAAAATGCCAAATTCGCCACTGTGGAAAAGACTGTGTCCCCCGCATCCCTTACTCGACATTAATGGAATTTGGGGGTGGTGGGGGTGTCCCCTGCAACCCTAAAAAGGGAAGGGGGGACAAATAAAGTTTTTTAAAAAGTACCCTGCGACAGAAGTTCTGCCTCTCAATGGTGAGGCGGAACTAGTGTTGTAGGGATAGAGCCGTGCAGAGGAGCAGTAGGTAAGTCGACAGCAGAGATAAGTTTGGATGGTAGGGAGTGGAGGGTGGGGGCATAGCGTGCAGAGGGTGATGTGCGTGATTATTCTGTTACGGGCATGTCAAATTTGTGATTTTATAATTTGACATTTTCATGTACGAAATAACTGCGTACATCCATACTAAGTCCCACCCATCTTCCTGTCTGTTGTGGATCAAAGGGTCTCTCTGGTTAATTGAGCTCTCTGTGGTTCCTGATTAAAGCGACAGGTCTCCCTTGAAGCTGTGATGGGAACAGAATTCCTGGCACCGTCAATGCACATACTCATACCGTGTATGGGGTCCACCTGCAAGGTTTGCCTACTGTAATAGGGCCTCATTACAACCCTGGCGGTAGCGTGATAACAGCGCCGGTAGTGCTGCTGATGCCGTTATCACTCTACCGCCACATTACGAGTCCTGTTATTAACGGGACCATTGTTGCCATCCTCCCCATTCCTATTGAGCCCTATAGGGCCTCAAATGGGAAAGTGGATGTACCAGGTCCGGGTCCCGCAAATGGGAATTACCGGGCCCACAAAGGTCAGAATGGCCCGGTAATTCCCATTTTTCAGGACCCGGACCCGAGTTTGGAGGTAGCCATGCTGGTAAAAAAGGCAGGCTACCTCTAAACTCGTAATGAGGCCCATTGTCCCAGACATGACAGATCTTGGTCATTGGTACTTTATGGCACAGTGCATATGAAAGGGGTGTTGGGGTTTCCTCTCTCCTTTGTTTAGCCTTTGCAGCAAGGCCCCACGTGGGCTTGTTTGAATTAAACTCTGATTAGTATGCAATGCTGCCACCAGCAGCAGAACTTAAACAAAGAAAAAGGGCGGATCCTTGGAGCCTTTGTTAGTTAATTAGGCTGGCCATGGCAGGAGGAAGGATTGGCTCTCCCCCTTCTGAGATGACAGGTGTAATCCTGGATTTCATATCCCAACTAAATATGACAGGGGGATAGTGCCTGTAGGCTGTGTCCACCCAAAGTACACAGGTCTATGCTTTTGTCATGCACTGAGAATTGAAAAATGTGTGCGGATTAGTCCCACACATATTCCGGATGTTGATCTACCATCATTCAATTTCATATAACATTTTTAGAAAAGCCCAGCTGGGCACACAACCATTCCTCTCAGCCGCTTCATGCGCTCAACACCTCCAATCTTTCAAAGCCAAGATTATGTGAGATACCAAACTGCTTTAAATACATATGCACCCAATAAACACAGCAATCACCTATGATCCAAAGAGTTGCCATGCTTTCAGCAATGCAAACAAGAAATTAAGCACTTGCTGCTCTTTTTTATCCAGCTGAATTCCTACTGTATAAACACCACAACATATTTTCTGAGCCGTCTCATGTCCAGTGTCTGTGCGCGCCAGAGTCCTTTTTCCCTGCAGGGCTTGGTAAAAGTCCTCAAATCGTGCCTGCGATCCTTCCACAAAAAAACACATCCATTTGCAGACATCGGCTGAGAGGCACAAGTCATCTCTCCTTCTTTTTACCCTGATTTCTCACTCAGATTGGCTGCATGGATGCAGTCACAGAGCCATCCACCAATGGCATCCACAAACCCTCGATCTAACCTTCTCACCTCAGCTCAACAGTTCAGATGTACCTTTCAAATATGAGAGCGCATTTGTGTAAGATTCAGAGCATGATCTACCACAAGCTATGTTTCAAACTTTTACGGATTTCTACTTACAGGATATACAGCTATCAACATCTAAGAAGACATCCTATAGTTATGTGTTCATTTTCAAACATAATAAAGTATTCTAATCCAATATAGTAGATAAATGAACACTGCGTAATATGGGACAACTATACTTTCGATGCTATATGCACAATTAATATTTTCAATCTATAACGTCTAACTGCATACAGAACTTTCTTAAAACTACAAATAATATACAACCAGTGTGCCATCACTTTCTAGCACTGCTTATAAAACGTTATACTACAATTTAATATTCCACCTTGCTTATGATGTGACTTCAAATATAAAAAAGTGTTGTGCTTCAAAAATGATTGCCCGCAGCACCCTTCCCAATGTTTTTATCATTGCTTTTTGGCGGAGTGGCTGCAGAGTGGCAGTCTCTGCACTGCTTCCTACGTGCTTCCTGGTGACTGTGTGTTTTGCAGTCTTTCTACACTGCCTGCTAAACTGAGGGCGGACTTCCATCAAAAACCCTCTTTTCCCGCGGAGCGGCCGTGGAGCGGCTGCAGAGTGGCAGTCTCTGCAGTGCTTCCTCCATGCTTTCTGGTGACTGTGTGTTTTGCAGTCTTTCTACACTGCCTGCTAAACTGAGGGCGGACTTCCATCAAAAACCCTCTTTTCCCGCGGAGCGGCCGCGGAGTGGCTGCAGAGTGGCAGTCTCTGCAGTGCTTCCTACGTGCTTCCTGGTGACTGTGTGTTTTGCACTCTTTCTACACTGCCTGCTAAACTGAGGCGGACTTCCATCAAAAACCCTCTTTTCCTGCGGAGCGGCTGCGGAGTGGCTGCAGAGTGGCAGTCTCTGCAGTCTATGGCAGCTAAGGTAGCTAGAGCTACAAACAGGAAGGCTAGCGTCCTTTCGGCCCCGGCCCCTGCCAAACAGCTACAGCTGCCTTTTTACCCAGTAGACCTTTCCACCATTCAGTCCGAGGTGAAGGGTCCGCGTCTACGAAGTGCCAACAAGGAGATGACCCATCCGGGGATATGTTTGTCTCCCTGTGGTCGAGAGGCGGATCTTCCAGCAGTGCGGCAGGTGCCCCGCACTACTATTGACCTCCGGCTCCGCTCGCTCGAAGACTTGGAAGACTCAGAACATTTGGAACCCCATCGCGACACTCGGCGGCCTGTCCTGCTCGAGCGCCTCACGCTCGCTTGCCGCCCCTCGCCGTGTGAGCTGGGTCCAGCGTCGCCCCTCGGAGGAGAGGAAACGCCGCCTACAAACGGTGAGGGGGTGCATGGGGACCGGGGGGTAGCACAGGGAGACGAGGCGACCTTGAACGGGCTGCACAGTTTGACTTTTCACCTGTTGTGTGGGCGGCTCCTGCGATCACATCCCAATCTCTGCCCATATCAGCCGCCGCCTCCTCCGTAATGGAGGGACTTTTAGATCAAGCTGCGGAGGAGGAACCACTCACCTTGCCAAATACAGTAAACACAAATGGAGGCCCAAACATCATCACAGTGGCCCCAATTCTGCACCACCTTAGCGCAAAGCTGGTGGAGGATCTGAAGGGGGGGATTTCACCCACGTCTGACCAGAGAGAGGGGGGGGCCGAGCAGAAAGTGTCACCTGAGAAATTGGTGCCGACAGAGCAAATTGAGTCCGATCGGTCTCCAATGTCCCCGAGAAATCCAGCAAAGGGCAGAAATACAAAACCATTGCATGCTTCTACGAACGCCCTCCATCAAAAGAAAAAGGCAGCACCCGCACGCAGAAAACGTTGCGCCCATCAGCGACAAAAACCAGGACTTAAAGCTCAGTCGACTCTACGTTCAAGACCCCCCAAAAAAATGGAAAGTGTACAGAAATCTCCCCAAAAGGGGGTCTCGACCTTGTCGGCGACTAGTAACACATTTTTTGCAAATTTCCTAAAAAAGAAACCAACAGTCTCGGAGGAACTCTCGGATGCCGAGATTCTTAACGCAGTGCTAAATCAAACAACTGCGCCAAAATGTGGGAGAACCATCGCTGAGGGCCCAGCCTTCTCGCTGGAACCAGCCCGTTTCTTATTCTCCAATATGGTACCCGATGCTAGAGTCAGATGGCATTTTGGCTCACCGCAACCCAGAGCCTCCCGCCTAGCAAATCTACAAACAGCCGAAACAACAGGGAGGAGGATACTAATTCTTCTCTTCTGAGACGCTCTGAGACGCCCGAGAAGGTCACTTCAAATCAAAGTTCACAAGCCGGGGGGCCAGTCGTCTCTCCCCGTGCACCGATGGCCCCACCATCTTTACCTACGATTGTACCAGGGAACATGGGTTTCCAGCAACCTTTGGAAAAAGTCAGAAACGTTCAAAAAGACTCGGAGTGCAGGCCGCTCGGCTTGCCCCCATCTGTACCGGAGCAGCAAATAAAAGAAGTTGTGATTGCCGATTCAGCACGGGCCCCTCCTTCCTTGGGGACATCTGGGTACGCTGATCAGACAAGTCCAGAGGCTCCTCCTCAAATCCTGCGAGTGCAAGAACCCGATACCAGAGAAACTGAAAGGTCGAGGATGGCTTCGTGGCTTCAGTCCCCGTTAGCCCGGCCCCAAACGGAGTCTCAGTAGGGGCTCAAAAGTCAAGCTCTCAGACCACACCTAGTCCTATGAGAACTCGATGTACAAGTGAGCGGCCAAGTAACCCTCCAAATGACTCCCCATCAAAGAAGACCGACAAAAGGTTAATTATATCCACAGTAACATTGGCTATGGCGCCCTTCTGTAAACTATACGAGTCAATAAACGACTCATTGAAAGACCACACCTCCATCATAGCTATGATGAACAGTCTTTTGATCTTCCTAGAAGGGTATATAAAATCGCTCAATAACAAAATGGAAAAACGCTCAATGGACGAGCTGCCTTCACTAGCTCGAGATGGTGCTGAAATTCCCAGAAGCTTGAGCCCAAATAGACCAACACAAGCCCCACTATTTGACGCCTGCGCCCAGACCCCAAAGGGGTGGCCGACTCCTCTATCCACGGAAGCATCAGGGGCAGGTCTCTTTGAGAGAGGCACCACGGGGAAGAAACAAAAGAAGACAAATGTTACCCCAAATGATGCTATTTGCAACGAAAACCTCTCCATCTTATCAGAGATCGATCCGACTAATGAAACTAAAGGAAAAGAAAAAACTCCTGCAAATAAAGGACATGAGAGTCTCCAAACTGGGAAAGCAGAAAACTTTACCTCCATTCAATCAAATGGTACCCAAGAGGAGTTCCACATAAAGAAAGCGGGCCCTCGTATCTGGACGGAGAACCACCCTTGCCCAAAACCATCAGAATTATCTGCTCTGCAGGACAACTCACACAGAAGAAGAGGAGAACCTGTCAGAGGCAGTCCAAAAGGAGCAAAGGTGTCAGGCCCCGAAGTGGTCGAAGAGCAGCTAAACCTCAGCGTCTATTCGTGGAAAACGAATTCTGCCTCATCCCCCGTTCTTGAAAACGCCTCTACAGTGCGATGGGTACACGCAACTCGGGTCAAACGGCCATCAGAAAGGCAAATACACCCAGAAACTTCCAAAAAGGAAAACAGGACTAGAAACACTTTCAAATCCAGTCCTAAGCAAACTCCCCTGACAGTGGCTCACCTACCCAAAACTGAACGTAGCTTTAAGATTGAACAATTGCCGGACAATAAGAAATATGTGGTACTAAACAGAGGCTTCGTGCTACAACTTTTTAAATGTGTTTCATCGCTCAGACGTGTGGACACTAAAGATCTTGCACGAGTTGAGCCTTTTCATGAAGGGAAAATCGCTAGTGCATACCTCTATGTCCACACAAACTGGGCAAAAATCAGGATCTCGGAAGAAGCCGAAAACCTACTGAAGCTGGGGTTCGACCTGTTCGAACTTGAAGAGAGCGCTGATTCCATCTCAAAAAGGAAAACATCTGAGACGGTTCGGTCCAAAAAATCTTCTCTCCTCACGAAATCAAGCGACAAACTGGAATTGCCCCAGAGAAACACAGAGCGGACGCGCCAGAAACAACAATTCCCAACCAAAGATCAACTTTCCCCGGCCAGTAACACACGGAGCATGTCTCTGAGTCCTCGCCTGGAAACAGTAACTTATTCACCTGTGAAAGAAGTGCAACGAAGTCAACCAGTCTATAAAGATCCCCGGGGAATAGGAAGAGTCCCGGCAGGTCCCACGTTAAAAATCCAGCGCATCGTTACTCAATCTTTTAAAGCAAACGATCCAGGCCTTCAACAACCCTCTAAACCTGCCCCTTTAGCGCAACTATGGGCTTGGCTACCGAAGGCCCTGACGCTTAGCAAGAATAAATAGCAATCCGTCAAATACCCCTGCGCTCCCCTTTCTACCAGACATGTTGCTGGGAAAGGAGAGCTATCCCTGGGGTCATAGAGCACATGTGGATTTCAACACTTGACAAAGAAAGGAGACCTAAACCTTGGAGGTTTTGATATAATCTGTTTACAAGAGTCCTGGATGACAGCACGCCCAGTCATGGACGGATACGACATTGCCTGCGCTCCAGCAATTAAAGGTATTTTTGGCCGGCCATCATCCGGTATCATAACAGCCATTCGCTGAGGCTGTGGATTACATCTAAAGAAAATACTGCATTCCACTACTTACCTTCTAGCCCTGATTGGAGAGACCATTGATGAAGCTCTCGTAAACTGTCCAGAGGCCTTGTTAATCCTCTGCGGCGATCTTAATGCCACCTGGTCCCCGCAGGAGACAGTCTCTTCCGCTATACCTCCCCCATCGCCTAGGAAAAGACGTGGATCAAAGTGGCTGACCTTGATGTCCTCTAGAGACCTGCTCTGTGCCGGCGAATTGTTCTCCAGAGACAACAGACCACCGACTTGGGAATGAGGTAACTCTCAAGCGGATATTGACCACATCTTCGTAAGCAGGCCACTGGCAACTTTAACCTGCTCATTTGATGTCCTAAAGTCTACAGCCAGTGATCACAACCTGCTGGCCCTAAAGTGGAAGAGCCGTCCAAAGGAGAATCTACACATGACCGCGCAAGTGGAGACAAATAACCAGCAAAACCGCCTAAAACTCTCGGCGGCTTCAATTCTAAAATTACAGGACTACTATCAAAAAAAAGGAATTGACCTTTGTAAACAGCAAGCCCCTCTAGTACCAGACTATCAACCTCTACTGGTACCATTTATATCAAAATCAAACAGCTCTGGACGCAGAAACCAACCTCACCAACACAAGTGCAGCCGTGAACTAGTGGAAAAAAGGCGATTAGTGAGGAAAGTGCAAAGAAAGCTCCGCATTTATCCATCTCCAGAAAATCAAGACAGCTTAACAAAGATCAAGAAAGACTACAAAAAAAAACCTGGATCAGACAACACAGGCTCCATCTATATCAACTGGACGCGGAAACTATGTTGAAGCTGGTCTCTGGCTATCATCCACGGTTGTTTTGGCCCTGTTAAGATCTTCATCTGCCCCACTGGAAACGGCTCAAATCAATCCAATAAGCGAGGCAGAGTGGACAAATTTCTACAAAAATCTGTTCCAGTCACCGTTGCCCAAATTCCTCTCGAAATCGACACCAAATTGGAGTCCTGGGCTGATTTGAGCGACAAAGCAGAAATAACAAAGGTCCTCCAAAGGCTCAAACCATTGTGAGCCCCGGGCCCGGACGGTATCACCAACTTTGACTTAAAAAAAAATGTAAAAGAATGGACATCATTGATCAGTGAGATTTTCAAACGCTGTAAACAATCCATACAAATTCCGGCGTCATGGACCACATCTATTGTGGTGCCCATATTCAAAAAAGGGCGAAAGGAAGATCAAAAAACTACCGCCCTATAGCGCTACTTGATACCATCGGCAAAGTTTTTGGGGCACTACTTTTACAACATTTCCAGTGATGGGCAAAGCACGCTGTGTGTGCCGACCCGTTTCAAACGGGCTTCACCAAAGATAATGGGACGGTGACTAACATCCTGTTTCTTAGCGCTTTAAAAAGCAAAGTTCTTGGAGGTGGGCCACGCTTCTTCCTTGCATTTGTAGATCTGGCACAAGCCTTTAATCAGGTAAACAGAGCGAAATTGTGGGGAAAGCTGAGACTCTGGAACTGTCCAACTGACATCCTTCAACCGATCCAAGCGCTCCACAAAGACACTAAGCTCCGCGTAAAGCTGAACCAAGCGGGTTTGTTGTTAGCGGAAATTTCTGTGGAAAGAGGGGTAAAACAGGGCTGTCCATTAGCCCCGGCCCTCTTCATCACATATCTTGGTGACTTCAAGGAATCTGAACTACCCATTCGTTCTTTCTTCCCATTGATGGGAAGACAGAAAACTACAAGGTTATTTTACGCAGACAACCTTATACTAATGGACTTGACTCCGATTGGCCTCCAGCGCCAGTTAGACAACCTGGCTACTTACACCAGAGAAAACAATCTTACCATCAACGTATCGAAGACAAAGATCCTGGTCCTAGAAAAAAGGAAATGACCAAAAGAAAAAACGTCCTGGCATCTGGAGGGGGTCGCCCTAGAAAAAGTCCACAACTTTAAATACCTGGGAATAATGCTCGACTGTTCGAACACAAACTCAACCCTACAGAGCTCGTTAATGGCCAAGGCGACCAAATTGGCGGCACAAGCCCGCGCTCTGGATAAGAAATTTGGACAATTTTCCTTGCTCCCAGTGATCAAATTCTACCGCGCAAAAGTGGTTCCGTCCCTTACCTACGCAGCGGAAGCCCTGCCACACACACCTGGACACCTGTGGCCAAAATTAGAGGGTCATTTGTGGCGTGTGGTACTAGGCCTCCCAAAGTCCACATCAATGCCTTTAATTAGAAGAGAGCTAGGTCTTCTCTCTCTGGGAGGGACTACAGAGATCAAAGCAATGTCAATATACAGGAAAACATTGCTCCCGGATTGTCCGCAATTACTAGCCACAATACGAGCGGAAACAACAGCCGCACGCTGCAACGTGCTAAACTCTTGGGAAGCAGCGTGCAAAGCAAAACTGCTAGAAATCCAGTTCTCAGAGGACGACCTTGTCCGTTACCCTGAAAAAAATAAAAAGGAGAATGGCCAAGCTTGACTGGATTAAAACCTTGGACACTGCTACAAAAGCAAAATCAGTCAGCCACCTTCCGCCATATCAAACCAAACTGAACTCGATCCCAAACTACCTGAACAAGTTCCCTAGCAAACCAGCCAGAAACAAAGCTCTTCAGACTCATGTTGTTTCTGTGAAAACGAAGCAGAGGTGGAAACTATATGCCATTTGCTACTAAACTGCCCTGGAAAAAAAGAGATAGGCGAGAAATTTTTGTTGCCACACCTCTCAGCGTCTTATACGAAGGAAGAGGAAGTATGGTGGAGCCGCCAGATGAGCGGAGAAAGAACAACCTGGACAATTGCCACCACACAAACTCTTAAAGCTATTCTGTCAAAATGGCCAGCAGAGTCAGCTACTCAAAACCCAGTAGAGTTAGCTGCTAAATAACAACTTAAGCGACCGCAGAACTATTCTAGGAACCTGCAAAAAAAAAACTTACTGGACTTACAGAAATGTCTATCTCCATAAACGTTTCTTCACAAAAACGCTTCTCTTTCACTTCTACTCCTTCTTCCTCACTTTCACCTTTATCCTCACCGTTTCTCTGCTTTCTACTTTTCTACCTCTGCTTTCTTCTTCTGCTTGTTTCAGCTCTCTTCTCTTCCTTCTTTTCTTTCTTCTCTTCTTCGAATCAACTTCTACCACCATCACTGTTCATTTTCAGTTTTCTTTCTACTTCTACAATGTTTTGTCAAAATCATTGAATTGATTAAATCAACTAAATAAATAAAAAAATTGCTTTTTAACCTACTCCTGCTTACATTGTCACTGCTGCACATCCTACTACAAATGGCATTGTACAATTCCCTAATTGAAAACTTATCCATTACCAATCTTCAATCGAAAACATAATTAAACCTTTTATATATGCCCTACCAGGTCACAAACTATGAAATACTTCATACTACATTATAAAATACCACCTTGCTTATCATGGGACTTCACCTATAATCATTTTTCTGTGCTGCGACACTTCTTTATATTTTACAAACTTAACAACATTCTGGACCTCATTATGAGTTGGGCGGTATTCTGCCTGTAAATCTGCCAGAGTACGGCCCAACTGAATTACTCTTGCCGCCACTTGGTCTGGAAGAATTACGACTGGATTACAAGTGGCGGTGTAAATCCCCATTTTTTATGAGTCCATAGGATTCTATGGGCTTTTCAATGGTCGAATTGTAATTCTGCTGCAGTAATTCCATTGATTCCGCTGATATTTCAACAGAGAGTTGGAGGATTTACTTCCAGCACAATGCTGGATGTAAATCCTCCACTCCAGGGCCATACTTGCAGTGTGGTAGAGTGGGAATATGGGCAGTTATTCTGTTACCACCAATTTTCCCGCTGCCCATACTTGTAATGAGGTTCTATTTCCAGAAAAACAGACAATTACCCAAGAACCTACACAATGAAGCAACTTACTTCATTTCTGAAAAGTATATTGATGTAATAACATATGCCATTACAATTTTGCTAACATAATTGACCTGTGCATTACCCTGATCTGTTTCTACATTATAAAACAAGCCATTCATAATGTACTCATTGCTACAGTTCCCCCTTCCTCATCACATTAGAAGCAATCATAATCTTTTGCATTACCCCCAAACGACTTGTCCTCGTCCCAGTACACCAAGGCTCTGCAAACTAGCACTTGACAAATGATTTAGCCCAAAGTTCCCATTACCTATATATCCCTCTGCCTCATACCAGTTCCCAATCATAATCCATATTATTACACCAACACCCCTCTTCCTCTTCTCAGTACCTAATACATATCCATTTTGTTACCCCCACATTCCTTTTTCTCATCCCATTACATAATCAAAATCCTTACCATTACCACATTATCCCTCTTCCTCCTTTCATTATGCATATATACTCGTTCCTCACACTAGAGCCCAATAATAATCCATGGTATTATCCAAACTCCCACTTCCTTATCCCAATACCCAATATTAATCCATCTCACTATCCCCACACCTCTCTTCCTCATCCTTCAGTACACCAATTGTAATCAATATCATTGACAACACATCCCTCTTCCTCATCCTACTAACTGACAGTCCTCCATATCATTACCTCAACATCCCTAATCTTCATTCTAGTATCCTTTATGAATGCATGCCATTGCCCCACATCCTTCTTCACAGTACCTACTACTAATATCTTCCTAGATACCAACAATCAGTAACAACATACAATACACAATAGTGATCATATCATTACCTCCAAATCCCTCTTCGTCGTTGCAGTATGCAATAGTAATCTATGTATGCTATGATCAGTATACACCTATTGCTCCTTCCAATACACCAACAGCAATGCATAGCAAAATGATCCAATCATGATAATTTCCATTACCTGTACATCCCTCTGTCTCATCCCAGTCCTGAATCATAATCCATATCATTACTCCAACATCCCCCTGCTGATCCATTGTTACCCCCACATTCCTCTTTCTCATCTCATTACACATTCTCAATCATTACCACTTCATCCCTTTTCGTCATCCCAGTACCAACATGTATACTGGCATTACCCATTTATACATTTGCCTGATACTAGTAACCAATAGTAATATATATCATTACTCAAACACCCTCTTCCACATCCCACTACCCAATAGTCATGTATAACATTACCTCCACATCCCTCCTTCTTATTCCACTATCCAGTATTAATCCATATCATTACCCCCACATCCCTCATCCTTGTCCAAATACCCAATGCTAATCTCTTTGTAGATGCCAACCATCAATACCAACATGAAAATACACACTTTCTTTTCTCTAATAGGTACAAGAAGCCTATTAAAACTCACTTCTGTAGAACACTAAGGAAACATGGAGCAGGTAAAAACAAGGGAATGTGATACACTCACCCTCCACAAAAGCAATGTATAGAAACTGTACAAGATGGAGAAAAATTAAGTATGATCTTGCAAAGTACAACCACAATAAGCACAAACAAAAATGTTATTCCTGCATCAAAGAAAGTATACAAGTACCTCCGAAAACTTTTTCAGCAGAAAATGAACCCCCAAAAAACAAAACAGACATGGACACTGTATCTTTCAATGTCAATGTAATCCCAATAAATCATCAATTTTGCAAAATGTGTTCTGTCATAGAGTCCTCAGAAATCTCATAAAAGAATCTGAACAGTCACGTTCCTCACTTGTAAATTACCAAAGAAAACCTGAAGCACTAATTGGCACCACCTTCAAACTAAAAAGACAACTATTTATAATTATGTATATTAGTTTTAAGCAGAATGAAGCTATTAACAAAATTACTAAAAAAAACTACAAATAAAATGTCAAAACATGCACAATTTCAACATAGATATCTTTTGCAACTTCTGTGCAGGTGAATGGTGTCACACCAGTAGCACAGAACTTGAAAACAGCTCCAAGGACCTCAACCTCAAAAACACTACGTCCCCGGCTGTCTTGGCACCCAGGGTGCTGTGAGTACCAATCCAGAGGCTCAGGGACAATATGTATCCTTTTCACATGCTCTCAATGACGGGGAAGACTGGCACACAACTGCAGGGGTGCTTAAACATGGGGAGGTCCTGGGTACCACTGGGGCTGGCAGAGTGTCAGGTCTTGCTCTAGCAGCGGGTATCTCCTCAGGTTGCTGTGAGAACTACTCCAGGGACTCAAGAACAAGATAGGTACTTGTTCTTGGGCTTCCAAAAATTAGGGAGGCGGTCATATAACTATAGTGGTCCTTCAATATAGCAAAGTCCTTGGTACCACAACAACTTACTATATTTTCTTTTCTGTACAGACAAACAACAACATAGATGATCCCTTGTGAACATGGGCAATGCTTCCCAACATCCACAATATCATCCATTGTCATATTTGTCAATGGACCACACTCCAGCTCCCCTATTAAATACGTTGTTCGATTGATTCTTTAAACACCAATTTCAACCCGATATATCATCCCTTGTCACAGTACTCAGAATAAGTGTGGCTGTGGCCATGGGCTGTGACCAGATAGTTCAGGGTATGGCCGAAGGAAGTATCTGGCCACTGGCCATGGCCACAGCCACACTTACTTCCACTACTGACATACCACACTCTAGCACCCCATCACAAAAGTATTCACTTTGATTCTTCAAACACCTCCACCGTTCCAAGCCCACTGCCAATCTCAGTGCCATACGTCAATCCTTTTTCCCATAACCAATGAATACTAAAATCCAACAAACAAACACACTGATGATCACGTGTGCCCATGGTCAGTGCTTGCAAGCGTTAGTCCTATATATCATCCCCTATCATACTAGTCACAGTAAGTGTGCTTGTGGCCATGGCCAACTGCCTGCTTGAAAACATCAATCCGATATATCATACATTGTCGTAGTAGTGTAATAAAAATGCAATTTCAGCGCGGTATGATGGAACTCACTTATCAGATGCAAGAGTAGCACTGTAATAGGGGAGGGGTCCCTTTCTGATATATGTGAAATTAAAGGCTTAATAACACTAATCCATGTATGCTGGGGCACAGGTAAGTATAATCATATGTAGTGGTAGAATGAAATGCAGTAAATAGGCCCTAAAAGCTTGCTTCTGCTTTAAACACGTGCAAGCATTTTGTTTGCGGCAAAGGCTGCTGCAGCTGGTAAATTAGTGCAGAGTTTGCGATCCCAGGCTAGCACTGCAGGAAGAGCACAGTGGTTGTTACTTTTCGAGATCAACAGATTAGCACTCTCATGTTCCTCTAGCAAGTAATGAAAACATGACATTTTATAATTCAAAATCATTTATGAAATGCGATCTTCTAATGGAGCTGGCAAGAACCACAGCAGTTTCAAATCGACGCATATAACTTTTTCCCCAGGAAAAGGGTTAGAGTGTCCCCAATATGCAGCATTTGTGCAGCAGTATGTCCATAGTTCAAGGCTCTGTTGATGACATGGTGAGCAGCCGTTCTGATGAGAATCAGGGTGAGGTGAGCAGGGCAGATTATTAAAGTTCTGCTGGTCGCCTCAAATGTTTCAATGACATAGCTTTGTGCTGTGGGAATTGGGGGTGGATTGCAATGTCACAAGGCATAATTGAGGGCAGTGTGGAAAGATCTGCAAACCCATTCATTGCTTGTAATGTATGCTTTTCTATATGGGTTCAAAGTTCAAGGTCCAATCAAATTTGTGTGGGATATTTTTTCATGTCGCAAGATCGTGCATGCTAATTATTTTGTTTCATGTAAAAGTTCTTAGTGTGGGGGCATTTCTTTGACAGTGCCTTTTCATGCAGTTCTATTCTGCGATCTGTTTGAATTTGCTGTCCCAGCTGCATCTGGGGCCCTGATGAAAATTGCATTACTTGTCGCATTGGTGTACACTCCTTTTTGACTACTTTTGTAATTTTCTGGTGAGTTCTACGAGGTGACCCCCGATACTGTGGGATGTTTTAACCCACTCTGCTCTGTCCTGCGGCATCACTGTGTACTGGTGGCACCAGAATCAGCAAAATGGCAGCGAAAACCCCATGCGCACCAAAACCTAAGGAAATTGCGCTCTACCAAGCACAAGAAGATGGCTGCCAAAACTACCTTGCCTGTGTCAGTGGTGGAACGGAGACCGCACTGCTGAAACATGCCACTGGGCTGCCCACCAAGTAAAAATGGAAACTGCATGAAAGGCAGTGCTTTACTGAAGAAAACACAAAAATTGTTCTTAAATCCCTTTTTCTTGGTTGCTGAAAATACAAATACCGGTCCAAAACACCACAAAACATCCAATATCCTTGCTGGGTGTTACCCATCACCTCCTTTAAGAACTCATTATGAACCTACAATGTCATAGAAGGCGGAATCTGTCATCAAAACATCCACAGTAAAAAGTGTGCCTGCTTGTGAAAATCTGTCGAAATATGGGCACAGTACCAGTGGCCGCCTATAACAGCTGTCATTAGTTTGCATCAGAACTTTAAACTTCTGCAATTGAAATCAAATGTCTGGAAATTAAGTGACCTGTTATTAAGAGGAACCTAGGTTGTAACTATTTAATTTCCGGGGGTTTAAAAGCTGGAATAAGAGTTCTAGCTGCTTGTGTAAAAATTGCAAGTTTTTGTTTTAAACCAAGAAAAATGTAAGAAAGTGACATTGAATTTAAGCTGACTCAAAGCCACCCAAATAGTTCCACCCCCCAACCCCCAACAAAAGGCATCTCTCTCCTGATTCCCACCAAGGCCAGGAAGTCATACCTTGTGAGAATTAAATCATGGGAGGAGATCTTGGGCTGCACCAGAAAGAGACAATGGACCTTCCTTGGCTGAAAGGATATGCAGTTTGAGAAGTGTCAAGAGTGGCCTCTCCCAGAAGGAAGGGGGCGGATCGCTTCAGACCTGCCAGGAGGCAAGGAGGCGGGGACAGACGACCACTTGTGGATTCACAAAGCACAGAAAGCATATTTTTGAAAAATACTAATAAAGGACTGTGCGAAGTTGTAAAAATTATAGAATTAATAGCATTGTCAATGTGATTTTTGGGTGCACATTTTAAAAGATGCCAGAACTCTGTGAGATGTTCTGGGAAGGCACAGTGAAAATTCTGGTTTTGCAGCAAATGTATTTATGCCAGAAGCATGACATTTTCTTTCATGGCATAACGGAAAGAGACACAGACAATGAATTTAAAGTTAAACAATCGTTTATTAACCCCTTAACTGCTGAGGGTTTTCCCTCCCAGTGTTGAGCCCTTTTTTGTGATTTTGGTTTTTCACCATTCAATCCCTTGTAACTTTTTTTACATGTGATATCTGGGCCATATTTGGCCCCTTTACTTCCCACATATATGCGGTCATAATGACACCAAGGAATCCTAGTTTTTATAAGTTTATCATCAGTTTTGTGAGAGGTAGGCGATGTTTCCCTTTTTTCCAATAGGACATGCATGGACGGACGGAATGGAAGAGGAGGGTAGGAAAGCCGAGTGGGAAGACAGAAAGACATACATTTCTGAAAGGTAGACAAAATTCCAAGTTTAAGAAGGGGTCATTTGCGCAGGTCAGGCAACAAATGTGTAGGTACAATTCCCATAGTTTGGGGAAAAATTGGAAGCATGACATGAAAAAAGGTATGTGCTGTACATATTTGGACCTTCAAGGTAATGGCTCCTGTGAATATTGAGAAAAGCAATACACCACTACATTCCCTCAACTCTTCTAGTTAGGAAATCACACATTGTTTGTAATGTTTCAGAAAACAAGCATTACCACAAGCCAAAAACGGAGCCATGGTACACAGGATTTTCTTTTTTTAAATGTTTTTATTTGTTTGGTTGTTTGGCTGACAGCCTAAACAGACGTACTTAGCGTGTGAAAATAAGGAAAAGAAATGTGGTGAGGAATGGCAATCATACATTAAAAGAGCACAGATTGACCTTTTGAAACAAAAAAGCGTGCACTGCCTAAAGCAGCAACTAAATGTAGGATACATTTGGGATATCAAGGGGATGTGTAACCAAGTGCAATAGCAAATGTGTCAAAACGTTAACAAAACCAAAAGAAAACAACAAATGTTCTACCTTCCCACATTCCCACAGTTGTCCCAATGAAAATGGTACATCAAATGTGTGGGCGCAAAGGGGGAAGACTGGATTTGACTTTATGGACAATGTACAGATTTAGGCTTGGGGTGTGACAGATACTAAGAAAAATGGGGAACCCCATGCATTTCTAAAAAGAAGACACCTGTGGGAATCCACTGAGGTCTAACTTGTACAAATTGCCCTAGAATGTATTACCCACAAGGCCTGGCAATTCCAAAATTTAGAGGGAAAAACTCAATTTCCAGACATTTGCCACCAGGAAAGCACCTAAACACGCCACCAAAAACACATGTCCTACCTTCCCACAGTGCCACAGGTGCCCCGATTAAAATGATACCTTGCATGTGTGGTTGCACCTACCTGGGCACAAAGTGAAAAGGCTAAACCACTGCTATCCCCAAAGGATATGGGGAGACAACCCAAAGATTTGGGCCTGTGGTGTCGCAGCCACCAAGGAAAACAATGAACCCCATGCATTTCTGAAAAGAAGAAACTCATGGGAATACATAGAAGTCTGACTTGCGCGAATCGCCCTAGATTTTATTACCCACAACGCCTGGCAAATTCCAAAATATAGGGAAAAACGCCAATTTTCAGACATTTCCCACGACAAAACCACTGAAACACACAGGCAAAAACACATGTACCTCCGTCCCACATTTGCACAAGTGTCCCAACAAAGACCGCACCTCACATGTGTGGGAGCACCTGCCTGGGAAGAACCAAAAAAGTGTTCACCTCCACAAGTCCAACAGCAGTCCCAGGGAACCCGGCAGGGTCCTTATCCCTACTATGAGAAACCTGAATGTGTCTCCCTGGCTAGTCTCCGAGTATCTGTCACCCAGGTGGCCAGGACACAGCCATTGCTATTGGATCCAGTTCCTGGGGGTGGAACAGTGAGTCAGGATCACCTTGATGGGGTGCTCCTTGCGGAGTAGGAGTAGGACACCGATGGGTGAGACGCAGTATTACCCGTCTTTCAATACCTTTTCCCCATCCTACCACGTGGGATATTCCAAAACACTGCCCCCCTTTCCCGACATGAACACTATGATATGATATGATATGATATGATATGATATGATATGGCATTTATAACGCACCTATACACAAGTGTTTCAAGGCACGACGAGGCAAGGGAGGGGGAACAGGGGAAGACAGATAACGATCCTACTAGGCCAGGTGTCATTCAGATCGTGCAAGTGCATGGGAAGGGGGAAAGGGAAAGCGCGGGGGTGCAGGGAGAGGGGAAAGTGCAGTACATGAGAAGGTTAAGAATAAATAACGGCCAGCTAGTGGCAGGTGCAAGGTAAGTGCAGGCATATGTGCAGGTAGGGGACTGTAGGGATAAGGAAACAGTCTCCAAGTGTAGGGTTGCCAGGGAGGCAGTGCAGGTGAGCAACTGGCAGGGCCGGGCCTGTGAGCAGAGAGGGTGGCCATGTGACCAGTGCAGTTTCAGCCAGGAATCAGCAGGGCAGAGGAGGAGAGAAAGCAGAAGCAAAGAGGAAGGTTTTGAGGTGCTTCCAGAACCGGAGATGGTTCTCCTCAAGTTTCAGGGAGGCAGGAAGGCTGTTCCAGAGGGAGGCCCCTGCCGAAGAGAGAGATCTACCACCAACTCTTTGCTTGGAGAAGCGAGTGACTCTGAGGGAGTTGGAGGCGGATGAGCGAAGACCTCGGGAAGGAAGATATTTAGGAAGAGAGAGTTGAAGGTATTTCGGCTCCAGCCCCCAGAAGGCCTTGTGGACAATGCAGAGGGTTTTGAATTTGATCCTCACAGCCACTGGAAGCCAGTGCAGACATTTCAGTCCTGGAGAGATACGATCCGACACAACACGGAAGACAACAGACTAACACCATAGACGTTTACCTGACATGTTCCAATATAAGGGTCAGGCAAAGTCAGGCAATTGACCAGAGTCACACACACCAGCTGGCCCTTTTCCTTACCCACAGGGATACAAGGTGGAGCACAAGAGCACAAGACGAACAAGGCAGACCGTACAATGTAAGAGCTAACTCAGCTGGGCAGTTCAAGAGGAGGCGAAAGACAGCGAATACAAAGAGGGTGAGAAGGAGAAAAGTAACCTCGCCCTTTTCCGATCAAGGCCTGTGAAACCTCAGCAGATGGGAACATAAGACCGCGAACAATGGCCAGCGTGTGTTGCAGCAGAAGTCTGTGGTACGCAAGACCCTCCTCTGCTGATAACCAAGCCGGGGAAGGATGATGGTCTTGGTAGTACCAACCTTGACTCCAAGGATAAAGAAAGGCAAGCGGTTCATCAGAGCCGGTGAGTGGAGGGGAGAATCAATAAGAAATCGAACTGTGTTGAACTAAAAGTAGCCAATGGTTAATTTTAACTTTTAAAGATACGATTGAAGAACAAGGGTGAAAACCAGCAACAGAGGAGGCCGGCACAACATGGGTGTTCAGGCTGGAAACCCTAGGCGACTACTCGAAGTTAGAAAAACACTGTAACCAGAAGCCCTAGGGAAGAGGTGAGAAGAAGTCAACATGGTCATACAGGGGCATTGTAAAATCCTCTGCACTGTCAAAAGTCTTTTATAAGCAGACAAATGAGAAGCTAAGGCAAGTGAATCCCACACCAAGAGAAAACAAGGGAAGGGAATCCCACAATCATAAAAAGTAAAAGGAAATTGAGAAGTGGCAAGCTTGAACCTGGGGAAGGGATGCCAATCGAGAGGAGGAAAGTCTAAAGTCCCAACAAACAGTGTGTTGTCAAGAGTAAATCCAGCAGAGGGATGTCCACGAGAATGGTTTGAAAAGACATTGGGCCTCATTACACGGATGGCAGTGAACCATGGCGCTATTAGCGCCATGGTTCATGCTGGTAAAATACCGGCACCGCCTTGGTGGGGCGGTAATTCCCCCTTCCACCATTGCCCTTCCCCATTCCCATTTTTGCCCCATAGGGCTCTATGGGAATGGGGAAGGCGCTAATTATGGTACCGCAAATTGCGGTACCGTAATTAGCTCCCTGGTCCCTTTGCGGGTTGGTTTTTAACGCCTGCAAAAAGCAGGCGTTAAATTCCTCAACCCGCAAAGGGACCTTGTAGTAAGGCGGTAAGGATTTACCGGTACCGGTAAAATACCGGTACCGGTAAACCCTTACCGCCATCCGTGTAATGAGGCCCATTAAGACTGCTGAAAGTTAAAAGGTGAACTGTCTTTGTACAAAGCCATAGTGAACATTGAAGATGCAGGCTGGGAGCCGAGACAAATATTCAAAGGGGGTATGAACCCAGAAGAGGGGGTGAAGAACCATCACCCTAGAAAGAGGGACTAAGCCATAGTGAACCTGGCAGAGGGAGACTGATATTTAGGAAGGGTCTATGCCCAGAAGACGGGGCCCAGGGGTGACAAATCCTCACCTCGAGTGCAATCTGAAAGGAACTTCTGGTTTTTGTTTTGTTTTGTTTCTTTTGGAACTATCAGACCATTGGAAGCAGAATACTCAGCCACCAAAGGTTCTGGAATTGATAAAGAACTGTTTGAGGGGTCTACGCCCGGAAGAGTGGGACCAAGGTGTGAAACCATCAACCAACGTGAACTGTGGAAAATAACTTTGTGTTTGTTTGTTGGATGCATCAGGCCTCATAGGCAAGAGTCTTTTTAATGAAAAGAGACTTTACCATCGAAGAACCAGATAGCTGAAACGGAACTGTTGGCTCGTGCTGCGAAAGCTCGAGTGAGTACTGTGTTAGATGGAATGGAACTGTCGGCTCGTGCTGAGATTTTGACACAACACCACTAGGACTGCCTTATTTTTCATTTGATGGTTCAACCCATCCCTGGCCTTGGGCGGCTGTCCCTCATGTGGGTAAACCGTCCACAAGCCTAGCGGTGGATCCAGGGAGTCTCAACAGGTTCCCTGTCCTTTGCCTGAGAGAGAAGCTGTAACGCAATGTTAAGACTGATTTTCTATACTGTGGCTTGGTGGACAGATGTA
Organism: Ambystoma mexicanum; assembly: GCF_040938575.1. Taxonomy (NCBI): domain Eukaryota; kingdom Metazoa; phylum Chordata; class Amphibia; order Caudata; family Ambystomatidae; genus Ambystoma; species Ambystoma mexicanum. Next base: position 322,798,071 of record NC_090930.1, read on the forward strand.
TAGAAGGGCAACCTATATTGTGACAGGAACAACTCTGGGAAGCTGTAGCCAAACTAGGTTTGGTAGCAGTGACAGGCAGTCGACGCTAAGTTCTTCATGGGTGGTGAGTTTGTAACGGGTCCACAATGAGGTCACACAATGGGAATACAGATTACAGTAAACAGGATACATGAAAATACAGTTATTTATTCATGACCAAAACACACTATGAAAAGATTACTAACAAGTAGAGTTATCACACAAGACTATTAAACTAAATACATATATACATTCACTTTGTTATAAGGCATAATAAATACACATCAGAAACTCCTGTAAAGGAAAGGTTAAAATAGTATTATGCATAAAAGGTCCACAGAGATGATCCCTAACTAAAATTGTCCAGCCCTAAATTGCCTGCGGCCTTCTGCCCAATAGTTCATGTAAGGGTTCCACAGAAGCTCCAAAGCAGGAACAAATGCAGGTAGGGTCTCTGGTGTCCAGTGAAGGGTTCTTAGGGTTAGAGTTCAACAGTCCGATGTCTTGCGCAAGCAAGCCACAGCAAAGCCAATAATGTTAGAATTAAGCTTTATTGTAAGCCCATTGACTTATGATGGGAGTATAGGGGTATGTTAGAAGCTGTGTAACTTACCCCCGGACTACAATTCTTCCCCAGACTTGGCAGGGCAAAGGAAGATTGTCCGAGGTTGCTTTTCCAGCCATCGGAGGTTGCTTTTCCAGCCAAATGTCGCAGTCCTCAATTCACAGGGGTTGTAGGTTCGAGCTGATCTTCGGTTGATGTGTTTCACTGTTGCAAGGACTCTCGATTGAAGAATACACCACAACTCGATGCAGGACTGCTCTCAGAAGCTGGACTTGGGAAAGGTAAGTGATTTCGGATGGTGGTCACCGCAGCACAGCGACACAAAAGGAATCAGCAGCCATGGTCAGACTCTCCCTCCTATCCTAGGTGCACTTGATGCTAGGATGCCAAGATTTCGCAGGAGGTAGTCACATAGGGCTGAGTATCCCCAAATTTCAGACCGAAACTCAGTACGGTGACGCCAGCAGCACAGTAGCCCAAAAACGGAGCTGGTCAGCCACAGGATGGTTCCAAGGCACTTCCGAAGGCTTCCTTTGGCAGGGCACTGAGCAGATGTCAGGAATGGATGGTCCCTCCACTCCAAGGGTCGCAGATCCTTCACAGGATTGCTAAAGCTCAAGAGCAAGACAGGGCTCCTCCAGAACAGCTGCAGAAGTTGGTTACCGGGCCTCCTTCAGTCAGGTATCAGGTTTCTTCGTGGGTCTCCGAGCTGGGCAGCATATTTGGCTCCTTCAGGTTTCTCCAGAATCTCTGAAAAATGGGCGCAAGGGTCCTCTTCTTATCCTAAAAGACAGGTAAGAGTTGAAACTCCCACTAGACAATAGCAGGACTAGCCCACACACACACCCCAGCAGTGGTCGAATCAGGACCACTGGGGGAACATTTATGCATACCAGTCAGACACACTGAAACCAGTTTGTGGATTGGGACCAGACAATTCCCTGCCCACATCCTGCCAGCAAACGCACACAGCCCTCCAGTAGGCTGCCAAAAACTTCTGCTTTCCTGGGTACAGGAAGTCCTTATAAGGATTTCCCCACCTGTAAGGCCAGGAAGAAGGCTAAAGAACAAGATGGCAAAAGGGCAAGCCAAAAAATCTCATGACACGGCCATGTTTGACCAGTAGCCACAGTTAGTAGCCAAACGTGGTAAACAAGGTAAGGCTAAAACGAAAATTCACAGAAAGTGGGAAAAAGTCACTGCTGCCACCAGCTTATCCTTTTAGCACACCTGGAGTAACCAAAAATCCTCTGAGTGTTAGTCTAGGGCAAAACAACAATGCACTCCATTGCACTGCAGTGTAAGCTGCATTGTACAATGATAAGAAGTTACCACAAGTGACAAAAAAGTAACCAAAAGTAGTAACACAGTAACATGACTAAGGGAAGCAATCTTTCCCAGTACTGGCAGCCTGAAGGACAAGTCAGTTTCCCCATGACATACGAGCAAAGGCCACTGCAGTGAAGCATAAGGCTTCACTGTACTGCAAAAAGTACAGGTCAGATAAAAAAATAAAAGCAAAACGTTTGGGTGTTCCATAAAGACATAAGGAAAGGTGCAGCGAAGAGAAATCTTTCCAAACACCCCACACCCCCAGACTAAGGGACGGTGAAACTAATCCACCCCTGGATGGATCCTCTGTTCCTGTCAGTTATCCCTGTTGGACAGTCTATCAAAATTGCTACATTTGGGATATGGTCTATGCCCAATAGTGAAGTTCAAGGCCTGCAGACTCATGAACCACCGGACCCACTTTGGATTCTCTCTCCTAACATCTATCAACCACTTCAAAGACTTAGGGTGAGTCCGATGGAGGTAGGACCTCAACTTCCTAAGGCACCATACAATGGAAAAGCAACTCTTCTCCACCTGTGGCCAACTGAGTTATCCACTCCTAAACTGGTAGCTGACTAGACATATAGGATGTTCCACACCTTTATCATTATGCTGTGAAAGCTTTCCAACTATCCCAGTGTCATAGGCATCTGTCTGCACTAAGTAAGGTCTGGTACAATCAGGTGCCCTTAAACCAGTGCCCTGACCTAAGGAGTCTTTCAGGCCAGTGAAGGCCTTTTCACACTCTGTGGTCCAGAAGAACTCTTTAGGTCACCTATGAGTAGTGAGGGCAGTTAGAGGGACAGCTTTATTGCTTTAGCCTGCCACTTTGCTCCTGTGTTTCTCAGTGAGGCCACGAATGTCCTGGCTTGGGTAGTGGGGGGTGCCCAGTTCTGTACATGAAGTACTTCACTGACAAGAGGTTGAATCTTGTCCCCACATACACCAACATCATCCATGAGGAAGGGCAATGGCTCCAGTTCAGTTTCACACTTGGTTGTCTCGCTGAACAAATTGGCCTGATGAAGGTCCTGACACCCAGTCTCTTCAGACAGACCCAATTCCTTCCAAGTAGGGGTTGAATCTGCAATGTCATCCAGGCATGTATTGCTGAGATCCATTTTTCAATTCACGACAGGGGCAAAGCTCATTTGACAGGTGTCAGTTGCAGCCACCAATCCAGAAGTCCATACGCTGTTTCCTCCTCAGCATAGTCTGCAATGGATATGTCGCCTTGCCCTGCAGAGAGTTCATAACAGCAACTGTACCTTTCAGTACAGAACTGATCCACTAACGTGTTACCTCTTAGTGAAGAGTGTGTCTCTGTCTTGGGGACAGAATACTGAGCTCTTGTGTCCATATAGAATCCACAACTAGCTTTAACTATATTTCCTTCCAGTTCCTCAGAACTTAACTCTTGACAGCTAGAATGCTCAAACACTCTTTGTTCCAACGCAGGGTGAATCTCACACTAACTGTCAGAACGTTCTCTTGGTTCTGAGCCACCACAATACCCATACATGGTACTGTGATAAAGGGTGTCAGTGACAAGGGGGGGAGATTGGTTCAGCAAACACTCCAGCTTACCTTGCTGAAGTGGGATCAGGTGAGGAGACACTAGGTCACCCTCACTAAAGCAATGAGAAGGGCTGCTTTGGCACAGAGCAGGGAGACACACAGATTTCTCTGGCTCCCATTCCATAGCCATAAGTAGGGCTCCAAGTGTATCCCTCAAGATAAAATCCTCCATACTATTCCTAGGAAACTGCATGACAATCTTTCCAGGCTCAACAAATCCTTCAGAATAGTTCACCTTGCAAGCTGTGAAACATTGCAAGGCCCAGCCCTGGTGGTCAGGGATTTATACAGTGGGCCTCATTACGACCCAGGCGGAGGACCATGGTGCTATTAGCACCATGGTCCATGCCGGTGTCTGCCATGGCGCAATGGGGAATTACCACCCCATTCCGAGGTTGGCGGGGCGGTAATTCCCCATGCCGCCATGGCCCTTCCCCATTCCCATTTTTGCCCCATAGGGCTCAATGGGAATGGGTAAGGCGCTAATAACGGTACCGCAAATTGCGGTACCGTTATTAGCACCAAAGTCCCTTTGCGGGTCCCTAATTTAATGGCTGGAAAAACCATCCGTTAAGGTCGGGTCCTGCAAAGGGACCTCGTAATCAGGCGTTAAGGGTTTAACGGCGCCGACACCTTTTACGGCGCCGTTAAACCTTTAACGCCAGGGTCGTAATGAGGCCCAGTGAGTTTGACATGGGAAGGTCCCACCTCCTTCTCTGGGGCTCATTGAAGGCTCCAATCAAACTTAGGAGAGAACTGCCAGCTCTCTCTCAGACCATCCTCCTGTGGAGGACAGCTCATTGACACTTGACAGGTCACTTCACCATCTCTCCACTGGGTCTGACCACTACTGAGCAGAGGAGCTACCTCTGGATTTGTCATGCAGTAGGGTGTCAATGACTGACTTGCCAGTTATTCCCTGTGCACTATGAATGGAGTAAACAGCAAAGAATCTAAGGAGAAGAGTGACACATCTATTCTTTATTTGTTGTTTAAGTGTGTTTTCATTCCAACAGGGCATGTATCTCGGTGAGGAAAATGCCTATTTGGTGGCATGCTAAGATCAAGTGCATGAAGTCCATGACATCAAGAAGATACATTCCAATTTATCAAGTAATTCACACACTTTATTTATAAGCTGGAAGTTAAGGAGGGCAGATGGTATGCTCCTATTCTTCTTCAAGGCAAGTTTGAATTGCATGCTCTTGTGGACATTGAATACATTAAACCTGCCGAGGGCCGAGATTCATACAATCCCACTGAAACCCCCTTTAGTAGAACTTCATAATTTGTATGAGAAAGAATTTGGCAGGAATGGAATTATAGAATTTGAGATCAGAATTGGTTGACATCGGCTGCACATACGATCATTGTCATGGCTCCAGAGGGCTCACCTTTTTTATTTGGAAATTATTTCCTTCAGAGGCTATCACTTCTTATTGCTTGTGGGAACCAAGTCCTCTGAACCCAAACTAACCAACACATTATGCTCAAGAAAAGTGCCAAATATGTTACTCTAAATGATACTTGTCGCTAAATTGAACACTACTCCAACCAAACTGAGTGCCATCGCCAAGATAATCAAGTCCCAAACATCTCCATAATTTAATTTGAACAACAGAATGGTGTACTGACCTAGGGCCTCATTACGACCCAGGCGGTAAGTTACCCCCTGGGCCGTGACTTTACCACCATGGCGTAAACTACGTTTACGCCATGGTGGTAGGCGGACTTACCGCCCCATTCCGAGGTCGGCGGGGCGGTAAGTCCCCAATCCCCATTTACCCTTCCCCATTCCCATTTTTGCCCCATAGGGCAAAATGGGAGTGGGGAAGGCGTTAATTACGCCACCGTAAATTACGGTGGCGTAATTAACAACATGGTCCCTTAGCGCCATGGATTTTAACACCTGCTAAAAGCAGGTGTTAAATCCGCCATGGCGCTAAGGGACCTCGTACTCAGGCGGTAAGGGTCGGCGCTGTTTACGGCGCCGTAAACCCCTTACCGCCTGAGTTGTAATGAGGGCCCTAATCACAATCTTTAAAAAATCAATCTTCCTCCCAACAAAGTGTACTCCACTTTAGAAGTGAATGCCCTAAAGTTCTATACTAAAATTCAAAGTGCTACGGATGGAAATGGAGGAAACCATGTGAGCAACTTGACCGATATTCAATAGAAAGTAGTACATGCAGTCTTACCAATAAAGATCAATGGATAGAAGTATCCTCTACTCGCCCAAGTCAGTCATTACAATGGGAAAAGCTTAATCAGTTATTCATTTTTGGGCAACTGCAAAATGAACAGACTATTTCCTCTTTTAATTTAATACATGAATGGGAAGTTGGGAAGATTCCAAACACCTACTTCATAGCAGGTAAATGTTAAACATTTCAATTGGAAGCAAAACCATTCATTAGAATTGTTGGGTTGTTAGAGATGTCACTTCAAACTTGTATCTTGGAACTGACATTGTTCACCAATCCACAATTAATGTGGATGTTATTATCATCAAGGTTTAGTCCAGACTAGGGGTGACACAATGGACTTTGGCAAAATTGGACAACACCTTTTGGTCTGCTCAAGTCTATATGCTATTGAAGTCCAAGTAAAAGAAGAGGTTACCATTCCTGGAAATATCTGGCAATTTACTGTACTAATCAAAATAAAGAAAGGACTAACATTACCGAACTAAGACTTTTTTTCAATTTAAATCATATCCTCTGAAATCCAGGCTTTTCCATGCACCCAACACCATTAGTACACCTTCAAGAGTAGCCCATTTCAATATTACTGGACAATAGTGATACACAAAGTGTTACTTTGCACATGGACAGCTGCACCAAAATGGCTGCTGATTCCAAATATTTCTCAATCAATTTATGAAATGAAATTATAAGTCCAGTCTCTATTGATTGTTACGATAACATAGATGGTAAAAGATCAGAACAGGAAATATCAATACTCGACAAAGGGAATTTTGCAGTGTGTTTGTGGTGTGTTACACATGCCCCTATGGAGCGGAGGATGTTACTGGTAAGATCATGAAAGGCGAGATGGTATTTCGAGTTACTAATAACTACCTCAAAAACAAATAGCTTCCTCTTCAGGTGTGCACCATCAAGGGAAACCTTGCTACTCAATTGGAGGAACGGCTATAATTTCAACAACAGGTATGGTCAGGCTTCTGACAGATGGTAGAAAAAAAGATCAATCTGACCAATGCATGTGAAACCGGAGGATAACAACAACTGAGTGTTTCTCGTTTTCCAGAGCATTTTCTCAGTTGACTCATATGTGTGCAGGCATAACACTATTCACGCTACAACCATACTGACTAAACCTGATGTGAGTCCTATGTTTGCAAGATAAGACAGGTTGCCATCACTCATGATCACAAATGTGTCCAAACTACAGAAATTTCAATAATCTAGTACTGGGGATATTAAAAACAAATGGGCAATGGAGAATTGAACAAATGTGTCCATGTTTCATGATGGCCTCTTCCCTACATTGACCAAGTACTGGGCAAAATCCAGTGTTCAAAGGTATACTCCGGGATCAACCTGGCAAATGGATATTGGATGATGCCCTTGAGTCTAGAAGACCAGTACAAACTTACCTTTACCTTTAAGGCACAACACTACACTTGGACTGGTAAGCATTTTTGATAATGAAATTCAGTTAATTAATGTAACATCTTCTTTCTCAAGAAGACCTGGGAGAAATAGCAAACCTGGTCTATTGTGATTATTTGTTAATAGAAAGCCAAACTGTGAAAAAATAATCTGACAGAGATCGAAAATGCTCTTGCCAAGTTGCAAAAAGTAGGTGCAAAAAAGTAGGTACAAACCTGTCTTTACAGAAATGTAAATGGTGTAAAAAGAAAGTGAACTCAAAGCTCAGAAAAAGAAAAACGAGGCACTGATCAAATTAAGGGACCACACAAATCTTTGTGAATTGCAAAGTCTCTCTGGACTAACTAATTATAGCTAACAGTTCATTTAGAATTACATGGAGATCCCACAACCCTTAAGTTCTATTTAGAGATAAAGAGCCTCATTATGAGGAGGGCAGCCACGTAATGAACGGTGCCAGTAAGGGACCGGCTCTGTTCATTACGGGCCTCCACATTACGGGTCTGCTCACGGGTGGACGTAAGGACGTCTGGTCTAGACCAGACGTCCTTAGCGGCACCCGCGAGCAGTCCAGGATGCTAACAACGCGCCTGTTACTAACAGGCCCATTGTTAGCATCCTCCCCATTCCCATTGAGCCCTATGCGGGCTCAAATGGGAATGGGGATGTACCGGGTTCCCGGTCCCGAGAATGGGAATTACCGGGCCTGCCAAAGTCGACATGGCCCGGTAATTCCCTATTTTCGGGACCCCGACCGGTACCCGGTTTGCGGGTAGACATGCCACTAAAAGCGGCATGGCTACCTCCAAACTTGTAATGAGGCCTAAACTTTCAGATACCTGTCTGGCTGCAGTGCTTTATCAAAAATGTGAACAAGTCAACAATTCATTCTCCTACATGAAAGAAGAATGATTGCAAGAATGCACTCCTGCAAAGAATGTTGGTGTTTAAGAAACAACTGCCCATTTATCCATGGGGAGCACATCAGTGTTGAGAATTATAACCAACTGTTGTAATATTTGCAGACTGACTGAATGCAAGCCGCAAATGTCTGCAATTCAAAAATCACTTCTTGGATTCTGTCAATGCAAGGCGTTCTTGCGGAAGTCAGAGATGGCCAAAACAAAAAGAGTCCAATGGTTCCAGGATTGGTAGACTTACATGGATTTTCCAAAGATAACTATTTTGAAGGTGAAAGTATGAAAGTGCTGACAATATAGAGGTATACCTGCAGTATACATACAAGGTATATGAGGAAAACACGTGTCAGGGGGATATCCACACTTTGCATGGACGGGTGTTCCCACCATATTGTTGAAAATGGGTGGAAAGAATTTGTCATGTCCATTGGTAATGCTTGTTTAAATGATCTTTCTGAAACCTCTGCTGGCTACAAAAGTTTTCCCTGAGTAGTTAGGTGGCAGAGTTGATAGCAATATATCCACTAGAAAACACCAACTCATAGTACTGTTAATCACTGTGATTTATCTGATGATGCCTTCACTCCTTAACCAGTGGTAGCTTCACCCTATGTGGCCAGGGGACGGCAACTACTACCTGATCCTGACCCAGGGGGCTGTTACATGAGGGAGGACAAAATGGGGCCAGGCGACCTTTGTAGTGGTGATACACCATTGGATGAGACATGGTATCCCCCTTTCCCTTTTAGGGATACCCCTCGATTCCGCAAGCCTTGAGGGCATATTGCATTGATTCCCTTCAACCATCCACAAGACCTACTGGTGACACTTTCTAATACTCTACACATAAAACACCAAAAACTGCCTACAACTCCCCTACATCTAGAACTACTGGGACGAGGAGACTTGATGGAGTAATACATATCACCAGGAACGAGAAGCACCATATACACTCTAGCGGTTGTGAGCGTATGATAGGTGCAGGGACATTTAAAAGCTTTACCCAGCATGAAGTGGGACAACTCTATTAACCGAGGGACTGTGAGGATGTCAAGATGACTGTGGAGCTGGCAGGCTCAGGATGAAGGCAGGAGGCAGCGGACTGCAGAGGGTGGTTCACCATGTGGTGAACATGATCGTGAAGGAAGAAGAAACTTCCTAGCGCCACAGGAACCTGAATCAGCCTTAGCACCAACCTGAACATGGAGAGAGAGCCCAGAGGAAAGCTGTGAAGGACTTGGAAGCTGTTTGTTGAAGCGGGGAACCCACAGTCTGGAGGAGGGACATTGTACTGCTGTCTCCCATGTACCGCAAGGGAACCGAAGGATGCCACAAGAAAACAGGGAGTCCTAGAGAGAGAGCGAAAGGGGCATTGGGGCACTTTGGCAACACTGCTAAAGAAAGATAAAAGTGCATTAAGCAAATGAGAAGGAACATGAAATCCAATATTTCTCAAAAAAGGTTTACAGATGAATGTGAGACAAAGGCAAGTTTTCTATTGTATAAAGTCAAGTTTGTAATTGTATAAAGTAAATCAGATGAAAAGCCCTGGCATTAGAATAAACAAAGCGAAAGCAAGTTTGCAAGTGCATAAAGTAAAATCACATCAAAAGCCCTGGCAAGAGAGCAAACCGGGCAAAAGCAAGTTTGAAACTGTATAAAGTAAAATCAGATGAAAATCTCTGGCAGGAGAGTAAACCAGTCAAAAGCAAACGCTTATTTCGTTCCTTAGCCTTGCTTTATTTTTAATGTTTTAATGTTTTTTTAACTTAATTTGACTACGCTGAATTCGCCTGATATTTAGACAGGCTGTGCATGAAACAGAGCCCGTTCTATAAGAAAGCCTTTTATTTGCACTTTAAAAATATTAATTCTTTGTGAATCCATCGCTTTAAAAACTTCATATATTTTTCTCAGGACTGCATTGTACGAAATTTCCGTGTTTGCCTGATAGAACTTGTTGCTTTAGTTAGAGCAAGCGCTCTATTGTAAGAATCGTATCTGCTGTAGCAAAGAACTACAATTACCAGTAGTTTTGTAGTTCTTTTGCACGCATTTATTGACACGTCAGGCGCGTCAGCGCCGGCGCGTCTGAGACGGTTTGTGGCGGTTACTTAAAGGCCAGCCTCCCGCCCCTCAGGTTAACGCTTATTTCGTTCCTTAGCCTTGCTTTATTTTTAATGTTTTAATGTTTTTTTAACTTAATTTGACTACGCTGAATTCGCCTGATATTTAGACAGGCTGTGCATGAAACAGAGCCCGTTCTATAAGAAAGCCTTTTATTTGCACTTTAAAAATATTAATTCTTTGTGAATCCATCGCTTTAAAAACTTCATATATTTTTCTCAGGACTGCATTGTACGAAATTTCCGTGTTTGCCTGATAGAACTTGTTGCTTTAGTTAGAGCAAGCGCTCTATTGTAAGAATCGTATCTGCTGTAGCAAAGAACTACAATTACCAGTAGTTTTGTAGTTCTTTTGCACGCATTTATTGACACGTCAGGCGCGTCAGCGCCGGCGCGTCTGAGACGGTTTGTGGCGGTTCGTGGGGTGAGTACCTGTACCTGCACACCCCGATCCGCCGTTTCCAACTCCTGCTCATAGATTTCCCATGGCCTCTCGTTGCGACCTTGTGCTTTCAATTGCCCGCAGTCGTAGACTAAGGATCAATCAATGCGCACGCGATCTTTCAGAACAACGTGGTGCTCACACTCCATTACCTATGATCCCTGTCACAAACCACAGTCACAGTAAGCAGATATTACCACTGGAATCTACTGATCAATCACCCCAAAGTTCACTTAATCCTCACCCTAGGACTGCAAAAACTATATCTGCATCTGCTGGGACTGGACTGAAATACCTATTACTTAATACACGCTCCCTGGTTAAGCATTGTCATGAAGTAGCTGACCTCATTATTCAGGAAAAAGTGGATATATGCGCACTTACTGAAACATGGCTACATGACGCCGCACTCCACTCCTTATTATTGGCCACTCCAACAGGTTATTCCTTCCTCCATTCTGATAGACAGGAAAAACGTGGTGGTGGTGTGGCAGTGATCTATAGAAGTACTATCAATATACACGAATCTGTCAAACTAGTCGTGGATCAATGTGAAACTCTCTTTCTCAAACTGACCCTCTCTGCTACAATTTCTCTTAACCTTTTAGTGCTCTATAGACCACCTGTTGATACTCCCTCTTTCGAAGAACAACTGCTGGCTTTTATTGGCAATTTCTGTAAACCTCATACACCTACTATTATTCTGGGTGATATTAACCTCTGGGCTGACAATCCTTTGGACACCTCGTCCATCTCCCTAGCAGATTCCCTGCTCTCCTTATCCTTTACTCAGCACGTTAAAACCCCCACTCATATTGGCGGCAACATACTGGACTGGGTAATAGCAAAAAATGTCCCTATTATCAACATTGATGTAAAGCCATGCATCTGGTCAGATCATTTCTCCATAATCTTTCAGACCAACCACAAGTGTATTCTGAGAAAAGATAATCAGCCTACTATCCCTGTTATGTCAAGGAACCTACGTAAAGTCACCCAAGAGGCCTTTCGTACTACGGTTATTCCTCTATTACCCTCTCTAGAGATGACCATGCCACTTTGCGACTTTGTAGCTAACATAAGATCCGCACTCGATACCACTTTAGAAATACTAGCCCCTTTGAAACCCTCTAACAAAAAAAAGGTTAAAAATGCTCCCTATACCCCATTCTCAGTTGAAATTACTGAGGCCCGCTCTAAAAAACGCAAAATGGAACGACAATGGCACAAACAACCATCTGAGTCCAGTTTGTACGCCTATAAGCAGGCGCTTTTTCAGTATAAATCCCTTATTCGTTCAACAAAAGAATCGCATCTTAACTCTAGGATCTCTAAAGCCAAATCTAGCTCCAAAGAGCTTTTCGTCATTCTCCAGGAGCTTAAAGGCTGTACTACCATTTCACTGCCCACGGCAGACAGTACCTGGTGTCAAAACATCCACAACAGCTTCACCAAAAAAACTCTTACTCATCAAAACAATATTAATTCTCAGGTCAAACTATTGACTAATACCCCCTCCATTTTAGATAACATGGCTTCGCCTAATGACTCTCATGTCTTCACCTTTAAACCCGTTTCTACAGCGGAAGTTATTGACATCGTCGTAAAACTTAAACCCACATCCTGTAGGGGAGATGCCTTTCCGGCCTCCTTATTTAAAGATCATATCCACACCCTTGCCCCATGGGTCACTACCTTTGTCAACAGATCCTTCAGTGAATCATACGTCCCCGAAAACATAAAGGAAGCATGGGTTACTCCTTTGCTTAAGAAGGAAAATCTGGATCCTGCAGAGGCAGGAAACTATCGCCCAATTACTAATGTTCCCTTTTTGCTGAAAATCATAGATAAGATCGCTTATTGTCAATACCAAACTTTTGTCGAGGAACATGATATTCTAGCCTCTCAACAATCTGGGTTTCGCCCCAATCATGGGACTGAGACTGCACTGCTAGATTTGAAATCCTACATTGCTGGCCTTATTGACAAAGGACATACTGCCCTGTTATTATTATTAGACCTATCCGCCGCATTCGATTTAGTCGATCATCAACTACTGGCGGATAGACTAATCACAATCGGCAAATGTTCCCCTGAAGCCTCTGCCTGGTTCAAATCATTTTTGGGACCACGGAACATGAGAGTTACTAAGGACAATGCTCACTCCATGGCCTCCCTACTACTATGTGGTGTTCCACAGGGCTCATGTCTCTCGCCTCTTCTCTTTAACATCTACTCTCGTCTTCTCTGTGCCCTCCTGTCAGCTCTAGGAATTTACTTTGCCAACTATGCTGACGACACGCAGGTGGTTATTAAACTCACTGGTGAGTATCAAAAAGATGTTGAGCACATCAACTCAATTTTCACTGAAATCCAGAAGTGGATGGCCTTAAACTCACTGGCCCTCAACAATGCGAAAACAGAGTTGTTGATTTTAGGCACCCAGAAAAATTTGAAGAAACTAGACACAAACTACGACAACTTTCTGATTGGACAACATACAATTCCCGTATCTAAGTCAGTAAAGACCTTAGGAGTTTACTTTGACCCGCAGTTATCTTTTACCCGTCAGGCCAATTATCTCAAATCCTCGTGTCACTATTACATCCAGCTCCTATGGCAGATCCGTCCTTATCTGTCGAAAGAGAACCTTGCTCTGATTGCAGCCGCCATTGTAAACTGCAAGCTCGATTACTGCAACAGCCTTATGATCGGTACCTCCCAGGCCAACATCAAAACCTTGCAGATCATACAAAACAACGCAGCACGCGCTGTAATGGGCCTTAAGCGCAATATGCACGTCTCTGGCGCCAGGCGTAGCCTTCACTGGCTCCCTGTGAAACAGCGCTTACACCACAAAGGCCTTACTACTGTGTTTAAATACCTTCATGGCCAAGCTCCATCCTATCTCGCTACCAGGATCAAAAAGAAACCTGTCACCCGTCTCTTGCGCTCAAGTAGCAATATTGTCTTGGTTCAGCCCCCATCTATCCTAAAAAGATTTGGGGGTATTAGCTTTAATTCCTGGGCTCCAGCTCTCTGGAATGCTCTCCCTAAATACCTCTCTAATAGTGAGTCTCTGCCTATTTTCAAAAAGAAATTGAAGACCTTCCTGTTCGATAAAGGCTAGGTCCTTTTCTGCCTTCTTAGCGTAGACCTCTCGGCATCTGAACTTAATTTCCGTTATCTCCTCCCCCTTGTGCTGGCCTTACGAGGCTTAGTTATTACCAAGTCTTTATGTCTTTTTTTTTGTTTTTTTTTTCTTTAGTCCTTTGTCTGTCCATTGTTTCTTTGTTGTTTCTGTCCCTTTCCTTCTTTTGTGAGCGCCCTGAGGCCTCTGGGTTGGCGGCGCTATACAAGAATATAGATAGATAGATAGATAGATAGATAGATAGATAGATAGATAGATAGATAGATAGATAGATAGATAGATAGAATTCTACAAGTGTGTGTGTAAATCATGCAAAAACTCCTGGCAGGAAAGCATACCAAGCAAAGTCAAGTTTGCAAGACTACAAAGTAAATCATATGAAAAGCCCTGGCTGGGAAGTACACCAGGCAAAAGTCAAGTTTGCAAGTGTGCAAAACCAATCGCATAATGAAGTCCTCGCAGGGGAATACACCAGGCAAAGTCAAGTCTGAAAGCAAATTTAAACAAATCGGAAAATTACCTTACAGGTTGGGACTTACATCAAAGTTTGTTTTTGTATGCAAGTATTTTGTTGAACAAACAGCCCTAAACAAGATTCATGCTCTTAGGAGATTGAGGTGTCTTGAAGAGAAACCTGGGGAAAAGGAGTTGTTCCCTGGAATTGTGAACTGTATCCCCACGAGGAGCCTGGGGAAGCAAGTTGTCCCCTGGAACTGTGACCTTTATCCATTGGGAACTTTTGGTGTCAGAGTTATACATTTCTTTTGAACTTAAACATTTTGGCACTTACGAGACCAAAGACATTACCCTTCACATATCAGAGTTTTGTAGAATTTGAGGGCAAGGATAGGATTTCGGATTTCGGACACAGGACAGACCTTTAGCTTTGGACATGTTGACACTGGACAGACCTTTAACTTTGGTTAACATAGGGACATACCTGGTAGAGTAGGGATAGAGTAGGGATAGTGAGGCCTTTTCCAACCCCCTTTTATTTTGAGCTAGCAGAAGTACCAGTTCTTTGAACAGGTTCTCTAGACAAACATGATAACATTGATCCTGCAGGTTGCTGTTCCGATTCACTTATCGCTTTATGTGCATTTCACCCTGAAATAAACTTCACTGAGAATGGGCACATGTGGCTGGCTGACATACCCTGGAGCAGATTTTGGGGGAAGGTGAGAGTTGTTGTGCTGCTGCATACTGGGACCTTATGTGCTCTCTCCCCACCTGTTGCATCACCCTGGCATGGTGCAGTTCGTTGTGGTGCATTGCTGTCCCGATATCTTGGAAACCATGCATCCTAGGGCCTTCTTTGAGTTTTGTTCCTTGTGTCAGGACGGTTCCTTCTATGACCACATTGATATTTTTCCAATTTCAGGCAACCCTCTCATGTGTGAATGTGCTTCAATCTGGAGAAAGGGGTGGACTGTCCAAATGTCAGATTGGTGAAACGGTGTGAAATTGTATAAGGAACAATGCTTTGCCAAGCCACAAGCAAATTTTGACTTCTGCTGAAATCCAGGGAACTGGGTGTGGTGTCCAAATGTCATGTAACCAGTGATGTCCAAAAGGTCCTGAAAGGTAACTATGCAAAATTTGGTGCAGAATGGTGAAACGGTGTGGAATTGTATAAGGAACAACGCTTTGCCAAGCCACAAACACATTTTGACTTGTGTGAAATTCGGGGAACGGGTGGGGTGTCCAAATGTCATGTAGCCAGTGATGTCCAGATGTTCCTAACAGGTAACAATGCAACATTTGGTGCAGATTGTTGAATTGCTGTGGAATTGTATAAGGAACAATGTTTTGCCACCAACCCCACCACAAAAGAATTTTGACTTTTATATGTAGAGCTAAAACATTATAGCTAAAACTATGAACTCACTATGTCCGTGTCTCATTCCTGTCTTGTCACATAACTGGTTCCGATTATGTCTATAATGGCCTTGGACAGCTTCTTATTAAATGGAAGAATGAGACATGCTTTGTGAAAATAACGAACTGTTGAAAAAATGATGGATGATACAGATCATTAATGATTTGGTGGTGCCAAATTGCATTACCGTCTTTTGGAAAAAGATTAGAGGTCATTCAAACATAGAGGGTCCTGAAAAAACTTTAAATGATTTAAATGACCAATTGGTCAAACAAGAGCTCTACAAGGGGTGTGCTCGTAGATATGGAACACCTTCTGGGAAAAACCAGGTCATGGCAGCGACGAAGAAAACTTCCAGATGCACAGTGTAGTAGAGATGCTCCTGATGCAGACTTGATCACTGCTCAAAAAGCGGTTTCCATCATTGTGAATTTATACAAATTCCTAGAGGAGCTAACTAATTTTCTTCTTTCAGAACAATGCCAGGAGGGGAGGAAAGATCCCCACCTCCTAATTAGTTTCCAGAACATGTTTCACAATCCAGAGCAGACAGATGGCAAGGAAAGCAGAATCTGGTTATGACCAGTGGGTAGTGTTTACCTCATTAAGAAGCCCAATGCTCAATTATGACCATGATCCGGCAACAGTGAGACATCATGGATTTCAGAAGGGACAGGAGCTTCTACACAAGATCGCTTAATGGCCACACATAGGTCAAGAACTAAAGATCTAAAGGTGTGTCTGGTATTTGCTAAGTTGCAAATGATTTCTCCCACTCACCAGGCACAGGAATGAGTCTTCTATGAATCATGTCTGAAGAGGATGAGTATGAATACATGTTCACTTCCTCTGGGGATTCCACTTCATACGTTTGTAACTTTCATCAATGGAAGCCTTAATACTGTGGGTTACTAAATGCGCAAAATAGCACGTTATCTGTAATAAGGTGACAGTAAAAACAGGATATGTTTAAATTGTCACTTTCATTTTACCAATGCCACCTAACTCATAATGAGATAATAGTGTATCCCTTTGAATCAGAAGTGAAAATGTCTATCTGTGCCCTGCATGTGAGCACATATTTTTAATGTATCTTTATCCTCTAAACATTGTTTATGCTCCATTGTTTCTCTGAATTCCACAGATGATCCAAAATGCTCCTGCTGTACTCCACTGCGCATACATTTTGTCAATGAAGGTAGACTGACATAACATTAAGTTTGGTACCTAAAATACTGCCTGGAAATGTTACCCTTTAACTCACCACAACACTTAACTTAATACCTCTGAATGATTTCCATCTTCTAGCAGGATTTGAACAGACTTTTAAAACATTTTAATGAGCTATATTAACTAGCTATATTAACGAGATTCTGCCATTAAAGTCAGATCTGCCGAACAGTCTCAATTTCAGACAGCAGTCTACAAACTGGTGTTGGTGGCTTTTTACCCACAAGGGCCTGCCAACTTTTGGGAATATAATTGAACTTACCAGCATTCATTTAATAATAATAATTTGCTTAAAACACCCCCTGTATACTTGCTGCTGAATGAAAAGTCTAAACCCGTTTTTTGGTTATCCACTACAAACGGGGTAGCAGTCTTCAAACTATAGTCTTCAAACTGCATGAAACTGATAAATCCGTTGAAGGACACCTTCCTAAAGTAGACATGCAAAGAATCAAAGTAATTCTAAATTTTGCATAGCCCTTTTTTTGGAATAAAAATAGGAATCCCTTTGAAAGTAAAAAAGTGGTTTTCAAAGTAATTGTAAATCCAGTAGGCCTAGTGACAATATGATTAATAAATAAATATCCATCCATATCTATATGTGATTTAATATGGTGGCCTGTGGGAGTATACAGCTATACTGGCCATAACCCTTTTGATGTAATTTTTTCAGCCTGGCTTCTAGTGACATATTTAATTTTACACATTTTGTATACACTTGCCTGGGGTTGGGCTTCACCTAAAACAAGTATTGTGTCTCTCCCTCTTGTTATTTCTTTCTTCCTGGGAAGACGTGTCACCTTCGCAAGAGGACAGGATATACACCAATGGGGTTAGCAGGGGAACCAGTGCTTCAAAGGTAACAGTGCCAGGACAATGGAAAGGTCAAAGCAGGGCAGTCATTTCTGGAGTCTCTATGATATAAGGCAGACAGGCAAGAACGAGGAGTAGGCTAGGAGAGAAACTACAATCAAGAGAAGGGTTCCACCATCTTGGAATCTTTTAGGCTAAAAAGACTTCCTGTGCTCCCTCCACATTTCCCAAATATAAAGCACACTGAGACTGATATCACTTTGAAAACACCCTTGCTGCAGCACCTATGATTGGACTCTTAAAGAACGTGCCAATCTTCCATTACAAAGTAGGTACATAAAGTTGTGGGACCAGCCTCCTCTCCACTTAATCATCCTTGGACATCACAGAAGGTTTCTCCTAGAACGTTGTTGGAGTACCATCTGGCCAAATTCCTCTGCCATGGAAGATTTGAAAAGACTCCATGAAGGGAGCAAGAACTTCCTCTCACCCATGCCAAAGGGTATTTTGCACTAAATTGCTTTTGAACAAGGCTGGCTCCCTGTACACTTCTAACCAGGAACCTGCTCACACACGTGGTGACTGCCCCTGAAAGTGCTCTCTGGCAACCTTCCTGACATGTAAGGCCAGAACCAGGACTCACTTATCCCTGGACACCCTGCACTGGTTCTCACACCAATCCTGGGACAAAGGAACAACTCTGGTCCCTGCCTTGAACCGCTTGTGAGCTAATCCAGCCCAGAGATTCCCTGCCTGTCCCAAGCTTTTTCATGACACGTGCCACTGCTGCTGGTTTAATCACAACATGGGTTGGACCCAGTCAACCTGCTCAACACCTCATCAACTTAATGCCAAATGGCCACCTCAGAAAACTCCTGGACTGTAGGATCAGCACATGATATCTGCACCTATGCGCTACAAGCCGCAATGCCATCTCATGCTGTATGTATTTACGTGACTACTGTAACTAAGATATAAATATCCACTGTAACCAGCGCCACAATGCCCACGGGCTGCTGTGCACTTAACAAATGTGAATAAATAAATAAATAAATACAGAACGAGACTGAAATGTATCTGCAGTGGTTCTGTTCCCCTGACCTGGATTTAAGGGCCCTCCTGACATTTAAGACCTTACACTTTACCTTTCTAAAAGTACATATGCTTCGAACTTGTACATTGTTGCACAAACTGCCTGTCTTCAGACCCAGAGTACCCCACTTCAATGAAAATGTCCATACTTTGTGTCTTCTTTTACAAGGATAGGTTAGTACAGTTTGTATGTGAGCATGTATTTTTAGTTTGGTTAAAGTCTCCTATATTTATTTTTACATAGAAGCTTTATTGGAAATGTCCTTTTCTTTGGCATACCAGAAGTATTGTTTTTCTTTTATTTTTCTTTGCAAGCTCACGCCCCTCTGGAAGAGAATAGCCTGCACTAGGCCTATGCTACCTTAAAGAAGTGAAGGTGTACCATTCATGCTGTGCTTGTTTCACCTTTGAGATTGAGATGACTGCTGGTTGAGTAGTACTCTGGAGCTGAGGAGTTTATAAACCCCTACCCACCCATGTACTCATGCAGAGAAGTAGTCATTTCATAAGAACAGCAATGACTCGAACCACCCCAAAGGTGAGATCCGACAAGACCCGATAATCATGAACTGGCTTCAAATCACCACAAATACCCATCCAACATCTAAGACGGTAGTCCATAGGCCACAAACACAATCAGAATTCTCTGCATAACCAAAACAGACATCTACCAAAAACACAACACTCATATATACCCATGTTACACCTGGACCATGCACAAAAGCTCCTTGAAGCTAGCACATAGAACCTGTTTGCTTACAATCTCCAAGCATCAAGACAACAGCAAAGCAATCTTGCATCTCTCCCACTCTCGATCCCTAAACCTTTTAAGATCCGATCCCAGAGTTTTAAAAGAGGATGAAGATGGCAGCAGATGTGCTATAAAAAAAAACAATAAGATTACATCAAATCAGGTAACTGACTTCAATTTTCAGGAGCTGGAGTTCCACACAAGAGACTCTTATAGGTGATGCTCGTGCACTTAGTTATGTGTTCTTGCTTTATTTTAATGTAATGTGGTGTCAATCACTAGAAGGCACTGTGGTTTTGAAATGTTGATAAGAAAAAGGGGGAAATGTGAAATATTCACTGCATTGAGCAAAATAAGCATCACGCCCAAAACACTTACCCATCTCAAAACCATTTATCAAAGACGTTCATGCAGAATCCAGAAACAATCACGAAATGTATAGTTGCACACATTTCTATGGAAGAACGTCTACAATTTAGTTTAATGAATTCCAGGTAAATGATCAAACCTTGTCTTAATCTGAAGGAAGTGTTACTGTTAAATTGCTTCTAGTGCCTTTCAAAAGATATACAAATAAATACAAATAGGTGTCTATCAAGAAGACATAGGCATCGCTCTAAGTTGCTCAACAATCACTAACAGGATTTACCATAGACATGGCCATGTTTTGAAAGTAATGAAGATTATGTTCAAATTAAACTGAAGGTTTCATTTCAAAGCAAAGCAATGATGTATGCTATAGGCGAAATAAGTACGCAGACAAAAGGTAATGGCAAGACATGATCTGGAGTATGGGCGCAGTTGGTTTGTTGAATGTTGTCAGTGACAGTTGACCCATTTTTGGTAAACTCTTCAGAATATGCATTCTGCTTTCCTGATGTAAATCATTGCCATGCCCAACAATCAGGAACATTACTAAAAGCCATGTCCTGTGTCCTTATGTCTCATGCTCTTCCTGCAATCGGGCCATCAAGGGGCCATTAATGCAGGAGGTTTGCAATAGTGCAAATGCAGTTTGGCACGGTATTGGCACTACTGCTGACATTGCGCTAGTGCAAATAGCATATTCGTTCTTCCTATTCTTGCACCAGAGAAATGCTTGCCTAGGTTCTAGCTGGCCCTGGCACAATGCCTGCGTATGCCTTAGTGCTCCTATGCTATTAGCACTAATTCTAACCTTGCCCCGGCACATTAATTAAAGAATGTGTTTTTTGCTCTGGGGCAACCTTTTGCGACCCTGTTCTCAGGTAAATCAATTCAGCATCTAGCATAGCGATAACAGTGACATGGGTAGATCACTGTGGCAACTCAATGGATAAGTTGTACTGTACTTTTGGAAACCGGGCTGTATATTGTGCATTGCTTTACTATACTAATATGGTGGAGATCTGGTGAATGCAAAAGCATATTAACATAACTTAATCCCCTCCTGTTTGACTACATTTGCTAACAATTACACATAAATCCTTAAGCCTTCTGCTTCTATTGGGCAACATCATTTGACTGAACACATATGTATGTTTTGACACAGCAAATATGTTCCAGAAATTCCTGTAATGCATTACACTTTAATGAGATTCACATCGACTACTGTCACGTTTCGGTGAACCAACTATCAAAGCACTGCATGCTATTTAGACAGGGTTTACTAGGGGTTTCACAAACATTCATTTGTTGGACGTCTGTGAAAGGACATATTATATATACATCTCATGGCTACGCTGTAAAAGTATGCAGGGGATATTCTTATTTTCAGCCAGCGACCACACTGCTGCACATGACAGCCACAATTACATAACCAAACGCAAACTGCCGTACACGTACATTGAAGCGAGCCAAGCCGTCGCCTCCTTAGTTTATAGTCCAGCCCGGGCAGAGGCGCGGCCCAGAGCAAAGAACAACACTTCCATTCATCACCAATAAGGATAAGAGGGAACGTGGAAGATTAATCAGAATCCCCATCGTAAACAATTAAATAAAATACTGCGTATTGCCTTTACACTTTTCGGCTTCTCTTTTTATTGATAAATTAAGAAGCCATATTTTCCAGAATAGCGCGTCTAATGTTGTTCCCCTATAAGGAAACGAGTCCCTGATAAAAGCATGTGCTCATGTCACATGTCAGTGACCATGTGACCATGTGACCACTTCAATAAATAGGATGAGCGTTTTCCCGCTGTAGACAAACTGACTCTTGCCTGCTGGGCCATCCTTTATGTAGCGTAATGCTGGTGCTACGTAGCAGGTAGATGGGCCTACCTTGCATGGCCCTCTACCAGGACAGTGCCCCTGCTGGGCGATGCTGTCCCTGATGTCCCCATGTTACCAGAGCCCCAGCCAGGCGACTCTGCGTCCGTGTTCTGAAGCCCCTGCTGGGCAACTCTGACTGCTGTATATGGTGATGGCCTGGGTGCCCCCAGAACCTGGTCTGACAGTGTGCTTCTGGTCTAACCGGGTGCTCCCTGTGACTGATTATGTTGACTGCGTGTCCCCCAGAAACTGTGTGCCCAGGCACAACAATGGCGAGGAAGAAGAGAAACCCCTGCATGCTATTGGTCACCTGCTGTGGAAGAGTGAGGAGAGTGCGCTGAGGCAACATCCGCCAATGGAAAATTGAGGCCAGGCTGCTTTGGTGCAGACCGGTGCTGAAAGGTTTTAAGGTGCTGACCAGTCACAGTGGCCACTGTTACATCCGCCTTGCGTCCCGCTACGCAGTGACGCAAGGCGTTCTAAATAAAAGCCTTGCCCCCGCTCGGAACAAGCAGTTCCGGGGCAGGACAGCAACACCTCTGTGTCCATGTAATTCCTGCTCCCGCTGGAGCTGCGCAGAGGTGCCTAACAGCCCGAGGCCCTTATCTCCTGCTTCCCGCTGGCGCACCGGCTGCGAGTGGGACACAACACTGACGACGAGGAAAGCAGCAAGAACAGCACACGCGACGCCACTGCGAGTATACAGCCCTCAGCAGGGGCAACATTTTTGGAGTCACGGTGGGGGCTCAACCCCCACCAAGAAAAAAACCTTTTTTTTTTCTTTCCTCACATCTCCTCCTAACTTCAACAAACCAGGATTGGAGTGCTCCAGAGTTGGAGACCCAACACCTGCCAATACCTCAGAACTGGGAGGCACGACACCAACGGACAGGCAGGCTGTGGCCCACACATCTGTAGTAAAGGAAGCCAAGCAGAGTCGCCTACTACATAAAAAGGTGAGAGGGGACCACATCACGAGCACAGAGACTGGCACTAGAAACACGCAATATGGCGACTGGTACATCCACGCCCAGGTCCAGCATGCCCTCGAGAATGGCATCTAACTTATCACCATCCACACCAAGCACGCGCCCACAAGGAGGGACAACGATTGCACTCAGCACGTTTGACCCATACACTGACCCCTCTTTGGTTGGTCCTCGGTGGCAGCTGTGGATACAAAAATTTGAAATACCCATGGATTGCAAAGACATTACCACGTCAAGGAAAATGAGGTTGCACCTCCTACTAAATGTGGGGGATGAGGTCCTACGCATATTTAACTCGCTGGCAATAACAGATGGCATCGATGTCTACCAACAAACTAAGGACGTCCTGACGGCACACTTCATGCCCCAGTTGAATCCAGACTATGAAACGTTCATATTCTGCACCACCATACAGCTGGAGGACGAGACACTGGACGCCTACCACACTAGGCTCCGGAAACTTGCGATCTCATGTGAATTCACAGACATTGAAAAGGAGATCCGATGCCAGATTATCAATGGCATACAATCGGAGAAGCTAAGAAGATTGGTGCTAAGTGAAAAAGCAATATCGCTGACCAGAATCCTGGAACTTGGCCGCCAGAGGGAGTTGGCACACACTAGAGCAGCACACATGGGCATTCACAATGGCGACAGTAGCCCAAATCACAAACCGCCAATACACGAGGGAGGAAGCCGGCGGAAACAGCATGCACCCCAGATGGCAACAAAGAATCCTGGGGTCCATGGAATGTGGGTGGTGTGGAGGACCTTGCCACTGAAGATGCAACTGCCTGGCCCAGGGCACCACGTGCAGTGCTTGTGGCAGAAAAGACCACTACGCCAAAGTATGCATGTCATCGGGTCTGCAACAACAACCCCAAACACCCGAAGACAAAACCCCAGGAAAGAAGAAGAAACAAGCCAGTGCTCGGCGAGTCGAGACCGCCAACTCGTCAATCGAGGAAGAAGGGGATGATGTGACACACACCCAGCTAGAAACGGCAAACGACAAATGGAAAAAAGGGAAGAATGTGTACCTGGTCTCAGCACTAAACTATGGAAACATGACACCCAAAAGGAAACTGAGAAGACGAAAGTGCCAAGTAGCCAGTCAAGGACAAGATACGCAAATGACCACAGACACTGGAGTGTCCGTTAACGTCATGCCGCTAACTGCATTCAGAATCTACGGCCCCCACCAATCCTGAAAACGACGGACACACTACTATTTGCGTATGGGTGCAAAACTCCACTACCTATTTTAGGAGGATTTCACACCACTCTCAGCAAGGGCGATAGATCACTGCAGTCCAAAATCTACGTTGTGAACGCAGGAATTGAATGTCTGCTGAGTGGAGACGCGGCAGAGGACCTGGGACTCATAAGCTTCATATGTGAGGTGACCGAGACACAAAACATCGACAGCCTTCTCGGAAAGTACCCGAACCTCGTCAAGGGGATTGGATGCCTCAAAAGGAAGTCTATCAAGCTTCATATCGATGAGTCCATCCAACCACATAGGCCTACGCAGATACAAACACCTCAGATTCGGCATCTCCTCTGCGGCCAAAGTTTTTCAGCAAACCATACAAGAGGTGATATGCGGCATCCATGGGGGAACTCAATGTCAGCGATGACTTGGGCAAGCTCCCACCCGAGGGGAGAAATGAAGAGGCTGACATCATTGTGTAGATACCTCCTGCCAGAAGGGAGAGAAGTGGCCCATGCTGCAGCAATAAAGATGAAGGTCTCCCACCCAGGAGAGAGAAAGGTGGGTGCCTGCTGTGTGTGCACCCGAAAGAAAATTAAAATGCAGCACCCCAACGTTATTCCCGGGCCGAGCCGGCGGTGAAGATGAAAATTCTCTGTGACGGCGGGGCTATGGGAACAAGGAAAGAAAGTGAAGGCGTGTGGCCGCCCGCGCCTTTCTGCATAAAAGGGCCAGACAAAGAAAGGAAGTACGCGCTTCAGCGTGCCATGCCGGTGCTGCTCCTGTGATCAAGGATTAAGTAGCAGTGACATTTGGAAAATATAATGATGAATAGAGAGGGGGAATGGCAAGCAAGGATTTCAGCTCCCATGAGTGCTTGTGTGTCTTTTGTGCCAACAGCCCCTGCCTAGAAGGGGTGTGAAATGAGTGGTCTATCACCCTGTCACCAGAGTTGCTGCCTGTCCCCACAATCCATGCACTAGGCCGATGTGGCCCCTCGGGCCCCCACCAGGTGCTGCTTTGCCGGTCCCTGAACGGTGATGTTTGACTGTCCTAATCTGAAACTTGTGAAAGTGTAAACTGGTTTCCTGGCTCTCCGCAAGTGCTTAAAGTGGACTCATTAACATGCATGTGTGACGCTGTGCGCCTACATGTCATGTATATGCTCAAAGTGGTCCCAGTTAAAATGTCGTTTGAAGCTGTCCTCCTGCACATTGTCGGCATATTTTTATGGTGCCAGAAACTGACAACGGTGTCATTTCAGTATTTGAAGTGCCACTCACTCCAGGTTCTACAAGGGTCTTTTTAAAACTACCAACTTGACACCAGCAGTGCACCAACCCTGACTGTCACATCAGTTGGTATGTTTGTAACAGCCAAAGTATGATGGTAGGTGATGATTGTCCCAACCTGAGTTCGAATGTACGTAATTAGCGTTTGCACCCATGATTCCCAGTTTTGCCATTTGTGACTGTTAATCCATTTGATGTCCAGTGCTACTCGTCATTTGTTTTGTTCATTATGAAAAAGGAGGAATGTAATGTTGTTCCCCTTTAAGGAAACAAGTCCTTGATAAGGACTCGTGCTCATATTACCATGTGACCACTTCAATAAAAAGGATGAGCGGTTTCCTGCTTGTCACTCGGTGCCAACTGACTCCTGCCTGCTGGGTCATCCTTTCTGCAGCAGGATGCTTGCCCTGTGTAGCAGGTAGATGGGCCTCGCCTGCATGGCCCTCTAGCAGGACAGTTCTCTTGCTTGGCAATGCTGTCCCTGATGTCCCCCATGTTAGCAGAGCACCTGCGCGGCAATTCTGCGTCTGTGTTTTAGAGCCCCTTGTGGACAACTCCGACTGCTATGTTGGCTGGGTGCCACCCAGCAACTGTGTGCCTGGAACATGTGCCCTGGTCCCAGGCACAACAGCGCATTATGTGTTTTCTTGGAAACAAACTAACCACTACAGTTGTGATTTTAAAATGTTCCCTAAGTTAATGATTACACGTACACATGTACTCTCTCGCCACACATTTAACCTCTACTGGTGCAAACATTAGTCCATGGCAGACATATTTGTCCAAAATTCCAAACACTCCCATTCAGTGGCATAACACGTAAACGTGGGGGCCCACCTGCGAGCCATGCTGAGGCCCCCCTCAACTCAGCAATAAATCACGGTTCACGCCACACTCTGAGCCTGCCTCGATTATCACACTTGCACAATACACACGGACGTGCTGCTGAAAGGGTATGCAGCACACTGTGCTAGGAGAAAGATATAAATATGTGTTTTAATGCAATATACAGAACACTTTTTGAGTAACACCAATCCAATACATGCAAGTCATCAACAGTTTACAGGAACATTAATGCATTGCTATTAAAAAATGCCATAACACATTGAAAACATGTCCCACTGGCTGCACAATGTAGACTAGTGTAGACACGTAATAACATTGCAGTAAAGCATGCCAGGTCACACAAAATGCCAGTCTAAACAATTACATTCATCAAGAAGAGAGCAGACATTCAAACACGGGTCTCTACGGCCTCTAACAACACGGCCAAACTCTTTCAAATCGGCAAGGAACTGCTCAATCCTGTTGCAGTCTCTACCTCTCTTGTTCCCTCCCAGGCCCTCTGTACGGATCTGGCCTCTCACTTCACCGTTAAAACTCAGGACATCCTGTCCTATATCTCCTCTCCCTCTTCCTCTCTTGGCCCCCCTTTGGTCATCTCTATCTCTCCTCCTCCTTTCTCCTCTTTCTCGCTGACAACACCTGACGTGCTTTCTAGACAAGTCCGATCTATGAAAGTGTTATCCATACAGGTGCTTCCCTGCTTCTACAGAACCATCAAGGAGCATATTGACACCCTCGCTCCATCCTTGGCCAATTTCTGTAATCACTCTTAAGCCACTGGAATCTTCCCCTCTCCTCTTAAGTACTCCCTTGTGTACCCACTCCTCAAGAAGCCTGGCAAACTATGACCCAATCTCTATCACCCCTTTTCTGGGCAAACTCTTGGAAAAGCTGGCCATCTCCCAGCTTACTCTCCACACTGAATCTGTTGGTTGTCTCCATGACCATCAGTCTGGCTTCAGATCTGGCAGAGGCATGGAAACTGCTCTCGTGAACCCAAGTGAAGATCTGCTTTCTAACCTTGATTCCAGCATTCCTTCTGTCCCCATCCTTCTTGATATTTTCTCTGCTTTTGACATAGTCAACCACACCATCCTGATCAATTGACTACATGAGAACCTGGGCATCGTGGATCAGGCCCTGGAGCGGCTCAACTCCCTCTTCTTGGACTGCCCCTCTCAGGTTCAACTTGATCCCTTTCTCTCTGCCACCTCTCACTACTTGTGGTGTTCCCTAGGGCTCTATCCTCTCACCCTGGTTTGTCAACCTCTACTTGGCCTCTTTGGCCCACCTGTCCTCTACCTTCTCTTCTAACTTTCAGTGTTATTCAGAGGACACTCAGCTTTCCTTCAGGCTCCTCTCTCCTCTCGCTCATTCCTAACTGTCTATCTGTGATTCAGAATTGGTGCGCCTCCAATGATCTCTGCCTTAATGCCAGTAGGATGAGGTCCTTCTCACTGGGACCCCTGCCTCCACTTTCGCTCTCTTGCTCTGGCCGGCCACCTTGGGCCCTCTTCCTTCACCTTCCTGCGAGGCAAAAATGGTGTTGTCATCTTCGACTCCACTCTCTCATTCTCTCCTCACATCTCTGACATCGCCAAGAAGTCCCACTACCATCTGCTCCTCCTCAAAGAGCTCTTCCCTTTCTCACTATCCCCAGAATCTCGATGTCTCCAGAACCCTGGTTCTCTCTAGGCTGGACTACTGCAACAGCCTTCTTCTCAATCTTCCTTCCTCTAGTCTCCGCCCTCTGCAACTAATCCAGAACAGGACTGCAAGATTTATCCTTGGCCTCAAGCCCAAGGATCGCTTCTCTGCATGCCTGAAATCCCTCCACTGGCTCCATCCAATGCTCTCTTCCAAAATACCTTCCTTCTCGAGCCCTTCGCTCAGCTACCTACAATTTTCTAAGGGTTAGACGCTTCTCCAGGCAGAGAAGGAGGGTAGACCTCTCTCCTCTGCCGGTGCCTCCCTCTGGAATGGCCTCCCTGCCCCTCTCAAACTTGAGCCGGACCACCTGAAGTTCCGGAAGCAGCTCAAAACATTCCTCTTGTCCTCTGATTTTTTTCTATCCCTCCCCTGCTGACCTACCTGTCTGCTGTAACGACTGGTTGCTTGGCTACCCTCAGAGTCTCACTGAGTCCAGGCTCTTTCTTGATCAGTCACCCTTGCACTGTCTCCGGGCCTACCAAGCACTTAGGGGCTGTAACTGTAACCCTACAGTCCCTTGTTCTCCTTGCACTACCCAGAGCCACGCTGCCCTTTATGCACTTACTCAGAGCATTGCTGCCCTGCTTTCCCCTGCCCCCTCCCTTCAACTTTCCCACTCCCTTTCGCTTTGCACCTCTCATTCTCACACTTGCCTGATTTGAATGACACAAGGCTTAGTAAGATAGTGTGTCTTGTCCTCCCTCTATCTTCCCTCCCTTGTCGTTCCGCACCTAGAAACACTTGTGTACAGGTTCGTTATAAATTACTTAGATCATATCATATCATTTTATCACAGATGCCCGGAAAAATATACAATGCTGCAGTAAGAAACGGTAGGATGGCAGCAGCCAAATGTCTAGCTCGGTAATTACAATTAGCGGGACTGCTTTATTAGAAATGCGAAGTAAAAAAAGTCCTGCCAAACTGAGGAATGACTACACTGGCTGCACCAAAATGCCTCACTAGCCACTAATACCACATATCATGATTTATTGCACAATCCCACCCCCCACAAATCCCTTTTCCCTCCCAGCCCCTACCCTAGCCTCCAAAATCAGCTTCTTGGCCCAGAATGACCTTCATGTCCCTCTCCCTTGTTCCAGAGCTTACATATGAGGCTCCTTTCCTCATAGGTAAGAACTGGGATGAGGAAGAGTGGGACTAGGAGTAATAAAGAGTACAGGTAGCTAAGTCAGGCATTACCTACAGTACTTGTGTATGAGGTAGAGTGCCTCATACACAAGTACTGCCTCATACACAAGTACTGGGATGAGGAAGAACAGGGCCAGGAATAATGAAGATGACCAATAAGTAATCAAGGCATTAAACACAAGTATTGGTGAAACACCCTTGAGTTGACTAGTCTTCAGCACTCCCCTCCTGAAATTTTGGGCTATTTTGACTCAACTTGGCTGACTTTCAGAGCAGTTGCCGGACAGAACAGTACACAGATGTTAAGCGACACCTGGTTTTCGCTGTTAACAAGGGCCAAGCAATTATTAACGTAAAGCATTTAAAAAATGGCAAATATTTTAGGCAATCAAAATCGTGATTTTGGTTTAGTACTTGCATGCCAGGGGAGTCATTGGAAGGGTAGAGAGGGAACAGTATACGGCACACTCTCGCAGCAGTCCATAAGTGGGTGCTTTCAGACTTAAAGGAAAGAGTTAACTGCTTGTAACATTCAAGCTGCACTAGAATAGTTTCATTGAAATGCATAAAGAAGTTAGATGCCCCCACACAAATAAGTTTTCCTATCCCTCACCGTCCATGAAGTTAGCGCTTCTCCCAAATTTTGACGGATTAGACCCCCGGAATGTAGGTTTTGTTGCGCCCCTGAACACAACCAGACACATCGTTCACCATATACACACACGCACACCCAGCCATCCAGAGATTTAAGTGTGCTCTCTTTCACCATACAGGCACACCCAAGCAGCCACCCACACATTTAAGTGTTCACCCTTTCACCATAGAGGCACACATACCCAGGCATCCACCCATACCTTAAAGTGTGCACCCTTTCACCATACAGTCACACAGGCAGCCACCCATACATTTAAGTGTGCACCCTTTCACCATAAAGGCACACCCAGGCAGCCATACATACATTTAAGTGTGCACCCTGTCACTGTACACGCACACACGCACACCCAACCACCCATACATTTATGTTCACCCGTTCACCATCCACTCACACAGGCAGCCACCTATACATTTAAGTGTGCACCCTTTTACCATACACACACACACATACAAACACACACACACACGTCATGGGGTTGAGGGGAGCCCTATTACCTCAAAAAGAAATTATTTCTTTTTGAAGTCACTCTGACTTCATGAAGAAATTATTTCTGTTAACGACCAAACCATAACAGAAATATTTTCTTTATGAAGGCAGAGTGACTTTAAAAATAAACTATTTCTTTTTGAAGTCATAGGGCTCACCCCACCCCATGACATGGAGACCTCCAGCTTGGGGTCTTCCATGTCATGGAGTTGGAGGAGCCCTTGGAGCTCAAAAAGAAAGTTTCTTTTCGTCGTCACTCTGCCTTCATAAAGAAGTTATTTCTGTATGGTGTGGTCCTTAACGGAAATAATTTCTTTTTGAATGCAGAGTGAATGAAAAAAAGAAAGACTTAAAAAAAAAAAATGGACAATATATTCTTTTTCATTTTTTCTCTCCAAGTGGGGCATGTGCACCGCGGGGGCTGCTGGGCCCTTGTTATGCTAATGCTCACATTTGAGGTGATCAGAGGTTTGCTGATTCATGCACATTTTCCAGTGATTCCCCTGAAAATATAAAACCAGGAGAGCCCTGCGGGGGAGGTTTCAGATGTAGTCGCATGCATGCTCCTAATACATCCGCGGGGAGGGGATAGCAGAGTCACCAGAGGGCACTATTGGCATCTTGGGCACTTCACTCTAGCAATCGAGATTATCCGTTCTCTTTTTGGAGCCGTTCTGCCAGATACTTTATAGCTTTGTAGCTGTTGTTTTCCGGTCGACTAGTAAGGATGTGCCTAAGAACTCCGTACACACACAAGTAGAATGAAGACATACATTTATTGGAATTGAAAATAATCTTTCACCTACTGTTTTGAGAAACGCACAAAAAATATGTAGTTCACAAGAAGACATCCTCACGGGCAATACATCTATGAGGAGTCCTTGGGCCTGATTTACAGAATTTGTAGTG
Source organism: Ambystoma mexicanum (assembly GCF_040938575.1). NCBI lineage: Eukaryota > Metazoa > Chordata > Amphibia > Caudata > Ambystomatidae > Ambystoma > Ambystoma mexicanum. Next base: position 322,829,108 of record NC_090930.1, read on the forward strand.
CGGTGCAAAGTGACTTTGTACTGGAGCAAAGTGACTTTGCACTGCCAACAAACACCCTGATCTAGGTCCAGGTTCTACAAGGGTCTTTTTAAAACTACCAACTTGACACCAGCAGTGCACCAACCCTGACTGTCACATCAGTTGGTATGTTTGTAACAGCCAAAGTATGATGGTAGGTGATGATTGTCCCAACCTGAGTTCGAATGTACGTAATTAGCGTTTGCACCCATGATTCCCAGTTTTGCCATTTGTGACTGTTAATCCATTTGATGTCCAGTGCTACTCGTCATTTGTTTTGTTCATTATGAAAAAGGAGGAATGTAATGTTGTTCCCCTTTAAGGAAACAAGTCCTTGATAAGGACTCGTGCTCATATTACCATGTGACCACTTCAATAAAAAGGATGAGCGGTTTCCTGCTTGTCACTCGGGGCCAACTGACTCCTGCCTGCTGGGTCATCCTTTCTGCAGCAGGATGCTTGCCCTGTGTAGCAGGTAGATGGGCCTCGCCTGCATGGCCCTCTAGCAGGACAGTTCTCTTGCTTGGCAATGCTGTCCCTGATGTCCCCCATGTTAGCAGAGCACCTGCGCGGCAATTCTGCGTCTGTGTTTTAGAGCCCCTTGTGGACAACTCCGACTGCTATGTTGGCTGGGTGCCACCCAGCAACTGTGTGCCTGGAACATGTGCCCTGGTCCCAGGCACAACAGCGCATTATGTGTTTTCTTGGAAACAAACTAACCACTACAGTTGTGATTTTAAAATGTTCCCTAAGTTAATGATTACACGTACACATGTACTCTCTCGCCACACATTTAACCTCTACTGGTGCAAACATTAGTCCATGGCAGACATATTTGTCCAAAATTCCAAACACTCCCATTCAGTGGCATAACACGTAAACGTGGGGGCCCACCTGCGAGCCATGCTGAGGCCCCCCTCAACTCAGCAATAAATCACGGTTCACGCCACACTCTAAGCCTGCCTCGATTATCACACTTGCACAATACACACGGACGTGCTGCTGAAAGGGTATGCAGCACACTGTGCTAGGAGAAAGATATAAATATGTGTTTTAATGCAATATACAGAACACTTTTTGAGTAACACCAATCCAATACATGCAAGTCATCAACAGTTTACAGGAACATTAATGCATTGCTATTAAAAAATGCCATAACACATTGAAAACATGTCCCACTGGCTGCACAATGTAGACTAGTGTAGACACGTAATACCATTGCAGTAAAGCATGCCAGGTCACACAAAATGCCAGTCTAAACAATTACATTCATCAAGAAGAGAGCAGACATTCAAACACGGGTCTCTACGGCCTCTAACAACACGGCCAAACTCTTTCAAATCGGCAAGGAACTGCTCAATCCTGTTGCAGTCTCTACCTCTCTTGTTCCCTCCCAGGCCCTCTGTACGGATCTGGCCTCTCACTTCACCGTTAAAACTCAGGACATCCTGTCCTATATCTCCTCTCCCTCTTCCTCTCTTGGCCCCCCTTTGGTCATCTCTATCTCTCCTCCTCCTTTCTCCTCTTTCTCGCTGACAACACCTGACGTGCTTTCTAGACAAGTCCGATCTATGAAAGTGTTATCCATACAGGTGCTTCCCTGCTTCTACAGAACCATCAAGGAGCATATTGACACCCTCGCTCCATCCTTGGCCAATTTCTGTAATCACTCTTAAGCCACTGGAATCTTCCCCTCTCCTCTTAAGTACTCCCTTGTGTACCCACTCCTCAAGAAGCCTGGCAAACTATGACCCAATCTCTATCACCCCTTTTCTGGGCAAACTCTTGGAAAAGCTGGCCATCTCCCAGCTTACTCTCCACACTGAATCTGTTGGTTGTCTCCATGACCATCAGTCTGGCTTCAGATCTGGCAGAGGCATGGAAACTGCTCTCGTGAACCCAAGTGAAGATCTGCTTTCTAACCTTGATTCCAGCATTCCTTCTGTCCCCATCCTTCTTGATATTTTCTCTGCTTTTGACATAGTCAACCACACCATCCTGATCAATTGACTACATGAGAACCTGGGCATCGTGGATCAGGCCCTGGAGCGGCTCAACTCCCTCTTCTTGGACTGCCCCTCTCAGGTTCAACTTGATCCCTTTCTCTCTGCCACCTCTCACTACTTGTGGTGTTCCCTAGGGCTCTATCCTCTCACCCTGGTTTGTCAACCTCTACTTGGCCTCTTTGGCCCACCTGTCCTCTACCTTCTCTTCTAACTTTCAGTGTTATTCAGAGGACACTCAGCTTTCCTTCAGGCTCCTCTCTCCTCTCGCTCATTCCTAACTGTCTATCTGTGATTCAGAATTGGTGCGCCTCCAATGATCTCTGCCTTAATGCCAGTAGGATGAGGTCCTTCTCACTGGGACCCCTGCCTCCACTTTCGCTCTCTTGCTCTGGCCGGCCACCTTGGGCCCTCTTCCTTCACCTTCCTGCGAGGCAAAAATGGTGTTGTCATCTTCGACTCCACTCTCTCATTCTCTCCTCACATCTCTGACATCGCCAAGAAGTCCCACTACCATCTGCTCCTCCTCAAAGAGCTCTTCCCTTTCTCACTATCCCCAGAATCTCGATGTCTCCAGAACCCTGGTTCTCTCTAGGCTGGACTACTGCAACAGCCTTCTTCTCAATCTTCCTTCCTCTAGTCTCCGCCCTCTGCAACTAATCCAGAACAGGACTGCAAGATTTATCCTTGGCCTCAAGCCCAAGGATCGCTTCTCTGCATGCCTGAAATCCCTCCACTGGCTCCATCCAATGCTCTCTTCCAAAATACCTTCCTTCTCGAGCCCTTCGCTCAGCTACCTACAATTTTCTAAGGGTTAGACGCTTCTCCAGGCAGAGAAGGAGGGTAGACCTCTCTCCTCTGCCGGTGCCTCCCTCTGGAATGGCCTCCCTGCCCCTCTCAAACTTGAGCCGGACCACCTGAAGTTCCGGAAGCAGCTCAAAACATTCCTCTTGTCCTCTGATTTTTTTCTATCCCTCCCCTGCTGACCTACCTGTCTGCTGTAACGACTGGTTGCTTGGCTACCCTCAGAGTCTCACTGAGTCCAGGCTCTTTCTTGATCAGTCACCCTTGCACTGTCTCCGGGCCTACCAAGCACTTAGGGGCTGTAACTGTAACCCTACAGTCCCTTGTTCTCCTTGCACTACCCAGAGCCACGCTGCCCTTTATGCACTTACTCAGAGCATTGCTGCCCTGCTTTCCCCTGCCCCCTCCCTTCAACTTTCCCACTCCCTTTCGCTTTGCACCTCTCATTCTCACACTTGCCTGATTTGAATGACACAAGGCTTAGTAAGATAGTGTGTCTTGTCCTCCCTCTATCTTCCCTCCCTTGTCGTTCCGCACCTAGAAACACTTGTGTACAGGTTCGTTATAAATTACTTAGATCATATCATATCATTTTATCACAGATGCCCGGAAAAATATACAATGCTGCAGTAAGAAACGGTAGGATGGCAGCAGCCAAATGTCTAGCTCGGTAATTACAATTAGCGGGACTGCTTTATTAGAAATGCGAAGTAAAAAAAGTCCTGCCAAACTGAGGAATGACTACACTGGCTGCACCAAAATGCCTCACTAGCCACTAATACCACATATCATGATTTATTGCACAATCCCACCCCCCACAAATCCCTTTTCCCTCCCAGCCCCTACCCTAGCCTCCAAAATCAGCTTCTTGGCCCAGAATGACCTTCATGTCCCTCTCCCTTGTTCCAGAGCTTACATATGAGGCTCCTTTCCTCATAGGTAAGAACTGGGATGAGGAAGAGTGGGACTAGGAGTAATAAAGAGTACAGGTAGCTAAGTCAGGCATTACCTACAGTACTTGTGTATGAGGTAGAGTGCCTCATACACAAGTACTGCCTCATACACAAGTACTGGGATGAGGAAGAACAGGGCCAGGAATAATGAAGATGACCAATAAGTAATCAAGGCATTAAACACAAGTATTGGTGAAACACCCTTGAGTTGACTAGTCTTCAGCACTCCCCTCCTGAAATTTTGGGCTATTTTGACTCAACTTGGCTGACTTTCAGAGCAGTTGCCGGACAGAACAGTACACAGATGTTAAGCGACACCTGGTTTTCGCTGTTAACAAGGGCCAAGCAATTATTAACGTAAAGCATTTAAAAAATGGCAAATATTTTAGGCAATCAAAATCGTGATTTTGGTTTAGTACTTGCATGCCAGGGGAGTCATTGGAAGGGTAGAGAGGGAACAGTATACGGCACACTCTCGCAGCAGTCCATAAGTGGGTGCTTTCAGACTTAAAGGAAAGAGTTAACTGCTTGTAACATTCAAGCTGCACTAGAATAGTTTCATTGAAATGCATAAAGAAGTTAGATGCCCCCACACAAATAAGTTTTCCTATCCCTCACCGTCCATGAAGTTAGCGCTTCTCCCAAATTTTGACGGATTAGACCCCCGGAATGTAGGTTTTGTTGCGCCCCTGAACACAACCAGACACATCGTTCACCATATACACACACGCACACCCAGCCATCCAGAGATTTAAGTGTGCTCTCTTTCACCATACAGGCACACCCAAGCAGCCACCCATACATTTAAGTGTTCACCCTTTCACCATAGAGGCACACATACCCAGGCATCCACCCATACCTTAAAGTGTGCACCCTTTCACCATACAGTCACACAGGCAGCCACCCATACATTTAAGTGTGCACCCTTTCACCATAAAGGCACACCCAGGCAGCCATACATACATTTAAGTGTGCACCCTGTCACTGTACACGCACACACGCACACCCAACCACCCATACATTTATGTTCACCCGTTCACCATCCACTCACACAGGCAGCCACCTATACATTTAAGTGTGCACCCTTTTACCATACACACACACACATACAAACACACACACACACGTCATGGGGTTGAGGGGAGCCCTATTACCTCAAAAAGAAATTATTTCTTTTTGAAGTCACTCTGACTTCATGAAGAAATTATTTCTGTTAACGACCAAACCATAACAGAAATATTTTCTTTATGAAGGCAGAGTGACTTTAAAAATAAACTATTTCTTTTTGAAGTCATAGGGCTCACCCCACCCCATGACATGGAGACCTCCAGCTTGGGGTCTTCCATGTCATGGAGTTGGAGGAGCCCTTGGAGCTCAAAAAGAAAGTTTCTTTTCGTCGTCACTCTGCCTTCATAAAGAAGTTATTTCTGTATGGTGTGGTCCTTAACGGAAATAATTTCTTTTTGAATGCAGAGTGAATGAAAAAAAGAAAGACTTAAAAAAAAAAAATGGACAATATATTCTTTTTCATTTTTTCTCTCCAAGTGGGGCATGTGCACCGCGGGGGCTGCTGGGCCCTTGTTATGCTAATGCTCACATTTGAGGTGATCAGAGGTTTGCTGATTCATGCACATTTTCCAGTGATTCCCCTGAAAATATAAAACCAGGAGAGCCCTGCGGGGGAGGTTTCAGATGTAGTCGCATGCATGCTCCTAATACATCCGCGGGGAGGGGATAGCAGAGTCACCAGAGGGCACTATTGGCATCTTGGGCACTTCACTCTAGCAATCGAGATTATCCGTTCTCTTTTTGGAGCCGTTCTGCCAGATACTTTATAGCTTTGTAGCTGTTGTTTTCCGGTCGACTAGTAAGGATGTGCCTAAGAACTCCGTACACACACAAGTAGAATGAAGACATACATTTATTGGAATTGAAAATAATCTTTCACCTACTGTTTTGAGAAACGCACAAAAAATATGTAGTTCACAAGAAGACATCCTCACGGGCAATACATCTATGAGGAGTCCTTGGGCCTGATTTACAGAATTTGTAGTGCGGTGCAAAGTGACTTTGTACTGGAGCAAAGTGACTTTGCACTGCCAACAAACACCCTGATTTAGAGAACACTTTGCACTGAAAACATACTCTTTGCATCGTGAGGGCCATTTAGTGCAGTGGAAAGAGTACCTTTTCAGCGCAAAGGGGATTTACAGAACATACACTTTGCACTGTTCTGTAAATCAGGGTGTTTGTTGGCAGTGTAAAGTCACTTTGCACCATGCTAAAAATTCTGTAAATCATGCCTCTTATCTCTAGCAAGCTATACAATAGTTTACCTAGACTAGACTGGACAGTAAATAATAAACTTTGAACCTTATACTGGTCCAGGAAATTTCTTTTGCTTATTATTGCTTTATTGCCATACGAATCATGATTTAAAGTTCAGAGAGGGCCAGTTTTCTATCCCTCGCCTAGATAGGTTGAACACCATCAATTAGTAGAGTAAGGCATCCACTTCAAGGGACACTTAGAGTCTTTGTAGGTACAGTACCTTGGATCTCAGGTCAAATTAAACAGGTTTTTTCATCTCTCTCTTTTTGTGTGTTCACATTACATATTGGGCTCCAGAGATTCAATTTTCCAAAGTTAGCCTGGAACGGCACTCAGGATATGTGACAGCTTGTTACCTATTCATTGTTCCCCTGGCATAGTAAGGCAAGCTGAGACGTTTTCTAGCAACTGTTACCCTTTCATTGTATATATGACTCATCAAATCACAGCCACAATCACCTCAGAATGTGTTCTAGGTCCAAGCATAAACTTCAAGACCGCCTTCGTCCAGAGGAATGCCACTCCTGCTTTATCACCTGATATTGAAGAGATGATACACTGGGCACATCGTGATATTGGTTTACACTGCTTGTCACTGTTTTAGTAGCCATCTGGCCAAGTGAACCTAGGGTGGGCCTAACTGGCCATCTCCCTCCTCTTTAAATTATCCTCATACCCTTAAAATGCATCTAGAGTGTTTACAAATGAGAGTAATGATGATTAGCTGACCATGTCCACTTCAAACATCTAATCTACAGCCAGGCCATTGTTTATTTGACATTGAAAAAGTAGAGTATTGCGCCGACATGAGAAACACATGGCCCTGAGCAGTTAGCCGATAACCTTAGATTAGTTCTTGAAAGGGGCACATGTCCATCCTTGTCATGTTTTCATGTATCAGCTGCTTTTGATATGATTGCCATAATACCAAACTGTAGCATCAGATGTTTTTAAATGGGATTTTGGGAGCCATGTCAAACGAAATAGTTTTCTTTCTGTAGTGTACTCTGCATATATTCAGCATAGATTATCAGGTGTCATATGATGCACTAGAAGGCTGTGGGGCTCATTCCAAGTTTGCAGTGGGATACCGGCAGCTGCCTGATATCCCAGTATTACCGGAATATTACAAGCGTCAGAAAGGGTGGTAAATCATCATTCCATGGAGTCCCACAGGACTCCATCGAGGGGATTGCCAGTAGTTCCAACATTTATTTGCCGGAGGTGGTAAATCAGTGCCACCTCCGGCAAACTTGTGTTTCCCTGATCCGGAAACATTGCTGGTGCCATAATTGCTGGCAATTATACCAGCAATTTTTCTAGACTGGGGAACATGCAATGACCCCCCTATATGTTTCTTTTATAGCTCAGTTATTGTGCCTTTATTTATTTACATATAGACAAGGCAGCTGCCGCTATACAGTATCAACCAAAGATATGGGTTGTTATGCCATTTGTAAATTGGGACTTGCCCTCCTGGCTTTGCGCCTGGAGGTGGGTGTTTTTTTTCCCATAGACGCTAAGGAAAGAAAATGTAGCTCACTCCTACAGCCCAACTGCTGAACAGATTTTCACCAGATTTGCGCCAGGAGCCGTGGCTTGGTACTGAATGCATGTTTTTGTAAATGTTGTGTAAATCCATCCAGTAGTTGTTTTTAAAATGGCCAAAACGTTGGTAAAAACACATTTTTGATATCTGGGTTCGGTCCGTGGACTGACTTTCCTATTCGCCTGCTGAATGGATCCTGAAAAGCATGAGTTGCCTCATATTTTTGGAAACACCCGCCAGGTTGGATGAGTGAATACCGGCTGCGTGAAAACTCTGGGTTATTTGGTAGTGAAAAGAGGGGCTGGGAAGTGTGGGGAAATGGAATAGAGATGGTATGGGGCTGATTTTCAAAGTGAAAAAAGTGTATGTAGGTGCCGTTCGCTCTGCAGACACCATGGTAGTCCTTGGACTGTGCCATGTAGCTCGGAAAAGACATTTGGGGTTATTTGATGGCTGAAAGAGGGTGTAGAAATGAGAGGTGAGTGGAATGAAGGTGATATGGAGCTGTTTTTATAGGTGAAAAAGGGTTTTGGAAATACTGCTGAGTCCACAGTCTATTTTGCTGTCTGCAGACATCATTTTGATTGCAGGGGGTTTAGGATGAGTTTAATTATTTGACGATGCATTGTATTTAGTTTCTATATGGGTAATTGTTTTGTGGCAGTTGTGGCCAGTGGCCAGATTCTGGGGTGTATGGGCATAGGCCGTGCCGGCCAATAATATGTCCACTGGCCACAACCAGCACAGTAGTAATATGTGTGTAGTAATTGCCGGCCAATAATATGTCCACTGGCCACAACCAGCACAGTAGTAATATGTGTGTAGTAATTATAGGTAATGTAGTAGGAGTAAGGGCAGAATCACCACAGTAGTAATATGTGTATAGTAATTATAGGTAATGTAGTGGCAGTACAAAGTGCTTGTAATATGGTTGAATTATGTAATTGAACTGTATATGGTATGTATGATTGGATTTCAATTGAGGATACTGCTTATAGAATATGTTTTTGATTATACTTGGTATGGTTACTTATTTCAATAGCGTTATGAAGCTGTAATGTCTGGTTTATTTTCTGTGTGAAAAAACAGTACAATTTGTTAATCAGGATAGTTTAAAAGCTTTAGTTGTATGCAATGTTACATGTACATTTATTTTTTTAGACCTTCATAGACAGTACATTATAAGTACTATGTTTGGTACAACATTAGTATATGACACACTGCTGTTGTTTTGACATAAAATACTCATTGGGCCAATGGGAAAAAAAATCCATACTGGATACAAAAAAATGATTACAATTGTGTGGCCGATTCATGGAATTAATGTGCGCTGAAATTTTCGGCACAAGCGTGCAAAAGCGTGCGAATCACAGTGCAAGTGCGAAAATCGCAGCGAAACCCACGCACAGCGATTCATGGTCCGTGCGCGTGTAAATCCCTGGATGTGCGCTAAAATTCTGCGTGGTGCACGCTGGCGCACACGTCTCCAAACAGCGTGCGCTAAGCGCAAAGCGAAAGCGCACATAGCGCAGCGCACACAACAAAAGTAGGCGGAACAGGGGGCGTAACACGCGGAATGTGAAAATGTGGGCATCACGGGGGAAGTACAGGAGGCAAATGCGTGGAACGCCCACACGCGCGTCTACAACACGTATTCATGGAATTGAACGGGGCTAATGCGTGCACCAAAAAAGACGCGCTAATCCGGAAACACGTACGCCAGCAGGAAGCAGGCGTACGTGGACCCGCGCAGCATAAAAGTGGGTGCAAACAACAAACAAAACAAGCCCAGACGCCAAGATGAATATACCGTTCCTAGCAGCAGTGGTCATGGGATACCGCAGGAGGAGGAGGAGGATAGTCAGGCCCAGAACATTTACACCCAGAACCAGCCTTTTTGGGATGCCTGATGACCAGGTGTATGGGAGGTATAGGTTTCCACTCACATAATACTCAACCTGGTGAGTGAGTGGGAGGATGACCTCACATTACCCATCCTGTGCTCCAAAGCACTCAGCCCCCTGGAGAAGGTCCTCAATGTACTGCACTTCTTGGCCACTGGATCATTTCAGCAGACAAGTGCTATAGTGGGGGGGGGTGTCACAGGCCACACAGTCACACTGCCTACACCAGGTGTTGGCCATCATGACTGCACGCCCATCAGTCCGCAGGCACATATACCTGCCCAGAACACCTGCAGAAAGGCAGGCTGCCGTACAGGATTTCTATGGGGTGGCACAATTACCCAAAGTGCTAGGTGCCATTGATTGCACCCATGTGGCTCTACGTCCCCCCAGGGCATCTGAGCACATCTATAGAAACCGCAAGCACTGGCATTCCATCAACGTGCAGGTAGTATGTGATGGCAAGGGAATCATCACCTCAGTATATGCCAGCTATCCAGGGTCCATCCATGACAGTTTCATTTACAGAATGTCAACCCTAAACCGGACCTAGAAGCTGGGCGGCATGGCGATACATGGCTGCTTGGTGAGTATAAATGCCACTGCACATGCATGCATGCATGTCAGATACTGAGTAATGTCACAATCCCACTAATGATACCCATCACCACCTCCCCAGGGGACAGTGCCTACCCTCTGAGCACCCACTAGATGATGCCAATTCGGAACCCCATCACGCCACCCGAGGTAAGATACAACACAGCCCATATTGCAACCTGGGGCATAGTGGAGCGCACATTCGGAGTGCTCAAGTCACGCTTTTGCCCCTTGACCGCTCTGGTGGGCAGCTGTTGTATGCTCCCCCAGTAGTGTGCAGGATCATAGTGGCAGCATGTGTCCTGCACAACGTTGCAACACGCCGTGGCCTACCGGTGGACATGGTGGTATCCCCAACCACATACACGCCCGCTGCGCATGGGAGGGGAAAGGGCATGTGGTGAGGCAGGCCGTACGCAGCAGGTGGCTAATTACTTCACCTAAAATCACACCCCTGTGGAGTGCACACAGCCCTGGCACATACCAGCTGACAATCAATGATGATGACATAAGGGACACTCAACTGTCACAACCATACCATCCTGATATTGATCACCTGAAAGTGTTACATGTGTGCATCCCTACCTACCCAAACACCACCAATGCTGTGTCATCAAAAGACATACATCTATGCTGCAAAATTCATTATCCCCTTGCTAAATACAACATGAGAAAAGCGCCATGTCACCCAACCCCTCCCCAGCTCCACCACCAAACACACATGGCATGTCATGCAATGTGAAAGCAAACAAAGCAATGCACAAGACCTGACACAAGTGTCACAAAGTACACTGTCCCTAATAGAAACTGCCCACACACAATATGCTCCCAGTAATGTATAACTAACAGCACACATTACCAAATACTTACCACCAACACAATGCTCCAACACACCATGGAAAAATGCAAAAACATGACAGTACTAAGTTCAAGTAGTGGTAGTCTTACAACCTGAATACGCCAGCACATCGGCCCCTTACAACTGTAGATTGTTGCTGCCACGCAAATGTCTCAGTGTACTGCAGACAACATGAACTGCATCAGCAAAGTAGACCGCCTTGTGAAGACATGAGGAAGGAACCTACAGATTAGGAGGAAGACATGGATGCACAAGCACATATCAATACACCATGCAGTGTACAATACAACAACAATATCCACTCGGGATGTATACACAGTATTGAATACAGACTGCCCACACAGCTCATGGGAGCCCAACGTCACTGTGTAATTCACTGTCACTTGGTCACACCCTTTGCAAGCCCATGGAAATGGGAAGCAGGAGGGGTGTGTGTCTCACGAACCCAAGCATCTAACTCAAACTCAGGACAAGCCTGCATGTGCCCAGCCGGAATACAGTGGATGCCCACAGGAGCCACACAAGGCAACACACTGTAAAAAAATATATATATATATCAAAAACGGCCATGTGGGGGCCAGGGAGGGTGGGGGAGGCCACCCAGGAGGTTCGAGGACAGGGTGCACACGAACACCCACCTGCGTGGATGTTGCAAAAAAAAAAATACCTCCTTGGGCTCATGGCCTGCACGGCTATGCCATTGTGGGAGAACTGCTGTCGCTCTGCTCATCCTCTGCTGCTGCATCAGGAGGCGGTGGCACTATGGGAGGCAGCCCACGCAAAGCCCTGGTATGGTCCTCCATGGCAGCAAGCATGCGGGTCTGGAAGGTCTGATTCTGGAGGATTAAAGTGCAGAGAACCCCATGCAGCACATTACGGGTTGCCTGCATTTCTGCACGCATGGCCTCGCATGATGCCCGGATCTCCTCACGTGTTGTATGCAGCTCAGCTGAGAGCGAACGTGTGAGCTGCTCCAGCTGCTGTTCTGCCCTAACATTTTGGGAAGCCTCAAGTTCAAGCAGGGCTTCCCTGTGGCCCTGCGACTCTATTGATATGGATTGGCGCAGAGTCTCCAGTGCCGCCCGTTGGTCCCTGTTGGACGCCAACATGTCTTCCCTGTGTGATTGGCAAATGGAGTCTTTTGCCTGCTGTTGTTGCTCCATCTGCCTTTCAGGGGGTATAATGGAAGTGGCCACCCTCTCCATTGCCTGAGCCATCATTTCTACTAATGCTGCCTGTTGGGTTGCCATACCGTACATGGAATTTTCCCATACAGTATTGCCTGGTGGCGCACGGCCAACGCGTCGACGGGCACCACACCTGTTTGGGGCAAGGCGATCTGCACCTTGCTGTGCTGGCACTGCCTCAGACTGCATTCCCCCTCTGATCTGCTGGCCCAGGAACAGATGCTGTGGAGTGTGACCCTGCATCCGTAACTGCCAAAGGTGGACCTACCAACACTGACATCCCCATAGAGGGTTCTACCCCTGGTCCAGGTGGGTTGGACAGAACAGAATCCCTGCCTGAAACACTTACCTGGGACTGCACATAAGTCTCATCTTCCGACTCAGCACCTGAATAGAGGTCTGGGGAGGTGCACCCAGAGGCACCCCTGGACACTATGGTCTACAGTAACATTGGATTTTCACCCACCACCACACCACGTCCCCCACTGGTACCCGGTCGTGCCTGAGATTCCTCCTGGGTCTGCACCATCTCCTTAACCTCAACAGCACCAAGTGGGTCATCACCTGCAAAAACATGAAAGACGACAAATGGAAACAGGCATGAGCACCATAGCACACACATAGGCCGTGACAAGCCAGAGATCCAGTACATGAATTACACATGTCCCACAAGACTATAACCCTGCCATGCATGCACTGTCAAAGAGTTGGAAGCGGAGTCAAAAAGGCAGACACTGGGGAGAGCAAGATGGATATGCAACACATTTGCAGCATGTTGGGTAGCACTGGCATCACACATCAGGCTGTGAGTGGCATGTCCAATACACACACATGACACATGCCACCACACAGATGTCACGTAGCATAGCCACGGTAAATTACAAAACTACAGCAATATGTCAGTGAATGAGTACTGTCACACATCCATGTCACATCAACATGATGCGGAGATTGATGCTGAATAGTGTTGCAAAATATGCATGTGCCACACACTGAAACACATCCAGTGTCCAATAACACAGTCATTGTGGGCTGATCAATGGTTGGTCACTTTAACATTACAGGAAACACCTGTCATCTTCCACATGCAAACAGGCCGTAATAAAAAATGTCAGCAGCCCAATACTCCATCCGCCTGAATGGTGTAATCATTAACATAACCAGGTAAAAGTAGTGGCCCAGTGTGGGCTGTAAACAATGACCGAAGCATATCAGATATGTTGCAATAGGGCAGAATAATGTGTACTAAAAATGGGAGAGTCGAAACAATCAGCCTGAATGAACACTTACAAAATCTGACCAATGTAGTTGCAAGATGACAGTTCAAGGTAAAGTGCACTAATCTGGGCGTAATTGGCAACTGTGGGCAGAAGGGATACAGTCATACCCAAATCCAAGGCACGTGAATGTATGGGAGGAAGCAAATGGGTGACCCATAAAACTCAGGAGTACACACCCTCACCTGGCACTCAATCAGAACCCGTCACCCAAACAACATACACATGGATTACACACACACGCATGGGCACTCACCGGACAATGCCTCGTAATCAGGTAGTTCTCCCACACCTTGGATCTGTTCCTCTGTGACCAAGTTCCCAGCGACATACTCATGTTCAGTGAGTTTGTTGTCCTTTTGTGGAGACCCACCGCCAGACACCAGAGTAGCGGCATGATTTGAGGCCAGCTTGTTCTTTGCTCTGCGTTTCAGGTAATTCCACCGCTTGTAGCAATCATCAGCTGTGCGCTTCACAAACCCAAGGGCACTTATGCGGTCCGCGACGGTCTGCCAGTGTGCCCTACGTTGACCAGGGTGGTCTTGCACCCAGCAGTCACCAACATTTCGTGGCTAATTCTGGGTCATTAAAGCAAGGCTTCCTTGACGTGCCGGAGTGTGTAGCCGTGTCTGGGGTCTCAGCCTGTTGTGTCAGAGCACCCTTCTTCCTCTTTTTCAAAGGTGGAGCGGAGCCTGAGTGGCTTATGCCGCTCTGGTGAGTAGGGGCAGAAACACCGGTGGACTGGGTAGTAGGAGTGTGCAAATGCACAATGACCATAGGCCTTGCTAAAGGCATTGGCAGAAGTGTGAAGTTGGCAGGGGGAACGTCCGTTTGATGGACCTGGACCGACACTGTCCTGGCTGGGAGACTCAGAGCTGTGGTGGATGGAGCTGCAGCTGCCCCTGCAGCCTCCCCACCCTGCCTACTTGGGGCAGCAGATGACATAGCTGCCCCAGATCCACATGGCTTGGTGACACCAACTTGCACTGCCACAAGTGGCCTAGACTTGCTGACCTGGAAGTCAGCCTGGGAGTCATCCTGTGCCAGGTCAGGTGCCACAATGGGCTGGTCCAACAAGGGCTGAGCTGGGATGGTGTCAGCCACGTTTCCCTCAAACATGGGGGGTGGGGGAGACATGGGTGTCCCTGATTGGTCCTCCACACATGGGGGTCTAGGGGCAACCTGCAAATCCCGGCCACGTCCCCTACTGCGCCCACCACGCCCACCTTTTGAAGGTCAGCCACCTTTGCCTCCCTTACCGCTTGGTCGCCTCCCAACCATTGCATTGATGTTGTTGTGCATATGGGAGTAGCAGTAAACTATTGTCCTGGGCAATTGGGGGTGAAAGGGGTAGGGTACTAGATGGAATTCATACCCTAGTGCTCTAACAAGGCTGTCTGTGACCCCTGGGGGAAGATGACGGTTCACGCAACGCACAGGCAGCCCAAAATCAAAAAATAACGTGCACGCAACCCCTCGTGGACCACGTGCGTGAAAAAATGAACCCGCACTACGCTGTGGCACCCAGAAACACAAAAATAAAAGTATGCGTAATACACGCAGCCTACAATGACCTCTGAAGGGGTACGCAACACACGGGGCAAGCACAGTTGGTAAATATGTGCGTGACTCACCGTCTGCCTGGAAAAAGAACGTGAAAAAGACGCACGTGTGCGCATTGGCAACATCCCCGCCAAAAGAAGAATTGTACGCTGTCTGAGGAGACAGGACAAAAGAAGAAGTGAACGCTGTTTGAGGAAACAGGCCCAAAAAGAATAAAGAACGCTGTCAGAGGTAACAGGGAGTACGAACTTGAAACGCTGTGAAGTAATCGCGTGTGAACCGACAAGAAGTACAGAGTTTACCCACTCGCTCTCCACGAAAAGCACTTACAAGGGAATGGGGTCCTGCATGTACCTTTTAAAGTGGCCCACACGTACAGTGTCACTTACGCGTGTACGCGCTAAGGCCCTTTCCTCCAATTACACGAGCTGACACTCGGACGTGCAGTTTTTGGACGTGTACGATGAACATGCACCCGTGTTGATGGAAACGCCCGCGCGCATCACGTCACTTACGCGCGTAGGCCCTTTCCTCGGATTACACACATCCACATGTGGACGTGCAGTTTTTCCACGTGCGCTGCCACGTCACGAGGGAAACGCCCGCGTGAGTCACGTCACAGAAGCGATTACGCGCTAAGTGCCTTTGGTCCAATGAAACGTGTGTTGACGCGCTTATGCGCGAAGGGCCTTTCCTCGAATTACACGCTGACGTGCAAGATTTTCACGTGCCAAATCACTCCGTATCAAGCTGGCCACACAACAACACACGGAAGACCATGCTCCTGCCCAGAAGGCCGAATTACTGCCCCCCAGAGCCCGAGCATGCTCCCACCTGCCATCTGCTGCTTCCTGACTGCCTGCTGCCCACGTGCCCTGCTATTTGCTGCCTGCACGTCAGCCAGGGGTGCAGTTGCTGTGACCACCCCTGCTGGAAACGAAGACTCCCGATTGGGATGCCATCGCTCCACAGCCCAGCCCTAGGACCCAGTTGCCCACCCACTCCTGCCTCTGGGGTTGCCATGTCGGGCACAACACCATCTGGCAGGGGAGTTGCTAGGTCTGGAAAAGACCCGGGGCTAAACTGATGTCAGAACTGTTGGGACTGGGGGCTAGCTAGTCTTTTGGCTGTAGCTCCTGAGATTCTATCCGGGGCTACAACCAAAAGATCAGGGGCTATAGCCCCCTTAGCCTCCCCCTAGCAACGCCCCTGCCATCTGGCACCACTGGCAACCCCCAGCCAGAGAGGCAGAGGGCCACCAGCTTCAGTGCCAGGGAAGTTGGTGTCCTGGTGGAGCAAGTCCTGGGGCAGTATGATGCCCTCTTTGGAAGTTCGCGCCCCGACAATGAAGGACGGACCAGGATCTGGATGGACATCGTGACTGCCATCAACGCGGAGGGGGTGGCAGTCCGCGACTTACACCATGTCAAGAAGCGCTGGGAGGACTTCAGGTCCAGGACCCTCAACAAGGCCCGGCGCCTCTTGAAGGCAGCGGATGCCAAGGGGCGCTGGGGCCACCTGTCCGACCACCAGATGAGGATCCTGGAACACATATGCTCAGCGCTCCACGTCCAGGTACTTGAGAGGCAGACCCGTCTGGAGTCGAGCTGTAAGTGTACATGCATACTGATTGGACGCTGTGCGTGTGGTGATGTGCCAGTAGTGTGCAGGTTGCACATGTGTTTTCGTAGGGCCATGTAGGGATGTGTATGAACAGGGGCGTGAGGCTGCCACATGCGAGTCCTCTTAGGTGTGAGACACATCGATGGTGTATGTGTTGGTAAGCATGCTGTGCAAATGCAGGTGTGGTAGCACACATGTTTGAATTTCTGTGTATGTATGTTGGCATGGTTGTGGTGTCACACATGGAGGGTGGTTCCTGCTGCATGTATCGGCACTGTGTACATGTGCATGTGTCTGTATTTGACAAGTGTGCAATTGTGATGCAACATGGATGCACGTGACACTGATATGTAGAAGGCTGAATGCCAGATGTGACATGTATGGCGATCGCATCACTGCGATAGTTGGAGGAGATGTAGACATGCATGTAAGTGTGGTGGCATGTGTGCGTGTCTAGTGCACTCCCTGTGTTTCATGTAATGTCAGGCTCACCTTCGGCTGTTCAAGCTGTTGTATGTGTATGGATGTTGCTGCCTGGTGCAATATTGCTGTGGAAATGCTCATGTGTGTGAGTTGAAATGACATGTGTGTCGTGGAGTGTGATGCCATGTCTGAAGTTTGACACTGCCACTCATGTGGAACTGTCACGTGTGTATCAGTCCATTGTACAGTGCCCTGATGTCTGTGTTTTATCTCTCCCTGTCTGCAGTGTCAACTGATGAAGAGGGTGGAGAGGTTGCTGTGGAGCACAGCGGCAGCGATCGCACCACCAGCCGGAGACGCAAGGCCCGGCTCCCCTCCCAGATTGTCATCTCGTCGGGGAGTGAGGAGTCTGGTGCCGCGTCCCAGGCCACAGCTGCCGGGGGTAGGTCAAAGTGGCAGAGGTCAGACGTGGACTCCTCGGCAGCAGAAGGGGCAGCTGAGACCCCACGGGGTCCAACAGAGGAAGATGGCACGGAGTCATCCAGGTTGGTGGGGGTTTAGTGGAGGAGGAGGCCACGGAAGGGACACACGGGGTCTGAAGGTGGGGATTCCACTGGTGCTAGTGGTGCAGTGCAGGGGCAGGGAAAGGAGGCAGCACAGGCCGCCGCGGAGGTGCCTGTGTGTAATTCTGTCCCTGATCCTGTCACTGCATCATCTGGCACCAGCAGGGATGCCTACGTCCAGACCCGTTTTCAGGGAGGGGATGAGCGCACAACAACTGGCCTTCCTCTCCCTGCAGACGTGGCTATCCGGGACCGTGTTGAGCCTATCCTGAGTGGGATAGCGTTGCGTCAACGGGGCATGCGAGGTGACCGGCAGTCTTTTCGTGGAGAGACTGCACGTCGTCTCGCATGCCTCTTTGACCACATTGACCTACTGGGACGGGTCACCGGTGCTGGATTCCTCCGTGTGCTGGACCTTCTTGCAACCCCCTCCTCAGCTGAACCCTCTACGCACCAGTCGTCCTCCATGCCATCTTCACAGCCATGTGTCACCTGGGTACCCTGTGGAGCTGCCCCTGACCCAGCAGCCAGGCTTGTGGAGGTCACATCCCTGCCACAGTTGGGAGTCGGACGTCCAGCAGGGGTGGCCACCACGATAACTGCACCCCAGCCGGAGGAGGATGTGCAGGCAGCAAGAGCCATAGGGCAGGCACAGCAGCAGAACCATGGTGGGAGCAATGATGGCTTGGGGGCCTTCAACATCAGAGGGACAGGCATCGGCCATAGGGCAGGAGGACCCCGGATTTCAAGTGTCTTCCGTGTGGCAGCGGTTGGGCCATGGCATAGATGTGGAGCGGCAGCGGGCGGAAGAGGCACGGCTCACAATGGTCAGGGCGGAGAACTCCATGCGGAGGACCCTGAGGCGGGCCGAGTGACTCGAGGCAATTCGCAGGGAGTTGGAGGTGAACATGTCGTCGTCCCTGCAAACCCTCGGGGCCATGGAAGAGGACCGCCTCCAGGACATTGAGCGGGAGTTCGATGATGCCCTGGCCCGGGACATCAATAAGTGAGCCGTCGGACTAGCCCGCTGCCATTGTAAATAGTTAGATAGTGTTAGGTTTCTTTTCCGGTATTGTTTATTTTTTTGGCGATTGGACAATGCACCACGTTTTTGTATACAGTTCTTTATTAGGTAGTCTTTTTTGTAGGTTTCATTTCATTTGTTGGGCTCATGGACCCTGGATTGGTGATTTCACCATGGAGCAATGGATTTCACTTATTTTTTTTCCTTTGGATTTGCTTTGTTGGACTGAGACTTTGGACACATTTTCATTTGGATTTCTTTGGATTCTGATTTCATATTTTTCATTATTTTCTGGACATGCTGCGTTTTATTTCTTCATCACATTATTGTGTGTTTTCTTTTCATTACATTCATTTTGGATTCAATACATTTTTGTTTCATACTTCGGTGTGTGGTATTCTCTCATTGATTTCATGCATGTCATGATGTGGGTTTTCACATTCACTTGCACCCATTGTGTGTCTGTGACAGACATGTGTTCGTTTACATACTTGCCATTCGGGTTGTATCATGTAATGGGTATTTCTATGTGGGTGGATGCAATACTTGGTTGGGTCTTTGGGATGGGGCGGCATGGGCTGTGATGTGGCTGGCCATTAGGCCCATGATTGAGGATCGTCATGACGTGGGGGCAGGGGGACATGAGTGGGGGCCTGCTGGCAGGTGCTCCTGACTGCTGGGGGGTGGGGGTGCTGGGGGACATATGTGGGGGCCTGCTGGCAGGTGCCCCTGACTGCTGGGGGGTGGGGGTGCTGGGGGACATGAGTGGGGGCCTGCTGGCAGGTGCCCCTGACTGCTGGAGGGTCGGGGTGCTGGGGGACAACTGCTGTCGCTCTGCTCATCCTCTGCTGCTGCATCAGGAGGTGGTGGCACTATGGGAGGCAGCCCACGCAAAGCCCTGGTATGGTCCTCCATGGCAGCAAGCATGCGGGTCTGGAAGGTCTGATTCTGGAGGATTAAAGTGTGGAGATCCCCATGCAGCACATTACGGGTTGCCTGCATTTCTGCACGCATGGCCTCGCATGATGCCCGGATCTCCTCACGTGTTGTATGCAGCTCAGCTGAGAGCGAACGTGTGAGCTGCTCCAGCTGCTGTTCTGCCCTAACATTTTGGGAAGCCTCAAGTTCAAGCAGGGCTTCCCTGTGGCCCAGCGACTCTATTGATATGGATTGGCGCAGAGTCTCCAGTGCCGCCCGTTGGTCCCTGTTGGACGCCAACATGTCTTCCCTGTGTGATTGGCAAATGGAGTCTTTTGCCTGCTGTTGTTGCTCCATCTGCCTTTCAGGGGGGATAATGGAAGTGGCCACCCTCTCCATTGCCTGAGCCATCATTTCTACTGATGCTGCCTGTTGGGTTGCCATACCGTACATGGAATTTTCCCATACAGTATTGCCTGGTGGCGCACGGCCAACGCGTCGACGGGCACCACACCTGTTTGGGGCAAGGCGATCTGCACCTTGCTGTGCTGGCACTGCCTCAGGCTGCAGGACTGCATTCCCCCTCTGATCTGCTGGCCCAGGAACAGGATCAGATGCTGTGGAGTGTGACCCTGCATCCGTAACTGCCAAAGGTGGACCTACCAACACTGACATCCCCATAGAGGGTTCTACCCCTGGTCCAGGTGGGTTGGACAGAACAGAATCCCTGCCTGAAACACTTACCTGCGACTGCACATAAGTCTCATCTTCCGACTCAGCACCTGAATAGAGGTCTGGGGAGGTGCACCCAGAGGCACCCCTGGACAGCATGGTCTACAGTAACATTGGATTTTCACCCACTACCACACCACGTCCCCCACTGGTGCCCGGTCGTGCCTGAGATTCCTCCTGGGTCTGCACCATCTCCTCAACCTCAACAGCACCAAGTGGGTCATCACCTGCAAAAACATGAAAGACGACAAATGGAAACAGGCATGAGCACCATAGCACACACATAGGCCGTGACAAGCCAGAGATCCAGTACATGAATTACACATGTCCCACATGACTATAACCCTGCCATGCATGCACTGTCAAAGAGTTGGAAGTGGAGTCAAAAAGGCAGACACTGGGGAGAGCAAGATGGATATGCAACACATTTGCAGCATGTTGGGTAGCACTGGCATCACACATCAGGCTGTGAGTGGCATGTCCAATACACACACATGACACATGCCACCACACAGATGTCACGTAGCATAGCCACGGTAAATTACAAAACTACAGCAATATGTCAGTGAATGAGTACTGTCACACATCCATGTCACATCGACATGATGCGAAGATTGATGCTGAATAGTGTTGTAAAATATGCATGTGCCACACACTGAAACACATCCAGTGTCCAATAACACAGTCATTGTGGGCTGATCAATGGTTGGTCACTTTAACATTACAGGAAACACCTGTCATCTTCCACATGCAAACAGGCCGTAATAAAAAATGTCAGCAGCCCAATACTCCATCCGCCTGAATGGTGTAATCATTAACATAACCAGGTAAAAGTAGTGGCCCAGTGTGGGCTGTAAACAATGACCGAAGCATATAAGATATGTTGCAATAGGGCAGAATAATGGGTACTAAAAATGGGAGAGTGGAAACAATCAGCCTGAATGAACACTTACAAAATCTGACCAATGTAGTTGCAAGATGACAGTTCAAGGTAAAGTGCACTAATCTGGGCGTAATTGGCATCTGTGGGCAGAAGGGATACAGTCATACCCAAATCCAAGGCATGTGAATGTATGGGAGGAAGCAAATGGGTGACCCATAACACTCAGGAGTACACACCCTCACCTGGCACTTAATCAGAACCCGTCACCCAAACAACATACACATGGATTACACACACACGCATGGGCACTCACCGGACAATGCCTCGTAATCAGGTAGTTCTCCCACACCTTGGATCTGTTCCTCTGTGACGAAGGTCCCAGCAACATACTCATGTTCAGTGAGTTTGTTGTCCTCTTGTGGAGACCCACCGCCAGACACCAGAGTAGCGGCATGATTTGAGGCCAGCTTGTTCTTTGCTCTGCGTTTCAGGTAATTACACCGCTTGTAGCAATCATCAGCAGTGCGCTTCACAAACCCAAGGGCACTTATGCGGTCCGCGACGGTCTGCCAGTGTGCCCTACGTTGACCAGGGTGGTCTTGCACCCAGCAGTCACCAACATTTCGTGGCTAATTCTGGGTCATTAAAGCAAGGCTTCCTTGACGTGCCGGAGTGTGTAGCCGTGTCTGGGGTCTCAGCCTGTTGTGTCAGAGCACCCTTCTTCCTCTTTTTCAAAGGTGAAGCGGAGCCTGAGTGGCTTATGCCGCTCTGGTGAGTAGGGGCAGAAACACCGGTGGACTGGGTAGTAGGAGTGTGCAAATGCACAATGACCATAGGCCTTGCTAAAGGCATTGGCAGAAGTGTGAAGTTGGCAGGGGGAACGTCCGTTTGATGGACCTGGACCGACACTGTCCTGGCTGGGAGACTCAGAGCTGTGGTGGATGGAGCTGCAGCTGCCCCTGCAGCCTCCCCACCCTGCCTACTTGGGGCAGCAGATGACATAGCTGCCCCAGATCCACATGGCTTGGTGACACCAACTTGCACTGCCACAAGTGGCCTAGACTTGCTGACCTGGAAGTCAGCCTGGGAGTCATCCTGTGCCAGGTCAGGTGCCACAATGGGCTGGTCCAACAAGGGCTGAGCTGGGATGGTGTCAGCCACGTTTCCCTCAAACAAGGGGGGTGGGGGAGACATGGGTGTCCCTGATTGGTCCTCCACACATGGGGGTCTAGGGGCAACCTGCAAATCCCGGCCACGTCCCCTACTGCGCCCACCACGCCCACCTTTTGAAGGTCGGCCACCTTTGCCTCCCTTACCGCTTGGTCGCCTCCGAACCATTGCATTGATGTTGTTGTGCATATGGGAGTAGTAGTAAACTATTGTCCTGGGCAATTGGGGGTGAAAGGGGTAGGGTACTAGATGGAATTCATACCCTAGTGCTCTAACAAGGCTGTCTGTGACCCCTGGGGGAAGATGACGGTTCACGCAACACACAGGCAGCCCAAAATCAAAAAATAACGTGCACGCAACCCCTCGTGGACCACGTGCGTGAAAAAATGAACCCGCACTACGCTGTGGCACCCAGAAACACAAAAATAAAAGTATGCGTAATACACGCAGCCTACAATGACCTCTGAAGGGGTACGCAACACACGGGGCAAGCACAGTTGGTAAATATGTGCGTGATTCACCGTCTGCCTGGAAAAAGAACGTGAAAAAGACGCACGTGTGCGCGTTGGCAACATCCCCGCCAAAAGAAGAATTGTACGCTGTCTGAGGAGACAGGACAAAAGAAGAAGTGAACGCTGTTTGAGGAAACAGGCCCAAAAAGAATAAAGAACACTGTCAGAGGTAACAGGGAGTACGAACTTGAAACGCTGTGAAGTAATCGCGTGTGAACCGACAAGAAGTACAGAGTTTACCCACTCGCTCTCCACGAAAAGCACGTACAAGGGAATGGGGTCCTGCATGTACCTTTTAAAGTGGCCCACACGTACAGCGTCACTTACGCGTGTAGGCGCTAAGGCCCTTTCCTCCAATTACACGAGCTGACACTCGGACGTGCAGTTTTTGGACGTGTACGATGAACATGCACCCGTGTTGATGGAAAGGCCCGCGCGCATCACGTCACTTACGCGCGTTGGCCCTTTCCTCAGATTACACACATCCACATGTGGACGTGCAGTTTTTCCATATGCGCTGCCACGTCACGAGGGAAACGCCCGCGCGAGTCACGTCACAGAAGCGATTACGCGCTAAGTGCCTTTGGTCCAATGAAACGTGTGCTGACGCGCTTTTGCGTGAAGGGCCTTTCCTCGAATTACACGCTGACGTGCAAGATTTTCACGTGCCAAATCACACCGTATCAAGCTGGCCACACAACAACACACGGAAGACCACGCTCCTGCCCAGAAGGCCGAATTACTGCCCCCCAGAGCCCGAGCATGCTCCCACCTGCCATCTGCTGCTTCCTGACTGCCTGCTGCCCACGTGCCCTGCTATTTGCTTCCTGCACGTCAGCCAGGGGTGCAGTTGCTGTGACCACCCCTGCTGGAAACGAAGACTCCCGATTGGGATACCATCACTCCACAGCCCAGCCCTAGGACCCAGTTGCCCACCCACTCCTGCCTCTGGGGTTGCCATGTCGGGCACAACACCATCTGGCACCACTGGCAACCCCCAGCCAGAGAGGCAGAGGGCCACCAGCTTCAGTGCCAGGGAAGTTTGTGTCCTGGTGGAGCAAGTCCTGGGGCAGTATGATGCCCTCTTTGGAAGTTCGCGCCCCGACAATGAAGGACGGACCAGGATCTGGATGGACATCGTGACTGCCATCAATGCGGAGGAGGTGGCAGTCCGCGACTTACACCATGTCAAGAAGCGCTGGGAGGACTTCAGGTCCAGGACCCTCAACAAGGCCCGGCGCCTCTTGAAGGCAGCGGATGCCAAGGGGCGCTGGGGCCACCTGTCCGACCACCAGATGAGGATCCTGGAACACATATGCCCAGCGCTCCACGTCCAGGTCCTTGAGAGGCAGACCCGTCTGGAGTCGAGCTGTAAGTGTACATGCATACTGATTGGACGCTGTGCGTGTGGTGGTGTGCCAGTAGTGTGCAGGTTCCACATGTGTTTTCGTAGGGCCATGTAGGGATGTGTATGAACAGGGGCGTGAGGCTGCCACATGCGAGTCCTCTTAGGTGTGAGACACATCGATGGTGTATGTGTTGGTAAGCATGCTGTGCAAATGCAGGTGTGGTAGCACACATGTTTGAATTTCTGTGTATGTATGTTGGCATCGTTGTGGTGTCACACATGGATGGTGGTTCCTGCTGCATGTATCGGCACTGTGTACATGTGCATGTGTCTGTATTTGACAAGTGTGCAATTGTGATGCAACATGGATGCACGTGACACTGATATGTAGAAGGCTGAATGCCAGATGTGACATGTATGGCGATCGCATCACTGCGATAGTTGGAGGAGATGTAGACATGCATGTAAGTGTGGTGGCATGTGTGCGTGTCTAGTGCACTCCCTGTGTTTCATGTAATGTCAGGCTCACCTTCGGCTGTTCAAGCTGTTGTATGTGTATGAATGTTGCTGCCTGGTGCAATATTGCTGTGGAAATGCTCATGTGTGTGAGTTGAAATGACATGTATGTCGTGGAGTGTGATGCCATGTCTGAAGTTTGACACTGCCCC
The DNA here is from genome assembly GCF_040938575.1 of Ambystoma mexicanum. Lineage (NCBI taxonomy): Eukaryota > Metazoa > Chordata > Amphibia > Caudata > Ambystomatidae > Ambystoma > Ambystoma mexicanum. The sequence goes on from NC_090930.1 coordinate 322,854,017, forward strand.
TCATGTGGAACTGTCATGTGTGTATCAGTCCATTGTACAGTGCCCTGATGTCTGTGTTTTATCTCTCCCTGTCTGCAGTGTCAACTGATGAAGAGGGTGGAGAGGTTGCTGTGGAGCACAGCGGCAGCGAGCGCACCACCAGCCGGAGACGCAAGGCCCGGCTCCCCTCCCAGATTGTCATCTCGTCGGGGAGTGAGGAGTCTGGTGCCGCGTCCCAGGCCACAGCTGCCGGGGGTAGGTCCAAGTGGCAGAGGTCAGACGTGGACTCCTCGGCAGCAGAAGGGGCAGCTGAGACCCCACAGGGTCCAACAGAGGAAGATGGCACGGAGTCATCCAGGTTGGTGGGGGTTTAGTGGAGGAGGAGGCCGCGGAAGGGACACACGGGGTCTGAAGGTGGGGATTCCACTGGTGCTAGTGGTGCAGTGCAGGGGCAGGGAAAGGAGGCAGCACAGGCCGCCGCGGAGGTGCCTGTGTGTAATCCTGTCCCTGATCCTGTCACTGCATCATCTGGCACCAGCAGGGATGCCTACGTCCAGACCCGTTTTCAGGGAGGGGATGAGCGCACAACAACTGGCCTTCCTCTCCCTGCAGACGTGGCTATCCGGGACCGTGTTGAGCCTATCCTGAGTGGGATAGCGTTGCGTCAACGGGGCATGCGAGGTGACCGGCAGTCTTTTCGTGGAGAGACTGCACGTCGTCTCGCATGCCTCTTTGACCACATTGACCTACTGGGACAGGTCACCGGCGCTGGATTCCTCCGTGTGCTGGACCTTCTTGCAACCCCCTCCTCAGCTGAACCCTCTACGCACCAGTCGTCCTCCATGCCATCTTCACAGCCATGTGTCACCTGGGTACCCTGTGGAGCTGCCCCTGACCCAGCAGCCAGGCTTGTGGAGGTCACATCCCTGCCACAGTTGGGAGTCGGACGTCCAGCAGGGGTGGCCACCATGACAACTGCACCCCAGCCGGAGGAGGATGTGCAGGCAGCAAGAGCCATGGGGCAGGCACAGGCACAGCAGCAGAACCATGGTGGGAGCAATGATGGCTTGGGGGCCTTCAACATCAGAGGGACAGGCATCGGCCATAGGGCAGGAGGACCCCGGATTTCAAGTGTCTTCCGCGTGGCAGCGGTTGGGCCATGGCATAGATGTGGAGCGGTAGCGGGCGGAAGATGCACGGCTCACAATGGTCAGGGCGGAGAACTCCATGCGGAGGGCCCTGAGGCGGGCCGAGTGCCTTGAGGCAATTTGCAGGGAGTTGGAGGTGAACATGTCGTCGTCCCTGCAAACCCTCGGGGCCATGGAAGAGGACCGCCTCCAGGACATTGAGCGGGAGTTCGATGATGCCCTGGCCCGGGACATCAATAAGTGAGCCGTCGGACTAGCCCGCTGCCATTGTAAATAGTTAGATAGTGTTAGGTTTCCTTTCCGGTATTGTTTATTTTTTTGGCGATTGGACAATGCACAACGTTTTTGTATACAATTCTTTATTAGGTAGTCTTTTTGTAGGTTTCATTTCATTTGTTGGGCTCATGGACCCTGGATTGGTGATTTCACCATGGAGCAATGGATTTCATTTATTTTTTTTCCTTTGGATTTGCTTTGTTGGACTGAGACTTTGGACACATTTTCATTTGGATTTCTTTGGATTCTGATTTCATATTTTTCATTATTTTCTGGACATGCTGCGTTTTATTTCTTCTTCACATTATTGTGTGTTTTCTTTTCATTACATTCATTTTGGATTCAATACATTTTTGTTTCATACTTCGGTGTGTGGTATTCTCTCATTGATTTCATGCATGTCATGATGTGGGTTTTCACATTCACTTGCACCCATTGTGTGTCTGTGACAGACATGTGTTCGTTTACATACTTGCCATTCGGGTTGTATCATGTAATGGGTATTTCTATGTGGGTGGATGCAATACTTGGTTGGGTCTTTGGGATGGGGCGGCATGGGCTGTGATGTGGCTGGCCATTAGGCCCATGATTGAGGATCGTCATGACGTGGGGGCAGGGGGACATGAGTGGGGGCCTGCTGGCAGGTGCTCCTGACTGCTGGGGGGTGGGGGTGCTGGGGGACATGTGTGGGGGCCTGCTGGCAGGTGCCCCTGACTGCTGGGGGGTGGGGGTGCTGGGGGACATGAGTGGGGGCCTGCTGGCAGGTGCCCCTGACTGCTGGAGGATCGGGGTGCTGGGGGACAACTGCTGTCGCTCTGCTCATCCTCTGCTGCTGCATCAGGAGGTGGTGGCACTATGGGAGGCAGCCCACGCAAAGCCCTGGTATGGTCCTCCATGGCAGCAAGCATGCGGGTCTGGAAGGTCTGATTCTGGAGGATTAAAGTGTGGAGATCCCCATGCAGCACATTATGGGTTGCCTGCATTTCTGCACGCATGGCCTTGCATGATGCCCGGATCTCCTCACGTGTTGTATGCAGCTCAGCTGAGAGCGAACGTGTGAGCTGCTCCAGCTGCTGTTCTGCCCTAACATTTTGGGAAGCCTCAAGTTCAAGCAGGGCTTCCCTGTGGCCCTGCGACTCTATTGATATGGATTGGCGCAGAGTCTCCAGTGCCGCCCGTTGGTCCCTGTTGGACGCCAACATGTCTTCCCTGTGTGATTGGCAAATGGAGTCTTTTGCCTGCTGTTGTTGCTCCATCTGCCTTTCAGGGGGGATAATGGAAGTGGCCACCCTCTCCATTGCCTGAGCCATCATTTCTACTGATGCTGCCTGTTGGGTTGCCATACCGTACATGGAATTTTCCCATACAGTATTGCCTGGTGGCGCACGGCCAACGCGTCGACGGGCACCATACCTGTTTGGGGCAAGGCGATCTGCACCTTGCTGTGCTGGCACTGCCTCAGGCTGCAGGACTGCATTCCCCCTCTGATCTGCTGGCCCAGGAACAGGATCAGATGCTGTGGAGTGTGACCCTGCATCCGTAACTGCCAAAGGTGGACCTACCAACACTGACATCCCCATAGAGGGTTCTACCCCTGGTCCAGGTGGGTTGGACAGAACAGAATCCCTGCCTGAAACACTTACCTGCGACTGCACATAAGTCTCATCTTCCGACTCAGCACCTGAATAGAGGTCTGGGGAGGTGCACCCAGAGGCACTCCTGGACAGAATGGTCTACAGTAACATTGGATTTTCACCCACCACCACACCACGTCCCCCACTGGTGCCCGGTCGTGCCTGAGATTCCTCCTGGGTCTGCACCATCTCCTTAACCTCAACAGCACCAAGTGCGTCATCACCTGCAAAAACATGCAAGACGACAAATGGAAACAGGCATGAGCACCATAGCACACACATAGGCCGTGACAAGCCAGAGATCCAGTACATGAATTACACATGTCCCACATGACTATAACCCTGCCATGCATGCACTGTCAAAGAGTTGAAAGTGGAGTCAAAAAGGCAGACACTGGGGAGAGCAAGATGGATATGCAACACATTTGCAGCATGTTGGGTAGCACTGGCATCACACATAGGCTGTGAGTGGCATGTCCAATACACACACATGACACATGCCACCACACAGATGTCACGTAGCATAGCCACGGTAAATTACAAAACTACAGCAATATGTCAGTGAATGAGTACTGTCACACATCCATGTCACATCGACATGATGCGAAGATTGATGCTGAATAGTGTTGTAAAATATGCATGTGCCACACACTGAAACACATCCAGTGTCCAATAACACAGTCATTGTGGGCTGATCAATGGTTGGTCACTTTAACATTACAGGAAACACCTGTCATCTTCCACATGCAAACAGGCCGTAATAAAAAATGTCAGCAGCCCAATACTCCATCGGCCTGAATGGTGTAATCATTAACATAACCAGGTAAAAGTAGTGGCCCAGTGTGGGCTGTAAACAATGACCGAAGCATATCAGATATGTTGCAATAGGGCAGAATAACGTGTACTAAAAATGGGAGAGTGGAAACAATCAGCCTGAATGAACACTTACAAAATCTGACCAATGTAGTTGCAAGATGACAGTTCAAGGTAAAGTGCACTAATCTGGGCGTAATTGGCATCTGTGGGCAGAAGGGATACAGTCATACCCAAATCCAAGGCATGTGAATGTATGGGAGGAAGCAAATGGGAGACCCATAACACTCAGGAGTACACACCCTCACCTGGCACTCAATCAGAACCCGTCACCCAAACAACATACACATGGATTACACACACACGCATGGGCACTCACCGGACAATGCCTCGTAATCAGGTAGTTCTCCCACACCTTGGATCTGTTCCTCTGTGACGAAGGTCCCAGCAACATACTCATGTTCAGTGAGTTTGTTGTCCTCTTGTGGAGACCCACCGCCAGACACCAGAGTAGCGGCATGATTTGAGGCCAGCTTGTTCTTTGCTCTGCGTTTCAGGTCATTCAACCGCTTGTAGCAATCACCAGCTGTGCCCTTCACAAATCCAAGGGCACTTATACGGTCCGCGACAGTCTGCCAGTGTGCCCTACGTTGACCAGGGTGGTCTTGCACCCAGCAGTCACCAACATTTCGTGGCCAATTCTGGGTCATTAAAGCTAGGCTTCCTTGACGTTCCGGAGGGTGTATCCGTGTCTGGGGTCTCAGCCTGTTGTGCCAGAGCACCCTTCTTCCTCTTTTTCAAAGGTGGAGCGGAGCCTGAGTGGCTTATGCCGCTCTGGTGAGTAGGGGCAGAAACACCAGTGGACTGGGTAGTAGGAGTGTGCAAAAAAGGCATTGGCAGAAGTGTGAAGTTGGCAGGGGGAACGTCCGTTTGATGGACCTGGACCAACACTGGCCTGGCTGGGAGACTCAGAGCTGTGGTGGATGGAGCTGCAGCTGCCCCTGCAGCCTCCCCACCCTGCCTACTTGGGGCAGCAGATGACATAGCTGCCCCAGATCCACATGGCTTGGTGACACCAACTTGCACTGCCACAAGTGGCCTAGACTTGCTGACCTGGAAGTCAGCCTGGGAGTCATCCTGTGCCAGGTCAGGTGCCACAATGGGCTGGTCCAACAAGGGCTGAGCTGGGATGGTGTCAGCCACGTTTCCCTCAACCATGGGGGCTGGAGGGGACATGGGTGTCCCTGATTGGTCCTCCACACATGGGGGTCTAGGGGCAACCTGCAAATCCCAGCCACGTCCCCTACTGCGCCCACCACGCCCACCTTTTGAAGGTCAGCCCCCTTTGCCTCCCTTACCGCTTGGTCGCCTCCCAACCATTGCATTGATGTTGTTGTGCATATGGGAGTAGCAGTAAACTATTGTCCTGGGCAATTGGGGGTGAAAGGGGTAGGGTACTAGATGGAATTCGTACCCTAGTGCTCTAACAAGGCTGTCTGTGACCCCTGGGGGAAGATGACGGTTCACGCAACGCACAGGCAGCCCAAAATCAAAAAATAACGTGCACGCAACCCCTCGTGGACCACGTGCGTGAAAAAATGAACCCACACTACGCTGTGGCACCCAGAAACACAAAAATAAAAGTATGCATAATACACGGAGCCTACAATGACCTCTGAAGGGGTACGCAACACACGGGGCAAGCACAGTTGGTAAATATGTGCGTGACTCACCGTCTGCCTGGAAAAAGAACGTGAAAAAGACGCACGTGTGCGCGTTGGCAACATCCCCGCCAAAGAATTGTACGCTGTCTGAGGAGACAGGACAAAAGAAGAAGTGAACGCTGTTTGAGGAAACAGGCCCAAAAAGAATAAAGAACGCTGTCAGAGGTAACAGGGAGTACGAACTTGAAACGCTGTGAAGTAATCGCGTGTGAACCGACAAGAAGTACAGAGTTTACCCACTCGCTCTCCACGAAAAGCACGTACAAGGGAATGGGGTCCTGCATGTACCTTTTAAAGTGGCCCACACGTACAGCGTCACTTACGCGTGTACGCGCTAAGGCCCTTTCCTCCAATTACACGAGCTGACACTCGGACGTGCAGTTTTTGGACGTGTACGATGAACATGCACCCGTGTTGATGGAAACGCCCGCCCGCATCACGTCACTTACGTGCGTAGGCCCTTTCCTCGGATTACACACATCCACATGTGGACGTGCAGTTTTTCCACGTGCGCTGCCACGATGAACATGCACCCGTGTTGATGGAAACGCCCGTGCGAGTCACGTCACAGAAGTGCCTTTGGTCCAATGAAACCGCGTACGTGTGCTGACGCGCTTATGCGCGAAGGGCCTTTCCTCGAATTACACGCTGACGTGCAAGATTTTCACGTGCCAAATCACTCCGTATCAAGCTGGCCACGCAACAACACACGGAAGACCACGCTCCTGCCCAGAAGGCCGAATTACTGACCCCCAGAGCCTGAGCATGCTCCCACCTGCCATCTGCTGTTTCTTGACTGCCTGCTGCCCACGTGCCCTGCTATTTGCTGTGGGATGTCAGCCAGGGGTGCAGTTGCTGTGACCACCCCTGCTGGAAACGAAGACTCCCGATTGGGATACCATCGCTCCACAGCCCAGCCCTAGGACCCAGTTGCCCACCCACTCCTGCCTCTGGGGTTGCCATGTTGGGCACAACACCATCTGGCACCACTGGCAACCCCCAGCCAGAGAGGCAGAGGGCTACCAGCTTCAGTGCCAGGGAAGTTGGTGTCCTGGTGGAGCAAGTCCTGGGGCAGTATGATGCCCTCTTTGGAAGTTCGCGCCCCGACAATGAAGGACGGACCAGGATCTGGATGGACATCGTGACTGCCATCAACGCGGAGGGGGTGGCAGTCCGCGACTTACACCATGTCAAGAAGCGCTGGGAGGACTTCAGGTCCAGGACCCTCAACAAGGCCCGGCGCCTCTTGAAGGCAGCGGATGCCAAGGGGCGCCTGGGCCACCTGTCCGACCACCAGATGAGGGTCCTGGAACACATATGCCCAGCGCTCCACGTCCAGGTCCTTGAGAGGCAGGCCCGTCTGGAGTCGAGCTGTAAGTGTACATGCATACTGATTGGAACGCTCTGCGTGTGGTGGTGTGCCAGTAGTGTGCAGGTTGCACATGTGTTTTCGTAGGGCCATGTAGGGATGTGTATGAACAGGGGCGTGAAGCTGCCACATGTGATTCCTCTTAGGTGTGAGACACATCGATGGTGTATGTGTTGGTAAGCATGCTGTGCAAATGCAGGTGTGGTAGCACACATGTATGAATTTCTGTGTATGTACGTTGGCATGGTTGTGGTGTCACACATGGATGGTGGTTCCTGCTGCATGTATTGGCACTGTGTACATGTGCATGTGTCTGTATTTGACAAGTGTGCAATTGTGATGCAACATGGATGCACGTGACACTGATATGTAGAAGGCTGAATGCCAGATGTGACATGTATGGCGATCGCATCCCTGCGACAGTTGGAGGAGATGTAGACATGCATGTAAGTGTGGTGGCATTTGTGCATGTCTAGTGCACTCCCTGTGTTTCATGTAATGTCAGGCTCACCTTCGGCTGTTCAAGCTGTTGTATGTGTATGGATGTTGCTGCCTGGTGCAATATTGCTGTGGAAATGCTCATGTGTGTGAGTTGAAATGACATGTGTGTCGTGGAGTGTGATGCCATGTCTGAAGTTTGACACTGCCACTCATGTGCAACTGTCATGTGTGTATCAGTCCATTGTACAGTGCCCTGAAGTCTGTGTTTTATCTCTCCCTGTCTGCAGTGTCAACTGATGAAGAGGGTGGAGAGGTTGCTGTGGAGCACAGCGGCAGGGATCGCACCACCAGCCGGAGACGCAAGGCCCGGCTCCCCTCCCAGATTGTCATCTCGTCGGGGAGTGAGGAGTCTGGTGCCGCGTCCCAGGCCACAGCTGCCGGGGGTAGGTCCAAGAGGCAGAGGTCAGACGTGGACTCCTCGGCAGCAGAAGGGGCAGCTGAGACCCCACGGGGTCCAATGGAGGAAGATGGCACGGAGTCATCCAGGTTGGTGGGGCCGAGTGCCTCAAGGCGATTCGCAGGGAGTTGGAGGTGAACATGTCGTCGTCCCTGCAAACCCTCGGGGCCATGGAAGAGGACCGCCTCCAGGACATTGAGCGGGAGTTCGATGATGCCCTGGCCCGGGACATCAATAAGTGAGCCGTCGGACTAGCCCGCTGCCATTGTAAATAGTTAGATAGTGTTAGGTTTCCTTTCCGTTATTGTTTATTTTTTTGGCGATTGGACAATGCACCACGTTTTTGTATACAGTTCTTTATTAGGTAGTCTTTTTTGTAGGTTTCATTTCATTTGTTGGGCGCATGGATCCTGGATTGGTGATTTCACCATGGAGCAATGGATTTTACTTGGATTTGCTTTGTTGGACTGAGACTCTGGACACATTTTCATTTGGATTTCTTTGGATTCTGATTTCATATTTTTCATTATTTTCTGGACATGCTGCGTTTTATTTCTTCTTCACATTATTGTGTGTTTTCTTTTCATTACATTCATTTCGGATTCAATACATTTTTGTTTCATACTTCGGTGTGTGGTATTCTCTCATTGATTTCATGCATGTCATGATGTGGGTTTTCACATTCACTTGCACCCATTGTGTGTCTGTGACGGACATGTGTTCGTTTACATACTTGCCATTCGGGTTGTATCATGTAATGGGTATTTCTATGTGGGTGGATGCAATACTTGGTTGGGTCTTTGGGATGGGACGGCATGGGCTGTGATGTGGCTGGCCATTAGGCCCATGATTGAGGATCGTCCTGACGTGGGGGCAGGGGGACATGAGTGGGGGCCTTCTGGCAGGTGCACCTGACTGCTGGGGGGTGGGGGTGCTGGGGGACATGAGTGGGACATGAGTGGGGGCCTGCTGGCAGGTGCCCCTCACTGCTGGGGGGTGGGGGTGCTGGGGGACATGAGTGGGACATGAGTGGGGGCCTGCTGGCAGGTGCCCCTGACTGCTGGGGGGTGGGGGTGCTGGGGGACATGTGTGGGGGCCTGCTGGTAGGTGCCCCTGACTGCTGGGGGTGGGGGTGCTGGGGGACATGAGTGGGGGCCTGCTGGCAGGTGCCCCTGACTGCTGAAGGGTGGGGGTGCTGGGGGACATGAGTGGGGGCCTGCTGGCAGGTGCCCCTGACTGCTGGGGGGTGGGGGTGCTGGGGGACATGAGTGGGACATGAGTGGGGACCTGCTGGCAGGTGCCCCTGACTGCTGGGGGGTGGGGGTGCTGGGGGACATGAGTGGGGGCCTGCTGGCAGGTGCCCCTGACTTCTGGGGGGTAGGGGTGCTGGGGGACATGAGTGGGGGCCTGCTGGCAGGTGCCCCTGACTGCTGGGGGTGGGGGTGCTGGGGGACATGAGTGGGGGCCTTCTGGCAGGTGCCCCTGACTGCTGGGGGGTGGGGGTGCAGGGGGACATGAGTGGGACATGAGTGGCGGCCTGCTGGCAGGTGCCCCTGACTGCTGGGGAGTGGGGGTGCTGGGGGACATGAGTGGGACATGAGTGGGGGCCTGCTGGCAGGTGCCGCTGACTGCTGGGGGGTGGGGGTGCTGGGGGACATGAGTGGGGGCCTGCTGGCAGGCACCCCTGACTGCTGGGGGGTGTGAGTGCTGGGGGACATGAGTGGGGGCCTGCTGGCAGGTGCCCCTGACTGCTGGGGGGTGGGGGTGCTGGGCAACATGCGTGGGGGCCTGCTGGAAAGTGCCCCTAACTGCTGGGGGGTGGGGGTGCTGGGGGACATGAGTGGGGGCCTGCTGGCAGGTGCCCTTGACTGCTGAGGGGAGGGGGTGCTGGGGGACATGAGTGGGGGCCTTCTGGCAGGTGCCCCTGACTGCTGGGGGGTGGGGGTGCAGGGGGACATGAGTGGGACATGAGTGGGGGCCTGCTGGCAGGTACCCCTGACTGCTGGGGGTTGGGGGTGCTGGAGGACATGAGTGGGACATGAGTGGGGGCCTGCTGGCAGGTGCCGCTGACTGCTGGGGGGTGGGGGTGCTCGGGGACATGAGTGGGGGCCTGCTGGCAGGTACCCCTGACTGCTGGGGGGTGGGAGTGCTGGGGGACATGAGTGGGGGCCTGCTGGCAGGTGCCCCTGACTGCTGGGGGGTGGGGGTGCTGGGCATTGTGCGTGGGGGCCTGCTGGCAGGTGCCCCTAACTGCTGCGGGGTGGGGGTGCTGGGGGACATGAGTGGGACATGAGTGGGGGCCTGCTGGCTGGTGCCCTTGACTGCTGAGGGGAGGGGGTGCTGGGGGACATGAGTGGGACATGAGTCGGGGCCTGCTGGCAGGTGCCCTTGACTGCTGAGGGGAGGGAGTGCTGGGGGACATGAGTGGGGGCCTGCTGGCAGGTGCCGCTGACTGCTGGGGATGGGGGTGCTGGGGGACATGAGTGGGGGCCTGATGGCAGGTACCCCTGACTGCTGGGGGGTGGGAGTGCTGGGGGACATGAGTGGGGGCCTGCTGGCAGGTGCCGCTGACTGCTGGGGATGGGGGTGCTGGGGGACATGAGTGGGGGCCTGATGGCAGGTACCCCTGACTGCTGGGGGGTGGGAGTGATGGGGGACATGCTTGGGGGCCTGCTGGCAGGTGCCCCTAACTGCTGGGGGGTGGGGGTGCTGGGGGACATGAGTGGGACATGAGTGGGGGCCTGCTGGCAGGTGCACCTGACTTCTGGAGGGTGGGGGTGCTGGGTGACAGGAGTGGGGGCCTGCTGGCAGGTGCCCCTGATTGCTGGGGGTTGGGGGTGCTGGGGGTCATGAGTGGGGCCTGCTGGCAGGTGTTCCTGCCTGCTGGGGGGTCGGGGTGCTGGGGGACATGAGTGGGGGCCTGTTGGCATGTGCCCCTGACTGCTAGGGGGTTGGGGTGCTGAGGGACATGAGTGGGGGCCTTCTGGCAGGTGCCCCTGACTGCTGGGGGAGGGGGTGCTGGGGACATGAGTGGGACATGAGTGGGGGCCTGCTGGCAGGTGCCCCTGACTGCTGGGGGGTGGGGGTGCTGGGGGACATGAGTGGGACATGAGTGGGGGCCTGCTGGCAGGTGCCCCTGACTGCTGGGGGTGGGGGTGCTGGGGGACATGAGTGGGGGCCTAATGGCAGGTGTCCCTGACTTCTGGGGGTGGGGGTGCTGGGGGACATGAGTGGGGGCCTGCTGGCAGGTGCCCCTGACTGCTGGGGGGTGGGGGTGCTGGGGGACATGAGTGGGACATGAGTGGGGGCCTGCTGGCAGGTGCCCCAGACTACTGGGGGGTGGGGGTGCTGGGGTATATGAGTGGGGGCCTGTTGGCAGGTGCCCCTGACTGCTGGGGGGTGGGGGTGCTGGGGGACATGAGTTGGTGATCAGTAGTGCAAGGTGACATGAGGCTTGGCTGGCGGGCATGCCAATGGTGGATGGGCTGCCTGCGGGACATGACCAGGGGTGCAGGGTAGTCTCCTGTGGTGTGGGCTGCCTGTAGGGGCCGTGGAGGGTGTAGACGGAACACCTGGGAGGACCCACACTGCCAATTCACGAGTAGGACTCCCCGTGCACCCCCGAAATTCACGTACCCCGCTCTGACAGCAAAATCGTGTGTGAAACTTACCGCGCACCCCTGAATTACACGTACCCCGCTCCGATCGCGTGTGAAACTTCCCGCGTACCCCAGGAATACACGTACCGCACTCGCACAGGGCCAATCGTGTGTGTAACTTCCTGTGCACCCCAGTTATACACGTACCCAACCCGCACAGGGCCAATCGCGTGTGGAACTTCCCGCGCACCCCCGATTTACACATACCCAGCTCCGATCGCGTGTGAAACTTCCCACGCACCCCAGGAATGCACGTACCCCACTCGCACAGGGTCAATCGCGTGTGGAACTTCCCGCGCACTCCCAATTTACACGTACCCCACTCCGATAGCGTGGGAAACCTCCCGCGTACCCCAGGAATACATGTACCCCACTCGCACAGGGCCTATCGCGTGTGTAACTTCCCACGCATCCCAGTTATACACGTACCCCACTCGCACAGGGCCAATCGCGTGTGAAAATTCCCGCACACCCCCGATTTACACGTACCCCGCTCCGATAGCGTGTGTGACTTCCCGCGCACCCCAGGAATACATGTACCCCACTCGCACATGGCCAATCGTGTGTGAAACTTCCTGTGTACCCCGATTTACACGTACCCCGCTCCGATCGCGTGTGAAACCTCCTGCGCACCCCAGGAATACACACACCCCACTCGCACAGGGTCAATCGCGTGTGTAACTTCCCGCGCCCCCCAGTTATACACGTACCCCACTTGCACAGGGCCAATCGCGTGTGTAACTTCCCGCGTACCCCAGTTATACACGTACCCCACTTGCACAGGGCCAATTGCGTGTGTAACTTCCCGCAAACCCCAGTAATCCACTTACCCCACTCGCACAGGGCCAATCGCGTGTGAAACTTCCCATGCACCCCCGATTTACATGTACCCGGCTCGGATCACGTGTGAAACCTCCCACGCACCCCAGGAATACATGCACCCCTGTTAGGGAGAATTCTCTGTTTAGGCTGAATTTCCTAACCTAGTGAGTCCCCCAGCAGCTGTGCTGGATTTCTGGAGTTTGTGTTTTCCATCCTGCCAAGAGTGAGACTCTTTTTCTCCCATTCTTGGACATGTATGGGTGTAATTCCTTTGAATGTCAATGTGTTCTATGGGCTATGGGGTCTTTTACTCCATAGGGTCTCATATGTTTTTCTATGTGTGTTATACCACACCCTACGTGCCGTAACACTGGGGCGTCCTAGCGGACCCCCACCATAGACTCCATACCCGGGGACTGACTACTGTCTCCCCGGGCATGTAAAGTCACCATTGGCTTTACTAGACCTAAATTTACTAACAGAACTAGTACAAACCATCTTATTGTGGACGTACTAGTAGGGGTAATTCGATTACTCCCGGATCTGTTACTCGAGGGGGCACTGTCCCGTCCCCCCTCGTCGAGTTTTGGCTGGTGGCAGTGGAAACTATTTGTATGTTCGACCCCGAACATAACCCTATGGGATTCGTCCCATTGTTGGAGATTGATACTTTTTCTCGTTAATCTCTAACGTACCACCGATCTACTTATCTTAAATAAGTTTATCGGATGGTATTTTCTGCCAGAACTCGGTTTGTAAAATGGCGTCTGTGTTCGTCTCTGTGACTCCTAAACCAAAGGTCGAGCCCTTTGTTCCACTTTTGGCGGGCTCTGTACAGAGACCCTCCAAAGTGGTGCCATTCTGTCTGGGTTACCACAGGGGTGTGGGAGGGGGTTTAGGCACCCTGGACCGAGTTGCCTTGCCAACTCCGGTCGCACTCTGGAGTGATTGGCCCAAGTGGTGAGCCTCCCCGCTCACCACTTAGCATGTGTTGATTGACAGCTAGGCTGAATGAATGGGGGTTTTCTGCATAAAAGCAGGGCTTTTGGGACTGGATCTTCAGAAGTCGCCACAGGACCTAAGAATCCGACGAGGGTAACGCTGAGCCGACCTGCACGACGACACCTCCGGTGGAGCCCTGTGGAACCGACTCACCACTTCCCGATGACAGAGGAGATCTCCCTGCCGGAGAGTCTCTTCCCCTGGCTGGTGGGAACAACCAGTCCTCTTTGCATTTTATTCGCCTCAGGACGCAGTGGTCGAATTGCCCGTGCAGAGCACCCCTGTACCACGACCAAAAGGTGGTGCCTTGTGATGGAGCACTCCGCGGCTGGTCTCTTCCCTGGTGGTGCACCGGACTTCACTTTTCTTTGACGACGAGAACATCTCTACTCTTGGCAAAGACCCGACGTGCATCCACCACCAGGAAGAACTGCCCCCGCCGGAGCTGCCCTCCACAACAAGGTACCGTGTCCGCCTGGCTTCCCTTTCGATCGGTTCGAGTGAGGTGTCTTAATCCTCTCCGTTCCGTTGGGTCGCCTCCAAGCGTTTCTCATTTATTTGTTCTGAACTGGTTCAATCTGCCGATAACAATTTGCTACAAAGACTTGAATGCATCTCCGCTAGAGACTTGTTGGGACATCGCGCCTTGCCTCTCTCCGAGTGGGCCTGGCCTCTGAACTTTATGATCTATTGTCATTCTTGCCTTCCTGCCTTGCATTTTATCCGCAAAGGATTGAACTGTGTTGATTTCATAACCTGCCTATCTTTTTCTCTCCTGTCCTAACTAATATTCGAGTGTCATCTAGGTTGAGGTATACACCTCTGTATGAAAATAAGTGGTACCGGTAGAACCTAGAGTTGTCGAAATATTGCTAGGGGGATTGATCGTTTCTTCTTCGTAGAGTAATTGTGTTTGATTTGTTTGCCGTGATAGTGCCATAGTGTTTTTCATAGATGTTCTGTTATAAATAAATACCTTATTATCTTTACACTAAGCCTCGTTGCGTGTTTGCTTGTCTTGCTGTGAAGAATTGCCCTATTTTGTATACTCCACATACTGCTCAACTTTTCTTGAGGGAAGTCTGACTGCTCAGCCACAGCTACCAAGTGAATATGTGTGGTACAGACTACTACCAAGTGGGTTCACCGCCAAACACCTGTAGTCCTAAATCTTTTGCAGTGGTCCCAGAGGGAACTGCACAGGTTTCTGCCTAACAACCACACTCGCACAGGGCCAATCGCATGTGTAACTTCCTGCGTACCCCAGTTATACACGTACCCCACTCGCACCGGGCCAATTCGCGTGTGGAACTTCCTGCGCACCTCCGATTTACACGTACCCCGCTCCGATTGTGTGTGAAACCTCCCGCACACCTCAGGAATGCACGTACCCCGCTCTGACAGCAAAATCGCGTGTGTAACTTCCCGCGCACCCCACTTATACACTTACCCCACTCGCACAGGGCCAATCGCGTGTGAATCTTCCCTTGCACCACAGGAATACACGTACCCCACTCGCACAGGGCCAATCGCGTGTGGAACTTCCCGCGCACCCCTGATTTACACGTACCCCACTCTGATCGTGTGGGAAACCTCCCGCGCACCCCAGGAATACACGTAGCTCACTCGCACAGGGCCTATCGCGTGTGTAACTTCCCACGGACCCCAGTTATACACGTACCCCACTAGCACAGGGCCAATTCCATGTGTAGCTTCCCGCAAACCCCAGTAATCCACGTACCCCACTCTCACAGGGCCAATCGCATGTGAAACTTCCCGTGCACCCCCGATTTACACGTACCCCGATCCGATCGCGTGTGTGACTTCCTGCGCACCCCAGGAATACACGTACCCCACTCGCACAGGGCCAATTGCATGTGAAACTTCCCATGCACCCCCGATTTACACGTACCCCGCTTCGATCGTGTGTGAAACCTCCCGCGCACCCCAGGAATACATGCACCCCACTCCCACAGGGCCAATCGCGTGTGTAACTTCCCACGCACCCCAGTTATACACGTACCCCACTCGCACAGGGCCAATCGCATGTGTACCTTCCCGCGTACCCCAGTTATACAAGTACCCCACTCGCACAGGGCCAATCGCGTGTGTAACTTCCCGCGAACCCCAGTAATCCACGTACCCCACTCGCACAGGGCCAATCGCGTGTGAAACTTCCTGTACACCCCCGATTTACACGTACCCCACTTCGATCGCGTGTGAAACCTCCCGCGCACCCCAGGAATACACGCACCCCACTCGCACAGGGCCTATCGCGTGTGTAACTTCCCGCGCACCCCAGTTATACACGTAGCCCACTCACACAGGGCCAATCGCGTGTGTAACTTCCCGCGCACCCCCAAAATACAGGTTCCCCGCTTGCCGTGTGCTGTGTGCGGCCCTGTATACTGGTACAGGTTTAGCGCAGCCCTTTGTGCTGGATTGGGGATTTTGATGGCTTTTCCTTGCACAAGGGGCGTTCTTGGGGGCGGGCGTAACTGGCGCTGCTGCAGGGTCGCTGCGCCACTGTGCGCCACGGCTGGTTTTGGTAGCTAAAATCCATGAATATGCTGTGCGCGGAAATGGATTTTAGTGCGTGCGGCTGGCGCAGAAAGTCGCACGCGCACACTGTGCGCCAGCCGCGTGCACCACATGTGCGCTGAATTCTATGAATTACCCTGTGTGTGAGTGTAAGTGTGATCGTATGTTTGTTTGAAGTATGTTGTGATTAAGGGAATGCTTAATATAATAAGATACCTGTTGGCGTATTCTAACTACATGAGAGACAAGAAGATATGTTGTTGTATAAGAATTGAGATGGTGTATTTGAAGTGAAGGGTATTTTGTAAGTATTTAGATACTTGTTGGTGTATTCTAACTAGATTGACTTTGAAAGTACTATTGTAGTATTATGAACGTAGTTAGATACCTGTTGGCATATTCAAATTGTTGATTGTGCTACAGTTTAGTGACTAAATTTGGGTTGAAGAAATATTAAGTAGGCATTTGTTCAATTTACTGGTATGATATAAGTCATTCATAACACGCCTGTACACAAGTGTTTCTAGGTGTGACAAGACAAGGAAGGAAGACAAAAGAGGACAAAACAACAATCTTACTCAGCCTTGTGTCATTCAGATCATACAAGTGCAGGGGGACGTGGAAGAGTGCAAAGCAATTCATAAGTGCTGCCAATGAGGAGGCTCTTAAGTGCAGATAGTCAGGGGACTGTAGGGTTGAGTATACAGCTGCTAAGTGGTTGGGAGGTCCGGAGGCAGTCAAAAGCAACTGGTCACGCAGGAGCCTGGTCACATACATTCAGTGAGTGGCCAGGAAACAAGAATGCGCAGCAGACAGTGGCATTAGCAAGGAAGAGGGAGAGAGAACGTGGAAGAAAATACGTAGGTTTAAAGTTGCTTCCTGAACCTTAGGTGGTCCTGCTCAAGTTTGAGAGAAGTGAACGTGGTCATTCCCCAAAATTACAATTAAAATATATCAGAGAAATAGACACTGATGGACACACCCCAATAGGGAATGAGACCAGGAGAGATTGTAATTGAGTCAAGGATATCTTTATATAAAAGTAAGATGAGGCATGCAGAGGACTCTGCTGCTCTGCGAGCGCTCTGCCAACATTACAGAATAATCACATTATAAGTCCAAAACATGTAATTTTATGACGTGTGCTATATGGGTTACACAAATACATTTCATTGGTTTAGTTGAACAAGACATTATACATTGTATAGTTGTGCTGATGCTGGATTGGCTGAGGTTGAACTTGTTGCTACTTGAGGCATGTGGGGCAGCTGGGCTCATCAGGGAAGGGCGAAGGGTCAAGCTGTGTCCACACAGTTATCATTCTAACTAAGCTAAACTTCACAGTAATCATGGGCATGCAAGATTTAATATGGCACATAAGACTCATCATAACACATTGTAGCAATAGGTATACATTCTCGACCTGGACCAGAGTGGGCCAGAGGTGCAGTGGTCCAGGTGCCTTATCTTGGCATGTACTTTTGGGGCACATTTATCAGGTGCCTCAAGGATCAAACAAGGGTGTCGGATTGTGTTAGTACATGGATAATATATGTTTGCTCGGGATTAGTTATATGGGGGCAATTGAGGGTGACCCATGGGCAGGGGCCCCACCCCTACTACATCAATGGAATGAGGGGTTTAAGGTTCATGCAAACAGTAACTCTTAACGGTGGGGGTTGTTGGAGCAGGGGCAAGTTTGTGGAGACAAATGGTTTCCATGAGCCAGGCAGCGGCAGGGTCACACACAGGGCAGTGATCTGAGGAAGAAGAGAGATACAGTGTCAGCTTGCAACAATTTGTGCCCAAGCTTCTGTGAGAACCAGATAGCCGCAGCGCAGACAGTGGGGAGGAGGCGGGGGTTGTCGAGCTGGCTGTGCACGGCACTGGACGGGGAGAGGTGAGTTAATACAGAATTGAGTCTTTGGGGTAGTGCAAGGTGCATTCGATAGGTGTCATTAAATGGCTTCCTCGCACCTGTCGCCGGGGCTCAGACAAGGGAATATCTCCACCATTGTATGAACATAATGTACACCTTGTCGAAAGAGAAAGTATATTGTGCCTCCTATTTTAATAAATATATTAATATTGGCCTACACAAGCTGCTCAAAAGTCGATTGTGAAAGAAATCCGTGTTGCAAGGTCCTGACCTTAAATCCATGTAAGCCGCCATTTTAGGTCAAACTGTCATTTTAGGATTCGTTGTGTAAAAGTCACCCTGTGAGTTAAAATGGTGGACGATGTCAGTCCAGAATACAACATGGCCGTCTTGACCTCTGTACATAGCTAATGTGTATCTTGCCTGCAGGCCACTTGTTGAGGTCGTGAACTGAGACCTTGTCCTTTGTTGACCTATGTGTAGAAGGATTACGCGTGCAATGAAACTAATCCACGAGCACATGTTGAGACAATGTGTTCAAATACTGAACGAAGAAAATCTGTTTAAACTACATTGTAATAATGTTTAAGAAGGCCTGCATGGAAAATCTTAGACTACACAGTTATTGCATAGGCTTGTTGATACATGTATTAAAGGCAAACCAGTTATATGCGGTTGTTTGATACTTGGCACGAACACTAGATCAGTGATGTATTAAGTGGAATATTAACCCGAAGTGGGGCTGGACATCGCGCCCACAAAGTGTATAAAAAGCGAATGCATTCTAATGTACAACATCTCTCACTGAACACACTGAACCACGCTGGAGTTCGTTGTGTTGTACTGAGGGCCGATAGCTATCTGATTTTGGTCTGTTTTTGTAACTGGATTCAGTATAAAATAAAGTACTTTGTATGTTCCTTTGTAACCCGTGTTCGGTGTATTTCCTTTTGGGGTACTCAACCTCGATATTTTGATTCGATTTTCACAACCTCACCCGGAATGTAGGGGGTACCAAACGACCCTTCCTCCCTTACAGAGGCAGAGAGAGAGGCAGGGTGGCTGCATTGTATGGCATGTTGGCTATGTGAGTTTATTTATATGGTGGGA